>NC_053458.1:5146262-6372096 GCF_015227805.2 Hirundo rustica
AGTTAATGACTTCCATTAAGCTTTCCACATGTTTGAAACAACAATGATATAAGACCCTGACTGAAACAGATGAAGCAAAACAAGTTTGACATAAGCTTCCAAATTGGGCCATGAAATTTGGAAAGTCTCGTTTGTAACACACACACGCGTGTGCATGCACACGCACACACAGATAAGTGCAGACAAAGGGAATGGTTATGGCAGCAGGTTGGGGTTCGTGATAGGCAGAATTTTCAGCTGTATGTCTATTTTATTCCTTTTGATCAGAGCATGATGCAATGGAAAATGCTTGTAAGGATGATAGATCATGACAAACTTTTCCATGGCAAGCTGTAGTTTTCTATGGAGGAATAGGAAAAAAAAGTTGGTAGAAAAAGCTTCCTGGCCTTCAGTGGTTATGGAAGGAAGAAGGAAGGAAGAAAACAAGAGTATTCAAAACATGTTGCAGAGAAAAATTTTCTCCATAAGTGACTGTCCTGATTATCTTTTTACTTCCATTGGATAAATGAAAAACATTATCTTAATGTCTGCGCTGTTTCGGCGGTATTCCCTAAGATAATACTGGAAACAGTACATGTACTTAGAGAATACCATCAAATTGCCCGAGATAAAACGGGAACACTCTAAGACTTGTGTGTTTCTTTTTGCTTTGAAAGCAAGAACTGAGCAGTTCTATTCCAGAAGTAGCTCGATAACATTTTCTAAATAATAATAAATGAATTTAACTTCCCCTAAATAGATTTCTTTTAGTTATAAATTATTAAAGGATAATGCAAGTTTGTTCTTTCCAAACAAAAGTGTAGGTAAGTAAATTGAAAGCATACTTAAAACGTGAAGCCCTGATTAGTTTCCTGTGGTGCTGAAAGATCAGTAGACTCCATGGATAAGGGAACTTGTCTCTTTTCCTGAAAAATGCATATTTAACAGATACTGTATAGCAGATTTCTAATGTTACATTCCCATTCCTACAGAAAAGTTGGTAAACCAGAGATATTAAAGACTGTAATATCTTAACAAATGCTAAAAATGTCCTACTTTCAATTAATTTCATCTGCACTAAAGTACCAGCTTTTGATAACTCATCAAGGTTTTATGAATAGGTTGGGAAAGCCTTTGCATCTGATATTGCAGACAGCCTTTATGTCATATTTATATAGCCTTGGCATGTAAGTATATAAAGATCTCTTTTACTGGAGCAGGTATTATATTTGTTCCCATACATGGAATGGCCCAATCAGGACTGGGAGCTGTACATTGCTCTACTTGGAGTTAACTATTCTATTCCCACGGTAAGATCCTTCCACTGTCAGCAGAGGTATTGCCTGTTAAATGTTGCAGTCTGGAATTCTGCAGGGAGTGGAGTGGATCCAAGAGAATACACAGAAACCATGTCTTCTTTGCAAATTTAGTTTTCTACCCTGAAAAGAGCTTGATCTAGCAGGGGCAGGATCCAAAGCTGCAGCACAGCTCCTTGAAGTTATTACTATGAAGTGGGGATTATTTGCCCAGTGAATTCCATTCCACGTGAAACACGGGTTGCTGTGCAGTGTTGCATTGTGCAGTGATGTCATGTCATTTTAAATGATGGCTTTTCTTTTGATGTGGCAATAACTGTGTTGTTATTCCTGCAAATTAAGAAGACAATTCATTCTCTGTCTGTAGAGGTCTGAGATTTTGTTTCGTTTTTGCCGTGGCTCTGTTAAAGTAACTTTGCGTCTCTTGGTATTTGTAGTGGAGATTTTCTTTCGCTGTTCACAATTACCCATTGTACTTTCTTTTTAAGCCCTCGATTTTGCTCTTGCCTGTAAGATTACTGCCTGACTAGGTATTGAACTGCTCAGGAGAAGCTAACAGTGAGCAGCACCCCGCCCTCATATATAAAAGTACTTTTCCTTGTAAAATTATTAATTTCTTATGACAGGCTTTGCTACTATGTACTGTAATAGACAAAGGAATTTTGGAATTCAGGCTACTTGAGAACAGGAAATACATGAGACATTTTGATTGAAAAGTAAATGGTTCACTAAAACTGCAGTTAATCCTTTTATTATCTTTCCAACAGCAGTTTCCACAATACTTTCATGAGGTAAGCTTCCTTCAGTCCAACTGTAACACTCTCATCTTTGCAGCTGGTTTGAATTTAGTGAGCCTGCTTCTTTCTTTGCTGCAGACAGGGCGACAGGCAAAACAGGATCTGGTGCAGAGCACTGCTGATGTTTCAGGTCCATGTTCTGCTCACTGTGTTCCATTGCCAAGGCCGGTACTATGAGTATTCTGTTTTTATATTCTGTTAAATATTCTAATTAAGCGGTGCCTTCTCGTCATTGTGTCCCTCAGTTTGGTTTTTCCTTGGGCTCTGCAAGTAGTCTAAAGGAAACTACCTAATCTCTTTGCAATATCCTGTTATGTTTCATACTTAACTCATGTTATTTTAGTTTTATTAAATTTGGGGTTCATCTGCATTATAATCAAAAATATATCCAACAAAAATAATGATGCAATGCCTTTAAGACTTTAACTTCTGAAGATTAATTTCATGCTTTCTTAGATTTGATGTCCCAGACAATTGGAATTTTGATTGTCTGAGACAGCAAAAATTAACAAGCTTAAATGGTTTTTATTTAAAAAAAAAGGAAGAGAAGAAGTTTCTCATAACTGCATCTTTCGCTGCCTTTCGGTTCTGCAAATACTTTGGTGAGTAGAAGCGTGCTGATCTCCAGATATTGCATCCTTGGTTTAAGCCTCTGCTTGCAAATGTAAATACAGAGCTGCTCATTTAGTTGTCTAGAGTTGTTTGAATTGGACAAATCTGTACTTGGCTTATTAGTTTGCCCTCTTGTACTCTTGTGGCTTCATAACGAGTAGAAAATATGTTCCCATCGCTGCATTCATGTGTGCTCAGGGGCCTCCCCAGACAGGATCAAGGTAAATGATTTATCTTTATGTAATTTCTACACGTGTAATTAGTGTTTATAGAAATTGGCTATCATAATGTGTGTGATATACATGAAAGGAGCTGGACCGGGATAATATTTATGGTTAATGTCTTTAGTTTTTGTATTTCAGAGAAACAGATGCCTCCTCTGTGTGTTCTTGACCTGTTTCTCTATGTTTGCCTAGAGAGTTAAGACTTTGAAGCAGAATCTTTTTTTTCACATATATATTCAACTGTACTTAGTTTGGGAGGAGTCTGAATGGAATGGTTTGGGTGCTGTATTGTACACAGTGAAATTCAGCACCTGGTGCTGTTTGGCTGTTTGTAGTCAGTTCTTTTGATTCCCTAAGGCTGGGACATCATAGGCACTGCATTAAACATGGGGAAATTGAGACAGAGAAGATAAGTACCTTGCCTAAGGGTTTCTTTAGGCAATTCCAGCATTCCAGGGCAGATCTTGTGTTCCAATCACCACTTCACACAAACTAACAATTTGCGATTTACCGGTGAAACAGATTTTTGTACAGATTGCACAAAAGATTGCACTCTGGCTGAGCTTCCTGTTAGTTTTTCACTTCGGTCTCTGACACAGGTGGTTTGACATGATGTGAGTGTGTGAGAGCTTTCATCAGAAGGCTTGGCTGCATCTGTAACACTTCATGGGCAGCGATCTGGTTGTTGGGAATACAGGAGAATGCCTGTGGAGCAGATTAGTACTATTGCTTCTGTTTCTGAGGAAACCAGTGTGGAATCTCTGTTCTCAGTAGATGGCGAGTCTGATGCAGTCTGCAGTCCATGGGGTGTGTGTGTCCAGCATTGCAGGGTGAGAAATGAGATCTCTACAGGTCTGCAGCTACAGAGGAGTCTCGGGGACAGCCCTGCATCCATGGGGAAAACGGGTCTGTGTGAGCAGCTTATCTGTTTGTGAGTTACTTCACCTAAACAGTGACTTTCTGCCTGATTCAAGGGAATGTTGTGGAAGTCTGGAAAGTGTTTTCAGCTTTCGGAGTGGAGGGTGTCATGCACTGATGCCAAAAGAGTGCTTTAAAAAAACAACAATAATGTTGGGCTCACTTTCTTTCCTTTGAAGTCAGTGGTAGGAAACATCCATTCTATGAAAGCTGCCTCACCAGAGATCTCTCTTTTTATTAGGTCTCTGATGGCATTTCCCGATACTGTCAAGGAAAGTCAGCATTCAAAACACTCTGATTAGAGGAGTAGACAGCAGTTCAGTGGTTTTGTGGAAACACAATGTTTGTTTGTTTACAAAGCCCACTGCAGATTCCAGGGCAGTACAAATGGGTTTAAGCGTGCCCCAGCACTGGAGGGCAGGCTGACAACGGGCTTTAGGCTTGGCTCTCTCTCAGCTTCATGCCCAACCAGCTGGTGAATTTGAACTTGTGTCTGCCCACAGGAAAGCTCCACACTAACAGACCTTGCAGAGCAAACGCAGCAGAAATGACTGGGCTCAGATTCCATTGTGAATGGGATTGTCCCGTGTTCCAGTGCAGCAGGACAGAACTGCAGACGAGTAGAGTGCAATGGCCCTGCGCTACCCCGCTCTGCCTGCTTGAGCTGGGCTGCAGAGGGAGGAGCTGCCAAGGTTCTCCTGAAGGATTATCAGCCTCCCAGTTTGGTCCTGGGATTCTTGGGCTTCAGGATATTCTATGACGTGCATCTACTTTATCAGGTTGATAGAAAAATGATACAGCGTGCTAGACCTGATGGAATTGTGCTCTGAGCAAGCTGGGCTGGCTGCCTTTTTTGTTACTTTCCAACAGTCTGATACAGGTTAGGTCTGGCTGACATACTTCCAGGGGGGTTTTTTGCGTAAATCTAAATAAATTAAAATGAAGTAAATTCCGAGTGTTGCTGCCAGAATCCAGAATGGTTTTCAAGTTCACTTGTGTGCCTTAAAAAATGTTATGCAGGACACTAAAGAGATCTGAGAAATGGAAAAGGGTAATTAGAGGTATAGCATGAAACTTCTGTGGAGAAGGCTTTGAAATACATACCTTCTTTATTCTACGAGAATGTTTAATTCCACAAGGTTTAATTTCATTTGACCTGATAAATTATTAAGCAATTTGGGACCTGTTTAAAACATACTAATCCTGAAGATTTCCTGATACATTTGTGCAGATCCGGTGACTGTGCGTAGGTATTGCTGTTCAGTGTGTTAAATAAGAAACAAAGCGGGGTATTAACAGTGATATCACCACAACATAGTGCGCATTTCCCTGTGAAACTCCCTGCCATAGGATATAGTAATTAATTACCACTATTATGGTTGTCACAGTGTTGGATAATTGGATAACTAACAATACTTGCTATCTGCTGAAGGTAAGGTGATAGGCAGACAGTGGTTTAGGGAACAGATAGCCTTGTGACAAAGGCATGGATATTCATTTCCATCCTCCATGATAGAAGTTTTATTAGGTATTCCACCAATTTTTTCAATCCAGCAGTAGTATCACAGTAGAGCTTTGAGGAAAAAAACCACATTAGTGAATCTGGGTCGCCTTCAGTTTGGAAAACAAGTGATGGGGGACAGTGAACAAAACTGGAGGATTTAGTTACTATTGACATTTTATAGATAATGTGCTATTTTGGAAATGTTTCAGTGTTTTAAGCCATGTTTTTTTTCTTTCCATTTCAGAATGAATAAGGTATAAACAAAGACAGTTTGTTGTTGTTGTTGTTTAGCTTTTCCCATTTGATTTATTCAGTGTTTTTATTTTGTTATTAGAGTCCCCCAAACAATTATATTTCAGCTCATCCTGGACTAATTTATCTTCTGGTCATTCTTCAGTGTTCTGATTTGGCTACTGAAACACATTTTTCACCACAATTCCAAATGTGACCTGATTTGAATGCAAGGAAAATGATCCATTTTCCTGCAAAGCCACAGATATTTGTCAGAATCCTAAACACTGAGCTTTCGACGAATACCTAACAATGCTCAGATTGAAAGAGAACATCTCAAAGGAAGAGAACAGTTTTGTATTAAAAGTGGTTCTCCACACGGACTGTGCTGCTGGCACCCTTGTGGCACACAGGAGGGGTAGTTGTACC
Source organism: Hirundo rustica (assembly GCF_015227805.2). Lineage (NCBI taxonomy): Eukaryota > Metazoa > Chordata > Aves > Passeriformes > Hirundinidae > Hirundo > Hirundo rustica. Next base: position 5,152,273 of record NC_053458.1, read on the forward strand.
AGAACTCCTCCACGCCAAGCAAAGTCATTCATGTTCTTTGTCAAATAATATAGGCTGAAGTATGCCCAACTCCAAAAAGTGAAATTTATTAGTTGTGACCTGCCATGTCTGGCTGCCAGACAAAATCCTAGGCATGTCTCCCAGTTTTTTGGATTTTTTTTTAAGATTTCTTCTAGGCTTCTTTCCCTTCCCTTTGCCCAGTTTGCTTAGAAAAATGACATCTCGATACCATGTTTTTATCTTTATCCTCTTGTCCCACAAGGCTCAGCAAGTATTGATTCTCATATTAAGACACTCAGAATTATTTCCAGCTCTTTGCTGGATGAAACTCCGCATGTAGATTTATTGAAACCCCCGTCTCAGCACAGACCTAAAAACCTCTCATGAGGCATCACCTTTTGAAGGTATCTTGGAAACAAGCTCCTAACTCCCAATTCATTCCAGCTGCACCACAAGATCACTTTCTTTGCCGTGCAGATCAATGTGTTTTATCAAATAATCACATCTGAAGAGCAAAAAGGCAGAAGGGCTTTCCGGCCTCTAAGCGCTGTGTTTGCAATGCCTTCAGGATTTCTGTAGCTCACCATTTCCCATGCAGTAAAAGTGTTTTTGAAAGAAATGAGGTTTCTTTCTCACTGTTTCCCCTGCCTTGGAGTGCATGGTCCATGGGTTTCACTGTTTAAATCTGCTCAGTAGTGAAGTGATACACCCTCGACTAGTCAGACACGTTCTCCACTCTAGTGATAAGTTTTACAGAGCAGGGAGTATAATTGTGAAATACCTGTTTCCTGTAGGAATATCGTAATACATCTCAACAGTACCTCAAAAATGTGTCCAGCGGTTGTGTCCTAAAACCATAATTCTGCAGGATCCGGCATCACTTTGGGAGGGTGAGTTGTCTCCAGAAGATCTGGGAAAGCAGGATGCATTCAGTGTTTTAAATAGTATCAATGAGAGACAAATTTTCTTTTTACCCCCTGAAATTTAATTTATAAAAAACAACTTGCATCCGAATATTCTTAATCCTGTCATTTAGTGGACAACTTGGCTGCTTGGTGGAGAACTTGTAAGTTTTAAAATTTTAAACAAATTATTTGTGCTTGTGTTCTTGAGGTTAATGCTTGGCTTTATTTTATTCCTTTGTATGTGTTCTGTGGGGAGTATTAAAAGTGGTAGGAATTGTTCAGAACTCTCAGTGACTTAGCCTCTCTGAACAGTGATTAACCTCAAGAAGGAAAAATAGTTCGTATCACCTGGCAGAGGGCTTGGTCAAATTAAAAAGCCATAAAAATTAAATATTGTTTATAACCTGTGCCAGTGATATACTTAATAATACTTCTTATTATGCCAATACGTTTTAATACTCCATATTAGTGAAAGCTATGTCATTTAATAAAAGTGTTAATCTGCATTTGTAGGCAACAGAGAGGCTGTATAGTGTAGTCTCGGGGGAGAAAGAGGAATTTAGTGCACATTAAAAACTTTATACAGTCATTTGTGCAGTTTTATCTCAGTTCTCAATGTGATGCATTTGTTTCTTATTTTGGGTCAAACCAGCAGCAGTTGGCCTTTAATATCAGATGAGAAATGAAAAGCCATCATTGCACAGTGCAGAGTCACATTCTGAAACCTTCACTGGCTCATTTAGCAAGTAGTCCAGTGGGCCTGGTAAAAAACCAACATGCTGGCTAAGATAAATATATCAAAAAGTGACCTACTGGCATCTGACAGCTCACTCTGAGTTATTTCCAAAAGCAGGGCTGGTTTTGGGTAGGTTTGTTTTGGAGATGTCCTGCCCCTCACTCTGAAGTTGAGGTCCTCTTCCTCTCAGACCAGGAACTGAGTTACTGAAATTTCGTGAGCACTTTGAGGTATTGTCACCTTGGATCTCCTTTTCCTTACAAGTACAATGAAATAAATTTCTTTGGAGCACAGTGAGGGTGAATAATCACAGTGAGGTACTGAGGCCAATAACTTAATGTGCCCATAATGCTACTTTGCATTTCTAATCATTCCTTCTGCTGAGAATCTCAAAGCTCTTTCAGGCTTTTGCCTGCCAGTGGCATTTCCCGTGTGGTGAAAACTCTTGTGCCCAAGTTTCGGATATGGCTGAATTAAGTCAAATTACTCTGCTGCTTTCTCTCCATTTTTAAACTGGTGTCATTGTAAATAGCACATTAAGTTCCTGGCGGAAAAGGCAAGGAAAAGATATCCTCCTTCCGAAAGTATTTTCTCTTTCCTGTATTTTGTAAATTAGGTATAAGACTGTGCACCTTTGTTGACCAGAAAGTCCCTTCTACTTCATAACATTATTCTTCTGAGTAAAGGTGTGCAAGAGAATGATTTTATTCAGCTCGACTGTGGCTTTCAAAGAAAATGTCACCATTGTAGAGAATTCAGTACCCCGTGTTCTGCCTTAAGGACACCTGTATTTTCTGTATTTGGGTAAGTCAGAAATGGCTGCATTTCAAATAACTGTGCATTTAATCACAGACATTTGTCAGTGCCTGACTTTTCTATTTACATCCCTGGCTGATTGTGGAGTCAAGGAACAATGGGAGTTTCATTTCAAAGTCTGCTGTAGCTGTCTATATCAGTGTCTTCTCTCCATCTCCTTTTATTGTTGTGTACAGATAACATATGTGTGAAGAGATCCTCTGCTCAGGTACAGTGGAGCTGCAGTGTTAAATAATTGATCTTGATCTGTCTTTTGAAACTGCATCCAAGGCATTTAAAAGTGGGAAATGGAAAAAGCATGTTCTCATAATCCAGCTCAGTAAAGTTTGCACAACTGCTCTTTGTTTCATCATGCCTACAATAAATCTTTCATTTTTGCCAATTGAGAATGCCTACTAAATCTGAAAATGATTACTTCCCTGAATTGTGTTGGGATTCTTGCAATACATTTTTCTTACATGGGTAATGATAAAATAAGAGTCCATCAAAAAATATTTTATTGCCTGGCAGAGAGCCTTTTATGAAATGGTTTTGATTCAGGGAGATTCTTCCAAGTGTTTTAGGACCGTTGCGTACAACTTCCCTTTAACCCTTGCATGGAGGGCTGCCAGGCCCTGGGAATGTCAGGAACAGGGTCAGTCAATCAGCAGCTGGTGGAATGCAGGACCTGGGTATCAGTTTAACCCACAGCCCTCGGCCTGAGAGCGCGGGCGCTGCCTCAGCGCGTACTTGTAAAGGGGATTGTGTTACCACGAGATTAGAAAGCTGATGAATGTCAGACTGGTGGGAACCTTGTAAAACTAATCTGCTGTATCCATGTTGATATGATTGCACCCTGCTTCAGCGAGAGAGTGAGGAAGATGGAGTATTACAAAAAAGGAAAACACAAGGCAGAACTGGTGGGGCCGTGTGGGTCACTGAGCCCAGCACCACTTTACTGTACAATAATCCTTCAGTACGCGCAGAGGCACAGAGCAGCTCTCTGTCCATGCCTTTGGGAAAGGTGTACTGTCAACACTGTGGCTTGTAAGTCAGGACCTTTCAGTCCTGTGAAACAAATCCTGCCCTTTTCCCCCTTGATTTCAAATTGGGTACAACTGCATTTGTCTGCCTTTGCTCAGGAACCGGCCAGCTGCAGAAATTACCCTGCTTTCCTTACAAAGAGACACAGTCTCAACCCGCTTCCCTGCGGACCTCGAGCGAACTGTCTCTGCGTAAAACAAGGCCCGGGGGACGCTCCTGGAATGGCACAAGTCATGGTGCCTGAAAACACATTCAAGTACTGCAGGGAGAAGGGATCTGGCAGGAGATAGACAGCTTGTGGTACTTGCTTGCACTCACAAAACAGCAGTAGACCTGACTCAGTGTGGGGTGCTCTCAATAAAACCACATCTGTTGCTTGACGTGGTGCCCACTTGCCTCCATGGAATAAACTGTCCCCTCAGAAAAGACATGGGAGATCAGAAAAAGAAGCAGATTGTGTGAAAATATTTTTAAGTATCACAATTACTTGTGGGGCTTTATCTTCCTGCATACCCTCAAATGTAATGACATTTTTAATTGCATGGTCGTGGTGATCCCAGAGTTCAGTGTTTACAGTACTTTGGTCCAAGTGAACATTTTTAGGCCATGCTTTGTCTTTAAGGCCAAGGAGTGAAAAGCTGACAACACCCAGAAGCCAGACGTGCACAGAGCACACGAGCTCAGTCTTTTAGCCAGGTAGGTGGTGAATAGCACGTTTTACACTTGAGACTGGCAAACCTCCTCCTGTGTGCACCTTGCTTCTGAGCTGAAGTGACAAAGTTATCTCCGTTATCACTGACCATTTTTGTTCAGATTTTGAAAAGAGGCAATCAGGATTACTTCCAGGTGTGAAGAGACTTGCTGGAGTTGGAGGGAGAGGTATTGGAGGTACCCAGTGAACGTGACGGGAAGGGCTGGGAGAGGGAGTCTGCATCATCCCTCCTCACAGTTGGATATTGAAAAGCAGCAAATTTAGGACTTTGTAAAGGAAAGACTTTTAACACTGAGCAAAGTTAAATGGATCAGAATGGAAGGAACCTTTGTGGAGCTTGGATCTTCTTCTCGGGGGACTGTGATACCCCCAGCCCTCCTCAGTACTTCTCAGGCAACTTGTAGCCAGGCCGCTAGAATGACAGCATGTTTAAAACATGAATATTTGTAGCTGCATTACTTCATTTCTAGTGCTGTAAAAATACCATTCGCATAATGGGGTAATGGCCTGCAAGTTCTCATGGTTTCAACTGTTTTGGAGTTACAGGAGTTCTGTTCCTTTATGGCAAGCATCCATTTCTCATTTTAACATCTTTGGCACTTGCCTAAAGGATGGGAAATTAAAAAATGATTAAGGGGACAGAGAGACAGTCTTTTAAGGAAAGATGAAAGGAATTAAACTGAGGCTGGGGTGGGGAGAAAAGAAAAGGGAGGGATTGTTTAGGAGAGAATAGAAAACAAGTAGGGACAATCAGGCAAAAATCAGACAAAGCCTGGAGAATTTAATTTTTCACTAAAGGATTCCCAAAAAGGAGGTCTATTTTAGAGTGGAATAATTGCGTAGTGGAAATAGAAGATGCCCAACTGTATGAGTAACATAAGCTAGACTGCCTTAAAAAATTGGAAAATAAATTGTAGGGAATAATTTTGAATGCAAAATTACTTCGCTTTTCTGCCACTCTCTGAGCACAGATTATTGCATTACTAGGTGTAAGAGAAGGAGGTGCATTAGCAGGCACAGGTGTACAGTTTAAGCCTGTCTGCACTCCAGGTGTATTATTTGTATGTGTTTGTCCTGCTGATGTTGCCATGAGGTAGCTGAGGATAGTCCCCATGCAGAGCACCGGGTGCTGAGCATCCCCAGAGCTGGGGACCCCACTGTCCCCCAGGCCAGGCTCTCAGAACATTTCACAGACAGGTGCTTGTATCTCACAGTGGCAGGTGTGAAACGGGGGATGACTGGCTAGAGAGTCCATTTGACAAGAAAGATACCTTTTGTTTTGCTTTGCCTTTACCAGGTTTGACCTTTTTAGAACAAAAAGTTTCTCCTCGCTATGAGGGAAAGATTCTCTGTTGATTCTGATGAATACTAACATACCTCATAATGCTTTGTGCCAGAAACTGCTTTGCCATGACACATGGATGCTTTATTTCTGCTGTGAAACAGGGCAGGGAGAGACTGTTGAGCACAGCAGCAGCTTCCTGGTCCAACTCACTCAAAATTGAGACAGTGAAATTCAAGTGTTGGATCCAGCTTGTTTGGTGTGCAGTGGTGGGTGTCCCAAAGCTCCAGGGATGGGTCTGTGTTCGGCTGTGGAAGGGAGCCCTGAGCATGTGGAGCTGCATAGGTACAGGAGCACAGGCAGATGATGGTAAACAAAACGTGGGGAGAGGGAAAGAAGCCAGATCCTTTGTAGACATCTCTGCCAAATCTGTACCTGGGCCTATGTCTGCTAATTTTTTTTCTCTTTGTTTGTGCCAGCCATTTGGAATGAGTTGTTCCCTTTAGCAGCTTAAAGCACTGTCGTGAAGAATTTATGCGATGGTTATAGGGAGACAAGAGGGTGTGAACTTAGAAGTTCGTGTTGCATATTTCAGCTTGTCAGATACAGCTTCTGATATGTGTCAATTGTTTTACGAAAATCAGGGTTGGAACACATCTCTGAATGGCAAGAGAAATAAATGGGTATTGTAGTCATACCAGATACTTTCAATTTTGATTGTTTATAGCAACGCTGACAGAAACTAACACTATACACAAAACTGGTTTTGAAACTGCCCTTTTTTTCAGAGTTAATGACCCACAGGCTAATGGAAATTTGCCAGTTTTTACCAGCTGGGATCTGGCCTGATTTTGCTGGGAAATAAAAATACAAGGCAAAGAAACCATTTGGATTTCTGAAAGTCTGTGATGATTCTCTTCTCTCATTATAAAACCTTCGCTTTTTTTGTCTGTTGTGCTTATAATTGACTTGTGCTTAGCAGAAATGCTGGCTTTTTCCAAGGATGGCATACCCTGATCGCCCAGGAATTCTTTTTGTTAACTGCATTTAGATCCACTGCTGTGCAAACCCAAACCCAGCCCAGCCACTGTGAACGGAGTTGTATTAAATCATGGCTTTGAGGATGCACTGACACATCTCAGCTGCTCTGGCTCCATCCAGTAGAGGGTAGTCATTTTATGCATTTTATGATCTGCTCCTCCATTTATTGCACTCTGTGCTTTCCCAGGTATTACCTGGGGACTTCTCACACGATAGGCACGGCTGGTTTGGTTCCCATAATTAACCCGGAGAAGGCAGGCTCTGTACCTGAGTGCATTTCTTTGTTAAGTCAACAAAAGAGGGAGAGTAAGCCATTTGTACTAATTACATATAAAAAATAATCCCTAAGGGCAAGACTGTATAAGGTGCATTATGTTCAGGCAAGTATGGGATCATTAGTGTCATTCATGATAATTTGATTTACCCCCATGACTTCCAAACAATACGTGGCTCGTAGCCTCGTGAATTGGTGTGACTTAAGAATTGTGTGGCAGCCCTGCATTTTTAGAAGGAAAGCTCTTTAGGTCTTACTATGATGAAGGCTCTTTTGTTGCAAAGTTTTCTTTACTAAGATAGATGTTACTTCAGTTCACACTAAACAAATTGACTCTGGGGCTTTCAGTCTCGGACTGCCAGAGACAAATTGTGAAAGCATCTAATTGTAGCCTAAACAAAACCATATTTTCCTTAAAAACATGGCAGAGTGTCATTCTAAATCTGTGGTGCTTTGCCCAGGAACCCATTTCAAGCAACAGCAACAACAACAACTTGGGCAAAATAGCTACCTTAGACAAAACACCTTAGATTGTCAAACCTGTATATTAAATTGAGTGCTTTTGATTGCAATGCTGCACTAAAAATGTTTCATTGTTTCAACTCTGCCCCTCCATGCCATCAAAGACACTTGTGTATACTTAAGAAAATGGTAAATATGGAATGCTGGCAAATGTAGCTTAAAAGAAGTTACAAGTAAGCAACTATATCTAGACTGTCCAATTTCTAGGATTTATTGCAGCCAGTTTTCACTTAGATTATGAAGGATGAAGAACAGTGAGTTTTTAAGTCCTGATTCCTAGTCCTTAACAATATTTATCAGTTTATAGTGGCTTTATTCATGACCTGCGTCTGGTTCTGATAAATTTTGAGAACTGTTTCATAATGTTATTGTAGAAATTATAGATGCATCATTTTGGCCATCAAGTCATTGTGCTTATGTAAGGGGAAGAGAGGTTGATGGGAAGGGCTGAGAGCAAAGGGGCTGATTCTTCTGCTAAAAATGTAGAAATATTTGCTGATGGGAAGTCAGCTCTGCTGTTGGGTGTGCAGCCAGAGTGGCCGTTGCACTCCCAGGTGGAATTGTAGCTGTTTTCTCACCTGCACTTGGCTTTGTCCTGTCCACTCTGCAGCATCCAGTGGGGAAGAGACACCTCTGCTTCCCCACAGCATCCCCACATGCGCTCTCCAAGCAGAGCAGGCTCTCCATCCTCCATCCATGCACCTGCGTGGAACCCTCCCAGCTGCAAACTTGAAGCTTCTGCCAATTCCTAAAGGCAGATTTCAGCTGTGCTGAACGCAGGGGCAAAATTCCCATTGACCACAAACAAGTGGGAGCTCAGCCAGGGCTGGAAAGATACGAACTCAGTAATCAATCTCTTGTTCCCAAGATTCTGAGTGGTTCTGCTGCAGAGGGGGATGACTTCCCTTGACTGGGCTGTGCTTTACACAGCTCCTGTGTACAGCACCTCTGAACGCTGCTCCCCACGCCTTTGGAAACATGGTGATTCAGCCTGGTGATTCAGTTTGGGAGACTTTGAAGGTTTTAGCTCAGGTTTAGGGAAAATATGCAGCATGAATCACCCAGGAACTTTGTTTTCTCAGTGAATTCTATGGCAATTGCACATTAGAGCAATTTTTAAGGCAGAACAGTGTAAGACATTGGAGCCTTTTGTTACAGCCAGTCGTATCCCACTGAAAGCCAAGTGTTCCTCAACTTCAGCTGACAACACGTGCCTGGTGGTCATTTGGGGATTGAGAAGTGACAAGAGGAGAGGGCATGTCTTATCTGAATGTATCAATGTGCAGTGCTAAGAGGAAAAGAAAGGAGCAGCTCCTTTATCCTTTCTTCCTTTGTAAATCCAGCCCTATCTGTTTCATGATGGATGCAGAATTCTAAATTTACCACATGGTAATTGTTTTAAGTTTTGGTCTTGGGGTAGCCAGGAGATGAAAAATTAGTGGGAAGAGGATGGTTCATTATCTATTGGCATAGTGTAGTGGTTAATTCAGGAATTAATAAAACTGACAGCTGATAGTGGTGCTAGGGCCCGTGTTTTAGTTGTATCCCATCAGTATCTTCTGGGTGATAGCACCTGAAGCCTGCAAGGATTGCCGTGCTATGAATGTGAAATGGAAAGTAAGCATCCATGGGGGCTGGCTGACCCAGTGACAGTGTGGGGACATCTGGGCAACTGCCAGGGCTAGCAGAGGCTTCTGATACTCTTTTTTCACCCAACTTTTGTAATGGTCACTCTCTGAAGGGAGCTGGTGTCAAACAGGAAATGAGCTGTGAAGAGCAGTTAAATTTATAGAAGCCTGAAGACCTGGAAGTGCCGGAGATGGGGTAGACAGAGCTGGTGTTTGGTACAGGAGATGAGGTGATCGTGTTTGGGTTGAGGACACGGGCTCTGTTTCCCCCTCAGGAAGGCAGAAGGTCGCTGTGTGGGAGTCCTGCGGCTCAGCCACAGGCTCTGCGTGTGTTTTGTTTGGATATTTCTGATCTTGTGCTTCCTTGGCTGGTACTTTATGGTTTGAGCAGCAGTGTCCTATGCAGTATTTGTTTCGGAGCTTAGCTTCCCGTGTTTGTTCTAGGTCTATTAATTAATAATAATGGAGTGTAAAATCCTAGCTCTTTTTTTTTTTTGAGTTATCAAAACAAATGCAGTCCTCGTTGCCAGTTTTAGTCTTTTGTGGCCATATAGATCTCTTGTTATTTAAATGTATGCTCATCAAACTATCTTTTTGCTGCCTTTGAGGAATTAAGTTCAGTGACAAACGAGAGAGTTTCTCCTTTACTTCCAGAATTACTCATTACTTGTTTGGAAAGATAAATACAAGGAGAACACAGATGAAATGTGAAGAACACGTATACAAGCTAATGGTCTCACAAAGGGAAAATAAGAAAATCAGAGGTTACATCATATTATTGTAAGAATACATTATTTTGTTTTCAGAACTGTTATTTAACAGTGCGATGAATCCTTTAGTCATTTAATGTTGGAACTTCCAAAATAGCTTGTGGTTGTTCCATCGTTCTTCTCACACAATTCCCAAAGACACAAACTTCAGAGGCGGTAATTAATCTTTCTGTATTAATGGCCTGGTCCAGCATTTATGGGTGTCAAGAGAAAGCTCCTCATGTACTTCAACAGACTTTGGAGCAGGATGGTGATTTTTAAAAAACAGATGTAAGCAGCAAATTAGAATTAAGTTAGAGAAATCTCTCCAAGTCCTGTAGTTTTAAGAAACTTTTGTATTCTGTTGTGAGACTGTCTAGAAACCTTAAAATATATGTACAAATACAGAAACACATGGCTTGGAATTCATTGTGATCCTTCCTACCTTTGATCTTTTGCTTTACTTACCATCAATTGTGTGCATATGTGTGGATGTGAGAGTAAACAACATAATCCTAATTGTCTGAAAATATACATATGCTTCTATAATGCCATAAATGAGCAGAGTGTTGGTATGTAAATTTCCTATGGTATATGTGGCCAATGTAAATAAATTCTTGTCACGGTAGTGGGGTTTATCTATATATTTTCCTTATAAACTAGCAGGTAATAATTTAATTCAAAAGCTCCTTCCAAAAATGCAATTAATGTCTTTTGTTATAGTTTCCCTGGGTTTAATAATCCCCTCTTCCAGATTTATATTGGTTTCTGGAAAGTAATGCTTATTAGAGTGTTTTTCCAAATTGGCCACAATAATCCACTGAAATCTGCCAGCTGAATCATTGCTATGCTTGTGAAATTGCCAGGATCGCCTGACAGTTATTACTGGGGTAGAAGGGGAGGGGGGAAAGGGAATGAAAGTTTCATAATATGTCACTGTTATTGATACCTTGGCTATGGCTCTTGGATTTGGATTGATATGTTTACTGAATTCTATATGAAAGATGGAATGCCTGGTGCTGGATTGGCAGCGCTGCTATAAGGGAGAGAAAATTTAGTAATTTTGTCAGACAACTGTATTTTATTCTGGGCATATTTTAAAGCATAAGCATCTGTGTGCATGCATGTGTGTCTATACGTAAGCATACACACATATATATATGTCGTGCTTCACATGCCAAATCCCACCACCTGTGCCAAACACACAAGCAAGTCAGAGTTAAATCATTCACCTGCAGCCACATCTTCATGTACTCATTCTCCTCTGTGCACTGCAGGTGATGTTGGAGGCAGGGATGAGTCTCCATAGCTCCAGTAGGTGTTGTTTTCTCCCATCCTTCCAAAATAATTGAAAAGGAATGATTTTTGCAGCGTCTGAATTAATCGTCCTTGAGAACTCTCGCACAACTGGACCCTAACCCTCGCTTTGAGAGGGATTCCATGACACTGGAATGCTGGATCCTGCTGCCTAGATGAAAAGGTACATAAAAGAATAGCAGGGCTGTGCCAAAGGGACAGAGACAAAATGCCTCTCCCATTACGAGCCTTGGCACCAGTGCCGGGACAGACCCATGTAGGGATGGCTGCTGCAGGCTCTGGGTGTCTGGGATAAATATTGTGTCCAACAGCCATCCCTGGTGAGACTCTGCTTGGGGCAGTGCCCACCCCCATGCATGATATTTATATTCTGCTGGTGTAAATGAGATTTTGTTACAATCATCCATCTGAATTATGGGCAGCTGGGGAGATGGGAGATGGAGTAGCTGCCCGGGCAGTGCTGCATGGACATACCTGGACACACTTGCAGGGAGCAGTTGGTGTACCCAGGGCGTGCAGGGCTGTTACTGCCCTGCTCAGGTCAAAAGTCTTACTGACACAGGAGATAAAAGCCATTCTGCCTTGAGTTTTTCTCTTTGTGCTGTTGCAGCTACAGCAGCTTGATGATGAAAATTTAGCTTTTTTTTTTTTTTTCCCCTATTCCTTTTTGGTTTGGTTTGGGTTTTTTTTGTTTATGGGCTGAGATAGTGGATCCCTTGCTCTTCTTTCATTCCCCAGTATGCAGTTAAAGATGATTTCCATCTCAGCAGACATCCATGTGCAAAATTCTGCTTTAGAGCAGTATCCCTCCCCTAAGCTTTCCTTGTGATGAGGGCAAGTCTCCCTTAAGCACCATCCAGTGCACGAGGCACGTTGTTTTGGAAGTGGCTGTCTGATCCCTTCCATCCCCTGGCATTGCATTTGGGGTCAGCTGGAGTGCTGCGCACTTTGGGGCAGCAGCCACGTGGATTTGCTGCTCCCTTACATTCACTGAGATCTGTCTGAGCAAGCCGAAGGGACGGGCAGCACGTGAAGAACCAGCAGTGCCACTTACATTTGAATACCAAACGCTTAAGTTAGCGCAAGCCAACTGGGCTGTAGAACCAGTCATCTTCAATTTTTACCGCCTTATAATTTTTAAGACAATTTTTATGACTCTGATTGGAACAGAGATGATTTTTGTAATGTCTGTTTATGCCGTTTCAAACTTGAACATAAATCTCATTTTTAAAGGGGATTTTGTGGTTTTCTTGGCTTTATGAATTTTTTTTATCCGTCTTTTATGCATTCTGCTAAATTAAACCAAAATAAACTCGGGGGAAAAAGTGATTCTTTAAAACAAATATATTATTTTATCCCTTCTTTGGACAGGAATTTTCATCAGGAGACAAGGATAGAACATTCTATTCAGCCTTTGCCTGCTGATTTACACTGCCATCATTACAAGAGCCATAATGACGTCCTATAACCAGTAACAGGAACTGTGAAGAGAAGCTTTGTAATACAACACTGCTCCCCTTTTTCTCCAGCAGCTTTGTTGGTGGTCTAGAAATAATTCCAAAATGTGTTGGATGGTTCTCAGAGAGAACCATGCGGCTTCTTTTGGTTTAGGAGAATCCAGGTCTGGGGTGGCATCGTGTGGGCTCCTGCTGTGGCTCTGAGGTGTAGTGATTCACTGTAAAACCTGCAGGCAAAGAAACAGTAGCTGGCATTTTTCCTACAAAGCAGACCATGGATTCTGGTGGGGTGGCTTATAGGAAATGCTTCTAAGCATGCTGTGGGATTCTGCCTTAAGTGTCAGGGGTAACACTGAAGATTTAGAGAGTGTCTCCACAGCAATGTGTGCCTGCAAGCCTGATGGATTGCTACAAGAAACCAAAGGTATTTGATAAACCCTGCAGCGGTTTATGGTGAGTAAGTGTTGATGCCAGTAATTCTGTTTGACATGTACTTGTACTTCTAGGAGGTCACAAGTGCTATCCAGCTGCATGTCTGATACTCAAGTATGAGTTTGTTGCTGCAAGGTGCTAAGAATCAGCTGTCGCTTGAAATTGAACTTGATGGTGTCTTTCAAAAGTCCATTTGAGCTTTGCTGTGATAGCAGAGCCGGTGGCATCAAAGAATGAGCCTCTGCCAGCATGTACCACAGAGCAGCAGGTGAGACATGACTGCTCTTTCCTGTGTTTATACACAGAAAATGACTGTGGTAACCCTGTGGGATCTGCTAGCATATACTGACTTGTTAATGTTTCCCAATATAAGTGGCTGATATTTTATCGGCATTACCAAAGCTGCATTTTAAAATTTTGTTTAATCCTGTCATTTTCAGCTGTTCATTATTATAGTAGTATGTTGTTTATGGAGGTTGTTTCCGTGTGGGTAGCTGCAGTTGTGTGTTGGATGGGGGAAAGTTGGCTTTTTTGCCTCTATAAATGTGTGTATAGTACTTGGTTTGGGGTTTTGGGGGCTTTTCTCCGGGTAAGATTTCTCCCATTGCAAAAAGGGATGTTGGCCTATAGGCTTGATGACAAGTGAACTGCACTTGTTAAATGTTTAGATGAACAAATGACATTTGCCAAAAAAAAAAAAAAAAATTCCTCTTATACAGAAAACTTAGGCAAAAATGTTTATGCCAAAAAAGTCCTTTGTTACTGACTCCCTATTCCAAGTACCATAGCAAGGTCTCTGTGGCTGCTTTGGTGCAAGCGGGATCAGAATGCAGCCTTTGTGCCTGGTACCCTTTGATTGACTAGACAATGCAAAAGACACATGCGTCAAGTTGGTTTAGCAACTAATATTTGACAATTTTAAAAAGTTTTCTTTTAGGCTGAGTTTTATGTAAAGCTGTTTACATTAAAGTGACATCCAATTAAAGTGTATCATGTAACCCACATCACAGTTCAGCACACATTTTCCGTTTTAACTGACATATGGCCCCATTTATGAAAATAAAAATCATCATGTTTTGATGATATGTTCACATAATTTATGTGGAAAAGCAGAAGGAGAGAAGCAGGGAGAAGGAATGCTTTTGCTGTGTAAAGCTATTATTTTCTGTGATTCATTAAATATCTTTTTAACCCATATGCACAGGCAAATCTCTCCTCCCCCAGTTCCTGGCCAGCCCCCTTCCCTGAAGTGTCCACTGGACAAAGGGAGTTAATTTTTCCTATGGGCAGAGACAGCAGACAGAAACACTTCCATCCCACAGATGTTTTTACACAGAGGGATTCTTTAGTATTCCGTGTAAGAGCTACATTAGTTAACCTGAAAACAGATCTGTGGACAGCAGCGCTAATGCAGCCCATTTTCCTTTGGTTGTCTTAAGGCTGAGAGGATTCTCTGATATCTAGGAAGAGACACTAATCTACTGATGTCTTTTCTTCGGTCTCCCCACTACTTAGCTGCCAACTTTCATAGAAACGAGTAGAAACTTACTGTCTTTGCAACCAGAAATACTTGGTCATTTTGCCTGGAATTTTCTATGTGTATAGAGAGCTCTGTCTCTCTTGCACCCCTAAGTGTTTCAGGAAAGCCAGGTTGCTTTCGTTAAGGTAACCTATTGATAAGATAAATGATTCTCTCAGTAAAGTGGCCATGAATCAGAGACATGTCAGCACAAACTGAGGTATCTCAAGCCATCTACAGCCAGGGCTGGCAGTTTGGTATTTCTGTCAGCACCCTGAGTCTTGCTGACACTGATCCTGCAAAAGAGAGTAGGGTTCTAAGCTGTTTTAAATCTACTTAAGGCAGGACCGTGGCAAGGCATTCTTTAAAAATATTGCATTTTCCCCTTTTAACAACTGTGTATAAACCCTCAGGCTTTACATTTTTAATGTAGCAGCACATCAGTGGAAGAGAAGTCCCTGCCAGCCAACAAAATCCCCATCTGCAAAGTAATCACCCAGTCAGTGTGTACTGGAACCCAGTTAATTCCTGGCTTTTCCTCATATATTGAGGGATAGGTTACCTTAAAATGTAAGCAGCATAACTACAGTGAATCTTTTGTCTGTCCCCTGCTTTGGGACCAAGCAATGGGGATTATTGTTTAAATGGTAACTATTGTTGCATATCAGAGGGCAGTTGGATTGCATAAATCAGTTTGCCATCTCCTTGCCAAGGTAAACTGGACTGTACACCTGGAGCCTGGTTATTTGCAGCATGAGACTGGCAAATGAAACCTTTACACTGTGCAGTTTGGATCAGTAGATGTTCGGCCACTGTCACAGAAAGCCATTGAGTCATGTTGTCTGTGAGTGCACTTTTAAATGCTACTACAAAAAACACCAAAGAGACATTACCCAGACATTATATTTGGACTGTCCTGTTTCTTGATAGACTTGGTAGACAGTGAAGCCTTACCAGCATTTCTCTGTTGTTGGAGCAGGAACAGAACTTTGTCAGTTGTAAGGTAACCATACTGTGATAACTCTGCATTTCCTGCTCACTAATGGTTTTTTAGAATCATCATTCTTGACACAAGTTAATGCAGAAAAGAAATACCCCCACTTTCTCATTTGCCTCTAACAATGAAATAAAACTTGATAAATGTTGCCATCCAAAGTCCAGTGGGATCTAAACTTGTGATGATAACATTAAATCCTAGAAAATGTAAGAGGTCCAATGGAATTTGGCAACCTCTGGCAGAACCTTCTTTTTCTAATGAAGTCTGTGCGTTATGTTTAGTTGGCTGGTGATCCTAATCAGGGTACTGAGATCTGTGCATTCACTCTGGTTTTGATCATTATTACCAAGATTAAATAGGCGTAGAGCCAAGATGTTGCAGTGTAATAACCTGGGAGTTGAGGAGGAGGGAGGAGAGCATGAGGGATTATTTATTGGTTGGATAAATGGGGTTAGCAGCTATTGAATGTAACAGAGACTTATTTTCCTGAAGGCAATGGCCATTTAAACAACAAGGCTTATGAATGAAGGATGTCTGTCAATTAAGAAAGTAGAAACAGTATCATGAGTGAAGAAGGCCAAAATCAGGACCTGTGACCCTGAAGTAGTTTTGTTTATAGATTTCTAAAAAATGGTTGAGGAGAATTGCAGACTCTTGGATAGCAAATGTATGTCCACTAGTAATCAGCTTTTTGTAATGGTGTTTTATGGCAGTCTTGCAGAGTTAACCTCAACACTCTACAGACCATGGATGGAAAGCCCCAGCATTTTTCTTTCTGAGGTACTGTAGGTTTGTGCATAGGAGTTTATTCAGCAGTAGGCAAAAGGAATTATTTTCCATCTTTTAAGGACACAGAAATCCATTACATGTGCTCATAAGCTTCACTTTCACCAAGTTCATTAAATACAAGTAGAAATTCCCTCCTCAATGCAGAACCCAGTGCTGTTTCCCATCAACTCATCACCTCAGAGCGGCCTTCAGGTTCCCTGGGTAGGTAGAGTAAAGCTGGAATCGTGACGTCTTATTCTGTTCTGTAATTTGATTCCTAGAGTTTTGGCAGTTTCTTTAAGGAAAATAATGTTACAGGGTTGGGGTTTGTTGGCTTTTTTGTTTTGTTTTGTTTTTAATTAAAAAAGCCTGAAGCTTTCATCAGAGAAATTTTTGTATCCATCCAAAGGAGAAAAAGAAAGCTTGCAAAACTACCCTCAAAATTGTTCTAATAAAAATTAAGGAACACTTAGAAGGAACAGAGGTTAATATTCTTAAGATTTTGGCTTGCTCTGATGTAGAACTTAACAAAAGCTAATGGGAATGTCATGTGTTACTTGGGCATAGCCTGCAACATGCACATACAACATGCACATGGCAGATCTAATTGTTGGCTTTCAGTCCCTCTTGGCAAAATGTTTCACTTTGTTTGGAAAGAAGAGTTAGTGGTCAGCGCTCTTGGGATATTCTGCACAAAGCAGGGACTCAGCTGTGCTCCTGCTGCTTCTCTGCTCTGTCGCGTGCGGGGCTGCTCCCCCATTTCACCTGAGCCAGTCCTGAAGCAATTCTTCTAATTATTTAATGGGAGGTCGGCCTCACTGCTGTGCTCAGGTGGTCTGGAAGAAAAGGAACACGTTTATTTCTACAGGGACATTTTAATATCTGTGCCCCCCAAAAACTTAAGAAACAACCAGTGACTGAACCAAGTGTCAGCGCAAAGGGTAGGGAAGAGATTTTCACTTGTAAGCAAAGTATTCCAAGCTGGGAGAAATACACAGTTTGATTAAAGAGAGAAATGGTGTCTGATGAAGAACACCTCAATTTTGTTCAAAGTGCTGAGCACCTATAAAAACAGACTACTTCTAAAGGTATTTAAATAAGGATTTAGGTGAAGAATTTGGTCTAGTTTCCATTGACATTAATGACTCACTTCATGCACTGTTGAACAAAAGCATCAGAATTTTCAGAATAACAGAACAAAAATAAAAACATAAAATGCAGTTACCTACAAGTTTCAAAATATTCATTGCAGGTGGAGTCTGGAAGGTGCAGTCTGTGGCTGTCTGATTAGGTTTTTTAGTACAAGAAATTCTGCTCTGTGGAGAAAGGTTATTTGCCAGGTACAGTAAATCTTCCCTCTGCTGCTGAGTTGAGAACTTCTCAGAGAACATTTCCATGTGCCCGTCAGGTGAAGTGATGTGGATACAGATTGCCTTCCAGTAAGGTTTGAACTGTGTCTGCCTGTCCCTCATTCCTGTGTGCCCGCTCCCTCCTGGGTTTCTGTAGGTTATGAAGAGCACACGTTGTGCTCAGTTTCATAGGAATATGTTCTTACTTGAGTTGGTGAATTCTCTTTGGAGACTCTGATTAAGAACTGAAATTGTCCAGAAGACAATGAGTCATGTCCTGCTGTCTGTTCTACATGTCCACATCTGACTTTGCCCATTCTTTCTCTTCTTTTACAATCACACTGTAACGATTCAGTCTAAGGCTTGCTGTACCTTTCCTGTTAAAAGTTTCCAGTTGACATTTTTTTCTCATCTCAAAGGACTTGTTTCCTGATCCAGAATAATTCCCAGTTCTTCTGGTCAATGAGAAACACCTGCCAACTTGACACTAAAGGAAAAGCTTCACAAAGGACCTTTTCCCATACTGTAGTACTTCATCCAGCTGTTCGAGGAGAAATAAAGTATTGTCATGCTGTCTTCAGTTATCAGAAGTGTCCTAAAAGACTGATTCTAGATGTTAAAGGCTTGAGCCTGAGCAAGGTGGTCAGATGAACACGGAGAAACTCACCTGAAGTCTCTGGCAGCGCAGTGTGATTTTTGTCTGCCTTTCATGATCATCCTAGATATGCAGGTTTTTGGGTAAAGCTGTGTTATGGTTTGTTGGTGGTGGAAGGCTCCAAGCCAGCTTCCATGGCCAGTGTGCCTGTAGCACTGTGCTTTTAATCACGCATTTTGAGTCAGCTGCACTGCAAGACTCAACCTGGGTTAACC
This sequence comes from Hirundo rustica, assembly GCF_015227805.2. Taxonomy (NCBI): domain Eukaryota; kingdom Metazoa; phylum Chordata; class Aves; order Passeriformes; family Hirundinidae; genus Hirundo; species Hirundo rustica. The sequence goes on from NC_053458.1 coordinate 5,170,670, forward strand.
CTGGATAGAGAAGACTGTGGTAGAATTAGTGACGGAAATAATTTTCAGGTCCTGCATTAACAAATAGGCATGAGCCAAGTGGAGCCTGCAATGTTCTGCTTCCATGCAGACAAGTCTTGTTTGTCAGAGGCATTCACAGTTGTGACTTGAAGCTGGGGAATTTATGGAAAAGGAATTACGGTGGTCATAAAACAGGACTTAGCCATACTTACTCATCTGTAACAGTGCAAGCATGCTGCTTCTGTTTTTTCTTCTGGAATCAAGTTCAGTGGGCTCACTTTAATAACCTGGCTAGGATGAAAGGTTAAGTACATCCACCCTGCAGAGCTGCTGAACTCCAAGACGTTGGGGACTTTTTCAGCCTAGATGAGGTCCATAGGTTATCTGGGACTATTAAAGACTTCTCCTTTTCCAACTGGCTGTAAAGTCACCACCGTTACTTAGTAACCTGGTGAGATGTGCCACAACTGTTCCCTGAAGAAGAAGAGGTGGACGGAAACATGCTGAACAGATTAGAAGGCTCATCTGACAACAAGTCCTTGCTGAATCACAAAGTGAATACGGCTTTTAAATCTGGAACACATGGCCTCTGTCTTGATGCTGTGCAGGCCGACATTTGAACAGCATCACCATGCCTAAGTCTACATTACATTTTTCTTTAATAAATAGGTAGAGAATCAAAAGGAAAAATCAAAATGATTTCCAGAGATTTGCAGTACATTAATGTCTTCACAACAGACTTTGAAAATAGGCATGAATTTTCCTTTCAGTGAGAAGAGAATGGAAGGTAGACATCAGACTTGGAATTGTTGATCTTTATAGGCCGCATTCCATGTTCCAAGAGGTCCAGTTTTTTAAGTTGCCTCCTTCTCATGCCTTTTAGTGCACGAGGTTTTCCATTCTGTCCATCACTGGCATGGACAGCACATCTTTAAGGCCATGCTGAACAAACCAGTGTGTTCAGATCATTACCGGAATAGCGAACCATCTTCCCTGCACCTTGGCTGCAGGCTTGGGGTGTCGGGCCTGCCCCCTGCATATCGTAACTCCTCTTCAGTGTTTTCTTCTCTCATGGATTCTCATAGGAGGAGGCTTTGGGCACTTTCTGTCAGCGCAGCAGAGTTCCCAAAGCATCATGTCCCATGTTTATTCCTGAGGTGTCTGTCCCTCAGCAGCAAGGGCTGTGTCTGCTGCCACAGGTGCACCAAGAGCGGATCAAGGCGTGCGGAGCAAAAGCTGTTTGGAAAAAATAATTTTAAAAAGAGCCTCGCACAACAGCTCTGGATTCAGGACCTTAACAACTTCATAAAAGCTTGTTGCTGGTGTTGTAAAACTCTAATACACAAGTTCATTCCACATAAGAACACGGCTGTAAGTTTTTAGCTCCAGATGCCAAAGACTGAACCCAGCCTGTTTAAAATGTGTTAAGCTGCAACATGCTACATAAGTTAATACCAGCTTTTTACTTTTTACCTTTTCTGCTTGGAGCTGTGCCAGTGCCAGTCACTTACATACTCCTTTACCTTGATTCACTGTAGGAGATGAGGCTGCCAAGCCAGATATTTACCTTGGGAACACACATTCTTATCCTGTAACATTTCATCAGCCACATCTAAAGGAAAGATTTACAGACTTTGTAACACTAAGATTATTTAAGTCACTTGTTAGCCAAAAATAATGTAAAGACATACAGTGCTTGTTTCAAAAAAGTTTGTAATTAGGAGCCCATACTTTGCTCTGATTTACAATGTAAGCTTGGTATCCAATTAGCAATAATAGTGTTCTTTTAACTAAAACACATATCCTTCCAGAATTATGCAGACTTTCCAATTACTGTGCTATGATGAAATTACGGCTAGAGACTCATAAAGTTGTGCATAGTTTATAAATGCAATATATTCTTAACTACCTTGCTGTTTGGTATATACTAGCAGGGCTCATATGTTCTCTGTGTTATGCAGGCTTGTTAAAAGGCGCATATAAGATTATTGAAAAAGTATGTCAAATAATATTTATGTACTTACTACCACTGTGATAGGCTGTTACTGGTCTTTCTGATTAACACCTCTGGTCAGATACAGCACGATCGTGTGACTCAATCTCTAAAATTTAAAAAGCAGTTTAGAAACTTACTTTCAAAACACCTGGAAACTTAAACCCTTGAGGGTTACTGCTTGCTTTATTTTTTACCTTGTCATTATGATATCCCCTTTGTTTTTCATAAAAGGAGAAAAGCTTTTGCTCATTTTTAAAGCAAATTGTAGTGCTTCACCAGCTCATACACAGCATCTCCTCATGGTTTTCTATAACTGCTTTTGCTGGTGTGGGATCAGATAATCAGAAATGTTGTCCTACAGTTAAAATCAACAAGAGAAAAGGAAGAAATGCACAACAACCTTTAGGTGCTGTCCTGCAGTGGAAGAGAGCAGAGAGGAGCTCCTTGCTCTTTCTGTAGCAGTTGCTTTCCAGTCCTTTTGCAGAGGGTTATTGATGAGAAAACCACATCTTTTACAGGAATGGGGGAATGACTAAGGCCTGTCCAACACTGTGAAAGTGTTGGTAACACTTAATGAGATGACTAAACAGGCTGCTCCAGGGCTTTTGCAATTTATTTATTATTATTTATTACCCAGAGTTTGCTGAGGACTGCTAGTCCCAGAAGGAAACTCCCATTCAGCTAGCAGAAAAACACTGGGGAAAATGGTATGGATAGAGACTAAGAGGAGAGTATGTGCACTGTATTCTCTGTGACAAGTATGAATGACTGTATGTATATAAACTTGCATTATTGGACTAACTCATGTTTGCTATTACTGTTCATTAAAAATTATTTCAACTTTGCCAAAACATCGTGAGCTCTGTATGATGAGAGTGGACATGGAGGGGATTCAGTGAGGATGACTCGGGCTGTTGTCACCTTCAGCTCTGTGGCCTGTCCCGTCTCACCCACCTCTTCCCCAGCTCCTCAGCAAGGTCTGGTGTGGGACATGCTCTGTGTCAGGTTTTGGGGGAGAGGGTTAGGGTTTGGGGGATGGAAAAGGGAAAGGTGTGGACAATGCCAAGCCTTATGTGGTACCTTGCCTATCCTCAGAGAAAGGAAGGAAGAGCAGGCTGCCCTGTCACCACCAGCTGAAAGGCCCTGCCTTAGGGCACCTACATGGCTTTGCAGTATGATGTGGATCAAGAGATTAGAATTAAAAGAAAAACTGTAACCCATGAAACTCCTGGGAGCTTGCTCTTCCTTTAAATCTGTTCTTATTTTAACAGTTCTTCTAACTTAATAAATGAAGCATCTTCTTTAGTGTGAGTCATTTAGGGGGACAGTTTGGGTTCTTCAAGTTTTGAGGCTATTTTAATTTCTCAGGCTATTCATTGTCTGCATTTGCTTTGTTTCATTTTGTTTGGTTTTCATTCGAGCTCTCAGTTCTATATAATGTAAAAGCACTCAGAGCTGTATAAATCACTGCCCAAGACGCCTCAGGGGAGTTGGTAGTGAGTTACAGCACTGTGTGCATACAGTGTCTCAGCTGCTCCGATTTACTGCTCCAAATGGAAGAGGCTGAGAATCATTCCAGCTTCAGGAGTGCCTGATGGCACTCGGTGAAGTCAGTAAATCCAACCTGTGCAGACAGGGATTCCTGCTGCCAGACTGCCCTGGCACACCCACCTGAGGTGTAGGGCTGATGAACATGGAAAACTTGATTGCAGCATTTCAGGGTAACCTTAAGAATTGTCTGCTTTTTGGCCGTGGGATGGCTGCCTCCAGAACCATCCTGTGAAATTTCTGCAATTGGCAGCCGAAGACTTGGTTGTTCCCAGTGCCACCCACTGCTCAGCTCCCTCCCTGACCACCCTGGAATTTGTCTCTGACTCTCTCTGCAGGTTTGGCTCTACCAAGAAAAGGGACTTATTTGAGAAGAACACACTTGGGTCATGTCTGCTCTACAGGCAGCTGGTCTTGTTGTGCCAAATTAAGTTCTCCAATACCCTGGAATCAGAACAGTGCAAGCAGGATGGAGAAGAGACAGACTATTAAGTGCCAGGGGTGCAGTCAGGACAGAGCAAAGGAAGATTTAGGGTAGGTGGGGTCCACGCTGCACAATGATAGGCATCCAGCAGCTGTGGAAAACAATAACAAATGGATAAAAGAAAGATTCATGGGAGATAGTGTGTGCAAATCAGGGCATCAGAACTGCATTAGTTCCCATTCAATTATCTGTTGAAAACCTTAACAACACAAGACAAGCCCTCACTTGAAAGGCTTTAGGTCAGCTGAGGAGCTGTGCTCCCTGGGCTGTGCCTGGAGAGCCCCAGAGGCTCCTCACAGCTGGGAACGGGCCCTACCAACGGTATGGAAGCACTTTTACATTCGTGCTCGCAAATATTTACACATTAGGTCATGGCAATTAGGAATAATTAGAGTGGAATGTACCTTGTGTTCACGGAGCCAGGAACTAGGCTCTTGTCATAAACACTGAGTTTATTTCTGTTCAGGCTTGGCATGGAATCCGTGGTGCCTTCCCTGGGCTGCTCCCAGTGCAGGCACACAGCGCTGGGGTACAGGTGCTGGGAATCGTGCTGGGGGCTTAAAGCTCTAATGCCATTTGGGGTCTTGAGCTACACATTGCAATCCCTCTTCAAGGCTGTTTAACTGCAATTTAATTTTTTCATATTATCAAATAATTTGTGGAGTGATACCAAATACTCCCTCCCAGCTACCCAGGAGCAAGGTTTGTCTTCTCACAGGAATACAGTAATAAGAAGCTTTTCTGTCAACACTGTTCCTCCCAGCCTTTCTGGAAGAAAAACTGCCACAAATCAAAGTCAGATTTAAGAATAAGAGTGGAAGGGAATTTAGGCACTGGCTGGCAAAGGGTCAAGAGAATTACAGTGACCAGTTCTAGACCAGCTTTGCAGGTTGTAAGTGGCACTGAAACTGTTCTGGTGTGGAAAACATACCCTTGGTACCTATTAGGTGTGCTTTGCAGCTGGATTGCAATGGGAGCTGGAGATGGTACTTAAGGCAAATCTGATTTGTAGGAGCTATGGACATCTCCAGCAGCCAGGACTAACAAATGGCTGCTTTTGCTTTGTCTGGACCACAGCTCTATTGTTACTTCATAGTGTTGTGGGGCATCGTTACTCATAATTGTTCATAAATCTGGTGATTTAAAATGACAGTACACATAAACTGCTTTTTAATGCTTTGTATTTATACCAAGCTATTTATTAATTATGTGACTTGCCAACATATTATTACTTCACCTTAATTAGTGCCTGGCAGTGTGTTAATCACTCCTCTGCTGCTGCACCTCGAGGCTCTCTTTAATTGCCATTGGCTTTCTCTCACGTTTGCTGTTAGCTTGTGCTTGGTGATCTCTGCCTTTTGGGACTCTGGGGACAGGACGGGGTTGAGGGGGTTGAAATGATTTGTTTTGTGGACAGTTTTAGTGCAGGAGCTCAGTGCTGGTAGAGCAGTTGTGAAGGTCACCAAAGAGGGTGAGGTGCAGGAACAGGTCACACCCTCACCTGCACCAGAGGTGCCTCGGCAGCACTGCCAGCCCCAGCCTGCATCTGACTGACCCAGGCAAGTGGAAGCTCAGTATTCCCCTGGATTCCCTCGCTCCCCGAAGGAATGATGGCCTGGGGTTGTGCAGCTGTGCCTGAAGGGTGACAGTTAACAACAGGATAATCAAAATCAACTGTGCCTCAATACTGTAACGTACTTCCCTGGCATTGCTGACTCTTCTTAATGTTAGGTGTGTTTTGAAGTTGGACAGTGATGTGAGTAGACTGGGTAGTTTTAAATTCAGTCTTTGGAGATAGCTGAAATCTCCAGCTACCATGAAATATGTTGTCACTTCAATTACAGTTGCAAGTACCTCTCTCTTATTTGTTTCCTGTAATACCAGACAGACTAGGTAAATATATATCTTTTTTAATGAAGCACAATATAGTTTTTAAATGGTTTATATCAAATTGTTTCCAGTTTCTTATAAACTCCTGATTTCTAAATATCTCATTATTTGTTCCATATGTTTCACTGAAGTCATTGTTACCAGTACAGCAGAAAATACATAAATAATCTGGTAATTTAACATAAGTTTGTGATTTTTCTTAAGTTACTGTCAATCAAATATCATTAGTACAAACTGAAATCAGAGCAGAGCCAAAATCTGTAATTAAATCATGGAGGATGTACTGAGACAATGAGAAAATCAGGAGTGCTCTCGCAGGCTGTGTGTGCTGGGAGAGGGACCACAGAAGTCTGGAAGGAGGGAGGGACAGTGACTGTGCTTTTGTCAAACAGGTTTCCAAGTACAGTCGTGACAGGTGGTATTAATCCATTAATTGTGTTTGCTTTTCACTTAAGTTAAATACCCGATGCTATATGAGGGACTAAAGCCAGCTCATTGTGATGTCATAATAGGAAAAGTGAAAAATGGTTGTGGAAGATGCTCCCAACCTGCCATTTAAACCTGATGAGAACTAGGCAGTGTTGTAGAAACTCTCTGTTCGGTGAAAAAAAGGGTCACAGGATGGAGCTGGCAGAATAGTCAAGGTATACTTCATGAAAAACGTCAGCATTTCCTGAACAAAGAATGCCCTTATTGCCCAATGCAATATACAGCTTTTTTTATTGTGTTCTCTCCTAACTCCTTTATCAGTAATGAGAGAATGAAAAGGAGAAAGAGCAGATGATAAGAAGAAAAATATGGAAGAGGAAAATAGGAAGGGCAAACAGCACAGAATATCTGAAAATTTGGGGAAATCCTTTTGCAAACATGTAGAAAAATCTAAAAAGTATAAGCATTTTCAGATTTGGGAAAATGTCATTTTAAATCAGAGGTGGAAAAGAAAAAGCATGCCATTCCAGGCACTAAAAATGTCAGTTCTCACCATAAATGTAAGATATCACTGAGGAGAAGTATTTATGTGACCAGTGTTTCTTTTTTCCCATTAAATACATTTTTCCAGACTTTGAAGGTGTCTTGGTTAATAGTACATCTCTTTGTCTGAGATGATTTTCATCCATCTCTGTGTCCATACATCAGCTATCAAACCCAACTTGTCAATCAGATCAGCAGTTCCAGCTGCCTTTACACCTGCACATTTTCTTCTCACCAGGCTGTGCTGTTGCCCTTGAGCCCATCTTTGATTTTGGTCAGTGCAGAGGTGTTTTCAGACAGGCCATGTAAGCAGGGATTATCCTGTGAAGAAATTGTGTTACTTTCACTCTGTGTCTAGGAACCCTTTCCCAGTTTTCTGTGATGACAAGGTTCTCTCTTCAGCTCAGGTGAAAATCCTGGGCAAATTTAGTGTATTCCCATTATAGCTTTTATATTGCCAAGTTCATGAAACAGCCAATTTAATCACATCATGAACACTCATCTGTTACTTGGTTATTTTCTGTTACGATTTTCTTCTTTCCAGAATTTTCTGCCTCCTCTGAATCTCCACTTTCCTTCACTGCAGATGGTAGTCCACAGTCACCCTGTGGGCAGTCACTGAGGGGTGACAGGGAAGGACATTCCTGCTGCCAGAGGCCAACAGTCAGGTTCAGCACATGGGTAAACCACAGATCTGAGAGGGAGATGGATGTTCTTAAGGGTGAGCACAGAAATCAGAGCAGGGAGCAAGACACGATGGATAACGCAGTTCCAGTGCCCAGAGGTGGAGCTGGGAGGTGCAGCCATTTCAGTGATTCCACAGGTCCCTCTGGGAAGCCAAAGTGATGCTGAGGAAGAGGAGGAGGGGATGAAGCTGGACTTCACCAGGCAAGGGCAAAGCAGCATGTTAGGGCTGCTGCAGTGATGGCTCTTGCACTGTTTCTGCTGCAAGCTCCATTTTTCAGGGGTTTATAACTTGCTCATAAAAATTTACTGCAAGCTATAATTTGGCACACAGGGTTCCAGGCTGAGAGCATACTGCTTTCCTTATTTAAACTGCATTTGGTTTATTGACAGGCCTGTTTTCAGATTGCAAAAGAGTGACGAGTGAAATAGAAATCTAATTGTTTCAGAAACTCTTTCTCCCTTTTTTAGGACTCTCTACCCCCCAAACAGCTTTAAACATCTACTGGTGCCTCTGAGTATTAAAAAGAATTAAAACTTGTTAAGAAATTCATGTTTAAATAGTGGCTACTGTGCATATTGAGGAATTATACCTACAGAGTATAGCATCTTTCAGCCTGAATAAGCCCAGTGCAGCTTTCCAGCCTTCTAAAACACAGCTGAAACAGAAATACAGGCAGGATAAAAGGAAGCAGTTAATAATGTAAACCTGTATAGCAGGGCTGATTGTGACTTGGGTCAGGCCATTCTATTTAATGCATCTGCTCTTGCAAAAGACACCGGAGATCCTGTGGATCAGATTTTCAGGTACTGCCTTTCTCTTCTGGAGAGCACAGGTAGGAATGAAAGTGATTTTGCAGTTGCAGCTTAAGCCGTTGCTATATCAAAGCTCCTGATTTAAAATCCCAGTCATGGATGTACATTTTGTTCTGTTCAGCACTGATGCTGCAGTGAGGAATTCAGGCTTTGCAGATCATGATCATGGTGTTCGGGTGAACATTGGGAGACCTCATTCTGAATGCTTCTTCAGCTCCTGCCAACATCCTGAGTATTTGAGTACAAGCTCCATCCTGTGTTCCCATGCACGTGTAATTCTGGAGGTTGGAGTTATGTGCATTGAGCTTTTGAATTCTAGTTTTATAGTGAAAGCACCACAAAAATACTTGTGTTTATTTTTGGCAAACAAATTCACATTTTTGAAACCAGCTTTACTTAATTTTATTAAGTAAAAATATGCTGAATATGTGTCTAGGTTTGTAGATGACCCGTGCTTATGTTTGAGAACTTGGCCTTGAGCAAGTTGATGTTTCACTTACAGAAAAAATGTCTGAACAAGCAAAAGTGTTTTGGGCTGGATAAGTTGATTTTCAGTATCTAAGCCATTTTGAAATGGTATCTTTCATGACAAAAGACACTTCTGAAAACCTATTCAGAATGCTTCCGTAATATCTTGCATCCATACTGTGGTAATGTGAGAGGAGGGGAGATTGGTGTTTTATGAATTCAGCAGATGGGACCTTCTAGGTGTTTTCCTGGACCTGTGGAAAAGCTGCTTGATGTTCATCACTGTCTCTTAGTGGGGACTCAGGGGCTCAGGCTTGCTAGCTAAATCCTATTTCAGACTTATTTTTTTGTGTGGAATGTCACAAAAGTGGCAGATCTAGGTCTTCCTCCTTGTACCCAGAAAAATGTATTTTACCACCCGAAAGGCGCTTTTGCTGGGTATTTGTAGCCTCATGAAGCATAAAACTGTACTTCTTGTACCTCCCACCCTGACTGGTCTTACTCTTTTGAGATTTGTCTTGGCTAATTCATGACTTCTTTTGCGCTCTTGGGGATACAACTGCGAATACTTTTTTAACAGAAAAGGTTTGACTACATAGGTACAGACCAAAAAGACCAAGCAGAGTAATTTTCAGCCTGTGTGTGGTCACAGTACTTGAGCAAATCAAGTGGACAAATTACTCTGCTGCCATATCTGTTTCTCTTGGCAGAACTCTGACAGTCTTCTGGCCTCCCCTGCAAGTGTCCTCCGCTGTTTGTGATCAGATTCACTCTGCAGATTGTGTGTGCGTAGGGATTCGCCTCCTAATCTGCATGGCTGCCTTTAGAGAGGCTCTTCTTGAAAGGTAATAAATTACAGATGGAATAGTCTCTGTAGATGCACTGGGGAGTGATCTGAGCATTTGCTGTTTGTTCCACTCGGGGACTGCTACTGCAGAGATGTTGTATGGACTGAGGCACTGGAGAGAACATGGAAGTTGGTACAACTCAGCACTGTGGGGAGGTGAAATGAAAAATCAGAACCGTTCTCACAGAGCGCCCCATGCTCTGCACCATTTCTGTGCCGCCTCCCAGCTCCTGTGGTCTCTTTGGGAGGAAGCTGCTCCAGGAAGGAGGGTCAGGCAGCACTGGAGGGGCAGAGAAAAGAAGTGAGACAGAATGGGCATTGTGTGGCTGTGGCTGTTGTTGCCCAGGGGTTGAGGGAGGGTAGAGTGAATGTGAGTGATGAGAAATTATTGTTTTAAAATCAAAGAAATTAAATGGCACAGAGTTCTGCTTACAGCGTTGAGATTGCCCCATGGCTAATCTTGCACCTTTGAGATTTAAGACATGAGGAATTCTGGTGTTGGTTATCCAGGCCTAGTTCACTCTTTTAAAATAAGGGAGAACAGGGATGTGAAGTTCCTTAGCAGTCTTGATCTCTGTAGCCACAGGAGAATTTCATTGCAGATGTACATGTGAGCCTCAGCTTTTCAACACTACCCTCCCCTTATTTTATTAACAAACAGAACTAAACTAAAAACTTGCCAACATGAACCCCAGTTAACCTGGAGCTACAGTCACTTAGTGGCAACTTGCTGTTCTCTTCTGGAATATGCAGTTCAGGTAAGCACAGGCTTCTGAAAACCACGGGAGAAAGCGTTAATGTAAGCTGGGCTGAGAAAGTCCATGGCTCCCACAGACTCCAGCACAGCCTCAGCTGTCCCACAGGAGCTGGCAGGAGCCACTGGGCATTGTGTGCCTGCCTTCCCCCTGCCCAGCTGCCAGGCTGGGATGGTCCATTTCCACAGGGACATGGTCAGCGTTACCTTCCCCAGCCTCGCATCTTCTCCCCAGCCAGCAGCACTGGAAAGCAGGCGGCAGCTGCAGCTGTGCATGGGGCTTTGCCTTCCTTCAGGACAGAGCTGTGTGAGCAGGGCTGTCCCAGCCTCTTCCTGCCTGGGATGCTCAGCAGGTGGGCAGTGTGTTCTATGGCCTTAGGGTTCGATTTTGTGGGCAAACCTCAGCCTCTGTATACTTCATTGTAGCTCAGCTCACTTGCATTTGCTCCAACAGAAAAGCACATTCTGCTTCAAGAATTCTGAGGGCTACTGCACGGTGAGGGCAGAGTTGGGATGGCTTTGCTGAGCACTTCTTTTCTGGTTTTCAGAATATGCTCTCTCTCCGTGTTACTGTATGGAATGATAAATACTACCAGGACTTTTTTTTTTTTTTTTTTTTTTTTTTTTAAATTTAGCAGACATGTCTCATCTGTGTGTACTGGAGTTTGGGAAGACTAATGTCTGTGTACCTGTGAAAATCTAAGGTCTTGAAAATGAATGGAAATTGTAAAGTAATAATCACTTATATTTGCGTTGACTCCGATTTCAGCAAGTCTGAGATTCACCAAGGCACAGGTCAGGAACACTGTCTGTGGAACACTGCAGGGCATGGAGACTTCTGGTGGTTTAGGGTAGGAAAAGAGATCACAGAGAGCTAAGCAAGGATAAGAGCGTTAAGCAGACTGCAGTTTCACTGTATAATTGGTGTTTATTTAAGAGATTGGGAAGTGATTCCCTGTGCTTTCGATTAGCGCCCTGCAAGCTTGGCTGGATTAGGCCATTGCTACTCCAGACACAGTTTCGCAGTGCATGGGCTTTCAGCAGGGTTTAAAAAGTTTTCCCTGGCTGTTTATTCATGCACCAGGGTTTAAATGTTGCTGTCCCTTCTTTCCATTATTTGTCTTATGGGATCCACAGTTTGAGTTGAACAGACGTGATTAAAATTGATGTTCTCTGGTTTTTACTCTGGGAAAGTCACTGGTCTGGTTCACAGCATGACTCTGCAAACACTTGCCATGACTGAGCTGAAGGCATGCAAAACAATGGGGGAATGAGTAAAAAAGGGTAAAAACAGGGGCAAGAATTCCTGAAGTCAGTGTTGGTACCAGAGTGCCTGCTCTGTTGACACTGGGCCCTGAGCTGAGGTGACACCTCCTGAACACACCTGGAATGGACTTTTGTCATCCTCTGGATATGTGACAAATACAATTGACTGTAGTTCAGTGCAGCTCATCCAAGCTATATTTGCTCTGAGAGAAAATTCCATGTTCAGCACCATTCAGTGCTGAGTGTGACTTCCAGTGTCAGTGGTGGGATGGCTTTGCTGGGTGCTGAAGGTAGAATTATTTGAAAACATAAAATAGTGTGTACTTAGTGCTCTGAAGCTCCTCCCTCTAGAGGTGAAATGGAGACTTTTATTCAGTGCATCTTCTCTTCCCTCTAATTGTGGTGGTTGATGTAAATTCCTGTATCTCACTGAATGCAGCAGTCACTGATCAGTGTCGGGGTGCAGCTACTATTCTGATGCTATCTCAAGTAACCAGCCTGAAGCTCAATATTTAATTAAAAGCAGAAAACTTGATGCAACTGAAAGATGGGAATCTGAATGGCGTGGTGGCCAGCCTGATATTTCTAACATACTAATTGATAAATCTTGCTTTACAGCTGCATCTGGGACCAGTCTTTGTACGTCCTTTATCTCTTCAATTCTTTTTGCACGGAACAAAACAAGTTGGAAATGAAAAACACTGGCTTATTGTATTCATCTGAGGACATGCTAATTGAAAATGATTGTTACATACTGGGCTGGATTCAAAAATATGTACATCTCTCTTTCTCTCTTTTACACATAAATCCATTAATGTGTTGAAAGAGCAATTGCTAGGTCAGAGGGAAGTGAGATAAGTAAACCAGAGGCAGGCACTTAAGAGGCAGCCATGCAATGAGGCAAATTCTATGCCAGCTTCCAGATCCTTTGGCACACATAGGGTTGCCAGAATCTACATTTTCATTGAAAGCAAAACAAAATAATTTTTTGTTTGGATCTTTTAGGTCCACGGAGATAATTTGGAAAAAGCATGAACAAGAAAATAATTTTTTTCAAGAAAGAAAACCTTAGATTTTCTTAAGCACACTTAAAGCTACTAAAAAGAAGTGTGGTGTGGTTTTAGGTTAATCTGGAAGAGGATTTGATGGACAAGTTGCTTGTACTCTCTTCATCCAGTTTCAGTTTATTTCTCAAATGAACCTGGAGTTGTAAAGCAGTTAATGAGGAACCTTAAAAAGGACTTCTTTAAAAAGTGTTTATCTTTAATAATTAAAATCATAGTCCAAATTTCGGTCTAAATTCTAAAGGGATTTCTTTCAGATTCTATCACCTTAGTAGAATGACTTTCAGATTATTTGGAGTTTAGGGTTTTTTGGGGGGGAAGATTGCTGCCAGATGAAATGTGTATCATGGATATTGCGTGCTGGGAGCGTCAGTTTGGAGGATTAGAGTAAAATAAAAGACCACTTAATATTCCAAAGGAACCAGAGCACTACAGCACAGAGTGTTTAGCCCTTGTGTTATAAGAGCACACACTTTTCCAGTTAGGATTCCTGTGCGCACAACGGGAGTATAATGCCCCATACACAAGAGCAGATCAAAGGATAGCAGTAACTGTGTTTCAGCTGAGAACTCTTCCTGACACATCACAGATCCGTGGGCTCCTTCGGGGCTCAGTTGCCAGTTACTGAACAGTGGCCAACAGTAAAAAGTGAGTCATAATGACTTCTCTTTCCTCTGCAGGATTACATGTTTTTATCTTGTTTATCTTCACCATTATTATATTGCCATTTACATGCTGGATCACCTACCCAGCACAGAAAGGGCATGAAATTTGGACACCATTGAGCTATGGCTAGAGTTTAGAGTTCACCCGTTTTTCACAACTTCCCAGCTGGCATTAAAAGAAAAAAAACTTATAAAAGCTTTTTTTTAATTTACTGCGGTCCCTGCCTCAAGATCTCCAATCCTCCCATCAATGTTAGCATGTATTTGGAACTAGACTATTGTGTTTGGCATAAAAACTTTCTGGATTTTTTTGTTTGTTGTCACTTTAGGATATCAGGTGAAGTGCCAGTGGGTTTGTATCTTGGACAGCTGTGTCAACTTTTTACTAACGGTCCGAGCTCACAGCTTAAGGGGAGAAAGGCAGGATATCCCAGGTGAATTGGTGAGAGCCTGGATTTGTTGACATGGTGTGTGGACCAGTGGACTTTGCATTTTTTATGTGCTGGGCTGTTTGTCAGTGGGATTCCAGAGAAGAGGCCAGACCTGTGAGTTAGCACCCAATTCATCCTTGTCTGTGGGAGATGGGAGAGCTGAGTAACTTGACTGTTTGAACAAGAAAGGATTCACAAAACTTGTTTTGCTAAAAAACAAACCTGGCTTTTCAGAACAACCTGCAAACGAACACAATAATTACGTGCTTTTGGTAAAAGCAAAATCATTTCTTCCTACACTTAGACCTGACAGCACACTCACTCTGTTGGTTCAGCAAACGTGCAGGGAAGGCCAGCCTGGGGGAGAAGATGGTTTAACCCAATGCTTGCAGAGGGTTGCTCTCCTTTGTTGGCCAGATCTTCCCTGTGCCCTGGTGGAAGATCATTTACATTGTCACTGGCATTGTTTGCCAGAGATTGTTGTGTGTGGCTTTTAATGGTGAACGCACCAATGTGTCTGTGGTGATCTGCTGGTGTAATCTTTTGTGGCTCAGTACGTCCTTCACGTCATTGTTGTGCCAGGGTGTGTGCATGAACTCAGAGCCTGCGGGCTGGACTCTTACGTTTAAGAGCTGTGATTTTGTCATGGTAAGTTTTGAGGGAAAATTGTGTGTTAGTTATGGTGAAAAATATCAATGGAGAACCAAACAAAGGAACGAAAAATTGGCATATGTTTTGTGCTGCCTGACATGGGGTGCATGGACTTGGTTGGTCTTGAGCAGAACTAGGTTTACACGTCAAAATCATAAGCACGTTACTCATTGTACACAGGATTCAGAGGCAGAAGGAGTATTCTGTACCCTTCTTGCAAATTTTTTTTTGTCACTGATTTTAAAATATTTTCAGTGGGCACAATCTGCCCCATGGGTTGCTTAGCATTTGTTCTGTTTCATTTGTCTTGCTTTTCCATGCCAATCTGGTTTTCTTGGTGACTCCTCTGCCAGTAAAAGCAAGATAGTGAGTGCAGTTGACTCTGTTGAGAAGTGCTCCATTTTCTGAGCTGAAACCCTCTCCATGCCCTGCCTTTCCCAGCCCTCCAACCCAGCCAGGCTTTGGTCTTGTCCTCCCAGAGGGATGCCACCATTCTTCCCTTTGTCCTTTCAAGCCTCATTTCCTCCGTGAAATTGAGCTCTTTTGCTTTCCTTGTTTGGTGAGGAAACGTGAAGAGATTGATGATGTGGATTGTTTGGCTGTATGCAGGTACTGGCACCTGGTGAGGATTAGGAGAAGGCTCTAATGGTGATGGGCCATTCTCAATTTAACGAGTCCATCACTCTGGCAGTGTTTTAGTGGCAGACTAACCTAGGTGCCAGAGCTGAAGCAGTGATTTTGAACACCTGTGGCACCGTGTCTCAGCAGGGGATAATGTTGGTGCTGGCTTGAACCCCAGCTCTTGGTGTTGCTGTAACAGGCTGCCAGCCTGTAGCTCAAGACTCAGCTTTTAGAGCAGATCTCTGCACGTTTTCTACTGAGAGAGACAAGTTCAAGAGTTATTTACTGCTGCATCAGTAGTGGTGTGTGTGGTCGCACATACAAGGGCTCTGTAACCAGTTACACTTATCATATGACACGAGCGCAACTGTGCAGTCCCTGTTTCAGGATATGCAGAAGATTGATGCTAGTGGGTGGTTTCAGAGATAAATTTCTCTGGGCAGGAATGTTTTGAAGACATTCAGTGCAGAGAGAATGGTCCTGTTGATGTCATATCATGTAATTGGTGAGATCATGTGTATATAAAAGTCACGAGAACAGGAAAGGCTAGTAGGTTGGTCACTCCTGCCCCTTTTATTTTCCTTGCATATGTTTTCCAACTGCAACTTGCCTGTCTGCTCTTCAGCTTCTCTGTAAGCAACGACTAATTAAAAAGGCACCGGCCTCCAGTATGAAATTTAAAGAGTTTTTGCTTCATATTCTCATGTTTGGTAGTGAGAAAAGAACACGTACAGCTCACAAGAAAGAAGGTGAAGGTTTTTGTCTGCACAAAATTTTGATCCAGGTTTGTTTGGACAGAGAGAAAGGCTGCGTGTCTCCATTCCTATGGGCCTTGGCATTTCCAGGATTGCAGTCAGTGGGAGAGGAGTAGGTGCAGGAGGGATCTGAAAAACCACACCAAGGGTAAAAAATGAAGAACAAAGGGGAGCAGTCCTCGGCAGAGGCTGTTTTACATGGCCTGCTCTGTCCAAAGCAAGGCATTCCCATCCCATCCCTGAGGAAGGCTGCCAGCAGCCCTTTCCCTGGGTCTCTGCTGTGTCTCTGCAGTAGGTGCTGCCCGTTTGGGAAGCTTGGCACTGCCAGCTGCACAGCTGGAAGCTCACTGTCCCAGCTGTGGTGTCCTGAGTCTGGATTCATGAGCTGTTTGGAAAGGCAGAGGGGAGCTCTGCCACTGCTTGCTCAGGACCGTGTGGAAATGTCCCCAAGGCCCCTGTGCCCATCAGACCCCTCTTTGTAGAGCAGTGTGGAAACTGGATGCGTCTGTATTTTCTTTCCCTGGCAGCAATTCCTTGTGATCAGTCTAGAGAGAGTTTTACAGAACGGTTTGGGTTGGAAGGGATCTTAAAGATCATCTCCAGAGAAGGGCTTTTATGCTGAGAGCCTCTCTGTCTTTTTCAGCTGTATTAGCTGAGCTAATAAAAGGTACTCTTTCTCCCAGCAAACCCTTCCTCACTGTCATTAAAATATGTGCTTGCTTGCTGTGGAAAGTTGAGGTTGTTTTGGATCTTCTTGTGGGGAAGGAGAAAAAGACATGGCTTTTTAAAAAAATGTTGGCAGCTTTTGGGTAAGATCTAATCATTCATTAAATGAAAAAGTTCATTCTCCTTTTCAAATCACCATGAAATCAAAGTGAGTTTGCTGCAGAACTCATCTCTTACACAGAAAATTAAACTTTTTTTTTTTTCTCAATTATGAGGTGACTGAAGAAGAAGGAGGACAAGGTAGGGTTTTACAAAGTCATACTGTAGATTAATTCAGAGTTCCAGCCTTTATTCACATAGCCTATCATTTGAAAAAGTTTATCAGAATTCTTTATGAGTAAATGATGGGCCAAAACCAACCAAAATTTTGAAATGAGAAATGAGCTGTGAGGTTCTGCTGTGAAGGTGCTGTTAGAAGTGGAATAAAAAACCAGAATCTTTTCAATGTTTCAAAAGAGAGTCATGGAAAGAAAGTGCTCTGCAGAAGAACCACAAAGCAGTGTGGCCTGAAGCTGATGAAAATGAGCCTTTCCTGGGCAGCTGCATGAAAAGCAAGGCTGGAACTGTCCTTACCTGAGGAGCGCTCACCCAGTGCAGAAATCTCAGGGTGCTTTACAGAATTTAAAGCCCCAGTGAATTAGAGCTCGGTACAAAGGCAGATAGAGACCCAAATGCATTTATTTCTGAATTTTGTAGATGATTAATGAGTCACAGAGAGGACATGATTAAAAGTCTTGCTTTGAGTTTGGAAATAGAGTATTGTACATAGTCAGACTGGAGGCCATACATTGCCTGTGCCCTTGAAATAACCTTATTCATCTGCACCTGGAAGTTGTTCTCCATCCACAAAACCCAGTGGGGCTGTTTAAAGCCAGTTCACAGGTGTCTGAAATTTTACATATAGAGGTGTGAGGCTATTTAAAACATATGTACAGGTGTTTACATTGCAGAGTGCAGGAGCAGGGCTGTGCACATCCAATTTAGGTTTCATGTTGAAAGACAGGGCTACCTTAAAGGAAGTCCAGGAACAGGTGGCAAGGTTGGCATGCTCCCAGCTGTATCAGAGAGGAGATAAGCCATCCTATAAAGAGCTCATTTGTATGCTACATAAACCATGTGCTGGTTGCTTGTTCGATGCTACTTTCAAATGTCTAGGAGAATATTTGAGAGCATAAAAGCATAGTAAAAAAACTACCCAAAGATGATGATGTGTCCAGCATTCTCTCCACTGTTATGGTTATAGATCTTCTGCTGGAAGCCCTGATTCTCCAGAGCTCTGCTCCTGCCTCAGAGGCTTTACCCCAGTGACTGATGAGGTCAGGATTCTCAAAAACAACCTCACAAGTGGTGATGCAGTTCCTGCTGAGGAGGCGTTTGAGTACAGAACGCACAAAGGACTGAACTCTGCACGGGCGTTGAAGTGATTGGCTCAGGGTCACCCACTTGGACATGGCATGACACCAGTTGCAAGAACAGCTCCTGGACCAGGCTTGAGTTGTTCAAAAGTGTCCTGGAGTGCTGATAGCTTCTGCTTTTCAGAAACTCTGCTGCTGTTTTATCCCATTGGAGATGGGCGGTTTTATAAGCCAGTAAATTCTGGAAAGCTGCGTGGAGCAGAGTGCTGAAATTGGACATCTTGAAAGATGTCCAGTAGAAAAGTTAGGTCTTCTTGAAGTTTGTGGTTTTGTCAAGTGCTGAGGCTGGCACCCCAAGGAAGCAGAAATATTCCTTTTTCCTGTTTCAGAGCCCAAGTGGACAGGCCAGGTACTGAGATACAGCAAGTCCAAGGCTGCAGACAGCTCAAGCGCCTTTCCCCTCAAGTGACACACAGGACCCAGGTGGGGAAGAGAGTGATTATAGGGAATTACAGCCCTCTACACTTCTTTTATCCCAGTTAATCTCTCCAGGAAGTGAGAGCAGAAGTACAAATGCTCACTTGTCTTAAGCACCTGGAGTTTGCCCACAGAATTGACAAGAGCTGGAACGGAAGCTTTGCTTGGGTGTGGAAGTAGCTTTGTAATAGCCACTGACCCAGAGACAATTAGGGCAGGTCCCACCAGGAGCAGAGGCTTCTCTCCCTCACTTTAGTAGGAGCTGGGGGAACTCCTGTGGGCTGGTTCTGCCAAACCTCACATGAACTGAGTGGCACCAGCAGCCAAGAGCAGCTCAGCAAATTTTAAAAGGGGCTGCACAAGGGCTCGAAGTCACCCAGCACCTTCAGCACATGGACCTCTCCAGAGCCAGGAGGTGCAGAGTCATGCAAAGGTAAAAATGAACCATTCAGTTCCTGGGGGGTTTGGTTGGGGTGTGGTCCAAGTTCTGCCTGTAGTTTTGGGTCATTTCTTCTTGATTTACCCAGGTTGCTCTGGCCCATGCTTGGCCTCAGACTCCTCATTCTGAACCCCAAGAACAGGACTTGGCAGACTTTGTCAGACACAACTCCTGTGCCTGGTGCTTTTTGCAGAGGTGGTACCTGGGAGCATCAGGGCTCCCAGGACAGTGATGGGAGGAATAAACAACTCGAAAAACAGAATAAACTCTTGCTATCAGAGCCACGAGGCGAGCTGTCCAACACAACAGTGGTCTCTGATTTTATATTTAATTTTAGAAGCTGAAACGAAATGTTTTAATTTTATATTATTCTCAACATAATGCTAATTTGCTCCAGATGTCCACTCCGAGCTGAACGCTGCCATTTTGCATAGAAAGCATGTGCGTCAGTGATTTATTCCAAATAGCTTCTATTTTACTGCATTTCATTTTATTCTGAATGAAGTACTTAACAACATGTTTCTCTTTAAGAATCTTACTTAATCATATGGATATAATTTCTTCAATTTACGTTTTCAGTTCTTTAGTGTGGTGGCCACAGGGTGTTTCTTAACCTAGAAAGATTAAATGCACATGTTGAAAGCTGCTTACATTTGATTTTGAGGCACTTTCATTTCAAAGTCCTTCACGTAAGGTACAGAAGTGATTGTGGTTTCCTGCTAGGTTCTGGGATAGAGGGATAACTCTCAGGAAAACCTTGCAGATACCTTCTAATAATCATCCATGACAATAACATAATTTCATTTCTTTCAAAACTGTGGTCTACCGAGAATATTTAAGACTTTTTTTATTGGGGTTCAAGGAGAAAAAGAGATTTCATTTTCTTGTCATTTCTGGGCTACAGTTCAACGTTTCAATTTAAAACCTATTTCCGTTGAGCTCCTTTCCCAGTTTTCCCTCAAAATATTATCTTAGAAAATGTCTTTTATTCAGTTATTTTTTTATTTATTTAGCAGCATATTAAAAATCATGTGAGACAGCTCAATATGAACCTTTGTTATTTGAGCCTGGCTCACTCAGCCATTCCTGTACACGGGCTGCCATTGGTCAAGTATGTCAGGAATGTCCTTTGGCAGTGGCCTCGGGAGCTGCGTCATGTGTGTGAGGCAGCTCCTATGAACCACTCGGCGTGGACGGGAAGCTGCTCTGGACTTCGCTCCAAAGTCCAAGGAAGATTTTTATTCTTTCATTTTAAAGCTGACCCAGGGTGTGTAGTTTGTAATAAGATGGGATGCTTCTGCAGCGGTCGCACAAAATGTAATATACCAAATTCCTCAGATATCAAAACCTGCTCTTTGTCCTTTTTAAAAATTATTTCACTCATATAATCCTTTTTCCTCTTAGGCTTTTAGAGTGTAGCCGATGCCATGGGATATAAATTTCATGAGGTTGCATCATTTGCAAGGCAGGTTTTTCCCACCTGAAGTAATGCTCATCTGTATTCATTTATATCTTCTTTTTACATTTCTTTTTCAATCTTAGCTTTTAATTTTCAGAACTAACCTTGCTGTTATTCTACAATTGTATTAGTTTATTATACTGAATTGTTGACACAGCTGGTAGGGAGCTAAGTGCTGTGGTTTCACACAATAAAATTTCAGACAATATGTGTAGCACTTCTTTTTCATACATATCATTTGAAAGCCATATGATTCACCAATATGTGTTATTGTTATCCACCCATGTGGGACACAATCTATTTTAAATTAGTGAAGTGACTTGCTAAACTCCCTGTAAACAATAAGACTGTGGGAAAACATTAAGTGCTATTCAGAAAAGAACATTGCTATACAGCCTTTTATCCAGAGGATCCCACAGTGCTGCAGAGAATGGAGGGACCTGGCACTGCTCTTCAGCGCAGCTCATCTTCTCAACAGGCTTCAGGAGGCAACTCCAGCATTTGAAACTTGAGCAGGGTTTGGTGGAGGGTGTCAATGCCCACACCAGTTCAGTGGGTGTGGTAAATCACCCTGAGTGAAGAGTAGCAATAAGGTGTTCATTAGCAAAGTCTTGATTTAGCATCTCCTTTGGAGAGCAGACTGACTTCCTTTAAAGCAGGTGAGGTCTTGAAGCCATTTTCCTAGGAATAAGTCTCTCAGATTTTCCTTCATGTAATGAACATGGCCAAGCAAGACAAAATGCAAACACTGCCAGACTAAAATTAACGACTTAGGGTAAAGTGAGGATGAGTTCCTTATTTGTAGGGGAGAAAGAGCCAGTTTTCTCAGAAAGAGAAGATTATCCTTCTGCAAATGTTACCCTGAGCTCTGTAGGATCCTGATGTAGTGTGATAAGCAGGTCCATGGGTGAAGGAGAGAGCTGTGTCTCTTGGGGTTGCTTTTTTAAAAAACAGTAACATTTTAAAGACAAACGTTTCAAGCATTCAAGCTTGAAATTCCCGGTGCTTTAATATTTTAAAGACAAATAATGCTTGTTTTAAAGGCAAATAATAAAACATATAAGCACTTTTGCCCAAGAGCTCCACAAGCAGGGCGTGAGGGAGAGCAGAATGAGATAACCAACCCTGCAGCGAGAACAAGCTCCCACCACATCACGCAGCCTCACAGGCTGAAAGTCCCGCTGACTTTTCTACTCCGCCGCCGAGAACAACCTTGGACAAAATTGTGTGTTCTCCTCATTGCTTTGTGCAGATTAATCCAGTGTTGGCAAGTTCATGCAGTTTGTCAATTTGCAGAGAAACTTTACTCTTCTGAGCTGAACTTCACGGAAATGACAACTTGAGATAAAAGCTCCATTTTGCACTTGTGGAAATGAGCATGGGTAGAGTATGAGAAGGACAGTAGGTTTAAAAGTTTTAAAAAAAATCCACCCTAACTAAAATGGGAGAAAACCCCAGCAATTAAACAGCTGTGAAACATTTAGTGAGGAAAGTGAACGAGCTGTGCTGAACCACGTACAGAAAGTTGTATTTGTGACAAAAAACCTATGTAGATGGACAAAGAGTTACCTTGCTGCTATTTTTCATCTTTCCTAAGAGAATTTGGTTGTGCTGGAGTAGTTTAGTCAGCTGTAGCCAGCAATTTCCCACTGTAGATCAGATTTCATCCACAGGATCCTCCTCTGTTTGATCTGCCAAGGGCAGGAGCCACGTTGTAAGCTGTGATGACATGTGACAAGCTATGACTGTAAAACGTATTTATTTATTGGTCTTGACAAAGGTAGGAGCTGGGTTTTCCAGAATTATAGAAAAAATAGGAGTCCAGGGGGGATGGAGTGGGAAGTTAGGATGGACACTCACTGTTGCTAGATGACACCGTGTTTGTGACACAGGGGTTTGTCACACGCTGGTCTCAGATCTTCCTGGGACTGGAGGCTGACACAGCACAGACCTAACCCCGGCTGCTCTGTCTGGAGTGCACTGGAAACTCGTCCTGTTCCTAGACACACTCCTGGCATGTTCCAAAGGCAGACTGGACTATGTGAGGATCTTTTTGTTCCTTTACTGGTGCATTAAAAATAACGGAAAATATGAAATAAAGAGGGAAGTTTTTCATTTTGGTTTTTTTCCATGTGTTTGTTAGTGAATATATTCAGAGTATTTCAACAGTGTCTGATGCCAGTGTGACAACTTAAGACTGTTTGCTTAATTCCTGAATGTGTGCATTGTTTTTAGCAAACATTCTTAATTTATGTTTGTCCTGCCTCTCTTCCAATCTCCCATTGGATTCAGAATGTAAACCAGGGCAGGCAGCTTCTCTGCCATCGTCCTTGCAGATGTCTCTTGCAGACCCAGGGGTGAGAAGTGCCCTGTGCTGGGCACACAAGGGTTGCTGAGTTCCCCAGTGTGCATGAATGTCCTACGCTGAAAGAGAGCGCTCAACACGTTACAGGAACAGCTTACAGAAGCAGGGTGTGTAATTTTTAATAACTGGGATAAAAAACCCTCAGTGACATCTTTAAAATATAAATGCCTTTTCTTGTTTCTTTTATTTCTTTGCCCCCTCTTATTTTGCCTTTTCATCTCTTCTCCTTTCAATTCCATTAAGCTTCATTGTACAATAATGTATCGCAGTGGACTTTTTTCAATTATGTTTTTGATTTTTTCCTCCTTGTTACTATAAAACTCCAGATGTTTTGAGACTTCATGGTTCTCTGGATTATTTTTTCCTTTATTTTAATCTTCTTTTGTAACATGCCACACATGTGGTATTTTGGCCTTTTAAGATGCTAGGCTATGCTAATCAGCCATAAGTTTTGGGGTAGGATTTTTTTTTTTCTTTTCATAATTACTTTTTTCCCCTTCTTTCTCTGTTGTCTCTTTAATTATTTTCTTTTTTCTATTTGTTTTATTTTTTGTTACCCCAACTGGTTAGTCCACATCAATCGTAATGGATTCTCCCTTTGCTCTGAGGCTGAATTCTTTTTGTTAAGTAAATCAATCCTTCACTCCAAACCTTCAAACTCTCATACCTGTAAGTAGATTATGAGCACCTTTTTCACCTTGCTTGTCAGGACAGAATTGTTTGCACTGAAATTGGCCCTCCCCAGACCAAGAGCACAGACTTTTTAAAAGATTGAGATGAGTGCAAATAGATCACACTTTAGATGCAAACTGGAATGGAAATGTTTCCTTAGAAATTAAGATAATGAATTACGGATGCAGAAAAACAAGTTTTTGACATAGGAAACTGTACTTTTTATTTAAAAAATCTAAAAGTACTGGAGGGAAGCATTTTAATTTATTTGTGGTTCTTTGCTGGAATGGATGGAGAAGGTTTTTAGTTGATTTTCTTCAATCTTAATTTTGTCCCCAAAACAAACAGATCTGGCTTCAGATATTAGAACAGCAAATTTTGGATTGTGTGCTGTCCTTTTATTTCAAATAACTTGTAAGCTATTCAAAAAATCCCAAATAAAGAATAGTTTCCTAATTACATCTGAGGAAATAAAGGGGCTGACATGGGGTGTCTTCTTTGCTTACTACATGACCCTATGAATTTTGCATTTTGTTCTTTAAAATGTTGCCTCATGTAATGTTATTTTTGCCTGCAAGCCATAATACTGCATTCAGTCCAACTGTAATGAGGTTTCAGAGAATTGTTTGCTTTCCAAATGACATATTTAGCAAAACCTTATGGCAAAATCTGTGGCTGTCAAGCTGCTGATAGTAAAATATTCCCAACTTTCCTGCTTCATTCTCATATGTTGTACCAAACAAATGCAACTACCCCTGTTTTGACAAATGTTTACACTTCTGCTTGATTAAAGAAGGATTACTAAAAAGAGATTTTAATACTAGAAATCATGTCTTGTGAAAAGGATAGGATGCTCTGAGATATTTTGGGTTTGCTGGAAAACGTCTGGAAAGTTCTGTTCGCTCACTGAAGTGTGTGACCTGTTGGCACTAGAATAAATAAATAGATGAATATTCCAGTGCTGGAAGCAACATTTGCCCTGTGCAGGGGATGCTGGCAGGCAGGTGGCTGTGTCCTGTCGGAGGGGTCTGTTGTGTTGGGAATCACCTCGTGGACACAACCAGACCTGGTCACTCTTGAAACCCCATGACTTAAAGGAGTCCTGCGTGGGCCAGCTCTGCATTCCTCATGGATCCATCAATCCTGGTACTGCCCCAGGG
Organism: Hirundo rustica; assembly: GCF_015227805.2. Taxonomy (NCBI): domain Eukaryota; kingdom Metazoa; phylum Chordata; class Aves; order Passeriformes; family Hirundinidae; genus Hirundo; species Hirundo rustica. The sequence goes on from NC_053458.1 coordinate 5,195,235, forward strand.
GGTCCAGGAGTGCGGGCTTAGGGGCTTATAAAATGGATAAAATTGAAATAAAAGAGACAGCCCAAAGTCTCATCTAAGTCAGTGATGATCGGATCACTCCAGGGATTCTTGGTGCATTTGTATCTCCCAGTTTCATGGTAATTAGGAAATACACAATCTGTCTAACAGCATGAAGAAAAAGGAACTCGTGGTGGACAGTGTGTGGATGTCAAACGGCTGGCCACAACTCCCCTAAACCCCAACAATGTGAAGGATGTATTGCATTTATACTGGGGCTTACTTTTCTAAGTCTTTTTTCTCCCCGTTCTGAACCTTTTAAGCTTTTCTTCTCTAACACACCAGCAGTTGTACAACACTCGGGCTAAAGCCCTAAATGCTTTTTTTAAAGACAAATAATTAAAAGTACAAGCATTTTTGCCCAAGACTGAAATGAAATAGCATGCAGTGTCACTTTGTAAACAAGCTTCAGAAATAAAACCAAACCTGGAAATTGGCAGGTATTTTTACGTTACAGTTACCTTCTACCTTATTGTAATCACAAAGGGAAAAAAAGCAAAACCAAGCTTCAGCAATTTAAATCTGTAAGTTTGAATCTGGCTAAATAAATTGGGATTCTTTAGGATGTTAAGGTTGAAGTACTAAAATAGTTCTATTGAGTTTAAGAAAACTCCTTGCATGAGCCATATTCCCCATGTGCAACTCTTTGCAGGATCAGGGCTTTGCACTGTAGCTACAACAGCAAATTGAACATTAATCTAATCAGGAGTTAGCTGGGAAAAACAAAGGACCAAAGCAGATACTTTGATTGTGATGTGGGGTGGAACAACTCATGTGTTTAAGTTCCTGAGGTTCGTAACAGTTCGGAGCCCCGTGTGCTTCCAGCCATGGCCCCAACATTGGCCTCAGTGTGCTGTAAAACATTGATGCTATTTAAAGAGTGCCGTGGCTGTTTCCTCCCCTCCAGAAGGGATACGCAGCCTCACAGGATCCTTTTTCTCACAGCATGTTTTTCAGTAAAATTTTCCCAATTTTGTAATCAGTTGGGAAGAAAGAACATTTCACAATGTTCGTAGGGCTTGTGGATGTTATGACCAGACATCAGATTTCCTATTGATAGCATTAAATGCTTTGGAATGAAATGTTTTGGGTTTTCCATCTGTAGGCTGTCTGAGATGTCAGCAGCCAATATGACCTGCTCTTTCCCTTTTAGGTCTATAAATAAAAGGCAGCTTGTTTAACTGTTCTTGCAGCGGAGAGCAGAGGTGTATATTAATGAGCTTGCTCTAATGGCACACTGGACCTATTTAGCACTATGACTGTGAAGGCTTCTCTTTTTCAGTCATAACTCATTTCCTAAGAAAATGTCAGTTATTGCTTCACCCTATGGTCTGAGCTGGTTAGTTTATAGTTTATTTCTTCTGATCTGTACCACTGACAGATATTCTAGACATGACCGTGATTAAATACGCTTATGAAAATGGTAAACATTTGATAATATAAACCCTCTTGGGAACAGGCTGTTATTTCTGCGTGGCAACATTCTCAGGTGCATTCAAAGTATAATCTGGAAGCAAAGAAAAAACATTTTAAGCAATTACAGTTATTAGATTAAACTGTTTTGTTGGGAAAATTGTGATGTGTTTAGATCACTGTGAGATAATTCAGTGTTTTTATAAATACACTTTTGAATGCATGATATTGCAACAGCGACACTGCAGTGAGGTTTTAGTGTGAAATAAAGATAACATATGTATTTCCATATGGTAACAAACTACTTTAGTCCCATAAATTTCTACGAGGTGTTTTTTTCCTGGTAGAAGCCCTGTTCTGAAAGCAGCAGTAGTTATAAAACCCAATAACTGCATTGTATTCTTCCTGTAATCATGTGGCATTGTTTTGTGTCTGTGCTGGGGTGTGCGCAAGCATTAACGATCTCACAGCAAAGACAAAAGTAGTAATTGCAATATAATTATTATTTTTATTGATGAAACTTGTTTAAGAGCTCTGTTGACATTTACAGACTTTGAGGATCATGCAGCATTTGTTACAGTTATCCCAGGCATCAAACGTCCACAAAATGTTTAGGATTGTAGGATTAAGCAGTGACAGATTGGGGCCAGATGTCTGGGAGATCCTGTAAGTGGCCTTCTCAGTTGATGAAATAGCTCTTACCATCCTGAAGCCCTTTTGAAAATGAACATTTGTCCTTTGTAGTTGAAGCTGAGATGCTTGTGGGATGGCTGTATCTTTCTGGAGGGTATTTAAGGAAAATGAATACCCCATTTTTCCAAGAGTAGCTTTACATAGTGTAAATGTAAATGCTACACTCCAAGTAGCAAGAGTAGGTGGAAGGGTTGAAAGAGTTGGTGAGTAGCAGTTAAACCCAAGAATTACCTTACAAAGTTGTCTTAACAACAACAACCCAGTTGAAGTTGTTGTACCACTCTACTTCAGGGAAGCTCTTTCCATATGTGGACTTCCCTAGGGACAAACTGTGAGAGACACAGTCAGCAGACCCAGAAACAAGAGAGTTGGAGAAGGTGTCCTTCAAAGTCCACCTCTTTCTGCAGCTCTGGGGGGGTTCTCAGCCCCACTCTGCTCAGTTCTTTGCACCAACTCCTTCCCTTTCAGACCTTTCATCTTCAGCTTCCTCTCTTCTCATCACTTGTGGCAAGGTTCTGGTCCCCTCTGCTTTCCTTTTGAAAGGAGTTCCTGTTTCACCAGCCCAGCCTTTGCCAACTTGAAAATCTGAGAGCTGAAATCACATCATTCTCTTTGCTGGTGTATTTTTCTACCTGACATGTTTATCCTGAGTTTATCACTGCATTGGGACCATCCCACTGTCTGTTATCTGGTTTAATAGAGCTGGGTAGTACAAATAATGTAAATTAGGAAATAATAACATAAATAAGAAAAGCTCTGAGTGTCCAAGCTGGAGGAACCTTACTGCTGAAGGCATTGGACATATTTACCGAGAAAAGGCAGCTGACCACAGAAGAAGAGCCTGTCAATAAGCCCATATTTGTTTGAGTGTTGCTGCTTACACTGTAGCTCTGAGCATTTCTGGTAAGGCCTCCTCCTTCCCTGCCTGAATTGTCAATGCAGCAAACGCTTAAACATATGTGCTTTCATGTGTTTTAAATTAAGCTTGTGTTTAGATGTTTTAGGACATTTGCTGTTGGAATTTTTGCTACTGACATCAATGAAGAGTGGAGCTGGACCTTTGATGAGTTTGGATTTTTCTGCTTACCTTCCTACTTTGCATTGGGCTTTAGATATGGAACTGAAGATGGTAATCCATTAAAAAAAAAAAAAACAAAAACATTCTGAGGGTCAAGATCCTTCTCTCTAAATTGGAGAGAGATGGATTTGATGGCCAGAGTGCTGAGTGAGTGAGGAATGATGGTCACATCCAGGGTGGTGTCAGACTCAATGTTCAGGTGGGACACTGGTGACAGGTGGTGTCCCTTGGGGGCCCCTAGTGGGACCAAGTGCAGTCTCAGCAAATTCATGGGTGGCACCGAGCTGAGTGGTGCAGTTGACACTCCTGAAGGACAGGGTGGCATCCAGAGGGACCTGGACAAGTTCCAGAAGTGGCCCACGGAGTTTCAACAAGGCCAAGTCCAGGGTCCTGCAGCTGGTTCAGGGCAACCCCCAGCAGAACACAGGCTGGGGCACGAAGGAACAGAAAAATGCTCCAAGAGGTGGGAACACCTCTTCTGAGAAGAAAGGCTGAGAGAGTTGGGCTTGTTCAGCCTGGAGAAGGCCTCAGGGAGACAGAGCAGCCTCTCAGTGCTTGAAGGGGACCTGCAAGAGAGATGAAAGGGATAGTACTTCAAAGGGATGCCACACTGTGGGCACACTAATCAAAGGAGGCTGGAAAGGAGGAAGATTGGGAACAAAAAGGAAAAAAGTGATCTTTAGGACATCAGAACATTCACTCAGCTTTATGGAATGTCCTATGAGAACTGTGAATTTGCTGAACTTGGCTCTATTTTTCATAGACTTCAGCATTTTTGCACATTTCAAATTGCTCCATCCTGAATCTTTGTCAGATTTTTAGTGATGATTTTGAAGAAGGTTTGGTTTTTTTGAAGCCTTGGTGGCTTTGGTCACTTCCAAACCCCCCTGCCTTCTTGTACCAGCTCAAGTGTTCAGAGGTGGTTCGTGGTCAAACAAAGCTTCTGAACTGATAAACTGCATGTCTCCAGGTGATTTTGTGGATCTGGAACGATGGCTGTGATGGGAAAAGATGGAAAATGTATACACATCAGATAGTTGTCTGTACATATAGCTGGTATGCCATTCCGACGGGTTACTGCTCAGGGCACTAAAACATTTATGGCAGTAAAAGCCACATTGATCCCTTGATGTGTGAGTGGCTGGGGCAGGCAGAGAAGTGCCAGAATCCCCTCTGCCTGTAGTGTGCAGAGCTGATCTGCATCCAGTGCCAGGACAGAATGCAGCATGAAGTGCTGGCTTGAGAATCACTTTGGTTGCTGTGTTATTTACAAAACACACTGGGATGAGCAGAATGTGGTGGGCCTTTCTCCATCAGTGATTTGCCTTTGGGAGGCCCTGGGACATGATGCTCATTCCATTCAATGCTCTTCCATCTGCAGCTGCTCCTCCTTCCCATCTCTCCCCCTACACTGCTGGATGCCACAGCTGAGTCTGCAGTTTGCATGCACTGACGTGTGTAAGAGGTGTGTGTGGCAAACAGGATTGGCAAGCTGGTGATTTCTGTGATGTCATACGAGGAGCCACAGGTTCCTGGAAAGCTGCTGAACAAAATCTTGACTCGGCAAAAGGAAGTGACAAAGCATTTGCTGATTTCGGGAGAGTCAGGAGTTCACTGTTTATGAGCAAGAATCACAGAAAAAGCTATGGTTTCTAGAAACAACGGTTGGAACAGGTTGCTCAGAGAAGCTGTGGCTGCCCCATCCCTGGAATTGCTCAAGGCCAAGTTGGACAGGGCTTGGAGCAGCTTGGGATAGTGGAAGGTGTCCCTTGCTCACGGCAGGGCTTGGAACTAGGTGACCCTCAAGGTCCCTTCCAGCCCAAAGCATTCTACTTTATTTCAGAATTGCTCTTAGTGTTGAGAGGAAGGTGGATTGGGTTGTGTTTCGCAAATACATTCCTTGAGATCACAAATCCTTGAGGAACCAACGTTTTCTCTGTGCAGAGGCATAGGAAGATGTGCAGTGCCATGAAACAGCAATGTATGCAGAGGGGGCAGAAAATATGCATTCCATCACCTGAGTATTTGCATGCAAGTATTTGAACATGTGCAGGTATCTAAGTGCATTTTGTGGGCGTGCAGGTGCACGAATGTGCACACGCGAGTATTTGTGCTCCCCTGGGAGAGTTCCCAAAGCACATCCTACAGACAGTGCCTCCACTGCCTGTTGTCTGTAACACTGAAACTCAGCAGTGAGCAATGCAAAACACCCTTCCCTTGGCCTAGGAGCTGGAAATTTTACTTACTTATTTATTCAGATTTAATTTGAAACAGTGACTTCTGTTATGAAGGCTATGCAGCATTTTATTGCTGGGCTCCCTAATGAAACGGGTGCTTAAGGAGTCAGAATTGCTCAGGTTACTGGTTGTATAAATGCTGAGAACAGCTCTGAATGATACAGCTAGTAAAGAAAAGGGTGCAGAATAACAGCAGAGTTCCTTTGGATTGATCTTCAAATGGATCAGGTCCTCCTGTAATAGTCCGTGCTCATCTGCTCCAGTGGATAATATTTCAGACACCTGAAACCCCAGGTTCAAACCCGCCAGCTTCTCTTGCTCTCTGTCTGTAGCAGCTAATTGTTATTGCTCACAGTGCTTCCCATGCCAGTTAACATCTCAGAGGACTCCTCAGAACACTTGTTCTTTCTTTAAATTTTCTGTTCTGACACCGTGTCTTCAAGTGTTCAGTTCAGACAGACATTTATAACCCTTGTATTATTACTGAGCTGCACACCGTGTCTTCGGTGACAGACTAAATGAACAGCACAATATGTTGTGTTTCATCCATAAATTTCAACAGATGTTTGAATGTTGCTTGATTTATTGCATGTCCAACTTGGTTCTTACACTGTTCTCATTGTGGCCGCACATGGTTTATTGAATAGAACCTTACAATGATTTTTTTTTAATGACGTTTTTCAGTTTGAAGGGTGCAACAAGGCATTTTCTAGGCTTGAGAACCTCAAGATTCACCTCCGGAGTCACACCGGGGAGAAGCCATACCTGTGTCAGCATCCTGGCTGCCAGAAAGCTTTCAGCAACTCCAGCGACCGGGCAAAGCATCAGCGGACACACCTGGATACCGTAAGCATGATTTCATACTGGGAGCTGCAGCGAGTTTTCCAGTGCTCCCAGTACACAATTGGTTCTGCCACTGCAGGGGGACTTGGCCTTTTCATCAGGAGAGTCTTAGAAAAGTCAGCTCTGAACAAGTGTATTTGGTTTTGAACTTTCTGTGCTTGGAGAAATGAAAAAGTCTTGATCACAGAGAGGCAGTTAGCTTGTGTTACTCATGCTGAGTAATTACGCAGGAGTGAGTTACTCAGCAAACTCTGCCACTGTTCCTGTTCCAGTAAGAGGAGGCAGCAGCTCAATAAGATGTGAGTGAAAGCTGAGTCACTGCTGTGCTGTCATTGTCTCACTTCCTGTCCCCTTCAGTGAGTGCTCTGAGCAAATGCAAAAGCTGTTCACACCTCTCAGGGGAAGGTAAATGCACCTCCGTTTTGGACAGTAATTTTGTAAAAGTGAAAGTAAATCTGTCTCAAAACTCCATGGAATCAGTCAAGTACCCTCCATCAGAATTATCTGTGAGAAACACACTGGTTTATTCTCTACAGTTGGGAGATTTGGCTTGACTCTGCAGCTCTTCTCACTTGTCTGGCAGAGAAGATGAGAGCCTGTCAAGTGTCCTGAAATGAAATCACCAGATCATGGGGCAAGAAAGCAATGAGACAGCTTTGCAGACCAGTCATGTCCTCAGCATAAAGCTTGTAAAGAATAACAGGCAGAGTTGTTCCCTTGTCTTTTTTCAAAGAAGTGAATATATGGTTTAGTTTGGCCAAGTGTTTATGAGGCAGAACTTTTGAGTTTAATTGATATTTACTTTTTAAGCAGTTACACATTTCAGACAGTGCAGCATTAAGGAATGTCTAATGTACATTATGCCTTGCAAAAACAAACAAGTAAGAGAAGCAAGTCAGTCACATTTTCCAAACCAAAGCACACTTACAATAACAATGTTTTATTTATTTGAAAGTCAACCTGAGATATTTGAATTTTTAATTTGCATCTCTTTTGAAAGTGGATATACTAAATTGCATACAGCTTTTAAATTTAATTGCATGAATCTAGTAGATATATTTTTTATTAGCCAAAGTCACAAATGAAGTGCCATCTATTAGTTTTAAGAGAGAATTTACATGGTTACTAAAATGAGCGCAAATTCTTTGTATGTGTTGTCTGTGCGATATTGAAGACAAATATCTTAACTTTCTATTTTCTTTTCTTCTCTTCTCCCTTTATCTCTGTCTTTATTATCTGAAATGCTCATAAATCAGGAAAAAGGTACAGTAATCATTTTCTAATAACTTTCTTAAATACCTAAAAACATCCTCCGTGCTATTCCATGGCAAGTTCTCTAAAACTGTTCCTGCAGTCCTGCTCACAGTAACTGAGTTCCACTCACCTGGTTTAACTGAAGCCCTGCGGTTTAAGCTCAGTGAATTTTGTGCTTATGTGAACGTGAACAATAGCAGAGCTACAGGATGGTGCTGCTGCACCAAACAGCTGCCTGGAATGTCAGAGCAAAGAGCCAGGAACCTTTGTAAGGGCACTCAGATTCTCATCTAGTTTCCCTGTGACTGAGTTGAATGATTTTATCACTAATTTGAATGACATCAGTGATTTGAAAAATACTCTTGCTAGTTTTTCTGCCAAGGGATTTGTTTAAGTTTTCCATAGCTTTTCTTCAGGTGTCAGTTCTCTGTGTTCCAGACACTCTCAATAAATCTCCTTTGCCCTGTAACTTTCTGGGTAGGTGCTGTGTTCGCCTGTAAGGTCATGAATTGGTGAATGATTCTATTATTCCTTCAGAAATTTCCTGCTGGCTGGACAGGGCAGCAATACTTATCCTCTGGAGGTACTTACAAAGAAAGGGGGTTTATATAGGCTGCTTTTTTCCTTATTGAGGCATTTGGAATTGGTTTTAAAGCTTCTCAATGTAGGTCACTCCATCATTTATCTTCTCCAAAGGAGAATCTGTAAATCATTTCACTTACTGGTGTATGTTAGTTTGATCGAATCCCTACTAAATCATCTGGAAGTAGATCCTTCTCCTAGGCAGGAGCAGAACAAAGGGAACCTGTCTGTCCTTGTGGTAAAAAGGGCACATCAGCACTCCTCCTGGAGCAGACCAACTGGGTTTAAAGGACCTCACAGTCACTTCTCCCAAAACTGGTGGGATTTTTTTCCCTTCTGTGCATCCTCCTTCTGAAATCAAGGGGATTAAAGAATGTGACATCGAGGTCATGGCAAACCAGTTCTCTGCCTTTGAGAAGACACCAAAAGGATTTGCTAGTCCTAGTGAGAAGGCTGAGGTGATGTTGATAGATGAGGAAAGAAAACAGAGGGCAAAAGAATGTTCCATTCCACTTGAAAGTTTTGTGAGCTGTGCCATGCTGCACTATTTTGCTGGCTCTTAAGCCAGTGGTTATTTACTAAAAAGTGCCTTTGCTCATTTTGGCAATTGCACCTTCATTTGGAGTTTATTCTGTAACCCAGAGATAGTGTTCCATTTGTTGGGAATAGGCATAGCCACAAGAAGAATTTGGTGTGGATGTCAGTCACTGGGAAGGGCCTCCCCGAGCCTCCTTTTCTGCAGGCTGAGCCTCCCCAGCTCCCTCAGCCACTCCTTGTTCTCCAGACTCTTCCCAAACCCCATTGCCCTTCTCTGGACATGCTCCAGCCCCTCAATGCTTTTTTTGTCATGAGGGGTCCAAAACTGCAGCGTTTGAGGTGGGGTCTCACCAGTGCCCAGCAATCCTTCTAAAATTTATGTAAATCAGAACTCAAAACCAGAATGTCTGTCTATATAATTATACTGGGTGATCCCGTGATAATTTTGTTTGCAGTAAAGGCTAGGGAATAAAGAAATGCTCTCAAAACCCATTCAGTTCCACCTCACTAGCATTTGGCTCAGCCCAGTAAAGCATATCCAGCGTGCCCAGTGCAGGATCTCTTCTGTTTGCACCGTGCCTGGTTTGGGAGCTCAGAGGGGACAGAGCAAACATGGGCCCAGCAAAGAGAGGGAAGAGCTCCAGCTCAGCACCGCGTGTGCCCGTCCTGCAGCGCTCCCTGCGCTGCCTGGGGCGGGCAGAGGGGTGACATCTGTCCCTTTGCTCCCGTTCCCAGAAGCCCTACGCCTGCCAGATTCCCGGCTGCTCCAAGCGCTACACCGACCCCAGCTCCCTGCGCAAGCACGTCAAGGCTCACTCGGCCAAAGAGCAGCAGGTGCGTAAGAAGGTAAGAGCAGGCAAGGAGTGACACAGCCCCAGAGCTCCTCAGTGCAGTCATTTTTAATTCACCTTTAATTCATGTGTTTTCAGATCCGTTTTTCTGCAGTATCACAGGAGAAAACTTAAACGGAGCGGATTTTCCTGGTTTTCAATCGCTGTTGTTAACCAGACCACCTTATATATTTGTACTTTCAAAGGGTGCCACCCTCTAATTTCAGTTTGCCCCACACTTTCTGTCCAGGTGTTTCTTTTCCTGTTCATCTTTCATACAGAGCCCAAACTGTGCTGTCATTCACATAAAATGTCCTTGCATGGAGTCTCTGCAGTCAGCACTAGCTGGTGGTATTTACTGAAGTACACGTTGGCAGATCATCTAAAACACAAACAAAACTAAGCCAGGATACAATGGAAATGCAGGAAAAGGGGACTTGGAATAGAAGAGATGTCCTTGTGTTAGCCATGCCCCCTTCCCTCCTGTGCTCCTCTTGTAGAGTTTTCAGCAGTTTGTCCTTTCCCAGGATGGCTGTGTGTCCCCAGTTCTCCCTGTGACCCTTCTCTCTGCCACGTGTGCAGTCTGTAGCAGCTCCCAGCACATGGGTGACTAGAGCTCTGCACGCTGTGTCAAATACTCCTGGATCACTCATTGCACGGTGAGCTTTGTGCCTGGGAGAGACACGTGCCCAGCACCATCCAGGTGTCCATGGAATCAAGTCTTTGCATGTATCAGCTCTAGTCAAAAGTTGTATCTAGCCTGCCCCTGCCTAGTTTTCCATCCCAGTTTTGTATTACCAGGCCTTGTGGTTTCCCTACAACCCTCAGCTTTAAAGGTTCCACAGGATGTGCTCTGCATGTGTGTCCCACGGGTCACAAAATTCCCAGCACTTCCCTAGATTAACCTTTAGCTCGTAATGAGAGTAAGAGTCAGAGTGCCATGGCAGTAATTGATTCATTCTATGTAATTAATTCAGTGTAATGAGAGTAAGAGGCCATAGCAGTAATTGGCCACAGAAGGATGATGACTGTGGCGCCAGAGTCTTCTGCAATTGCAAGATCTTTGCAACAGGAAGGTTCCTTACATGAAATTCTCAGCAGATTGTGGAAAGCATCTGTGCTCCCCATTTCAAAGAAGAGAACTTCCCCATTTTTCCTTCCTGTGGTTTCTGGCAAACTTCAGAGAAACAAGGAAGGAATTACTTCCTAAAACCGAATGTGTCATTTGTTCAGCTGTGTACTGAGCTGAATGCATTAACGTGAATCCTTTACATCTAGGGACAGTCCCCACTGTTACATCTTGTCACCTCCTGAGGCCTCGTTCCATTTCTACAGAGCAAGGTGGGAAAAAACCCCCAAATCCAAACTTTGTGTTAAAAGGCACAAAGTACTTCCTGCATCAGCAGCGGGAGGCCTGAAGGACAGATTCAATCCAGGACAATTTTGTTAACACCAGCTGCAAACTCAGCCTGCTTGGATGCACCAAGACATCAATATTCACAGTTTCATATCACTTAATCTCCTGCCTTGAGGAATTTTCCAGTGTGCATGTACATAGCCTTGTATAGACTTATCAAATCTATCTTAAAATAATGTTAAAAACTTGCCTCCCACACCTTATTTGGTAGACCAGTCTAAGTCTGCACTCCTCCAGTGGTTTGAAATCATCTTCAAATTTCCTGTCTCATTTATCCATGATAACTTTATGAATACTCGATCCTCTGACTTTTTTTTCCTCAAACTAAAAGGCACCTGAAAAAGCAGCAGATTTTAAGTGTGTTTTGGTCAGGCTCTCTTAAAAATGATCAAACCAAAGATAAAGAAACAAGAACCCTCCTCTAAGTATTTCACTTAAATATATTAAAAAACCCCAACACCTTTCACAACTAAGTAAATCCCAGTGTTACTGAACAGCCTACTTCAGATTTCAGATTTAGGAAAAAAGGGAAAAAGATTGTTTATACTCACATGCTCATTTTTGGTTATAACTCAGCAAAGGCAGTTGTCCATTGGTATCAGCTTCCCAAGAGCTCTGAGTGGAAATGACCTAGCCAAGAAAGAAAAATTAACAAGCTGTTCTGCCAGTATGTCCTGGTTGAGATACACTACCAAAATGTGCCATCTCTGATGCAAAACAAAATGCCTGAGCTTAGACTTGTATCAAAGGAATCCTGAGCACTTGGTTCCTAGCCTAGAGGATTAGTGCAGCGGTGATATTTGGTTGTTCTGAAAGGCTTTGCAGGAACAAAACAGGAGAAAGTTAGCTGTTAATTTAGTAGTAGTTTAATTGGCGGCAGATGCCCTCTGTGATCTCAATGTCAGATGTTTATCTCGAGCCCACAAATGTCTGTAGAGCAGAATTGGAAGGTTTGCCTGGGCCCTTTATTTAGAATCCCCAAGCCCAGGGGAGATGGGTATGTGAGGCTGTACCCGTAAGGACAATAACTATTAATGGCTGTAGAATATGATGGCTGTTTGTGTAACACAAGCACTCTGTTATGACAAAAGCTTGGCAGCATCAGCGTGTTTGAAAGAGAATTAGAAATGCTTTTCTTTCTTAATTCTCCTCTCCTGCTGTTTTTAATATGATCGACATTGTGGTTTTCAAGGGTTTGCTGCAGACCCTTTTTGCCAGAGCTTTAATTTCCATGGAGCACAGCTGACACGTGGGTGGTACCTCTTCCACATCACCGACAGCGCCTCGCTCTGCCAGTTCTAATCTGATAAGCACAAACGCTTTTCTTTCCCTATCAAATGTCTTTCCAAGTGTCACAGTTACAGGGTGATGCAAACCTTTTGCCACAGAACCCAAGAAACTACAGAAAGCCTGAAAATGTGCAGTTCAATTACTCAGGAAGGTTTGAAGGAACACAGGGTGCATTATTTTCTGAAGCAAACTCCTTGTTGATGTAAGATTAGCACACTTAACTTGTGCACTTCAGAAAACCATCAAAAGTTATCTCTAATTACAAGTACCAAGTACTACACACATCCTTAATTGATTTCCTAAGAATGGCATTTCTTCCCTCTGTATGTAATCTTTAAGGAGATATATGAAGTTAATTATAAAGAATTTGGTTTTACTATGTAACATAATGTTTCTTTTATCCTCCTCTTGTAGCTTAAGTCCTGTACTGATATTGAACAAGATGTACTCAGTGAATGCTTAGCTATGCAACAGCTCCACACATCTTCACAGCACATCCTGGATGGGAAGTGTGGCAGATCTGTGGGTGCTCATGATTTAATTACAGGTAAGAATCCTTCTAATAAGTGTGGTGCTAAATACGTCATATAACAGAGGATTTAAACCAGAAAAGATTTGTCGCTGTGGAACGTGATAAAAAACTCCAGACCAACAAATAAGATGAAATAACTCTGCGAGTCATTCGCTAAGGCCTTGCTTTTTTTGGTTTTTCAGAATTAGTCAAAGAAATAGCTCCTGCTCATTTGATGTGCAGGGGGCAGCAGCCCCGCTGAGAGTCTGTCTCCATCCATTTGTTCTCCTTCCAAAGTGAGCCTTGGCCTGGGCAGAGGGCAGGTGCAGGAGCTGTGCCAGGTCCAGGCGGGTGCTCCGGCACAGACTCCCTGCAGGAGGGTTTTCTTCAGCAGCTGCAGGAAGGCTGATGGGGCCGAGTGTTATGATGCTCTTTGGATCATAACAAAAAATGTGCTGATACATGGATGGGGAGAAAACTTGAATTTGGAATGTCAAACCTTCTTCTGGTATTTAATCTTTTCTTTCTGTGTTTTCTTTTGTTCTTGTGGTTTGAATAAGAGTTGGCCCTTTTCAAGGACCTTAGACTCTTCTGTACTTTTTATAGGAAGAGAAAAAGAGGCTTCCATTCCCTTCTCTGGGAAATAAGATCTAGATTCACAGTGTTTGAAGCCCAGCAGAGGATCCTGAATCAGGGATGTGCATTCTGAGGTTTGCATCTCAGGAAGCAGAGAGAGGCACTCCCAAAGGCCAGCAGTGTAATCGTAATGTGCCTTCTGCAAGGATCTCCTACTTTTTTTTGATTACTCCAAATCTTCAAAACAAAACAAAAAAAAAGCATTTTGCTTGACATCTCCTATCCTCTTTCCTAGTCCAAGTTGCATTAAAATGTTGGGATGTAACTGGTGAATGGCATGGAGTAGAAGGGGAAATACCCCATCACTCTGATGTGCTTTCCCTGGGAGTCTGCAGTCAGGGATTACACGTGGCTCCTGGAAAAGTGGGAGAAAGCTGGAGGGATTTGGGGTTAATTTCCAGTCTCTGCCTGTGCCAGCTGCAATGAGTTAGGTCTGGGAGGGCAGCAGTGGCCTGTGCTGTCCCCTGACAGCCCCGAGTAGCTGGAGCTTGGCTTGGCCTCCCCCTCCCAGGCAGGGCAGGAAAGAGCAGTGACATTTTCCTCAGAACAGGCTACACTTCAGAACCTCAGAAACGGCCTCAGATTTCAAGTGACAACAATAAAACAGGAAAAGAGTTATTAGCTCACAGATAAACAGACCATCCCTAACCTCTCAGTGTCATTTCAGAGAATCTCTTGTGAAATGAAGGATTTTATCTGTCCGTAACTCTGGCTTTGTCTGATATGATTTCTATGCTGATTACATCAATCCATCAGCAGGATGTTGTAAAAAAACCTGTAAATCTTCCCTGGTACTTCCATCAGGTCGCTCCATATGAGACCCCATCAATGCACAGTATGAACCAGTGCCAGGGAAAAATAAATCAAGATTTGAAGGACTGTTTTGCAATGGAACAGAAGTTGCTTCATCTTATGTGCAGTACAATCCACAGGCAAATCCTCTGTCATTATTTAGGGCATATAAACCAAAGTGCTGATCCTCACAGAATGAAAGCATAAGGACATTCCTGCTGCCACCTATAGTCTGCAGTGATTGTACATTCGCTCTTTCAAATAAGCTGGGGTAATATTTTTGAGAAATCAGCTGTAATAGTGTATATAGGCTGTGCATGGATAAATACAGTGTATGATGTCCTCATATTCTACTTGAAATATGAAAACATTCATGGTTTGGGCTTTGGAGTTCGGTCTTTGTGTTGTGTTTTTCAAAGAAACCACATTATTAATGTGCAGAGCTCTGGGCTTTAGGGATCACTTGGATTCCTGGAGAATTTCAGTTTTGTCTTTCTCCAAGTTAAAGCACATTTACATATGTCAGGGATGAAAGCCCATCACAGAAAAAAACCCCTGAAATATTAAAAAAGGCCCCATCCCTTGTGTCTAACTTCAAAGCAGGTAAGACAGTGAGCAGAGGAATGTTTCTGCAGTCAGAGGAACCCATTGTTTGCTGAGATCTTCCTCTTTTTCCCTCCTCATAACTAAGGTGCTTCATGGCTGCACACACTGAACTCTGCCTGTGGACAAGAGCTTGTATCACTCTGGTCACACTCAGGCATTTTCTCTGGGTTTTATTATTGTTTGTCTGCTCTCAGCATAAAGCTGAGGGGGGAGAGGCTGCTGGTCACAGATGCTCAGAGCACTGTTTTGGCCACAGATGTTAAGGTTAAAGGCCAAGCCATAAAACACTGATTGATGACTTGTATTTACAAGCTGAGATGGTCAATGTGTGAAGAGGCCCAAGGTGCACAGGCCTGGCGTGGGCTGCACTTGCAGGAGTCATTCACAGCAGCTCCAGAGGCTTCTGTGTGACTTCAGGTACACAGAGTATCAGTGCTCAGTGCTGAGAAAAACGGCAGAAAAACTGTAAAAGGAAAGAATTTTTGGAAGTACTGAAAATTATAGTGAGATTGGGTTAGCAACTGCTCTTCCCTCCTTGACTTGTTTGTCCTTGGGGAGGGAGCAGGGGTGAGGCAGCACAGGGCATGCTGTGGATGGCTGGAGGGGTGTGGGGACAAGGGACTCCAAATTGTGTGAGTGGTGCTGCACAGAGGTGTAGGGAGAGGAGAACTCAGTGATGACAAACCCACGAGCCTCAGTGCACAGCTCCAACAAGCAGGGGCCTTTTTCCTGAGCAAATGTGATCAGGAGGTCAGAAGATAGATCTGGGAGAGGATGTCCTCAGCTAGAAATGCTTCAAGCCCAGCAGTGTCCACAGATGGGTAAACTCCTCTGCAGAGCAGTTGGGGGTGGCAGGAATTGGGGGATTCTGGTTTCATTTGGTTTTGGTGGGTTTGAGTGCAGGGATCATGTGGGACTGATCGTAGGTACGCAGCTACTCTGTCCTCATCACCTCAAGGAACGGGCCAGGAGAGAGACATCCTGAACATCCATGAACTGTTCAGGGGTGGGATTGAAAGATAAAACATGGAGTGTGTTTTCTGGCCACCACACTGCTAAGATGACCTTTTCTTGAGGGCTTTTGAGCTTTTTGCACAAGTTACTGCTGGGGCAGCAGTGTGGGAGCCTTAGAGCATGAACAACTTGGTTTAGGTTCTCCAGTTTCCTCCAGGCTGTGCTGTCAATGTACCTGAACTGGGGGTGTGGGAAACAGAGCTGAAGTGCAAAATGACACTGAACAGTCGAGGTTAAATTTGTCTCATCTTTCAAGGCTGACAATGAATGTATGAACAGTGAGGATCTGAGGAAGTGGAAACTGTAGTATTATGAAATGGACTGAAGCCACCAGTGGAAAAGCATTTCCACAATGTAGCATCCTCGCTACTGACTTACTGTTACCAGAAGAGGCTTTGACAAATAAATCCTCGCATCACCTGAGAACATCTGACTTCTTAAAGCCCCTTCTGTCTGGTGTGCAGTGCAGAAAGCAAGTTGTTTTCACTGGCTGGTTGACAAATGTTCTGTCTAGCTGGAGACAGAGATGATGTGGTTCAGCTTTGTTGCTTTAGATCTGTCAGCAGCTGAGGACTCATTGTTCATGAGGGGGTTTGACTCATCTGAAGCCCCTGACAGAGGTGGCTGGAATCTTGCTTCGGTGGTTCTGCTCTTCAGTCACACGCAGAAACAGATGCTGACATTCAGATGTTGCTTCTCCACCCCAAGGGTGTCACACATTCCCCACAGCTCTGGATTTTCCTGTCGCCTTCTGCTTGTTCCGTGTCAGTGGGAGGGTTTGGGAGGGGTGCAGCCCGGAGCCCTGCCAGTGACACGGGACAGGGCCCGGCACAGCTCTGTCCTGGGCGTGCAGCCCTGCCCACACGGAGTGGGAGAGAACAGATGGGTGGTACAGGAGGAGAGATGGCAAAGAAAGGCCCCAGAGGGAGTGTGGGGTCTCGGTGCTCTAGAGCTGGGCACTCTGGGAGCTGGCAGACCTCACCTGCTGCTCACAGCCTTCAGGTCACTGTGTGAGTGGCAGTTCTGGTCCTCATCCCTGTGCACATTCCCTGGGAGGGTGGCAGATGTGTTGTGGGCAAAACTTGAAGAGGAGAAAGGCAGAAAAACTGGGAAGAGGAGGACAAGGACTAGACTTTTCCCAGAACAGCATGACAAGGAGCCAGCCCTTCTCCCCTGCCATAAGGCAGCATTTGCACCCTCCACACTTGCACTCTTGTGACGTCTGTCACCACAGAAACCTGCCCTCAGTGCAACCTTCACACCAAAAGTCAGTGTGAGGGCCCTGGGCCCAGGCAGTGCCTGTTTTGGTGCATGGTTTAATTTGTATCAGTGTGTGATATTTGTAAAAGGTCTGTGATGTCCAGCAGCTTAGCAATGGAAAGTCAAATGAGAGAGTTGAAGAGCAAAACCAGGGTGCCATGCTCTGTTTTGCTCTGTGAGCTGCATCCCCTGAGCACTGCAGGTTCTCTCACAAATATGGGAAAGGCAGGGTGGGAGTCCCACCAAGCCCTCGTGGCTGTCAGGAAGGTTCTACAGCTCTGTCGAGTCCAGGAACACCTGGAGCATGTGGGAGGGTCAGAGAGGAGACACCCCCACGTCACAGCACCATGGCACAGCTCTGAGTGCTGCTCAGGCACGGGGGTATTCACTGAGACACTGGGCTCTGCTCTGGGGTTGTGGCTCGGGTGAGGGACAGGGAAGGAGCTGGAGACTCCGCAGATCTTACTGATGCTTCCTTGCTTTTGTTTTGGCACCTGCTGTGTGTTCCAGGCATGTACAGTGGATCCAGCACCAACCACAACGGCCCCTCCCCAGCTGTGCTGCCGCCTCCTCACGACATCCCTCCAAGGCACCTTCCCCTCGACTCTGCCCTGCCCAGCCCACATCACCAGCAGTCGCCGCTGGAGAGTGCCAGGGACGGGTATGTGTGATGTGAAACGTGCTGGGCCTGTGTCTGGCGTGATAATGGGTGATGAATTGTTCATTTTACTTTGTGTGGATGCTGTTCAAAAGAAAACCCTGCCCAAACGAAGCAGTTCTGTTTGTTGTAGAATCGAGGACTAATTTAGTTTCCACGGGACCTCAGGAGGTCATGGCATCCACACCCTGTGCAAAGCAGGGCAAACTTGGACATCGTTATCAGGTTGTTCAGGGCCTTGTCCTTTGTCTTTGACAAAACACAATGGGATTTTTTTCCTTCATAGCGTGCGGTTACACTTAGATTTTAATTTTGTTCTTTAATTCTTGCTGGATGACTTCTCATAGGTTTGGAGAAGCAGAGAGAACTTTTCTCAGCTAACACGAGAACCCTCTCAAAGGGTAAAACCCAAGCATGACTCACTCAGGAATCTGTGTTTGCCTTAGTAAGACTCACTCAGTGTCAGAGCCACGGATTTCTCACTTCCTTGCTCTCTGATAAGGTTTTCTGCAATGCCTCTCTCAGCAGCAGGCTTTACCCAGCCAGATCCTAATCAGGGAAGAGTGTTCAATCCCACTGACTGTATGGATTGCACTGCTACAGCACGGATACAATTGCATGGCTACAGGGTGTGATATTTCTAAAGCACCCTTTGCTCAAGGCTCTCAAAACATCTTCTCAACAGTAAAGAATCTCTGCAAGCCACAAAACTCTGCTCTAACCTTTTCACTTGGATTTTTTTGGTGCCTGGCCTCATGCAAATTCAACTTCATACTGACAGTTTTACTTCCCAGCACTTTGGATGGGGAAAGGACTCTGATTTGGCATTACTGATGGGAATTTAAGATACAGAGAGATTAAGGGATTTTCTTTCCCTAGGAACATGTTGGTGTCCTTTAGCAAATATAGCAATTAAATGTAGAGTTTTCCCATCCTGGTCCAGTGACTGACCTTTCCCTTCTTCTATATGGGGCAAGGAAAGCCCAGAAGGATTTTAAATAAAGGGCAGAAGGCAGAGTGTGTGTGGCAGGGAAGAGGTACAGTAAGGAAATTTACACCTGGGGTGGTTGAAGGAATTTCCTCTGATTGAGGAAATTAAATTAGGTGCAAACTAGTCCTTCTTGTTTTCCTAACTGGGGAATGAATTCTGCAGCAAGCTGAGGTTCTGTACCCTCTGCTCCTTCAGACTTCTGACCTTGGCCAGTGGCAGGTGCCAGTGTCCCCCTCCCAGTATGATGGACAGCCTTATCCTGTCCTTGTCCCATAAAATTCCTGTGCCCAGCCCTCCTCCTCCCCTGCCCTGCCACATTCCCAACCTTGTATTTTCTCCTGGCACACTCATTCCCATGGCAGAGTCGTGGCCAACAGGAGGCACTGGAAATTATTCCAAATCAATAGGAACTTTTCTGTAGCAGAGAAGGCAGTAGAGCAAATAGGAGGTATGGAGACAGACATTCCAAAGTGAAGGTCATCCATGAGCTGTTCCTTCCCTGCAGAATGGGACTGCCTGAGCCTCTTGGGGTGGGATCCCTCCTGGGTGGGATCCCTCCCTCTGATTGCTCCCAGTGTGCTGCTCAGCTGTTTTCTCTTGGAGTTGGATCCTAGGGGGGTTAAGGCAAAAAATCCCAACCAATAATGAAATAAAGTAAGGATACACTATGGAAAGGATTTAACAGGCTGTCAGGAAGGTGGATTTCTTTCTAAGGCACTTTGTGTTCTAGTGCTGCTAATAAGAAATGAAAGCAAAGGCCTGACCACGGTGAGGGCAGCAGACAATTTTCCAGTTTGAGGGGTCGGAAGCTCCCAGATGAATTCTCATTCCTGCCCCTCGTGTCTCCATTCCAGAGCACAGCACTTCCAGCAGGAGCAGCATCAGTGGGCTGGAGCCCCTCACTGAGCTCCTGCTGCAGACACCCAGAGTTTCCATCAGAATTGTCTCTGCCAATTCCAGCTTCAGTGCAGTGCAGAGTCGTTCTCGGAGGAGACAACAGTGCTGATTTCTTATCTCAGTGCTCATGTACCTAAGTAAAGTCTGCCCAAATATCCTATGACAAAATGTGGGAGTGAGATAACAGATTCCTAACCATGAGCCAAACATCAGGGAATGGAGACTGGAATGAATTTCTGAAGAGTTATTTTAAAACAGGGCATCCAGTTTCATGACATAGTTACTTGGAATTTTTCAGCATCTCAAATACCATTTTCTAAACTCAAAATAATCTTCATTCAGCATTGTCATTCCCAGCCCAAGATCCTGCTGCTGTATTTAACACTTTATGCTTACATTATTCATGACTGCTGAAACGCAGCCCGTACATGACATCTTAATTGCAAGTGCAGAAACTTGGTGTGAACTAATTAATAGTCCTGGAGTTTCATTTGGCACAGTTTTGTTTAAAGCATCCATCCATTCAGCTGGGCAAAACCACTTGACACTGTCATGCTTGGAGCCCCTGGATTCCAGGGGTTCCCCCTTGGCCAGCTCAGGCAGTGCCATTCCTCCTGGAGGGTACAGGAGGTGTGGGAAGGGAAGGGAAGGGAAGGGAAGGGAAGGGAAGGGAAGGGAAGGGAAGGGAAGGGAAGGGAAGGGAAGGGAAGGGAAGGGAAGGGAAGGGAAGGGAAGGGAAGGGAAGGGAAGGGAAGGGAAGGGAAGGGAAGGGAAGGGAAGGGATTCCAGTGCCTCCCTCCACGGGCACTGCTGCAGCTCTCTGGCACACACAGAGGCTTTGGTCTCATTTGTCAGCTCTCTCAGCGTTTGGGTTTGAGCAAACACAGAGAATTCCTGCCCTGTGGATCGGGACCGTGACAAGGCTGGATCACATCGTGCAGTCTGTGGCAGGAACCAAGTGATTACTATCAAGAAATCTAATTACTGAGTCATCAAATGTGCAGGATGCCAAAAACTACATGAGGCAGGGTACAAATAGTCTACTCAAGTTTGACATGAGATTCAGAATTTGATTTAAAGGCTTTTTCTTTTTTTTTTTTTTTAAACAAAAAAAGCCCTATGTTACACCGTCCTCTGCCAAAGTCAATACCAAGTGCAGCAGTCAATTTTCCCAAATGGTTTGCTGAGACATTTAAATAGTTTGACAAAATTATCTAATTCACTTGAAAATGTTCTAACAAAATCTGACCTCATTACCAAATGTATTTATACTGGCTTTATTCAATATGGAGCACATTTTTTCAAATTCTGGAATGAAATGTATGCTACACTAAAAAAATTACTTACATTGGTATTAATTTAGCTAAAAGTAGTTGGCTGAGAAATACTTCAGCGTGCAGAAAGTGGGCTTGGCATGATCCAGGTTAAAATGTATATTTATTTTTTATTTCAGGTAGCAAGGGTTTATTTTAGCATTTCTTGTAGCATTTGCCATGTATAATGTCAAACTGGGTTTCATTTTGCCCATTGCAAAAATAGTCTATTTTGATTTGTAGCATAGTGAGGACAGAAAAACAGCTTTTAGTATTAAATCTCGGGTGAATGTTGCACTTGGCTTGCTTTTTGCTATTTTTTTAGCTGTTATTATCCTTAGTTTCATTTGTAGACTATCTCTGTAAATTGCAATTTAGAATATTCAGTGTGATAAATTATCAGCTTTAATGAAACTGATCTGACTGAAGTTAAGTGAGTTTGAGTGGTGGCACCAAGTTTGGGATTTGCACCAATTTAAGTGCAAAGGCCCAACAAGGTCACTTTGTAGGGCCTGAACACGATCCCTGTGTGTGTGACTGAGGCTCTCTGTCACTTGTGCTGCTGTGACAAACAGCACTTCTGTTCCCAACAGGAGCTGGGGCACCGACAAATAATGACTTGATTGGGAGGGTGATGTGTCCCCAAGGCAAAGGAAAGTGAAACCGTTTTTTTATATTCCTGTGGTAATTTAGGTCATTTCTGCTCTGCAAACACACCGGTAAATGAAGAAGTGGTGGGATTAAGACATCTGTGATGTGCAGAGGTGGTGATTAATGGGGGCTCGGAGCCAAATCTGGTGAGCCTTTAATATAAAGGATTAGCTCCAAGCAAGGTTTAGAGGGAAGGGCTCACACAACTCCCTTTGCCTGGACTTCTCCCCAGCTCAAACCAGGGGCCAGACCCCCCTGAAGTGACACTGACCCCACAGAAAATCACAAGAAACGGGATTTAAGAACTATCGAGTGAAAAGAGACATTTTAATCAGGGCGCTTAAACATCAGAGTTTTTGTTTGCTTGCTTCTTAGCACCTGTTATTTCAAATACCACAGGAATACTTCAGTGTAAAGAGTTCTCTGTTAAAAACTTAGTCCTTCACTTCTTTTTACATGAAGTAACACGAGGTACACAGAGCCTCCCTTCTGCTCAGCACCAGGTCTGAAATCCCTGATATTTTTAAGCTCGAAACTAAACACCTAAGATAAAATCTTGTCAGTTACATTGGGGAGATTCTTTCCTGGGCTATCTCCTTGAGCTGCCAGGATCCAGGCCAGGTAGGAAAATACATTTGTGCTCCTCGTTCTCATTACTTTAAGAGACAATTAGGTGTCTTAGCCACTTAGGTCTGATTCTTATTAATCCTGTTTATTCGTTAATCTTTTAAAATAAGTTTGTGAGCTCATATAAATCAGAGGACTAGGAACTTTGTTAGGGTCTTTGTAGGAAAGAAACTTTTACTCTCTAGAAGTACTTTGGAGAACAAAATACCTGCACAGATTTTCTAACAGGCCAAGGAGATCCATCCCTCATTCTCTGTGGATTCCATTGGAGAATACTCTTCATTTATAACAGAATACACAAGTCAGTGGTTTAGTCTTCCCTTCAAAAGCACTAAAACCAGTAACAAGAAACAGATATCTCTGACAGCTGAAAACATTTTCAGTGGAGGAAGCCAAGAACCCTTCATAATTTATCTCAGTGTTACGGCTCTGAGCACGCAAAAGGGGCATCAGTACATCTGCCCAGAAAGAACAATGTACAGGTGCGGCACCGAGCCCCACGAAACAAAGAGAAACAGGAATTAAAAGCATCTGCTTTCAAATCCCAAGTCATTCATCTCATTGTAGAAAATGTGAGCAGAATTCATTCATAATCATGTCCAGATAGGCTTATACAGGTTCCCCCCTCCCCTTAAAGCAAAATTAGCATTAACATGGGCTTGCTTCAACAGTTCCATGTGTAAGGATAAGCTGGTGCTGGATCCTGGGGTAAATACTCTCTGTCCATCAGCAGAAATAGGTGGGCAACTGTTTCGTTTGAGTTTCTGAGGGGGCTGGACTGGCACTCAGGAGAGAGCCTCCAGCAGTGCCTCTCAAAGTAAGGAAAACTGAGTGAGAAATCAGAGAGTTACAGGAGAAGTTGGGAGGTTAAAGAAGATGGTCAGAGTAACTCAGAAAATATTTAAGATTGATTTAGCCAGAGCTCTTCTGCATTATATCAACGATTTTAGCCATTACTGGATTTATCTGTAGTTAAATTTACACTTAACATCTGCAAAGCTGTTTTTTTTCTCTTTTTTTCCAAATTTTGTTTTAAGCAAAACTGCTGCAGCTTGATGCAAACCATATCCACCAAACACAGGAGTTGATCATGGTGTAACAATGAAGCTATTTTAACATCTCCCACTACTGGGTAGTGTGTTCAGCCCGGCAAACCTGAAGACAGCAGACATCAGTCCCTGTACAGAACCCACCTGGAAGCATCCTGCTGCCAGTTTGCCAGAGAATGATGGCCTTAAGTGACTGAAATAAGATGGATCAGTCAAGCATGCAGCACGTGCCAGATAATCTGGAGTAGGCAGTCTCTGTGTTTGATTCCACGTCTTTGTAATTGACTTCCTGCCAATCACTTGAACCTAAGGCACTGCTCTTTATTTAAGTATGTTTTGATATTTCTTTGACCATATTAATAAGGTTTTCTTGCACTCCAAAATATCTTTTCCTGCTAGATTGTAAGCAGGAATAATTTTTCAAATCTCCCTCATGTGTAGTGACTTCCACTGCAGCAATTCATCAGCTTAATTTCAGAGGTTATTAAACAAACCCTTATAAATACAAACATCCTTTGCAGTGGCACAGTTCCCATAATGATCCCTGTGAGGATCTGCTCTGCAGAAATGGCACATCTCAGGTAGAACAATTGTAGAGATACTCATCTGACACTTACTGAGTGTGTTTGTGTGTTTTGTGGGCTTGTGTTGATGATGAAATGCATGACAAACACCGAGTTATGTTCTGTGCCCCACTCAGACTTGCACATGTGTTTGTTAGAGCAGGCAGGGAGTATTTCAGTATTTTTGTATTTCAGTATTTCAGGAAGCCCCAAGAACAGGCCCACACAGAAAACCCCTGAGTGTCCCAGGAGAGGACTCTTAAGGCTCCTTTGTGATTCTGAAGTTGATTTCGTACCACTGGTACTGGTATCACTAAAAATATTCTACCCAATTAAATGACCTATGACTCTTCAGTCACATGGAAGTTCCTGGGGATAGTGTTCTCCATAATATTTATGAAGCTCCTCTTAGTCCTTAGAGCTGAGCAGCTCCTGCACTTGTGGTCTCGGCTCAGAATTTGGCTGAGTGAAGGTGCAGAACTGGGTCCAGGTAATCCAAGGCAGGATTTTGAGTGAAAATGAGTATTTTGTATTTGTCTAAAAGGCAGAAAAAGGCTGCCATTGCCTTGGCAGTACTTTCAGGATGTCACACACAGGTGTGTCACAGGCTGCAGCTGCAGCAGAGCAGGGACAGAGCCTCCGGCCATGCTCTGGGAAAAGCAGAGACACAGTGCTGTACCTTGGAGTCACAGCCCCTGGCACAGCCCCAGGATCTGGGTGCTCATTGTTACAGGAAAAGGTAAGAAATGCAGTGATGCCCAGCAAGGTGATCTGTGTTGAAGGATTTATTATATATCAGGGAGAGGGGGGGAAGAGGAGAAAGGAAGAAAGAGGGAGAGAAGGAAAAGATTCCTTGCATTCCAGAAATGTAGCCAGAGGCACCTGGCAGTGATTAGTGCAAAGGTTCACCAAACTTCAGATAGAGTCTGTCTTACAAAAAAGTCCAAAAGAGTGAACGCTGTAACTGTTTCCTGAGCATGTGCTGACAGAAATTCCCGTAGGGCAAGACCCAGAACAGAAACACGTGGCCAGAGATTGGGCTCTATCCAGGGACCTGATTAGCAGAGCTTTACACATCATTTTTAATATTATGGGAAGAGATGAAAATCCGTGTTAACTTTTTTTTTCCCATTAAAAAAAAAAAATAATCTCCTGGTCCTGGAACTGAATTGGACTTTCTCACAATATCAGTGACTCTGATGCTTGGGGGAGAGATTTTATGAATGAACTGGTTGGTGTGCTGGGTTTTATGGGAGAACCTCATCTCATGGAAACTCTCAGATCCTGTAAGTGGCCACGGTGCTGCACTTCAGATAAAATGTGAAGCTGCTTTGGTTTGTGCTTCTTACTCTGGTGCTTTATTTGCTATTTTTCTTCACGTTCATCTGAGTTAAAACATGATTCTCAAAAATCGCAATTGTTTGTTTCGGCAGTGCTGCTGTGGATGGAACTGTTACAGAACGGTTCTCTAACCCAAAATATACAAAGAACCATTTGACATAAAGGACAGATGTTTTTCAGCCTGGATTTGGTCCTGTTTCCACTGAACTCAATGGGATATGGGTTGAGGTTCTTTGTCTAGCTGAGGAATCTGCCAATCAAGCCATCATGCCATTAAAAAAAACCCTAAATCCAGGCAGTGTCATATGGGAAACATCCCTGTCTTACATATTTCCATTTGCAGTTATACTTCATTCCTATTTATAATTCAAAAATCTTAGTTTGAATTTATTTTCATTATTTTTCAATTTTCAGTTCCACTCAGTATTTACGAAGTATACTGAATATGGTCTTTGGCAGTCAAGGTTTAGTCAAGCTCTCTTATCTTGAAAGGAGCTTTATAATTTCTTATTCTGTTTATTTGTCCTGGAAGGGGCATTGAACAAAGACTAAAGCAGAGGGCAAATCTGTTTCTTCCTCAGACTAGGCACTGTGGATATACAGAAAACACCTATCCAGACATTGTGATGGAAATCTCAGAACAATCCGTGTCCATCTATATTTATTTTTTTTTTTCTTCTTTTTGTTGCACTGGTATTGAAAGAGGACATTTGGTGTGCCTTGGGAGAATACAGAGATCCTTAAACATCCCTGCCTGCTTGGGGAGGCTGAGAGTGCAGACAGGATCAATAATTCTAAAGCAAATGCATGGTACTTGTAGCCTTTAGGAGGGTTTTGGTAGCCCATGGCATACACAGGTAGTTCCCTCAGACAGCCTTACTTACAATTTAATATAAACTTCCACCATCCAAAATATTTTGTTAAAGCATGATGACAAGAAAGATTTTATAGAAAGTTTTACTGGGATTTGTTTGAGATTCCTAAGGTGTGCACTTAGAAAGGGAGAGGAAGATCGATTTTTTTTCTATGTTTTGACTTTTAATTTTCCCTTTCAAAAAGTCCTTCTGTTAGGACCAAGATTTCTGAGCATTCCCATTGATGTGAGTGACAAATGCTTTCCAGCAGAACTGAGGGACTGGTTTGCTGTCCATGACTGACACTTGGTTTCGTGATTCTTTGTGGGTAGAATCCTACTTGACTGCAGGAGTTCCTGTGGGAAGGGCGGTGGAGCTGGGCATTTTCAAGTCAGCGTTGGTGCAGAAATGTGCCCAGTGCCACACACAAGGTGGTTACTGAGTTAGGCTCAGTTATTCCCAAAGTTTCCCTCTGGTTGTGTGTATGAATCACATAAGATTTTTCTGAGCAGTTCTTTCCCTTGATTGCCTGCTGATGCCTCCTCAGAGGAAGCGCTGGCCCTGCAATCCCACCTGAAATCCCGGCTCCCTCAGACAGGAATTCCATCTCCAGCACCATCCTCCAGTGGTGCTTCAGGAACTGGAAAAGGCCCCCAGTACGTGGTCAGTAACCCTGAGCTGTGTGGTGAGGGAAGAGAGCAGAATTCCTCTCTGCCTCCATGGGCGATCGCTTTACATCCTGAAGCACAAGATGTCATTACCCCTCGCTTCGCATGGAAATGTTGGTTTTGGCCATTAAGTTCTTCAGTCCCTTTGTAAAAAAATAGGTATTTTGTTTGATTCTGTGGCTCCTGTGGCTGTGAATGGCACAGGCCAGGGCATGCTGTGTGAGCAAAATGTTCCTTTTGTTTCCAGCCAAGCTCCTTCTCTCTGTGCTGCGTGTCCTGTTGCTCCTGTGTCTAGGACAGGGTGGAGGGGAGGCTCCCCCATCACACCCTTGTATGGCCCTCAACAGAAATATTCCATAGAGCCAGGAGCCCTCAAATGTAATGAATTAAGGAAGGATATGGATTTTTTTTTCAAGCTTGTGAGAGTATTTATATATCTTTATATATAGCTATATATAGGCAAAGATATATATTAAAAGGCCCCAAAGGACTTGCAAATTTACTGAATTATGCAAGTTACAATTAAGGTAAAATATATGGTATATATTTATTATTACTATCCAAACCAAAGCAAACTGTGGTTGTAGTACAGTATTAACAGGAAATGTGCAGGCTATTAGTTATTGAAACACAGATGCCTGAGCTGCTGCTTGGGAATTTTAGTGTATCCAGCTGAGTTCCTGCTGTAAGTCTTTCAGTGTTTCACCTTCCACACAGAAGGCATCACCTTTTAGGCTCTAATGTGTTATCTGTTTCATTTGTATCAGGAATGATTCCTCCTCTTTTAACAACCTGAGTTTTCACAGCAACCTAATTAGTAGGCAGATATTCAGGAGAGAATTAAAAACACGGCACTGGAGACTGGACAGTTCCGCTGATGAAAATCTCCCCTCGAGCGTGCCAGAGCATATTCACACACGCACACACAGGGTAATATTTTAGAGACCAGCTCGACCTGTAGGGATTGTGATGAATATTTTAAGGACACGGATCCCCATGATGGCCACTTGTGCTAACACAGCCAAATCTTTCTACTGAGCAAAGTTCTTTCCTAGCTGAAAACTGTGCCTTAACTTCCAGGAAACATTAAATTCCTTGGGAGAGCCCGAGCAGGACACAGCAGATTTTTACGGTGAGCTGCTCAACTCTGTGAAACTCTTGATGCAGAGGAGGCAGTGATGCTTGGGCGTTACCCGGAGCTGTCAGGGTCTCAGCTCAGGTTCCTGCTCCTAGGATACAGCTGCCCACAGCCAGCAATGTTTGCTGAGCTCCAGAGGAGCAGCGAGCTGGCAGCTCCACACACTGCTCAGCATTCCCAGCTGGAGTTCCTGCACCCCTCTGGCCTCGAAGGGGACAGCACCACCCTTAAACACTCATCTCAGAGGTTTCGAGGCACAAACCCTGTTGAGCTCACACACAGGAAAAACAGGAACGCAAGAGTTGTGAGTGGGGACAAGCAGTGCTTTAAAAATAACAATAAAAACTTAAATTCTTCTCCCATGGTTAAGATTTAAGTAGCCTCTGGGAGTAGTTAAACTGGGTAGGGATGCTGGGCTTTTCGGTATTCCCACAGCTGGATACCTAAGTGTACCATTTTTGTTCCACAAGCAGCACGATTGCACAGAATTTAGAAACACGATGGCCCATCCGAACAAAGCCCGGCAGGTCTCTATGGGGTGCTGCGTTTCCCAGCAGTAGCCAGGACAAGACATTCCAAGGGCAGGCAGAGGAAACCCAACACAGGCGGTTGCAGAGGACTCGCTCCCCAGAAGCATTTCCCTCCCCTATTCAGAGTGGTTTCTGGCTCATCCCGGCACTGGAGTTTTTAGTACATCTTTTGTTTCTCTTTTAAACGCGTGTGTGGTCATTACCCATATAAATGTCACCATCGCGAGCTCTCTTCGCTATTATCTTTCCAACGAAAACAACTGCAATCTTTTTTTAATCTCCTTTCAGATAGAAGCATTTCCATGCCTGTGTCCCCGTGTGCCGGTGGCCGGGGCTGTGCCGCAGGCTCGGAGCGAGGCTCCGCTGCGGCTCCCGCAGATCGCGGCCGTGCAGCATCCCCTGGCACCCGTGCAGCATCCTCTGGCACCCGTGCAGCCCCGCCTGGCACCGCCCGTTCCGCACACACGGAGCGCTCGACAGCTCCCCGAGCCCTTCGAGGAAAAGCTGCGGCCCCGGGGGAGCCGCCGCCGGCGTTTGGCTGCTGCTGCGCAAATGCACTCGGTGTTTTCCCGGCATGTGCTGCTCAGCAGTGCGGGCTCCAGAGAGCGTTTGCTCCCTGACCTGAGCGGAGCACAGCTGGCCCCGGCGCCCCACGGTTCCTTTTTGGCACCTCTGCGGCCCCAGGCCTTTTCCAAACCAGAACAAATAGGGTATTTTTCTCCTTTACCTGTTGGCTCCTTTAATTGGACGGTAGCCCTCTTTATTTTACATATTACTGATCAGCACTTAGTGCAGGGGGTACCTTTCTCATAAAAATTGTTTTCCAGTTCTTGCTATTTGACTTGAAAATATCCTTGCCTTCATCCATTTAACAACACTAGTTTAATTCCTCAGTTTAGTTTGGGGAGATTCAGTCTTTGTGGTTTGTATTATAAGTCTTGCTTCCTTGTTTTGGGAGATGGAATCATTTGAGCATAGGGTGGGCTTGCATTGGTTGATTTAAACCCCTTCTAATATTTAGAGCATTGCTGTGACAGCTTTTGGCAGCGTTCCTGTGCCTCTCATGTTAAATTTGGTGAAGCTGTTGTCACCATTTATTCACAGTTCCCCTCTGTTTACCTCCTGCACACTCCCATGTAGTGCTTAGCCCTCACTGGAGCACAGCCTGGCTCCCAAGGTCACTCCAACTGCTCCAAGAAGCCGTCGTGTGAAATGCTGGTTTATGGTGTTTGAACAGCTTGTGCAGGGCTAGAGGAAGACACCAGTGAGAGGCTGAAGTTTGTATTTAGTTAATTTTGTCTGCCTCCAACGGTTTGTGCTCAGTATTTTTTTCCAGCTCGGTGACATCTATTACAACCTGCAGAGGTTGTTTTATTTTTCTTCCTCAGGTTCTGTAGCTGGGAAGTTTCCACAGGGTGGCTCTCAGTGCGGTGGATTTTGCAGCATCTGAAGGTTCTGGTGCTGCTCAAAGAGACCTTTCTCAGGTTTAACAAAAGCTCTGGAGGCAGCAGGGAGCGTACTGAGAGCTCCCCATGCTGCCTGTGCTGTTTGACAGGACCACGGGGTGTGGGGCACAGCGTCCCTTGTCACAGCTGGACGAGATCCACTCTGCTCATCTGCAGAGTGAAACCAAGGCTTTTCTCTCTCTTGGCTCACCCTGTTACAGCTTCACCCCGTTAAGCTGTGAAGGCACTTAAACAATTTACTTGCATTTACTCATTCTAGCTACATTTTCCACTTCTCTTTCTGGACATGTATCTCAGCTCACAAAATTCTAAATCAAACTGAGCTGTGTTTAAGTTGCTCACTGAGGAGTGGTGTCATTTTGATCCTGTCATTATGGTGAGTGCAGGAAGTCAGTGTAAAGGAACAGAATTCTTGTCTAACTCTCTTGCCTCCTAGCAAATATCTGAAGGTAGCACTGCACTGTTGTCCTTTTTTTTTCCAATATAATTTGTACCTGCAAAACAGACTTCTCTATAGTTTGGCCATTAAGAAAATAGTTCATTCACGTATTTCATTTTGCCGTATTATGATGTGATATGTGAAGTTTTTCTCTATTTTCTTTTCCTAGGCTTGCTCCCAACATAATCTCTCCACTTGTCAGCCCCCTGAAAGCTTTAGTTCCACCTTCCCTCTTGCAGAAACACGGCTCTCCATCATCCCACAGCCAGTCACCCAACGGGCAGCAGTTTTCTGGGATTCCAAACACACCATACGCCCCATTTCCCAACCAGTCTGTACAGCAGGGATCTCAAGGTAATAACTCTTCCCTCTTTGTGTTTTTTTGCAACTGTTCTAATTTCTAGCTGGAGAGAAGGAATTTATTTTTCTTTTTCATATTTGGCTAATACTGTCAGCATTTCAGTGGAAACTCCAGTTTTTAAACTGGATTGATGTACATACAGATGGAAATTTTCAGACAGGTCCATGCTGTGATATGTCATCAAAATGGGGAAAGCTGTCCCAACAGCAGATTTATTGCAATTATTCAGGTCCTTCAGTAGAAGGCTGCTGCACCTCCCCTGACTGGTCATCCAGCCTGGAGAGTGACCCTGCAAGGGCCCTCCAGTCCCAAAATACCTGGGCTGAGGCACACCTTGGCAGTGTCCTGCTCAGTCCACTCAGAGCAATGCACAAGACGTGGAATTAGACAAATTTATTATTCATTTATATATATCATTTATTATTTGGAAGTTTAGCTTGTTTTATGTTATACACTAACATGTAAATGCAGTGTATAACTGTAGAGTGCCTGGGACTCGAGGACAGGAATGGGAGCAGTAAGCAGCTGTCCCACAGCTCAGTTTAAAACATGTATTGTGAACTACTCAGCCTTTTTAATTGCAAGCTTACACACCTATTCTGGAGCTCTGCTGTGGGAACTAATTAATGCTCCTGAAATTTTTGAGGCACAAATTAGCAAGAGATATTATTATCATGGATTCTTCCAGTAACAGGAGCTTGCATATTTCAGAAATCTGTTCTGCGATCCAGATGGGGAGCTGCTAAAATGTGGTAAATATTCCCAATAAAGAAGTGTGCAGGACATGTGTCTGCTGCAAGAGCCCGAGCACAAACCCGTGAGCAGCTCCCAGCTGGGATGGGGTTGGGTATCCCAGCAGTTCCCTCTGCCCCTCGTTCTCTGAGCACTGTTGTTGCTCTTTGGTTGGACAGGCTTAGTCTGAAAAGTTAAAGCGTCTTACATTTAATGATTTGTGCTGAAGGAAAAACTAACTCGACCTGATGCTCAACAGATTATTCAATTTAAAAAGATTAAGTCTGTAAGGGAGAAGTGGCAGATTTATGATAGCGTATAATGATCTATGATTATGTTGCTATAATGAGCTAAATAACTACAAGCCACAAGAGGAAAGTTTAGCAGCTCATTACTACGGCAGAAACAAATGCATAGACAGAACAAGTTTTGAACCACTTAAATAAATTGACTTTATTCCTTAAGAAAACCACATTTCCTTTTGAATGAATTGTTGCTTTCTAAGTGTTATGTCATGTGGTTTTGAAAAAGCAATAATTTTCCACTTTGGCCAAATGTTGAAGTATTATTATAAATTAATTATGGAAATGGTCATTCCCAAATCAGTTTTGATTAGCAGCCTTTGAAACCAATTATCTGTAACCTGTACTTAACTGTACTTGCTCTACTTCTTGCTTTTTTTTTTGCCTCTCAGTTCATTAATAGCACATTTTTCAAATGGAATCTGCAATAATTTGGGAGTTTTGAATTTTTGCCAAAAAAGGTACACCACCTAAACCTAATGTAGAACCAGGCATCTGTACAGGAGCACATAAAGAGTGTGGATGTGGAACTTTTAGGGGATGGCAGCTTTGTCAGGCTGGTAGCAGAAATATTGATAATGAAAGAACAAGCTGACATTATTTATATGTTTTAACCTAGCTGTAGTAAGATCACATGGAAATCATTACATGCTGAAAGAATCTGGCAGGCAGTGGAATCCTGTAGTTATTTATACCTGACACGGTTTCTTGTCAGAAATTTTATGGAATTTGAAACACTGAGATTTATTTGCAAATACACATAAATGACACGACATAACAGGATGGCATTTAATAGGCATATTCCAATTATTTGCTCATTACATCATTCATTTTAAAGCTGCTTGAAGTTTTCTAGGCTGTGCCTTAGAGGAGCAGAGGCAGCCAGTGCACTGTGTGAAGTGGCTAAGTGCAGCTTTTCTGCCACAAATTATTTCAAAGAAAAATTTTAACTAAATGTTATGTTTGGAACTCAGTTTATTCCTTTATGAACTGTTATATTTCTACATCTACTGTACATAAAACATTTAACAGTAATCATTTAAACTGACAGGGCTTTTAGTAAATTCTTCACTTGAAAATAACCTCAGAAAATTCTCAATTTAAATCAAAACTGAAGGAAAACCTGAAATCCATGTGGCAAAAAAAATATTGGTGAAACACTTACTGCCAAGTTGGTACTACAGATTTGCACTCTAGAAGGAGCAGGGATGTCTGCACTGGACCAGCCTTCCTGCTTACTTTGTATTTTAACCCCTGAAGGGAGTCTTTTTTTAGGAACTTGTAAAAAATGCTCCCTGTTTAGTTCACTCTAATCAACCATATGTGGTTGTTAATTGAATGCTTGATTATGGGATTTTAATTGTATTTTAATTCCCTGTATTTTCTCAGTGAAGCATTTAAAGAAATCTAAAGGAACCACAACTAAATGCAATGGACCCAAAGGGTCAGAAATCCCATTTTCAGTGTCATGCTTCGTTCTACCTGACTCGTGTTCTTGCTGCACCCTTTCCCCTCCTCGCTCCATGTTTTTCCTTTCATTTCATACCTGCATTTATCCCACCTTGCAGGCAGGTTAGAACAGGGAAGGGGCATTTTCTGTGTTTTCTCTGTGAAGCATTTGGCAGAAATCAGGCCCTGGTGAACTCAGCAGTGCAGCAGCACTGGGATTTTCCTCCAGCCCTCTCTTCACTGGGTGGTTCCAGGAACACTTTTTCCTCTGCCTTCAGATTATCTCACAGTGGGGCTGAGGGATAAACACTGCAATCCAAGAGAGGATTTCATTGCTTATGGCAACTGTTTTCCAGACTGATTCTGAGGCAGTTCTCTGCTTCAGGTATTTCCAGACAATGTAACTTAAACCACTTCAAAATAACCTTTCCCCACAGGTCTTGGGAAAACCCTGGATCTGACTCGTTTCAGTCCAGTTCTGTCATGCTTGGCTGCTCTCTGCTTTTCTAAGCCACTGTGCCAGCTCTGTAGATCGTGAAGATTTTTAATTGATATAACAAAGGCAAGCCTGGGAACACAAGGGAAGGACAGCAGTTACAGGGACAGAGAAAATACACGTCACACCTTCCCTACGAGTGATGTCTATAGCAGGCATTCTGGAAAAAGTTCTCATCCAAGTGCTCTCTGCAACCAGTCGTGCCTCCTTTGAAGCCAAGTGTCTCTTTTTTTCACTGCTCATCTCAAAAGGATGTATTTTTAGAAGGCATACAGCAAGGAGTTTGTGTTTTGTAAACAGAAACTCAGGGTAATTATCAAAGCCAATCAGTAATGCGCTGTACCTAAAACCACATCAAAAGAGGGCAGTGCTACCTCTCATAAGGGCTCCTCGGTTCTTTGAGCCAGACTCTCCAGGCAGTAAATAGAGGTGGCTGGCTGTTTGTTCCAAGGAAGGACATGCATCATTTAATGCTCAGCTTTCCAGATTTTTGGGCTGCCTTCTCCATCCATAGCAGCAAATATGAGCAGCCTGGGTACAGAGTGTGTAGTGTCTTTATCTAAGAGTCATCCATCAGGACTTCACTAACCATGGACATCAGCACTTCAGGTATTTTGTAGTGGATCGTACGTTCTCAAGAAATTAATCATCTAATCCTTGCACATTCTGCCAAAGCACCTATTGAACTGGGAAGCTTCAGAGCAAACCTTTCACCACTTAATGATTTTATTGCATTTCTACTCAAGAACTGCCTCACTTGGCCTTGTTTATTGCCACCTTAGGAAATATGAAGTGAGCAGACCCCGAGCTTTGCCTGGTACTGTCTGCTTGGTCAGACTTTGGTAGCAGAGGGAAAACAGAGACGTGTGGGAGATCTCACTGAACAGGGGAGAGCTTGCACACTGCAGGAATTGTAAGGGACACACTCACCCCATACAGCCCCAGCTGCTCTGGGGACAGTACAGGGATTTAATTTCTGAACAAACAGCCCAGCAGGGCAGGTCTCTGCTGTGAGTGGGGCCGAGCTGTCAGCTGGAAATGGGGAAATGTGGCTGTGACAGGGATTCACTGAACTGCCCCGAGCTTCTGCAGGAGTTCCTGAGGAAAGGTTTCAGTCTGAGGAAGACTGAGGGAAGAAAAACAACAGCTCCATATTTTTTCTGGCAATTAGAGGAAAATCCTGAAGCACATTCTACTAGACTTTAAGCCTAATTTGGTTGACTTCTGTTGCATTTAAGGGAAGGAGAATCATTTCAGAGGAGGTAGGAAAAGGGGCAGCTGATAGGAATGTGCAATGCACCTGGAATAAAGAAGAGCTTATTGAGGCAGGAGGAAGGAAGAGAATTAAATTAGGCCATGGTTGGTTTAAATATTGTGACATACTTTGAGATCATTCTTATGGGAAGAAATTACAATTTTTTAAGCTGTTGAAACAACTTAAAAATTGCAAAATTCCTTCCTTAGCAATTAATTTGTCCTTTACTGTTAAATGTCTTCTTTTGTTGTCTACAATTCATTCACAGCTTCCAATGGCAAAACCCAAACTGCTGGGTACTGGTGATACTTAGGGGAAAAAAACTAAGGCTCTAAGAAATGTTGGGATGTGGAGGATGAAAGTCAAACATGCCCTAAAAAGCAGAATGATTGAGGCAAGCAGAGACCATAGAGATCTATCTCAGCACTTTCCAGAAGCAGAAGAGCCTCTGGTTGAACTCAGTCTTCACCTGGCAACTATGTGGAGTCAGTCCTGCATTCCTACGTCAATTTTACCTGCACACTGTGGCCCCTGTGCCCAGTGAAACGAGATTTGTTTGAATCAAGAGCAGTCTGGGAAAGAAGTTTGAGGAGCCTGTGAAGGTGTTTTGGATAAACAACACTGTCTGTCTCCAGCAGTGCGCAGCACACTCTGGATGGGAATAGACTTAAAACAAAGCAGTGCTATTTATTTAAATACTGCATTATTGCATTTCAATTAACAGTGATTCGTTACAGAGACATTCCCTTAGGAGCTGAGCGTCCTGGAGCTGATCCAGTGGAGGGCTCACCACTTAGCTTGGAACCAAGTGTGCTGTTGACTGTGCTCAGCTGATCTATTGCTCAAAATGAAGCCCATTCTTGAGATTTTTGCTTGATGGGGATCACAGCCCACAGCACCTTGTGGGACCAAGTCTGGTGATGCTCTTCTGTAGCTGCACTTCACAGAACAGGACGATCATTTTTCCAAAGTTAAAACTGAGGAACTGAAGCCCCCCAGGAGTAATGAAATGCTGTGAGAGAAGTGCAGGTACAGCATTGCAGAAGAACTGAATTGTGTGCAATATCTGCTTTCAGGTTACCAAGGCAGCTTTCACTCCATACAAAACTGTTTCCACTACGGAGATTGCTACAGAACAATGGACCAGTCCGTCAGCAGCGATGTGCTCACAGGGGAATCCCACTGCTTCAATCCTCTGAGGCAGAATGGCTATCACATACTCAATGCACCTTTAGCTTCAACAGGTAATTCATCCCACCTACAAGGAATTACCCGAATGATATTTGTAGCAGGAGGGGCAAAGAACACATTTTATATTCAATGTTATGACAAAAACATGTTTGTATGAAAAATAAGCCTGAAATTCATTTTCATCTATAAAAACCCCAGAAGGGAAGTAACTTTTTTTTCTTTAATCCTGCTGTATTTGACTGATAGGCAAAGTCCCCTCCATTCTGCTGGATGCCATAGGTAACACCCACCCATAGGTAACAGCTTCAGGAGAGCTGTCGAGGCAGTGCCTATGTTTTTTGTGTGATCTGTTCCCTGCACATCTCAGGTGTGCTCAGGCAGGCTTTTATAATCAGGTCAAAGTTATAATGGCTACATTACTACTCTACTGCAGTCTTTCAGTGTTCTTTTTTTTTTTTTTTCCCCCTACCTTTAAAATTAATAATTGACAGAATTGCTGAAATCGGACAAAACGTGAGTATTGTCAGAGGCATAAAACACAAGCATTTGCTGCAATCTTTACTTACATATCTCCAGGAAAGTTCTCTTCATGTCTGCACTCAGAAGGGCACCTCGGTTGAGAAGGATACTGAAAACATATGTTTAAGTGCTTTTTGAATTGGGGCCTGAGTCAGACCACAAAATTAGAGTTGACTTTCCTGTTTGTTTTGTATTAAAGGAGACTCTGTTCAGAGCAAGTGTGCATGCATTTGTCTGCTGTTCCATTCTGGGAAGTGCATGCATCAGTAACCAACACAAGGGAAACATTTAAGATGAAGTTTCAACTTCAACTTTGAATTCTTTAGTGTTACTCATAAGTTTGATATTTCTAAAACATAGGGTTTTTTCATGTTAACATCAAATTTCAAGCTTAGATTGACAGCCTGCAATACTTAAAGAACAGACTAAATAAACTTTCCAAAAGAAATTGTAGCAGTAAAGAATAATACTGTGGCAAGACACCAACTTCAACAACAGTTGATTTTTCTGTCTGGGCCTAAACTATCATGAAATGTTTCTGTTTAGTATTTTTGTTTTTAGAGTGGTTATTGAGGCATGCAAATACTTAAAAGGCTGAAACATAAACATGTATGAAATATATAAATCTCATCTCATCTTTTAGCGTGTAAAATAGAACCATTCAGGTTTACAAGATTCATCAAGGTTACGCATTAATTTTTTTCAAGCTTTTATAGCGCCATTAATATTAAATGAGATCTCATCTCGCAGGAATGCCAAATGTGACTGGCAAACAGCTGCTCCATGAATCACATTAACAGTCAATAAATTTTTATTTTCTGTTCAGGACTTCAGATAGTTTACTCTATCTGGAATCTAATAATGATTTCTGGGGTGTATGCTTATCTTGGGTTTTTTCCATCTGTGGTTGTGTATCCACCCTGTATACAGGCTCGTCAAATAGAAATAAGCATAACATAAACACTCGCAAAACGTATCAAAATACTGGTCACTCCACTTGGCCCGACACAGATAAACATGCCGAGGTCATCCTCCAGTACCTCTGGACATTCACTGTGTGCCAGATTTCTGCAGACAGCAGAATCTGACCTGTAAACCAACAGTGAATTAACAAGTCATAGGAAGATGCAGAAATGTAAGCAGAGAATTCGATCTCAAATAATAAGAACATACCTAACATTGCAAAATATCCACAATGAAGTGGGCAGGTTTTCCTGCAGCCAGGACTGGCTGTGTAGGATGCAGGATCCAACCCTGGCTGCTGGAGTGGTTCCACTTAGCCGCGAGGCCCCTGTGGGCTCAGCCCCACCCAGGCACACCTGCCTGCAGAGGTGTGGGCAGGTGGAAAACACAAGGGCAAGGTGAAAGAGAAGGAATCTCCTCATTTGTACAGAAAAAGAGTCATTTCCCCATGGCCCCACAGACCCCTCTGTGGGACAGAGAATGGAGTCCCCACTCTGTGTGAGGGCACAGGCATTTGCTAAACTGCATCTTGTTCCATGGGCTCCCTCAGCTGCTGCTGCTGCTTATTCCACCTGTGGAAGGTGGGCTCTGGGGTCCCTGGGGGCTCAGTGCAAGCGTCACAACATGCTGCTGAAGTCCACACAGATGCTTTTCTAAGGACCCAACCCAACCCGGCTGGTATAAAGGAAGCCAGAATATGTATAAAGGATGATGCTAAGGGGGTGAACACAGCAGAGGGCAAGTAAGGAGGAGCTGGACTGCAGTAAAATGAACACCTGCATGTGGACCTTGACTGCCCATTTGTAAAAGCAGGCTATCATGGGTCGTAATAGGAGATTTTCATGTCCTTTGGGGTAGGCAGTAAATCTTTTGAGACTCCTTGGCACTCCAGGTGCCATAACATTGGCAGCATGGCAAACCTGCTCCTTTCCAGAGGGCTGTGCAGTTCAGGAGGTCTGTAATAGCTGTGGAAGTTTGGCATTATGAAAGAAGGACAGAGAAATTATTCCCTACTGCCATGGTTTTCTAGTAGCCTGGCAAGCAGCAGCCAGCTCGGCCTGGTGGGCTTTGGTGGATCACAGCTCTTTCCATGTCCTGTGAGCCTGACCTGCCCCAGCCTTGCTTCCTCAGACCTGCACTATGTGCAGAGCCAGCAAATGTAGGATCCAGGTTTCTTCTGGGTCTTGAGAGCAGCTGGGAGAAACATGGAATATTTTTTTCATAGTGCTATTAAAAGGAGTAACACAAACCAAGAGGGCTGCATCACTTCTAGTGCACACCTGGTACGATGGTTGCCCCCTCTTTGTTTTGATGCCCTATTCAGATAATGACTGTGAGTCCAAGAGAGCCGTGCTGATACCTGCACTTCACTTACAAGTGCACAGCTTTGCACCTGGGAGCACCAGCCATGATGACACCAACACCCACTGCAATTGGTGCATCTCGTGGGCAAGGCTTTGATGCTGAACACTGTTGTCCTTCCTTAACGCCGTGCTGCCCTGTCCTGTGTGATGCCAGGCCCCAGGCTGTGCTTCCCTCCTCTCCTGCGCCGTGGCACTAACTCGTGTCCATGCCTTTGTCACTCTTCCAGGCTATGAGGGGATCTCCGAAGCCCAGTGTGTATCTGAAGACATGGTCTCCAATGGAACGGATGAAAATGGATTCTTCCAGAACAGTGCCTTTGATCACTGCTTGAATCACATTCCTTCCATCTACACAGACACCTAAGAGCAGTGCTGGCCTTGTTTCCTTTATTATACCTATAACTGCGTATGTAATTAACAAAGGTGTTGTTCAAGTACTTTTATTTAGTCTGTATCCCTATATGTGCTCATTTAAATGAACACCTCACATTTACCAAACCATTTTATACATGAATAGTCTGTATAAGATAATATTGGAACTTGTTCCTTTGCTGTGGCACTTTGAAATTCATGCTTTAAGGGAATGAGGAGCATTTCAAGCAGCTTGTTTTGTAAGTTCTCTCAGTAAAGTGTAAATGTAAGTTATATAATAAACTTGTAAAGAAGATGTTTTCCTTCTTGGAAAGTATGCTTCAATCTGAGAATGTTGTCCCCTTTAATCAGTTTTCATTTAACTTGTTGGTTCGGTCTTCTCTTTTTTCTTTTTTTTTTAACTAAAAGGATTTTTTTTAATCAGAGACCTCATGTATATAAAGATCTACATTTGCTCGGCTGGTTTTGTATTTTCAGTTTTACAAGAAAGCATTAAAAACTGGAAACAAGTGTACTGTCATTTCTTAACACCACTGGGCTCCCTGCTATCACATTATTAACATGCCCAAGAGGGATTTGAACAAAGCAGTGACACCTCAGTCACTGTGACATTAAAACAGCTCACGTGTATGTGTAGAAAACCAAGGGGCTTCCAGTGGAACAGGGATCCCCTGCAGTGGTTTGGTTCCCTGTCACTGTGGCCCTGGCCCCGCTGGGCTGCACTTCCCAGCGTAGTGATGATTCCTGGGAGAGACACAAGGGGCCAGGTGCCCCCAGTGTGTGACAAGCTGTGAGAGCTGTGCTCCTCAGAGTGTCCCATGGCGCCCTGGAGAACGGTAAGGAAAATTAACTGGAGGGGAAAAAATAAATCCTCATTTACAAACCACTGCAAGTTGGGCTTAGTAAGGGCTGTCCAGACCCTGCATCAATTCATGTCTGTTCTAACTCAGAGCTACCCAGGCTGCCACAGGGCACCACTGAAAAGTCCAGGCTGGGTTGAAGCCAGTCTGTGGCTGAGGATGGTACTGCCCCTTCTTCGTCTCCTCTTTCCCCAGAAATGTGGGACACAGCTCGAGTCCCACAGGGGTCCTGTGGCCCAGGACCCTGCAGGATCAGGATCCCTGGTGTCCCTGTGCTTCTCTTCAGCCCCTGCAGCCTCTGCAAACACAGAAATTCCCCCTCACCGAGGCTGGTGCAGGGTAACCACGGAGCCTACACAGGGCACTTGTTCCTCCAGGGCCTGGTTGCACCTTGTTACTGCATTTGAAGGGGCCTCTGTATCCAATTTAGCTTTCTGTCCTCAAGAAATTTGAATGCAACTTAGACATTCAGGAAGTTTTAGTCACTACAGAACAAGGTTGGTGGGGTTACGTGACCCGACCCCCCCGTTTTAGCAAGGGTTCCTCAAGCTCTGGCTCTCAAGGACACCCAGTGCCAGCTGCAAACCCATTAATTGTGGCCGAGCAGCCCTGGCAGCACTGACTCATCGTTCCTCTCCTAGAACTGAAATGCAGAAAGGCTCCAAACTCTGCTCTAAGCCTAAACACGTGGCTTTGTTTCTGATCATGGCCACTTTTGGCTTTCTGTCGTGTTTGTTTATTCTGATGCCTCACAGTTGGGTTTTTGGTTTTTTTTTTGTTTGTTTGGTTTTTTTTGTTTGTTTTTTTTTTGTTTTTTTTTGTCTCAGACATAAGTGGGCAGAACTCTCTCCTAGAACATTAAACAAGGAGGCAAGTAGCCTAAAAACTGCCAAGCAGGAAGAACTAGGGCTTCTGAAGGAAGACTTAGAAACGTATCTGAAGCCCAACAAAGCTGTAATGTCTGAGACAAAAATCAAAATAATTCCCGTGCTACAATTATTTGGAAACACAAAAAGGAAGTCATGACTTAAAAACAAGATTAATTCAATTTCCTAAAAATGAAATAAGTTCTTCTAAAAACAACTTTTTTTTTTTTTTTTTTTTTTTTTTTTTGGTTAAAAATATAAACCAACCAATCCTAAACATATTTGATCAATTACAAAAATTCTTATGTCACAACAACCAGGCCGTTCAAAACCACACAATGATTCACAAAGGTTTGGGAAACTTAAAGCGTAGCAGCTGGGGTGATGATTTAATTCCACAATCTGCGTGAATCAGGTTTTCTGTAAATTAAAAGGATAGATTCAGAGAAATGCAAAGGCACTTGTTTGAGTCTGTAAGGCTTGGAAAGTTATCCATAATAAAGCCAGTAAAGTACACCATAGCACGAGTTAATGGTTACTTGTGTGCTGTGTGCCTTATTATTTCCCTTTATTACATGTAAGTAGGGAAGTATCTCATGTAAGCTTTTCCTAAAGACACAAAGAAACCTTTCAATGGAATTTATTGCTTGGCAAGTTTATCGTTGTGGTGCTGTAAAAACCCCAACAACTAATATGTGTAATAACTGAGGTAAGACTTTATATATAATAGTAGAAAATTATTACCCTGTGGAATTAAAATGGAACTGCTGGTTCCAGTTGACTGTCAAGATACTTTTTCAATCTAAGCAACAGAATACAACTAATAAATTACAACACTACTTGATAAATAGCTACAAATCATTTCCCCAGTGAATGCAAGCCCCATTTACCCCCATGCATGTCCTCTGTGTACGCAGGACGCTTTAGGAACAACTGAAGTAAGATGACCTTCCGTGGCTGATCAAGCCGGGAGACAGAAAATTAATTTCAAGTTGACACTGAAACAGCAAAAGCACTTCTCTGCACTCCCCACCAGCTGGGCTGGAAGCCAAACATTCAGCAGGACTTCAAAGCTTTTAATATAATCAGGCTCAGGCTTTTCATTGTATAGAAAACCAAACTTCTTTTTCTGTTCCCATCCTGCCGCAGCACCAAGCGATGCAGAAGCGATGGTCCTGCCGTGCTCCAGAGGGGCCTTTGCAGGTGAGCTGATGAGATGTGCACACAGAATCCCAGCAGCGTCCAGGCTGGTCACACCTCCGTGATCACTGATCCAGCGTGTGGCTTTTAATGACAAAACACGGCTCTTGTAACGCCCTCATTCCCATGTGGCAACAGGGCACGGCAGTGTTCAAGCCCAAAGGCTCAGGTGTGCAGCAGGAACGGCCACAGCCTGCTCAGGGCTCGGATGTGCTCCCAGGGAAAGGAGAAAGGAGCTGAGTACATTCTCAGATCATTTTTTATGGGCACACCCAACAGCAGCAACAGCTGCCGCCTGTGGAAAGGCTCCTCTGTTTCTGAGACTGTCCTTTCAACTGGATGCATTTTCTAAATGGTAAAAGTCCAAAAAGCCAAATTCCAGAGCGCATTAAGAGCACCGGTTTGATACGGCAATAGCTCTAAGTTACGCAAGCAGTGCAAAAAAAACCCCAGCGCTTAAAACAACAACCAAGTATGTGAAAATAAACAGTGACTGTAAATTGAATTTAAATTGCATAAGAGAAAAAGATTTCAGTGGGTTTTGTTATGATCTTATTAAGACCTACACAATTTTAGTTCAGCTCTTCAGTAATGTATTTGTATTAAATTAGGTCAGTGCAACAGAAGATGAAAAAATAGCCAGCCTATATAATTTAATTCACTGACAGCACAAAGCCATTGGAATATTCCCTCCTGAGATAAGCCCTTATGAGATCTGCAGTTACACTAAAAGCTCCTCCCTGCTTAAATTTCAAAGCAAACTGAAAACTGCCTGAAGTGATTCGGGAGTCCCAGAGTCAGCAGAAGGAGGGCTGCAGCCATACATTGTCACAGCCTTGCAAAGCTGCCTGTCTCAGCTCCATGGACTGAAAACCACTCAAACATGACAGAATTTTTCCTTAAACCATGGAAACTGTACAAAGTCCCAATCTAGCTAAAGGCCTTATAAGACTGAGCTTTCTACTGGATTCCTACTGAGATGAAATTTGCCCATTCCTTTGGCAAAACAATTTCTGTAGTGGTGGTACAGCCAGAGGAAAATAAAACAATTTTTCTGTGCAAATACAGATTTTCTAGCCAGCGCCAGTAACTCTCACTTAAAACCAAGTGACTCACCTTTAAAAGTGCATTTCTGGCCCTGTGTTACAGAGAAGTTCTCTTCAATTCATCAAAGACACCAAGAAAAGTATGATGCTAATTTTCAAAACTCTCACAAGTTTAGGCCTTCTTGATTTCAGAATTTCTCCCTCCTTTCTGAGAGTGTGCAACCCTCCACGTGTGCCTGTGTGGCAGACACTGGACTAGAACGAGGTGCTGGGCACAGGGACAATACAGAGACACAGCCTGTGGAGACATCGGCCTGGACTGGCCAGGAAGGGAGCGCTGTCTCCATTGATAGACATCAAAAGTCAGATATAATAAACAACTCCCAGCACAGCGCCTGTGATAAGGAAGGCTGAGCCTGTGCTGTGCCAGTATCCTACACCTTTTCCTGAATACCCAGTGCTCCTCTCTGAAACACAGCAATATGAGCAAACCTGGACACCAAAAGGAATCCCTCTCGACCAGAGTCTGCCCTGAGTAAGTGACATTGCTGAACTGCAAAGGGCTGAGGAACAGATTTTTCAAGGTGTCTGAATGCCTAAAAATGAAAAACAGGGCTAAGCTGTTTCAGTTGGTTTGTTTGCTTGTGTGTTTTTAACACAACTGCCTTAAATTGCTTTAATTTAATCTCCAGGATTTTATTTCCTTCTGAGAAATCCTCTTAGGTGTCTATTTGCATTTTTAGGCATAGTCTTCAAACCTGGGCTACGCTGCATTATGAGTTTTCTTTCCTATCTCTTTGAGTTGAGAATCACACATTTGCCTAAGGAATTCTCTGTGGAGCTGAAATCTGTTAGGATTATAAATACAGGCTGAGCTGGGAACAGGCCCTGGAAACTGCCATGAAGACCATGTACAGAAAACAGTGATTCTAGTCACACAAGATACCTGATATAGTTGGCAGGAAGGCAAAGCTAAACAAATGCAGGTTTACATTTTACTATTTAAAGAAAAAAATATTCAACTTGAGTTCCATTAACACCTGTCAGGACTTTGGTACATACTCAAATCCACATTTCTAATTTTACTGCTAAATAATCCCAAACTTGGCAGTTAAAAGGTAAAGCAAAATACCCAAGCTAAACATCTGAAGCAAATTGTAGCTCTCTGGAAGAGCCCTTCTGCTGTATAAATGAAGGTCATATGTATAAATGATTAGAAGCTTAAGGAAATATGTCTTCTGCTTTTCTAAATTGATAACATACATATTGCATTAATATTCCCACATCAATTATTGGACACGTTCCCTGCTCTAAGGAAAATGATATTTTATTTTTTTTTAAATAATCCTATGGAATAATATTCTTATGCTAGCACAATTAACTCTTGCCAGGCAGAGGGAAAAAAAGCTGATTTAATAAACTACATCCTGGAGAAGCAGTGTGTCAGTCCCTGGAAGTGCCATCACCTGGGTGCACCCTGGTTTTGGGGACAGTCTGTAAGATGCAGGACTTGGCCTTTCCCTGATGAAAAAGGGACAGAGGTGACAGGTCCTGGTGAGGATGGAGTGGGAGGAAGCAACCCAAATACTT
Source organism: Hirundo rustica (assembly GCF_015227805.2). NCBI lineage: Eukaryota > Metazoa > Chordata > Aves > Passeriformes > Hirundinidae > Hirundo > Hirundo rustica. The sequence continues at coordinate 5,240,036 of NC_053458.1, forward strand.
CCATTTTGGTGTTAAAGTCCTGGCAGCTGCACCAATGGATAACCCAGGAGCCCTGGTTATTTATCAACAGCAAAATAATCCCAAGAAATGTTGAAGAAGACTCTTTAAACACTTGTTTTCTCCGTAAGGAGCAGCTCCTCCTTGGCAGTGGGCATGGGGCAGGGTGTGACCCCAGCAGGAAGGGGGAGGACCCCCAATTCCCAGGCTCTCGTGATGGATGGGCTGCCCAGGCCCTGCCACAGCTCTCCCCAGTGAAGTCACGCTACTGCTGGTGACTGTCACCCCTTTGGCTGCCACCAAATCACACCCGCCAGAAAGAACTTAATCCTAAAGCTCATAAAAATACCTCTGAAACAGTTTTTTCCCCCTTTGAAGCGTACCAGATCGCACAAAACACCAAGTATTTTCCATACATGTTCCCAAGCTAAAATACACCTGAAGACATCTCTGGGGTCTCCAATATCGTTCTCCTGGATAATGCATCCCATTATACCCTGAGCACCCACTGCATGTCTGGAATCCCCTCCTTTCCCAAGGGAGGTGGTCTTGGCACAGACACGAGGGAGCCCAGCTCTGGTGCTCTGTGCTGAGGACGGCAGCAGAGTCACCAATTCATCACAGCTGGCGCTGAGCGCAGAGAACACAAAATGCAAACAATATTTATCACTTCTGACAGATTCCTTTATTTTCTGCTTTTTATTAGCTGACATAAAGTTAGGTGCTTTTTTTTTTGCCAGAGACAAAAGTCACTGGGGGGTGTGGAACAGAGGAATTATTTCCACTGAAAAATACTCCTGTATTTTCATCGAGCATCAGAACTCTGTGACACATCACAGCTAAGTACAAATTATGGTGCCACTTCCCAATTTTGCAAGTTGGTAGCTTCAAATCCCGTTTTCTTGTGCCAGTGGATGGAGGTGTGTGCAGACTCACAGGAAAGGCTAGCAGGAATTGCTTCCCTGCTGAACACCACCTTCACTGCACGTTTCCAGCTGACAGCCCCAGACTTTTCTGATATTTCTCTTTCTCACAAGAGGGAGCTCTGGCTCTGGCCTAATCGTATGAAAACGTCCTACCCAGGCCCTGCTGCCTCTGAAAACGCTCATCTCCTGTTCAAGGTCAGGCTTGCAGGGCTCCTTCTGCAGTTAAAAACCCATTAACAAGCACTTGAAAATCAACATGAACTGCAATGATGAAGAAAGCTGTCATTTTTATAAATTTTCCAGGTGAGTTTGATGGTTTTGAACACTGCCAGAAAGCATAGTGATTGTCTTAAAAACCTTTTTTTCCCTCAAAAATCAGATGGGTGTTACGGCTGAGCAATGAAATCTGATCAGTCAGAAGTAATAAAACGGAGTTATAAAACGAGAATACCAATAATCCTTATAATGTCCATTTTAGTATTTTTCTAACGCAAAGACCCCACAGCAAATCCCAGCTAAAGTAACATTTTGCACAGCTTAGCTTAACCTCTCCCTCTATATCCAAGTCCAATCCTGCTTCTTACCCAGATTTATGGACCGGTGTGTGGTCAGCCAAACTGGTGCACCATGTTGGCACATCTTGGATTTCTGTGCTGACCTCATTAATTATAATATTTTTTTAAAAAAAAAGTCCCTTCCCCCAAGAAATTCCTATTAGTAACACCTCTCCCTCTAAGCCCTCCTCCTTCCAGCCCAACCCAGGTGGCCCCACGCAGCCGCTGCACAGTTTGGGGGGCTTAAAAATAAGTTATTGCCACACTCAGAGGCAGAGAGTTTATGTCAGGAACACTTCAGCACCCAGAAAACAGCGCTGATCCGAACTCCGCAGCTGACACTGCGTGTCCTTGGGCTCCCTCTGCTGATCCCAGAATTATTTACAGATCCAAACCCATCAAGTGCACCGCCACCACGATGTCTCGGTATCTCCAGTGACACGGAAAGGTATCCCCAGGCTGGAAGCAGGTGCACAGGGCTCCTCTGGGGCAGGGAGCAGGGAGATGTGCTGGTGGCTCCTACTTTTTAGAGAAACCGAATACGATGGGCCCCACACATGAGCCAGGCAGGGGCCAATGCCCCGCACGAACTGAGGGAGCAGGGACAGGGGAAGAAGTCGCGGTGCTCTCCTCCAGAACGCGCTGGATCAGGCTCTGACAACGGGGCATCCCACACGAACTGTCAGGCAAAGCACGGACGGGCTGCAAACCCTTTCGATTTATTCTGAACGACAGATCTGTCCTGAAAATACAGGTCCGCTAGGATTTTGTGTGACCGGCAACCCAAAGCATTCCGTATTTGCCCGAGCCCGAGGCGCAGCAGGTTCGGGGGTGGGCTCGGCGATCGAAGAGCCACGTCCTGCGCTCAGCACCGCACACGAGCCGGGCGGCGGTAATTAAACGCAGCACGGATCTGCGACAGAGTGCGAACAGAAATATAAAAAAGATTAAAAGGCGACTGTGGAAAGCTAGCGTGCTCCTCACATAATTAAAACAAGTCGGTGGAAGGCTGCTGCTCGCCTGCGAGCGCGGAGGCCGGGGCAGGTCCGCAGGCTGGAGAGCGGGGCCGGAGCTGGAGCAGCTCTGCCTGTGCCCGGCACGGCCCCAGGGAACTGAACGGACGGCACGGCTCTGCCTCAGTTTCCCCGCCCGCCACACGGGTACACATGCTCCCTCCCGATTTTAGGAAATGGTTTTATATCCGTGGATTAAGGATTTCATATCCATGGATTAAGGGTCTAAAATTATCTCGCTGCCTTTCCTATTCAGCTCGGCTTTGTTTAATTAAGACTATGACTAAGTGAGAGAGGGAATAAGAATTTGGTGCTGGCTAAAGGCTTCTTCAGACAATGATAAAGTCTGCCTTTAAAAATACCCACTTTGTTCACAGTCTATGGTAAATACAAATGCAGCGGTCTACTTAATACAAAATGGTTTTTGAAGTACTGTTAGCGCTACACAAAAGCTTTGGCCAAGCAAGATTCCCGCTAATCCCATTTTATTTTTCCTAAACGTTATACGCTATTTCTGGAACATTTATTATACAATAAATACAGACTATTTCACTGCAGCAATATTTCCCAACAGGCATTTATATTATGCAGTATCAAACACTATAATCAATATAAATACATTTTTCTATATTATGTAAGAAAAACATTCATTTAAAGGAACTTTAAAAATATTTTTTTCTCTTTTTCCCAATAAAAGTAATACCCTGCTTCCTTTCTCAAATCCATTTTGAACACCCAGCAGATTCCAACAGTTACAAGTTAAACATTTGAAAATGACAGAATTCACCATCGCTCTAAACTTAAGAATATAAAAACCACATGTCGACATCAAAATAAAAACTGTCAAATGTCGAACTTTTTGCCAAAGTGGTTCTAGCAGTTATAGAAAATCAAAGTTTATAGAAAAGGGTAGAGCTCACTTTGGGGGGGGGGGGGGGGGGGGGGGGGGGGAAGTTCTGCAGCTCATATTGAGTCACTTTATTCCCCTCCCAATTTGAAATTTTAGGGAAAGGCTCAACTAGCTTAATTACATGTGACGAAGCAGCTACCTGAATTCCAGTCAGCTCTGAGCTGAAGTTCCAGTGTATTTTAGCCAGAAAACTTCCCCAGCCAAGAGAGCTTTGCGTGCCTACCGCGGCAGTGTGCAGCGTGCCCGGGCTGTATCTGCACTGACAGCCCAGCTGTGAGCTGGCTGCTGCAGCCCTGCCTGTGCTCCCAGCACACTCTGATCCATGCAAACTGCCCCGGCAGCCGCAGGCCCAGGTAGAGCTGCAGCACGGCCAAGCAAATTGCACCACTGTTTACTTAATGAGGCAATGAAAATCAAAGGGAAACTGGCAAATCCAGATGTGTTATGCTGGGAAATAATTTTCTAACATGGCTGAAAGTACCTCAGTTTTTATTTAGGGATTACATTGGTGAAAACAACGTCTCCCCAGAAGCAATCAGCAAACCTGCCTGGCCACCTCTGTGGACTTCGTAAGTGGCACAGCCTGTTGTGCTGGGTCTCCATTTTTTGCTTTTCCAAAGGCAGAAAATCATCTGCAGGGAATATTGATAGAAAAGCTGGCAGAGTTCAAGTATCCTTTGAAACACAGCTATCACCTCTCTGCCAATGGAGCCACTGGCCTTTGTGGCAAGAAGGAGCAAAGTGTCTGAAATGCACAGGTAAGTGAGGGATTTGAATGCTCTGCTCCCAGGACTAAATTTCTTCATGCTAAAGTGCATTTTCCCATCCTGCAAGCTGGCTCGGACTTGACTGCACAATGAGTAACAGGAGGCAGCGCCAAGCATTTCCCTTCCAACCACCATCCTGTGACAGCAGCACTCAACATTTGCACTGGAATTCAGTATTGCAGCAAGAATGGAAAAAAACCTCATCAGGGAACAAATGAGCCTGACTGGAGAAATGTCCCTGACCCATTCACTGCACCAGAACAACACAACTTTCCCTCTGATCCTCTGCATACCCCATCCTCCCACGAAATCTTGTTTGAAAATCAGCCCAAGTGGGACACCGAACTTCTGATGCTGCTTTCCCCTTGAATTGCTGAGCAAAGTAGTTGCTTTTCAGAAACTGGTGGAGCAGAGATTAAATCAATCACCAAGGCGAATTATTTTTAGTGAGAGAGGAAATTAAAATAGTGAATGTACCTTATTACACTTCTGTATTTACATTCATTCTTGCAGCATCTAAAAATTACACCCGCCGCATGTATCCTAAAATTCAATGCTGCGTTATTTCTCCAAAAGAAACCATAATGGTCTTTTGTAAATAATTTTATCCACTGTTCAGCCTTTTAGAGTCTTGCTATGTTATACTACAGCATTTATTGTTTTACAAGTGTTAGCATTCTCTGGTGAGAAACGCTGTACAAAACATAGAAACTGAAATAATTTTTTTCATCTCCTGGATTTATAATAAACAGAGGACTCAACAGACAAGTTTCTGAAGCTGGAAGCCATTTGGTTTGTGTCAGGGGAAACGCTGGATAATCAGGACAGCCTGCTGCTCTGCACTGGCTAAACTAAAGGAAACATACACAAAATTCCCTCTATATATGGGATTTTACAGCTAATGCAGTTTAGCAGATTGCCCAATGCTCCCCCAAAGCTCCTAGCTGAGCCTTTAGGGATCCTGTCCCTTGTTCCCACAAGGGTAACATGCCTGGAAAAAAAACAGTTCTCAGCTCTGGGAATTTGCTCCCAAAGTCTGCAAACTGTTTGGAAGTCAGACTGGATCTGTCCCAGACAGCACTGCCTCTGCCCCATCCTGCACTGGCTCTGCCATGGGATTTGCCAGGACTCTCTGACATCCCTCTCCTTGCCCAGGTTGAACAGTTCAGGGCACAGAATCCCACTCCCAGTCTGATGGAGGTGGAAGGCACTCAAGGCACTTGGTCTCAGCTCAGTGTCAGCTAAATGAGTTTTTACTTTTTCTATTAGAGTACTCTATGTACTATTAGAGTACTCCAGTCCTAGGCTTTTCTCTTCTTTAAAATGCAACAGATACTTAAATTTATGAACTGCGGTTCCTTTCCCTGGTATTTTTGGCATTTCTATATGCTGTACACGGTCAGACGGCTTCCTACTGTTATTTCATCTTTTATTTTCTCATTTCCTCTGGGGTTTTAGGGATTTTTTTATTATTATTTCTTTTGCCTTTCCCTTGCATTTTGAAGCCACCTACAGGGTCCTAAAACTGCTTCACCTTTTGGGCATTTTCTGCCCCTAAGGTGATGGTGGATTAACCTGTACATCAACAGCAAATGTTGCTCTCTGAATTGTTCACAGACTCTAAGAAATGCCTTTAGTAGGAGCATGAGTTTTGTTATTGGCACTTTTAAGGTTCATTGTGCCAGTCACAGTGACCAAAACCGAAAAACCTCACAACCCATATCTGGGGTGAAGGATACGTGGAGATACCTGGACATCTCGCTTGGGGACACTAATTAACCACCAAAAAAGCACATTTTCATTTTGGAAGGCTTTTTTTTTCCCCTACTGGATCTTGTAATGAATGCATTTGGTGAGACATCTGCCTTGCCTGGGGGCAAGGAACAGCAGACCAGGGGCCAGAGGAAGGCTCCTTCGCAAACCCGGGTCCCAGCACACCAGGACAAGCAAATGAGGGACAAGGATTTGGGTAGAGAGCCTGAGGCACAGCCCCAAGCGAGGATTCATTTTTAATCTGGGTCTTTGAAAATCATTCCTAGTCACTGTGCTGCCACAGATGAATACATCCCCCCCTCTTAGCAGCACATATTTTCCAACATTTCATCAACTTCTTTCTGAAATAGAAACTGTCATTTTTATATGATTTCTCCCAGTATTGTTAATGAATTACCAACAGTGATGTGGTATTTTACCGGTTATGGTGCTCATTACTAAAGATTTCAGCTCTCGTTTTCAACTGCCTGCTTATGTTTATTTAATTAAAAATATGGTTGATTTCAGGGCAATACTTGTTAAATGTTATTTTCCAATTCACTTTTAGATATTTTTCTAATGAACACCACATTACATTCATGGTGTGCACTACAGCCTTTGCTTATCCCATACAATAAACTACATTTACTTCATGTTCATTGTATTTAATCTTCATGAGGCCCCTACCTGAAGCAGAGGTGGATTTTGGAAGGTTAAAAAACTTGTAATGTGAGTAAGTCTCCTTCTATACAGGAGCAGATTTGTGGGGGTTTTAGTGAGAAATGGGTAACACTGCAGAGATTGCTTTTCCACATACAATTATTACCAATATAGGCAGTAACTATTAACAGAATGAATTGCTTCAGATTACCTCGTCACGTCTCTAAACAACCACTTAAAAATAACAGCTAAAGTCATTCAAAATATCAAAACCAGCAGATTTTGAATGTTCATCTGAGAAGAGACAAGACTGGCATTGGGGATAATGCAAGAAGCAATTAAACGTAATGCAAGAGAGATGGAGGAAAAAGGATTACAGATATGTGGAAGGAAGCCAGGAATTGGTATGTTGGTATTTATGTCTAGCTAACAGCTTTCTTTAATGAATATATTATTAGACAACATTTAAACACAACTTAAATATAGCTGTATGTCAGAAATTATCCTAAAATCAATTGCCTAAGATCTAGCAAGTTAATATTAATTTAAGGCCAAAACAGCAATGCAAGAAGGTTCCCAGAGAAGTTGTGGAAAATAAACAATATTGCTGAAGATATTTTAGTGCTATGATACTCCTCTAAGTTTCTCCTCACTGGAGAAATAAAAACACAGACAGAAATAAAATATGACAGCACAGAAATGCTGCTGTCAGACTGTGCTCCTTCAAGCAGAAAGCAAAAGACACAAAGACACCTTGGAAAAGGTGACAGATTAATTCGATACTTGTGTCTGTTTTCACACTGCTTCTCAAAATTACCTCAGCAATAACCACTAGACTAAGTAAAGCCTTACAAGTGAGGTATGGAAACCAAAACGAAAGGGAAGATGGTTTATGTCCTCCAGGCAGAGTTAAATCCTGGCAGATTAAACTGGAGTGAAAACATCTTGTCAATTAATTAGTTCCTTTATTATCTTAACTGACTGTTCTGCACGCCCCGAAGGTTCCTAGCTTTTAAAGACCAAAACTGAAAAGTGAAGCTCCTCCCTGAAAACCCCGTGGGCTAATTCAGAGGAGAAAATGTGATCTGAGATAAAGCCGCAGAGGCTGCTGAGCTGATTGATGGGGAAAGGAAGGGATAGCGCGGGATGTGGAGGGGCTGGAAGCACTGGGATGTGCCAGAGGAGTCCTAGCGAGGAGCTGCTCATCACGGGCAGGGGAAGCTCAAAGCAGCCACGCCGGCGCAGGGAGGAGGGTGGGAAAGTAAATTGGAGCAACTGGAGAGAGGCAGAACAAGCAGAAAGCCGGGATCTGAATGTGAATTGTCCAAAACCTGAAGGTAACTGAATTAATTAACATTGAGCCATACTGTGCATGACTGGAAGTACAAGAGCCAGTGTAGCAGCAAGAAAGATACTCCTGCAAAGTGGGCATCTGAGGAACCATCCAGAATGACCCATCCCTCCTTCCCAGTCAGCCTGCAGCAGAGGGCTCTGAGCTAAGACTAGGGATTAGGGCTTGTAAAGTTTCTTTAGACACAAGCCAAATTTTCTTGAGTTTATTCAGAACGTGCACAAAATGCACCCAACTCCATAATCCTCCAGAAAAGAAAAGGCAGGTTCTGCAGGGAGCTTTTCAGAATATGACACTCTACTCCTATGTTTGTGTTGAACTAATTCCCAGTTTGGTGCTGGGGAAATTGAGCTGCTGGAAAGACAACCTTCCTTGTAAGAAATACAACCAAAATCTCGACCATTTATTTTTCAGCAATTACATCATGGTACTTTAAAAGAAAGCAAGAAAGACGAATTTTAATCTTAAGGTCTTGGCCAGCTTGTATTCCTCCTCACCAGAAATTTCAACAGAAATGATTCCTCATGGGCTGTTGGATGTGTCAGGAGGGGAGAGCAGCCAGATCCTGGCTGGCAGTGATGCTCCCCTCCCCATGGCTGACAGCAATTTGCCCCATGCTCAGCAGTTCTGGGCCTCTAAAATTAAATGAATCAGCTGCAAAACTGGTTTAACAAACTGGATGAACCAGGCTTAGGGCGGCACAGACACCAGCAGCTTCAGCAGAGTCACCAAGTGATGGCAATGCTGGTAACAGGCTGAGAACTCAATGGGATGCAAGAAAAAGGTATCTGAGAGCCACAGAGAAAATGTGGGTTCTTTGCTGGCACCAGGTCTCCCTGGGATAAGTACTTTGGATGCAGCACTGGTGTCTGGAGCCAGGGAAAAGCAGGAACACAATCACAAGCTGCCCCAAATGGCTGCAATGCTGTGAGAAGCTTGGGGAAAAAGGTGGGAAAAGAGACAGAGAAGCCTCACCAAGGAAAATGTTAAAGAGGTGAATCCAAAACTAAAGGGAAATGCAGTATCAGTTCTCTGACCAAGGCTGCCAACAGGTTACTGTGTGCATGCTGCCACGAGGAGCAAATTAACTGATTTGCATTAAAACAAACTGATGAACAACCCTAAGGAAGCCTCAGCTCCTTCTTCCCAAAGCAGACTCCACAGAACTACATGCAGAACAAAGCCCAAAGTGATATACAGGCCGGCAAAGAGCTGCCCTGGCTCTCAGGATCCTGCCCGGATTTCTCTCTGTTTCCAGTTCCTTTCTTCAGTCTTCTGCTGGCTTTGTTCATTTTGCCAATATAATTTTTTAGAGCAAAAGGATGGTGGTGTTGCAGCTGTGGCTTAACTGAGTCTGAGATTTGCTCTCAGTGCACACTACTATAACACAAATAATAATCTATGATAATGATATGCAAGTGTCCTAGGGATGATCCATTCCTTGCCACAGATGAGGTGCAAATCCCCGTTTTCAGGCTTCCAGATTTCTTCACAGTATCTGGTAACACTGAGTGATGCAGCTGTCTCGCCTTCAATATCCTAGAGGGACAATCTCTAGAAAGCCCACAATTAACTTCACTTTTTATCATCTGAAAGGGGTCTTGTTTTCTGTTTTGTGGGGGTTTTACTATACCTAATGGAAAGCTGGGCACATAAGCAGGATGTGCATAAAGGTTGGGCTGCACAATGATATAAAAAAGTCCGAAGCTCAAAGAAGCTTCAGTACATTCAATATCTGAGCCTGGGCTGGTTCCGTGTCTGGTACAGTTGTTACACAAGCAGACAGCCAAGTGTAAACATTAAGCTGTGAAGTGTCTCACTACTTGCCAGGTCTTCCCACTATGCACGAGTTTGCATTACAGAACATTTAATTACAGTGTTTTGACTAGAACCAGCTTTTTCCTTTCAGCCAAGCAGAAAAGTAACAGAGTAATTAAAAAAGTAATGAAAACTCAGTAAAAATTCCTTAAACCAAAGACCTACATTCAGCTGCGATTTCGAAGAGCACATGTCAAGGAAGACTCCTGCTAACTGTCATATAGCAGGCTGTTAAAAAGTTTCACAAATGAAATAAAAGCTGAACCAAGTTATGAGGTTTATTCTTTTGTCTGAATTTTTAACTAACTTTTCTATATGGAGCACAAGTAGAAAGCACAAAACACAGACAAAGCAGTAACTTAAGAGAATTTCATCCTGTGGCTGACAAAGTCGTTTTATGCAAAAAGCCACGCTGGCCTCAGTGGAAGATTGTGCACAGCCAGGACATGTAGATGGCAGAATTCGGGCCCAAAGCTTTGGAATATTGATTACACTTACAGGGAGCTGCTTTGCAGGAAAATCTTCCTAGGATGTGTGGCTGATATTTCAGTATGCCAGACTCTAGATTGAAAAGCAGTGAAGAAAGCTTCCTTTCAGGGCATTGGGAGGTGCTGAAAAGATGATGGTAATTTAAACCATCAACCCAAAATGTACCCAGCCTTATGCAGATAGTCATGTGAATTTACTTCTGCTGTCAAAAGCTTGTTTTTAAAATAAGCCTTGACTTAGAATAGCATATAAAGTAACATTTTAGACTCTAACTTTTAGGCAGTAATCAAAGTCTTATTCCTTATTTGCAGTAAGTCATAGTACTTCAAAACATTAATTTAGTCTAGTGTTTCTTTCTTTTATGGGAATTTATAAAATATTATATAGGAGAAACGTAGCAATCAGGCTTAGCCCAGAATACAAAGGGCTTTTAGGTCCTCTAATGAGCTGTGTAGGAACAGTGTACTGCAAAAAGGCCTGCATGTCATACATCTCTCCCTCATTGTAAAACATTGTTCTTAACTTTTACTGCAGCCAAAACAACTTCATCTTTTTAATTAAAAAGAGAGGTATCCAATTTCACTATGCTTGGGCAGGACAAATAGGTTCTGAGTTCTTGAAATCACGCTGCAACACCGGTGAATTGAAAGAGTCAGGAGTGCAAGAGTACAGAAAGGACAGCACGAGCAAAGCCACTCTGGTGGTCACTGGTGCCAAGTGATGCTTTCTCACATGTCACATAAGTCTCAATATAAAATATTATGTAAAGAATACAAAGCTCACATTTTCTGGAAGAGTAAGCACCATTCCATCCCTTCCTCCCAGAGTTCCTGGTGGAGAGTGCTGCGTCCTCAGCATTCAGCCCCTGCCTGCCTTCCCCTGCCAGCGCCTGGCCTCACTGGAGATGAGCAGCTGACTTCGGCCTTTGGGCATTATTAGAGCACAAAAAGACCACGAAAAGGTGCTTTACTCTCACAACACGGCAGAGCTGCCCAGCTTGAGGTAACAAAGCCACCTCAGTGTCAAACACTTCATGCTGAAGATGTCTCAGCTATGTGGGACACAGGACAGAGAAGTGGCATAAAATAAACAGAATGTGTTTAGGACCGTAAAACTCCAATTATAGCAACCACCAAATAAAGAATAAGTTCAGGGTTTGGATGTGTTCTTAGAAAATGTGAATTTCTGCCCATTTTGTTGTGATTTGTTCTGACGTTCTTAAGATTAAGTGATCAGTCTTAAAATTAAGTAGGTCAGTCTGAAGATACCCACAGACTAGTCCAAGAAAATGCTATTTCAGTCGTTGCAGCGAACAGCCTTTTCTAGCAGGGCTGGCTTCAAACACTGTATACTTGTAACAGGCAAAATCCCACCATGAAGAGGTTTAGTCCTGCTATGATTGTCAAAAGCTGTCAATCACCACGGCTGTCTCTCCACCATTCGGAGAATTAACAATGAATATACTTTTTGACATGCTAAATGAGATTCTGAGACACTTTACAAGACTTGGCTCACAAGTGCTACCTCAAGAAATATAGAATGCCAGCAATGTTGACACTGCATGACAAATTATATGTTCCTTAATATACTGTGTCACTCCATTCAGTTTTATAATTGGCACTGACTGTAGCTGAAATCTGATCCAAAGTATACAGAATTAACCGGCATTTGTTTTGTCCCTCAGCATTTTCTAGGCTACAGATCTTGGTAAATATTTACTTAACAGGGTGGCATACTATTTTTTCCCATAAAATATACACATCCATATTAATGATATAATTATTCTTTTTCCGTCAGATGATGGGCTAGCTGTGTACAGCCAGCACAGACTGCAAGTGATGCCTATAGAGTACAAGCAAAGACGAACCTATAAAATAAAGATTTTTGTACCCTTTGACTTCTGCCCACTTCATTAAAAACACTGAAATTACGGAGGTTAATAGCCAGCCCATACCTGCCCAGCAGAGAACCACTGCTCCAGGGAGAAGCACCATCAGCATTGGTCACACCAATTAAACTCCTGCTCAGTGCCCTGTTCTCATGCCCTGGATATTGGTGTGTAATAGCTCCTGTGGGCCTTTCCCTGTTATTTTATCCAATTCCTACTGAAATAATTTCATCTTTTACCAGCCAAGAGCATGTACCTTGGACTCTCCCAGCTTTTTGCAACTGAGTTTGTCTGCTGGCTCCTTGGTGATTAGAGTTCTGTTAACCTCTCTTACATCCTTTTCCTTACATCTCTGAGGGCTCAAGTCCTAACCAGCTCAATCCCTCCTGGCATGGAAACACCCTCTTTACACTGCCTGCCTCTCTTGTCTCCAGCTCCCTGGGCTTCGGGAAGAATTGCAGGGATGGGCAACAAAGTGCTGAAAATTCCCACGGATGCTGGGGGGATCTGAAGTCAGGACAGCACCTCGTCACCCCACCCCCATTCCCTTCCCCCAAACCAATCCACATCTGGACACAAATGACTCAGTAATCCTATTAGAAAACAGCATTTCAGACCTGTGCTGTAGTCCAAGCTCCATCCGCATTCACAGCAATGTTATTCAGGACTGACCCAGATTTAGAAGAGATAAAACAGCGATGTAATGCTAATACGAGTGAAGAATTATATCCTCATATGTATATATACACAAATAAATACAGAAAATATATACATTTCTTGGAAAACATTGCAAACTCCTCCCAATAGCTTCTCGGTAGCAAAATCAAAGCATGTGGTTTGCACTTTTCTGGAACATTAAAACACCATTTCCTTCTTAATAGAAGAAATTCAGACTATGGTTGGCTTTATTTTCCCCAGAGCTGCTCAGAGTCATTGTGGAAATTTTCAGAAGTCTTGGAAGCGCAGAGCTCTCCCTGGCAAACCAACCAGCATCAGTGCTCACAGGTTTGTGTTTGGACATTACTTTTAGAACCATTTCCAAGGATTTTTTAACTGGGCCTGAGGATGTGCCAAACAAGTGAAACTTATTATAGGCTCAAGCTCCTAGCATGAGAATTATTTGAAATGCAGAAAGTCTGCACTGCTTTTAATTTACAAAGAACAGAAACAGCCCCAATTTTGATGGCAGATATTTTCAGGAATTAGAATTTTTTTATATATATATATATATATATATATATATATATATATATATATAACTATATATATGTGTGTGTATATATATATAACCTCTAAGTCAATGCAAATGTTTCTTAAACATAATATTCTAAGCCAATGTGTGCTTATTTCCTCAACTCTTTCCCATGCAGTTATTTATCAGTTCACACTTTTAGTTGGTGCCAAATGCAGTAACATTTTGTGCAGCAGCACACAATGATCACCAGAAAGGCAGGGATTATCCAGGCTGGATTATGTGACACCCAGCATGTGCACCAAGCTTCTTCCAGAACATCTACCCTGACATAAAAGAACCATTGGAAGATTCCTGAGCTGTGCCGAATGCTCACCTCATTCCTACAGCCACAATATGCCATCGGTATCTTTATTTATTTTTTTATCATAATCACTCGGGCCTCTGGGTAATTGGAACAATTAGGGTGATTAATTGCATGTTTGGAATAAAAACAGAAGACCAGGGAGGGTTACATTACAAGCTAAATATTTTCAGAAAACTCTATCAGCTGGTAGACATAACAAATGCGATCAGTTCAATGCAACACGAAGCTGAGCACATTGTGCAAACTGGTTTGCTCTGGAACTCGAATCTCCTCAAAAGAAGCCAAAGTGTTTAAAAAAATAAACGGAGTCAGAGTGCACAGGGGGAAAAGAAATATTGACATGTGAGGCTGCTGTACTTCTAACATAAAGAAACATTGTTTTCCCTTCGGTCCTTTAATTGTCTAAATAGAAAGTGCAAAGCAGGGGGAAAGCCCACAACAAGGCAGAGTGCACAAGTGAGGGTCAGGAGCTTGCGCTTGGAAGAAGCAGTGAGTTACACTGAAAGGAAAATTGGAAAAGCACCCAGCGGGGTACCTCCAGAACCAACACATTCCTCACTGACAGCAAGAGGGCAAACTAACCTGCCTGCCACTACGCTCAGACACCAAGGGCTTTGGAGAGGGAGGTCAAACACAAGAACAAGAGACAGTCCCACTGAAAGTTTCATTTGTTGAATCTTCTCTTACAAATCCGGGCTCTCGTCTTCTCCTCAACAAGATGCTACTGAAAGGCAGCTTCAACCCAAGTCTCTTTCTGGATTTCCTTGCAACCACCTGGTCTCCAAAGACCCACTTTAACTAAATGGGGTGTGAATGCTTACTTATACACACTTCCCGAAGGAGAAACAAGAGTCAAGAACAGGCACTGCCCATCCCTGCCACAAAAGCTGTGCCAGCATATGGCAAAATGCCAAATTCCCTGTTAGGGAGAGGATGTCCCACAGCAATGCCAGACGTGGCTCAGCCATGACAATGTCATTATCGGGGCCATCGTCTTCCTGCCTGTCTCCTGAGGAATGTGGCCACTGCCAGGGTTGTGCAGCTCAGCTGTGCCCTGCAGGAGGGGCAGGGCTCACAAGCCAGGGGATGGCTGCACACCGAGGCAGGCAGAACCCCGCCAGCTCAGGAGCCACAGCTCTGAGAGCCACACACCAGCCGCAGAGAGATGTCTGTCCCATGTTCCAAACCAGTCTTGGACAGCAGTCCAAGGATCTGGACCATGGTGCTCCTCAGTTAAGAATCTTATCTTTGGCCAAGGCTTCACCAGGCTCCTCTGTGAGGTGCATTATCAAATCTCTACATAAATAAAAAGCCAGCTTCTTATATTGCCCACACTCCCACATACCTGCCTGGTTACATGGAGAAAGTGAATAGTGAAAGGTTTTATGTTCCACTTGTATGATTGGAGACTTTGTGCTTTAATACAAGCGCAGGGTCACAGGGCAGGAACAAGGTGTTTTCTTTCCATGGACCTGACATTTATTACATGAGGGTTTTGTTCTACTTGTTTTAAGTCAATTACATTTTAACTCAGTTCAACAATGCTGGAAAACCTGACAAAATATTCCAAAGTGTTTAATCAGCGTGAATGGACAAATGTTCAAAAGTTAAAATAGGAGCATATTGCAGTTTGTTCTTTACACCAGTAGGTTCCAGTCCCAGACAAGCATTTGTGTCTCTGCCTTTGGGAAATCTGTCTTAAACATTTCTGTTTAGTTGGGAAAAGTCTTTTCAGAGAAATGCTGATGTTTCTTGTAATTAATTATAGAAGTAATTGGCTTTTATTTTCATTTTAACTGTGGAATTTTTGTAAGGCTAATTAAACTGCTAAATCCTCACCTGTTTAAGACACTAAGCAACATGAACCTGTAAGAGGAGTGGAGGGCAGTGGAGGAGTGCTGAACTACACATCATCAGTATTTCTGTACAGACCCTTCAGAAGGGGCCTCTGTTTTCCGTATGTGTTTTCAGGTATCATCACATTCAAGTGAAACAAACAAACAAACAAAAAGACATAAAATGGGCAAAATTAAAGGGTCTGGCTTCTCTGCAGTCAAATGTGAATCTACTAGCAATCCTGAACAGGTTAAACTCCAAACTTCTGAAGCCATTTTCTTGCATTCTCCCTGGGATTCTCACTTACTACAGAGGAGTAAAGAGAGGAGCAGACTAAGTGTATGTGTATGTGTGTGTGTGTGTGTGTATATATATATATATATATATATGTATATACACACACACACACACACACACACACACACACACACACACACACACACACATATAAACTACACAGTAAAGCTTTGAATTTACTTCCCTTAGTCCAGGTTGTGTTACTTTTCAGCACAAATAAATTTGTTGTAGACAGGAAGAAACATACTTCTCCAGCTTAGACCAAACTTTGCATTCAGATATCCAGTTTGTTATGGGGATACTGACTTTGGTTTGTTCACTGCAGAAAAGGCAGAGCACCAAGAGGAATGCTTAGTCCTTTTAATGTTTCAGTACTTAAGTCACCAGTTCTAGAGAAAAGTGTTTGGAAGGCCACGGAGCTCCGGCTTCATGTAAAACCAAGGTCCAGAAAAATTGAGATAATCAACAACAACGAGTTCAGTCAGAACTTCTGCAAACATTAGAATCATTCATGAATATTTGACTGAAATGGTTATTTCTTCAATTCACTTCTCACTTACTATTCAGTACACTACTCCTAACACATTTTTATCTTGTAAAATGCTCCTCAGCAAGGAATAGAGAGATAGCTAAAAATTCTGCTTTTCTGACAAGACAGTTTTGTAAGCTGTAAAATATACAGTAGCTCTGTTTAAGGGGTAGCATTCTAAAACAGTGAATAAAATTCGCTACTTGATGTTGCTCACACACATGAAAAATTAAACACCTGTTGGAAAAGATCTTATTTTCCCAACCAGGACACTAAAACCAGCCTCTCAAACATGAGCTTAATTATGTAAACATACACAGGACCTATTCACACAGTTACTATTCCCTGAGGATGATACATCACTTTGTGGAGAATTAAGAATTAACTTTTGATGATCCAGAAATCATCCTTAGAGAAGATACCAGTCTGGCCTCTTCATTTCAGTTACAGCTCAGGCTGAACAGTCTTACTGCCAGACATTTAAAAACCTACAGATTATCCACCCTAAACACAGTTTGATTATTTTACTTGCTCAGCAACCTGGTCTATGATGTCCCTGCCCATGGCAGGAAAGTTGGACTAGATGACCCTTTGGAGGTCTCTTCCATCACCATTCTGTGACAAGATGCAGCTCACACTAGGTCAGACACTTCTGACTGCATCAGTTCATCACGTGTTCTCCAAGGAGTCACTCCTGCTCCTACTGAGAAACTGCCCCTCACCATCATCCTGCACTTGTGTTTTATGCTTTTAGCAAGGATTCTATTGAAAATGGTAAATTCTGCTTTGGAATCTTCATTACAGAGCAACACTGCTGGGACAGTCCAGCTAAAGATCACCTCTGTCCTTTGCCAGAGGTATTTACAGTTTTGCTTTCAGGATCACACGTGGCTTTTCCCCTAGGGAACAAACATCTTGTAAGGTTCTGAGCCTGCATTCTGATCATAGCTCAATGTACAGTTTTCCTTGTGTTTTTTGAGAGCTAGCCTGTGTTTTTCTTGCCTTTCTCCAAAAGGAACATCTTGCACATCTCTCCAAAAGGAACTAAACTCACTGGATGAAACACTGGCCCTCCAACCACTATAATTTGCTTTGCAAGTTTCTGGTTTCTTCACCAAATTTATTTCTCTCAGCTGTGGCTCTCATTTAGTCAGATGCAAAAGATTTATATTTGAGGGAAGAAACTCTTGTGTCTGGTAGGGATGAAGTCAATCTTGTAGGACTGCTGTGCTTGAATGTATCAGAAGACATAATGCAGGAAATCACACTTGAAATACATTGAGTTGAGAAGTGAACTGTGGCCAATACTAAATACATTTGTGTGACTGCTACGAGGTCCTCATTGGGTCTTTGTAGGCTCTGAGTCCTATTTTCTCTGGTTTTCCCTGCTGGAGATCCCACTACACTGTGATACATTCTAGCTCTGTTTCTGCAAAGATTCTTCATTTTCTCATTCTCTCACTCAAGTTTGAAAACAGAATGCCTTTTTCTTGGAAGGGAAGGTTTATACTTTAGGAGAAAAAAAATATTAAAACTGCCTTTAATTATAACCTGCTGCTCTAGAACACTAGCACAAGGGACATCATGCACACCAAGTCTGTACACAGGCTGTGCTTCCACAGGTTTCTATAATTTAAACAGCTCTCAGACATCATTTTTCTGCAAACATTTCAAGTCCAAAAAAGGTTAAGACCATTGGTCTGACAAAACCAGGACAAGAAGAGAATTAACTGCCTGACTTTACTCAGTAGGACTGAGGTCAGGTATTGAACAAAGCCTTCCTGACTCAGCTTCAACTACTACAGCACCCAGCCTCATGAATCACCCACTAAGAGCTAGCTTATTTAACATCTACTTAGAATCTGTATGATTTAAACACTGTAATAATCACTAATCAATTTGACAAGCTTGAGCTTAGAGGGGGAAAGTCTGAAACTTGGTACAAAAATACCTCTGACCAATTCTTTTCCTACAGTTACACAAAGAAGTTAATTTCTTTATACTGCTATATAAATATATGTAACTCTCATGCAGAGAGGTCCTCAAAAACAGAGACTTAAACTGAAGGTAACACAATCATACTGAAATAAATGGACAGACTTGAAGGCACAGCACTCTCTTGCTTGCAGTGCCCTTTCTTATAGCACTGAGTCCTTTCAGCAGGCAGGCTGAAAATTGCTTACCCCAGAAGGCAAGTGCCTTCTTGGGCTCCAGTCCTTCCTGTGGCTCCAAGAGCAGCTTGGATTATCTATTGCATGGAACACACATTTCACCTCTATTTCTTCAACATTAACACTCCTGCATGTTTTCCAGAGAAACTTGCTTACTTGATTTAGACTTAAAGTAATGGAAAGTTCACACCACACTGTGGTGATGCGCCCTTGGCTCTCTGTTCTCCTGGTTAACTCTCTTCCTCTAAAATTTCACTTTTGAACTCGGAAACTGGTGTCAACAAATCAAATTTGTTTAGCCAGTATGAAGCACTGTAAAGACATAAATTGGTCTGAAAAAGTCAGATTTCGTTTGACCTTGAATCTTAGACTGAAGTTCAACGTGAATCAGCACAAGTCTCATTAGGGCTAAACATCCGTTGTAGCTAAGTTTAGGTCCAAGGAATCTAAAGCCATGCATAACTGCGTTGAATTACTTAAAAATTAGAAGTATTCTAGGTTAATTCTTAAATGTTTTCCTGTTTTTATGCTACAGGTTTGGTGGTTTTTATATTTAGACTTCTCAAATCGAAATAGTAGTCTGAAAGCAAGAACTTTTTAAATAGGTGTCAAATGTAAAGTTGTGTCAAGTATGGGTATAATGTCTTTTGGGCTTGATTTATACTGTGAAAGTCAATACCGTAAATGCCGTCCAAAATTTGGTTTTAACTGTAGTTATCACTCACTGCCATCCTTGGCCTGGCTGCACACGTCCCTCAGAGCACAGGACCACGGGATAACCTTCTCCGTAGAAATCCTCCTCTCAGCACTGCCAAGGCTGTAGAATCACGGAATATTCCAAGTTGGAAGGGACAGACACAAGGACACAAAGACACAAGGACACAAGGCCAGACCCGCGCCCCGGAGCTGGCAGCACCGCGCTCGAAGCAGGCGCTCACAGCAGGGCAGGCCGCGAACCAGCAGCTGCGCCCCAAGCACGAAGCCATCGCTGGGGGAATTCCGCACCGTGTCTGGCTACCGCGGCAGCAAAACTCCATGGAGATCACGAGTCTATCTGTACCTGTTTTCCCAGCGGCGTGAAGGAGGAGTCCCTTGAGCAGAGCCGAGGCAGATGCGGGGCCCGACACCCGCGGGGAGCGGCCGTGCCCTCGTGAGGCGGCAGCGCCATGGCCGCGGCCTCGCCAGCGCCCCCTAGCGGCGGGCCGGCCCTTTCCCTCTTCTCCGCAAATCGCTCCCCAAACTCCAAAGAAACGATTCGGGATTCTGATTTTCCCTCTCCCTCCACAGCGTTCCCTTGGAGTACGCCAGATGCTGTGCCTTGTAAGGTGAAAATTGTTATTCCTGTTTTTTTTTTTTTTTTTTTGGAGGTCTGGCTGTCTGATTCATTTGTCGCACCGGCCATGAAAAGAATCCCGTGAGGTGTTCTGAGGGGAAAGGAAAGCGGCGCTGCCGGCGGGGACAGCAGGGAAGGAGAGCCCGGGGGGTTCGGGCTCCGCACAGCCCTGCAAAGCTCCGGGCACTGAGGTCTCCGGCCCCTGAGTGCCTTTGGAGACACGCAGGAAGGATCTGGAATCCCAGGACTGAAAAAGGTCGGGAAGCAAAGAGACATTTCACAACATGAGGCGCTCCACGAGGAAGGAAGGAGATGTGAAAGATCAGCCATCTGCAGGTACACGAAGCTTTTGAATTTCTGGAATTTAAGGGTATATTTACTGTTGGAAGAGCATGAGAAACCGTCGATTTGCACCTTGATCAAAAGAATATATTTCTTAATGGAAAACAGAGCCTTTTGTAAAAAAAGAAAATTAAAAAAATGGGAAGATTCTCCCAGGGAACTATGCATATGACTGTTATTTAAACCACGTTCTCCGGAAAAAAGAATTTTGCAAAAAGAAATGTTTTGTATTTGCTGTAGCTTATGTGGCTTGAGCGCTTTTGAGTCCCTTGTACCAGTAAGGGTATAAAACCCTGACAGTAATTATTAAATGAAACCAGAAATGCCTCCGCTGAAGGCAGTTGTGCAAAATAAAGGAAAAAACCAACTGTGTAAATCACAACTAGATCCACAGGGGATCACCCTATGGAATCAGCAGCAAGGTCACCACTAATGCTGCCTGGCTGAGGACAATATCCAAAGAACCACCAAGAAGAAATGAGAAAAATGTTACTCGTTGTAATTAAAAGTAATGCCGAAATAAATCTGCTTTTTGTGAGGGCTCTTTCAGAATTGTTGAGACTGAGTTTACTTGTGTGTGCTAAGATGTACCTGTAAGGATATATGGAAAATCAAATGCACAAGGTGGGTGTGTGGACGTGTCACTGCCCAGGTGTCTGTGGTGGATCTGGAACTCTCTCTGGGCTGCAGTAAAACAGGCAGTCAGTCCCTCTCTGATTTCAGCAACAGCTTGCACAAGGTCTCTTTCCATTTGGATTTCTCCCTTATATTCTGGCAAGCTAAGCAGAGACATAACTGTGTGACTAATGCTAATGTTGCAGTAGTAAAATATTGGGCAAAAAATGGGAAAAGCAGACCCACTTGCCTATAAGAATGATTTAATTAAAGTTTTCACTTTTCTAAAATAGTTTCACATCATAAAGAATTTTTCTGTCACGAAAGATATTTTTTTAAGGGGAAGGAGATTTTTCTTTGCTGCAAGCTGACTTTATTGGTAAGCAATTAAATATTTCTTTGGATTGCAGTTCAAAATTAATTACTCATTAATGTGGAAAAACCAGCTATAGTCTTGCTGTGGATTCAGAGGTTTCCAACTGGGTGCATCTAATTCCAAGAAGAAAAAAAAAAAAAAAACAAACCTAGAAGGAGTATTATAATTACTGTCATATGAAAACCTGCTTCAGTCCAGATGTAGAAGCCAATAGCCCGAGAGTGTTAACACTGAGCAGTCTGCTGCAGGGAAATGACAGATGAATCCTACATATGGTTGCAGAATGGACATATTATACTGTCCTTCTAGAATCTCTTGGGTTTGTTTCCATTTTCCCAAAGCTCCTAGGAGGAAAAAAAAAAAAAAAAAAAAAAAAAAAAAAAAAAAAAAAAAAAAAAAAAAAAAAGGTGGGGGATGGAAGAAGCAGATCTACAATAATCTGAGGGTTTTAAGTGTCACAGACACCCCTGTATAAAATCTGGATCCTAAACTTGCATACCTAACCAATGCTGTCCACTCTCTACCCTCACAAGGAATTCCACTGAAAGCAATGAAATTAGTGGTGGTAGTAAATGTTAAAGAGCTGGCTCCCAATTCCAGCTTTTCTCCTTCAAGGAACAATCAAGAGCTTGTGGCTCTGTGAGGACCCAGGGATTTGCAGCAAGGACAGAGAATTGACAGATGTGTCAGGTGCTGGGAATCACACCTTCAGAAGTTCAGCTCAGGGGAGTGAATCCTCAGAAATCTGAAAACAGTGATGATGACAACTGCATATATGCAGATTTCCTACTGCAACCAGTAGCAGCTCGCATGCAGAAAGATCTCAGAGGCAAAAGGAATCATTTCCTTTTCCTTCACAAATTCTATTAATTCAACCAAAGTCTGTGTGGCTTCAGCCTTAATAAAAAACAATAAAATTCTGGGATGATTTAGGCTGGAACAACCTCCGAGTGACTTGTCTAATCCAAATCATTCCATTTCAATCCAAACTGATTTCATTATCCCTAAGTATTTAAATAAATGGAGTCATAAGAGATCACAGAGTTTAATTATTGGAAACACTGGTTGGCACTAAGTTTGGAATTAAAATTACTCACTTTGAAGTCCTTAAGTGCACAGTATGACAACACCAGTTGTCAAGGAATGTTTTTTTCCCTGGTTAAAAAGGACAAGCTGACCACAAAGTGGAAGAATGAAACCTTGAATTATCCACGTAAGATAGTTCATCCTGTCAGCTCGAGAGTTACCCACTTTCAATACTCTTACCAAGTCATTTACATCTGTAGGCAGGTGCAAGAACTTGGGGACAAGTTTCCTGAAATGTACCAGTCTGAAATGACACCACGCGGAGTTTGACTGATGACAGGATTAAGCATATTAAGCAGGATTGGCCTTACTGTTTTCCTACAGCTGTAGGACACACGGTCTTAAGCTGTGCCAAGGGAAATTTAGACTGAAGGAGTGATAAAAGTACTGGGATGATCTGCCTGGGGATGTGGTGGAGTCACCATCCCTGGATGTGTTTAAGAGAAGATTGGATGTGGCTCTCGGTGCCATGGTTCAGTTGAGGTGTTAGCGAGTGGGTTGGACTCGATACTAAAGGCCCAGTGATTTTGTGATTCTCTGAAAACCAGCTGACCTTTTGCCCTGGTCACCTTCTTGTCCTTCACATGTATAAAGTAGCAAGGTTTGGTAATGGTTTAACCAAACTTGACATGTTCTAAAACTGAAGACTCTACTTCTAGACTCCCCCAGTAATCAACTTCTCCATCTTTTCAATTTAGTCGCCTTTCTCTGACTCTTCCTTAAAATCACTACTTCCCTCTGGATATGCGCATTTATCTGCAGCCATGCAGCAAGGCAGACCCTCGTGGAGAGCCAGACCATCCTTCAGACAGCCAAGTAAGGGCTTTGATTCACTTGCTGACAGTTCAGAAAGATGGAGGAAAAGGAAAATGAGGAGTGTGACGTGGCAATCTGGCAGCAGTTACTGGTCCAGTAAAACAGAAAGCAAACAGTGCTGTATGTGCAGTGTACCTGCAGTGACTGTGCATGACAGTGAAAGGGGCTGGAATCCACCTTGCTTTGGGATTTAAGGAGTAATAAAACACTGAGTATGACTTTAGAAAAAAAATAATCTGGGAAGGAGCTGGTTCAAGTATTTATCCTGAATGTTACTATTTTCTTAAATCATTATGTTATAAAAACCAAACCCTCCATCCACAGAGGAACCTGCTTTGTGGGCACTGCTGGTATTTCTATTTGTAGATTTTTTTATTTTGAAAAGAAAGAGGTATCTAGAGCTTTCCAAGCAGACAGAAGTTCTGGAACACTCCTGGGAGCAAAGATCCTATTGTAAATCTATAATATAACAAGTCGTACATCAGATTCTTTGCTACAGATAAATGAGTTTTTCCGCTTTTTTCTCTTGGCAGTTCTAAATTTGCCACTTTCACTTTTGCCCCAAACCACTGTGCTGCAAAACATTCCTGCAGATCATCTACTACATTAAACAAAAGATAAATGTTCAGCTTAGCAGAACTTCACTTCTTGCATTGGGGAAGGAATTATTAATACAAGTATCAGAAACGAAGTCTGTTTATTTTACTGCGCTCACCTCTACAGAAGCAGACAGGCATTGGAAAAAAATACTGAGGCTTAAATCTGTCTCCAGACAAGTCTGCTACACAGAGCTGTTCAGGGCAACATGTGACATTTGGCTAGAAAAATTACATGCAGACACACATCAAACCATAACAACAGTTTAATGTATCTTTTTTAATTATACAGAAGTCCCACCCCAATTATTCAAACATTAACAGCTGATCCACTTGATACAAAATTCATCCAGGCAAAACAGTAGAGGAATATACCATTCATTTTTAATTAAAGATTATAATTGGCAATCGTAGTATGGATGGATTTGACTAATTATTATTATAACTGCTGTTTTGTCCTGGGCAGATCTCTCCACACCTTGGCTACGCCACAGAGCACTTCCAGTACACACGTGTAAAGCTGTCTACAGGAGTCCTTTAGAAACAAACAGAACTGCTCAGCTTCAGCTGTCACGAGTTAAACAACACTGAAATCATGTATAAATCACCAAGGACCTTCAAAATGTCAGATGTGAAGCCTGTGTGACAAGAGGTGATTCCAAATAACTTTGTCCCCAGTCTGCACAGAAGGTGCCTTAAAGGGCCCAGAAACAATGTGGAGGCACCAGGCCTTTCCACACATTCCTGCCATGCCCTTCCAGACCAGCAGCTACCCTTCCCCTCCCTTCCCTTCCCCTCCCCTCCTCAATCACATTCTTGGGCAGCCAAGTGCATCAGCAACCAGGCTGCCTTCACATCCCCTCTCACACAGTCGTCAGGCTCCACATCACTTAACTCTTCTGTAACATTCAGAACCAGATTTCCTTTACAGCAAACTGATACAAACAACATCTTTCTGACTACTGTCATGAACATGAAAATGCTGCAGAATGCACATGGCTCAGAGACAATGGTCTGGGAGCCAGGTAACCTCAGCAGAGGAACAAATTTGGAGTCATAATCATTTTTTGCTTCCACTGGAAAACGTTTTAGGAACATGGGCTTTGTAGTGCTTGGGAGGCAGAGCTGTGAGCCTGGTAGCTCGAACATTGATCATAAAGTGAGGCAGGGGACTAATCCTCTTCTAGCTGTTGTGACTGCCGGGTGATTAAGTATCACTCTACCTTCATTAACTAACACTCAGAAATTAAAACCGTGCTGCCTGCTCTCAGCTCTTCTCCAGCCCATTTATTGTATGTAACACACAGATTGGTCTCTTTTTGTTTACTCTAGAGAAGAAGGAGGCTGGCCACGTTCATGAACTGCCCCTGAATCCTCACTGTCAGCTTCAGTAGCTAAAATGAAGAATAGGAAAATGTCAGAGTTAAAAACAAAGAAGCAAAAAGCCCAAACCCTCTGTTTCAGTTCTTGTTACACCTGGAATCAATCACATTTCCACATTTGAAGCTGCACTGGAATAGAAGGGAGGCAGACACTTCTGCCTACTTACCCACAGTGAACCTATGCCTTGCCTTTTTAACATTTCTGTGAATTCTTAAAGGCCTTGAAAGACTGATTCATAATCCCTTTTTCAACTCCAACTAGGAATTTTTATTTTATCAAGTACTTATATGGTAATTTGCATGAAAAATTCCCTCATCTCCTCACAGGCAGCCTGGGTTTTGGTTTTCTGTGGTTTGCTCAACCATTTGCAATCAGAATCTACCATCAGATGCTGTACTGGCTGTTTTACTGGACATATCTTGTGTTTATTTTGTCAAATCTCTGTAACACGACTGGTCAATACTTCATGGAATTGTGTAACAACATGGCTGTACTTCACACCTGTAAACAGAACTGGCCTCATTAACTCAAATCTTTCTGGAAGCATCTTCTACCCTAGGAGCAACTTTTTCAGGTAAGCCTTGGAGTTTTTAATTTTTTGTTTTTATCTGAGATTTTCTTCTGGGCAGACATCACAGACACATCTCCTCACCAACTGTCACCCTCCTGGGGCTTTCTGTATCCATCATCCAGCAACAGTTTTGCCAGAAAGCCCATTTCACCTCAGTTCTGGAGGCTTCTGGAGAGAGGATGTTCCCAAGTTTAACTGCAGGCTGGAGTCAGTTCCATTTTGATTAAAAAAAAAGACATTATGCAATCCTAGCACATCCTTATGTACTACACATTACAGCTGTTCTCTTTTTTCCAAGCATCTTGAATTCCAGAAAGAATTTATTCATTTCGCTCTTCCCTTTACATCTGCATCTTCTGCTTCCAGGCTATTTTGTATGACCTCATGCAGAATTATCCCCCCTCACTGGGTCACAACTGCAAATTCCTACATATCCTGGAGCACAAATGCTATGCAGTAGAATTAACTTCCACTTTCTCCATAGCACTAAGGACACTGGATTGTTCTCCGAGCAGCAATCCATGATGCATTGTTTCCTATGGCGCTGTGCCTGGGCTGTGATTTCCCTGGTGCGTGTTAAGGGCTGAGGTCATCAGATGGCACTTTGCTCCCTGGGGGAGGCTGCTCTGCTGCTGTTTCTTCTCCATCCAGTTGCCTGTTGTCATCAGTTTTTGGCGAGTACAATTGCACCCTACCAATGCAGGACTGGATTTCCTCTGTTTCCCTCACACATTATTGTAACTTCATTCCATGTCCCCTGTGGTTGTGCGCTACTCCCAGTTCCTGCCCATCCCCTCAGAGTCCAGCAGAAAAGCTACAGCTCCCTACGTGTTCTCTGCCACTGCAGCATCCCCCAGATTTTTGTCCCTTCCAAAACACAAAGCCAGTTAACCCTCCACACACGTCCTGATTTGCAGGTTAGCCTTTGTTTTCCTCTCTCCTCAAGCTCAGCCCATATTACTCCACCTCCAGCACATCAGTATCTCCTACAACACCGCCTTTACCAGTATCCCAAAGTAACTTCACATTTCTACCATGTCTGTACACCCCCACGCTGCCATGTTCTCCACATCCCCCTTGTCCACCACATCTCCTGCTTCCTTTTCTTTGGCTTTCCAGCCACACAAGGGTGCTCGGGGGATGTGTCCCCACTGCTGGGCTGCCTGGCAGGCACTTGGTGGTTGTCCCCAGGGACACACACCCCAGTCAGGGACTGAGTGCACGGTGACAGCCAGCCCGACAGCACGTCGTGGGGGAGGCATCTGCTTCCCTTGAGCATCAGTATTGTGTAGGCATGTGATCACAACAGATATGTTTGGCTGAAAATAGCTAATGGGTTGAAGAGTTACGAGAGGAGTGATATTAACTGAAAGTGAGGCTGCACGAGCCTTATGTTGTTGAGGAATCAGGCCAAAAAACCCTAATTTATATTTTGTCCCACATAACCACCACCATCTTTTCAGTTCAGATGAGATCATTCTGCTTCTCTTATTTCTTTTCCCTCTTGATTTTTCAGTGGGTGATTACTGTAATCTGTTTCATAAACAGCGGTTTTTTGTTCTCATGGTCAAAAATAGAAAAAAAGTTGCATTTATTTATCTGTATTTTTAAAAATTAAAAAAAAAAAAAGAAGAAAGAAAAAGCTGGCTATTTGCACATCCAGCATTAGTGGTTAATTCTCTGAGCAGCTCTACCCTCTTGTGGTCACAGCTTAGCTGCAGCCAAATGAAAAATATATTGCAAATATAATCACAAATATGTCCACATGTAGGCACAGTACATGAAACAGACCTAAAACAAAGCGGCACAAAGACTTAATCTATGGCAGAAATTTAAAATCCTGTGGGAATCAGTTAGAGATTTTGAAGATTCTAGCTTTCTTTTCCAGCAATTAAAATCTAGGATTTTCAGATGAGCAAGAAATTTCGTATTATTCATGATAAATGTTAGTCTGCATGATTTTCTAACGATTTGTCTAAATTGAAATACAGCCAAATAATTTTTAAGATATGCCCTGCAAACTAGCTATGGAGAGAAATACTTTCTTTTTGAGAACAGCTCTGAGTCCTGGGTCGTCTGATGTCTGCCTGAGATTGAGGGGTGTCAGCTGGAAAGCCCAAGCACACCAGGCTGCCTCCCCCAGGTCAGCCCTTCCCAGAGCTGTACAATCTGTCCCAGGAGCCAGGACTTCAGGCCTGGCTTCCATCACAGAGGTCTAAACTAGCTGGGATTAGGATCTCTTGGGTTTCCATCTCTGTGGTTAGCTATTGAAACTAGGTTAATAGTGACTCTCTCAGGGCTTCACTCATACTTCCTTACCGTGAACTTCCTTGGTTGTTTCAGCCAGGATGTTCAGTGAAACCGGAGCTGGGATGTAATGAATCCCCGTCAGAAAACTTGGTGGGATGAACTGATGCAGAGGAGTGTAGTATCCTTGAGGGAAATCTCCAGCTCCATCTGGAATCTGTGGAAATGCATGAAGCAGATCACTTTCCATCTGAAGACTCTCTCCAGGACACAGCTGCATTATCAGACCATTTCTGGGTTTTTGTCCATATGCTGCCATGTCAGTGCACACACTGGCATGTGGAAAGCCTGTGCACAGGGTAACGTGCTGCAACTGAGGAGCAAGAGCTTCTCAGACCATGTCGGAGCAAAACCGACCTTTTAAGTCCTTGTCACCTGTCCTAGCATCTCATTGGAGTTGATTTAAACCAGGAGCAGTCATCCTCTTTCTCAGTAACCCCTAAAATGTGACAGGGAATTTCTATACAAGCATCATAAATCTATTGTTTATTGTCTTGAGGCAGATCTTTCTGCTTCCCTACTGAAAGCAGGTCAGATTATTAACACCATTTGCTAATATCTTCTTCAGTGTAATGTATCAAAATGCTATGAAGTAACTGACAAGGAGGATGATTCTTCATGGTTACTTCAACAGAGAGAAGGCAGCTAAAAGAAAGCAGTATTAGCACAGTAATTAAAAGTGTGCTACTCACTGATACAGTGGTTGCATTCCCTGGCACGTAGCTGCTAGGAATGTGTCGGAATCCTCTCTGAAGCGCTATCCCTGGAGGTGATGGTGTTTCCCCACTGCTTGACTCATTGATGGCAAATCCCAGGGAAAATGGGTGGTAAGGATACATCCCAGAACACCCAGGGTAAACCTTGGGGATTTCTCTCTCCAGGTATTCTGGGTTGACAGCGTATTCTGGAGGAAAAGCAGGGTGAGCTAGGAAACAATGAGAAAAGAACAAATAAAACTGTCCATGTGATTTTATGGAGTTACGTCAAAGTAGCTGCAGGAACAAATTCCACTCTCAGACTGGAAAATCTGGTCCTCTGGTTTCATGTTTAACGTCCCATAAATTGATTTTGTGATTTTTTTTTTTTCAGGAACTAAGGAAAGGTACAGCAGATGACACTGTAATGCAGTTATTTTGCATTCTTTTCTGTCCTGTGCGCTGCAAGGTTTGTCCTTAGTAAAGCCCTAGCTGCAGAATCCTACTCTTTCAGTACATCAGCAAGAGCAAAACAACTGACCTTAACTTTTGACTCTAGTGGTACTTAAAATTCCACAGAAATAGCAGAGTTCTAACCTTCTAGTGTGCTAATAATGCAGTCCTATCTGTCACTTCTTAGGTTAATTTACAGCATGCTCAGTTTTAGAGTCACACACAAACAACTTCAGAAGCAGAAATCATTTACTTCACTTTTTATCTTGGATCTTGAATTTTATATGGCCTCTCTGAAGTCTTAGGAAAAGAAATAGAGTGGCTATTTGAATGTAAATAGGATCCTTCTTGTCTGCCCACCCTCCGACTGGCAGAGGAGGCAAAGAATTTCCTTTGAAAGGTTTACTTCTGGAGTACTGTAATTTGTGCCTGATCTTTTTTGAAGTGGGTCAGTAGGTTAGAAATATTAAGGGAAGGACTGACAGACATCTGTATAGCTACTGTCATCTATAAACACATTTTTATTCCAAAATAAAGCTAAAAAAGGGAAAATATTGACAGTATTCTCTGGGGACTACAGATGTCCAAAATAAGTCTTTCCCTGGACTTCTCAGGACAACATTTTGTCTTGCAGGCTGCCAACTCTCCAGAGGCTCAGATTCATGACTACTGCAGACAGTAAGAATTCCTGCAACATTCTCAGAGTAATAGAATGGAGTTACTATAATAAACTAGACAAGTCACATGAAAGACTCTGTTAAAGGAAACAATTTAAGAGATGACAGGCCAAACAACTGCTCCACCTGAGAAGTTTATGCCCTGCTCTTAAATACCAAATGCACTTTTACATCAAGTCATGCCAGCCAAATTTAGTTTTTGCTACAGGTATTGAATTAAGGTGAAAAGGTCTTTTTCTTTTATAGCATAAAATGCTTACTTCAGACAGCTGCAGCAGTACCTCACCTACTTACACACCATCCCTGAGCTTTGTAGCACTTTTGTTGCTCGAATTTTAAGCCTGTGAGTTTATAAACATGGTGACAGCACTCAGAGAAACATGCGGAGCAGACCCAGTTTGGTTTCACTCCCAGACTAATTTCCCTCTCAATGAAAAGCCACTTCGCTTAAGCTTCGAGCTCGCAAGGGGCGGCGGGGCCGAGCACGTTGTTCCCGCCCGCGCTGCGAAGCTGCCAAGGGACGTGAAGAGGCGGCAAAAGCGACATGAAAGCCCAGCGCCCTCGGGGGAAGGACAGCGGGACGGACTGCAGGAGCGGCCCTCTGGGCAGCCGGAGCTGGGCAGTAAGCGACACGCACCAGTGGCACGTTTGACGGGGGAAAGAGAACAGAAGAAGCTGCTTGGGGGAAGAGACTTTGGGGACAGGCCCTTACCGTCGTCCCTGAAGGGAGGTGGCGGCAGCCCCCAGCATGCCGTGCCCTTGCCGCCGCCGTCGGGCTGCGCTCCCTTCTTCCTCTCCTGGCTGCCGGGCTCGGGGGCACCGTCCTCCCGGGCAGCCGCCGCACGGGCCTCGCCCGACGGAACGGGCTCCGCGCCTGCCCTGGCCGCCGGCTCCGTCTCCTGCTGCCTCAGCGCCTTCTGGGCTGCCATGATCTTCTGCCGCTCGCTGATGAGCGAGCACTTCTCGCACAGGCACAGCTTCCAGCGGCAGTGCCCGGCGTGGCCCTTGACGGGCACCACGAAGCCGTGGTTGCGGCAGCGGGAGCACTTGGGTGCCCGCAGTGCCTTCGCCGCGGCATCGGCCGCCTCCATGGCACCCCAGCGCGGGATCAAAGCCCCCGGCTCTCCTTTCCCTCGGTTTCCCTATATAGGGCAGGGCGCTGTCCGACATGTAACAACCCGGGCGGGCGGGCAGGAGAGCCCATAGCAGCGGGTGGGACCGCTCCGGGCCCGGCGGCCTCCCTGCCGTGCTCCGGGTACGGCTGCCCCGCGCACCCCCCGCGGCCCTTTGGTGCTGGCGGGAGCCGCAGCCCAGCCGTGGGGGGCCGAGCCTGGCCGAGCTGCGGGGGGACGGGCCCCAGGGCCGGTAAATGGCCTGTGGGGGGTTCGGGTGGGCCCAGCGTGCAGGGACCTGAATGCCCTCTCCCTTACGTAGGGCCCTAGAAGATAATTTTCCTTTTGGCACTTTAGCATCTGCGCCCACTTTCATGCATTCGCTTTTAATATGCACGCGACTGCAGTCCCGTTTTGTTTCCAATTTGCAGCATGCTTCTCTTGATGAGGAGGAGTGACTGCTTCAGCAGAAAAAGAACACTTTCTTTTTCTCATTCTGTTTTTCCAAAGAAGGTACTAAGACAAAGGTGGAAAGCGTATACCATTCCAAAGACCTGTCTCCTTTTCTCAGAATTCCTTATTCTCTGGAAACAAAGACAGGCTTACAATTAGAAATACAGGAATGCTCCAGTTCTAGTGATGCTTTGAAAGCACTTGTTATTTGTTACTGCTGGCAGCTGCAAACCCATGGTTTACACAGTAATCCATTTCAGGAGAAAACTCCCCACTTTGCAATGTAAGGAACAGCTCTGCTGAATTTCCTCACCTATGCAATAGCTGTTTTAAAAATCCTAAGGTGTCAATAACTTCTATGTTAAAGAGAACATCACAAAAATTAATCAGCAACTAGTAGTGAAGCTTTCTAAGTTTCAAGAGAACCAGGTAACATCTATCTGCTTGCTCTGAAACAATTCTAGCTGCAATTCAGTTTGTTTCACAGAACCCGGCAGAAACCCTTTCCTCGGTGCAAATAATCCTGCAGAGCCTGGGGCAGCCTTCAGCACCTTGGGGAGTGAGGCCCCAGCAGAGCAGGCCCCTTAGGGATTTGGCAACAGTGTGGTTTGGCAACAAGGCAACAAGGCTGGCAGTGAGCAGCCAGCCCCTGTGCCCACCAAAACTCAGCCGAGATTTCAGGCTGCTCACTTTACAAAAGACCCAGTAGGACTTTGCACCTAAGTCTTGCAGGTTTCCAGTAGGATTTTGCCTCTCGGGGAGATGTTTTGGGAGTGCGATAATGGCAGAGGAACCCAGACTTGCTCTTGAAAGCAATTCAGACTCAAATCCTCAAATGCACTCACTCCCTCGACCCGTCAGTGCCAATCCCAGATTTCGTTATTCCCGTCACAGGCTGAGCCTTTGGCAGGTGCTCTCTGGGAGGACTCAGCTGTGCCTTTGCACCAGTGCAGTCAGAGATCCTGAGCCCGCTCTCACAGGAGTGCCAGCAGCTCCCTGTGCCCACTGGCAGCTGGTTTTCCCGAGATGGCTTCTAAAGCTGGGTGTGGAGAGCCAGCTTCGTGTGCGTGGACTTGTGTGTGTTGCCATTCCTGCCCAGTTCAGAAAGGCACTTGCTTGATGTGCCTTCAAGAGAAGCTGCTCCTCAGTGCAGTCCTGAAGTGCTGCTTTCCTGTGCCAAGGCCTTGATCTTCCCGTACCCCTTCTAAACATTGACTCTGTATTAAATATAGATAGGTTAAATATTCCTAATTTTAGGCTCCATATTTTTACTGTATGCTCGGGATGTGCTAATTTAGCTGTAGAATGAAGGAGGATGGATGACACATTTTAAAAAAACCCTGTAATTATATCTTTTCATAGATACCCAATCTGTGTTCATTTGAATACTTAAGCAGAGGGGGAGAAAGGTAGGCTACATATATTTTCCCCAGTAATTTTCTGTTCTGTGTCACACAATACTATTCTTCAAGACATTTACTCAAATACACAGAAATTTATCTCTTCTCTTTCTAAAATGGTGTGCCAGCCATAGGTTGTACCAGTTTCTTCACTAATTAAACCATATCTTTCAAAGCCATGTAGGTTTTTCCTTTGAACAACTTTCACCTAAACATTCAGGATTCATTATATTCTCCATATAGTTTGTTTCAAACATAACCAGACTTGCTTTTTATAGAAAAGTGAACATTTTACTTTGCTTGTGAGGTAAATCCTTATATCTGCAGGCAGTTCAAAGAATTCTGTTACTCCAACCCTGTTATGTTTTTGTATCTATATTTGAGTTAGCCTAATCACACACTGTAAGAGCATAACAGAGAGAAGACAGAACAATTTCAAAACACATTTTGGAATGAAGTGTAGATTTGTATGTAGATGCAGCTTCATGTCTGTTATAATTTTCTTCTTTGTTCATATTTGAAAGAAAATGAGGCCCAATAAAGACTTCAAAACTTAGTTTTCTCTGGCATTTTATGTAACATATGGTGGGAGCAGAACATCAAGTGTGTAAAGACTTGTGTATTAAAGTAGCATTTATATGAATTAATATCTTGCCAAAGTGAAAGGAAGGCAACATGCTGACTTATGTTATTGAAATAAATAGCAATAATATCTCTACTCCTTTCCGACTTCTGAATCATATAAAGTGTGTGGTTTTGGTATGCACTTTGCTTTGTACATGAAACCATGAGGAAAAACAATAACTTAGCTAAAAGGGAACAAATCAAAAGACTGCCAGAAAAGTGAATAGCAGAAAATTGGGTTGGGTTTTTTTTTTTTTTTTTTTTCTCCTTCTATGACTTTCCAGCCAATATTCATGCAGTAAATGTTTGTTTGTTTGTTTGTTTGTTGCAAGAAAATTGTTCTGACATTTCAGAGAGCAACAGCAACTTAATCAAGAAATTTGTTCATTCTGAGATCTCAATTACTAAATATTTCCACACTTGGTTCAA
Organism: Hirundo rustica; assembly: GCF_015227805.2. Classification (NCBI taxonomy): domain Eukaryota; kingdom Metazoa; phylum Chordata; class Aves; order Passeriformes; family Hirundinidae; genus Hirundo; species Hirundo rustica. The sequence continues at coordinate 5,273,821 of NC_053458.1, forward strand.
AATACATTTTTTTATATATAAAATCAAGAGTATCTTTGAAATTTTTAAGACATCACATATGATAGTAAAATCCTCTATTCAAAAATTATCTTTTTTATGTTTGTAGTTTGGAAGTATGCATTATGGACTGTCAAAAGTCATTATACAAAAATTGATATAGCAGTATTATTATAGGTTCTCTCCATTATAACTGTGTAGAACTGTTTACAGCTCAGTCAGGGCAGAATTGACATGTGGAAATTTACCTGCAGAGACAGAACTGCCCAAGAACTCTCACCTTCACCTGTCCCAGAATATCATTTTAAGAAGTAGCATATTTAGGAACCTCAGAAGCTCTTTACAAAGAATGTGGAAGCCTTTCAAACATCCTCTTGCTGACCCGCAGTACCAAATCCCCTCTCGCTGCTGAGCTCGCAGCAGCAAACATCCGTCAGTGCTGCCACAGAGCTGCAGGGCTCAGCTCTCTGCTGACAAGCTCACAAAGTTGTCTGATCCTGCCCAAAGCAAGCCCACATGACAATGAATGAACTTCTTCCAGTCACTTCTGTACACTGTTTTTTCCACTTTTCTAATCAGGGTGAAATTGTGCTGTAGTAAAATTTTTTTTTTTTTTTTTTGGGGGGGGTGTGGGGGTGTGTGTGTGAGGCAAAGTACAGCGTAGAAACAGTACAATATGAATTACACTCTATCTACCTTAAAATTTGAAATATCTGAAATGTGTTTGGGTTACCCCTTTCTTAAAGCTGGTTGCAGTTAAGTTCTTTGAATTGAAATAAACAGATTTAGCTTTTCAATTCTCTTTCAGCATCAATTCCTTTATTTTAAAATGTTGTCTTTTGTAATGCAAACAGGAATTCCACTGAGGTGTGTGTATGTGTGTGGGTGGGGGGGGGGGGGGGGGGGGTGCTGTTGTATTTAAAACAATTTTAACCAGAGCACAATTAGATGTTGACTTTCATCTGCTGTCTCTAAAAGGTGAAACTCTGTGCTGTGATCAGAGAAAATTGGATGGAGTTTATACATATTTTAAAGTCTTAAAAATGTATCAAAGCTATATAAGCCCTTCTGGTTTCTTTAACAAACAGGACTAAAATAAATATTGAGTACTTAGAATTGAGTATCTTTTTAAAATGTAGCAGTTCTTAAATATTAACAGCAGAGACTTTATTAGTAACACTGCTGTTTGTTTATTGTAACAAGATATTTAAGAGAAAAGAAATAGTCATTAAACTGGAAACTCTGTGTTCTGGTTATTTCATGAGTTCCAGAAGGGTGGGGTGGACCTGGAGAGAAATCAACCCCAGCAAAGAAACCAAACACGTAGCAGTTCTTTTTCTGCATCAGTATACCTCTCATATAAGCAGGAAATAAAATGCATTAAGGGGAAAAGAGTGAGACAGACATAAATACACACACACATACACATGGATGCTTTTCCGAAATAAGTGATAGAGTGTTTAAAGATCCCTATCTAGAAAAAAAAATAGATCCATGGTAAAAAACTCCTGTGGGAGATGTTCAGTCAGTCTGCAATAAATAAGGATCACTGTATCATCAAAGTCTGATTGTTTGCTTGTTTTTCCATGTCTAAGAAAATAATTATCCCTTCAGAAGAAATCTTTTGTTTTTTTAGAAGGTCACCTTTGTAGGCATTAACAGAAAAAAGAGGAACTGAAAACCCAAAGAATAGTCCACTCTGGTAGCGCTGTGACAGCTGCAGGGGTGCCTGAGTTACAGCACCATTTTACTTCAGTAAGCTCCCAAATTTAGTGAGGTTTATACTGGATACCACTCAGCTTGTCAGTCTTCCGCCTAGAGAAATAAACACATTTCTAATCCAGAGTCCTCATTCTCCTTCCCCTCAGCTATAGTTCTTGTCATATTGCCTTAGACACAAAGAACAAAAAATCACATTTGAATTGTCCCAAAGAGCAAAAAAAGGATTTCATGCAGAAACAGTCACGCTTTCCACAGTAAGTAGGTGGCCCGTTTAGAGTCATCTTTGCTTAGCACCTATTTTGTGCTGAAATTGTCATATTACCTTGTCAGCAAGCCTAAAGCAATGCAAATAGATGGATAAGGCAGGAGACAGCTGAAAGACCACTACAAACACCAAGTGTACTTGCTGTGGGCAGGATTCCACTTGTGATTGTCAACACTGGTACATATCCCACATTTTCTAAATGCATTTCTCCACCTCACATCTGAATTACATTTCAGAATATCTGAAGTAACTTAAACAATGCAAAATAAATAAAACCATCTGTTTGCCATAATTTCTTCCTCTTCAGCCTGGACTCTTCACAGATACTTCAGTGAAGCCAATAAAAATGGAATTACCAAATAGTAGTTACTTAGCAGCATAGAATGAGAGACTATCATCAAAATGTTTTGCTTGGAGACAGAACAGACAAGAGTAGTGATGATTAATCTCTGGCATGCATGCTAAAATTGATTTCTGGTGTTCACACCAATAGAACATCATCTGGTCTTTGGGGATGATTCTGGGAATTGATAGACTCCCAGTGAGATGATAAAGCTTCATGCTGGCTCCTTTAACCCATATGTCAGAGAGAAACTGGTTTATAGTGGGGAAGAGAATGCAAGCACCAACAGTGATGAATTGGCATTAGCTCATTCCAGCCAGGTATACTGAAAGATGCTTTTTAAGGAGCATTCCTTCTCTTTGTTATTTCCATTAATTTTTTCCTATGGACAATGACAAGATAATTTTTCCAATTTAATAGGACCTTGTAAATTATATATACAGTATATGTACATATATTGGAGATATATTTTCACAGGAGAGGACTTTTGCAAATATGAACATAAAAAGTTAAGTTGAAAGGGTGCCTGCCTGTCTCCAAACTGAGGGAGTAAAGCTCTCTTGCCCTGACAGACTTATCACCTTGCTGTGTTAAGACAACTTCCATTTCTCTCTTTCCAACATGAAACGTATTGGTGAGCTACATCAGCTGCCTCCTGGAACTTCAGTCTGCTAACACAATGTAGAAAGTAAACAGTGGAATAGGAAATAAAATCAATGCATTGATCAGGCACCATCCTCTTTTCTACCTCCTTGATGCAGCAAATTAAAAAATAAGTCCACTTATACAACAGCAAATCACCTGTGACAGCAGAGACAAAAAAGACATGAAAGTTGCAGCAGACAGCTGACCAGCAGCTTTGACAGACACAATGATAAGCATGCACAGCTGTGAAGCCATACTAAAGTATTTTCACTGCAGAAACAAGAGGGAAACCAGAGAGGCACATTTCCTTGGCATTTCCTACTTTGTGACTGTCTTTCATCACAATAAATGTAAATATTTGCAAGATTAGTTATTATGAAGCATAGAAATAACAGAATCAGGCAATAGGTTGTTAGCAACACGTCCTTTGAATCTAAACCAAACTTGATTTTAAGTCAGGAAAGTTTAGTTTGATCAACTCCAGAAAACAAATAGAAAAAGACACCAAATCATCTCTCCAATTTCCCTGGAGCTGTGGGACCCAGCTGTCACAAAAGGTTGCCTGTAGCTGCAGGCTCGTGCTGTCGGAAGGACTGACCTCCACAGCGGTGGCTGCTGCAGGCCCTTTCCTCTTTCGCCCTTTCCTGGGCAGCAGCCTGTTCCCCTGGGCCACTGCTGCCCGTGCAGCCCTGGCCCCTGTAGGGCACAGCTCTGGGCTGCCCACAGCAGCGGGACGGAGGGAAAGGGCAGCAGAACATGCGGCTTTCACCCTTGCAGAGCACAGCTGAGAGGGATCTCTCACACCTCTGCTTCCCCAGCCTCTCCCGTGCACGTGAAACAACGGGGAACACAAGGCCAGCAGCGGTGGGAAGTCACGGGACCTGATGGTCGGTGATGAGCAATGATCCGGCTCCATGGTCCCTGGTTTTGGCACAACAGCAGCAGTTGTCTCCTTCTAATGTGTATCATCACCTTAAAAACCCTGCACCAGCAAAAACACACGTTTTTATTTAAAATGAAATAAGGGAGCGTTGAAGTGTTATCAAAATCACCCATTTAAGCTGAGGACAGGAGCTGTATTTCTGGCAGGAGGAGTGGATGGCTGCTTTGACATTCCAGGGCAATAATCCCAGCACAGGGAGTGGATTTCGTGCAGTGTCCCATGCATGGGGTGCACTGAGCGCTGCCTTAGCCATCCTCGGCCTCTATCACCAGAAATGTCCATATTCCCAAAGGTGAGTTTCCTTTCAGAGAAGTTTGAGCCCACAAATCTCACACTCTAATCAGTTTGCACACAACAGGGCTGTTGTCTTAATGTTCATCAGGATTCCCCTAACATGTGATGCCTGTTTTCCCTGGATTATGAATCTGAAAATGTTGACCTGGAACACACGGTTTTTCAATATTATAGTAAACTTCCTCACATATTTAATATAAGATTTTTCTTTCAATATTTAATGGAATGAAAGGACTAACATGAATACATATAATGAAGTGAATTAATACATTCACATAAATATGTGTTCCTCAATAAAGTGTGTATCTATAAAGTTTATTGAAATTGCATATTAGCAATATTTGTATTTTATTTTAGCATTCTTTACCTCATAATTCATACAAAACCAAACAAGTCTGGTATTTTTGAGCACACTGTATTCTTAACTTTGAAGTGTTAATGATAGTGATTCTTATTTTCAGTTGGCATAAATGTTCAGAGAATATTTACTGTCAGGCATCCAAAGGTTTCCTGCTCTTTAATAGAAAATCTATACATGCCTGTAATGTACAAATCTGTACTGCATTTTAAGTTATTAACTAGAGATAGAAGAGTAGATGTAATATATGCACCAATTAGAACACAATATCTATACAAAAGGTACAGGTTAAGAAAAATAATTATTTTTCTTTAAAATATGCATAAGAAAACATCATAACTAAATAAAATATTTGTGTCTCATCTTAATTCAGACAAGTCTCAGTCAGTGCACAGATCTTAATCTTCACTTTTCCCAAGTGTTATTTGTTAAGTGTTACCCTTTTAGAAACAAATTGTTAAAAAAACAAGTTAAAACATCATTATCTCTAGGAAATCTTATCTAAATGAGTTTCCCTCGCTGTCAAAAATAGAGATTATCATGAATATTTGTGTTGAGTAAATATAGTGCAATGTGGATCTTTAAGAGGAAATAATTAGGCAGCCATCCTCACAAAATTACATGTTTTAGTGTTGATTTATTGGCCACATTATCATGACATTGATCTATACAGCAATCTTGTGATTCAAAATGGTGAAGTGGTGAATATTATAGATTTTATCAAGGCATATCAATGCCTTGATAATAGATCTGGGGAAAGAAGATGAACTATATTCATTATTTCAGTATGAGAAGCTTTCCCATTTTTACAGCACACTGCCACCTGTCCTAGCACTCAGACATGGAGAATAAAAATAAACGTTTGACGTGAGATTTCGGGAATGCCTTGTACAGTTGCATTAATATTTCTATATATCTATTAGCTATACCAAACCTAAAATATTTTAGGATTGTGTTCAGCTTTGCCGCAGATGTCTTCACAGCGGTGACCTATAGGTAGCCCCTGTTTAACTAATGGATCTCTTCCATGTTTGGTTTCCAAGTGCTGAGCTCCTGCTCTCGGTTTTTCATACATACATTATCTGCTTCTAAATTTCATTCCATCTCTGTTATTCCAGTTGTCACAGTATCTATTTCTTTCCTGTTTGAGCCTTTAATCCTCTTCTGTGTTAGTAATATCTCTCAGTGTTTGCTTTCTGCAGAATTTCATTAGCATACTTTTTTGTGGCAGTCATTACTGCCAATATTAAATAAGGCAGATTCCAGTATTGATCCTTCAAGAATTACAATAATATCCTCCCTTGGGAAAACAATTCCTCTTCTAGCACAACCAAGGGCTTTTCGTGCTTAGTATTTTATTCACAACTTCTTTGCAGAAGCCTGATAGATCTTATCTGCATCACTTTCTACTGATTAAAGCAAAGGTTTTAATCAATAGAGATATATTCACTCAACCTGCTTCACCTTTGGTAAACTTAACTTGAATTTTGTCCCATTTTCCTTTTTTTTTTTTTTTTTTTTTTTCTTTTTCTTCCCTACTCACATGGATGCTTTTCCTAAAGGAAAAACTTTCTAGATTCTTGAACATTGTTGAGGTCACTCTAATGTTTTCTGGTCATCCTTTTTTCTCCTTTCTGAAATCCTGGTGAGAGGTTTGCTTTTCAGCAGTGCTCTGCTACCAGTCAGCAGCTTTATTAAAAATCCTTGCTGCTGGACATGCAATTTCATGTGCCAGTTCTTTCAGAACCCAGGGACAGAGATTATCCTGTCCTTCCAATTTCAGTGCTTTAAGCTCTTTTTTTAAACTTCACATATAATAATTTCCATTTCGATACCCACATTTACATTTACATGTTACATATTTTTTTGTGGATAGTTTTATCTTTAATTGCAAAGTCCCTGACAAAGAAGTTCATACTAGGATTTATTTTCATAATAAAGGTACTTTGATAAATTACAGTTCTATGTGAATTGTTAGGGCTTTGCCAAAATAAATTAAAACCCCATAGTTTTAGGGTTTGTGTTTGGGTTGTTTTTTTTTTTTTTTTTCATCCAATTTGATATATGAACTTTACTGTGAAAAGAAAAAACAGTTACACATCCATGCATGTAATAGTTCTGTGGCAATGCCACTACTATCAGACCATGCCCTGTTTAGAATACAAATACATCTGAAAATAACTTGATTTGTGAAGTGCAAATGGCAGAACTGAACAGGAAACACTGCAATTAAATGACTTGCAGGATTAGGGATTTCATTCTGTTGTCAGGGTATTTAATTCAGGAGCCTGCACTGCATCCCTCCAAGCTCCACAGGACAGAGTAAGGTTTTTTGGGAATTACAAAACTTCACAGATGCACAAAGTTTACACACTCTATACTTAATAACAGGGAAATAAGGAGAAATTTCAAGACTGTGTACCTGGCAGAAAACTACACATAGGTTTCAAAGTTATTAATTCTTTTTTTGTTTGAATTCTGGGCAATTGTAGATGAAAAATGACAAAGCAAATGTCTCCCTTTTACAGTGGTTTCCATGATGACAGTGGGGTTTACACGGGGAAATGCAGGAGAACACAATGAAGAAGAACAGGGTATGTTGTGAAGGAAGACAGACTGAAAATGGAGTAAATTAAAATAATTTAGAAAGAAAAAGTGCATCTGAGAACAAAGTGAAAGAGAGGGCAGAAAAAAATAATGGAGGCAATTTACAGAATGAAGTGAAGATGAGACATATTGTGCTCAGGGTTTATCAGCCTGATTTAGATCAGTACTACAGTTGATGATTAATAAAAAATAAAATTTATGTGGGGACCTGCAGGAGGCGTGAATTTATATTTTTAATTTCTTTATGCTCATGAGAAGACTTTCAGAATATAGGAATAAATTTTTAATTAAATACATAAAAAATAAAAAAAGGAAACAGTAGATTTGTTAGTTAGAAAGAGCTCCCCTGTCTAGCTGGCAATAAAATACTGTATAACAGTTCTGGTGCTGTGGATATGCAGTTTAGGCAGTGTTAAACGAGAAAAAAGGAGAAATTGGTTGATATCCATCTTTTTTCAGTAAAGACTATTGAAAACAAAAATGATTAAAGGCAAAATCTGACCTTCTGCATGATCGTTTTAGACTAACATAATACAGAAGAGTCAGCTCTCACTTCTCACTAGATAAAAAAAAGCTCTACTAAATTTAATGAAATTGCACTAAAATTATATCAGTACTGTCAAGAGGAAAAAAAACAAAAAAACAAAAAACCCCACGCCAACCAACCACCACCACCAAAACTCAACAAAACAACTCATGAAAGAATCATAGCAGTGTGCATTTCCAGCGGGGCAGAATCTGGCTCACAGATATTCACGTGCAGGCAGATGGCATTTGTATGTAATACATTTACAGACAGATAGCCAGGCATAAATAGTGACTGCTAAAAGCATCATTTCCAAGAAGACTTAAAAGGAGAGTTTCAGTATATGCTCAGTTATTTTTTTTCCTAAACTTTGCTGCTCCTCTAAGTCTTTTCATGTACCAGAGTGACTTGACTGCAAAGACAAGGAGCGTCCTCAACGGTGGCATTTTCCAAAAGGAAAAAAGGTTCTGTGTAAACATGGAAGCGGGGCACAGGTTATGTGGAAATTTTAGTCGAAGTGCTGTGAGGGGAACCACAAGGGCAGTTGGTTCCCCAAATTTAGCCCCTCAAACTCACCGGGGGCAAGCAGAGCTCCGGCTGTTCGTGTTACAGCTTTGAGGCCTGGGTGCCCTCGCTGTTCTTTGTGCCTGCACAATGGAAGCCCGGGTCAGACAAATGCAGGAGTTCCGTTTAAAGAACGTGGCACTGCAGCAGCAACAGCTCTGCCTTCACCTCCCTCACGGTGCCCCGCAGCGCAGCCGCCATTTGCCGCGCAGAGGTGTGAGGGCAGAGCGCTCTCCCCTCACGGGCCTCGGCTGAGCCTCTCTGGCTCTAGGGCTGGTGTGCACCTCAGGGCAAGGCAAGGGATATTTTTATGGCGGTTTTCTTGCTCCTATGCACTTTGGGGTTGTTCAGGGGTCCCTGCACAGCTGCCAGCCCAGCAGGATCCTCCCTGCGCCTCAGGAGGGGCTGAGGTGAGAAAAAGAACATGGTCACCTCAGGGGAAACACAGAGCCTGGAGTTACTGCAGCTGTGTATGGCACTCCTGGAAGAGAAAGAAACACCCAGGAAGAGAGAAAGAAGTAGATAAAGAGACACAAAATATGGAGTAGCTAAAGTGGATGTTGCATTCCTTCCTGAAAGGAAGCATGAAGCCATCCTTCAAAGAAGTGCTGCGCCGGGGAAGCACAACATGGACACCCTGGGCAGGAGGAGCACTGGCACCAGCCTGGCAGATGTCACAGGGCAGCAGTGCCCAGGAGAAGCAGGCCCAGCCTGAGAGGATCCCAGCCCTTGGGGAAAGAAGCCACCAAGGAAAAGGTTAGTTTTTTAACTGAGGTGTCTCCTTCTTCTGGCTCTTCTGGCATTGTGAGGGTTCTTGGCTGCAGTCACCATCATGGCGCCTACTGTTGTTGTAGTACCTGGGCAATAGTACATGGCTGCGGTGGCTCATTTGACCACAACTCGGGGGGAGAGGGAACCAGGCTAAACCTAGGGGGTTACATTCTCTCAAAAAATGTCTTGTGAAGCCCTCTGCTCCTCAGCCCTTCCTTGGGCAAGGAGATTCCTTCAGCCTCCTTAGCACTGGCAGTGTTGTTCTGTGCTGTGGTTATAAACTCTTCTGAGGGTCAAAGGGCAAGGGCAGGAGGGCAGCAAGGGCTAGCAGCCCCTGGCATCACTAGCCTGGCACCAACAGCTTTATCCATGGCATTGCCAGGTCTTGTTTGCCAGCCAGGGTTCTGCCTGGTGGGAGCTGATGTGTTGCTGCTTGCAGTCTCTGAAAGCTTGTGAGAAAATGTCTCAGAGTTGCCAGTGGATCTAGATAAAGAATCCATGGAATGGGTTGCAGGGGGGCGGGGGTGGGTGCTTGTGCTTTCTCAACAGAGTGCTGTTTCTAGAAATTCAAACTAAACTAGACAGTTCTGTCAAGAAAATGTTAAAAGCTCCTGCTAGATCTTATTCCTTTATGCCAGGCATTTATGCTTTGTTTCTGTCACAGCAGCAGGTGGAATTTTCATAGCGATAAAAGTATTCTTGGCAAGGAATAATTAGCAGAATATTATGGATTAGGTGGGTGTTCCCTGTGCAAGGACAGAGCCAAAGCAAAATTGTGAGGAGAAAGAAAAGGCTGCAGTGACAACTTTGTCCTATTGCTGGTTGTATTCTCAGTGACCTGTAAAACCAACAGAGCTTTTAGTGTTTACAGTGCATCAGGCATGACAATAAAAATAATTGTACGTGTACAATACATTTGGAGAGAATGGAGTTGAAAGCACTGCTTCAGGAAGTGCAGCCATGTCCAAAAGAAGCTGCTGTTTTGTGCATGCAAGTTCTGTGTACAGGGCCCTGGGTTTCAGAGTACAGTAGTTGTGCCCCAGGGGCCCTTGGTTTACTGGGTTCTTGAGACAGCTGAAAATTGTCTCATTAATGTCATTATTGATAGCAAAGGAAACGTACTTAAATTGCTTTTCAGAGAGGATAAAACACATAATTAAACATATTTCGGAATTCTTTTTAATTATATGGAGTCTATTTTCTTTATCTTCTACTTGAGCTCCTGGACATCTTTGTCTATCTAAGCAGACAATACATTTTTAATTAATAGCCAGTAAAGACCTCAGGATGGAAATAGAATCCTACAAAAAAGATTTCTGTTGTGCTTTATTATATGAACAAATCTCCAAAGAAGACTTTTAATGTCCTAGTTTTTCTCTTTGAATATTCTTCTTCCTCTGAGTGGAATCCAGCTTGGACAGAGGTTAGTGCAACTGACGCCTGGCTGGGTCATTTTGCTGTCAGGTGTAACTGCACTTGCCTGTAGCATTCTTTCTCTTTGCTGGAAAAATGGTGTATTTTTGACCCCACACATCCCCTTTTCTCTCTGTTGCCAGCAGGCTGTGTGCAGTGCTAGCACGTTTCCAGAGATTTTCCTGCAGTGGATTCCTCAGAAAACTCAGAGTTGATCAGGGCGCCCCAGGCTATGGAGCAAAATGTTGCTGCTGTCCATCTGCTCATTGTTACTGCAGGGATAAATATTCCTTTTGGGGACCGCTCTAAACACTGGGAGCTGTGTTCAAGGTAGCAAAAGACTGAGTTCATTTGGGCACTTTGCTTATAGGGCTGCAAGCAAATGAATTGATTAGAATTTCTCTAATCAATGCAAGGTGCCACGTCAGGGAGGTAGAAGTCACGTCTTATCCATCCTTTCTCTAGAATAAGGTAAATTTATTTCCAATTCTCAGTATGTAGCCACTGCTCTGTCTTGATACAGTAAATTTCAAAGAAAGCATTTGTTCTTTCTGCCTTGTTTTCAATGTTTGCAATTTCAGATGTAGTCTATTTCCAAATGCCTTGTTATTGTTCATACAGATTTAATTTTCCTTGGTCTCTTTGTAACAATCTGGCATAATTTATTTGATAAAGCAATTTAGTTATTTTTAAAGAGAGCTCACATTAAACCTGTTTTGGTTGCTTTTCCTGCTGAATACCAAAGATGAAGGCTTGAGTGATTTCCGTTTTCCAAAGCAGAGTACTGAATATATTTTAAGAAAATGATAATGGACCAAAGAACAATGACTTTGATACATCTCATTGAGTCCTACTGAAGGGAAGGTGGAGCTGTCTGACTAAAATCTTATGCGAAGATTTCTACAGAGAGATCTATTTGTCTTAATTTTCTAAAGAAGCTTCAAAGTGTGTGACAGATTATTTCACTGCTAATGTGCTCAGTCTGGGCAGTGCTTTGCTCAGACTTGGGGGCAGGGGGAGTGTGGGGAAGAGGTGGGTATGCTGTGCCTTCACCCCAGCCCCTGGGACCAAACCACACCAACATTTTCTGAATTAGCTCTTCGTGTTTCCCGAAAGCCTGGAAAGTGGCTGCACAGGTGTGACTGTGCCACTGGGCACCCGCAGTCAGGGGACATCGATGCCTGTCAAACCACACGTGGGTATAGGATATACAGGATACACCTATAGCCCTATAATTGTCCCAGCAGCTCTCAAAGCGGTTTTTTTTGTCCCTCCTTACGGTGGGATTTACCCAGGTTTGAACCAGAGCTCAGGTCTGAAGGCTGCGGCATGGTTCCTAACGTCGTGCTGCCTTCGGATCAGTAGATGGAGCTCCAAGATAAATCGTTCCGGCCCTGAAGCATCGCAATCAATTAAACATAGCAGCTGTTAAGAGACCACAGTAATTACAAGGCTAAATGATATCCTTAAATAATCACTTGGGATTTATACATCTTATTCCTTAAATCTTATCATTCATACATAGAGGTTTGTTAGAGAGAAAAATAAAATTAATTCCACGCCTCCCTGCCAGATCTCTCTGGTGTCTTTCCAAGTGTTTAGAAGACTGAATGATAGCCAAAGTCATACATGTACTCTTGGCTACAGTGCTTTTTCTTCAGCTGCCTACAGAAATCCAGTTTATAGAAACCTGCTTATGATAATGTGCTTTATTTTTAACCCTCTTAAATTTGCTGCATTTTCCCCATATAATATGGACAAGTAGTACAGAGTTCTGTGGTTTTCCCACTTTACTGTGTTGGCCCTTAGTATCCCAAATTATAGTCTATATTTAGTGCTATAATTATTGTTAAAAAATCTGACCCTCTACTTCAGGGTAATTTTCATTATAAATTAATTGTCTCTGACCTCTACCATTCATATATATGCTAATTGTTCCCAGTGTTTATATGCATCCCTTAAAACTTTGGGAAGAGGAGACTGTTGAGTTCTTGATAACAGAAGAAACATCATCAGTAAGAATTGCCACCTTAAACTGTGCTGTCTATACAGGATACAGTTGTCCCACAATATTTTTGTTGTGACAGCAGTAAAAGATAAACTGTCAGGGCATGAAAAAAATGGTCTTAAAGTTATTAATTAAATTACTGAGCATATGACAGGAATGACAGTTTGTTTTATGAGAATTTGAGCTTTGGTAAAATAATTGCCAGAGAGATAGAAACTAATTAGAACCCAGTAAGAAGATTGCCATGTATCTTCATTCCAGGTAAGTGAGATTAGGAAGAGTTAAGAAGCTGTGAGAATGGCACACACATTGGAGATCAATGAAAAAATAAGGATTGACTCTTACAGGATGCCTGGATTAGGTCTGAATTAATGTCCTGTTGTTCACGACATAGGATGGGAAATGCTGCTGCTTTTGCCCTGTGTTTGGCTCTATGATAACCTCTGGCAGTACCAGTGAAGCCAAGGCTACTCTATATTAATTTATTGAGACTCTCTTTGCATCCTGTTAGTTAACTAAACATGTATTTGCTTCTCCTGACATGTGAGAAATCCACAGAGAAGCATTAGCCATATTATATATTAATGTAAAATGAAATGAATAGTGATGGGAGCTAATAGGCTGGGCTTTGAACTTTGGTTGCAAGAGGGAAGATTTCTTGCTTGTTCTTTCCACTCAGACAGAGGGATGGTAAACTTCAGGTAGGTGATGGGAAGATGCTGGCATACAGCATTGTGAATCCCAGTAGCAGGAATTGCTGAGATGATGGACCACCCTGGGGACCTGTTTCCATCTTCCCTCAAATTCCTTCTGGTGATTTTGCCAAGCTCCACCTCACACTGCAGTTTACCTTCTTGTTCCCTTGAAGGAATGAAACCCAGCGTGAGAAGAGCAGATTGACACTGAAAATGACGGGACACAGAATTATTATGAACATTTCTTAGAGAGGTCATTCATTAGAGTGCACAGCTGACAGTGAAAGCTGAGTTAATGTTTCTTCCCACGGGAACAATGCTGAGCTGTAGAGGACAGAACTCCCCCCAGGCTGCAGGCCGTGCTGCAGGTGAGCAGGAAAATGCAGGTGCTTGTCCTGCTCAGAGTGTCTGCTGCAAAATGACAGTGATTTAGGGGACCAGCTCCCCCCTTCCCCTGGCCTTGGGCGATGCTGCAGAGTCAGGGCACATAAGGAGCAGGGCATAAGCCATGTTTGCCAAAGTTTTGCAGTGGGAATTTTCTCTGAGGTTCTGCAGAGTTCACCTGCTGTGACCTCCTTGCAATATTTATGGAAATGTTTGGCTGAGCTTGTGAGGATTTGTAAATCCCCAAGAGAACTTCATGCAGGATTTCCATTGAAGCAACTTGCAGTTAACTTTCACCAAATCCTTGAGTATTGAGGAAAAAAAAAAAAAAAGACCTCAAAGGGGAAGGCTTAAAAAAAAAAAAAAGGAAATTAATTGGGTAGGAAAAGCAAAACACCTTCTGCTGTTTGAAAATTCAATTCCATATAACGGTAACCCTTGGTACTCAGAGCAGCAACTTTAATCAGAACTGTGGCTGACTTTGTTAAAAATGTTTTTTACTGCAGTCCATCTTTGCTATTAAAACCCATTCTTCCGTTATGCCTTGGAGGAGAGATGGCTCTGTTGGGAATAACATGAAGCATGTATATTGAATTTCTTTTTTTAAAAATGAAGTTAAAATAACAACAGCAACCTTGTCAAAGAGCATTGGCTGGGGAGCAGCTTGCAGAATCCAATAGCCCTTGGGCTTGCCTTCAATGGTCCAGTCTCACAGGTGGTTGTCAACCCTTGGAAATACTGTCAGTGTTGATTGTTATTTTTAATTATCAAGGTAAATGCTGTAACTTAGATGAGAGCTAAGAAGCATGGCTTGTCAGTTAAACTGAGATCTGAAATGCATTAATGGTGAAATTTCCATCTTCTAAAACCCTCTGGGATTTTTTGGAAGAAAGGAAAGGACAGACATGAATATGATGAAATTTAAGCAGAGAAGTAATATGATTTTGGTAAGAAATTGCTATGGAATAGAACCTGAGTTCTTCAGGCAGCACAGGTGAGTTCGACTGCAAGCTTCATGACCATGAACCTGCTGAACAGCACCTTCAGGGAGAAAAGTAGATAGTGAAATGATTTCTACTTAAAACATTTCATTGCTTCAAATTGAGTCTGGTTCCAAAAAGTGGAGAAGTAAGCTGAATAAGAATGATATCAAGAAGCTTCACAGGTAAAAAGAAAATATGGAATAAATCAGGAGTGTCTGACATTTCCCTTTCCACTTGGCATAAACCAGCAGAGTAGCAAGCTCTCATTATAAGCCATGCCGTAGGAGAAATTCTCCTGGAAAGATGCTGAGTGTTCATTTTTTCAGTGCACCATCTGTCCTAAGGCCAAACCTGTCCAGAATTTTAAATATGCAGTTCCAGACAAAAAAAAATGTTAAAACCAAGTACAAATTACTTAGCTTTTCTTGAGTAGGAACTGTCTGGATATAGACATCGAAGTTTCAGGGAACTTGCTGTCATGTGTTTGTAAATGTGAGTAGAAAATCCAGTGCTGAGCCAAAATCTAGCAGCAACAGGAGGGAAAAACTAAGGGGAGGGGACCCCTGTGCTACTGAGAGCAGGAAAAATGACACTGTACCCCGAATATCTCCTACATCCTTTCAGCAGGACCCACAGACACTGAATGCTCTCTGGCCACAAGGGAGGTGAAGAGCAGAAGCACAAAACAGCATAAGAGAACTGTCACTCCCTCCTTTGTCTTTCTGCAGCCTCTGCCTGGGAATCCTGGAGTCTTCATTTATCATCCTGCACTACTGAAAGCTCTCCTTGGAAAGGTTTCAAAGGAATTAGGGAAGAGCAAGGAAATAAGGAAACAAATCTAGCAACAGAATTCCAGCTCCTCTCATAAATTGCATGCTGGCCTAAGCTTTAGCTGGAATTTCAAGGCAAATGTTAATGGTCTGATAAGACTTATAGTCAGGAGGGGGTTTTTAAATGGAAATAGCATAGATAATACAGTGAATGGTTCAGGAAATGATCCACTTTAGACTAAAACTTCAAAGATAGACAGGCAAGGCTCATTTACTGGAGAAACCACCCATGTAAAATAATATGCCTGAAATCTCTCTGACCAAGGAGACGGCTTATTTCAGAGATAGTCATCCAAGACCTCAGCTAGTGGAAATCAGCATAGCTGGATTGATTGAATCCTGTGAAAACATAATTGGGTAGAGTATCCCCTGCACTTCATTTCTTAGAGAGAGGTAAGGACAGGTCCAGGTCTTGGGACTAAGAGGGCAGAAGCTGTGACAAGGAGTAATCTACAGGAGAGGCATAATGAAAGAGAAATAAATTTGTCTGTCAAAGGATTCAAAACAATTTGGAACAATAAAAAAATTGCAATATAGCTGTTCATTTTTGAGAAAGAGTCATAAAAAGGCTGATCAAAAACTCCATCCAACTTTGCAGTAGAAAAGATCAAGTAAAATGATACCATTTTCAGTAGAAAATTGTAGGGAGAAAAAAGCAAAAGAGCTCAGCTCTCCCTCTGCAGAGTAATTACTAAGAGTTACCTACTCAAGCTTTGTTCTGTCAGAGATCGTGATAACAGAGATACAGCCAGACTGTCTGTTTGGCTAGACAGCATTAATATAAACCACATCATTTAGAAACTACCTCTCCAGATTCCATCTCCAGATAGAATTCTGCTAATGAAGCATGATTCAGTTACATTCCTAATCAGGAAAATGTCTTTCAAGCTGTGTTCCAACTGGGCAGTGTTTTGCTTCCTACGTCCCAAAGACCAATTAAACACTTTGTATGCAGCTATGCTATAGATAATGAGTGTACTGTACAAATTAAATCAATTTTGGTGAGAAAAATAGCTTATGTTCCACTCATTTCAGTAAAAAGCCAAACTGCTGATTTGCAGGACCCCTGTAAAATGGAGTCCTACATGGAGGAGAGCAGGGATTGTAAATCTGGGTGGCAGCACGACAGTTCATGGGATCGGCCACTGGAGAATTTGGTGCCTAATCTGATTCTGCAGCATGTCAGTCACAGAACAGCAAAATGCTACAGTCTTAGTGGGCCTCCACCAGAGATAGATTGGACCCACTTAACTCAGGTCTGAAAAGGATGAAGTCCTATCAGTAAAACCTGAAAATAGCAGGGACATATAAATTCATCCATTAATAGAAGGCAAGACTTTGTAACCTTCTTCTCTCATCACATGGGTCTACTCCACTGCTTTTTTACCAGGTCAGAATTCTGCATAAAATTCTTCACAGCCTGACTTTAAATTAAATCCCCTCCATCCTGGCAAGGAGAAAATACAGAGGAAATCCTAATGCAGAAATATCCATATGGTTCAGAATGAGGACAGAATCCCACCTCTGCACCAGACTTCAAACAGTGAACTACAGTTTTAATATATAGCATTTTTAGGGAGATCGTAAAAAGCTTTCACAATGGTTCTCTCCTGGTATAATCAGGGAAGCCAATTCACTCCAGTTAGAGAAGAGTCATCCTAGCAGCATCTTAATGTTAAGATTTAATTGACATCAGACCATTTATCATCCACATTTCTCCCCAAAGATAATTGGGTTTACATATTGGTTCACCAAAGATTAAAACAAAATGTCTTCAAAACACAGGGGGAACAAAGCTATTTGTTTGTATCCATGAAGGCTTTTTGTTGCCAGCTATTTTGGAGCATCTTATTTTTTAGGCTGTTTCCTGATGGCTTGAATTCTGATTACTTATCCTCAGGAACTCAGTATGATATTAGTTCCACTGATCTTATTGACTTTGCTTTCATGTGCAGCGGGTAACGCTGGGGAAAAGCAGAAAGGATGGAGTCATTATGGATTCTGAAAGAAGTAAAAACAAACACCCACCACAGAACACTTGGAAGAACACAGGAGACCCTGCAGCACAGCTCTGCTGTAACAACCCACTCATCCCCACAATCTTTATCTTTTTGAGTGGAAAATGTGCTGGCAATAGAGAAAAGCTTGTGTGAGAAATGCAGGCTAAGCCTCCAGGTAAAGGTAAGTCAGTGCTTTCCAACAAAAGAAAAGACAAAAGGAAATGCACAGTGCTGGACTGAAAGTCCTGACAGATTCCCGTTCCCTGATCTACCCAGCCTTGGGGGAGGTGTCACTCTAGGCAGGCATTAGACTCTGTCCCCAAATACTCAGTCCAAATTTGAGCTTTTTGAATCAGCTGTAGAATGGACAAGACTTGCTGTGGTTCTTAGATGCTATTAGGTAAATTTTAAATTTTATCCAGGCCTAGGGAAAGGAGATATTTAGGTCCAAGGAAAGTCAGGCAGCACTCTTGAACAGATAACACAGATGGTTTGTGGAGTTTCCCTCACTGGAGATACTCAAGAACTGTCTGGACACAATCCTGTGCCATGTGCTCTGGGATGACCTTGCTTGAGCAGGAAGGTTGGACCAGATGCCCCACTATGGTCCCTTCCAACCTGACGTATTCTGTGTTTCTGGGTTTCTCTGACTCTGACTTTCCTGTAAAAGCAGGACACTGGATGTGTAACTCTGTGTTATAAAACTATTTTCAAAATCTGATCCTTGTTTTGTTTAGCTCATGCTGCCAAAACCCTTGTTCTAAACACTGCAGCTCCCAAGCTGGACTCAGAAAATCTAAATTAATAGAAGTTGTTTAGGAAAGTGGCCATGAGGAAATAGAAAGCAGGAATGCTCCTTCCTCTTCTCACATCCCTCTTATCAGATCCATGTGGAGCCTGCCACATACTTACCTACACATCTTCCTAAATGTAAGTTTATGGCACAAGGAGAGACCTCACCTGGAGATAGCTGGGATTTTGCTCCCTTATTATGCCTTATAAGGTGTAGAAAATTTGATCTTTTCAACAGTGAACTCAACACTGCAACTCGTTATTAGAGAACTGTTCTGGTTTCCTGAAGCATACAGCGATTTCGTGGCATGAGAAGGTTCACGTCTCTAATAAGGTTTTTTTTTTTTTTTTTTAAATTGATGCTGCTCTGTATTGCAAAGGGAAATCTGTTTTGTGTGGTCTTTTCTTCAGCTTGTTACATGGTAGAATGCTTAGATAGAAAGCAAGAGGGAGAACAGGAGCTCTGGTGCTTGGGAAAGAGGATGTCGATGACCTTGATTTTGCAGATGCTCAAGGTATCAATCAGAGGAAATGCAAATACTTTACAGTAGAACTGTGGCATACAATATTAACCTATCAGTGGAACCAAAGGTGAGCAATCCAGCAGTGATTAAGTAGTTTCCCTATGCATTGCTAAAAAGCTAAGGCACTACCACTGAAAAAGCAGCCAGGGAAATCAGAGGGAAAACGTGCACCCAAAGCTATGCATATTTCAGCTGGTGGAACTGGAATATCTAATTCACAGCACATGCCATTAATTGCTATTTTACAACACTCTGAACTACTTCAGTGTTTGCATTGATGGCTTTGCACTGAGGTCCTCTCAAAGCTGCGTTTCCCCAAAATCTCATTCTGCCAAGGAGGGACCTGCTGAGCTGTGCTGACACAAACACAGGTGCTGACATTTGAGTGACCCATTGATGATCTTATTGGCTAAGTGCCATGGGAAGAGATTGAGTGCCCATTTGATAGAAGCAGGAGATGAAAACAGGTGTCCAGGCTTTGATCCTTCTATTTGACAGCTGGATTTATATCCTTCAAAACCTCTCTATTAAATTGACATCTCCCAGGGAAGCAAAAAGCCCAGAAAGACAAGGGCAGAATTTCATATGAGAAGAGAAAGCTGAAGCAAAGACATTAAAATATTTTGCCTGGCTAACAGACAGATATGGAATAATTGGATTTGAATTCAGAATGTCACTCTAAACTCAGGACTGAATGATCAGGTATTTTGGGGGTTTTCCATCCCAGATTGTCAAAAGGGTTGAAGCAGGGGGACAGGTGCATGCTCATCCCTACCATTGCAGCTGTGAGGGAAAAAACTGAATTTGTGTTGCCTTGTATTTAGAAACCTTCCCTTACCTGGCAGGGTTCCTCTGCTGAATCTTACAGGAATATTTTTATTTCCTCTGAGACATGATTCAAGGTTCCTGCAATATTCAGAACAGCTGTGGATGTAAAAAAGGGAAGAGACTCTACAAAATGAAAGGAAATATCAGAGTTAGTGAAAATAAGGCTGAACGGGCCAATAGTGAAGTTTATAAAGAAATGCAAGCATGACCCTTGCTGAGGCTACAATCTGGAGTTCATTAATTTGTACAGATTTTTTCCCTTTTGTTTAGTGGGTCTTTTAAAACCCCATATTGTGGGTTAGGATCCACAAAGTTGGGGTTTTTTGTGGGTTTTTTTTGTTTTGTTTGTTTGTTTGTTTTTTTACCATTTTCCGGTGTATAAATCCTACTGGTACAGAGAACCAGAAATGGAAGACATAATAGTGTTGATTCCCTCCCAGAGCAGAGGAATGAGCTGCACCATTGAGGGGAGCCCATCAGTCTACTCAAGGCAAATTGTAATGAGATTTTGTGCGGTGTCAGCAGACCTGCATGTCAGGGAATGGAAGGACAGAGCAAATTGTTGAGACAGACAGGCAAAATTTGCTTGAAGAAGTAACTATGCAGTTAGAATTTGTTATATGGCAGCTACACAGGACTGAAAAAAATCTGGTAGAGTACTGATAAATGGCTAAAATGA
This sequence comes from Hirundo rustica, assembly GCF_015227805.2. Lineage (NCBI taxonomy): Eukaryota > Metazoa > Chordata > Aves > Passeriformes > Hirundinidae > Hirundo > Hirundo rustica. The sequence goes on from NC_053458.1 coordinate 5,293,992, forward strand.
GGAATTTTTTTTGATGAGCACTATGGATCCCACTGCCTTATCCCATGTACAGTTCATTCTATCTTCCTGAGAAAGGTCCACAGGGAAGAAAATCCAGAAACTTTGCTGAGAAAGGACTCATAACTTGTGTGGAGAGGCTTTGCAATTGAAGATCTTCAGCAAAAACAGGAGATGCTTTCTCACCCTTGCCAAAACATTTTCTGTAGAAGGAGCTGTTGAAGACAAATTTCATGCCTGGAGAAATACTTTTATAAAAGAGGTAGACAGTTCATAGGCAATGTTGTTAATCAATTTTTAGGTGTCTAGTGAATGTAAAAAATAGTTTATAGCAGAAAATGTGCAAGTAGGGGACTGTACTGTGGCAGTCCTCTGCAAAACAAAGCAATAAATACAAACAAAAAAATACAAACCAAAAAATTGCCAAGTCGTACAGCAGCTCCTAAGGGTCCTGTCACTGTGATTACAGTCAGCCAGCGATTGCAAAACACCAGCGCTCCAGTGGCACATTTAATGTTTCACTTCTGTGGCACAGCAGCAGTCTTGGGGCAGAGCCATCGTGGGGCACCCATGGCTCTGGCTGTGAGAGGAGACATTGAGTGACAGGCAGGCAGCTGCTGCTGAAACCCCCAGCATGGTTTTCCTAGCCAGCCATCCCTTGGGAAATATGCACTCTTACTGTAAGAATGAACTTCTTGGATTGCAGTTCCTAGTACCAGCCTCTGATCACCAGCCTTTCTTTAAAATAAAGTAAAAATGACAGGCAGTCAGCCTAGCTCTGTATTAGAAATTAGTATGGCTGAAGAAATCATGTTTTCTCTAAATAAAATGGAAGGATGTTGACAACGGCTTTTGCCACTTGATGCCCTTTATTAAGTTCTTTGTGTAGAATATAGAGAAAGAAAGAGAAGAATTTAAAAAGCATTCCAGTTGTGATTCAATGGTGATTCCTCATGGATCTATCAGTCCATAAGGAGCAGAACCAGAGTGCAAAGTTGTGTATGCTACAATGCAGCTGAAATTACATTATTAGAGAGTAGACTTGGCTTTGTTCTGCACAGCAAAGCCTGAAACAGTAAAAAAATGTATGCAATTATTCTCTATTTTAGGTAAGCATTAAACATTCTGATGTGAATTTTAGCAAGCAGTATCCTGTGAAAGAGAGAGATCCTTCAATAGTGTGGGGTCTGGGGAAGGCAGAGTTAACACAGTTCATAGGTCATGTGGCAAGGGCAGAAGTGGCTTACAATCCATCCAGCTTTTGATTCAGTGCCCCTCTGCTGATTTCTGGTGTGAGCTTCAAAAAGCTGTAACAGGTGACTGTGAGAAACCCTCCTCTAACTACGTGTAGTAATTCCTCCTGGCGGTGCTCACAGTGGTGGGAGCAGTCACGGTGCCCTCATGCTTCGCTTCCCACGGCAGGCCCTGATCTCAGCAGGAGCTTGATGTGTCACCAACAATGAAACCCAGAGCAGCGGCCCAGGTGGGTGTGTGGGGGAATGGTCAGACCTTGTTCCATCCCAAGGGTGATACTCAGCGCTTTTCTCAAATGTGGATGATAAAGATCAGAGGCCAGTGGAACATGAACTTACTTCCCTTTGGGGAGAAGCCTTGAACTTTGCTTCTCAGGAGAAGCGTGTTTAATGAAATACAAACTTCTCAATCATATGTGTAACAAGCTGCTGCAAAAACTGCCACGACTTCAGTTTCCAGCAAAAAGAGAAGAGCCTGCATTTACTGATACAGGCTTGCAAGCACAGGCATTTGTAGGGACTCTGTGCCCCCTCCTGCATTTTGCATCCCATTTTTACTGCTTTATCTTGGATTTGGACTGACAGTATCACTGGAATGGTCTGGGGACGGCGTGCCTATGTGCAGGTTTTTTTACCTGCATGACCACCATGTCAGCACAGCATTTGCAAATGTTAGTGCCACAGGAATGCCTTGGAAAGGGCTCATCAGTATGCATGCAGTAGCTGCTGAGCACAAATATGTATGAAATTCTGATCATTGGTATTGAAATGGTGATCCTGAATATAAATTAGGAGGCTTCTGAATACATCAAATTTCGGTTAAATGAGAACTAAGTAAATACTGTATTTTTAAATTATAGTTGTCTTCCATTTTTAAAAAAGGAAACCTGATGTTAGTTGGTTCTTCAGACTAGCTAAAGCCCTTTAGGAATGTAAAAAACACATTATTAACAGAGACATTTAAATTTAAAAAATAATTGCCTAGGCATAAGCAAGACTTTTATCAGGCATGTGAAGCTTTTAATTCTTTAGATCTTGTTGAGATATGGCAGATAGGATATAAAAATGCTTATCTGTGCAATTATTTTTTGCTCAGGGAATAAATTCTCAAGTAAATTGATTATTCTAAACAAATAAAAAACCCTAAACAGAGAGAGAATTCACTGTATCGTTTTCCGGCTACCACTTGTGAGGGCTTTATCTTTACAGCTTGCTTGCTATGGCAGCTCTCTGAAAACTATTAAACATTGGACATTTTCATCTTCCCCCGACGTTAAAGAAGAGAGAATTCCCATCATCCGGGATGTAGAAAAACCACCATCAATTTTTTTCTCAATTCCCTTTACAGAGGAGCTGAAATGCACTTTCCCTTTGCATGGTCAGCTGTAATCCTGCGAGCAGCTCTTCATACAGTCAATAGACAACCCCACACAGGGAAGACACCAGTAACTTTTCTTTTGCTTTATCAATCCTCATCTAGCAAATTAAATCTTTAATTAACTACATCTGTAACAGAAGTTTTTAATTCACCCAGTGAGAAACACACAGTTTGTTAGTACTGCATATGTTCAAATCACCATGATGTAAACATTCGATTAGCTTTCTGTTCATCTTAAGGCAGTCTATGCTTAACGTGTCAAATAACTGTGGAAAAGGAGAATGCAATGAATAGTAAAAGAAAGAATGGGAAAGCAAGTCTACATTCAGAAATGGCTGGGAGTAGTAATTCAGAAGGTAGTACTTTACTCCTAGAGTATGATCTCAGTCTCTCAAATAACAAAGGTACAAAATGCATCTCTGAAATCGAGCACTATCTTTGTGTATGGCCACAAGGAGATTTGGGACAAGTCAAAGATGCATAAGAGAGCACTCCCTTCACTCCTCTCCACAGTTCAAAAAATTGTCATGTCTAAATTGTGGGTAGACAGTTGCCAGGCATTGAGTGCTCATTTTTAATGATTATACCTGTACAACTAGATTTCTGAGCCAACCAAAATAAGCAGCTTTCTTTTGCTGTGATTTCACAGTTAAATTCTAAAATAAGGGCACTGCTGGAGGTATCAGAATACAAAACACACATTGCTTGGTGTGCAGTACAGGCATGTGGCAGCACAAATGGCATTACACCAAACAATATGCTCAGAGCCCAAAGAGTTTGCAGGAAGTCAGAGGAAACACAAGCAGGTGACAACAATAACGTGCAGTGTAAGGGGGAAGTGGAACCAGTGGAGCATGAAAATGCATTCACACCCCCTTCTCCCAGGATGGAATACGGAATACAGAGAGGAAAGCAGAGAGGATTGACCAGCAGATCCAGGGGCTGTATCTGGGAGTGTCAGGATAACTACAGCTGTTGGTTTGTGGGTGTTTGTGTTCCCATCCTGAATTTCTGTGGATGCTCACTCAACACCCTCTGTGATTCCAGAATTAGGAAACACTAGAAAGCAAAGGCCATTTTTTGAGGATCCCAACTTGTACACAACCCATAAGTCTCTGTCATGAACCAGAATGAATACCTTTAAAAGTTCATTTACACATCAATTGAAAAGGATTTTTATTTGGAAATGGCACTATACATAACAATCTTGATTGAAAGGCAGAGCTACACATAAATGTACAGCAGAACACCAAGTGAGGCAGGTGTATCAGCCTATGGAAAACTTGCTTTTTATGTTTTGCAGTGCTCTCAAACTGCCTCTAATATTGCACAGCTTTTACAGTCACATATTTTCATTTGTTTCAGTGGAGTTTCTCCACTCACACTGATGAAATAAGGAGGAGACTGCAGTGCCATATTTGTACTGGGAGTCAGGGCAGGATGTCAGGATCACAGTGTCACTTGCTCTGGTGGGCATAAAACGAAGATGATGTCAGACCAAAGAAACCGTCCCCAATATCAGTGTTAAACCTGAGGATTTAACAAGCAACAACTAAAAACCTTTCTTCAATGTAAGAATTCTACAAGTCAATAGCATTAAGTTCTGTTGCTGATTATGTGATCTTTGTGATATTTAATTTACCAATATTTCATGGCAATATATTTTCTCTTTCTAGCTGGAGAATGTGGTAAGAAGTAAAATCAGGAGCCTTTCAAAAGGTGAATTATTTGGAGTGGCTGAAAATCATACCTCTGAGACAAGTACTTACAAGCACAAATCCTGCTGAAAATTAGGAGACGTTGCAAACACTTTGTGCTAGCCCTGGGAGGGGATCCACTATGTGTTTTTATGGGCTCTTTAATGATGATAATATTTATACAATCAGTAAGCATTTTTAAGAAAAGAAGGCTTGGAAAAAACTAACAACACTTCAATGAAATGACATTTCCACCTTCAGCTGTCACAGTTAATGTTTTATTGATAAGATGCAGGTCTCACTGACTACCATAATATCCTTTACTTCATTTCCTTTGCAAGCAGCAAGAATCCATCATTCACGTTTTTCTCTTGGCCTACATCTGTGTGAGGCAGGGTTCTCAGTATATAGTACTGGAACAATATCATATCTCATATTATTCGGTTGATAGTTAAATGTCTGATCCTGTTGTTTATGCCCTCTCAATGGGCAAAGGGGCTTCACAAAAGTTTGGAGGTGCATGAACATCTGAGACTCTTGATTTAGGAATGAAAATCTGCTGATTATCTGCAAAACCAATCAATTATTTTGTATCTTTCTCTCCTCTCACCCACAGTGCAAAAGTGAAGGTGCAGACACAATGAACAGTGATAAAGGTGACAGAAATGTTCATGTACAAATCTGAAGCTGCTAGGATGGAAATCTAAAAACCAGTGGAAGAGTGGGCTCAGCATTGCCAGTGAGGCAGTGTGTGTTCACTGACAGCAAACTTCATTCTGTGCACTATTTCCACATCCCTTGGGTGCAGTATCGGCCCTCTCAGTGGGAATAAACGAGTTCTTCAGTTCACTTACCTTCATTCTAATTTCTAATTCACTGACTTGACTCACTGGTCACAGTCATCTCTTGTTTCTGTCTGGGCATCAGAACTACTCCTGACTCATATGACACTCTTCTTAACGGAATCCTTTTCACATAATTGTAAAAAATAACTTGTATTTTTGATAAGGGCATAAAAAGAAGCTTGACTTGAGGCACAACATTGGGAAGGGAGGCTTAAACTTCTGCCACTGATGGATAATTTGATAAAGCTGCACAGAGGATTTTTGTATGTGTATCTCTGTCACTCTAAAAGAAAACTGACAGTGGCAAATGTACAGACTCATATTCTATTTTTTCTTTAATTCATGTAAATTATAAAGTTAGTTACTGATGTGTACTTTAATAACATGTCCTGTATCTCACACCTATTTTTGAGAATGTTAAAACAAGAATGAACTTCGTGATGCATAAAATCATCAGCAGAAACAGTTCAGTAGAACAAAGCAATGATTACTACAATGTACAAACATGAAAAGTGCCCTGAGGACATCCCTTAAACACGGCATTACAAGGAACAATATGAATTGAGTTTCCTATGTCACTGAAGTCTCCTGCTACAAAACTGCCATCCCTCAAAGTAAAGCTGGAAAGATGCCTTCTGGCAGAGTGGAATCCCTAAAGAGCATGGGGATAGATCACACCCAGCCGGTGGAGGACAGCAGAGAAACCTGACTGTGCCCATTCTGGGTCACAACTGTTTTCTCATTAGCCAGCGGCTCCAAAATGGCATATTTTCATTAGATCTGCTTCCACTGTACATTCTGTCTTTAGTCACGTGTCATTTCAACTCCATGTTTGAGAAGTAGATCTGATGTCTCTGCTCATTGCTTTAAGAGTGCAGTTGCTGAGGTCTTGCCTGGTTGTTGTTCTGTTTTCTCCATTGTTGGCTTCATTCAAGGATGTGTGAGCGTGTATGTGTAGAAAAGAGAACAAGAGAGCAGATAGGGATGAAGAAGAGAATAAACTAACAAGCATTTGTCCTTTATTTAAATTATTTTCTCAAAAAATGCCTGGATATCTTCTTTTTTTCTTTTTTTTCTTTTTTTTTTTCATTTTCCCAGAGTTTTCACCATGCTTTACAAGTAGGGAAATCTTATTTTCCCCTTCAGAAAGACCGAAAAATTGAGACAAACACAGTTATGCCAGAAGTTATCATGCAATTTCTCTGTTTGGTTGGGGTTTTTTAATATTCACAAAAGATATTCCCTCCTCTAATTCATGATATTCAAAATTCCTTACATACAAAATACCTTATTTTTGCATGGTTTGAGCACTGTATTGGCCTTAAAGTGTAATTCTTTTAGGTGCAGAGACAGAGTCATTTGCAAAAAAAGCATTTTGGTGAAATCCAAGTCAAGATTCAATAGTTAATGCCATCTGAGGGCAGCTTTGAAAAAGATAATTAGCTGTCCTTTCTCCCAGATTTCTGTTTGAATCTGTATATTCTCATGTTTGGAAGTTCTAGGAAAGTTCCAAGTTTTGTTTTTCTGTTGCAGCAGGAACTTACCACAAAGCGATACTTTAAAGCGGGTCAGTAAAACTTTGATCTCGAATTTTCAAATCTAACCTGACATGCAGCACGTTAAAGAGGATCTGATTTACAGACAGTCCACGCTTAGCACTTTCGAAGGCAAAGTCCCCCTCTTGTCTTCCAAGCTGAATGTTCAAAAGGGGGAGCATCCCAAAACATCAGACAAATTTTGGAAGTCAAAGTGAACCTTTGCTATGGCATATTTGGTATCTCTGAATTTCTTTTTTCTCTGCTTTTCCAGGGATTAAGATACAGAGATTACAAAGCCTTTCTTGTAGCTCCTGTATGAGGAATAGAATAGGGGGCCCTATAAAAAAAACCTCTCATGTTGACGTTCATTATTTTCAAGAGTTCCAGCTATTTATGTGTCTGTAAATCTCCATTTAGCAGCAGCAGGAGTTCTCCATGGAGCAAGTCTGTTCCATTACACTGAAGCACCAACCTGAAGGAGGATGCCTGATCAAACTGTCATCTGCATCTTTCAGACTTCACACCTGCTTGGAGTCAGGACAGTTTTCTATTCATAGGCTCTCTCCCTTCATCACACTGGGCCAAAGCGATTCTTAATAGTAGCACTGAGCTGCAACAGCAGGTAATTCAGACTTGCAAAGAAAGGACCAGCTTCTACTGATGCAGATGCAGGCAAAACAACACAGTTCTTACACTGAACCCTTTTCACTGCTAATACAGCCCCAAAGACAGAGTCTGACTTCTTGCCATAGTATGCATTTATTCATTCCTTTATCACACAGAGCAAAAGTGGTTTTCACCTGTCACAGAACTCCTGGAACTCATCTTCATGTGGCAGTAGAGAAGAGTTTTCTTTGAAAGTCTCATGGGAGAGCCATTTGCATGCAGCACGTCGTGGACATGTTCCAAATGCTGCTGCACCACAGGCATACCAATGCAGAGGGCTTATAAAATAAGGTTTGTCGTGGCTAGTCCTTGAGAGGCGGCATATTGAGAAGGGAAAAATAAAGGTATTAATTGAGACTGTAGCCACTGTCCCCTTAAGAGAAGCGTGTCATCTGCCCGCCTTTGGCAGTGCGAGTCAATGCCAGCTGACAGAGACCTTCACACGCGGGATGTCTGAAGAGACAAGTGGGAGTGTACATGGACTAAAGGACTGATATGGAGTGACTCCAAAATTTGCACATGTATTTTGTAAGGCCCTTTATTCAGGGGGTACAGATGCACGTATCAGGGCATTTATAGCTTAGTTTTATGTCTAGTAAGGAAAGAAGTGGCAACTGGGCAATAAAAGAAAAACGTCTTTTGCGACACAGAACTTGCACAAGTGTGTTACAGAATCCATACAAATGCAGGGATTCATGGACAGAAACGCACATAGCTGCAAGAGTGTACTGTACATTTTCAGCATCTTGCTTTTGGCTATCACAGATCCTGTAGCTGGCAGAAATAACCAGCAGTGCAATTCATCATTTTGCTGTGTACTAAGTCCTTTGCATTTATCTTCTTTCACTGATGTGATATATAAAACTTGGTAATTTCTGGGTATTTTATTTTCCATTCAAGAAATATGTTTACTGTAGTCTCAAGGTATGTGCAACTTGCAAAAAATTATTAAAACACCAGGAACTGACACAGCAGTTCAACATAGAATTTCCCAGACAGGAAGGAGAAGAAATGTTAGTGCTCTGATCACCTATCTAACTTCCATAAGCATAATTTGAGTCTTTCAAAAATATTTTTAATATTTTTGAATTGTCTATTTCCTGCCTATTTGAGCACTAATTCATGGAATTGCATTGGTGGTTCTGCTATAGGAGCAAAGGTGCCAAGACCGAAAACAAGACACTATTACCTCTTCATCATAAGAGAAAAGATACACACATGGATTGAGGCTGGAGCTCTGAGTCAGGAATTTCTTGTAGAATGTGCTTCAACTTGGGGGACCAGAAAAGGTAGTTTAAAACCCTGTTATCAGGAAGCTTAAATTTGCCATGCATGGAGCCACATCCCTACATCAAACAGAGCTACTCAGGCTGGAAATGTTTAATAACTTCATCAGTGGTTCACTGAGGTATTAGAGAACGTGATTATTAAATTTGCAGATTAACATCAGGATTGAAGGGCTGCAAGCATTTTGGAGGATAAGATCAGTATTCAAAGCTATGTTTATAAATTAGAGAAATTAACAGATTAAATGTGAAGACATCTTGATAAGAGCAAGGACAGCACAGGTAGGAACGAGGGCTGCAGCAGCAGAACTGAGTGAGAGAATTCTGCAGGCAGAGTCCAGAGAACTTCAGCACGTCCTGAATTGCACTTCAGCCAACAGTGCTGTAGCATTGTACAGTGCTGTAGCATTGTGCAAGTGACAAACGCCACTGGAGCTGTCCAGTCTGAAGCCCTGCAGGTGAGATGTATAAATGCCCCAAGCTTCCCTCTCCTCTGCTGGAATGGTCTGACCCACCTGGTACGCTGCACTTCAGGGACACTTGGATCAATTAGTCCTCAATGGTGGTAGCCAGAAAGATCACAGATCTAAAAACCAATGGCTTTGAGGAAAAACTGAATAAATTGCAATAGTCCAAAGATGTCAGGGCTGATGGGGGTGGGAAGGAGAGAAAACAAATTGCCATGTAATAATAAGAATCTTCTTTCTTATATCTGTATTCTGTCAGTAGTATTCTGTTATCATTGGACTTCTAAGGAAATATCTCTAGACAGCAGCATTTAGCTTTTTTTGCTTGTCTACAGTATAAAAATATTTATATTAGTTTCCTTACTAAATAGATAGGAGGATGTCAAATAAGTCCCATTTTTCTAGGCCAGTTTGACAGAGAGAATAGTATATTGCTGTTTATTGTTATGCAGTATGGCTTTAAAGTTGAAATTCAGTCAAAATGACTGACTTTGTGGTGGAAATATCAAAGTTGGAGTTAGACTTTGTATTTAGCTGCCTCTAGTAAAAGAAGTTTCCCATACTTACTTTCAAGTATCTAACTCAGCAGAGATGGGAAAGTTATGAATGTTGTTAGTATGTGGCCTGTTAGCATTTCACATTTATTTTAATTATTCGTTTTATGGTATTGCTTACATCATTCTGGGATCAACACCCACTAGGGCATTAGTGATTTTCCTTTTCCTTGTTTTGTCACTCACTTTCCAGCAATTAAGTTGCCCTTTCTTTATCTGATGAGCACTGGATTTATGTCCAGAGTATATAGAGTTGTCTGCACAGAGATAGACAGTTCCCTTCATTTATAAACTAGCTGTTTATTTTCAATGTTATTTATTAGAGGCATAGCTAACATTTCTAGTTTGGTTATTTTATTAAAAACTGAGTCAAATTTTCAAGCTTCAACCAGCTAGGAATGGATAATACATTGCAAGGCACCTCCAGTAATTATAGCAATTTTCTTAGAATAACTTGCTCTTCCATGAAGTGCATCTGTAATTATTTATCTCATTAATGGGATAATCTCCTTAATCAGCATGACCATGTGAAAATGCATTTCTACATATAGATGCAATTCTAATGCCTTGAGTGTGTTTTTATGAATTTTTCACCTTTTGAAGTATTGTGTTAAGAATTTATCTGTGCAGAAAAGATACTAAAATAATTTCCTGTCACCGTCCTAATGTATGTGTACCATCACTGCAGGTGCATCCAGCTCATTGAACTGCTTTGCCCTGGTATCTTTCATGCTGCATTTACATAATGGTTATTCTCCCCAATATTCTTTTTAGGAAAATTATTCTTTTCTTATTTTGTTTTGGCCTGATCTTTTCCCTTTATTAGCCTTTTGTTTTGTTCACTAACCTACTGTTGTTCAAATACAAAAAGAATCAAGATCTTGACACTGGACTTGGCCTTGCTGTAGCTCAGTGAGGTTTGGAAATTTCACATGAGCAATTACTAATTCTTCTATTCCTCCTTGAGAACATGCTCTGGTATTTTCAGGGACTTCAGTGGTGCATGAGTTTGCTATTTGTCTAATGAGAGGCTTATAGTGTTGTTGCTAATGGCTGGAAACATGCACAAAAAGCTGTTTTGAGGTATTCTACTCATAAGAAAATTGCAACTTTCTACTCTCAGTAAGTTTGACTGAGTAAAATGTCCTTCAGCTGGCTATCTAGCCAGCCAACAGCAGAGGAAAAATGTTTGCAAAGAGCCTTAGAGTTGTGGGTCATCTCCAAGTGCTGCTCCTTAGGGAAGCTCTGAATTTGTATCCTGGTGCTTGTCCACTTTGAAACCTTTTGATCTTTCCCTGTTTCCTCGTATCTTTATGCCACAAAACTGATTCTCCTACAAGTCAGTTCCAGTGAGATGTATAAAAACCTGTCCCCAGAAACTCAGCCACAGTGATGGGTATCGGAGACGAGGAAGCTGCCAGGGTGAATTGAAAGGATGTGACATCTCTGTTCTCCACTTCTGCATTATGGCTCCTATTTTCCTTGAGGAAGGAGACAAATGGGGCTTGTTTCCAAGCTAGTGAATATAAAGTTGAAGTAATTGCATCTGCAAATATGTGGTCATGGTTTATATGGTTGAAATAAATGACATTGTGTCTCAGTGCTCGGTGATGCAGAAAACAGAGTTAGAGACAGAAGCATAATTTTTTTTTTCTTTTTGTCTTCTCCCTGATTAACCAACATGTCGCATCTTCCTTTTATCTGAACTCTGCCTTATATGATGATAACCAGCTGTGTGTTCATCAGGGTCGAATCCGCAGCAAAACACCTGTGACACAGACATTTGCAAGGTACTTTAATGGTGCTGCTCCAACATTAAATGTGGTCTGATTTGTTATTCATTTTGTGAAATCCTGAGCATACAGCACATAGAGCAACGTATCAATTTGTTGTGCTTTAGCAAACAAAGAGTGTTTGTAAAAGAGCCAAAACAAATCTGCTGCTTGCCATGTCTTGTGGATAGGTTGCTGTTCTAAAAAGTATGGAGCTTTCCATCAGTGTGCGATACAGAGTTCAAGTTAATGCTTTAGTAGTATATTTTACTACCTCTATATCCAATAAATACTTTGTCATGGTACAATTAAGTTACATTTCAAAGAAAATGTAGAATTATAGAATCATAAGACTGCACCTCTTCAGTTTGTTATTTCACAGGAAAATCATCTTCATTTTCAGGAGCTGTGTTTCTACACTTACTATTGATTCATGGCTGTTTTTTTGTGAATAAAAGCAACATTTATCTCAAACTAAATTTGTGTTGATCGTGAAATATAATCTTGCTGTATTGTTCATAGGAAGGAGCCCTTAGATGCTTGTGTAGTAAGAGCAACCTGCCACAGGGTAAGAGCTGCCTGCTGTAACGATAGGCTGGACTGGGCACATCTCTTCTCTCCTCTGGAATGGGGACAGAGCATCCCTGGTGCTGCTTTGTCACATCTGTGAGCTTGTTTGAGCTGGTGCCTAGGATCTCCACTGGACAGGCTGAGTTTGTTGGCTGCTTTCAAACAGAGGTGTTAGAGGGGTTTTATGAGAACAACAGGTGAGGTGGGCTGACCCTGGCTGATGCCAGGTGCCGCCCAAAGCCACCCTTGCCACTCCCCTGCTCAGCTGGACAGGGAGAGGAAGAATGACAAAAGGCCTGTGGGCCGGGATAAGGACAGGGAGAGATCACGCACCAGTTACTGTCACAGGCAAAACTGACTCAGCTTGGAAAGATTAAATTAATTCACTACCAGTCAAAATCAGAAATAAAACCAAATCTTAAAACACCTTCTCTGCACCCCTCTCTTCTTCCCAGACCAAACTTCACTCCCCATTTTCTCTCCCTCCTTTCCACCAGCAGTTGCAGGGGACAGGGAACGGGGGCTGTGGTCATTTCATCACCGTTGTCTCTGCTCCTCCTTCCTCCTCAGGGGAAAGGTTCCTCCCACTCTTCCCCTGCTTCAGGCTGAGGTTCTTCCATGGCAGACAGCCTTCCACAAAATTCTCCAGCATGGGACCTTCCCCAGGCTGCAGCTCTTCCCAAACTGCTCCAGCGCGGGGCCCTTCCCTGGGGTCACAGCCTCCTGTGGGCATCCCCTGCTCCAGCGTGGGGTTCTCCATGGGCTGCAGGTGGATCTCAGCTCCACCATGGAGCTCCGTGGGCTGCAGGAACACAGCTGCCTCACCATGGTCTGAGCCGCAGGCTGCAGGGGAATCACCTCCTCCCCCTCCTTCCCCACTGACCTTGGGGGCTGCAGGGCTGTTCTTCTCACATGCTCTCACTCCTCTCTCTGCTGCCGTTCTGCTGCAGTTTTTTACCCCATCTTTCTAAAATCCATTATCCCAGAGGCTCTGCCTTTCTTACTGATGGGCTCAGCCTTGGCCAGTGCTGTGTCTGTCTCGGAGCCAGCTGGTGTTGGCTCTGTTGGACATAGGGGACACTTTTCACAGATGCCACTCCTGCATCCATGCCCCCAAAACCTTTCCAGGCCAACCCATCACAACAGGGAAGACCGTCTCCACCTGGGCACACAGTCTATTTCTGTTCCTGTAGGGCTGAAGAGGCTGCATTGGAGTATCCTTCCATATTCTGTACAAAGTAAAGAGTCTGGGGTACTGGGCACGAGAGAAACCCACAGACAGCAGGAGCTGCAGTGGAAATCTATTCCTCCTTTTCCCTCCCCGTTTGCTAAAGACAGCTGCAGAGAATGTAGTCTGGGAACCCTCTGCACTTCTGCATAATTTTGCACTTAGTAATGATTAAAAATTTGCTCATTTACTGATTTTTAAGGAGTTGGTTCCAGTTCAGCTGTGGATAAGTTATTTTTCCAGCTGCATCTTAATGATAGTTTTCATATTCAGCACCATGATTAATGATTTCAGAAACAATAAGAAAAAATATAGTTTTCCTTGCCATATTTCTAATCCTTGTGAATCTGGAAAGTTTCTGTAAATAACCTACTCTTATCTTTAATTGTGCTGGTTATTTGTGTAGGTTTCTTTGTCCTTGTTGATGCCTCACCTGAATGCTGTAAAAAGGCTTCCAGCTGGGTGCCATGTGTTTAAGTAGCTACTGTCCTAGTCCATACTGCTCATATGATACAGTTCAAAAGCAACCTGCCTTCAATGCAAATCTGGATTCGTTGTTAATCAAAGCACTCCAGAATTACACCAGTTCAAATGAGAATAGAATGTAGTGCTGTGATACAAATCCAAAGCAATCCAGTTGAACTCAGCCCTCAAAGTAGTCACCATAGATGTATTATAGAGCTATGGCCACACAAAATCACTTCTCAGTAGTGCATTCCACATGTGTTTGTTTTTATTCCCAGCAAACCTGAAGTGCCATCAAACTGTAAATAAAATTATTTCCATCAGAATATGAAATCTTGAAATATTCAGCCGCAGGCTAAGTCTTACTCCTCAAGCATCATTCCTTTATTTGAAAGCTGTTCTCTGCTGCAGACTGAGTTACTCTGTTGGCAGAACCACTTCCTGGGGCACTCAGATGAAGAAGATGTGGCTGACAATTTGTCTTCAAAATCCCCTGTTTGCTTTAGGAAGGCTTATTATTAATAGGTGCCTTTAGCATATAGTGAATCATTTAATTGCCAATTTCCAGTCTGTAGAAATTGCTCACAGTTCACCAGTGCAATAGTCATTATCAACTTGTAAAGGCCTTTTGTTTGCTCCTGGCATGAGCTCAGTGTCATCACATCCATTAATCTGAATAAACTGCATGTTGTTTATCTCCATCATTTCTGTGAGCTGGTGGTGAGCCCTGTCAGTCCCAGAAGCATTGAGATGAATGTGTTTCCTTGGAAAACCATTGCTGGGACAGGAAAAAACAATGACTAAAGAATAAAGTGCTGAGGAAAAGAAAGGGAAAAGTTAAAAACTGGGTGTAAAATTGAATTACCTGGATTTGAAGATAAGATTAAATTCCTTCTGGCCAAACTGCTGGTCTGAAGTCAGTGGGAATGATGCCTGTCTTCCACGGCAGCAGGATCTCATGTGGAAATGGGTGTGCATTTTTTACCAGGTAACTTCTCAGTCCATGCAGACTTCCCTTTCCATTGGCTGAGTCAATTGATGAAGCTAAATACAATATGACCCTGCAGACCATGCAGTTGATCAGACACACATGACAGGCAGTGCAGTGGACAGAGCCCAAGGCTCTGACTCACATCTGTGTTCATCGTGTGAGCAAACCCAGTGTGAACAATCTTCTGGTGAAGCCTCTCCACTTCCACAGAGCAGTAACAGGGCTGATCCTGCAGCTATGGCAGGAGATACACTTCATCCAGGAAGGGAACAGTGCTTTCATGCTTTTGTAGCTGTGTTCATTTGGAAAGAAATTACAAATGAATAAATTACTATCTTAGACTGCACAAATTATTTCAGTGGGTCATTTCAATGGCTTTATTTTTATTGTTACACTGAAGTTTGGAGTGTTTTGTTCTGTTGTGGAGGAGCACTGAAGAGACACTGGTACCCACAGGTTCATCTGAACCTTGTTGCACTGAAACACTTTTTAATAGGGTTGAAGCCCCTTGTTGCTGTGGGAGAGTCACCCTGTCTCACTTCTCACCCTGTAAAGTGGAGTGCAGGAAACAGTGGATGTACAGCACAGAAATCCTCCTGCAGGTTGCTGTGAATATGCAGAGACCCATCTCTAGAAAAGCTTCTTTCATGTTTATTTTTAAGAACCTGAATAGTGTGAAAAACTTGCTAAAGTGGCAATTCTTCAGATTCAGATAAGATTTCCCCATATATTTCTTATCTCCAGTGGCTGCTGATAATGACTGGCCCTCTCACCTGCAGAGCTGCTCAAGAGTACATTACAATGTCAAGTGCTAAAGGAAATCGGGAACATATTCATGAATGCAAGTGGCAGCTTATGTCCCAATTTCCAATGAGCAGTTTCATTTGATGTGACAGAAAGCATGCAAATTGGGATATTGGCAGGAGCAGAAAAAGTTTTTTGTGCATACGGTGTTACAAAAGAAAGCACCAGTGTCTACATATATTAAAATTAATCTGTTTTTAAGGTAGCAATGCTGTAAGGAACAGCTCGTGCACTCAGTGTTTTAAAAGCTGAATTAGGATTACACAACAATTTACAGAGAGGGTTTTCATATTAATGAAGATGTAATTCCTGAGTGGGACTGTCCTCAAGTGGAAAGCCTACAACTCTAAGTCCCAAACACAAGTTAGATACAACAGTGTCTGGTTGTGTGCCTAATGCTAATTAAATAATGAGGATTCTGAGACTGCTGACCTCAAATTTTAATTGGGGCTTATTAAAAAAACCAGAAACCCCGAACCTAGAGATCAGGCAAATTCAGAAGTTTGCTTCCCCTTCCCTCCCATTTCTAAAAGTTTATATAGATCCAAGTGGACAATGCCACTGTTGATGTATTTATAATTTTGTCTCTGGGTTGTGAGGCCTCTGACTCTCTATTATAACTGCAGAACATTTGTGCAAAATACTGGCAATAAGGAAATAAGAAGGAGCAGAAATACTGGCAGATTTGCTAATCCCCCTTTTTTATTTTCTCCTTTCCTGCTCTATTTGCTTGGCCTCTTCACTTCTTCCTCGAGGCATATTTTCATCTCATGTTGCTGGTTGTGCACATCAATTTCACTGGTACCTCTTACAGACTAAACCCAGTAACTTGGAGAGTCACCAGTGCAGTAGATGCTTTTTTTCCCCCTTTGGCATTGATCAAAACACAGGATGGATCATGGCCACGTGCCAGATCTCGTGTGTTTTGGTCAGTGCTGCTGGCACGTGTGGTCAGTGTTTCTGCAGTCATTCTCCTTCTTAGAGCTCACACTTTTCCCAGTGCTTTGCTGAGAGTTCATCTCTTTGTCCCATTGTTTGACTGCTTTTAAAATGTTCCACTAAATGGTCACTTTAAGCAAATTCTGTTTATGGGTAGAATAACACTGTGATTTCGGATGTGGCTTCTAGAGCAGGACTTGTGATGACAATTTTTTCCTCATCTTGGACTGTCTATTCAGTGATTGTCTCCCTCAAAGAAAGTTCACCAATTGCACATTCAGACATACTCTGTTATATATAAATATGTTGATCTATCTAATTCCAGACATCTGATAACTGCTTATATCCCAAAGAGACCCTCTGAGACTGGGACTAAGTTGTGGTCTTATTGGGGAGGAAGAGAAAAAAAAGGTGTTGTTCTACTGGATAGTTTCAAGGTGATACTTTGTGGAAAAATTGAGGTTTTGTCAGTGTTTAAAAGTGGTAGGAGCTGGAGACAGAATGGAACTTAACCTTTTGATAGCTTATGTTCTGCAGATGGGTATCTTGGAAAAGACTAATCTTGTATTGTAATGCTGGACTATGTTCCAGATGGAGAGAATAAATTGAGTTGGCAGAAAATATGAGCTGTACTTTGTTTCCATAACTGAATTACTGGCCTGAAATGAAAGGTGGAAAGGCTGGCATGTGGACACCCGAGCCTCCAGCAATTTGGGGACACCCACGTCCCTGCAGTGACTGTTAAAGTCATATGTGCATACAGGCAGGGCATGCTGAACTGCAGAGGAAGAGGTTTCCACCTCAGAAAGACAGGCTGTAGTCACAGCACCTGGAACAGTTCAGAAAGAAAAATTTTGGAAATATTTTCTTTTTCCACTGCTTTTTCACTTCAGCTGCTGTTCATGAGGGCTTAATCCGTGCCTGCTGTCTTCCTCTCATTCCTGGCAGCTTGAACCTCTTCACATATCTGAAATATCTGGCCACCTTATTGCATCTCATATTTCCCCCACCCCTTATTTCTTAAATAATTTGTTCACAATTTTGAGAACCAAATTATTTTATAGCAGGTGTCCTTTCTTCCCTCAGATTCTCACAATATCCCGAGGTAAAAATTCAGCAAGAAGTTTGGAATAGCCTGGCAACCTGTAGACCACCCTGGCCTCCAGGACTTGCATTCTCTTTGTGTTTTTCTCTCCTGAGCTCATTTACACCTTCAAATGGTTTCTTGCCCTCTTCTTCCCTATTTTAATCCTACATCTTTCCTGGTTGCTCTGCCAACATTCCTGCTGCCACCTATCGAAAGTCTGGAGATGTCATCACTGTTCCCTAAGCCATGTTAGAACCGAGCACACACATTTAAATATGGATGAGCCTGGATAGATTCCACTTTGTCTTTTGCCTGGCACTGTTATAATCTTGTCATAAACACTTCCTAAAGGACTGCCACATTGAAATATTTAAGAAGCTGTTTAATCTAGTCACACTGATTAAAAATATTTAGTTCTTTAATGCACCTCACTCGCTTGCTTCTATTTGTTATATTTACTTTACAGCTTGCAAATTTGTTAAGGAAAAAAGATCAACAAATAATGATATTAATCTTAGTAACTCGCATACTTTTGTTATGAAAGGCTCATCTTTTGCCACTTTCTGCAAAGGAGGAGTTGGCAGGGAAGAAATACACAAAAGAAATATAGATATAAAATATTTATAAAATATAAAAGAAATATGGTTAAATAATTGCTTAGGCAGGGAAGAAGCTATAACTGAAAAGACTTTCAAATAATTTTATTCCAGGACTTCAAGCCTGAATTATAGTATCAGTGGCAGTTTTGCCACTTCTGTCACTAGGAAAAACTTTTCACTGCCCTTCAATGTCTGGTAAAATCAACAGAGCTCTGAGAAGTGTCAAATTATTTGTGACTTTGGCTCTGAATGCAGTAAGCTCCTGCTTGATGTGTCATTAGTTCAAAGCCAGTGAGGACGAGCAGGTCTTGCCTGTTCTTTGTCTTTCATTCCCCTGGATAGCTTGCCATATCTAATTAATATTTCCTCACCCATCACCATATAATTCCTCAATGCTGTCTTCCATATGAAATGTTTTAATCTATTTTGCTCTTTGTACCATGTGTTGTATAACAGGCTCTAGCCAGTAGACAATGGAAGCAGCTGCCTCTGGTGTTAAAATGTGTGGCAAATGTGTCCTGTTCTGTGCTGTGCTGCTTTGATGCTCAAACCTCATGGTAAGGCCCAAAACTCAGAAGCATGAAATAAAAATTAGTCTAGAGAGACAAAAAATCTCTTATTATCACCAGCAAGTAGCAAGAGTCTGTGTACCTTGTTCATCATTCTGTGCATCAGATAAATTATGGATGTGTTGGTGGAGAGGAAGAAATAAATAATAGAAAGTAATAATCAGTTCAAAGAATTTCCATGATACATATTTGTAAACAGACATAGCTGCAGGTTTGTGGAAGCCTTCAGGAAGTTGGAGATGATCATTCTGTCAGTCATGGTTTAACCCCAGCTCAGCCCCACAGCCACTCACTCACTGCCCATGGGATGGGGAGAGAACCCAAGAGCAAAGTGACAACTCCTGGGCTGAGATAAAGACAGATTAACAGGGAAAGCCAAAGCACACAGAGAGAGCAAAGCAAGGAATTCATTCCCCACTCCAGTGGGCAGGCAGGTGTTCAGCAGGGCTCTCCATGTGTAATGGTGACTTGGGAATTCAAGCACCACCCCTCTGAATGTTCCCTCTCCCTTCTTCTTCCCCAGCTCGATATGCTGAGCACGACACCACAGGGTCCAGAACATCCCTCGGTCACTTGGGCTCAGCTCTCCTGGCTGTGTCCTCTCCCAGCTCCTTGTGCACCTCCAGCCCATGGGTGGGGTGGGGTGAGGAGCAGAAAAAGCCTTTGCTCTGTGTCAGATCTGCACAGCAATAACTAAAACATCCCTGTGATATCAACTCTGTTTTCAGCACAAATCCAAAACACAGTCCCATACCAGCTACCAGGAAGAAAAATTAACTCTGTCCCAGCCAAAATTAGCACACCATTGATACCTTAAAGAATTTGTACAGGAGTGTCTCAAGAAGTTGCTTGGGAAATCTTTAGTGTTTTTTCCTGGTTTTTTCCAAGGTTTATCTGCTTGCTGCATATTGCCCCTTCTCTTTTTGGTATAGTATGATGGGAGAGACACAAAACATTACTGGAAAGAAGAAAGGAGTTAACCTTGATCAAAGTTACTGAAATGTGTCTGTAGAATTTTTTTTTTTTCATTTTGGTTAAATTTGTCAACTTCCAGCTCATTCAGAATGGGTCCAAAAATCCCTCCAAAAGTCTTCCAAATACCTTGTGAGATTAATTTGGGTGTATGAAATGAAAGTTTGCAAAGTCATACAGTTTAGCAAAGCACTGAGTGATCACCATTTACAAAATTTTTAGGTGTCATAAATTAGTCTTCTATTTTTATTTTTAAATGCTTATTCTAACATGAATTTAGCTATTCTAAAAATTAATGCTATTTTCTGCAAAATTTTGACTGACATTACTTTGACCTAATTAATTTCTAAATCTTTAAATCTGTTACAGTATTTACATGAATATTCTTCATCTACTTCACAGGTTTTAAAAAACCTGAGTTTTCACCCTGATATTTATCTCAGCCATTTCACGTAACTGACATTTTTGGAGCCAAATCCTCTATTTCAGTTGAGAATGGGAAGGCAGAATGATTGGAAACAATTTACAGAGTATTTTTGCTTTGTTGGGAAGCCTCAATATGCTGTAAAGCGTCTCAGAAGTGCCCGTGCCAGCCCATGCTCTCAGCCTGCCATGGCCCGGGGCTGGTGCACGCAGAGCTGTACTGACCTCCTGGAATAAGTTCATTTCTCTTGTTGTTTAGCTTGCTGCTTTCTGCCTTCTCTCTGCACTGTTCTGTGGAGATACAGAAACTTAACAGACAGTGAATTGTCCTTTCCTTGTCATTTATGTGTTTTCCACAAGACATTTGTGATTTAGCAGGGACTAGATATTCCTGGATGCAGATATTGCACAGCAAGCTCGGTGCTTTTTTCCTTCTCCTGTCTGGTGAGTCCGAGAGCAGGGGATAATCCAGGCTGGAATTTCTGCCCATGCTGCCTCCAGGCAGCTCTTTGCTTCGGAGGGCACAGCACAGATGAGTGCCAGTGCACCTGGAGCTTCTTTCTCTGAGCCTTCCTCCGTGCCTCCAGCTCCCTGTCCCGAGAAGAGGCCAGCGGGCACAGCCCCGGAGCTGCTCTGCTGCTCGGGAGGCACAGGCAGCCTCCCCTGCCTGGCTCTTGCTGCAGCTGCAGAAGTGCTCTGGCCCCACTGCAGCAGCCCCTGGAGCAGGGCTGAATGCGTGCGGTGCTGCAGTGGTGTGGGCATGACCTAAGCAACCCTGGGTGCAGTCCAGCTGACATTAACAGATCTCTCCTCCCTCTGGATGAAGGGAATTTCTTGTATTTTAGTTTTCCTTGGAATGAAACTCCTTTGGAATTGAAATCTCAGAATATACTGGTTTGCGATCAATACAAACGTGCTTATCTCTAGCCTTGGCCTTGAGAGACACTCAGCTTGCAGTGGTAGCTATCTATATGTATTCACTGACTCAAGTACTTTCCAAGAAAACAGCAGTAGCAGTTTGACCTCTAAGTAATGCTGCACTTCTGTGTGTCCTAGGAACTGGGCATCTGCATTCCTCTTGCTCAGAGATGTGGATTCTGGAGCAGGCAAAAGCAGGGAGATAAGAATGGCACCCTGCTGGTTCAACCATTGATATTTTTCCTTGTCTCCTCAGCCCCATCTCAGCCTGATTTACATCTTCTGTGGAACTGACAAACAGAATTGGACATTGGTGAAAGTAACAGGGTTGTTACAGTAGAAAAGCCTTTCCCTTTCTTCTGGAGGTGTAAGAACTGCACTCCTTCCTTGCCTGAAGAGCTTTATTTGGGCAAAGCCACTGGAAATAAATTCCATTCTGAGCTTTGTCCTAAAAGGGGGCCGAAATGCCAAATCTCTGATGAAAGGAGGCCACGGGACCAGCTGCTCTCATCATGCCAGGCTGCTTTTAGTAGAGCAACAGAAGCCAAAAAACATCAGGTATTTGTTTTGTTTGTTTTTTGAGGTTTCCTGTAGTTCTTTGGGCTGGATTCTATTTGAAGATATGTATTTTTTAGGAATCTGTGTAGCAAACAGTGACCTATATTATTATTGAATCACAAAAACTATCTACAGACAGTGGGACTATTACGTGAGTCCTACCATATTTCCTGGGTAGGATAACCATCAATGAATGACACTTTAAAGCAATCTTTTGCTTTTAAAAGGCTTGGATGTCCATAGGATTGAAGAGGGATTTAAACCTTTAATGAAAACAGAAGGGAGTGGCAGAACCATTTAAGCAAAATGGATCATAACATAAAGGGGAATTGAGCCAAGTGAGGATGTCAGGTCACTGAACGAGATAAAATAGTGGCATTAAATCCTTCTGGTTCTTATACTGAAAATAGAACTGACTTCTTGGTGTTGTATGTCAGAAGCTGGGGTCCTGCTAGTGCTGCTGTATTAATTTTCTGGAATTAATAAGGGTCTTTTTCTGAGCATAGAGAGTCTTTCTTTTGAAGCCCTTCCTTGCTTAGGGGAGAAGGGCATTTATTTATGCTTATGAAGCCAGATTTTACCATGCACACTACATGAGAAATCCCACTGAAATCAATTAAAGAATATATGTCAAAAGTGACCATTCAGTATGAGGAAGGGTGACAAAATCTGTTCTGTAGATAAACCACAGGAGAAGAAAAGTCTGTCTTCATACTTTATTTTTATAAATCCTTAAGAAAACACAAGACAGATTGGTACAAGCATGTTGCAGAAATGGAGGTGAGCAGAATTTCTTCCAAACAGCCTGATAGCTGGGTTGTACCCTACAAGATTAAGCTGGTGATGAATATATAAATAAACTAATTAGCAGCATTTTTCTGTGGGAGACTAATATCCTGCTGTATTAGCCCAAAGTACTAGGAACCAAAGAGAAAACAGGCAGATGAAAAGATGGCAAATAAAGGCCTTAAAAAGAAAAAAAGACAAAAGGAAAAAGAAAATGAAAAATTCTGCCTTGGAACAGATTCCAAATGGAAGATTGACATAGGGGATGCTGGTATTGTCTCCTACCTTCTGCTAGGGCTGTCTTATGGCTTGAACTGAGGAAATCTAAACTTTCTAGACTGGTGTAAAAGGAAAAGCATCTTGAAATCCTTGGCCTGATGCCCTATTGAAGCATCCATTCATATGCCATTTCAGAGTGGGCCTGGCTAACAAGAGCTTCTGTTGGAATCCTGAAAAGCTTCCAAGGATATCCAGGCACGGACGCCTGGCAAACAGGAGCTGTCTATTGAAACCCACAGCCAGCGTCCATCCCAAGAGCTGGATCAATGGAAAATCTCACCTGCTCTACCTCTAGGTGTGAGGAGATCAACAGAGAGCTGTGCAAGGAGACAGCACTGAGACAGAATTCATGTAGTGCACTCAGTTGTGGTTAATGACAGCAAAAGACTGAGGAGAGAAAGTGTCACTTCTCGGTGAATATCTAAAGCCAGAAAAGTATAACTGATTTACTTCTGATTAAAAATTCTTAAAAATTACTGCTGTGACTGTTGTGCATCTTGACAACTTTTAAACAGAAGCACAAAGTTATAATTAAAATTATTATATTTAAAAGAATGGTTGTTCTTTTAAGGATATTTAAATAAGACTAGAGAATGTATGTGCCATGCTAAGAAGAGAAAAAAGAAGAAACGGAAAAGGAAGAAGAAAAAAAGGAAGTAGTAGTATTAGTAGTAGTGGTAGTAGAAGAAGAAGTAGAAGTAGTAGAAGTAGTAGAAGTAGAAGTAGGAGAAGGAGAAGGAGAAGGAGAAGAAGAAGAAGGAGAAGGAGAAGGAGAAGGAGAAGGAGAAGAGAAGACCTCGACTCCTCTCCTTCTCCTCCCTCCTCCTCCTCTCTCCCCCTCCCCTCCTCCCCTCCTCCTCCTCCTCCTCCTCCTCCTCTCCTCCCGCCCTCCGACCACGCCCTAGAACGAGAGACTTTTGTCCTGTTCTTAAGACAAATGTTAAGAACTTGGTGTGACCTGCAGCCCTCATCCAAGCTGTGCTGGAGATGAGCAATTGCAGCTGTGGCAGATGATGGCAGGCACTGACCAGTCATAATGTGGGATAAACAGCTAAAACCCCAAGAAATCCCAGGCAACTTCAGCGTCTGTGTTTTCTAAAGTGAGACAGCAGAGAGGGGAGTGACGTCCCATTGTGAGGTTGCATGTTTTGGCTGTGTGAGGAACCGGCTGTGGAAATGCTGATGGATTGCCTTGCCTGTGTTTCCCCTGGCAGGGATTCCCATGCCTGGACCATGGTTTATACACATGGTTCATACAGAAGGGCACTGAGAGGTGAAGACAGCCTTTTGTTCAAACTATAGGTGGCTAAATGTAATGAACCCCCAGCAGTGCTCAGTTCTCATGACAACACCTCTCATGTTCAAAGGATCTTTCTCCCAAGAATTTTGAACTTTTTTCAAATTATCGAAGGCAACTTTAAAATCTTTGCAGCTTTCTGTGGTGGTACTTATGCAGCCTCCCGTGCCTCCCATGCTGAAGCCACCCCTTGTTGCTCACTGATGACTCCCTCAGGTTTTACTGATCAGGCCATGAGCAATTTTCTGGCTCCATTCCTGTATGTGCCACTTGCAAACCTCAGGCTGCTTGTGGTCCCTGTAGCTGCACTGACAGATGACCAGCACAAGGAAGGTGGCTCTCAAATGAAAAGTGAGCTCTCCCCTTTGCTTGGGAAGTGATGGGGAGGAGAGGGAGGAGGAGGTGTAAATTTCCAATTTACTGAATTGACAGATGTAGTCATTTGTAATATGTCAGCTTTGCTGAGATGTCTTTCTACAAATTCATAAAAAATAGACTGCAGCAATTTTGTGCATGATTGATGATGGTGCATACTTCATCCAGTTTTAAACTCTACAACCTCGTGTGCTGAGCAGTTTTTCCATATCGCTTTTTGTAGGACATATAAACATTATCTTGAAGTCTGCTTTGTGTGTTTTACTGGCATTATTAATATGTTTTAATATGTGTGCAGATCAGTCCCATTAAAGTCATATCTTAAGCACATTTGCTGCTGAATATCTCATCAGGGAGAGATGTATATTTATAATCCCTGTTAAGAGCTTGCCAGTCATATAGTCTCATGCTTTTCCTCCTTCAGTACAACTTAATGTTTCAGTTTATCAGTAGCTGTGACGGCAGAAGCAGTGGGTGCTCTATTCTGAATGGTTTGCCGTCACATTATTACTCTTTAATATGTTATATGGTAGTTCCATCTTTCTATCTCCTTTCCTTTGATTATAGCATCACTGCAAATTTATGTTCTGCAACTTCCTCTATAACCTCTATTAACTTTTGTACAAGTCTGGGAACAACATGAACAGTATTTTTTGAAGCCCCATTCTGTCCTCTTCAGGAGGACATGCATGTAAATTCATTATGCATACAGGAGACTAAAACAGATTTTAAACCTCTGTTAAATCTATGTAGCTGGGTGAAAAGAATGGATACTTTTTTATTTCATTAGATATTTGTGCGGTAGTCACATTGCTTTATCATCCTACTCCTTTATCACTTGTATTAATAATCATGTTTAATTTCTATCAAGTTGTTCCTGGAACTTACATATTACTCCCTGGAGCCATAAATTGCTGAAATATGTTGAGATTGTGTACTTGTTTATGCAATTTCACTAAAGCCAAATTGGATAACAATGGCTGAAAGTGATGAGGCTTTAATTCCATTGAATACTTTATCAAAACCATAAAATAATAGATAGTAATTAAATGGTGCAAGCAACTGATTAATGCCTTGTGAAGCTGCACATGTAGTCTGCTCTCTTGCTGCTGTTTTCAAGGGCAGTGACAGTCACTCTATGCTTCATTGGCTTGTGTGAAAAAAACAAAACTTGTACAGCCAGGCCACTTGCATGGTCATTTCACTGCTGACATCTCGACACGAACCCCTTCAGGCTCTAACAGAGATCGCTTCAGCACAGTAATGGCCTCATTTGGTGCCAGGGAAATCATAAAGCATTAATTCTATAAAGCATCATAATTTGCTCATTATTATGCTAGAAAAACATTATTAACAACACTTTATGCCTGTTTATAAGAATTCTTAAGAGCAAGCTGAGAAACTAAATGGCGGGCGGGTCAGCCGTGCTCTTTTTAATCTGTTTGGATGAAAAGACAGGGAGTCCCAAATTCTCCTTTCCTGTGCACATGGCACCAGTGAGGCAGGGCACACAGCTTCCCCTCACAGGCCTGTTCATGCACAGCTCGAGCATTCCTGCCTTCCCAAGTCACTGCTTACAACTTCAGCCTTACATCATCTCAGAGATCTGGTAAAGACTCCTAAAGCTGAACAGCATTGTCTTGTATCCATGAACAGCCCAACACTGCTGACAGAAAGGTGACTCATCACAGTTTTTGTAGGTGAAGTTCTCCTCTAATTCCCTAATTATTTTGAGATCCTCTACAGCACAGTGACAGGTAAGATGAATCTAAAGCCAGGGATCGTAGCTGCAAGTGTGATGGGCAGCTGTGTACTCACATCCCCTCAGGAGGTGTTAGAGCCGGTATTGCTGCCTGTGGCTGTAGTTAACATCTGATGCCAGCTGGCACCAGGGAAATGGTGATCAGGATCTGTTTCTGCAGCTCTTCAGGAAAACATCACATTATTTTATGCACAGTGGCTCTTCCCTCAATGTTTCTGGGTTGATTCCCTCCTAAAAGGCACTAAAACACGTTGCTGCTTCTGTGGAAGATACTTTCTGGAGATTAACACTGTCATGTCATTTTACTAATGAAACAAAGGCATTTCCAGCTCTCCTCTAGGAGAACTCAGAACCCTGGGTAGTGACAAACTAAACTTCACCTGGCTTCCTGATACCGAACCAGGCTTTGTGTTTTAAAGCACACATCTGCACGGGATGTCCAGAGGTGTGAAGTTAGGTGCCCAGATACACAGGAGCATCATCAAAGATGCTTTTTATGGCAGAATGCAAATGTGGCTTGGTGTGTAAGGAGGACAGGAACAGACTTCTCTCACTGGTCCTCAGTCACAGGAAAAGAGATGATGAGCACAAAGTGAAATGCTGGAAATTCCATATGAATATCAGAACCTTTTACACTTTGAGTTGGTTTAACACTGGAACAGGTTACCCAGGGAGGCTGTGGTGCCTCCATCCTTTGAGATTCTCAGAACCTGACTAGACACAGCCCAGGGCAACTTGTCCTAGCTGACTCTGCCCTGAACAAGGGGTAGATGCCTCCAGAGGTTCCTTCTCATCTCAACTATTCTTTGATTCCTCAGAGACCAAATATTTGATGCAGATTATGTAATGATGAGGAAATATTAAATATAGGTGTGGGAATACAGGACAGAAGATAGACTCTGCAAAACATATAACAAAGAAAAATTTTACACTTACTATCACATCTGGTGTATATTTGCTCCTGGAGAGAATGTAGAGCTTACAATCACCTCTGAGAGGAAGGTCAGGATGTGAGCTAATACTCAAGTCAGTGCTTAATTAACCAAGGAAAAATATCAATAGAGGTGCATGTGAATGTCACAGATAATATGGAAATACAGTTTCTAATTTAATGCAGTAAAGTCTCTAGGCATGCCCACTCCATATAAATGAGATCTAGGCCAATATTAAAGAGAAAGGGTGATAAAGTAGGGAAAGAAAATCTAATCTGGAACAGCCCGCTGCAGAATTATCTGAGATGTACTGATAGGGATCATCTGTGCTTCTGAACAACTGGACTTTCAGTTTCAAAAATATTATTTTTAATGAGTTAATTTGTCATTCAGACTTGTGTTTATAAGTCGGCGTTCCACTTTGGTTCAAACAAATCCATGAATGTACCATCGTTTCTAACCCGAAACCACTGGATTGGTGACAGAAGGGATCTTGCAGAGGAGCAGCATCTCTCAGAGCTGCAGCAAGGCTGGGCTGCCACAGCCATCGAGGGAGGCTGCCCACACCCCAGCTGGGGCCTGCAGTGTCCAAAACAAAACAACTCCTCTCCTTTTCACTGCAGATCCTGTGCCCTTCATTCCTGAGTGGTGCTGGCACATGGATCTGGTGATGGACATTCACTTTGTTATGTGAACATTTGGAAGTAATGTACCTGCAAGTAAGGAAAGTGTTTGCTCTGCTCTGATATTGGGAAATGCAGCGTGGCAGAGAGCTGATGTGGTCATTGGTAAGAGAACCTGCTCCTTGTTGAATCATTCAAACCCAGCCAAATCTTGCTGTGTGCAATGAGAGCCCAGTGATCTTGGATTGAAATAACTCCAGTAAATTGGGCACTGCTGTTTCTGTAACAGGACCGTATTTGGAGGTCAGATGTGCTTCAGTGGCATGGATTTACACTGAATTCCTGAGATATCAACACTGCAATCTGAAAGGAAATGGCTCTAAAGTAATACCCACAATGTTAAGTTCCCCCTTTCTATTGCTGTCTTAAGTAATCCATCCTGCTTTAGTTGTGTCCTTATTTTCCTGCTCTTGAGCTCTCTGTTTTGCATAGCCGCCACAATGCTTTCTGCACAGCATATCAAATGGGTTGTGTAGCCCATTGCAGCAGCATCTGTTTCAGTTCTTGAACTAAACCTCCTTATTCACCCAACTTCATCCTTCACTGACTTCTGGGGACTTTTTTGACAACAAAATAGTAAATCTTCTTCGATTTGATAAATCTCTCTGTAAGTAAGTATACCGTTCATGAATGCTGCTGGGTAGCTCTGGAAACTGTACACCCCTTCTTTATAAACCAAAGACAGTGTGGGCAGTGGTGATGGATATTCTTCACAACTTCATGCACAGTGGTCCAATCTTCCAAAAACAGTGTTAATGCCAGGTGGAGGCCAAACAGTTTATGTGGTTTGGGTGCTTTTCTTGTATTGGTGGGAACATCCAATCCTGCCATGCAAGGCCTTGTTATTACCTAACACTATGTAAATTGACAGTTCTACTTAAAACTAAACCCACTGGTGGTAGTAATGATAGTGGCCTTGGAAAAATCGATGAGGCAGGAGTTCCCAGAAGTATTGTTTCTCTGAAGTCTGTGGGTTGCATGGGTTCTACTCTTTCCCCAAATGCCTGATGGGGAAATGCTGACCACTGATGGAAGGAGGATATTGTGGCAGATTCTTACTTGGCCCAGTGCAGGAGCCATGTCCTTAAATCAGCTTCCTACTCAGGGTAACTGTCTGTTTCAAGTGATCTAAATTAATTAATAAATCTAAAGCAATTTAATTTTTAAATGCTCAGTGTTCCATGACTATAACACACAGTTCTCTGTTTGTGTTAGTGATGACTATATTCAGTCAGGTCAAAACAGTAAAAAGGGTAGCAAAAGAAATACTCATGGAGAGTGGAGGACGCGTGGGGGAAAAAAAATTAATCAATATTTTACAGCAAGAAAGCACCAATATTATTGGGGAAAAGATTTTTCAGGCCTGCTATTAAGAAATACAATATGTGAAAAGCGAGGAAATATAGAGATGACTGAATCCATACGATTAAGAGAATGAGTAAGCATCACTGAGTGCCTCTGTCTTTCTTTCACACCATGTAATTGATTTTTAACTAATTGTATACCCAGAGAAATCCTTGTGTGGGAAAAACAAAACAAAACAAAACAAAACAAAAACAAAACAAGTCATTGGATCTAAAGCAGTTCTTATTTGAACAAATAGGTCACCGAGTACTGTCCCGGGGAAGCCTATGCAGTAATATGGGTACAGATGTGTTGGCTTGTTCCAGGGTTTGAGCACGGGTGTGAATGGGCACTGCCTGCCCCGGGATCACCGCGGTGCTGTGGTCAGCTCACCAGCACAGAACCACACACCCTGGCAGGAAGGAGCACGGGTGTGACTGGGCACTGCCTGCCCCGGGATCACCGCGGTGCTGTGGTCAGCTCACCAGGACAGAACCACACACCCTGGCAGGAAGGAGCACGGGTGTGACTGGGCACTGCCTGCCCCAGGATCACCGCGGTGCTGTGGTCAGCTCACCAGGACAGAACCACACGCCCTGGCAGGAGCACGGGTGTGACTGGGCACTGCCTGCCCCGGGATCACCGCGGTGCTGTGGTCAGCTCACCAGGACAGAACCACACGCCCTGGCAGGAGCACGGGTGTGACTGGGCACTGCCTGCCCCGGGATCACCGCGGTGCTGTGGTCAGCTCACCAGGACAGAACCACACGCCCTGGCAGGAGCACGGGTGTGACTGGGCACTGCCTGCCCCGGGATCACCGCGGTGCTGTGGTCAGCTCACCAGGACAGAACCACACGCCCTGGCAGGAGCACGGGTGTGACTGGGCACTGCCTGCCCCGGGATCACCGCGGTGCTGTGGTCAGCTCACCAGCACAGAACCACACACCCTGGTAGGAAGGAGCACGGGTGTGACTGGGCACTGCCTGCCCCGGGATCACCGCGGTGCTGTGGTCAGCTCACCAGCACAGAACCACACACCCTGGCAGGAGCACGGGTGTGACTGGGCACTGCCTGCCCCGGGATCACCGCGGTGCTGTGGTCAGCTCACCAGGACAGAACCACACGCCCTGGCAGGAGCACGAGCAGCAGGCAGAGATACCCAGAGCTGCATGTTGCTCTTCGTGCTGCAGTTCTTCAAGGCTCCTTTTCTCTGGCCGCCCTTGTCCGCAGATGTGACAAAGCTCCCCCTGCCATGAGGGGCTCTGTGCCCGCTCCCGGCTCCCGTTTGCCGTCGCTGTCCAGGCGGAGCGGGCTGGGAGGGCTTTTGGCTCCACGCTGTTCTCTGAACACCCACTCCCCTGCTCTCTCTGAAGAAACAACACCAACCTGTACAATCACGCCCTGCTGCGTGTTCCCTTTTTGTGCTTCATGCCAGCTCCCAGCCAGGAATATCGCATCACTGCACAGGAACGTTTCCATTAATGTAAGTGTGATTTCCTGGTGCTCCAGACCCCTTTATCTGGTGCTCGTACGCACAACTGCCTGTATCTGTGCACTGCAGAAGGATGCATCCAGAATTCATTTTCTTTCTCACATAACATGAAAGGTATTTCTGAAAGAGTAACTAGTGAAGTGATGAGAATCCTCCAGGCTTTGAAGTCTAAGCTTTGCTCGTGTGATTACTTTAAATGCCTCATTTGCCATTTAGGGAAGCGGTATTGATGGGTTTGGGTTTCTTCAACACCCCCCTCTTCTGTTTTGAAATTTGATATTACCCAACAAAGACTATTTGGAGCAAGCTCAAAGCTGCTGTTGTGTTTCCCAACGAGAGCCCTCCAATATATGTGCAAAGAGGAAATTATCTGGTGGGTGTGTAATACAAGCTCTCCAGAAGCATAGGGCGCTTCTCAAAATACTTGTTTCTGACTCACAGAGTTCAAATTTGAGTTCTCTGTACACCCAGCTGGACTTTTTCTGCAACAGTTACTCAGCTTCTCAGATAATCTCCCACAAGGAGGATTTGTCTCGGTGTTTGTTGCCTCAGTCTCATCTCCCCCTCATTAAAATGAGCTCTCAGCCAGCATAACCAAGACACATCTGCCAGTTATGCAGTCCAGACTTCCCTGTGGCTGGATATTAAGAGGGACTGTATGATGAAAAAGTGACTTATGCTGCAGAACAATTTGATTTACCAACATGCAAAAAATCAATCTTAGAACTCATCATAAGAAACCCCTTACATCACTCAAACCCTCTTTTACTCGACTACTCTGTTTCTGCTCTCAGTCCTGGCTGGAGTGTTACTCCTGTGTGTTTGACTTTTCCCATGGAAAGCCATCTGCAGGCTGAGAGTCTAACATCTATGTGGATTGGGTCCAGAAAGACTCCAGAGCATCTCTGCTGAAACTCCTGACTGCATGCAGAGAGCATGGTCTGCTCTAGCTGAGCAGGGTTTCATTTCATGGCAGACTTTAAGTCAGGCTGGGCACTCATCCTCCTCTTACAGCCCAGCAATGGCAAAAGCAGCTGCCTGAATGGGAGTCTGAGGAGTAACAGCTGGGCTATGGTTTCTGCTAATAAAGAATACAGACTGTGCATACATCCATTTAGGAAACCTACGACAAAGGAGAGTTAAAATGACAAAGTTAAGGTCACAAAAGTTGAGCTTTCCTATGTTTCCTGGACAGCATTAATCCAGCTATTTTACACACTTGAATGTTGTTAATCTGAAATTATGGGTTTCCACACGAAATTTTTTTTTTTTTTTTTTTGCTTAGGATGTTTGCTTCATTTAAGAGCTGGCATAATGAAATGTGCTCCAGAAAGAAATCAGAGAAATCAAGAAATCAAGCAGGGAATGAGCACCAAAGCCTTTCCTGTTGAGAAAAAAAAAGGCAAACAAGCAGTGATGCAAGGATCTGTAGAAGGCAAAATGATGGGTTTGTGATGGCTTTTTCTTGTGGCAAGTGAATAGCAGAGAAATGGGTTTTATCTCTACATGCACCAGAGAGCTCTTGATTCTCAGCATCCTACTCACATCAAATGAAACTTTTCAAGGCTGCTTCCTATTTGTGGGTTTTTCTGGTTTTGTGCTACACAACTAAGATCCCAGGGTTATAAACTGTGTAATTGTTGAGCAACCACAGTTCCAGCTGAGGCCACTGCGATCTTAATCTTGAATATATGAAGTACTGTATAATAGTCTGAAAACTCAGGTTTTAAACAGCTTGTGTTAGGTACCCAAGTTTAGCTGATACTTCTAACTCAGTTCATGTACTGTAAAAATGGCGAAAACAGTAACCTTAACACCCCAGAAAGTTTATAAAAATGAATGCATTGATGTCTGAAGCATTCACACTGTTCTGATAAGCACCACAGAAAAGCCTATGAAGAAATGAATAATTCTGTTTTCAAAGCAGAATCTGAATAGTGTGCAATAAATAATGCCTGGTGAGGGTGAATAATGAAGGGAAAATAAACTATTGAAAGCTACACATTAGTTGAACATTGTTCATTCTGCACACTGAATGAGGCCAGGGCCTTATGGAAACCAGCATATGTGACAGTGTCATTTACAGTGCTATCGTGGTGCCTGTGCACCGAGCACATGAATTACTGTTTCACAGGCAACCACACCATTCTGTGTGCTTGATTAGCAGCCTTTATAATGCAAGCATAGCATAGTTTTTGTATGCAGTAAATAAGTTACATGGTTTTTAACTCATTTGAAGTCCCTATTCCAAGATCTGAAGACTCTGAAGCCTTTTCAGTTAAATGGTTCTAGGGTTATTCTGTTCTTTTATGTGGGGGAACAATTCTTTCTCCCTGCTTTAGTTCTCTGAATTATGCAAACTATTTTGTCTGAAACTCAGAAAGAAAATAAAGAGCGAGCCTGGCGCAGGTATTTCACATGATGAATTTTATTTATATTATGAGAACAGAATTCCATCATGGAAACTGGTGGGCAGGGTTGGTAACTTCAGTGTTCCCTGTTGTACCACTGTTATTTAGGAACATGGGGGTGGCTCATGCCCCTCACAACAGCAGAAACAGGAGATGCCAGACTGGTCAGAGCCACCAGGCTTGTTTAGATGTGTGTCCTATGCTGCTGTTACTCACAGAAGGAAAAATGTGTAATTATTCCCCCTTCAAGGCTAGAGGAGCAGTCTGGTTGGCCTCCAGGCATTGAGGAGGAATTCCCTGGTTTCATAAGTGGGTTTGGTAAAGAAATACTGGACAACACCAATAGGATTTGAAGGAGACTCTACATGTGAGACAGCAATGGTGTGTATCGAGATCTGGGCAGGACGGGAGTCAGTCATGAGAGGTGTTCAGGTTGCTCACAGTCATTGTGAGGATGGATTTACATCAAGTTTGCTGCTGCCTAGATAGATAGTAGTGCTGAGGACAAAGAAAGGTGCCAGAAGATGATGGCCAGTCTAATT
The DNA here is from genome assembly GCF_015227805.2 of Hirundo rustica. Classification (NCBI taxonomy): domain Eukaryota; kingdom Metazoa; phylum Chordata; class Aves; order Passeriformes; family Hirundinidae; genus Hirundo; species Hirundo rustica. The sequence goes on from NC_053458.1 coordinate 5,327,472, forward strand.
TCCCACTTGGTAGGAGACAGAGAATTTGGGATTTGACAAAAGCCATGAACAGCCTCAGGGTCATTAAGCAGTAAGCTCCTATTGCCTACAGCAATAGCTAAAGAAAAGCTACCATTCCACTGAAATTTTGCTTTTTGGCCTTTTTTAGTGGTAATCATTACTTTTTATCCACTGACAAGTTCCCATCCTACTGTACAGCAATCAGACACTGGCTTATTTCATTATAATTTCTTAAATATTGGCATCTTTAACATCTGAATCATTGTACACTTGGTAAAAAAAAAAACCAACAACCCAAACCACCATGTTGTACTATGTCAATTGTTTATTCTTCCATCTAATCACAGGAACACTGTCCTGCTCTTTCAGCTTCCTTTGGAGATGGATAAATTTCCAGAGATGTCTAAAGCAAATTAGGGGGCTTCAACTTAACATGAAACAATGGCAATTTAAAAATTTTCTAAGGGTGCCAACCACGCTGGTTTAATTTTTGATAAGGGATGATACTACATTTCTGCATTTTTAATAAGGAGACTGACAAAAGACTCATTTAAGATCCCTAGAAAGAAAAACTTCTACAGCAGGACTGTAACTAATTCTTAATGATAAAGATACCAGGACAATCTATCTTAAAAGAAGATCATTAAATACTCACTAGTGTTGCTGCATGAAAGTCAAAACCTCACTTTTGATTTGCAGACTCATTGTATGTTCTTAAGATTGATTTGGAAATCATTTTCATATTTTGAAATGATGATGTAATAAAACCAGGAAAATACTACCCCTCACTACAGGTAAAACCAGAATGAACTTAACTTTACTGAATTTCTGTTTGTTCAGGGAATTAGTCTTTGAATTTCTATTACCAGGTTTTTTAATGTGTTTCAGAAAGATAAGTAACCTTAGATTACTAAACTCTTAAGAATATGTACAAGAGAAGATTGATGCCATTAGTTCAAATTTCGTTTGCAAGTCTAGGATATGTGTTAGGACCAGTAGATCATAACACAGGCATATAAGACACAGTTAATACTGGATTTTTTAAAATTTGGACTATCTAGTTTTACAGATTATCCTCTTTAAGAAGAGCTATGTTTATCTATAAAACATTTATACTGTGAGTACCACTGCAAGAAATATGATGGACACTTTCTCTCCAGGCTGGGTTTGTGCACTTTGGCTATTTTGGTGAGAGTCAAATTGTGAATTGAGATCTATCACCGTCCATGCATCAGATCTGCTGGATGGGCTGAGTGGGAAGAAGATCAATTCAGCTGATGGGAAATAGGGCTTCTCAGAGGGTTTTGTGCTCGTTACTTGCACACTCCCTCATTGCAAAGCAGTGCCATGGCCCATGAGCCAACCCTGCCACCTCTGCAGTGGATCACAGAGCCGCCCAGCCATCTGCATCCTGCACGTGTGGCACAGATGGGCACAGGGAGGTGACAGGGCAGAGCTCCCTGAGGATCCCGCACGCACCTCGCTGTGGGGAGTGTGCAACAGGAGATTCCTGCACTGCCCTCAGCTTGTGGGTAAGAGCTACAAGGTTGTTGATCGTCTTTCATGGAACTGTTCGGCCCTGCCTCATTTTTCTTCCCTCTCTCCTGCATAAATTTTCCTGGCCTGGCAAATTTTTGAGAGGCCAATAATGCTGTCAGACCCTAGATGAACATGAATAATAGCCTGTTTGCACAGCTGATAACTGAGCTGTAAAAACGAATCTGCTCCCAGATGAAACTTGACATGCAAAATTTAAGCTTGGGGAACAATTCTTTGTACGTATTCTGAAAAAAAAAATAATTACTTCAACCGCCTAATTTTTATTCATCCCTAAAATATAAAACCCTACAGGAGGGTCAGCGGAGCTCCTGTGTTTTGACATAGAACTTGGAATTAGCTTTAAACATAAAGTACAGCAAATGTTTAATCTGCAATAAAGTTGAATCTGCTCATTTTGCAGAAGAACAATGGCTGAGGGTCGAAGCCTTGGGTTCTGCAGTTGCCAGATGGGATCATTTCCAAAAGGGAATTTGGATGGTAATCAGTGTCCGCTGGGATCCATGCCCACCGCTCCGAGCCTGTGTGCCACAAAGGAGAGATTAGGGGCAGAATGAGAATGTGCAAGGCTGGCACGAATCAAAGGGACTCCCTGTAAAACCTATTACATCTGTGCTCTAAAAAATGCATAGAGAAACTGACAGTCAGGAAAATGCAGTTTTGATTGTGCTCTGATGGCTGGGAAGCTAAAATTGTGTGGGTGGGTGGCTAAGTGTTAAGTCCATGTCCATGCCAGCTTTATTTGACTGGGAGAGCCGGAGTCAGGCCAGTTTTCATTGTCCTTTCAAGACTTTCAGAGCAGCAGGATAAATAAAGGAATGAAACGGGGAAATGAATTTATAGAGTTTGGGTGTCAAATGATTAACAAAAGGCCCAAACCTTGGTGTTTTGTTCTATTGATTTTGTTTTGGCAAGGCAAAGATAAGATTGTGAACCTGTACAAAGGGAGGTGGTCTTTATTTCCCTCTGTGCCTTTGTGGTGGCTGGGTAATTTGCTGAATTGAAATTTCACTTTTGGACTGAAAGCAGGTGTTACTCTACACTGAATTATGAGATACAAAACACTGTGCCACGTTTTGGGGGCCCACACGGTTGGTTAGCATTAAATAAATCAAATCCCAAACATTTGGATGGGAATATCTTAATTTCTCCAGTGCTTCCTTTGTGATGGTAAGAGAAATCATCCACTTCCCAAATCAAGTTTCAGGTGAACTACACAAACTTGTTGCGATGTTTGGGAGCCTCTGTTAGTCCTTGAGGCCTGTGCCCTTGGCAGGTGAGTGTGCCCATGATATGAGTCCCAGCCCTCTAAATCAGTTTCCTTAACCTGATCTGGCCACAGGATTTATCAATTTGCAGGGGAAAGGAAGTTCCAGCTGTGCAGGGCTGTGACATTGGCTGCAGCCCTTCAGAGCTCTCCTCCTGGTGCTGCTCTCCTGGGCACTATGCGCTCCTGTGCAAGTACCAAGGCCAGCCTTTCATGACCAGTGGGCAACAAGTATCAGCAATCCTACTACTCTCACTGGTTGGATTGCAGCAGAGAAGTTACTCTAAATAAATAGGAGTTCTGAGATTAGTCTGGATATGTTTAAGCTTCCTAAAGTGGAAATTAAAGGTAGACAAGTTCTTTCTGAGACAATAGATTAGCTCAGTCGGTCAGAGCAGAGTGCTGAGAATGCCAGGGTTGCGGGGCTGATCCCCATGTGGGCCATTCACTTCAGAGTTGGACTCAGTGATCCTTGCGGGTCCCTTCCAGCTCAGGATATTCTGTGATATGAGCAGGAGCCTCACAAGGAAAAATACAGCGCTTTGAAAAGTGTGTGAGTCTGACAGGAGCAGAGCAGACACACCAATGCATCACTCCTGGGTTTCACCACGGCCGCAGGAGAAGGCAGGGCTGGAGGCCAAGAAGGCAGCAAATCCAGGACCAGCCGAATTGGTAGATCAGTTTAGACTACAAGGATGTGTCTGCTTGTAGCCTTTCTGTCTCGATCCATCTGGTTAGAACTTAACATCTGTGGATCTGAGAGAGACCTTGGCCTTTGGTGAAAGAACTGGGGACGGGGCAATGTTTTGAAGGGTGTACTGGAAAGGGTAAGAGGAGAGTTGCTTTATGCTTCTAGAAATTCCTCTCTAGGACATGTTATTCTGAAGTGCATCTATCACTGGAAGATTTATGTGATATGACAAAACGCCACGGGGATTGATCCATCAACTGCTGTTGTTTCAACGTGGTGTAACAGGCAGGGAATCTGAGAAGACAGTGTTTTCTGAAACTTTTTTGAAAAGAGCTGTGGCTCTGGGAGTGCCAGAGTTACATCTGTAACTCACACTCACACGGATTCCACACGTGGCCTGAGCCCTGTCCTGATATCTGTGAGAAAAGGTTTCTGAGCTGCAATGAAACAAGATTTTCACAACTCAGTTGCACTGATGACTCTTCTCAAACCTATGGGAATAAGGCTGCATTGCACAATTCAGTGTCTCTAGTGAAGCTGTACATAGAGACTCCCAAAGAATATTAGCATTGACTAAGCAAATCACCATGGAAAGTGAGGACATATTTGAAACCGGGCCCACATTTGCAAGATGATAATTGGATTATTTTTCTATCCTGAAAATAGATCTTCCAGTGTTTTCCTTTTCTTCCCCTTCTCCCTTCCTCTTTTTGGGGGGATTTTAAAAGCTAATTTGATTTTTATCCACTCTGAAAAACAAGTAATTTCCCTCTAACTAAGGTCATATCTTTTGGTAATGCTGAAATCTCCATTCATTTTCTCATCATTCAAGAATTGAAAGGGATGAGATGGCAATATTTAATAGGATATCTTAAAAAGATTATTAAATACAAGCTAGTGAATTGAAAGAGAAAGCAAAAAAAAAAAAAAGAAAATTCAGAATCCAAACTTAAAAAATTTACTTTTAATGAGTTTTCACTTTAAAAAGGAAAACAAGTATTGGGTTCACATTCCCTCACAAAGAAAGACATCCTTACAAGCAGCTATAAGAATTCACAAATTGGATGACAGACTGTGCCCGCTGCTTCAGCACGAAGGCAATAGATCCAGCACGAGCTTGAAAGCAAGATGGGTTTTAAAGTGTTCTGCTGTCATACAGAATCCATACCAAAATAATGAGAAACATTCCACACAGACATCATCCTAAATTCCCATTTGGGTATTATTTTCTCATTGATGTTGTAATTAATGCTAAAATAATTTGTCTGTGAGCCTTCAAGATGCTAAGAGCTTTCCAGAGGCTGCTGGGAGCTGAGGGAATTTGGCACCTCGCAGAACCAGACCTTGTCTCTTTTTCTGCCATCCACACACAAAACACCACTTTGCAGCACTGGAGCTTGAACAAATAAGGTGTGGGAGAAAAACAGAGCAAGTATCTAGCTAGCAGGAGTTTTTTAACAGGAAAAAAAAATCTAATCCAGTCTTGGTGCTGCTCCTAGTTTTCCCCTGTTTGTGTGTAAGCCCTTTGGGAGCCACAGAACAAACAGCAGCCTGTGGTATTAATCTGCTGCTTTACAGCACTGGTATATGGTCACTGCAGAGCTACACAAGACACTGTCAACTTCAGTTTGCTCCAATTCATGATTCTTTTGTTAGCAGTAATAAGATGAACAGTTTGAAGTGAGACATCTTGAAAAAATCCCACTGTACTTGTTACGAACTGTGGCCTCAAGCCTGCATTTCTGTTAGCTTTCACAGTGATTAGTCACTGTACAACAGAGCAGAGCAGTCTAGAGCAGTGCTCCTCTGGCATGCAAAAGATCTTGCCTGATCCTCACTTCCCCCCCACCCCTTGGTTCCTTCATTCCTCTCCTCATTAAAATGAATGGAAAAAGTCCCTACAGCGGTGGTAGGTTTGGTTGCACTCAGAGATCCATTGTCCAGGGACACTGCTATGGCAGGGTGTTCAACCCTGGGATGGGAAAGAAGGGCAGTTCTGTGTTCACTCCTCTCTAGCTGAATAAAAATGTTACCAATGGACTTCAAAGCATCTCTTACCTTCCCCATACTCCTCTCTTGAAAGAATTGCTCTAGAGAGGCAGGAGGGGGAGAAGGAAGTGGAGCAGGAAGGGGATGGAGATGGATTTGATGCCGTACTGGAAAAGCAGTGTGATGTGGCAGTGCTCTGTTCCCAGGGGCTGCTCATCCCAGCTGTTTTACATGGCCAGGGGAGTGCTGCAGGCTGCTGGGTAATGCTGCAGTGGGTTTGCTGAGGAAAACCAGGAGGTGACACTTCAAGTGGACTAACCTGGGTTGCAGGGTTGCAGTTATATGTAAAATTTAAGAGAGAGGACGTAATTTGGAGTTTCTCTGAAGACAATAATCCATGAGTGTGAGGCAGGGACTGTTAAATGTGTGTAAATGTAGTTATTGTGGGTGTGTAAATGTCTGTGTGTAAATGTGGTTATTGACTGTTTTACATTTCAGGGGAAGCTTTGGTCACTAAATGCTGCAGTCTCACACAAGAAGTGCCCCTGAGATTTTGTTTGGCCAGCAGTGCTACATCATACTGCTGCATATGCTTGAATAAAGCAGAAGTGGGTTTTAGGACAAAGAATTATTATGGCTGTGGAAGTGAGAGATTCTGGCTTGCAGGAAAGACAATTCTTGGATGACAAACTGATGGGGTTTGTAGTTTGATTTAAATCTGATTGTGTCCTCCTTTCTTTACTAGGCCATGAGCTAACTAAGAATAAGGATATCATTAGAAGACCTGGAGCATGCTAAGGTGGTTAAACTGAACTTTTAGACATAAAACAAGAAAAAGAAAAGGTGTATCTAATAGGCAAAGAAGTTCAGATTTAAGTAAGAAATATGAAAAGCAAACCAGCAAACAGCTGACTTAGGGGATTGGAGTTCTCTGTAAAGAAATTGAAGTTAAAAGAGAATAAAATTAAGCTAAGAAACAAAGGAGATTATGGAAGACATTGAACAAAGCATTTCTAAACAATAAAAGTTCCAAAAATAAAGCATAGAAAAAGGAGATCAAAGAGACACCATTTAGGCAGATACAAATAAAAATATGAATTGGAAAAAAAAAAGACCCCAAACTAAAGAATTAAGAACCCTAACTTGCTTTCACACAAGCAAAAAGGGATTTGTGCAAATGAAAAGTAATATCATGTGTCATTAATGTGCCCTTGCAAAGAGACAGATGAGGAAAGCCACAGGGCTGGAGGATGTGAATGACCGTCGGTGCTACAGTGACTGTGGTGAAATGCATGAGTTAGGGAAAATTCCTAAAGCTACCTGGACAAGAGTGGAAGGATCTAAGGAAATTAGCATGGGAAAATTGGAAGTCAGTCTAAGGAAATTATGAAAAGCAGGAAAGTAGAAGAAACTTTTGTGTGCAGTTTAAAATGGGCAGATTTTGAAGAAATTCACCAAAAGACTAAAGGAGCTTAGCAGATAAATACATAAGTGAAACATTTTAAAGCAGATTATTAAACAACATACAAACAAAAATAGGTTTGTGAATCCCAAAAATAGGAAGGGAGGTTGTGAAAGCTCTTGGTTATTTTGAACAAAGCAGGCAAAAACCAGGAGCTGTGTAAGAATCTGAAGGACAAGTCTTGATCAGAAATGAACCTGTATTTATGCTATGATGGGCTTGTGGTTTGTTTTGTGCCCCAGTAGAAACAGCAGAAAATAAATTTTAGTTTTAAATGTAATATAAAATACTACACACAGCTGAAAACTCACAGTAGTTTTGGCAATAAAATTGTATTTTAAAATGTAAACAGCATTGTGGGCACTAATGTCAGTTGGCAGTTTAAGGGATGTGCCCACTAGTGCATTGGTTCAGCTAACTTTAATTAAAAGGTTTAATTTAAATATCTTTTTGCAAAACATATTACATTAGCATATCTAAAAGCCATAACGGGATCGAAGGATTGTCTAGTTGAAAGACAAGACTGAAAAAGCCTATTGGACAGGGCACATTTTCAAAGGTTCTTATACAAATAGAGAAGAACAGGTTTTTAAATGTCCATTTGAAAGAAGAAATAAATATATTGTAGAAAGACATTAAAATGTTTTGGGGAAAAGGGAGATGAGGGGACACAAGTATCTCAGGATCTTGGTCCCTATGGCTTGAAGAGTTTCCTAGTTTTCCTGCTGTTTCTCTTCCCTCAGTCTGTCATTATACTTTTTTTACATTTAGCAAGGATTTTATTGATAAATTAATGAAGCACCCGTCATTCTTCCATTCCTGGGAGCTCTCTTCAGTGGGGGTTGTTCTCTAATAGTGGTCACAGCGCAGGGAAGATGCTCAGCTTCTTCGCATTTCTGACTGAGTGTGAGCAAAAAGCAGGGACTCAGCTCTGACTTGGCACCATCACACCCAGGCTCGCAGTGTTAAATCAGGTGAAATCTGGTGCCTTTCTCTAAGTCAGTGTGGGTGGCACTGCGCCACCTCATCTTGCACAGCATCCCTGTAGCCTCTTGGCTGCCATGTGGATACTGAAATGCTCCTGGGCACTGCACACACACTGCACACAGGTGTGAATGCCTGGAGCACATTGTTCAAGGTGGACTTCTGGTCTGAATCCATGCAGTGGTGTTCTGCAAAACAAGGAAAGGTGTTCATACAGTGGGCAAAAGCTGGAGACACCTGAGGAACTTCCACTAAAACAAGTTTGGTGTATCACCTTTCACATGCTTCTGAATGATTCAATTCCCACTCTGTGATTGAGAGAGTGCATATCTGCACAGCTGGGGGAGTAAAGAACTGAGGTATGAATGCAAGCCTGCAGAAAATCCAGGGTGCAGGGGGTCAGTTACTCATCCTGACAATGACGAGACTTCTCCGATGTACAAGCTGTAGTTAGCATGAGAAATATATGGATCTAAGGGACCAACCATCGAGAATGTAAATATGGAAAAAAGGTCTGGGTTCTGTGTTAAGAAAAAATTGAGCTATAAAAATCATTTGTAAAATAGATCAAAGGAATGGTATGGATGACAAACAACAGAGAGCTGGCTGATGGAGCTTTACTGAAAGAACATTTCACTGGTTTGATGTACCCCATTGCTCTGTTAGGGCATATCTGATCTGTGATTTGTTGTTTAATGTGCAGTGGCGTGTGACCAACTAGAAGCAATAAACCCCAAAGGTAAATTAAAAGGTAAATGAACAGTCTTAACTACGGGAATATAGTGAATGAAATGATATTTCATTTCTCTTTCATACCAAATGGCTTCCTTTGCCCAATCTACTTTTATACCACCTCCAGTTTCCTTCTTGCCTCTGCAATTTCTCGGAGACACGTATGTCCACAAGATGGTACTAGGCTACCAGTACCCCTACAATGGCTGGTCAGTGATGGCTCTTGAAATTGCTGCTCCTCAGGTGTCACCAGAGAAGCTCGCTCCAAAAAATCTCATTAGTCTTGTTTTCTATGAGAGGCATTCAGGCCAAAATACCTTTTTTTTTTTTTTTTTTTTTTTTTTAATGAAACAAAATTCCAATAGAAATCAGAATAGATCATTGCTGTGACTGATGCTCCGAACATTCACATCTGTTTTGTAGCAGATAGCTTCATTATTGCCTTTGGAGCCACTTCCAATTTAAACTAATAAACTAACTTACAGAAGAGAAGAATGAGGCCATGAATTACAGTAGCTTTATGAATCTGTGTTTTGACACATTTAAAAAAGAGAAATTTGACCTAATGTATTATAAATACCTCATTTGCTTTGAGCAATTATTATAATCTATCACATTGATGCAGCCAACACAAACATGCGCTGCATTTCTCACGCTAAAAATTGTTCAAACAAGCTTGAATAAATTGTTAATACTCTATAAGCTGCTGGTGGGAATAGCTCAATGATTAGCTCTTCTCTTCACATGATTCAAAAGCATTAGTGACACTGCTGACTAATGACTTGCAAAATTTTTGTTAAAGACACAGGTGCATTTTTACATGGCAGCCCAGTTCTTAAGTCAATGGTATTTCAGGCTTTGAAACTGAAAAGCTTTGTTACATTGTTTTTTGGAAAATTAGTGCTCGATTTTAAGGGTTTTTTTAAATGACACTCCACATATAATCATGTTAATTCTGTTGTGATGTTAGATTCAAGTTACGTTTGAAAACTATCTTCTCATAATATGATTGCTGGACTATGTTAATCCTGACTGTATGAACAAGGCTGCGGTGTTAATTAAAGACAGTGAACTGCTTTCTCATCAGCACCGTGCAATTGGAGTGATAAATAAGGCCCCTGATAGCTTGGAAACCATTCGTCATTACTGATCAGACCGCATGTGCTTAGGCAGTGGAAGGGATAAGCAGTCCCGACGAGGAGAGGTGCCCACCTTTAGCATACTTAGTACTTGTTTCACTAATTTTAATACAATTAAGTGGAGATGACCACATCAGTATGGTCATAATGAAATCCCTCAGTGGGAGATCTGAACTAATGAGGAGAGCACACAATTTGTGACTCGAGGCCATTTAAAGGAGTCCGCGTGTGTAATTGGCTTAGTAAAATTAAGATCATGAACGAGGCTGTCGTTGTAACAGGGCCCACCGAGCGAGGCTCAGGACCCGAGGGCCTGACCCAGTCAGGTCCAGCAGGGCCCAGGCCGGCTTGTCCCAGCGAGAGCTCCGGGGTGACGAGCCCGGCCTGGGAGCGCGCGTCCGAGCGCGGCCGCGCCATCTGCGGCGCTTCCATTCGGCGGCCGCGGGTCCCCGGGAGAAGCGTCCCGCAGGTGTCCCTCCGGCGCTGCTCCGGGAGGCGGGATGCCGGCGGTGGCCGCGCTCTCCGGGGCCGGGCCGAGCGGGGCCCGCCCAGCGGGGCGCGTCACGGCGGCGGCGCGGCGGGGCGGGGGCGGCGCCGGCCGCAGTCGGCACGGGGCGGGCAGCGAGCGGCGCGCCGGCTGCGCGCACCCCGCACACGGCGCGCTGCCACCGAGGGAGGGAGGGAGCGAGCGAGCACCATGTGCCGGCCGGCGCTCGCCCGGCTGCTGCTCCTCCAGCTGCTGCTGCTCAAGCTGCACCTCGGCAAAGGTGGGTCCGGCGAGGCGCGGCCGCTCCCCCTCGGCGCCGGGGTCCCCCGGCCTCGGCGCTGCCGGGGAGGGGGCGAGCATCCGGCCGGCGCGGGCACCCCGGGGTGCGCGGCCGCGGGTGCCCGCTCGCCCCGGTGCCCTGCGCGGGGTTTGGGACCCGCGGAGGGCCGGGCGCGCTCGGGGGTTGCGACCTGCGGGGGCCGGGCACGCTCTTCAGCCGGCGAATGCAGCCCGAGAGCTGGTGACAGGAGCTGCCACCTTTAATCCCTTTCAGAGGGGATTTGTGCCTCGTCTGAGCAGCGCGGCACGGAGTCTGCAAAGCAGATTTGCTCCGTTCTCCCCCCGCCCTCAACTTTAGTTGGGTCAGGTCCCTTTTCCCGGGACGGTGCCTGTTCCGCCCCGCGTCCCCAGGTGTCGGTGCGTTTTGCTCCGGTAACGGATGCGCAGGAGGTCCCAGCATCGCTGCGCTTTATAATTTTTCTTTGTCTCTTGTATTTCGGGTTTAACCATCTTCTATTCCCAGGCTCCTTTTCCCTCCGCCTTTAAAACAATGCGGAGAAGCACGGGAATGGCCCCTTTTATCCCTGCACAAAGCAGCTTCGGGATCGCCGCCGTGCTCCCGCGGAGGCGCGTCTCCCGCAGCCGCTGTGCCCCGGCGAGCCCGGCCCCAGCCCCGCACCGAGCCGCCGTGCCCCGGCGAGCGCAGCCGCAGCCCCCATCCCCTGCCGCCGGCGGCTCCCGGTGCCTTGCCCGGGTTGTCCGCGGCCGGGCCGGGCGGCGATGCGGCCCCGGGATGCCCCCGCCGTGGGAGCGCGCCCCGCTGACCCGTGCGCGGCCCCGTGTCTCGCAGGCGCCGTCAAGGAGTGCGAGGAGAACCAGTTCCAGTGCCGGAACGAGCGGTGCATCCCCGCCATCTGGAAATGCGACGAGGACGACGACTGCTCGGATAACAGCGACGAGGCGGATTGCCGTGAGTATCCGTGTCCCGCACGGCGGGGCGGGGGGCCGGGAAGGGCGCGCTTCCCGGCTGCGCTGCGCCTCTTTTTTTTTAATGAATGAATGAATGAATGAAGTCGCGCCGTCCGCGCCGCGGAGCCGATTGGCTGCCGGGAGCGGCAGATCCGTGACGCGGCGCCGCGGGGCAGCGGCACCTCGCTGCCGGCTCGCCCGGCCCGGCCCGGCCGGGACACCCCGAGCGCCCCGCGGGAGCTCCAGCACCTGGCAGCTCCCTGCCCTCCCTCTGCCAGTCCCCTCGCCTCCAGCAGCGGCTCTGCTCAGAGCGCCTGAAAGGAACAGCGCAGTTTGTGTCCTCGGGGCAGCTGGGAGAGATGTTAAACTGCGAGAGAGACCGTGCTTGGGGCCAGTGGCAGGTGCTCACGTGAAATGTTGCTTACTCATAATGATCCTACAAAATGCGGGGTGGGTGTGAGTCTTGCGTTTAAATATGTGTGCAGTCACGGTGAGAAGGCAGATGAACGAGCAGCACTGCTTGCCTTGGCAGTGTCAGCCATGTAACATTAATTCCTTCATAGTGTAAGGGAAGAGAGCAAGATCTGTACTTCCAATCCTGAGAAAATGGCACTCGGTCCTTCTCCTGTGGTGTGGCCCTGGTGCGTATCAGTGGAAGCCCATAAACTGGGTACTTTGTAGGGTTGTGCTGTTATAACTTGGCTGTTATTTTGCTTACAGCTTCTGATAGCCTGAGAGAATTTGTCTCAGCCATTGAGTGTATGAAGTATCTGTAAAAGAAATTACAGAACCTAAATCTTGAAGAGAAATGGCTTTAATTTGGAGTTTAAAGTTGCAAATATTGTAGCAAGTACCCCATCTCTTGAATTATCTCTGTAGAATAATAGATGCTGAATGTGCATTCAGTGAATTAACTCTTCAAAGCTCATAGACCCAGTGAATCTATCACGAAAAGAAAGGTCACTGGTTATGTATTTTCCATGTGTGACTTTCCTGTTGCCACCTTCACCTGTAAGTCTGTGTCAGGTGATATTCGGAGTGAAACCCAAGTGGATTAGTTTCAGGCAAGCAGGGATTCCCAAACTCTTAAATTATAGTAAGACATTCCCTGTGAACACTCCATAACTTTTCTTTCTAGTTGCTGTTTTTATTCAGAAGACTTGATTTTTTTATGTGCTCTGGGGAGTTTGCAGCATTAATTGAGATATAGAAATAAATGGCTTTTACAGGAATTATAATGGCACTATTTAGAGGCAGCTTAGATGTGGAATGTTTCGAATTGCAAAAGTCTTGGGGAGGCTGGGGGTGAGTGAGAACTACCCTGGACTCTTGTGTAGCCATAACTGGGATGTGTCTGTGTTTCCCAGCAGAGACACTAATCTGTGAAGCACTGGGAATCTCTGAGCAGGTATATGATGATGTTCTTTGAGCCTTCTATTTAAAACCTCTGTGTGCTGTGGTACAAAGGTGTGGTGAGCTGCAGGTGACCTGTGGGCAGTGCTTTTGGAGCTGCTTTTCAGAGGTTGGGATCGTGGCTGGAGGAGCATCTTGAACGGATTCCAGACCCTGCCTTCAACACAGAAGAGCAGATTTGTCTCCTGAGCTCTTTTCCTGCATGAGTGAGTGCTTCAGTGTCTGGGCTGCATTTTTATTTTCTCCCTTCCCTTATGATCAGCCCTCTGAGCATTGTGTCAGAAGAGAGAAGAGTGTAGAACAACATGCTGTTGAACATCAGCTCAGTGTGGAGTGTGCTGTGTTAGAATGTCTATTGCATCTGATTTAGGTTTATTTCAGAGGCGTTTTATAGTTGTTGGGTTTGGGGGTGGTAAAAATATGTTCTTTAATCTGAATTTGGCATTATTGACTGGGGATCAGACTACAGAAATTGCTCATGGACTGGTAATTTATTTCATATCTAGAGAGACTTTGCAGTTGCTTCTTCAAGCAGGCTGAAAGACAAAAATTGCATTTGTCATGCACATTTTTCTCACTTAAATTGTTCTGAACATTGTTTTATTTTCAAAGTGATTGCTGCTTTTCAGCATATGGAATGTTTGGAGTTCTACTCACTGGGTGAAAAAACACATTCCATGTTTTTGCTTCTAGATACTGCCTCTGTTATCACTGCTGTAATAAATAGATATTTATTTAAGAATTTTTTTATAAACGTATGCAATAGAAGAAACTGTTCCAGAAAAACAGCATGGCAGAGTGGTGATGGAGAGGGAAATGAATATGCAGGTAGCCTGCTGGCAGTGAGTACTGGTAAGCACCCTGATAACCTCTGTAATTACTTGATGATTCTTTTTCCCAGAGCTGATAATGTATTTGTAAGTGCTCATTGCTGCTTGTGTATATTCTCCCTTTTTGAAGAGACAGAGTGGTCTTTATCTGTGTGAAGAATTGGTTTATCAAACCAGTTCCTTGTGGTAGACAGTCTAATGCACTGGAAAATTTTGTAACCAAGAGTATCTTAAATAGTTGGAAAGAGTTGATTTTTCTTTTTGGCAGAACTCTATGGGCTTCCTGCTAGAAATCGTCTTTGCACAAGACAGAATTTTTATTTGCGTCCCCTTTGTGTCTTATGTCTGTCCCCTTTTTCCCCCATCCTCCCTGCCCCCAAGATTTACTGGCATAATGCTTTGGATTCTAAGGAGAATGTTTCGCTAATCAAACTGTATTGCATCCTTGGCATTTGCTTTCCACTGAGTAATCCTTTTCTGTTGTGGCTGATCGTTCAATATATCCACCATAGGACTGATGTGTGAGTTACTGGAGCAAACATCAGACCTGAAGTCAGTACTAGTTTTTAAGATGTGTTAAGTTTATCCAGGACGGGGTTTCTGGGCTAGCAAAAGAACAGAAGCCAAGGAAGCTGCCAGGAAAGGAGGAGATGGTGCTCATTTATGTGTAGGCACATGACTTGTGAAGTGTTAACAAGAGAGAAGGAGGAGACACTAATTTGTGTGCATTGTAGAAATATAAAAATAAAGCAGTAAACAGATTGCCTAAATATGAAGATGCCTTTTTGCTGCCATGTTTTCAGAAAGTTATACCGTTTGGATGAAAGGAAAATAAAAAGGGAGTAGAGGTGTTCCTTAAAATGTATCTATGGAAAGGAAACTAAACTCTAGAGAGAAAAACAGTGGGAGTTGCATTGTTTGGATTGCTGGGGAGATGAAGTTGTAAACTCTGGAATTAAAAATCTTGGATACCTATTGCAGAGTTTAAACCTGTCCTAAAACTATTTGTTCTGCTGTATGCAAAAGGATTTGCTTGGGCTGAGTCCAGTCTGTGTAGGCCTGGAAAGAAGACAAAATCCCAGTCACAGCTTACAGCTGCAGTGCCAGGATCTGCACTAAATGTGGTCCATACGATGAGGACAGGGCTCCAGGTCAGTTCTGAACGTGATTTCTATAGATGCATTTTGGTCCTTCCCTATGATACGTGTTCCTCTTCAGAAATGCTGGAAAGACTCATAACCTATTTCAGACAATGCTTGCAGATGCACAGTCATCGAGACTTTTTTTGTAATGGTACAGCAGCAACTTTATAAAACATCAAAGCTACTTTTACAGTGGGAAAAATATCCGTTTTCTGAGGCACAGTGTTTTAGCAAAAGCATTCTTTGCTGAGGTACTCAAAATGTGGGACAGTGCCTTTTTTTCTATATCTTCCTCAGGAAAGGCTGCAAAGCCAGGTCAGGCTAGGGATCTGTGTGCTGTGTGTGCAGGGTGCTGCTGCTGTGTGACACATCACCCAGAATGGAAAATCCTAGAGCGCTGTTCTGTAGGGGGAGTGACTCTTGGAGGCTTTTCCCCCAGCTTTACGAGTTTATTCCTGCTTGCCATTGTAGCCAGCAGAAAAGAAGGAAGACCTTGCAAACGGCAGCCAGACACAATATAATTGACACAAAAATAGGAGCTCTCACTTCGATAGTTGTGTTTTATTTTATTTTTATGATGCAAGTATGGTTCACATAATCTTAACCCAGACCTGAGTGTGGGTGAAAGAGACTGGAAGACCTCTGCTTAAATGTTTCACTGTTGAATAAACACTAAATGTGGCAGAGTAGAGTTGCAAAAAGCAGTCAGTAGCTTAACCAGTTTCCTGAAATTAAACACAAGCTGCAGGATCATTTCAGGTTTGAAATACCTGCCTGCAGGGGGACACAGCCAAATGCAGAACTGCTGTTTCTTGTTTAAAGCTCCATTTTCCACCTTTGCACTGGTATCCTTTCTGTAGTGTTGCTTGCTGCTCACAGGGATGTTTTATAGACGGGGTTGAGGCAGGTTGAGGCTGCCTCAGGTATGAGATGCAATCTGAAGGGAGTTGCTCTTTCAAAAACTATTCCCAAGTGTCCAGAATGCAGGGTAAACATGTTTGCATCAGCAAACCTCCCCTACCTCAGCCCTTGCCTGCCTTGTGGCCACAGAAGGTGGCTGTGTAGCTGAGACACATTTCCTTTGCAGCTGGGAGGAAGAGGGACTCCTGTTCTTCCCTTGGCTTTGTACAGAGAGTCTGCAGAGTTTGACTCCTGCTTGCATGGAAATCCAGGAGGCAGCCTCATGGTGTCTGTGCTTTTCAGTTTAGGTTTCACTAGAGCTGCAATTTGGGAGTAAAAACATATCAAAAAGCCTATTTGAAAGCTAAGTTCTGGATCCTGTGCAGAGTTAAGTATGGTCTGGGTAGCTTTGAAGGGAGGAGTGTAATGGTGTGCCAGGCTTGCAGGTTTTGGGGTGTGACCAAGTGACACAGTAGGCACTCACAATGCCACATATGTTCTATTCTATATATATATATATATAAGTATTCTTTTTGTCCTCTGTTATGCATTGCTCCAGTTTTTCTTTCTGTTTCATGTTGAGCCGGTGTCCTGCATGCTGAGTGATTGCTGCCTGCCACTCTGGAGATGCCTGTGCACATCACCGACGTGGAGTTTTAGGGTTCCTTGCCATATGCATGGCCATATGCTCGTGATTGTGTCAGTGACAGTTTAACTGTGTTGTGTGGCCAGCTTGCATGCTTATCCCAAAACTGGAAGCACTGGGGTGAGTGGTTTGAGAGGCAGGACTTGTTTGCTTTTCTGTGTGGCTGATGCCTGCGTGTCCTGGTCTGTACTGGGCTCATGTCCCGCTTAGCCTCAAAACCAGTTTACTGATTTCTTGTGTTCATTGGTGAATGTTTTTATTAATTTATCTTCATTTTTCATTATATTCTTGTCTGAAAAAACTAACTTGCATGTTTTTGGTGTCTGGATTATCTTCCCTGTTAGTGCTACCTGCTGCAACACTTAGGCAGAAAATCAAGTTTTAAGCACATGCCCTTCTCCATTTCCCTATTTCCTGGCACATTTTCTTGAGGAGTTTTATTTATGCAGTTTTATTTATTAAGCAGTCTAGATGCAGACTGCTTTCCAGAAGGTGATGATTTTCTATCACTCCTGCTCATGATCTGGGAAAGAAAGAGAGATCTGAGATGGGACCACCAAAAAGGCAGAAGAAAGAACTGGGGTATGTGGGAGAGCCACTGGGGACATTATGGTTACAGAGGGAGATGAACTTGGTTTTTTGCAGTGCTGCTGTGCTGTAGCAAGAAGCCACAAGAGTTGCTCTAGATACAGTTATAGGAACGAGCTGTGAGCTGAAAAGCTTTCCTGAGGTCAAGGAGAATGGGAAGTGTGAATATAATTATTAAGTTCAAGAAGGAAATTATGAAAGTGCAGTTAAACCCAACATGACTTGGTTTCTCAGAGAGCTCAGAGCTGTCATTTCAGAGAATACAAGCATATTCTACGTTTTAAGCCAAGGTAGGTAAATTTCCTCCAGGGCATTTTAATGTATAAAGAAGCTGTGGCTGCCACATCACTGCCTGGCCTGGCAGTGTTGAAGGCCAGGTTGGATGGGGCTCTGAGCAACCTGGTCTAATGACAGGTGTCCCTGCCCATGACAGGGAAAACTAATGGTCTTGAAACTAATGGTTTTTAAAGTCCCTTCCAGCCCAAACCGTTCTGTGATTCTATGAAAAGTCGATGCAGACCAGTTCTCTTGTGTCTGCAGTGTTCTAGAGCCAGGCTTAGCACAGGTTAGAGATGTGATTTCTGACTGATGGATGTTAAGAGTGGAAGATAATTAGGACAAATTAATGTTAATCAAAAAATGTTCAGAATTTTATTCAGATTGCAATTATGAGATCAGAGAAACCAAATGTAATGTGTTGGTGAACACATTTACCTGATACACCAACACTAAGAGATGGCCAGTGGTAGAAATAGTAAGTTTTCTTGACTCCGTTGTCCACCTAAAGGACCATTAAATACTCTGTTACACCTGAAAATGTCTTAACCATTATTGATTCCCTCAGCTGTTTCTAATTCAGCAGACCCCCAGCTTTTGTTTCTGCTGGCCTTTTCAATGCCATCAGGTTTTTGAACTCACTGAAAAAGCCACCATGTCTTTGGTGTGCCTCGGAGACTGATGTGTTAGGGATGCATTTGTGGTAGAAATGATTTGGTGTGAAGTTCTCCTGGTCCTTTTACTGATGACCTTTTCTTTTCTACAGCTTTCTCATTTTCCTGCAGCTTTTCCCTGGTAATTTCAAAGATGTTCCCAAAACATGCTGTTGCTCAGTTCTGCTTTTCTGTGTCTGCCTTATAAAATGCTGTAAGATTTCAATTGTTCTTTTTTTTTTTTTTTTTTCCTTTGCCCAGGAAAACAAATCAGTAAGTTGAGTTTGGGTGATGGAGATGAAGATTTGGCTTGCTGCTTTTTGTCTTGTGCATGTCCTTGGCAGATAGAGCCTGCCTGCTCTGCTGTGCTCTGCTCCCAGTGCAGACAGCTGCTTCCAGCCAAAGGGAAATCCTCACTAATTTATGGTGCATGTGCGGGAAGTGTTGGAAAAGCTGAGTGTAGTTTTCCTAACTCTCTATTTTCCATTAAAATTATTAATATTTAGACACCCACAAGGGAGCGGAAAAGGGTAAAAGTTCCCGTGATAAAATTAATGCAGATTTTCTGCTCTCTGAGAAATTCTGTCTGAAATGCAAGTGATAAAAACCTGATTAGACTTCAGAAGTTACAATAATACTTCTACTATACAGTAAACCAGTTGAAAAATAAAACTAAACCCTTGCACACTGAAATATTTTCAAAAGCCAGATTTTAACCTTCAAGAAGCCGGACGATTTTTAAAGCAGGGCTGTGAGCTCTGTCACTGATGGTCTCTCAGGGTGAGCTATCCTGTTTCTTCCCATAGGAATGATGCCCTGCTAGACTGTGCTTCTGTTCCTGGCAAGGCCCGTGACTTTTCTTCCCAGAGCTGTGGCAGATCTGGCAGCCCTGTGCCTTTCTCCTCATGAAGAGGTGAATAAATGGTATTAGAGCTCTGTGCTCCAGGGTGACTCAGCTGCACAGGAGTCAGCAGCCGAGCCAAGAACAGAAATGAGGCCTCCTGTCCAGTGAGGCACCAGCCCAGTGCTCAACACACACTGCTCCTTGCAGAGGTACCTGTGGGACAGGTGGAAGGCTTTCAGTTTTTCCTCCAGGTTTGCTGGTTATTTGCAGCCTAAGCTAAGGCCTGGCAGTCAGTCGAACCTCACACTTAATGTCAAGAGCAAGTGTCAGAAACTAGGAGAGAACAGGATTTATAGCTGGCTTGGAGCAAGGCTTGCAAGCCTTTGGGCTGCAGCCATGTAAAGTGAGTTTTATTGCCAATTTTTTTCCTTAGATGTTCTGTTTCTGATACTTCAATATTATTAAATGCGTTATTAATATTTATTAAATGCTTGAGAGCATGTGTGGTGCTGTACCAGGACCGGAGCAGTGAGGGCTCAGTTTCCATGGCAGCAGGAGCCCAGTCCTGTACTTGCAGACCCAGAAGGGCTCTTTTTGGCAACTGCTCTCTGTGCTGTTGTGATTACTTCTTTTTAAAGATAGATATATTAATTAAAATCTAATTCATTAGTGCTGCAGAATCTTGTCCATCCTGAGTGAGAATTTTGCCTGCTGTAAGTTTCTTTATCTTTTTCTTGAGTTCTAGCTTTGTCTCTGCAGTTTCTGTGGGTGTGATTTCTTTTACTTGCAAAATAGTCAGAGAGGTAACAGTGTGTGTTTAAAATTCATGTAATAGGTGGAAATTTTCTCTCGATTTTGGTTAAATTTGAAATGTTACATTGTTGTAGGCTTTTTTTCCTTTACAGGTAGGCATAGCATTGATTTATCATTTAAAATAATTGTTGAAGAAATTGGTTTGTACAACTGACAGTAGACTCTTAACTGTACTGTGTCCCTCATTTAGATAACTGCTCCAGTTCCAGGTTTTAACTTTGTATTTTATTTTAACTAGCCTTATTTTTTACCCTTTTTTCGTGCTGCCTTCCTTGACGTGTAATGTGTAGTGTGATGTACACTGAAGTGATACTTTGCTTCATTTCAGTGGGTGAATTAAATTTTTTGTTTGATCCCAAGTCTTTATCCTGCTGTGCGTTACCCAGTTGAGGTCTTCTGTCCGTCTTTGCTTTCCATGTATAAAGTTCATGTCATTAATTTCTTTGGTGGCTTTTCAGGCTGCTTCTGTTTTTGTTGATCTAGGTGAGCATGGTTGTGGGCATCTTTCCAAATGTGTGCATGAGTCTCCTCTGATAGATACCAGCTGCTTGGCTTGCTATTGAGTAGTGATTGTGTATCAGTAAACCCTGCTGGATTTGCTGGATGTGTTCCATCCAGATTTGATACTACTACTAGTAGTAGTAGTCAAGACCATAAAAATCAGCTACAGCAGGAGTAGTGAATATTTTCGCCCTGAGAAGAAAAATTTCCGATGTAAACGTACAACTGTTCCTGTAGACTTTTTGTCCTGAATCACTCTTGCATCTATAGAGCTACTCATAAACAGAGAAATGGCCCAGTTTCTTTGATAGCAGATGTCAGTGCTGACTGATATAGGCCAAGGAATACACCTCCTGCCTCTGTAACTCGGCTTCTATTCCTGTTTGTGTGGTTGTGTTACGCTCCTTACACATTTGTCATGCCGTGGCTGCTTAGCAGTTCAGCTTTCTGTGAATCTTCCCCATACAAGTGGGCTAAATATTATCTCAGGGACATGAAAAATCCATGCCTGGGGGTTACCCTCTGCCCAAGGCTGCAGAGTGATTCAGCAACTCCTTGTGGATGTTAGTAACTGATGAAGAAAGACGCCAGTTTCTTTGTTTCGGGTCAGTTATCACGTTGTTTTACTCAGATAATCGTGTTCCTTGGCTTAAATGACTGCTCAAGGCCTTAGCCTTTGCCTTTTGTCATAAACAGTAAAATAATCAGAAAAACTCCAGTGTTGAGACAGTTCACTCTTTCAAAATTTTAGTGTTGGGTCCAATGCAAGAAATGCTTCAAACGTCTCACTTCTTGTATTTAGTATCAGAGACACAGAAAACACAGGTGTTTGAGGAGGAGCATAATATTTTTGTGTTCCAAAATGAACTTCGTTTTTGTACATTCCAACATCTCCTGAAGCATAGCCTGCGTATGGGCAGACATCACTTCAGCTGAAGAAAGTGCCTGTTGAGACTGCTCATGGGGACTTTTTGTTTGCTGAAGAGGCTCTTTCCATTCTGTGTGTGTCTCTCCAAGCCTCCCTCACCTCCTGCCCACAGCTCGCTGTTACCTGAGCACAAACCACTGGAGTAACTTATCCCCTCGTTCCTCCATAAATTATTAGTAACCTATCATTTTCTGAAAGGAACTGAGATAACTGAGGGGGTTTAATTTGCCGTTGTTTATTTTACTGCTGCCACTCGTTTCCTTCTTCCTTACTCGTGTAAAACAACAGGTACAGTTTAGATTGCGCAACTCTGAAGTTTGCACAGGGTGGGCTCAGTACGTGATTTAGGAGGGGTAACCTCTGTGGGCACTGCTCTTTGGCAGGTGATCAATAAGGAGTTTCAAAGGGAACCAGTCTCTGCCAGGATCACATTGGTACGTTGAAATTGATTTACTTCAAGCACTTTGCCGGATGATTTCTGTTCCCCTTTTCACAAGAGCTCTTTTAAACTAGAAATCTGTCCTATTTTTTATAAAATAACGTGTTACGTGTATTTGCCCAAGGTGCCAGTGCGTGTTGATCCCTGAAGTTAAATTAGGATTAAGGAGCTGCATTGACAGGTGCTGAAAAGAATTGTATCTGTCCAATTCTTGACTGCAGGGTCTCTGGTTGTGGCATGGCACCTCAAAGAGAGTGAGTGTAGAGCAGGGGCGAAATCCTGGGGCACCCTTTTCTAGAGGGAAATGAAAAATAATGTACTTAATTTTCCCCATGGTTGTGGACAAGTATAGGCCTAAGCATTGTGGAACCTTTCCCAGGCTTGCACACAACATCTCATTGCCTCACTCCTCCTTCCAGTCCTTCCCTACGAGTTTGGCCATTAGTTCTCGTAGCTCTGTTTCGGAGTGTCCATCCCCAGCAGCAGTGCACAAAGCCTTTGTTAACACCTTCCCTCGCTCAGGCATTGCAGGGGACTCTGCAAAGCTTGGCTGAGAGCAGCAGGCATTTCTTCACATTCTGTAATGCATGCAATCCTGTGAATATTGCAAGCCCTTATTTGTGCTAATGCTCGTAGAAAGGATTAATAATTCCAGTGCACAAATGCTGTACTTCAGCTGGCCAGAGACTGCTAAGTTCGCTTTGCCCAGCTCTAATTACTTAATTTACAGTATTTTTATATTTTGAGACAGAAATGCAGGTTGAGGCTGCCAGGGTGACAAGTGTTGGAGATTCCAGAGCTGATTCCACACCTGCCTGCTGTTGATTGCAGGTCAGGGCTGTCGTGCACCAGATTGTTGGGCACTGTGAAGTGCACTGGCAAGCAGTACCCCGGGAGATGAGTGTTCACACAACAAAAGCCACCGCTGTCACTGAACAGTTTTGATCCTCCAGCTTTGAAGGTCAGGGCTGAGCTGTTCAGCACCATGGGAAATGCTGCATTCCTGCAGCAAGAGTCAGGATTGTGCTGGGGATTACTGAGTCCTTGGTTTATGGGGCTCTTGCCCTGGCATATTCATCCCTGCCTGCTCAGTGCACTGGAGGAGTGTTTCAAGAAAACCTGAAACCAAAATATCCTTTTAGAAGACTGTTTTCTTTCCCTTTCCAGGCAGGCTGGATAGCTGTCCATAATAATAAGGGTTGAGCAGTGATCTTTGTTGCTTACTGGTTCCTTTTCTGAGCCGTGTTGTGCAGGCTTCATCATCATATCACAGGGTTAATTTTAGAATGCAAAAAAGATGCTTCTCTGACAGTGAAAACCACCGAGGGGGAGGAAGGCAGCCAAGTACAGGACCTAATTTTCCCCCTTCCTACAAAAGTGTTTTCTTCTCCTTCTGGGGGTGTGTGAGTTTGAATGTGTCATTAGAAACATATTCGGCGAGGGCTTTAGGGCAGAATCTTGCTGTGTTGTTTTTGAAAAGGGTTCTCTCCCTGCTACTTGTTTCTACTGAAGTCATGAGGGATTAGGTTTCCTGAGAGGAAAAAACAAACCTGGTGAGATCTAGAACAAACTGGAATTACCTTAATTTAATTTATGGCTGTTTGTTGTGACTTTGGTACACCTGAGAGGTGTGTCACCTTTCGTAGAGATGGTTGGGGGGTGAATTTCCTGTAGATCAAGCGTTTTGGTGCATCAGCTTGACCTTTTACACAGAAAAGGGCATGTGTAAATGTCACTTTTCTACAGTAATCGGTTGGGATTATCTGCCATTGTGTTGGGTTTTTTCCTGCTTTTATAATAGCAGGGATTTCTACAGCAGTTTGACATGTAAGAATGATGGAGGTTTCACTCTCTTAGGCTGGATAAATTCTTGTCAGTAGATGGGAGGGAGATAATTCATGCCTATTAGGACTCTGTGTGTGAGAGAGTTATATTTCTTATTGGATATGAAGTGGAAGATGCAGGATCTCATTTCACTCTGAACTGTTAGAATTCAAAATGTTAAATGATGAGTGTCTCGGGACTTGGGGAAGATACTTGCTATGTGTTCCGCTCTAATTAATTGCCATGTTTGGTGGGGGTTTCTTATTACTTTAATCTGCGGACAGCACCGTTCTCTGATGTTGAAAGTTGAAGAGAGAAAACATCTTGTCTGTGTGAGGGCTCAGCCTGATCTTACTGCTGCAGACGTCTCTGAGGAAATGCTGACTGGTTATTTTAGATTGCTGACTAAAAACTTGGCCCTGTAGCTTCGGAGCACAAACCTGACCCTCTCCCTGCTGGCGTAGTTCTGTTGAGATTGACGTGTCTTAGCTGCAAAAGCTGCTGCTGTGGGTCCAGAAAGGCTGAAAGGAGATGGATTTGTGTGATCCATGAGATGCTGCTGGGATAAGAGTCCTGGCTGAGCCGGGCACGGGGCTGTGCCCATGTAGCTGTGCTGGCCAGGGCTTCTCCACAGGGCCACCCCCAGCAGCCAGGCAGAGCTTCACCTCGGGTACACTTCACCTCCTGAGCTCAGCCTGTGGAATAGTGAGGAGGGGAACAGTGTTGGCAGGAGAATATGGTGGATAAAACATGAGTTTTAAGTGATATTTCAAGGGATCTGTGTTACTTCATAGTTAGTCACAACTGACAATAAGAAACCTTTCCAAACTCAAAAATCAATGGCTTCAGGCCTGTGGTGTTTGCAAAATGCTTTCTGCAGCAGTGTTCACCAGGGTATTACCCTGTCTTTCTTTTAGCCTCCAGAAGTGCAGAGAGCACTGTTGTGGAGCTACAGTGCAAGTTCTGGCCTTGGACCACTGTTTTGTTCCAAGTGAGGATTAACTGCTCTCTAATTCTGTCTTAGGGGTGAAAGTACAGTGTCATTCCATTCCTGATCTCATGCATCCCCCAGCTACAATGTTGTGTGAGGACTTGCCATTGGCAAGCCAGGAAAGCAGAAATCATCCATGTTTTATTGACCATTGAGTCTGTCTCCAGTACTACTTTTGCTTGTGTTTCCCAGTGTCCTGCTGCAGGGAAGATCAATTGCAGGCATATTTTAGTCTGTGATACCCCTAGTTTTATAATGATCTTGCTTTCAATTTGGATACTGTAAAATTGCTCTCTTAGGCTGCTTAGTCTGCATTTACAGCTCTGCTCTTTGGTGGAAGGGGCCAAGCTCACTCCAGTGGATTGTGTGCTATTCCACAGCTAAAGCATGTTCTTCCTGTGCTAAACTTCAGGTGTCTCTTCTTTCTGGAGCAGAAAGACCCAGAGCTCTCAGTGTGGTACAGTGTGTGCGTCTGAATTTTGACACAGAAGTCTAGAAGTGCAGGAGATGACAAGGTTAACATGATATTTAAATTTTATTGAGAATCTGCTTCTGGCAGGAAAATCCTCACTGCGGCTTTGACTTTGCCAGTGCCTCTGCTGCTCACCCTGCCCTGAACAGCACAGCAACTAAAGTTTCTCCAGGCTTGGCTGATAGACTGCAGTGTTATATGTCACAGCAGGAACAGACCCAAGGAAGATGAGCAGTGCTCCTCGGTCCCACTAAATGGAACTACTGCCTGGGTTGAGTATTCCAAATTAAAGCCCCTTGCCCTGCCTGACAGTATTGTATCCGTGCCTGAATATGGCTTGGAAAGTCTCAGTATTATTGCTTTAATCCACTTGCTTATGAAAAAACTTGGGAGTTCATGTTCTGGTTTAGATATTGTGCAATATATTCAACTGACAAAAAAAACCAAAGCAAGAAAACTCCAACCCTGAGCCATTTGGAGAGGTGGTTTTTCCTGCTAAGCTGCAGGCTATTAGATTGCACAGCAGAACTCTTGGAGAGTTCAAAGTGAGTTTATTGTTGCTGTGTGGGTATTTAATGAGTCACTGTAAACCTCTTTAATTGTGTTACGTCAGTAATGCAACTTTCATCCTGCTTTTTCAGTGCCCTTTCTCAGGTAACATTAACAGGATTTTCCTGTAATATAGAGGTACTAAACCACTTCCAGTATATTAGATTTTTTTGTTTGACTGCAAAAAATGAGCAGGAAGAATTGCCAAATGTGAGCAGGCACATCTCCATCTCTATCACTGCTGTGCACTTGTTTATAAGTGTATGAACTTGATGGATCTTTGTTTTGATGAGCTTTTGCCAGGTTGGCCTTTTGTTCCAACAGCATTTTGTCTGACTAATTGAGTCAAATAAACTGCCTTGGAGTTTTCCAGCATGCTGTCTCTCCTCTAGATGAAGAGCAGGTAATCGTGACTCAGGCCTGCCAAATCTATTCTATGACAACGAATTTCTAGGCAGGTGCCTATAGAGTAAATCTGTACTGCTCTTGCAAGGATCTTTGCTCCTGGAGCCCTCCCAGGGACAGTGTTCAGGGGGAACAGGTGAGAGCCTGCTGGAGGGTCATTTGGGTGCTTTGGACAGTTGTATCCTCAGGTCTCCACTGGAAAAGAGCCTCCCTGTGCAGAGAGTTTATAGTGTTAGCCTGAGTGATTGGGCTCCACACCTTTGCATTGAGTTGCTGTGGCTGTTTTCCATGGAATTGGCTGCATGCAGGAACCTCCTGCTGTCAGTGCAGAGAAATGGAAGGGTACAGCTGCATGTCAGGAAGGTGCTTCTCTGCTGCAATAGGTAGAAATAGTAAAGTAAAAATGCCTACCCTTACCTGTCTGATTGTTAGTGGGGCAGATAGGCCCCAAAGGTAATACTGAGTTATTCTGTAAATGCCCTATTTTTAAAAATAAAAACAAGAAATCTCATTTTAGCCATTGAGGGTATGCACTGAGAGCAGGGTACCCAGCTGTATTAAAATGTTCCTGATCAGGCAGGGGGCGGGACTTGGTATAAAATCCCTTTCTAAGCTTTCATTGACAGCCTCCTTCAGCTCTCATTTTCCCAATTTGCCCACTTGTGAGATGGGGAAGTGGTTTGTCTTTATTTTTGTAGAATAGTGCAGTCAATAAATGGTCAAAAGAGTAGAACAGGAGCTTGGTATTGCTGTTTAGTTAAATGTGTGTGCTTGCAAACAAAATCAGCAAGTTGGCATTTGGTCAAGAGAAGCAGCTTTCAAGTTTAGAGGGACGGACTTCTGAATCCAGTAAGAATATTGAATGCAACCCAGATGGCATTCTGGAGGGAAGTTGTGTGGCATCAATTAGCTTGTAGGTGACCATGCTTCCAGCCAACTGTGGGTTACTTGGCAGCTTGCCACTTGACTGCTAGTGAAAATTCAAGAGCAATGAGATGAATTCAAGTTCCTCAGAGACAAAGAGAAAGATGTCTTCACTTGAGGAAAGAGATTTGTGGATACTGTTTCTTAAATGATTTAAATTGTCTGCTTTTGTACAGCCACTTATCTCAGCCTCGCTTTTAAAAGTTTCTTTGCTGACTTTGTGTGTGTAAACCCATTTAAAACTTCTCTCAAATTTCACATGAGATTTGTTCAGAAGCAGGAATCTGCAAATAAAAGGGCCACCAGTAGCTGGACCAGTGCCCACCACTGCCCTTGTAGCTATTAGAAGGTGAGCTTAATTTAACATTTCCCTCTGGAAATTATGTTCTTACCTAGATTTTAGGACTTGAATATTTCTGCTAAGACTAAATGAAGTTGTTGCACTCTGGACTCAGAAAGAGCTGCCAAATCCTGAAGAACTGGCTGCTTTGTAATAGATGGTATTAGCACAGTTTCAGATCCTCCCACTGAGGACTGAGTCTAAGGAGCAGTTAGAATAAACGCTCAGATGGGACAGATGGGATTTATCCGATATTAGAATGTGCTGGGACTATTTTTGTTGACTTTGAGTTTGTCCATCAATAACAGAAATACTTCTGCATGGCTTTTTTTTAAAAAAAAGTTAATTTTAAAGGGACTTGAAATTATCTGTGTGTCTCAAGTGCCAGCATATCGGATGTCTTTTGCATCTGTGCAGTGAGGGATAATTAGGTTTGTAGAGCAGATGTTGTGGAAGCCTGCACTGCAACATGCCTGCCTGTTTCTGGTCACAAGGATTTACTCCTGGGTGCACTTGCTTTCTTTTTATGGCAGATTAGGAGAATGGCAAATTCCCAGTCTTCTGTATGCAGTAAGAACTTCAAGATCTCATATGAGATTTAAGCAGTAAATGCTTCACTAAGAGCTTTAGAAATGAGTGGTTTTTCTCTCAAGAATTTATTTCAGCTGCTCAGTACTGAGTTTTTATTCTGCACCAAAATGTGCTGTGGCTTTTTCAAAAGGAGCAGAAGTTCTTGCAAGGATGTAATGATGGTGAGAATTTTCACTCTGTTCTCCTTAGACATGACAATTTGAACAATTTGGAAAAAAAAAGTTCCCATGGAGAGCAGAATGATACCATTATCCCAGAATTGCATTCTGTTGTGTACAAGCTTGTGTTGTGCTGCTTGCTAAAGGGATAAAAAAGATTTTATAAATAGCCAGATAGGAGCAAGGCTATGAACTGTAAGTATGGATGGATGCTAAGGGTGACCTAGGACTGGCTTTATACAGTACAAACTGTTCTTCGTGCCACTTTCTGGACTGGAGATGTGTTTTTGCTCCGTTTTATCACATCACCCTAGATTGTGTGCTTCTCCCAGGGTAGGTGTTAATGAAAAAAACCAATGTTTTGATTTTGAAAGCATTGCATGTAAAAAGCTATTAAGTGGAGGTCACCTTTTTATCAAAAAGGTACATCTGAGTTTTTAATGAACTGGCAATATTATCTGCAGAGGTGCTTTCCCTCATCATGTCATCAGGTGTGCCTGTTTGTCACAGGCAGGGGCTTAGGGAGCTGATCCTCTGCCTTTCGAAGGCCACCCACTTGCTTTCATTCCAGGAGGGCTCGAGGCTCTTTCAAAAATTACTTTGCTGGGTCATTCCTCCTGGCTTTACTCCTGTACAGCACACAGGTTTGTTTTTACAACTTCAAAAAGATGTGGTATGAGAAACAACAACAGCTTCAAGGAAGGACCTGGAGACACAACACTAAAAAATAAAAGCTTTCAGAGCTTTCCAGGAGTGCGTGTATGTGGAAAAATACTACATGCTCAAAGCAATACAGTGGGAGTTGTATTGGGGTGTGCTTTCAGCTGAGCATCAGAAACGGGCAGGAGTTCCATATTTCTGTCCTACTGATGATCAGTTGGGTCAGTTATGTTCCAATTCAGTTTGAGGTCACTGGAAGTGTCAGGGATTTTCTTGATGTGGTTATTGCTTTCTTAGTGACTGCTGAAGGAAGAAGCATGGGCAAGCATTCCCAGGCATTTTACAAGGAAAGCCAAAGCTTATTTTTGATCTGATTTTTTAAAATGCCTGCTGAAAAAGCTTTCTCTGCTTTGCATAAGAATGAACCTGGCAATCAGATCTTTATATAAATAAAACCTGAAGCTCGCTCAATCAATATTTTGTTCCTCTCTTGGCTCATATAGAATAAAATCACGGAGCTAGTTAGTGTTCACAATTAATGTTGATCTTGCAACAACAGTCACGATTTTAAGAGTCACCTGATGTCTCTACAAAGTCCTAGTCAAAGAAGTTTCAGGTTTTTTCTCCAGAGGTTGCAGTGTCATGGCACTCTCTTGCTCTGAGGATTTTGTTTTTCATACCACTTTTGTCAGAATCACGTTGGAGAGCTGCACGTTTCTCCTCTTTAAATATCGCAATAACTTGGAAGTCTTCCTGACAACTGAGTCATCTGAGTGACTTTTCCTCTCATCTTCCATACAGGGTGAATCCTCCTTGTGCACAAGAACGTTCAATTCCTTCCTCTCTGCAGTTCTCTCTCAGGGGCTGTGAGAGAGGAGAGAAGCCAATAAGTATGGCAGAGGATTGGCTATGAATATACAATTTCTGTGGCTGGCAAAGCTCAAAGTCTGTTTCAGTTTTCACTTATCTTTCCAAAGAATCCCTCCAAAAGGTTCTGTTATCTTGATTGTGCTCCAAGGATACTGGATGAGCTATCAGAACCCACAGCACCCCAGACCTTCCCACATGGAACAGCAGCTCTTCAAGGAGGAGTGGGAGCAGTGCCCTGTTCCTCCTGTGGGCAACAGCAGGGACATCTTGCAAGGGCCACTGAAATACTTTAGTACCGCCTGGGACAGTTTATTTTCTTTTGATTTCTGAGAAAAGTCTCACAAAGCTGTAAAGGACCTAAAATTTGGAAACTCAGCTGCTGATCATCAGCACCAATAGCTGAACTTTGAATCTGATGCAGCCAAAGGTGTCTGAGGCTAACACACTTTTTATATTGGGATATTTCCACAGAGAAGATCATTAATCTTCAGAGTAGAATAGATCTTGATTTAACCTCTGGTCCCTCTAGAGTGTCTCATGTGGTGCTGTGTTATTGGTCCGTATAAAAAAGTCCAATTTAATCCTCTGTAAGAATTTGAACTTCCGTGACTTTCACGTTTCAAGGTCAGCTCTGCTCTCCTCTGGGATCATCTGGTATGGGTTTATGCAGGAGCTGAGAGGACATTCGTTTTTCCATTAACATGTGACAATTGCTCATGCTCCTCTCTCTCCCCCCACCAAGGTTTTTGGCATGGTACTGCATTCCTATCAAGTCATTGCTCTTGGGCTCATGACTTTCCTAATCTCATGGGACATTTTAAATTCGGTTTTTCATCATGGTGGGTACTACTTGGTGGTTTTGTTGAATATCTGATCTGAGTTTCTTTAGAATGCTTTTCATATTTTGTAGCAATGCCATAAGGAGGGCTGTTCCCTTACCCTCTGCCCTGGTGGTGACTCAGCAGCTGCCTGGAATTCAGGGTGATTGGTGCTCGTAGTCCCAGGTACAGAGACCAGGGAGGATAATGTGTGCCTGGAGAAGGACATCTGCTCCCTGTTCCTGCTCCCTGTTCCCTTGCAGACCTGTTTTGGCAGCACCAAAACCAGAGGGGAAATGTGGTTTCTTTTCTTTGCCTCTGAAATCCTGCAGAAGGGGAGCAGGACCTGGGGGCAGAGCTTACAAAGGAAAAAGCTGTTGGCTGAGCTCAGCCTCTCACCGCTTCCCTCCCACGAAGGAGTGACACTTTTGGGTGACTGCTTACACTGATTAGAGCTAAAGCAGTGTTTTAAGTGCAGAGTATTTCATAGGCAATTATCAAACCAGAGCTATCCAGCTGTACCTTTTGGGTATTTGATAAACTTTTCTTAGGTTCTCCATCTTTCCAGTCCAAGTCATCACAGTGAGGTTTCAGGACTTCTTCTTTCTCTTCCATTTGACTTTAGTATTACACAAACCTTTGGTCTGGTGCCTCATCTGATTACCTCCCATTTAGTATTCTTCTGAGGTGAGTGCCTGAAAAGCACAACCAATCCATGACACTAATGCTGCTAATTGGAACTAATGAGTGTTTTTAAAAGCATTCTCACAAGCAAATCCAGACCCAGCCTAACGGTGATTCTGGTTTGTGCTTGAAGCAGTAGATACTCTGATTGGGCTGTCAGTGCATCTCTGACCACCATCCAACAGGATCTGTGCGTGGAATTTGCTTTCCTTCAGTGAGGATGCTAATTCAGAGCTCTCTCACACAAGCTGTCATCTGAATCTATTAATAAAGTCCCTGTAAAGATGATAATCTTTGAGACCTACACTTCATTTTCCAACTTGATTGAAGTTAATCAGCTGCTTTGATTAGTAGATATTAACCAGAGGTCTAACAGAAAAGCGATGTGATCATGCAATCATCATGACTGGAAGTTACCAGTCTGCAAACAGACTTGACTTAACTGGGGTTCCTCCTCTGTCTGCCAGGAGCAGGGATGAGTTACAAATACATGACAGTGCTGAGTTGTGCGGTGAACAGAGGTACCACTGATGGATCCTGGCTCCAAGGGAATGCCAGACAGGAAAGATACTTCCAAAACACGGGACCCATCAATGCTCACAGCTCCAGAGTAATGAAATTTGAACCTTTAACGGTGCAGTTGGCTGTACTCTTTCAGTTTGAAATCATTACTCCTTGTTCTATCACTACAGGCCCTGATAAAAAGTCTCCACATCTTTCTTGTAAACCCCCTTATCTATTGAAAGGCTGCAATGAGGTCCCCTGCAGGAGCCTTCTCCAGGAATCTGAAGGATGAGTCTGTGTCTCCTGCAGCGAAAGGAACCTTGGATTCTGTGATATGAGATGAGTTTGGAGTAGCTATTCAGCAAGAAAAAAAGGGAGAAAAATGCAAGGATGGGAGCATTCCAGTGGGCGACTTCCAGAGGACACAAAGCAGTCAGGATGTAGAAATCCAGTCTGCTCATGGAACAGAAATTCCAGTTGTATTTGAATCCGAGAGGGAGGCCCTGGCAGATAAAGGCTGTGGGCTCTAATTTTGTTTGGAGCAAAGGCCAGCTGGGGAGCAGGGTTTGGGAGCTTGGGGCTGTGCCTGCCTGCTGCCAGGCTCTGTCTGAGGGGCTGCTCACTCTGTGCTGAGGGATTTTCTGGTGTCTGTCAGTGCTGAGAAGTGTTCATTGAAGGAGATGGTGCTGGTGTCAGACGTCCACATGCAGGGTTGTCGCAGTCTGGTTATTCTGCAAAGATTAGTTCTTTTATTGACTTCTTGCTGAAGATTGGCATGCGTTTCCTGAGGAAAATCTGGACATCTTGCCCTAAAAATAGCAGAAGACAACTGGCTTCTGAGGAGTTTGCAGTCAGTCTGTGGCCTCAGAGGAAACAAATCTGTTTGTGAGCTTCTGGTGAGCCTATCCAATATGTGTCTCTGTCCGGTTTTGTACGTGTTCTCTTTAGCCCAAAGCTTTGACTTGTCCGCCAAATCACCCCAAGTGTAACCTCTCTCAAATTCAGGTAGGATTTAGGAGGCCAGTGTGTGACTATTCCCTTGTGCTGGCTGTGGCTGCTCCAGGTCCAGTGACACAGTGGGATTTAGGATGTACAACCCATGGTCTGAGCTGTCAGGCAGCTGAAGCTCTGCTGGACTGGGCTGTGTTCACAAAATTGTGAGGTGTCCATGTAATCAATGAGGAAAATTGACAGGGGCCAGCATGTGTACACAAGCAGACAGGATTGATGGCTGCGTAACTCATTGGCCTGGGACAGGCATAGCAGGGAAGGCAGTAAGCAGCACTCTGCACAGGGAGATGTGGAGGTGTAAATCATTTGCTTTGTCTTTGTCCACTGATTTTTGGGAAAAGTGTGACTCCAGTCAAATGGGAACGGCTGTGATGTGATGGCAGAGCTGTCAGTGAATTGAGGTGAGGTGTCTGTGCTTCACTGCTTCTCAGAAATTGCTGTGTCCTTGGCTTCACCTGCATTTTTATGTGACATTGGACAAATGGCTTAACCTCTCTGGGCATCGTTGCTTAAAATGGAAATGTAAATATTTTTGCCAACCTTTGTGAGCTATCACTGCATTAATGGATAAAAATTGCTGCATAAAGGGTGAGCATCA
Source organism: Hirundo rustica (assembly GCF_015227805.2). NCBI lineage: Eukaryota > Metazoa > Chordata > Aves > Passeriformes > Hirundinidae > Hirundo > Hirundo rustica. The sequence goes on from NC_053458.1 coordinate 5,360,400, forward strand.
TGTATGATGCATTTAATCTTGTTTACTTGCAGCTGGGCTGCCTTGAGGTGTCACAACTGCCAGAAGTGTGCAAGGGGATTTGCCATGTTTGCCTGAGCCAAGATACCTCCAAAGCTAACTTCACCTATAAATTCTTCAGATTGGTTTAAAAACATATTTTAGATAGGGTTTATTTAGTGTTTGTAGAGCAGAACTTCACTTTCTCTAATGAACCTTCTGAGCTCCACACTTTAAAAAATTGCTTAGGAAGGTGACAGCATAGACACTGACAACCATGGTCTCCAGCAAAAAACCTGGGTAGGCAGAGGAAAAGAGAATATATCATGGTACTTCCAGATAACACATCTTCTGCTTTATTTGTTTCATTCCGTGGAGCTTTAGCCTCCTGTTTTTAAGCAAACTATTCCTGTGCATTGTCATTTGATATACAATATTTAAAATGACAGTAATTGTAGTATCTTAACTGTTTTTACTGAGAAGAAGAGTCTAGATACAAAAAGTGACATCTGTCAAAATACCTAGAATTAGCAGTCCACGCTGAACCTTGTCCATTGGACTGGCTAGTCCCTGAGGGTGCCCCAAATCCTGTTTTTCTGGCATGTAGCTCTTGCTTTTCTCTTGGGGAATCATCATCCAATCCTCCAGGTTACAGCTGTGCTGCTTCCATCCCTGAGCTGGTGCTCAGCCCTTGGGTAGTTACGGAAGTGGCGAGTTTTGCTGCCAGGTTGTTGCATGCCTGTGGATTTTGTGTTGCAGTGTTGTTTGCTGTGCTGTTCAGACACATCCTCCTCTGTCAGCCAGTCACTGTTCCAGAGGGATTTGGAAATCTTGCAGCATTGTTCTTAGGGACAGTTACACTGGAGAGACAAAGCTGTTCCCTGCCAGAACAGCCCATGGAAATAAAGGGCCAGTGGGAGAGCGCTGACTGGGGCAGCACGTGGAAAATCTGGCTTGTCCAGTGCCTCTTGGTGGTTCTGTGTCAGACCAGGGCATCCTGGTGTTTGGCACTCTACAAACACAGCAGAGACCTGTCTGCGATTTTTAATTCTCTGCTAGATGCTGACAGCTGGGAAGAAGCACAAAGGCAGTCTCTCACAGGAGTAGGGCACAGGAAGAGCACAACAAATGGCTGTATCCGTCCATCTCCTTGGCTGTGTGACCTTTGCTATTTCTTCTTCAGGTCTCTTGGATGTATTGGTAGAATCATGTTTTCTTTCTCACTGCTGGTAAAACTTCATGTGCCAAATGTGGTGTGACTCGAGCTGTGATTGGCAGTGATTGAGATTGTCCCTCAAAACTTTGTTGGGGTTTGTTTAGGACTCAGAGGAGAACAACAGGGAAGGGTTGGGGCAGGAAAGAATTGGTAGCCAGCAGTGTTGTCACAGGCCAAGCACTGTCATCACAAACCCCTGGCACTCAGCAGGGAGGAGGATGTTGGGGTGTTCATTTTGATTCCTTAAGCCACAACGGCTGCCTGCTTTTGTTAGTAGGCTTCCCTGTTATCCCACAATCCCTTCAGACGCTTGAATTTGTCTGCATTTCTGCCTGCATGGTGGGGGGTGTTGGGAGGCTTCTTGTTTCAGAGGCACTTGTGGTCTTTGAATGCGACTTTTTACCCTAATGTGACAAAAAGGAGGCACAAGGCCAGAAATAGCATGCTGTGCTGTTTATTGCTTGATTTATTTGTGGCCATGTCTGTCACACAGATGCCAATATGTTTTATCTTCATTTACAATAGCCCAAAATGTTTCACCTGGACTGACACACGGTCCTAGACCAGACAGGGAGGTTCCAGTGGGAGGTTTTTCTTAGCATGTAGCTTGTTGCTGTGATTTTTTTTTTTTTTTTTTTTTCCCCCCCTCTTAACCCCTGCTTCTCTCTCGGACCTTAAGTTCACTTGTAAAGCTGTGCATGTTTTCCATGCACAGTTTGGATAATTAAAAATAGCTGCTTGCGGCGCTTGGCTTCTGTGCAGTCTTTTATCAATAGTGCCTCTGAGAATACCTTGTGTTTGGATGAGTGGTTTTAAATAGAGTGCTGAGAACTGCAGGGAAGACAAACCAAACAGGCCTCTTTCACAGCGATCTTTTTTCAACTTTGAAATGCTTAGAAATAATTTTTAAACTAAAACCAAGACATACGGGTATTTTCAATTTAATGAGTTCTTACTAATCTTGTTTTCTAATCATTATTAATTTTTCTAACTGGAGGAAGAGTTCACAGGTCTGACGTGGAGGCCCGTCCTCATTATTCCATTCAGTTGTTCTCAAAAATCAGATTTGTTACTTGGTGTGAAACAGGCCAATAATTACACACTGGAGAGACATTGATTGTTTATTTCAGAGCCGCACAAACCCAGGTGCTTGGTGCTATTCCACAAATCAAGCACACCAGCTCTCAAAACTTGTACTATTTACACCTTTCAGCAAACAAAGGAATTAGTGTTCATTGGCTACAAGTGACACAGTTCTCTTATTAATTAATATTCGATTTTCTATTGGTTAATAATTCTCTCGCTTCTCATGCTAATTAGGCCGCATGCTCAGTCTCTCTCCTTTTGAGTCAGTGGGTTTCTTGGGTCAGTGGTCATGAACTGCCCCTGCCAGAATTATTTTTTACCCAGTTGGAGCTGATTTCAGCACAACTGCTGAGTTGGCTTTATTAGTTTCCACTTATCTCAGGAGTTGTGCAAAATGCCCTGGTGGCCCATAAATTCTGCATTCTTTGTGTCCACTCTCAGTGGTACCTCCTTCTCCCCAGCCTTTGTCAACCTCCCCCTGTGTCTGAGATGACTGAAACATTTCCAGCCCTAAACCTTATCAAGTTGACACCTGGACATCACTTAGAGCTTGTTAGCTGCTCTCAGTTTCACAGTTAAATTTTCTTGTTGATTAGGCTTGAAAGTATACAAAGATCAAACACTAAAAAAAAGCCTTTTTAAAGCAAATTTTACATATTCCACTTTTGCAACGTTGTGAAGAACTCAGTATGGTGGGCTGAAGAGGATGGTGCCAGGAGCTAGATAGAAAATCATCAGTGAAAGTTGCTTCATAATCTCCTTCAGTGCTTATCTTGGGCTCTGAAACTGAAGACATTATATCCCATTAAAACTACAATTCCCATTTAATAAAAACCTCTGAATGTACTTACAGTCAAAATAGTTGCCTACTTTCTTTCCTCTCTTTCTGCAGAAACCTCCTCCCTCCCACCCCAAATCTTGGAGATACGTTTTCTACTGGAAGTCGATTTGATGTGTAAATCTTTCACTGATTTATTAGTGACTTTGCAGCTTCCTAGTCTGCCAGGATCTATCTATTGTAAGACATGCAGATTCCTCATTTCCCTTTTTTCCTGTGCCATTTACTACATCAAAATACTTTCCCATGCTTTCTCTCTACCACCCCTGTATGTTAAACAGTTCAGGCTCGCTGGAGGCAATAGAAATATAAAGGAATTGCTGTTGTCTGTGGCACACTCAGACTGTGAACTTAAATTTTCAAAGCCTTTGTTCCAATATGTTTCATGAGTGATGCATTCACTTAAGGGTGGGTAGATGTACAGGAAAAAGGTTTCTCTTCTTTACCTGCAAATTTTGAGCCTTTGTATGCTGTTTCCCAGAAAAATCTCATGTAGGTCTCAGTATCCTATTTCTTTCTACAAAAAGAGGGAGAAGCTCATCTGAGCATGCAGAATATTGCATGAACATGGGAAATTTTAAATATTTTATTTTTTATAAACAGGAAAGCCCTCCTAATAGAAACAGAATAAACCTACATCCCTGTAGCATTGTGTTCTCCTCATGACTTACAAATCCGCATGTGTAACCTTGTCCTGTGCAGGGCTCTCTGACTTTCTAGGAAGCTTCTGTCCATCTATTCAGAAGCAAAGAACAGAATTGGGGGTGTGTGTGCCTTTTATGACAGGTAATTAATGTTATCTTTTACTGCAATATTGATTTTTCTTTCATCATTGACAGACATGGTGCTGTCTGAGCCATTGATATTTTGAGTCCTGGAACAGGTGGAATAGGTGGGCAACAGGATAGGTTTGTTACTGTCCTAAGTAATTTTGATGCTGGTTTAATTTTACCTTTGGTGAATTTCTGACGCTGACTTTGTTGATTTATACATTGGGAGAGAAAAATAATGTGTGCAGTCTGAAGATTGTTTGTAGAATAATTGTGAAAGCACTGCTAGGAAAGCATGAAAGTGGAAAAAAAAAAATAAAGCCATAAAGCCTTGGTGATATTTTTTGCTCCATTTTTTTTCCCCCTGTCCTTCATTTTGCATTCTTACTGCAGAGAAGTGAAATGAGAGTTGAGTTAGTGAACAACTGCAGAAGTAAAATCCCCACGGAAGGAAAAGTCTTGTGTGTGTACAAATGCACAGGAGGATGTGAACGCTTTCGCCAAGGCTTTGCTTCCTAGAGGAAAGCTCGTTTACACACTCACTGTTGGTAGGGCTTCCTTGTGGAGGTATCAGCTTCCCATCACTGCTGACACCCGAGCAGGCAGCAGAGCTCCAGGACGAGCTGCAGGACGCCTCCGTGCTGACCCCTGTGTTCATGGGCAGGCAGCTGTCACTCTGGGCTGTGGGTGGTGTGCAGTGTCAGTCCTGCCTTCACTTCTCTTGAATTTAAATAGAAATTCCATGGCTAATCAGGGCCTAAACCCTGCTAAGTGCTGACGCAGCAGCAATGCCCAGCTCTTCTGCTGCTGAAGAAATGAATATTAATGCTTTCCTGTTGACCAGCAGCTTGGTTTACTCGTCTCTTTCATCTTCTGCAGTGAAGTCTGTGCTTTCTGCCTGGGTCATTAATAAAGCAGCTGGTGGGTGATTTATTTCACCCAAGGTACTAGTTGGCCATTGTGTCTGCAGTGTCAGCAGTGAATGGCTTTTTTGCTGTTGTCATGGTCTCCCCCTTGATAATCACAAGGATTCAGGAGAATGCAAAGGACCAGCGTTGTGGGGAACTTGCTTACCACGAGTCTTGCTCCTGTTGTGCTCTTTGGGCGCTTTCCAGCTGATCATGAGTCCTCTGTTCCTGGGAGACACCAAGAGTTCCTGGGCCACCAGGTAAGAATGCAGGGAGCTTGTCACATCCCTCGTGATGCAGGGCAGATGATGCTATAGCCAGCACAAAAAAGTGTATGTGTATATATATATATATATATTGCAGGCTGCTGAAGATAGATGCTGTCTGTCCTTCCTGGTCTGGAGGCTCTTACCAACCATCTCTGTATGTCTGGTGTCTTTGTGGTTCCAAGTCTTGGCTTAATTTGGGCTGCCATGGAAAAAAGCATTGAGGAAAATGTATTATTTAGAGTAACTAAGTTGCTCTACAGTCTAAGTCAAGTGTGAACTAAACAATTTTAATGCAGCAAGCCTGAGAAAATGATCACCTGCTCTGCATAAGATCTGTTAGAGATTCTGTAGGATCTCTGGATCGTTATATTTAAGGTTCTTCCTCTAGAGAGTGTCAGAAATGGGCTCAAGTTTCGTGTTCTGGATCTGGACCACTGTTCAGGTCAGTTACCAAAATAATCTGCTTCAGAAGTAGTTCAGCAGTGAATTGTGATGTAGCAAAGAAAGTCCTGGAATATTGAGACACAATAAAGCTCTGAAATAGATCTAACAAAGGTGGCTTAGACTGCCAGATTTTATTAGTAAAATGAATGTGTTCCCTTCTCCTGCTAATTTGGGGATATAATAATCTTTGCCACTTGTTTGCATTCATTAAGAAATCTGGAACAAGTCCCGGTTCTAGGGCATTTGTTCCCTCTCCCATGGTTTTAGTGGAAGCTGCATGTGCATGTGCTGGGTACTGCTGAAGTAGCTAAAACAGCTCTGCAAATTCTTGCTGCTGGAGATGCTCTTTCAAGAATATGATTACAGGTCTAAAGGAGTAAGTATATAGACTCAAAGGCTTCTACACAATGTACATTTTCTTGCATGCAATTGAATTTTTCTGCTTTCTCCTTGTTCTTTCTCCTCTCCTGATTTTTTTTTTTTTTTCAGGCACATTTTTGCCATCTGCTGTCAAAAAATTTGCCCCTCCATTAAGATGGCAACTTTAAAAGACACTGAGAAACTGAAATAACCATTTCAGCCGGCATAAGCAATTAGAGATATTTCCAGGCAGCAAAATGACAACCTCAGTGAAGCTTGGACAATTGCTACATAGATGTTAATCAAGAGGGACATGGGTGGATTCCTGAATTATTAAAAATGCAATCGTGTTTCTGAAGCCTTGATATGGCTTAGTGAACCATGCTTTGGGAGCAGATTTTGCCTGTCCCAAGCTCTCTTATCTGGTGCAGCAGAGGAGGAACTGAGCAACCTTCTCTCATTGCCTTTCATCATTTGGAACATCTTTTCAGCTTTGAATTTCCGAGGCTGTTTCATTGTGCTGCCATTCCGCCTCCCACCCTTCCGCTTTGTTTGCTTGACAAGGAGAAAAGGCAGAAAGTGAAGCACAGAGCCACATTTCCATAAGCTTACACAAACTATTTCTTTCTTTTTCTTTCTACTCCAGACAGCGTGCTTATAATTAGTCGTCCCTGCTGTGGTTGAAGCGGAGTTTTTAGAAGAAAGCTTTGGTGGTTTCTTACAAGCAAGAGTGAAAAATAAAACTCATGCAGTTCGTCATTAATTTGGGGGATACTTGTTAGCCTCATAATCCAGGCAAATAATTCCTTTCAGCCATGTTTGTTAGAAATACTGGAGCAGAGACCTAGTGATACTTTTCCCTGTCGTGCTGAGATCAGACAGTGCTGGCAGCATTTGGTGTCTTGAAGCTGAATGCAGAATTAAAAGCTTCTTAAAAAAGCAGGCTATTAAAGTGGCAGTGAGAAAACTCGTTGCACTGCTTAGTGGTTGGGTGGGATAATCTGAGATTCTGCTTTTAATTAAAAGTGGACCCGCTTTGCAGAATGCAGGCCTGGGTTCAGATGTGTGTTTTGTGTGTGTATCTTAAGTCCTCGTGAAACAGGCGGTATTGAGTTCTTGGGTTTTGGCCAATGAGCAGTTCTAGTGTTGGGAGAGAGAAGAAAGAGAAGTGGTGAAATAAAACTCGAAAGAAATTTTCATTTCTACATGGGAAGTCTTGAGTGTAAATGGTATTGCGGCCTCTTCCTGGTAAGAATTTTAGATTAACTGTTTGGTGAGATGTGAAATAGGTGATTATTAACCTTTTAGTCTAAGTGTTAAACGATGTTATTTCTGTCACTATTCTAAATACTCGCTGTGTCATTATCCTGTCTTGTAAGGAGCTAAAATGTTATCCATCCTAACCCTGCAAAACTTTTTCTCTTGTCCTTTTTTAGTAGAATAGGAATGAAAAGAATATACTGAAAAGTATTTATGTAGACCCTGGCTGTGGAAGTCATGTTGTGTTGGAGCAGCTGAAGGGACGAGTCCTTGTAAGTAATGCACAAATTTCCCTTTGATTTCACTTGGGCTCTCGAGTGTCCAGTGCTTGTTGGGTTCATGGCTCAGTGTACAAAGCTGAGCTCAGGTGCAGTGGGAGTTCAGGACTCGCCTGCATCTTCTCATGCAAATTGCTTGTGTGAAAAATCAGAGCCTCATTGCTGTTTTTGCCGTGCGACAGATTCTTAGAACTGCTGATTCCCATTTAACAGATGTAATATAAACACCAGCTCTTCAAATCTGCTTTGTTTCTCTGCTTTTGGTAGTCAGAGACAAGTTAGGTTATTTCCTGCTGTGAACGTGAAATTGCATTTTTAAGTTCAGTTTAATTTTTTTGCAAAATGAGTTCTTTCTGGAAACTTGTACCACTGTTTGACTGAGAAATGGTTCAGAATTTCTTGATCATTTGGGGAGGGGTAGGAACAAAATTAACAAAAAAGGATTTGGCTTTCTTAAGCAGTAGAGATTCAGAATTTGAAAGGTAACCAGTGATGCACCCAGTAATACTTAGTTTTTCTTGAAGTAACTGAAATTCTCTTTTAAAGTCCACTACACAACAGATTTACACTTAACTGAGTTTTAATTGACCCTTTTATTATTATAATGATGGGAATAATGCTTTGGTAAATGTATTTTCCAGTTGCTGACTTTGGTAATAAAAACCAGCCCTAGATTGCGAAAGAAAAACTCAGTTTTGTGGAAATAGGCCGTCCTTCCATTGTAAAGATAACAGGGTCTCCTTTTAACCTTGCATGGCGTTCCCTAACTTGTTTCCTGTCTTTTCTTCATTATGTTGGCTCCTTGCCTTGAATAGGAGATGGCTTTTTAATACAGCCACTAAATTCCACCAACTCCGAATCTTTCAATCCAATTACTATGGTACATTAGCTCTTGACTCTCTCCCTCTGCTGCTATAGCACTTGTGAATCAAGTGTTTGTTTTTCATTGCAAGTTTCTTTTCTAGAATCAAAGGATTTTCTCTTTTTTTTTTTTTTCTTAGCTGGCATTGTCAGTAGGACTCTCAAATGTTAATGACACCAGGTTTGCATAAAGCATCAGCTCAGCACTGGCTGCTGTGCTTTGCAAGATAAAGCTCCTTGTAAAGTTGAGCTTGGAGACAAAGCAAAGGTTTATATCCCAAAGCTGTGAATGAGACTGGAAAAGGGTTTATCCTGTCTTGGTCCAAGAGAAGAACCTGTTTACTTTCCCCCTCAGGAATTATTGTTAGCTTAGCACAAGAGTTGGGATCATAGACAGCAGTTTGAAGACAAAGCATAAAATGATAAATTGTAAAATCTAAGGAATGTGCCATAAATTGCAAAGGAGACAGTATTATTGTCTGGAATGGGTGACAGTCCTTTCTTCTAGAAATGCAGTTTTGAAATAGTTGTGCTTGGGGTGGTACAGCTCATGGATGAGCACAAGATATTTATTAGAAATTACCATGGGGTTTGTTTTTGAATTCTAACCTCGCAGGGGGTTCCTTTGAGTGCCCTCGGAATGGGGTGTGGTTTGACTTGCAGCACTTTTGGTCGGGCTCTGGGAAGGGAGGGCTTGGCCTTTGTGTTCCACTGTTCCTCCAGTGTCTCCGGAGCTTGACTGGCTCTGGGATCCCTTCAGGTGAGGGCTGCCCTGCTCTGTGCCGTGCAGGAATGTCACTGTGCTGGCCAGGAACCACCACAGTGTGATCTGGTGTGGTCCTTGCACGTCCAGGATGTCCTTGGTCTTCTTCTTTCCTTCCTTCCCCAGGTCATTCCCCCTCCTGAGGGACTCCACAGCCATTGCCATAGTCCACATCAGCCCCAAAATCATTATTATACTTGGGCAGGACCAGATACAGCACAGACTTGTGTTCTGTGACTCGTTCTGGTTTAGTCTGTGAAGTTTGGCAGAGAAAACCGTCACTAAGGGAAACTGTGATGCCTACCTGGATATTCCTTCTAGTGCAGAACTTGGTTTAACTGGGCAGATTTGTGCTTCCAAATGGGAACTTGATTTCTAAGCCAGTTTCTGCTGCAGTTTATACTGAAAAGTCTTGGAAGTAGCTGGGGCTGGATGCACTGTGAATACATTAAAGCGAATCCTGTATTTGTGCTCCATTCCCTGGTATAGGAATTGAGCATCTGTTTTGACTGGCAAGTGTCCTTCAGCTGTATTCACACACACAACATCACATGGGAGTTTGTGGACAAATGAGATGCATCCATACAGAATCTCTTGTACATTCAAAAATGTGCAAGTGCCTTTCCTGCTGGTAATAGAGCTGAACAAAATATGCCAAATGATATGGAATAAATTCCAGGTATGATAGCATTTTTAGTATAAGTAATATATCAAAGTTATAGCATGCTGACGATAGATTGGAAGTTTTGAAAGTCTCTTTTGTTACAGAAATCTAAAAAGGGGATTAAATACTAAATGAAAGGTAACTTGAAACATAGGCAGAAGACAAGAGGTAGGGTGGTTACCTGGGGTGGTACAAGCAGTTAATGGGACTTAGTGAGGATATTGAGACACATTGTACATGATCATTTTGAGCTTTTCTTCACACCTGGGAGGTTTTGTGAAACATCATTTTCTGGCAGGTGATTCCTCCTGGGCGTGGAGGTATCTGGTACTGTGTGACAGCCTGCAGGTGGCTTGTCACCATGGAAGAAGGAGTGGGCAGCCATAAACCACTCCATGTGTCTCAGGCCTCATACCTTTGAAATCCTTCATGGATTCTGCAGTGGATCATACCAGTAAAAACGTAATGGGAACGAACACTCTTAATCCTCCAAACCAGCAATACATATTCAAATCACTAAGCATCAAATAAATACTAAAAAGGTCATTAGAAAAACTGTATAAAGTTCATGTTGTAAACATACTGCAGTAGTTTCAGGGAAGTATTTTAAAGGAGTTTTTAAAAAGATTGTATTTAACAAAATAAATCTCAAACTCTGAATATAGCAAGACACAACTTTAAGGGAACTCAACAATGTAGAATTTAATTTCCAGTCTTTACACCCAACTCTTGGATGAAGTATAGCCAGAGGTTTATACACTTCCAGCACTCCCTGTTTTTAGCAGCATCCTGCTGCTTTGTTGGATGAACTAAAGCCTGCTGTTAGCTCACTTCTTATGAGGAGCCTCCCTGAGCTTCCTCTGAGGCAGTTTACAACTCTGTGCTGTGTTTTACTCCATAGCTGCATCACAGATGGGGTTGGGTTTTTTTCAGTGCAATGCAGGGTGATTCATTTCTATAGGGAGGCGGTGGATGAATCCAGGTCATGGGAAAACCAAGCCCTTCCAAGTTTTACAATGAAACATGGCACTTATTAACCATCTCACCTTGCAACTGTCTCACCGTTACTTCAGATTCTTTATTGATTCTTCATTGTATTTATGGTGTGAATTAAATTATGGGTGAATTAAATCCCCATTTAAGCTTAGCTTTGCGTTCTACTCCTTCACTAAAATTAAAAGGTTGTGTCACTTCAAACGCGGATATCAGAGTTTGGTCTTTCCTCTCTTTAAGAGGGAGAAGGAAGACTATCTATATATGTATATATGCACACATGCTCATATAGTAATTATCTAATCAGTGTATTTTCAGAGAGATTCCAAACATGTGCTTTTTCTTATTTGATCTTCATTTAGTTTGTGTTTTCTAAGTACATCTTTATTTTCATCACCATCTTGATGTTCCTGAGAATGGTTATATAGAAAATGGCACCAGCACGTTGATCGTGGAATTATCTTAAGAAAAAAAAGGTGCAAAGAAAGACAAACAAACATTTCCTCATTAAATACATTTGGCCGATTTTGCTAGTTTTTAAAACCATGTCAGCTCCATCAGTTTCTCCAGCAGACCTGGGAATTTGATGTACAGTGTTGTTTGTATTATACTACTTAATCTTGTTCTGTGCTTAAAATATTAAGAGGGAGCTGTTACACTCAGGCTCTCCACATTACTAGTGTGGAATTTTGAACGGTTGTTGACAGCACAGAGAACATTGCACAGTTTTCCCGGTTTTAGATAAGACCGTGAAGGGGTGTGTGTTTAAAATAACAGGACATAAAGGCAAAAACATCTTGGAGAGAAATCAATTCTTTTAGATAAGATTTTCTTATACGCTTTGCAGTAAAGAGAAGATGGGAGGGCCTGCAAAATCTCTGAAGAAGTGACTTGCTGGGTTCTGTGTCAGGCTCGGATTTCTTTACCTTAGGGCACAAGCTGCCAGCGCATCCTGCAGAGAGAACGGATTCTCACTTGAAAACACACAGAAAACAAAAACTTGTGTGGATGCATCGCTCCTCAGTTGCCTTTATAATTTATTGCTTCACTTCTTTCTTGCTTCACTTCAAGCTCCAGCTCCGGTGGTGGTGAGGAGCTGGAGCCCATTTTGCTCCTGTCGCATTTGAGGCTCCGCTTTCAGCGTGCAGGGAGGGGGTGCCCCAGATTCCCAGGGGCGCCCCAGGAGTGTCCTGCTGCTGCTCTGCTTCCACAGTCCTTGGTTGGCACATCTCAGCCCAGCTCCACAGTGTTATTTCCTTTCCCTGCTCGTCAGTGCACCTGCCAGCAGTGGTTTAATATCGTTAGCATTATCTAGCAGCATGTGTGCTGGGTATGGGGTGAGTACAAATGGAATAACAGTTGGAGGAAGGGGCACACAGGTGTGTTTAATAACACCCAGCAGCAGGAGGGGCTGCAGAGAGGAGGAGAAGCCCACGGGCAGAGGAGGCTCCTAGTGGAGCCTGAGAAGCCGTGAAGTCATGTAAACTGGAGAGCGATGGAAAATCCACGTGGAACTGAGGTGAGGGGGGTGACTTCTCACTGGTTATGAGCAAAAGGGGAAGAGGGAGAGGGAACAGATGGCTCTGAATTGTATAACCCTCTGATAGCCTGTGCCTCTCTGGGGTTGAACTGGGATTGACTTTTTATTTGAAGGTGGAACTGTGTCTTTTACAATAGATAAACCGAAAATCACATCACTGAAAACAAACCCACAATTCTGGTAACTCCTGATAATGAAGAAGGCTTGTGGGTGTATGCCTTTGTTAAAAGACAGCGAGGTGTGAATAGTCGGGAGCCTCTTCTGATGGGTTATTATGTTTAAAATACACCAGTCTGTTCATCTTGGCTGGTTTTAGTTTATTGTGCTTCCCCCCAAAAAACCCACAAAATGATAAAAACAGGGTAGGTTGAAAGATTGTTTTCAGGAGCTTTCTGAGGCAAAACACTGTAACTGGGGTTCATCTACCCCAGTAGTAAGGAGTCCTTACCACTGTCTTTAGGCTCATTATGTTTGAAATTGTTTTTGTTGTTTTCAGTTGTGTTGGGTTTTTTTTTGTTTGTTTAGTTAGGTTTTTTGTATATATATATATATATATTTTAAGGGTGTGTTTTTGTGGGTTGGTTTTTTTTTTTTTTTTTTTTTTTTTTGTAAAACCAGTTGAATCTTACCTCACAGATATCTAAAGGTGCTGGTCCTTGACACAGCCTGAGTTTGTAGCTTACCTTGCCAGAGGAATGCTTTGTGGTTGGGGCACTGCAGGGATCCCAAAACAGATTTTATTTCTTTTTTTCTGTGCAATAAATCATGGATGTTTCTAGGAAAGCCTGTGCTGAATTATGAGAGGGTAAAGATGCCCCCCAGTCTTATTTGTAACTTGCATGGAATCTCCAGTGAGGGATATCCTGGGAGGAGAGTCAGTGGATCTGTGGTGGGCTGCTCCTGGCTCTTAACCAGGACAACTTTTACCAACTTGGTTGTTTCCTGGAAGTCCATTAAGTAGGGGAATTTTATTCTGAAGTTCCAGGAATTTATTGCATGATGCATTGCTGTGGACACTGCAAAACACACTGCTGCTCTAAAAAGTTTTTAATACAAGAAACTACTAAAAAAAAATGAATAGCTTTTAGTAAGACTCCAAAATGCTACTGGATTTTATACAGCTTCTCAAATATTTTTGCATGTTCAGTTTCAGGTTTCCCACCACCCTCCAGTCTCAGGCATATTTCTACTAATTTTACTGTGTGAATTTGGAGGCTGTGTTGGTCGTCTTGGAAGCAGCGTCCTTTGCTTTGGGATCTCACTGCCTTTTATAAGAAAGCGTCAAAATATGCCAGTAATTAATGAATTTAGCTCCAAAATAATTAGTTAAAGGTGCCTGATTTTCTTTTATTTAATTATTATATTATTTCCTTTCATTTTCTATCATACCTTCTTTGGCCAGCTCCTTGTACCTGCATTTTATCTCTTGAGCTCCTCTGAAACATGTTTAATTCAGCTGAGCCTCTTTTGATGTATATTGCCAAGAGGTTTTGTTTGTTGGGGGGAAAAAAGCCACAGAATTTCAAACCTGCTGTTTTAAATGTAGCTGGCTGAAGGGCATGAAAGCCTTGCTGGTGTGCAAGCAGCTGTTTGCAGCTGCACTGAAACACGGGGGTGCAAGTTAGGAACCCTCAGACTGTGAGACAATCTTGTTATCTCCAGCCAGGGCTGGGATGAGTTGGCACAACTCATCTGGGATGTTGCTTTTAGAGTTTGATAGTCTGTGTTGCAGCCTGTGTTTGTCACCTTTTTGCTGGCCTTCATTACATATTCTTCCCTTGGCTGTCTTGACCCTTCAGGGAGGGTAAACTCCTTTGTGTCATGGTAATCAGAGCCCTGAGAAATACTGAGGGAATGTCGTGTCCTTGTTCACCAGCTCCTGCCTCTGGAGATAGCAGCACCTTTCTGGGCATCCCGAGGGTGCAGCCTGGCTTTGGCTGTTCTGGCTGAGCTGAGTGCAGTGGGATGAGGATGGTTTTAGAAGAGCAGCATGAGCAGACAGAAAGTACAGCTCAGTGGGAAGTTAAGAGAACACCCTTGGTTTCAGTTCGTGGCGTCCATCACGTTGCGCTGGGGACAGATGGAGGGAATGGAAGTCGCTTGTGACAGGAGACTGCAACCAAAATGAAATCTGAGGAGGCAGAGACAGCAAGATGGGAGCTGGGGAAAGGGCAGGGGGTGTTACATGTTGGAAAGGAGGGATAGGGTGTCTGCAGCTTCAGTTATGTATTGTGATGTTTCACTTTCTTATTAAGTTCCTTGAGTATCAGAAAAATTGCATTTCTGGTATGGTGTGTTTTGGTACAACTCTTGACCAGAATTTGAAAGAATTCTTGGAAATACCCTTTGCTATTAAAGGCCTAAGAGAACCTGCTTGCTGCTGCATTTCTGGGACTGAGTTACTGCTCACTGTTGGATTGCAGCTCTGCAATCCATATTATTTTCTGGAAGTTTATTCCAGCACAGTCCAGACAGGTGTGAAGGTAAGTAGCAGTGACAGCATCAACCCCCTGATGATTTTGGATTGCCTGGTGTCACCTGTCTCAAGCAGTGGCCTACAGAACTGTCTGGTACTGAGGGCAGAGGAGGAGGATCTCTCATGCAGCTGGACAAAAAGGCTGCAGAACATGGCAAGTCTGCTGTGGGCAAACCCAGCAGTAGCTGCTGCTCTGAGTGCCTAAGGCTTTTCAACCCAATTTGAAGGATTTCCATGGTTTGTGAGAAAAGTGCGAATGACTTCTCCCTCTTCCTCTGTTTGTGGAAGGCATTTGAAATCCAACAGGAAGAAAACCTGCAGACCAAGAAAGCCCAACTCGAAAATTTTCAGGTTTTGCTGACATAAAAATTAAATTTTCTTTTTGTTGGGTTGTTTCACAAGACTAGCAGGATGTTTCTAAAATGCTGGCCTGTATTACTGCCAAAGGAACAAAAACATATGCAAGAAGGTCTGTGTGCTTCTGCATACTGCTTGAAATTATATGTTCTTCTATTTTGGGATTGTGTTTGTCAATTATTTGGTGTGTCTTGATCTCCCTGGTAAAATTCCTGTGTTCACTGGTGAATGTGGACACCTAAGAGGGGAGAAGTAAGGTTGTACAACTCTGTGTGCTCGACACTGCAGCATACTTTTAAAAACATACATTGTCTAGATAATGCCGTGTGTACTGTTTATGGTGACACAAATAATTCAAGATTATGCCTGGAGCAAAGACATCAGGGAGAGTTACAAGGATTTGGAGACTGTAATATGCGAAGGTGGAAATGCAGAACACAGACATTTATTCATTGAGGAAAAGGCTCATTGCTGACACAGATTGCTGAAAATGATAGGGACAAGGTCAGAGGGGACCCTGGTACCCCTCGAAATTGGCACTGGACAGCATCATGTGCAAAAAGGAAAGGTCACTGGAGCAACAAAACAGGCAAAAATCTCCAGTGACAGATGCAGAAGATGCTGGTGGGTTATGAGGAGGCCTGTGCTTAGAGCTGAGTAACAGGTACAGGCACTTTGTCCAGTTCAACTCAGCTTCACATGAATTAATTACTGAACATCAAGCAGCTGCTTCTGTCAGTGATGAGGATCTATTATGTAACATCATTGCTCCAACAGAAAGCTGTAAATGATGGATTTTTTTGAGAGCAGTTAATCTTTTACAACTGTTCTCTAGCTGTTGTGAAAACTGCATGAAGAAGGCTGAGGATGTGAAGATATGAGCAGGTATCTCTTCCTCCATTCTCCTCCATGGTAAAAGTTACAGCTGGATAGAAGAAAATGCTGTTGGTTTCCATACTAGAGGGTTTTTGGTATGTGGTGTTGAATGCTATAAAAATAAACTTGAACAAATATATGCTCTTCTAACTGTCAAAAATCACAAAAACATGCGCAAGGTTTGATGAGCAGTTGTCTAGGAATTGTAAATATATTCCTAAGAAACCGGGTTTGACAGACAGGGGAGGACATGCAAGCTGTAGGATTTCAGCTTTTTTGAAATCTCATTTTCATTTCTGGACTCTCTACCTTCTTTTATGTGCATATGCACAAACACCCATGAAGGCAGTGCTCTCATTGCAAACTAGTCCCTGACTTTGATGGGTTAGAAGTCAAAGATTGTGTTGTTTGCACTTCAGCCAGTGTTGGATTTGCTGTAGCACAGAGGTGCCCAAGCAGCAGCATTCCCAGGGGGATGGCTTTTGACTGCTGGATCTAGAAGAGGCACTTTTTGTGGTAACTCAGAGTTTTTGTATTTGGGGAGAGCTATTTTGGTAAACTTTCAAGTGCTTCAAGTACTTCCCAGTGCCTTATTTTCCTTCTGCACTAATTGCCTTAGGCTTGTGCCAACATATGGAAGGGCAGTTTTGGGCAGGGGGGCCAGACCTGGTGGGTACCTCAGGCAGTCCCCCACCGCTGTGCCCCACAGCTTCCCCAGTGTGCAGCCCTGCAGAAGGGTGGGAGGGGACCCCACTGGGGAGCTCCATGGGGCACAGGTGGTGCTTTGGTCTCCAATTCAGGGGATTAATACTATTTTCTGTTTCTTGGACGCTGCAGCCAGTTGGCCTTGTGTTCATATTCAGTTTGCCCACTTCTTGAGTGCACTTACTTGTGTAAATCTGCTCAAGCGTTTAAGCCTGAAAGAGCGAACAAACGGGGAATGAACAGACGGCTCTGCTGGCTCTGGAGGGGTCGCTTCCCTTGTTTCCATGAATGTGGCCCGTGCAGCACACACAATGCTGTCTGCCAGCCCTCCCTTCCCACACGAGCCCTTTGCTGAGCTGGCTCTGCTCCTTTGGAAGCTGGACACACGCTCCTTCCTCTTCCTCTGTGTGCCCCAGGGGCAGGAGGGACGGCTGAGCCCAGGGCCTGCCAGGAGGAGCCACCCCAGGCATGGGGGCAGACAGAGGCACAGGGACAACCTTGTGCATGTCAAAGGGCATGAGGGGTCACACCAAGGGAGGGCAGAGCCCTTTGGCCGTGGATGTTTGAACACCGGGGCTTGTCCCATGGCTGATGGCCGTGGATGTTCAAACACTAGGGCTTGTCCCATGACTGATGGCCGTGGATGTTCAAACACCGGGGCTTGTCCCATAACTGATGGCCGTGGATGTTCAAACACCGGGGCTTGTCCCATAACTGATGGCCGTGGATGTTCAAACACTGGGGCTTGTCCCATAACTGATGGCCGTGGATGTTCAAACACCGGGGCTTGTCCCATAACTGATGGCCGTGGATGTTCGAACACCAGGGCTTGTCCCATGACTGATGGCCGTGGATGTTCGAACACCAGGGCTTGTCCCATGACTGATGGCCGTGGATGTTCGAACACTGGGGCTTGTCCCATAATTGATGGACCTCTGCTTTATAAAGGAGCGTGGTAAGGACTGACCTGTTTTCACGTGCTGGCTGTACAGAGCCATTTATGAATTTCTCAGGCTTTCTCTCAGAAAAGGGCCTCTGCTGTTTTATTGTAGTTTATGGCTTGGTTTTGATACCTACATGCACTTTCCACTGAAGAAATTTGATTTTATTTGAGATCTGCTGGTTATTTTTCCATTCTTTATTACTTCTGTAAAATTGCAACAGTTTTGTTAATCCCTTGCTGGTCACTGAATCTCTTCAATATCCCCAGGATATTGAAGGGGTTCTTAGAAACACCCTTCTCTTGCTTCTCTCTGTTACCCTGTATTCTTCATAGTTTGTATCATCCTAACCTTCCTACTTTTCTGTCTTGCACTCCTGATTTGAGTGAGTTAGACAGAGCAAACTTTCTGACCAAATTCAGGTCAGAGATTCAGGCTGTATTTCTCATGGGTAATTTAATTTTGCCTATTTTAAATTTCCACGCAGCCACCTTAGACATGACATTTATTCCAGTCTTTAAACCATCTATGGCACTGTCTGTACTTTTTTAAAGGCTGCCGCAGTCCATCCTGGAGTATCTGGTATTGTAAAGGTTTAAGGAGTGACTTAGTGCAGAATCAGTCCTGACGGGATATTCTGGATCGAAAGAAAACTGTAATGGCTCTTGTTCTGTCGTGGAAATTGTGCTCTTTTTAAACAAAGGAATGCCATTGGGCTAAAAGGAAAAATGTCTAAGACCTGCCCCATATTTTAATAGTAATTTCTGATTAGCCTGTTTTAGTCGGTTCAGTGCTATTATGTGAATTTTGTGCGTTGGTGATTGTCTCTTGGGATGAAGGTGGTTGTTGTTCTTTGGGGCCAGCCAGATGCAGTAGGGACCTTCAGAGAGAGGTCTGAGGGAAGGAATGGGGCAGGTTCTGGACCCTTCTGTATCCAGGGTCTGTTTTCTCTGTCTGTGCAGGACCTGCACGTATCTGGTATTTGGTGTGCCATCATCTCGACCTGTGCTTCCCAAAGCTGACTGGTTCACTTAAAGCCAATGATTTGTTGGGAAGCCAGTTCTTCAGGCTGTTTTGTAGTGAATTTTGTTTCAAGAGCTGATGGATTTTACTTTTTAAATTGAGCTATGATGTTAGTTTTTTCAGTGGAAATTCTGTACAAAAGTGGGTCTCAAACTTCCCTGCTTGTATCCACATTCTCTGGTGCAAACTCTTCTACTGTAGCTGAATTTCATCTGACTTGTGATCTCACCTGGGATTCTTTCCCATTTACCGCTTGCCCAGACAGTGCACTACTTTTTACAGGCTCCAGCAGGAGTAGCAGCTGCTCAGATCCCAAAGGGCATTCTTTTGGTGATACTTTCACATGCTTTAGGTGCAGAATGCTGGGCCAAAGTAATTCCTGACGTACTTGCATCAAAAAAGTAACCTACTTTTTGTGTTGATTTTATTGTTATTACAGAGTGTTTGTCCTTAGATTCAAATATCAGCCCTAATCAAACATACAGGTTTTCCCTGTTGATTATGTAGGTTTCCTCCAAGAGTTTGTATATAAATAATTGCAATTTCTGTTCAAACAGAAATTTTGATCTCCAGTGAAGATACAACACCACTGATTCCTTTTCCTTCCCCTTTCACCAAGGTAAGATGTTTTCTCTGGCGTTTAAAAGGTGCCGTCAGACTCAGACCTCTATCGGGACAGTGTGCCCTGTTATTATGCATTCATCCAGGTTTCCACCCCTTGCTGTCAAACAAATGTTTAAAATGTCACAGAACTCACCAGCCTGCCTTTTGCACAGTTCATTTAAGGTTATTTATTTGCCTCCTGGTGATGACCTGCTGCAAGTCAGGGGAGGAGAGAAAGTGTTGGAACTCCATGAGACCTAAGGTCACCTCCCAGCTGGAAGGTCACTGTCACAGTAAGAGCCCTGAGAGTCTCACTGATGGGAGCAGGGAGAGAACCCTGTGGAATTTGTCTGCACTTCTGTCTGTGTCTGTCTGACAGAGCCTGTCCTGTGTTGGGTGAGACACCCAGGTGGGGGTGTACATTGTGAGACACCAGGAAACCTTGTCACAGCAGCTTTATGGGCCAGGATAAGAGGAGAAAAAAAGTGGAAGAACTGAAGAACTACCAGGGTACTCATGATTCTGTGCTGCAAGAAATACTCTTCATAAACCCTTGCAGCTCTCTTGGGGGATAACCAGGGTGCAGAGTCCAGTTCATTCCAGTCTGACCCTTTTTCTCTTCTTAGTTGTCATTGCTGTGTGAAGTCTGGTGACTCTGCATTAGCATGTCACCTCCTGTTCCAGATCAGGGAATTCCCTTGTGCTAGAGCACTGCTTGACTCGCCAGTCATGTTCTCTTTTTCTTTGTTTCAGAGTAGAATTTTACATCCCTATTAAATGTGTTGCCAAATCCAAACTTGCAGTAAACAGAGGCAGCTTTCTGGCTAAATTCTGCCATCTGTCTTGGGTCTGTGCGCAATATCCTAATCCTGGACTAGGCACTGGGTTCGATGTGCTGCAGAAGTGACCTGGATTGTCTCTCATGCTCATCTTTGAGACATCTGGAACCTCATCATTGTGTAACTGAACCATGTCTTGAGGACATTTGCCAAGGCACTGTATACCCCTTCTTTGTCATTTGAGCAGCTCTCTTGATCATGTGCATAGGTCTTGCATCTTGCTAGTGTTGAAAAATCCACATCTTTCTGAGTCTGGACGCTTTGGACAAAAGTGAAAAGAAGTCAGCATTAGGGCAGCTCAGTTCATTTGCATTTCACCTCCTTCAAGGTCGGGCTTCTTTCCACCAGAGGAGGACTGGTTCATTACCCTGGTGCTACTCTGTACCTCTGCCCCCCTCTTAGGAATTTCTTTTGGGGCTGCTCCAAAGCAGCAATCAAATATGTGGTCCTGCAGCGTGCCAGCACTCTTTGATCCTTTTTAGTTTTAGTTGATGTAGAGGGAAGTGAGAGGCAGAGGTGATTCCTGGGAGCCCTTAGGAAAAAAATAGTGTGCCTTGTAAAAACAAGTGATTTTAGTTATTGCAATTGAGGAGTCAATTAACTGGCTAATTAAAGCAATTTCTCATTACATAATTGAATTCTGGTTCATCACCGTTTCTACTCTGCAAGACTGCCCCAGAGAGCAGAGCCATTTCTGAGCACTCTTTAACAAACTGAAGAACCATTCACTCTGTCAGCGCTCAGACGTGTCTGGAAAAGGGAGAGGTGGTTTGGTGGGACTTCCCACAATTGCTTGTGGAAATAAACCATGGAATGTCATCCGGGTGATAGAGAAAAAGGCATTTTTCCCAGATATGTTTCTAATGCCAAAGATAAATGAAGAAAGGAGGTGATGAATAGTGGAACACAAAACCTGTGAGATTTAGGGTGCCCAGGGCTATGGGACTCCAGGTTACATTCTGGAATATTAGAATGTCTCAAGCTCAAAGCATTACACTGGGTTTGAACATGCTAGTGCTCACCAAATATACTCTTAAATTGGATGAGAGGACTGAGGGCTTTTAAATTGTCAGCCTCCTCCTGTACAGAAAGATAGACTGAAGATGGAGTTATTTTTTAATGAAGGATTAATTAGAAACCTGACAGTGTACTGAAATGCTGGACAATTATGGAAGGTGTGTGAGGGGAAAAACATTAGTTAAAAGAATTTGAAATAATTTAAAATGTACAATATAAGATTTTATTGGGCATAGTTAAAACCATGGTGTCAAACCACACCACCTGCAGTAGCAGAGGAGGGAGGACAGGGTCAATGACTTTTGTTGCCGGTGAGCCATGGTTTGACAAGGAAGGGACTGTGGCAGAGAAATTTTTGAAGTTAGGATATAAGCACTTCAAAGCCCGGAAGAAATTGCATTTGGCAGCTGATGTGGACTTTGAAGTCTGAAAGAGACACAATTAAAAGAGCTGTAAGTAACGTGTTCATCTTCCCTCACTGGTACCCACACTGGTGAGACCCCGGGACTCGGAATGCCCTGGTCAGGCTGTGCCTTGGAAACAGGGCTCAGGTGGAGCAGAAACCATCTCCCCCTTTAAAGAGGAAACTGGTTAAAATTAGTAAATGTGGATCTAGTCAGAGTTCAGGTATTTTAACTGATGTCTTGTTAGTGAGCTCAAAGTGCCTGAGAAAACATTACTCTGTGCGGGGCTTTTTTCATTTGTTTGCACTTCTTTTTGTTTGGGTTTTATTAGTGCTTTTTGTTTGTTTTGTTTTACGTGTTCTTTTAAAATGTTCAGACTACAGACTTGGGCTTCTTCCTGTGTGTGGGACACTGAACAGGTACCTTGTTCCCTGAGCCCCAGTTCCTCATTCAGAAATTAAATGTATTGGGATTTGACATCACAGAAGCACTGTGGGGCACAGGCACTGGTGTTTGTGAATCCCTTGAACCTTGTTGATAATGACCTCTAATAAACATGTGTAGGCTTTTAAAACTCAAGGGATACTACACTTTGAGGAGTGTAAAACTTGCTGGAAAGGGAGAAATGAGAGAGTAATGAAAAAAAAAAAATGAACTAGGGTCTCTTGATAATAGCATCTCCAGAGAATGAAAGAAAGAAGTGGGTATTGATGGCTTTGCACAGTGAAACGTTTGTTTTCTATACCTGGAGTTTTGGTCCAATGGAAAAAAGGGAAGCAATGGTGGCAGATTGCAGCATGAAAACTGGGGGAGGAAGAGGAAGACCAGGAGGGATAGAAATGCCCGTGTTCACCTGTGTTGTGGTGTAGTGCTGTGAAAGACTACTCCCTGAGTGGGAAAGGGCATTAGATTGTTAATGACTGTGCTATGGTTGATAATGTATTGCCAAGAACAAAGCTAACAGAAGTTGGGATGAAAGCGGCATGCTTCAAAAATATTCAGCCAGAAGCTGGAATGTTAAAAGCCCTAGGATGTGTTGTAGGGGGCTGCCTGGCACTGGTGGAGACAGGTCACCCACAGAAAATGTTCTGTGGGTTCAGTTCAGTTGGGTTTTGCTGTGCATGGAGTACGAGGGAGTTTTTGTTCAATGGGCTGGATGTCTGGAGTATGGGAAGGGAAAAATCATGGCAATTTTTAATTATTAGTATTTCACTTCTGACTACCCCTGCTAAGTATCAGGATCCTGGTGGAGCTCAGTCCCTGCCCCTGCCCAGCGGCATCAGCCCCATCTGTTCCTGATCCCCCGGGTGAAATGGGCGTTCCCCATGCAGCACAGCTGGCAGATGCTGCTTTGTTCAGTGGCAGCCTTTTCCTCTCTCCATCAAGTTATTAGTGTCATTGTCATGGAGCACTCAGCATCTTTCAGCCCTTAGGGAAGAGCAGCCCAGTTTGGAACAGAAACTGGTGCATCCTGACAGCTCTCATTGGAGCACCGTGGAGTTAAAACAGACTCATGTTCGCTGTCCCTTAGGAAGCGGTCTAATTCCCAGGCTGGCACTTCTGACATAACTCAATTATGGAATCATAAATAAACAGTTGACATAGGCCAGGGAACTTCAAAGCAATCTGTACACTTGTAATAGGTTCTAGCTTGATAAATAAACCATGCTGATATAGTCTAAAGGATGCTTAATTTTTTTTTTTTCCTTCTGTCTTAGATCAAAGCTTCTTCCTTGAACAGCAGCCTGGCAACTCTCCCTAACCCCTTTCCTTCCCCCACGTCCCCTGCTGATCTCTTAGTACAGCCATCATTACCATGGGACTGGTGTCTTTGCAAAGTGTACTCCATCTCCTAAATTAATTGACTACTGATACACAGTTGCATGCAAATCTTTTGGAGAATGATTCTTGGCCAGCATTTTGTTTTTATTTACTGAGTTGCATAGCCTGGCTCCTTGGGTAACCAGGGTCACTTTAACATTGGCCCGTGTTTTGCACTTCTAGTTGCCTGTGTGGGAGCTTTGCACCCCCATAGCGGGGTCCCAATGAGATCAAGACACACTGAGATGGTGGCTGAGATGGAGTTGCTTGTGCAGCTCAATGATTTTCCCCCAGACTGCTTATCACACTTGGAATTTGCTGGTTGAGGCAACTTAGCTTCATCTTTAAAGACAAAGATATCTTTAAGATACCCCCTCCTCCTTTACCATCCTGAAATCATCATGGACCATCTGAATATCCTGTGAATATATCAGTGGCAAGCCTTGTGATGGACGTGCTCTGTGTTCAACACCCAGTTTTGGTGGCAGCTGTTTCCTGGTGTGTTGTCAGTGTCAGGAGTGAGGTGTCACAGGAAGGTGTGCAGGGGAGGGTGCTTTCCATCCACCTCTGCCCTGCTCTGTGTGGGTGTGTCCAGTGTAAAACACGGCCACTCAGTGTCAGAGTTCGCAGCTCCAGCTCACGTTGGGGAGTGTGACCCCTGTCAGGGAATATATTGCTGACAGCCGTGGCTCCAAGGGAAAGGTGCCTTTTGCTTCTGTGTCAGTGTCAGACCTGTCACTGTCTCTGGGACAGGCGGAGGGGAGAAGGGGAAGCAGCAGGTGCAAGCAGGCTCCTGCTGGGAGCATCGAAATGCTGACATGTCAGAACCTGGAAAGGGTGTGACAGGCAGTTTTCCTGTGACCTGGATCCCGAGAGCTTAAGGAAGTCTGAAACTTCTTTTTGAAACAAGCTGACATATTAATGAGAAGACTATTGTTTGTGTATGTGGGAGAGTGGCAGATTTTCACATGGGATCTGTTTGAGAATCCCATGTGATGCCCGCCACCATGTATTACTGTGCTGCCTGCTGTCCAGAGGAGGAAATTGCCAAAATTCTCTGAGAAGAAACCAAATAGAAACCTCTTCCTAACTCCAAATAAACGGGGAAGGAGAAGTCGCTGGTGGTGGTAACTTCCTAAACAGCTGTGTTTGTAATGAATGCTGTCCCTGAGAACTAAAATCTGCAGTTTTAACAGAAAGAGTCCAATCTGAGGAGCTCGTATTTCTGATGTACCAAGAGCTCCCTGGTTTGCCCATGTCAGAATAGTGCAGAGCCTGTGCATGGGTCTTTGGACCAAAGCTGTTTATCAAACATTTTAGTCTTTTGCACGTTTTGTTGCCAGAAATTCAGAGTCTAAAGCTGTCTTCCAGGGAAGGGCATCTTTATGCATGCTCATGTTTGATTCAAGCAATTGTTCTTTATTGTCTGTGCTGCAAAAAAAGGCAAGCTTTATAATCAATTCTATACTCTATTAGCATCCTCAAAGGATGTCTCTGGTCACATCACAGGCAATCTGCTCTCTCTTTTATTATTTGTTTTGTTTAAAACTTCCTTGTTTGTGAAATCATCTGTCACCCTCTGCAGAGACCTGTCAGGGCACTGTCTCTGTATTTGCCTCTCCTTGGGAATAACAAAGAAGTTTCTCCATTTCAGGCTGCCTGTCTGCCTCCCCTCAGCTGAGGGGCAAGTGGTTTGCTGAATTTTCGTGGCCCATTTAGTCCTTGGCCTCTTGGCTTGTGCTGCCCTAAGGATGCCAATTAATGTTAATCTGAAGGTATAAGCTTCTCTGTTAGGTCCTGGAGTAATGCCATCAGCTGGTCCCACATGGGCCACCAGGCAGCTGTCAAGCAATAATGTTTATTGCATTTTTACTTCATATCCTTTGCTTCATGATGGATCACTGGGGCTTACGCAAAAGCAATAAAATTGACAAAATTTTCAACCATTGTAAAAGCCAGCAAGTGAAATGTGGGCATGAGAGCAGGGAGTTTGTAGCCTATAGCTTTCTTACAGTCTTTGAGAATATAGAGAAAGGAGAGATGGTGAAATCAAGAGCAAATAAAGGTGTGTTTTGTTTGCATTTCAAACAGGAACCTTGGAAATTTTCCTTGTCATGTAAGGATGTGATGTTTAGTAGCTTTACTACTTTTTAGTCACTTGAACGTATTTATTTTACCCTTAGTGATGCTGTATCTCCTGCCTGCCCTTGCACACTCACCTCTGCACAGGACCAGCTCTCAGGGTGATATTTGCCTGCCTAGGGAGCAGTGAGACTGTGTCACCTTTATGCTGCTCCTTAAGGGGTTGTATTTGTCTAACCAGTGAAGGGGCCAGCTTGGACCCAGTGCTGCTTAATTGCTTGCACATCATATCTAAAGGTACCTTATTTATCCTGCACTGCTTCTGCTGAGCACCTGGCTGAAGGGAGAGCAGGATTAGCGGGGTGGATGGGAAGCTGCCGCCTCTCTGAGCACACCTTGGCTCGCTCTGGCAAATCCCCGAGCGTGTCTGGCCCTCGTGGAGTGGGAAAATGAATTGCTGTGCTGGACTCGAGCCACAGGCCTCATTTTGATTGTTTACAATTGAGTAAATCGGGCCTGTCCCCATGGAAGTTAATGGGATCAGTCCTGGTGTGACAGCGGAGCAAAACCTTGCATGCTTGGATCTTGGCTGCTTAATGCAGTCCGTGTTTTCCTGTCTCAGGTCCTTTACTCTTTATCATGTGTCTTGCTTCATGAATGTATTCCTTTAAATGTGTCATGGATCAAAGCTGCAGAATGCCATCTGTCAGCATGGGTGAAAACTGTAATCCCTGTGCTGTTCAGGTAACCAGCAAATTGACGTTTGTTGGAAATGGGGCCCTTAGCCAGCCTACTAAAGCCAGGGATTTATTCCCTTTTTTCCCCCTCTCCTGCTCTCTAGATTAGTGCTTACATAATGTATGGACTGATAGTTGCTGTGTGCTTTACATGTGAGATGCTTTCTGGAAGCTGTGTGTAGGCAGGCAGCTCAGGATGACATAAGGTAGGATTAAATAATTGCAATATTGAGTTGCAGTGCAGATTTCTGTTTGTGAATGATGCTGCCCAGTTAAAACTGCATCCAGGCAGGAGGGCTACAAGGTGCAGGTGGATGGATCCTCCTTGACCTGTGTTCTCTGCAACTAAAATTTCTCCTGCTGGCAGTTGGATGGATTTGTAAGGACAGAGCTGTCCTGGTCATGACAGTGTAAATTTAGACTGGATTTATCCCAGTGTCACTGAACTTGGAGCCTGGCTTATACTGGTATTTATTAGCATTTTAATTATACATCTTAATAGATTCGTTTGGTGTTCCCCATTGGTAAATTTTGTTAACATTTCACAATTTAAAAATGTTTTGACTCTTATTTTCTCCCTGGTCAGCACCAACTTTATAAATCAACAGTTTGTAGCTTTAAATATAAGCATCCCAGATTTTTTTGTTAGCTTTGTTTGTTTGTTTTTAATTTTGCTTCGGAACTGTTTGTACCCAAACTGGCTGTGACTCAGTGTGAGGCCTTGCTGCCTTCACTCAGATATTGCAGGTTTGCTGAACTCAGCTGGAAAAGATTTTTTTGTCAGTGCAGAGTGGAAAGGTGAAGAGAAGTGCTGGAAAAATTCAGTTAACACTTCACTGCAGTGCTATAGCTTAGCTATTACTATGTCTTAGGAATGTGAGAACGAGTGCTGATTATAAACAACCCAATTTTGTAATACTCAAGATGAACCAAAAAGAAGCAAAAGCCATAAGATGTAGTCAGGTAAGTTACAACCTAAAACAATTTCCCTTACAGATACTCAGCAGTTTCTATAAAACACAACTTCTTTTTTTTTTCCTCGAGTGATACTTTTATCATGATCAATTTATTTTATTTATTTAGCCAGACAAACTTAAAGAAGGGTTCTATGTCTTTGCATCCATGAGACTTACAAATTTCTGCTCGGAGAACTGGGAGGACCGAAGGCCGAGCTGAAATCCCCAAGCAGACCCATCCCAGCAGAGACACCGACGTGCCTTGTCCCCACAGGTGTGTGCGGGGTGTCCCTGTGCTGCAGGGCAGGCTCCTGTCCCCGTGTGCCCTGCGGGATCTGCCCCCTGTCAAACTGCAGCGCCGAGCCTTCGCGCTCCTTACCCTGCGCAGACGGTGCGGTGCGACAGCGAAACGGCTGATGGAATCCCCTGCTGCCTGCTCCCTTCAGAGGCACTGCGGTGCTTACAGCCCGTGGGTCCTGAAGGCAGCCGAGTGACGGGCGTTAGGAGAAGCCAGGGAAGCGTGCTGCATCCCCTGAGCAGAGGCGGTGCTGCGTGTGGAGCTGCCCCACCTGCGGAGCAGCCGGCCCGGCTGGGGCCTGAGCCCGCGGCGTTTGTGGTCACCAGTGTCACTGGCATCAGCTGGGGTCTGAGATGAACTGCTTTTCCTTTGCTCTCTGCATACAGAAACTCAATGAGGTTAAAGCCCAGGCTGATGTGTAAATGAATGTGTGTGGTCACTATAACAGTTTATCGATGCTTTGTGGGCATCTATGTGTGCAAGAGGGGTGAAGTTTCCTTTAGCCTTTGATGCTTGTTCTGAATCCACAGAACTCTGTTCTCGGGTGGTGAGTGGCTGCTGTTTCTTGTGTGGAAGTGTCTTCTGTCTTTTCTAGGGAACTGGGAAGGCTGTTGATAAACATGGGTGGTCATGAGATGTCTGAAGACCGGCTGAAGGTCTGCAGGAATCTTGCCCTTGGTGCTGAGGCTGTGCTGTGGAGATAAGGGACATGTTTGATAACTGGAGCCAGGATTGCATTGTTTTTTCTGTGGTTGCAGACATGCACCTGGGATGTTGTGGGTCGTCGGTGGAGGGGGGATAAATTAGATCAGTGTAAGTCACGTTCTTCCTCAGTTCAGGTTTTCCTGTGCAATGATTAATCTGCTTTAGGACGTCCTGCCAAGGTGCAAAAGGCAGCAGCTACAGCAGTGATCAGAACTGGGCACTGCACTGGCCCTGGAAACAGCATGTGAAGCTTTCATTACCTAAAATTCTGCGTTACGGCTTCTCGAGCTTACTGTGGAGCGTCCTCTGCTGAGGCCCCAGTGGATGTTCCCGGCTTTCCCCTGGTTCTTTCCAAGGTGGTTACAGGCAGTGTCTCTCATGCTTGGAGCACTCCAACCTTTGGAGATTTTAATGAAACTTAGCAGTGGAGGGGAGATTCCTGTTAACCCCCATCCAGCCCTCCCAGGGCATCCTCTGGTGAGCAGCGCTGACATCTCTGAGCAGTGAAGCCTTTGCCTGGCTGCTGCGGGCACCTGGTGCTGCCATGCTGGCAGTCAGGAGGGTGCTGACTCCTGAAATGAAATGCTGTCCATCTAATTAGTATGTGTAGCAGCAGCAGGTTTTAATTATATGCTTAAATACACAGAAATACAGGATTGTCATGTGGGATCAGTCTGTTGGCCCTTTGTGGCTGACATTCTGCCTCCAGCAGTAGCCAGTGCTGGATATATTTGTGCATAACATACTGCTTTTTGCCCTTGGAGTAATATGCACAGGCTGCTACAGAAATATTTTCCATCTTGCTTTTTTGAAGCCAGTTTGTGTCCAGAAGAGAATTCCTCCTCTGTGAACCGTTTCACTCTGCTGTGGTTCAGGTTAAGCCAGGGATTTATGTTTTCTAGGTGAAATATGCAAGATGAATGAGCTCTTTTATTTTTGCACTGGCTCTGACATGAGGTTTAGTTTTTGCAGAATTTTCTGAAGTTTGTGGTTTCCCCAGATTTTCCAGTGCTTTCTGGTGTCTGGTGGAAATTCTTCTAGGTGACCAAGTAATGAGCATCTAAAGTATTTGTTTCTGGTATTCTTTTGCTTTCACCTTCTGTTGTGAATATTTCTGATGCAAATCAATCTCTCCATTTGTGTTAATAATTTGAGGTTGGTTTATGGTTTTGTTTTTTTTCTTTATTACTTTCTTATTTGATTATGCATTGACTGCTGGCAGCTAATTATGCAGTTCTGATCTAGAGATGCATAAAACAGTAAACAAAAGTTGAATTTTGGTTCATGTGGGATGTGCTGTGTGGTCTCTCTGCTGGAATGGTTGAGTATGAAAAGGATGAAGAGAGCCAAGCATTGCTCCTGATGGTGATATCCACACATGGATGGGTTGGGATGGGGAAAGTTGCTGATCCTTTAGCATTGTGACCATTCTGCCTTCCTGTTGCAGAGGAAAAAAAGGTTGGGAAGCAGCTCTTGATGTTGGAGGATCCCAGCCCAGTGAATTTTGATTTTTTCCAAGTCTGTCTCGTGCTGTCTCGAGGGTTTGCACACTCAGCTGTGTTGGTGGCAGCAATAATGGGAAAGTCACTCAGTGAGAGTTAGGAGGTCACAGATTTTCATCCATTGAGGTCACTGAGTGTGGGAATTCCAGGCTGCATAACAAATTTTAATCCATGGCCACCTGGGAGCCTCAGGCCAAGGCTTTGCAAAGTGGGGATGACTCAGCTGAGCCTTTGGTACAGAGGGAGCTGTGTCAGCAGGAGTATCCTCACTGCAGTGCTTTCCAAAATCCCTCCCAGAGAAATCTGCAAAAGCTACAGAATTACTGGAGTTTAAGTGGCACAATTGTTTTTCCAGAATACAAATATAATTGTAGAGTCCCCGTGGTACTGGCAGTTCATTTCTCAAGCTATGGACCAATAGCACATTTACCTTGAAGAGAGTGGGGATCATACACCAGTGGTTGAAATGCAGTTTATAAAAAGGGTCACTGAAGGGCTCTGGAAACTACGAGATGCTGGTGCTTCTTTGGATGCTTCCACACAGATTGAGGTGCAGGGAGATCCTGGAAGTCTGGACTCCTGCCCAATGTAAATTCCAGTCACTCTGCAAATGGGTATCAGACTGTGTCTAGTCTGAACAAGTGTGGGTGTTATCGTATTTTTCATTGTGAATGCTGATAAAGGATTTAGAGATCCCATTGGACTGAGAGATAAGCCCAACAGGAATTTTCCTGATTACTCATTACTCTTTTGACACTAACTAAATTGGAAGGGGGAGGGTGGAAAGATGTGGTTTTAATGGTTTTTAGTTTTGATTGTTTTAGATGTGGTTGTGGGGGTGCATTTCCCCTAATTCAGAAGATGTTGTTTAGGACTTGAGGTAATGGATTTTCTCTATGTATGAAATACGCTGGAGGCAAATTGATTTATGGACAAATTAAATGTTACATTTTCACAGGTGGAAACGTTGCTTTCAGAAGTTCCTGTCCTGGCAGATTCCCAGCCTTGGTGTTAATCCCACCCTCCCTGGTGCTGATGTTCTCTGGGCCAGTGTTACACAGTGGGCAGTGAGGGTAGCTGGATATTTTATTCTTATTCACAGCATTTTGCTGTGTAATTCACAAAAGGTATGGCAACAGTTTACCATGCAATTTATTCCTTCTTTTGTTATAGACTGCTTAACAAAGATGTGCTCTCCTTTCCTTTTGGGGGTTGGAGTCTGTGTATCCCTGGCAGTAAAATGGAGGTAGCAAAGCTACATGTGGTGAGCCCTGTTCAAAGCTTCCATTTTTAAGACCCTGCTTTCTGTTGGCCTAGTTTAGCTATCTGAACCCAAATATACTCTACATTTGCTCCAGGCAGGTTTTGTTGATAAAGCAAAAGATAAGCTATTTATCAGAGAGACAGGGGGAAAATAGTCTCAGTTATGTGTGTGTATTTGGTCTTCACTGAAAGAACTTGAGTCATTAGAAGCTTGAAATCTGTCATGGCTTTGCTTTTGTGTTGAGGATGTGCTTTTAAAGCCCCATTAAAATTCGGCTGGGCATGAAGCTTTGTGCAGATCTCTGTAGCTTCATGTTTAGCTTCCATCCTGGCACTGTAATTTTTCTTTCCAATTTTTTCTTTTCTTTCCTTTCCAAAACCTGAGAATAATCTTCATGGATTTCTATTAAAAGAACATTGAAGGCATAGTCAAGCACTCAAAAATATGATATTGTCAGAATTGACAATAGGAGCTGTTTTTTGCAACCTCTAATACTATTTTAATCTAACTCTTTATCTACACATTAAATGTGATAAATGTGATGTGAACCTGGAGACAGAGTCCCACAGTTTCTGGTTCCTTAAAAGGAATTGTACTTTGCTAGAATAGAGAAATTATGACAGATGATTTAGGGGAGAGAAAAATAGACAGGCAGTTAGAAATTTTTGGTGACATTTTCTTAAAAGACTACACTGGAAAAGGAAGCATCTCTAGCTTGTGGTAGCATATGGTGGGACAAAGCAAGGACCTCATGCTTCTAACCTGGTGATAATATAAGTTCAGAGTCCAAACCTTTGTCAGTGGGTCCAAGTTGTAAAGAAACTTGAGCAATTCAGTGAGCATCTTTGCTTTTTCAATAATGGATGATGTTATTTAAAACCTCAAATAGAGAAAACAAGGAGCATCATCTTCATATAATTTGATTGGTAATTGTCAGTGTCAAAACAAGGCTCCTGTTATTCTTGAGACGTCTAAACAAGGCTACTTTGTAGAGTTATTTTAATTTTTCTTCTTTTTAAAGTGCAGTACCTGTTTTCTATTTGAGACAGCAATTCATAAGATTTTCTGCAGCATCTGCTCAAGGGTACATTTACTGCCAGTGGAAGTGATTGTTTGCTGTACCTCCAATTGTAAGTGGAGGGGCTGCCACAAATCCTGAAGCAAAATAAGTCAGAGCAGCACAGCAGATGCTGTTCCCATTGATTCACAGGTAGTACACATTTGCTTTTGTTATTAACACCTTTTTCTTGGAGTGGAATTACTCTGACTCCACTGTAACTCTTTATATCAAAGTAGTTGAGAACAAAATTAGCCTCCCTGTGTTTACTGATGGAAATAACAGTTCTAGAATACAGATTTCCAGCTCTGCTGATATTCCCACAGTTATCCATATTCCAGTTGTTTAGGAATCCCCATGGCTCTAGCTTGTGTTTCTGTGCTTCCCCTGCTGTTGCAGTGCTGTGGGAATGGACTGCACCAAAATCCCCTTTACAGCTGCAGCTGCCCTGGCTGCACACCTCTGTCACACGATGAGGATTTCTCACCTCATGGTAAATTCGTACTCAGGGAGTGACTCCAGCTGTGCTTGGTGCATGTTTCAGTGCCAGATGTGGCTGTGAACTGCTATTGCCTTTGACTTTTTCAGTTCTGATGTCAGCACCAAGTTGTCTGTCTTATGTCTACTATTGTTATTATCGATTTGTTCCACACTATATTTAATTTTCACCTGAGATACTAGAATAAATGTTGCTAAAATAAGCATTTCTCCAGCAGTTGAGCTGAGGCAGTAGGACCAATTCAGACTGCATTTTTTTAGCCCTGAGATTGTCCAGAAATTCTACTGTGTTCTGAAGCAGCAGGGGAGAAATTTCCTTCAGTGAATGATGCCTGGTCACACAGCTTGATTTTTGAGGTGGATTGTGTTTGTGCTCTGCAGCGTGCCGGGTCAGATGATTCGGATTTGGGGTTGGGAAAGCAGCTTAAGTGCTGACTTGCACTGTGAGTCAGGGATCACATGTCTGTGGGGCTGGGGTGTGTTTGAGCTGCTGGGAGTGCGTGGTAAGGGAGGGACTCAGGTGAGCTCGAGGGGCAGAGGATGTGGTGTATGCAGCTGGAAATGAGAATTCTGCCAGTGCAGGAGCAGCCAAGGAAACCTTGCCAGGAACAGAGTTAATACACATCACATAACCCAAGTAATATCAAAGATAATGCTCTGGAAGGTGAGGAGGAAAGAAAGGGTTGAGATTTCTGTCTCCCCATTGAGCAGGACTGTAGAGGCCTTAGAGGGCTGGAGGGGAGCAGTAGGAAAGATGGGGACATGCGGTCAAAATGAGGAGAGAGAGGCACAGATTTTGGGGGTTGAGGGTCTTTGTGAAAGAATAGAAAGTAAAAAACAACTTTAACGGTAATCTTTCAAACAGTGAATATTTGAATTTTTTGCATGGCTCTTCAGATAATCCTGTTTTATTGTCTTGTTATCTGGAGAACAGGTGACTTTTGCTTTCCTTTCCTCACCCCTTTGAGCAGAGGACAGCTGGGCTTTCCCCTGTAGCTGGGATTTGAGATGTGCACCTTTCATTTACATGAAATGACTTGCTAACAGCAAACCCCAGGTACCAAGGAAGGATATGAGCATCCCTCCTCTAAGCTGAGACTCATGGGACTGAGTGGCAGTTCTGTTGCTGCTTTAGGTATCATCCAGATTTCATGAAATCGTGTCATGGAAGTGTTTATAAGGCAGAAATTGTCAGCTTGCTAAGAAGTTTCACTGAAACTAGAAATAATAGGGTAAAAATGTATTATTAATACTGAGATTTCTGGATACAAATGGAAACCATTTGACAGATTTCAAGTGTGCTATGGTTTTCAGATAGAGATAAAGAGAAGAAAACTGCCAGGGAGGGAAATGGGGGAGAGATATACGAATCAAGGAGACATCGCAGGTTGTGGTGTTTGCTGTGAGACAGAATTAAAGATGTGCTCTTTGCCTTAGGCAGCAAAGTGGGAGATTTGGGCTGATAAATTACAGTGACCTCTTCCTCCTCCAGCTGCCCCCTCCTGCCTGGGAAGGGACAACAACAGCTCCCAGCAGGCCGATCCCAGGGAGGGGATGCAGGTGAGGTGGAAGGGCAGACACAACAATATGCTGGGAGAGGGGGACGTGAGCCTAATAAAGACAATAAAAGGTCTCCATATGAAGAACAAATCTACACCATGCCATAAAGTTTTGTTGCCTCCCCAGCACCTTCTGTTTGGAGTTGCTGGATGCTTCTGTTTGGATGCTTAGGAGATGCCCATGGAATACAGAAATGACTGACCGGTGCTATGTGCAGAGAGGAGGGGGGAGGTTTTCATACAGGCACTGTCCCCCAGAACCTGCAGCAAATGCTCTCCTTGCCATGGCAGCTCTCCCTGTTACAAGTCTTTAAGACTCCACTGAAAGTGCCAAGGTCCCAGTGAAATTGTGTTGCCATGATCCTGGAATGCCAGCAGCTCTCGGGAGTCCCCTTCACCCCGATCACATGTTCCACTCTTAGCTTCTGCTTT
The DNA here is from genome assembly GCF_015227805.2 of Hirundo rustica. Taxonomy (NCBI): domain Eukaryota; kingdom Metazoa; phylum Chordata; class Aves; order Passeriformes; family Hirundinidae; genus Hirundo; species Hirundo rustica. Next base: position 5,394,799 of record NC_053458.1, read on the forward strand.
GGCTTCTTGCTGTAAGTGTTCTGATAAAATCCAATTTGAGGGGAAGACTTAGATGACTGAGCTGAGCTTTCATTGTAACATTTTCACTGGCACCAGTGAGTGCCGAGTACCCCTAGAAACTGATTGCTGCTGGGCTGTTGTAGCTCTTGCCTTCACTGGAGCTGGTTTTTATTTCCCCTGCAGCGAGGGAGGCCGGCCCACAGCCAGGAGAGCCGGCAGAGTGAGCACCACAGCAAGACAGAAACCCTGAGAGAAAAATGCTAATTACATATTTTGACCTTGTTGCGTTAGAGATGGCATCACCCACATTAGCCACTATTCAAGATCGTTCCCCAGGGCTTGAATTGCTTCTGGACAAGGAGAGACGTCTGGGGCTTTTATTGTGGCTGCCTGGTTAAGTTACAGAATGAAATATATACCATGTAATGCTTTTGGACAAATTCAGTGGTTCTTAGCTGCTTTTTGCCTGTCATTTGTCTTCTGTAGCTGTAAGTAGCTTCTGTAGCAGACAACAATTACAAGACCAAAATAAAATGCTGGGCAGAGGATGGGATTGGGCTGCCCAAAGAGGGGAGGGGTAGAGCACAGTGTTCCCTTTGTGGAGGAGGAGGGAAGTCAGTCAGTAAATTAACAAAGAAATTTGTTCTGCACATTTGCTTTAAATATTGGCAGGTGGCTCAGTTGTTTGTGTGCATGACTAGGGGCCAGAAGTTGTGTTGCGATGTTGTCCTGCTCAGTCATCCTTTTAAAATGTTCTGACTCCTTGGTACCTTGCACAAAGCAAGATTTCTCCCAGAAGAGAATCAGCAATGGAGCGAGTTAAGTCTGCTCGTGATCTAAGGGTAGGATGGGAGTGGGCAGAGCAAGTGGGAAAGAGACACTCTGTGAAGAAAGGAGAGAACAAGTTATTTTCTGTAAACCTTCTTGGATTAAATCTGTGCTGTGTTTGAGAGAGGTAGAAGAACTTGGTGCCTAGAGGGGGAACATGACTGGCATCCCCTGACTGACTCAATGTGCACTGCAGCTTCCCTTTGTGGGAGAAGTGGCCTGCTGCCCACTCTGAATCTGGACAGAATTAGGGCCAGCTTGTCACAAGGTGTGTTCAGCTGCCCACCCTCGTGTTCCTGTAAAAACAAGACTTGCACACACTTGGTCTATGCATATAGGTGTCTAGCTTCTTTTACATGTGAAACGGTTTTAATGGCATTTGAATGAAGGATGAGGGTCTCAAAGCTATAAGGAAGGAAGGAGGTCTCCTGCCTCCATCTTTTTCGAGTTTCTTGCTTTTTATGGGACTGAAGAAGTTGGTCTTTATGTAAGTATATAAGACACGACAGAATTTGCACAGAGGAGTCATGTTCTGGTCTCAAAACCACTTAATTAGTCTCTTTTAACATCTGTTACACTAAATCCTTTGAAAACTTAGCTTTTGAACTGCACAGAATTAATTTGCTTCTCCTGGATGAACACTGTTCCATGTCCTAGTGGTGAGCAGTTGGCTTACCCCAGTCAGACACCTGCTCATTTTGCAGTAAGGAATGACAAGATTCTCCATGGTGGTCAGTCTTTCAACTCTGCCTCCACAAACTGAATAATCAGAACAGGTACTAACACACAGAATGGGATGCTGGGCTTCCTTTGGGATTGCCTGAGCTTCCAAAACTGTGGGAAAAAACCCCCATACATACTATATAAATTTTAAATCAAAGTATGCCTATATAGACTAGAGCTTCCTTTATCTTTTTGTGCTACTCTTCCCTGTAAGAAGCCTGTTTAATTTTCATGCATTAAGTGCATTTTCCATGTCTCTGCATCCTGATAGTGTCGTGGTGTGGCCTTCAGCAAAGGTACCTACACCTTCTTTCCTGGGCATAGAACAAGTTACCTTGCAGGGTTCACCCTCATCTAATTTGTTATCAGTTCATCTCATTTTATAAGACTCTATTTTACATTGTGTTGGCTTCAAACCTGGACAAAGCACAGACGTAGTCTAAGCTACTGCTTCATTTTTATTTAAGTCCCACGCTGCCAAGTTGACCCATTTTTTTCATTCTACCGACTGTTCAAATCTTGCAGATTAATTAGTCAAGGAAGGCACAGCTGATCCTGGAGCAAAATCCGTACCCGCACATTGGTGGTTTTTCCCCTATTCTGGGATGTAAACTGTCAGTATTACACTGCTCTGTAACAGACCTCAGTAGCCATTATCATTAGCAGTGGGTACCAGCTCACAAAGCCAGTGATCAAAGAACAAAAATGCTGGCAGCTAAATGGAGAAATCCAGCCAGGAGGAAAACAACCCAGAGCATCAGCCAGACAGCTGCTACTCCCTGGACAGCAGAGGAGGACTGTGCAGGACAAGTTGGATAAATGATTGAAATTGTCTGACATTTAAAAACAATTGTTCTTGTTGTATTTGAGAACATTGTTAAGAAACCTCAGTCCAATGCAAATTGCCCTCAGCACACCTCAAATTGACCACAAACAGGCTGAACCCCCTTTCCTCTGTGTGTGTGTGTGTATTTTATAAAGAGAGGCAATTACCCCATGCATTCTGAGGCGCCATGTCCCTCATTTATTAGAGCCCTAGGATGTCTTCAAGCTTGCTTGCTCAAACCTTGGCAAATGCCATTACACCTGAGAACCTTATTTGTGTTCACATCCTACTGAATTTAGTTTGCTCCTTCTCCCCCCATCCTTTTTTTTTTTTTTTTTTTTCCCTTCGAAAATGTTATTAACTAGAGCATTAAATGCTGGCCTCCAGCAGGGCCTTCTCCATATGTTTCCAACAAATGTTTCCTCCATAGACAGAGGATGGATGTGTGTGAGAGCGCACACAGATATAATGGGGCAGCTCCCAGATCCAGCTTCCCTGGGAGGCAAAACTCAGGCGCTTGAAAATGCTTAGCAGCTCAAGCAATTCCGATGGAAACAGATTGTAACATCTCCCCGTGCACCTTTCACCCAGGGTGAAGAGAGGGCTGCCGGCGCCACGAGCAGATTTTTCTCTCCTGTGATGCCTGGGGGAGCCCAGGCCGATTGTAACGTGGCAGGTTGGACCTCAAAGTCGGTCAGACTGACTTGTCCCTCCCCACTCTCCTTTCAGCCCAAGTTCTGTGCACAGAACATGGTCCTTACCATCCAGGACTTTCATCTCTGTGAGCAGCTGGGAGGATGTGGAGCATTGCTGAGCATCTCTGTGTGGAGGCTGGGAGGTTTGTGGGTGCTGCGAGCCCTGAGCTGCAGCATTCCCAGGAAACACCCTTCCCAGTTAGAGACAGGGTTAGAGAGCGGTGAAATGCAGTTCCCACGTTATCAGTTGGAACTGGGCATCGCTGCATTGTTCCCCTCATGTCGGTACTGTGTAGATTGACTGTTGAGGTGACAGCAAAGGCAGAGTTAATTGATTGCAGCTGTTTTGGACTGGAAATAACCCAGTAATATTTATCAGTAAGATCCCCCTTTCAGTTTGTAATTAATTCATGTGCTGACCCTTATTTTATACAAAAGCGTGGTCCTCACAGTGATGAGCTTTGAAGGACTTAACTTTTATTTTGTGTATGCTCATCAGCTGCTCCACCTTCATAATTTGTTTTACTGTGACTGTTGCCCAACAGTGAAGGTTTTGTTTCTGCTTCCAGCTCAGCAATTGAAATTTAAATGGGGAGAAGCAAATAGAGTTACAAATAATATGCTTTGGTACACATTTTCATGAGGAATAATTGTTTGAACTAAAAGCTTTCAAGATTCATTAAGCACTGGGCGTTTGTGGAAAAGCTATCAGAGCATTTATGAATAATGGAACACGAGTAGCTATTGCACCATGAACTCTGCCCTTTTAGATTATGCATATATTTGTGACCCTAATTGTGTACTAGCATAACATCTCCTGAATCAGCGCCTCACTATTGCAAGAAGAGGAGTGGAAGCAAGAAAATCTGATTTCCTTAATTATGTTGGTTCCTAAGTAGATGTAAAAAACCCATAAAACAGTTGCTAAATGCTAAATGTTAAGATTAAAAACATCTTTTTAAATTGGGAGAACCACGCTTCCTCTGACTTGAGACTGGTATATTTATGTTGTCTGACTTCGGGGTGACGGAACAAAACGTACAGCCCGTGCTACAGACCGTATGTAGGACACTGCAGTTGAAATAATTTGTTTGGTAAAGTTGTTAAGGATGGAAAGCCCAACTCGTGGTACCCTGATGAAACATCAAGGGTGTATCAATATGTCTTTGGAAAGCTACCTTAGCCATGAGCTATGTAGGCCATTGCAATCAAGTTCAAGTAAAAATAGCCCCGCTGTAAGATACCCACTTGTGTTCACAGGTTTTATATACGTTACAAACTGCCTTAATGTTCCAAACACATTGGAAAATGAGAGCGAAATGTAGCACAAAGCTTCAAACCTGTCTTTGGCTGTATCTGGGCACTAGTGATACCTATAGATAGTTTATTTAAAGTCTCTCCAGAAATTGTTCCGTTTTTCCTGGCTGTAGTTTACAAAGGCTGTGTGGTCTCTATTCTGGAGCTGTGTGGCCCTGCTTTTACCAAAACTCCTGAATTCTGCTAGGATTAGTGCTTGAGGATGGTCTGCAGCAGTTGTGGTGCACTCAGGAGGGATTTGAGTCGTTTGAAGCTGTAAGGGGGTAGTGGAGCAGCTGGGAGGTTTTGTAAAGGTGATGCCTTTGCTTGTGTCCAGCCCAAAGACGTGCTTGCTCCTGTGTTTGTGTGCGGGCAGAATCCCTGCTGGTGACTGGGAGCCTCTCCCCATGGATCAGTAGCAAATGCTCTGGTGGCTGCAGCGGAAGCCAAAATGGGCCAGTCCTCTGGAAACTTGTGTTCTTTAAGGGTAATTCTGAAAGCATAACCAAACTAACTGCAGCATCTCTTGAATTACTGTCAGATGTTAGCATTTGAACATTTTCTTTATATTAGCAGCATCTTCCACTTGTTTTCCCAAAGCAGTCCCTGCCTCCTCCCCCTCAGTGTGTTGCTGCCTTTACACTGGCCTGCAAGCACCAGAGGTGATTCCATTCTGCTCAGGATGCCTCTGGAACCTGACTCACACTGTGTTTTTACAGTTCATGCTCTGCTCTTTACTCTCACTGGGTTTTTACAGTTCATGCTCTGCTGTTTACTCTCACTGGGTTTTTACAGTTCATGCTCCGCTGCAGGGCTCTGGCTCCTGCCCAGCCTGGCCTGACCGGGGTGCATCGGTGCTGCTCTGCTGGAGAGGTGCCACCCTGGAGATTCCTTGTCACCTCCTTGTTTCCCACCTCATCTTTCCTTTTGATGTGACAGGCAGTGACATTTGCTGGGGGGAACCAGGCAATCACTGCTCTGTGTAACCAAAGCCTAGGCTGAACTCTTGGTTAGTTTATTTCCTGGTGATCCTTTCCCGATTATTTTAAGAGCTACCTCGTTATATCTCAGGCTTTAATGGTTTATGAAGCACATGAAATCATGTAATAACTTCAGGACTCATTTTTGTATTATCAATTGCAGTAGCTGGATAAGTGTTTGCTTTCATTTTATTGCTTTAGTAGCTGTTCTAGAAGGGTCACATCAGCAGTTTCACAGCCCTGGTGGTGCACTAGCAGCTGTTTCGCTTTGGAACTCTTCTGTCAGTGGGTGCCTGGTCCTGCCCTGCCTCAGTGGGTGAGTGGCCTGTGCAGGAGCCACACGTGGAAGGATAAATCTTTCTCCAACGTTTATTCTCACATTTCAAAATAGGCTTTGGGCACAGCGAGCAGAGCTGTCACCTGTGTGGTTGTCCAGCATTTGCTCTTTGCTATGCAGACAGGTAATTCCCATTTTTCAGCTTCCATTCATCCTTTCAAAGAACCAAATTTCATTCAGCAACTTATTGCTAAACCAACAATGGACTCCTCAGCACTGTCTGAGATTTACTGGCTCCTGGAAATGATGTTACACTTCCAGTGTGAACTTACCTTCGACCTCAACTCACTGGAGCACAGCAGAGCTGCCAGCTCAGCTAAATGAACCTTCTAATGCCCAGTTTTGGTTTGCCAGGTAGGTGCTCCCAGCCAGTAATGAAATTACTCTTCCCATCTGCTTTGATAAGCTACAAACCCTGTTATTTCTGCAAGGCTCATAGCACACCGTGAAAAACAACTGGTTAACCTGACAGGATTTCATTTTATAAACTGCTGTTGGTTGTCTTAAAATTAAAGACAGGTGTAATTCACTGCCTTAGCTTAGCTGGAACTGGTATTAGGTTGACAGGTCAATAAGCACTCATTCATTATATTTAAATTCTGATGTAACATTAGCTTTCTTTGAGTCTCCTGGAATGACAGAGGTATTCTAAGATTTAATGAAAATAACCAGTATTTTTTGTTGCCTCCCCTCAGCCAGCTCTTTTAAACTCTTGAATGCATGTTCCCTCCCTTAAAACGTCAAAACTTAATCAGTGCTGTGGAACAGCCTTGTGTTACTCAGTAAAATTGAAGTATTTTGTTATCTTCTGTTGTGGAATGGAAGCTATTTTTGAGCACGTTCTACATTATCACTGTCACTTATAGTGTTTTTAAAAATGTCTTTAGACTTTAATTTTGCTGCCTGGAAAATATCTTCTTGTATCACCTTCCTTGAGTGCTGCTTTCAAGTATTCATGCCCTGCATTTCTTGCGTTAATTTGCTTTCTGATTTTCTTCTTTTATAGGGTTTTTTGGTTAAAAAAAATTAGTGTGCAGTTTTATTGGCTGTGGAATGAACTTCAGGTGGAGTATTCGATCCTGTAAGTGTGAGGCCAGGATTTCGGTCCATCTTTGGTTTGTAAATTGTTTTCAAGCAGAGTCCCGTGTATTCTGAAGTGAGTTCATGTGAATTTACTGACTTAGCTGGCACAGGCTAAAGAAGCACTTGAATATCAAAAACATGCTAAGGAAGGCATATATATCCAAGGAATGCTAGTAACTCTTCCATTATTATTCATTTTCCAGTGCAGTGATTTAGTAATGGACCTTCACCATAAAGATAATTTAGCTGCTAAATCGTATCTGAATTACATGGGCACTTCCACCCTGTACACAGCCTGTTGGCACTCCTGTTGAAAGCAGATAAAGTTGGAATACATTTGGTAAAGGAAAGTACATTAGAGAATAGAAATTAGTTTAGTTCTGCTAAACCCACCAACCTTTAAAATATTTTTTCTATTTTTTTCTTTTTATTTCCTTTTTTTTTTAATTGCCTTTTAGCTGTCTGATTTCCTGCAGCTTTCCCCACTCACGTCACCTGAACCAGCAGGGCTGTTGCTGCTTCATCTGTTCTTTGTGGGAGTTTCTTTTTGCCATCCGTGGCTGTGGATTAAGGGCTTTCAGCGCATTACTGACGGTGCAATGTTGCTGAACTTAGCAACAAGCTTTCTCTCTCAAGTGTTTTTAATGAAACAGAAGTTTCTTGTTGCCATCTAATAGGTTTAAATGCTGCTAGAAAGAAATCCCCTCCATTGCAGTTAATCAGATTTTGTTTGCTCCCCGTGATAACATAAGCTTGCTAGTTCTGACATGTTGAGGGAGATGAGACCTGAATGTTTAATTTTAAAAAGAAAGGCAGGGGAGAAAAAAATGGGGTTTGTGTGGGAAAACTTCCCTTGTAGTTCATAAAACCAAGAAGGGGGGAGAAAAGAGGGTGTAGTAATAATTTTTTTTTTCCTTTTACAGCTCATCTTAGAGCAGAATGCATGAAAAATACTTGCAAATTTATACACAGTAATGTGATTATATTTTCACAACAGTATAGTTTTGCTTCAAACTTAATATCAGAAATTTGCTTTCTTTTTTTTCTAAGACCTATAGCATGAATAATGTTTGCCAAACACTCCTGTTTTTAACTACTTCCCTAAAGAGCAGCTTGGGAACTCTCCAAGGATTACCATACTGCTGACTTCAGAAGAAATTAGAGAGCACAGAAAGAAATTTATTAGCAACGCAGGCAGCAAGAGAAGAACAAATCCCAAGTGATGGTAGGAACTGCTGACATCAAATTGCCTGGAAACAGCATTTGGTGCATTTTGGGATTGGGCTGTTGTGTGACCCAGAGAGGCCCCTGGCTTGGTGTGAGCCAGGGGCACCTGCAGCAGGAGCTGAAATTGTCTCTGCCTTGAATGATTAAGAGCTTGATTCTCACGGTTTATCATTTCTAAAAACTCCACATGGCTGGTAGTAATTGTATAGCAAGGGCTCCTCTGACACTTCAGATTTATCTGACAAGCTTTCCATGTTTTAACATTTGCCAGTGTGTGACCTTTTCATCTGGCCTCTTCTGTGTGCAGTTGATGGGGGTTATTTTATTGCTTATTTACTACATGCACGTTTTTGGTGAAAATTAGTTAGGGACTGTTGGGAGAGCGCTATAAAATGTCCAGAGGGAATTGCCAGCTTTGCATTCAGTGGAGAGACTGGATAATGTTTGCTGAAGATCTAATAACCAGGTGTAGTATTTGGATGACGAGCAATATTCCCTCCCTCCCTGTTACTGTGCTCTACAAATGAAGCTCAGATGGTAGGGAAAGAAAATAGCCCAGGAATATATAAATCTATTATGCTGTAAATACACAAGGGAGCTCAATTAAGGTTGTTCAGGAAATCTTGCTTGACAGTTTGCTTTGAATGTGTGATTTTATAAACTTAATGCTCTTTTGGAGCAGTACTTTCTAAACTACTGTGTGTTTTCTAAAGAAGCGTGTAATATTCTTGCTTCGGGGGGAACCTGCGAGCAGGAACTGCGGGGTGCATTCAGCCCACCCCAGAACTGCTCTCACAAGGTGCTGATCTGGCCGCCAGAGGAGTGTGAGCTGCGCTGGAGGCCGCTGCGTGGTGCCATCAGGATGTGTTTGGGTCTCTGGCTCCTGGGAGAGGAGCTCCCTGATCATACCTGATTCCTGCTGCGCAGAGAATCCCAGCACTGAAGTTCTGCTGTCCTTGTTCTTACAAGCCCTGGTGGTGTGGGTGGTGGTGGGAGTGGCAGGTGGCTCTGAAGGGACTTGCTGGGCACATCTTGGCTGGTGGCAGCGGTGAGGTGTTGAGCTCTGTCCAGCCACTGCTGCTCCATCTGGGAGGAAGTTTAAAGCCCCGTGTGGGTGAAAGATGGAGGCCTGGCTCATCCCTCCTCAGGTAAGGCAGCAGTTTAAGGCACTGTCACAGCTTCGGGGAGACTCCAGCTCCCCACAGGAGCATCTCTAGGCCACAAACAAGGGCTGGTCTGGTTCCCAAGGCTCAGCAGGGTTGTTGGGCTGTGTCTGTGGCACCTGTGACTCTGGGGGTTGTTGAAGGGTCACCCCGGTGTCCCTTTAGACCTTTCCTTCCTCAGCTGCCTGGAAGAGGAGTGAGGGTGATGCCCTTCAAATCTTTAAATTGAATACAGTGTTCTGTCATCATAGAATGATATTGGATAACAAAGAAGTATTGCATCACCACATATTGTGCTTTTTGAACACAAAATTCTCCAGATTTCTGACTTTTTTACTCAGTCCCTGAAGTCCCATGGCTGTGCCCACAAGGGGGAAGTACATATGTGTGCGGATACTTATGTGTTTACACATGTGTTTGAAAAAGTGGGTGGCTGCGTCTCTTAAATCCAGTAGAGCCTTTCTCCTCTCCTATTTCTACAAAGAATGTAATTTGCTTGTGATCCAGTAATGCAATGTAATCTTTTAAATGGTTGATTTCTTTATTCTTATTTTGGTTTGGTTTTTTACACTGGCATTTTGAAAGTGGTGCCAGTTGGCATTCTCCATAGAGGAACAGAATTATGTGCTTTGTCAATATTTTACCCTGATGTATCTTGTTCAACGTAAGTTGAAATTAATTGCTTTTTTCTTTCCTCCACAAAACCAATTACAATTCTGTCATCTATTTAGAATTAATGCTACTAAATGTATCCCTTTATCCAGATAAATATTCCACTTAGTACACAGGTATTCTACTTGCCAGAGGCTGTGTGTAGGCAGAAGTTACATCAATTTCAGTTAAATCCCTCTTGCCTATTGTTATAGAATTTTGTGTTTATGTCCTTAGTTTGAGTTAAATGTGACTTACATTGTTGGAGTTTAAATACTTTCATCACTTACTATAATTACTATTGCAAAATGAAGATTACGGATGTCCACTTGAGTGGCTGGGGTTTCCCCCCATGAGTTTTACTCTGTGATACAGGTACTAGATATATTTAAACATTTTAAATGTGTTAGGGCAGTGAAAGAGTGAGAACCTTTGGTGAAACTCAAGATGATGGGAGAAAGGATCAGGGTCTTACTTATGCAAAGAAACACCCTCCTATCTTGGTTTTACCAGATCCTGTTTGAATACTTGGGGTGTTTTGAGTGGACTGACTTTTCTGAGGGTTGACTGAAGGACAGGTTGACAATATGATTTTACATTTGTTCTCTCTCCCAAACTTTGTTTGGCTATATTTTAGGAGAAAAAAAGAGAGAGATGATGATGAGAAAGTGAAGTTAAGTAATGGCGATTGAAATCAGGATTTCAAATGTCCTCAAGTCTGAGGATGCTTGGCTTTTCTTAATGATACAGGATATGTATAGAAGTCCCTGGATTTATCACAGCTCGTCAGAAGTGCCGCTAATTGTTGTCCCTTTGTGCCACTGCCAGCTGTGCTGTCTCACCCTAGGACCTCTCCAGGCCCTGAGGGACACATGGAGCACTAAGCAGCAATTGGTGCTGATTATGTAGCATCGATCCATACAAGCAGGTGAAAAGGAAAATGTTGAAGGCTTTTGTAAGGTCGCACATCTGTCAAACTCCGCAGGTTTTCTGGGATTCCTTCTGTTTTCATTTTGTCTGAATTTGCTTTTTGGTTTTGAGTACAAGACTTGGCCCTCAGCCCTGAGTCTGTCCACGCAGGTGGAGTGTGGTTTTTACAGGACTGTCATGTGAACGGTAATGGGTCTCACCAGTATGGAAGTTTCCTCCCCACACACACCCCATGCTCTGAATATCAGCTCTAGTGAGTTTGTTTTTATTTTTTAGTGAGGTTAAACAAGATAGAAGTATAGTTTGCATGAAAATAGCTATATATAAATTAGTCATCTGCCCCTACAGTGATAAAAAGTGATCTAAATACTGCTGGGAGAAAAAAAGAAAATGTTCTCTAATCTGTATACACATTGAAGAATACTTTTGTTTGACTCAGGAAAGCACTCAGCATGAATTCCCTCCTACCCAAGTACTCCAAGAGCTGATGTTACAGTGAACCAGTCATGTGGCAAATTAAAAAGTCTGGTGGACAGATGATATGGTTCCGAGAACTCAATAAAACTTATTACCTACAAGACTGATCTTTCTATTCCAGTGACATATGTGCTGGTACTTCTGCAACAACAGGAATAATTATGGAAAAAAAAATACTGGTTTAGTATTTTGAGGCTTCATTTTAATGGAACAAAAGAACTAATTTCTACCATGGTATATCCAGGATTAAATGGAAATCTTCCCTTCATTGCCTTTCCAAAAAAATGTAAATTTCCCAGCTGAAGTCATGCTTGTTAAGCTCAAGTGATGATGGAGGCGTGAATATATTAAGGGAAAACCTGAGAGGCTGAAGTAGACGGGAATGATTTGACTTTCCTCATCAGGAATATGAATGTATCAGTTTAATATGGAAAAAGCCTCCTTGCATTTAGACCTAGCGGCAGCTGAGAAACACACAGTTGGTCTTCCCTGTGAATCAGCTGATCTTAGAAGACTTCCACTTGAGATGGCTTAGAAACAGAGCAAGTTCTGTCATGCATCCATGAGCTGGTTGGTGTTGGTGTGTGATTATCCAGGACAGGAAGCAATAAGGAGAATGTTCCAATCCCAGCATCCCAAGGCAGGCAGACCCCTGAGTAAGAGCTGTTTTGAACACTGAGGCGAATATGGTGAGCACAGTGTAGGAAATCACAGCTGCTCTTCTAGAGTCTGCCTCCTCTGTTTTGCTTTGGCCCAGGGGCAGCACTGGGAGCTGCAGGAGCCATGCTCACTCTTTGCCATTTTGAGATGGATTTGGAAGTTCAGCCTGGATGAGGGCACTGACTTAAGCACTGCAGACGGGCTCTGGTGCCTGCTTGGTCAGCCCCTGTGGGGGTGGAAGATGGAAGTGCAGGGAGGTGACAAACCCTGTATTGCTTGGTCTTTTCACAAGGGAATGCCAGAGAACTCCTTGGAGTTGGACTCGCAGGCTGTGTGCAGAGGGAACCTGCAGAGACCAGCTGGCAGCCCTAAAAGTGTGATAAACACCCTCCTGTTCTGGGATAGTAGGAAATCATTTTAGCTCCATCTTCTTTTCATTTGGGGGTGTTGGGAGCAGCTAGATCCTGAGTGCTCTGAACTGTAAATCCTATTGGAAAACCATTATGGTTGGAAAAGATCTCTGAGACCACCAGGTCCAGCTGTTAACCCAGCACCACTGCTAAACCAAATCCCCAAAGTGCCACATTCACACACTTTTTGAACACTTCCAGGGATGATGATTCCACCACTTCCCTAAGCAACCTATTTCAGTGCCTGAATCCATGATTGTGTATGGGAAATGCAGTCTATTTTTAGATCTTGGGAAGAAAAAATTGGGTTTTGTCCATATTAATATGGATTGAGGCTTATGCTGAAGCATCTGTTTCTGTGTAAGTCATTCAAAACAATTGTCATTATTTGGAATAGGCCTTAATAGGTAATTCTAACTCTAGGCAAAATTATTTTTATTTTCATTTCTACTTGCGCCAGCATTGTGTACACCAAGAGAAATTCTCATTTTACACTGCTTTTATTTCAGTGTTTTGATGCCAGCAGCACAACTTTGTGTCCTTGATCTTCTCTTTGTTCCTCTGAGCTAACTAACTTCGAGAAACGTTCTCAGCTAATGATGACCATGCAGCAACAGTGACTCTGCAGTTCTGGGAGCTCTCAATTATACCCATATAAAATCAGGGGCACGACTGTAAGAAGTATTTTGGGATGTTCCTTTTGTTCTGTTCCCTTGGCTTTCTCCCCTCATTTGCTTATATTGTCTTTGGAAGGATGCATTTCCTTCATTTGACTAGCAGGGAGGGCTTGCATTGCTGGATTCTTTTTATAGTCAGTCCTGCTCTTGGGCAGAGTTTGCAGACGGAGTAATTGCCGTGCACACAGCACCAGCTCCCTTTGTTCCTGCCCTGACAGGTTGCTTTTCGGTTGACTTGACTTTGAAGTTGCGAGTTCTCATTTCTTAGAAATTTGTTGTGGTTTTTTGGCGTTATTTCTCGTATGTTTACGAAGCTTTCCATTCCCATCGCCTCCTTGTCGCTGCCTTTGCGCCGGCTGGTTACGAGAGAGATTTGGGTGCTAGAAATAATAAAAGAGAAGGAGACAGTGCAGCGCAGCAAAGCTCTTGGGAGGCAGCTCTCTTTTAACAAAGCTCATCCTCTTGCCAGTGCCACGAGGCGGGGATGGACACGGGGGGGCTCAGGGGATGAGCGATGGCACTGTGGGCTTTGCAGGGGTTCGCCTCGGACAGAGACTGCCTCGAGTCGTTCGGCTCTTACACGGGATCATTGTGGAAGCAGTTCATGTCTGATAGCTGTGAACAGATGGTAATGCATTATTTTTGGCATGCGGAAGGAAAAGGAGACCTCACGTTGCATATGAATAGACATCTCTGGGGCTTGTCCTGCCGAAGTGAGGATGCGAAAGTTAAAGGAGAGCGGAGCTCAGCTGGCCCTTTGTGCCTTGCTGTGCCCTTCGGTCAGTCCTGGATTTATAACTTTATAGCTTTATGTTGCTTCTGGAAATTCTTTAACCTTACAGTGGCTACAAACACAGTAGGATTGATGAGCGTATTTATTCTAGCTTGTCAAAAAGACACTGTTTGCAATTTTTGGAATAGAAATCGAGATGGGTTGGTAGATGGGCCAGCAAGTTGGGTGAGAAATGCAAGGACTAGCCTGACTGTAGTAACATGATGTCATTTGGGTTTTTATTATCAGTATGATTGGGACTGCGCTGTGTATTTATTGGCTGTTGTGTTACCACAGGCAAAAAGGCCATTTCTACAGAGAGATGTTGCACTCTGTGTGTGTGCAAACAGGGGATGCTGCTGTACTGAGGCCAGTGTAATAACTGCTGGAAAAAGCCCATTACAAGCTCACCTATATTTGGTGACTGACTGATAGAGAGCAGAGGTTGTGGGGAGTTGGGAGGAAAGATCAGAATTTTGTTTTAGACATAGAGACTCCGTGATGAGAACCTGAACATTTGCAAGGAGCCAAGAAACAGGCTGATCCTGCACCATGGGAAGCTTCTCCAGCCCTCCCTCCCCCACACCTCCCTTGCTGTATTTACTGCTACATTCACTCATATTCAGCTTTCAGTCCAGCTCTTGGGGTGTGTGGGCTGTGACACAGGGGCCTCGTGACCTCCAAAATAAACTCCACAAACCCAGGGATGGGGAGCAAACCCAGGGGGATGCACAACGAGACCAGGGAATTTGAAATTGGGGTTGTTAAGCTTTTAAGATGAATCTTAGAAGGTGAGTGCAGTCAACAGATGGAGGAAAATCTGAGAAGCTGAGAAACTTCAGGAGTTAATGCATGCTGGGTGAGGTGTGGCACTTGAGGTTCATCATTTAAAGCTCCCAACAGCATTTTCCAGATTGAGGAATTAACGATTCGGGGTGGGGAAGTGGAAAGCTCTTTATATTCTGTGCAGAGTCCAGCCTGGGCTTTCAGGGCTGAGGGATTGCTCTCCAGAACAAAGCCTGGGAAATTCTGAAATGCTTGTGCTGCCTGGTTCCCTGTAGTTTCTTAGTTGTCTGTCTTTTAGTCTGTTTAAATGAAACTTGACTTGTAGCATGAGAGAATTTTTTCTTGGATGCATTTTTAATGAGCTCTCCTACAGTTGGTAAGACCCAGAGGTAGTTCCACATCATCTGCTCAGTGCTGCTGATGCTTGTCAGAAATTAGTATTTGACAACACTTTGTGATTTGAAAAGCCACCGAAACACTGATATGTTTTATTTTTAATTCTGAATGTTTTACAGCGGTAGGTTGGTTTGCTTTGAGTCGCTGCCACTTTCAGAAGTGACTCCTGTGCTCGCAGATGTTTTCAGGTCGGTTCAGAGTGATGAGATGCTGAGACACAATTGTACAAGAGTGTTTGTGAAGGTCAGCTGTCAGGTTTGCCCTCAGCCTTCTCCTGAGGGAGTCATCATACCTCATCTCACACTTTGAGGTAGAGGGTGTGCTGCTGCCAAACCTGGTCATCTTAATCACCCTGTACTGTGCGATGTGCAAACGTGCAGTTTTGTGTATTAGCTTTTGACACTTAGTATGCTATTGCCTTTTAATTCATTCTCTTGGCCCTAATGTAATGACCATTGTAAGGCATTAATATGCTAAGATGGTAAAAAAAAGATGCTTTTATGTTTTTACTAGAGTATGAATAAGAAAGTGAAAGTTATCCGTTTATTGCATTTTTAGTTGTTTTTATAAATGACAAAAACTATGCAGTCAAAAAAAAAATCAAAATTAGGGCACTAAATTTACAGGGACAAGGCATGTGTTTTTAACCCTTTGATGAATGTACCCTGCAGTTTAGTTTGGATCCACGCGATTTAAAAGCTGAAATATAGGTTTGAATTTTGTTGATTTCTTTGCAGCAGGCATAAATTGATTTGATCTTAAAGGGATAGGGGAGTGTTCAGTCATAGGCAAAGTGATTTTTGGACCAGAAAGAACCCTCTTTGGTTTCAGAATGTCTCTGGCAGTCAGTGGGGCTGAAAACCACCCTCTCTAAGCAGCAATTGAAATTGGGTCTGTCTTTAATATCTGCTGTTGCTTGTGACAGGCTTGTTTCTTCCCTCTCTTCTAAGTATCACATGATCAAGAGGGATTGACTCCATGGTGATGGTTTCTAATGGTTCCAATTCTCTGAGAGAAAGCTGTAAATCTCTGGGGTGCTCTAGTGTAAACAAACACTGTCCATATCTAGCTGTGATAAATTTCTGAACCTGGTGTCTTTGTGAATTCTGTCTGAAAAATGATGATTACGTGCCTAAATGAGCTCTATAAATAAGCATTCTGTATTTTAACAGGTGTGGTTGCCACTGCAGTACAGCTGCTGTAGTTGGGGAGAAAAAGGTATTCTATTTTAATGAAGTAGCAGAAAGGCTTTGCATTTCTTTGCTTGAATTCAGTGCATAATTGAAAACATACAGGAAATTATTCTGTACTGTACATACTCCATAATACTTAGCAGTAAGTAGGTGTCACACATTATCTTTGTTGAGTAAGTATGAGGAACCAGAGCATGCTACCAGCAGCAATGTGGCAGAGCTTGTGGGTTTGGTGATAACATTTCCAATTTCACACTTCTTCTCAAGTCAAAAGGGACAGGAGATAGCTGAAATGCCTCTGAGGGGGACAACCCCAAACATCTCAAAGTTTAAGAGGGCTCTGTGACTGATTGCTTAGTGCAGGGTGGATTTACACTGACACATACTACTTCCAGAAAACATTTAAATTTGCAAAGCAGTATCAGTTCCATGCAGGTTTTGTCCATCTATTTTGGGCCTGTGTTTGGCCAAGATGTGAATTTTGTACAAAATTTTCCTGATTTTTTTGTATTGTGTTAAACACATGTGGTTCTACAGCAGTCGTTGGTGCTCCCAGACAGAGGTGTGTGTTTGTATCTCGTCCCTTTGCTCTGTGATAAATGGGATATGTTGCTTTTTGGGGGGAAGTTAGTTGTTTTTAAGAACAAATTCAGCTCATTGGGTTCACTGGCAACGTCAGGAGAGGCAAGGTGCATAAATCTGTCTCCCAGGCTCAGGAGCAGAAGCTCTGCGCTTTGTTTCACCATTAGGCAGAGTCAGATTCTCACCTGGTGTGTGTTGACACAGGCTCTGAAGTCAGTGAACCTTCCCAGTGGTCTCTGACACAGATGGTTGTCATTACTGCCAGAGGCCACCATGCCTAAGCTCTTCAAAGAGTGGAGTGATAAAGCTGCTTCTTGATCTCTGGATCCTAGAGACTGACAGGAGTAATGACTGGGACCCCCCACGACAATGGAGAGCTCCCTGGCCTAGAAAAATTCCCTTATGGCCTTGTGCTTGAACCAGCAAAATTGGGTGCAATTATTTCTTTCTCTTGCAAAAAAGACACTGAGGTCTTTCCTTTCCAAGTCTAGAAGCAGCAGCTTTGAGTTCCTGGCCTGCCTGTAGACCAGCCATGACTTGCTGTGCTTTGTTTACCCTGCAGAGATTACGCTCTAGGAGACCTTATGGTAGAAGACCAGAAGGAATTGTTGTGCGTGGGGTTTTCATGGATCAAAAGTGTCCAGCTGTGTTGCAGAGGTGACTTTCTGGAGGCTGTTGGAGAAACAGATCCATGGGTAGTGACTGCCATGGAATTGATGCAGGTCAGCTCCTTGTCAGCGCTCTCAGCTGTAGGTGCAGGGATGCGAGGCAACGCTTGCAAAAATCCCTGCAGCATCGCTTGGCAGCTTCACGTGCTGCCTCTGGGTACCTCTGCTCTCACTGAGCATGGACAGACAGTTCCAGCTATTACTTTAATGCTGTGCAAATAGCCTTTGTACAAAGTGGGTTTAGATTTTAACAACGGCTCTTTCTGCAAGAGCTGGTATTTCTCAGTGTTCTCACAGCATTCAAAATGTCAGGGACCTTGGGAAATAGCAGGCCTAATGTACAGTGGTCAGTGCTAATGAAACTTCTAAATATTTCCTCTTGTGTCAGGATGTTGAAAATTCTTTGCTTTTGTTTAACTTGCTTTGTGATTTCCATGCTCTGATTATTTTTTTTTTCCCACCCAGGTTGCTTAATGCATGCCATAACCAGAACACTTGTTTCTCTGTGTGGAAAACATACTGTTTCTGAGGGAAGAAATGCAGTACTTGTAACCAAAATGTTCACCACTTCCTAATTATACTTGATTTTTATTTTAACTGCTCATAATTGTCAGGTGGTCTCAAAACTCTCTTCTTGAAGAGTGAGCTTTTGAGTGTTATTGGGGAGGGCTGTTTAACCCAAACAGAAAAGTAATTCTTTGTAATCCACTGTTCTCTCTGAGTCAGTTTGTGCTTGTGGAACTGCCAGCTTGACTTAACGCTTTCTATTGCTTCTTTTTGGGGTTCTGGCAAGGAACACGCCTGGCACGCTGGGCACCCTGTCCTTCCTGAGAAATAGACCTTGTTCTATTCTTCTCTACAGCTGCTCTCAGCCTGACTTGCTCTTAAACTTTCAGAGACTCTCACAGACCTGGTCACGTTTTCCAGAGCCAGCAGCATGGGGGGTAAAGTCATCCTGGGCAGCCACCTCCGTGTGCCAGTGCTGCTGCTTCTCCATGCCTGGCACTCCCATCAGGGTTTGGAGGATGGACAGGTCTCCTTGTTATTCCAGAAAGATGCAAATACAAGAGGCTGGCCACATTTGTGTCTCTTTGGAGACTTCCAGGATTCAAGGGTGTCACTGGTATTGCCAAGCCATGTGTCAGTGCTGTGGGATGACTCCTAGCGTGGGAGCACCTGCTCTGCCATAAATATGAAATAAAACATGGGCTAAAGTGCCAGTGAAGGAGCCCTGAGCACTCACACTGAATGTTGGTACCTTTGGGCAGCTGCTGTGTCTGCCAGCTGGAGCAGCGTGAGGTGTCATTTTCATGTGGATCTTGGAATGTTTTCCTGAAGCTGTGTTTCTTCACCCAACTTTATTGCAAACAAGAAATGGTGACGGGGTGGAAAAGCAATCCTAAATTCTGAAGTTGAGAAGTTCAGTCTCACAAAGGATGTCTGAGCTGGGTCATTCGTGACCCAGCACAAACAGCAACAGCATCATGGCTTCTGTAGTACTTCTGGAATTAGTCCTCAAAGTCATGAAGCAGTGATTGCTAAAGGAAATTTTCCTTTTACATGCATCACTTAAATCCCCTTATGTATCAGTTCAAACATATGGAAAACAAACACAAATGGTATGGGGCCCTACAGAATCTTTTTAGAGAGAGGGATATATTTGAGTATAGAAGCTTAACTGTTCTTTTAAGTCCCTGAATAGCTCCTAGAGTATTTATCACTGCCACCTCTTTGAAATGGAAGAGAACAATCTGCATTTTCCGAGGCTGAGTGCATCTAGACTGGCATTCTTCTTTCTTTTTATCAGGAGAATATTCCAACATTATTCCAGGCAAGATGAGCACTGCAGGCAGAACCTCATCAGGATCCCAGTGAAAGCCAGTCATTAACAACCTTTTGCATCTCAGGATCTCTATTCTCATTGTGTATTTGCACACTGCTTATTCCTCTATGCTGAGGGACAGCAAGCAGGAAAAGCCTTTTGGGACAGAGTCTGCTGGCAGCATTGCTCTGGCTAGGAGGTGTTTGTGTCCCCATTCCTTTCCATTTCACTGTTCTGTGTGTGCCCCTTTGACATTTGCATATGGCAGGAGTCAGGGACAAAGCAGTGAAGGATTTGCCTGAAGGAAAGTAAACTCTGCTAAGAAAAGGAGACTTTCAACCTGGGTTGTATGCACACCGTCTCAGGGGTGAGGCTGGCTGGCTGGCTCTAGGTATTAGTAGTGTTACACAGAAATGATGGTCCCTGAAAGACAGGGAGATCTCTGGCACAGGGAAAAGTTTGTGCAGAAGCAAAATCTTCTGTGTGAAAATGAGGTGTTTGTGACAAACTGCATCATTCCCATGGCAGTTTCTAGCTGTCACTCTTAGAAATACACGTGTTCCTGGGATCATTTTTTCATCCTGTTTCCTTCATGAGATGCAATGATATCCCAGTTGTTAGACTTGCTCAGATAGAGACTCGTTGTCTCTGTGATTGTTTTCCTTCAGATATCTCAGAAAGCAGCCCTGAAATGTTACTCTGTTGATGTCTCCCTGGATTTGCTGAAGTCTCAGGAACCATTTTCTCAGCTCTGAGTCAGATGTGCCATTCTCTAACTTTTGATCTTTGGCACTTCTAAGCCATAGAATTTAGGAAAGAATTTATTTTTACATTTTCTGCAAGAAAGACTCCAAGACCTTGCTAAGGCTCACTTAGGTGCAAAGTGACATATTATAAGGAGAAAGAATAGGGAAAAGAAGAATTGGCAAGTTTGCATTTCCTGATCTTTGGTCTTAGTGCTGCCCAGAGAAATAGAAATGTTTCTGCAAAGAACAAAATCAGGAAATGTTTTTCTTAGTGCTTTCTGGTCTGTGTGTGCCAATACACCTGGGATCTAGGAGCCTGATAGATTTGTTGGTGATCAATATTTGTTGTGAACCTATCAGAGTAATTTTTATGTTGCCATTGCTGAGGCTTTGAAGATAATCTAGACTTTGCTAATTTTCAGCCTTCTGTGTAAAGGAGGCAGCTGGGAAGATGCACCCAGTGGCCATTGTCCGTGGCTGGGTGGTTCCCTCATGGATCCTGTCCTGGCTGTTGCTTCCAAGGCCAGCTCTTCCCCTTCACTCCCACCTGCAGCAGTGCAGCTGCTTTTGGGAGCCCTTAGGCATTGCTGTACTATGCTAATGCAAGGTTTCTTCTTCTCCACATATCCCTGTGATTTAATATCATTATCCATCAAAGCAGTGGTGGAAGGAAGCAGAATTGTCTTAGGTTTGATGCAGAAACATACTTTAACACAGATTGAGACAATCTGTTTTTTCCTTAAATTGTGTATTGCTAATCAATGCCATACCTTCTACAGTAATCATTACAGCAAAAACACAGGCTGAACTATTCCAACCATTTAATGAATTAACCCGTTCAAGGAATATTTTCCAGAACCTTATAGCATATTAGGAAGGGCTTTGAAGTGATGACAGAGTGCTGAGTATTTGAGAGAACGTACTTGCCTTGCATCAGGGCTGCATGCCTGATGGGATTTCTTGACATGGGTGTGAGCACAGGACTGCTACAGCGGAGCACAGCTCAACTTAGATTTGTAGAAGTGCACCTGCCACAGGGGATTTGATCCATGACATCTCCTCAAATGTGCATTTCTTTGTTTCTCACCCAAACTCTTCTTGAGTGGCGTTCAAGTCTGCACCAGGTATCTCGCTATTGTCCTACAAGCATAGCTGCTTCTCAGAAGTGGGGTTTTTTTAGTGTTGGAAGGAACTCTGACATCTAGACTGAAGTTCACTTATTTGCTTGCTCTTTTCTTCTGGAGAGTAGTGGATTTTGCTTGGAATTTTCCTTTTTCAAGCAGGACTTCCTGCATCAGAGGAGACTCCACAGCAGCAGAAGAGTAGGAAGCCACTCTTCCCTGAGAGAAGAACTGTGATTTATGTTCTCTTCTCTCCTGAACAGTTTTAGGGATAAAAGAGCTGGATCCTAAAACAACATTCTCTGCTGGGAGTAATTCCACAGCTCCATGGAATTTTGAGAGTGAGTTAAATCCTTGTGCTGACACTTGGTATCTCGTTGTAGCCTTGGATTGGCACTGCCTTGGTCGTGCAGGAAATGCCAAGCCAGAGGTGTGTGGAAGGGGAGAGAATTCAAGGCTTTGTTCTTTACTGTCTCATTTCTCGCATATTCGATTTAAGCATGAAAAATGGATTCCTTTTTGCTTTAAAGGTCCTCCTACAAAGCTCTAAGTCTGTGAACAAGCTCAAGAGCTTTGGCTGATAAGTCAGTGAACCCGTCTGGGACTTGATGAACATGAGGCCTGAGAAGTGCCCAGGCTGGTGTCCATGAGAGGTGCAGGTACCTCAGGAGCCTTAAAAACAAAAGTGACCCAGTTGAAGTCAGAGGCTGAAATGGCTGCTGGGGTTGAGGAAGAATGCATTGGGGGAAAAAGGAGAGAGAGTTAGGGGCAAGACCACTGAAGGAGACTTGACTCCTTGAGGGATATGAAAGCAAGCCAAGTTACCAGACACGAAATTGGCTTCTCTGGTAAACTCACCCTGCTGTCACTTCTGTCACTGCTGAGCTGTGGAGGTTTTACAAATACACCTGGTAACAGCACATATAATACATGTGTTCATTATTTATCATCTGGCAAAGTTCACATACTGCTTTTGCATGAATGGTATTGGTTGATGATGGTGTTGGAAGCTTCTGTGATGACGATTTTAAAGCCTGTACAGCAATAAACACAAATCCTGCAATGCTGTGTGTTTTACAGTCCCTATTCTCAAACTGATCTGATGTTGAAGGACTGAATGTAAACAGCTGAGCAGATTTCTGTAAAGCTACACTGGTTTACATCAACGAGGGTTGTGGCCTAAAATCCTCGGGTATGTTTAACACAGTGCATTTGTCCAAAAAGATGATGAAAAGTCTCTTTGCAGTGCCAAGAAAATTGTCCCACAAGCAGTGGAGCGCACTCAGTCCATCATTGCCAGTTCGGTCAAGGCTGAATAGCATCCGCCAAGCCCCAGAACTGGGTAAATGCCTCTGTAATTTGTCTTCTGACACCGCACTGCCTGCAGCTCTGCCAAGGAAATGGAAAAATGCGGAGAGCCCTGAGCAACCCGTCACAACACAGTGAATCCAGCTTCCAAAACTATTGTAACTGGGATGCCGCTCTCCTCGCGCATGCCAGCAGCTACAACAGGCTACACAAAACCGAACAAAAGCAACAACCCTCCTCTTTGAAAGAAACAAGGGAGGGGGAAATCACATGATTTGATACTTTGGGAAAGAACATGGCAGTTTGTGCAGCGGGATTGGGGAACGAGAGGCAAATCTAGATCCATGTAGGCTCCTTGCTTCAGGTCCCAGTTGTCGTACCCCTCTGACCAGCAAGAACACAAGGAAGCACAGAAGATTTTCCTTTTGGTCACGTTCTGCATCATGCACTTTATTGTGCCATACATCCCGAGACAGCTCAGGTGAAGTGGAGCAGGAGCTGCTCATGCAGACAGAACATCTCCGTTGGCACCAGTGGGGTGCTGACTTCCCAGGGAATGGTCTATACGGTGTGACTGTCGCGAGTGTGAGGTGAGAACGCAGCAAGAGGCCCTTCTTGAAGCTTAGGAGCCTCAGAGTTTGGATGCAGTACAATTGCTTGCTTTGCTTTGTGTTGTGGACACGTAGGGTCACGCCAGGGATCTCCTGAATCTCCAGGGTGCTTTGAGAGACAATGCAGCTTTCTGACCGTGCCACTATATAATGTCCAAAATCTTTTCCTGTTTGTGCCATGTTTCCTCTTTACTTTTTCCTTTTTTTCCAGACATGTTATTAAATAGAGTACTTTTTATTCATATAAAGTAGATTTTTTCTTCTGATAAATGCGTTCTTCAAACAGAACTTATGGCAGAAATTTCCTGAGCAAAAATAAACCCCATTTCTGGGTTGAAGCTGTGCTAGTGAGAAAACAGAGCTCTTTTCATCTTCAAAGCACTGTGCAAACTTTAAATAATGGTTGGTTTTGTTTTTTTTTTTTAAATCAGGCCTGTGAAGTATGTATTAATGTTCCAGATGAAAGATGGGAACCAAGAAGAGAGGTTAAGTTAAAGTTGTTGGGATCAGAGCCAGCTTTGCATTCTCTCTGGTCTGCTCGGACCTATAGAATGTGAGATTCATACTTCTGCTCGCACTTCTGCCAGCCTGCAATCATAGAATATCCTGAGGCTGAAGGGACAAGGATTATCAGTCCAGCTCTGCACAGGCACTCCAACAATCCCGTGCTGTGCCTGAGAGCACAAACATTGTCCAAATGCTCCTGGAGCTCTGGCAGCCTTGGGGAGCGTGGTCAGTGCCCCACCACCCTCTGGGGGAAGAGCTTTTTCCTAGTGTCCAGCCCGAACCTTCCCTGACACAGCTTCATGTCATTCCCTCAGCTCGTGTCCCTGAGAGATCAGTGTCTGTCCCTCCACTTCCCCTCATGAGGAAGCTGTAGGAGTTACTGAGATGTAATAAAACTCACAGGGTGTAGATTCTCTAGAAATAAATTTGTTTAGCCTTATTCAAGTGCCAAGGAGAAGCACACTGAGCAAGCAGTCCTCATTTATTACCTACTTTTGAATAGTTAAGATAAGAAACTTTCTACCTATTGGAAAGAAAGTAAAACACAAAGTTTCCATTGTGCTTCATGCTGCAACCCAGGACAATCTGCACACTGAGTCTGACATACACAGAATTTCATTGTGGGGTTTTTCTCTTTTATTGTTGTTTCACTGGGGAATGTTTTTATTGCTTTGGTGTGAGATGCTGTGCTGTCCTTCTCTACAGCAAAGATATGAATGTGGCCTCGGTGCTACACTAATGACCAATTTACTGATTTACAAGCGCAGACCAGTGAGCATGATCTGTTGTTAGTGTATAAGAACTTGTAATTGATGTTAGTATTTGGCAGAACATGGAAGTGTGAACATGCCTCATTTGAGTCCCTGCAGCCGTTGCTGGCAGTGTCCATCGTTAGTCCCAGTGCCCTGGGAGTTAGCAGGAGCAGTTCAGAAGATGTTTTTGATGAATGTGTTAAACAGCTGAGAATGTTCTTAGCAGTGGAATAAACCTGTTTGGCTTTGCCATTGGTATTATCTGTTCACAGGAAGTGTTTCTAGGATGAGGAGCTCTTATGGGTATTACAAAATAAAGTGTATTTGGAGTTCTCAGGCTCTGGAGAAATCTCAGCAATACCTTTAGGAATGGATGTGTGATATTGCAGCATGGTGAGTTTGCGATGTCCTGGCAGCTGTTAGGGTGGCTCAGCTTGTTGTGATGATAAAGTCCGCTTATTCCAAGCGTGGTAACACAAGCAGCATTGTAACTTAAGGATTTAATTTATTTCCTGACTCATTCTTGCAAATGTTACAAGGCAAATAAGAAGGAAATAGAAATTAGGATAAAATCTGGGATATCTGAAGTGAGAGATTTTGAGTCCAAAATGTTATGCAGATGCCAGGCGAGTACATTTGAACCAAATGAAAAAAACAGTTGATTTATAGAAGCAACTGTTGTTTATACACAGGTCACCAAAGGAGCACATTATGGAAATTGGCAATAAATTCAGATGAACTGAAGGCAGGAGATGGGATGAAAGAATGAGCCCACCAGAGTAATTCAAGCAGAGCCCAGTTGAAAGGTCAAGTTATTGAGTGGTAGCTACAGTTCCCATGAGATCAGGGTAGGGGAAGGCAGCCAGATGCTTCCCAGATCCTGTTTTATTGTCAGGAAGACTTAACTTACTAAAGGAGCAGGATTTCCACCTGCAGCTTCAGATGGATGTCAGGGGGCTCAAAATGGAACCCCACGGTCTGAAACTGGCTTCAGCCATTCCTTGTTTTCATAAAGCACCACCCACAGCTACAGCTGGGCTTGGCAGTCACTGTCCTCAGAGCTGTGCCATGAACATCCACTGGCAGGAGCCAGGGAAGGGCAAGCGCTGCCCCCGAGCCTCCCTGGCTTCCCCAGGCCTCCAGTGAGCTCTGATCTTGGCACTGAACACCTGCTGCCGTTTGCAGTAGGCTCACGTTGGGGCAGCTCTTTGGAGAAGTGAGCTTTTGAGGAGTCCCGTGTCCCTTGGGTCCAGCTGTGCTGTTCTCTGCCTTTGGGACCTCAGCAAAGCTTCTCTTGGGGTGGGAGGGAGGCTGAGTGCTCCTGCCTGCTCAGTCCTGCCTCGATTTGTGTGCAGCTGCTTGGGTGAGTTTGGAGAGCTGCGAGAGGAGCACAGGTTTCCATCCTTCAGAGCATGATGCTGTGCAAGTGGCTGGGAGGGTGTTCAGGGTGCGGGAGGTTCCCACACAGCACTACGTGTGCATCCTTCGGACACGAGATTGCGCTTCTGTCCCCTTAATGTTTGAATTAATGCACAGTAACAGGTACTTGAGCATTATAAACAGTGACCACATTTGGGCAAGATTGTCTGGAAAGTTGTCATCTTTTCTGTTTGTTTTGGTTAAACTCAGCATCTCATTTGCCATGCTGCCTTCCGCTGTGTTTTGAATTACATCTTTCAGACTTAGCAGGAATGAACTAGTTGCTAATCTTCAAAGAAAGTCTTTAAAAAAAAAAAAAAAAAGAAATTGCTTTAGGAAATGCTGTTAAACGTTGTTTATGTGTCTCTGTTTTTCTCATCTTTTCCCCTGGAAAAAAATCAATATTCCTTCCTACTGGTTAAGAGGATGTAAAGCTACAGCAGGTGTTGGCTCTCCAGTGCATACAGATGAAGAAGGAAAAAGGACTGGGACTGACTATTTGGGATTGATCTTTTCTCAGATTTTTAGAGGAATGTGGTGTTACTTTATATTCATAGGTTGCTTGATGCTTTGTCCTCTCATAGTTTAGAAGCAGCTGAATTTCTTGTGCAGGTAGATTGAGTTGGTGAGTTTGGTTTTTTTTTTTTGCTTGCTCCGTACATTTCACGTGGAAAGGTTTGTAGAGCATCTTACTACTTTTGGATAAAGGGCTGTATGTGTTCAAATGAGAGATTCCAGTGTTGTGTAATGCACACATATTTGAACAACACCAGTTATTTTAGAACTAAATTAGAAAGATTGAGACATTACCTTATTTAGCATCTTCCTCTTCTGTCCCTGACTTTGAATTCTTGTCCTTGACACAGAATATATAAAAATTCCCTAGCTAGCACGCCCTTGCTGCCCAGCACTGTGGGAGGGCTTGGAGCAAGCGGGTGATCCCTGAAAGGTTTTAGTAACGTCTGAATGGAATTAAAGTAAATGCAGGTAAAATTTTGACCTTTTAAATCTGTAAAATTACAGACAGAGGCATCCTGGGAGAGGGGTTTGATATATAGGTGCCCTGGGGGCAGGGAGAGAGGGCACCAGGGCGTTGTCACTGTGTGGGTGCGATGTTAATGATGCTCTTCACTTTTTGCCTGGTCCCAACAGAGCCTGGAAAGCCCAAGGAGTGGGAATGGCAGCTCTCCTGCTCCTGTGCAGCCCCACAGAGCCTCTGGGTGGGATGTGAGCACTGCCCAGAGTGGCTGTGGCTGCTCCAGAGGAGGTTTGTCCCTGCAGAGGGTGCATTTTATATCCTGCGAGTCACACGTGGAGCCTGGCTGGGATGCTGTGGGGGCATGGGGACTCTGGTGTCACTCCCTTTTCTTCTCCACCTCTCCCAGCTTCTCTTGGAGCTGGCAGCACATGGCTGCAGAGCAGCAGAGCTTGTGGCCTGATGTGTGTGTGTGTTCACAAGCTTGTTCCCCTCTGCTGGGATTTCTTCCTGGGGACACCTGGGATCCAGAAAAGGAAGAAAACCATGAGGCAAGGCAGCCAGAGGATGGGGGTTTGGATGAATGGGATCCATCCTAGATGTCACTGATTTAGGGCTCTGCTGTGCCCTTGGAAGTTTAGAGGGTGATTTTCATTTTCTGTTTCTTTTTTTTTTTTTTTTTTCTTCTTCATGGTTATAAAATATTGACTTTATAAAGATGATCACAAACATTTAAGCTAATAAACAGACTAAGCTACAGTCTAAAGCTTCATCCTGGCAGCCTCCTTGCTGCATGAATAAAAACTCTGCAGTGTGGCAAGTTGTACAGTAAGATCACACTAAGAAAAAGCAATGAAAACAACTAATAAAAACTGATATAAACCTCTAGTTTTAAGAATTAATTCAAATAGAGCAGAAAACAATGCGTGATTTTCAAGGTGGTGATTGGAAACGGGTGGAAATATCACTCTAGGCTTATAGTTTTCTATCCACATAAATCAAATTTAAGTAGGCTCCTATTGCTGACTGTGGAAAAACTATTCCAAGTTGTAATTTTGTTACGTGTGTTTCTTGTGATTGGTTTTATTAGTTTTTAGATAATATCAAATCTCTAAGGACAGGCCTGAGGCTGGAATAATTGTACATTTTCTCTTGCGCTGCTATTTAAAACTTTTTAACCATTCTGATCTCAAAGCAGAAATGCTGGTCCAGAGGAGAATGGACTTTGACTACAAGAGTCACAGCAGGGATCTGTGGCTGTCTGCTTTGCTTCTTGTTTCACTGCAGCTAAAACACAAGAGAGACCAGATTGGGTTCTCCTTTTGAGCTTACATAAATTCAGATTAACCCCTTAGGAAAGCTCTTCAGGCTGTTTGGAGGCACAGCGTGACTTGGGGAAACAGGAGGATTTTGGCTTCTGGCTTGGCTTTTGATCAGTGAGGATTTCCTGAAAGAAAATAATTTTGAACAGTGGCCTCCAAGCGGCCAGTAGCCATCAGAAGTTAGGTTTTAAATATTAGTGACTGCTCTTCATTTGGCCTTGGAGGGCTTGTGGAGAGGACAGTGAGGGCTTGATCTGAGTCATGAGCCTGTGATTGAATTGAGTTAACAAAGAACTTGATGTTTTCACAGAAAACTTGCATAAGCCTGAAAGCTTCTTAGCCACTATTTATAAATTCATCTGTCTCCAAAGTAACTTTGTACCCTTGTACATAGCACATCTGGCTTTAGGGGAGAGTCAGATTCCATTTTCAGGAGATTGCCAGCAAACCAGTTCACGTTGGCTGTACAGGACTGGTCACTGTTGGCAGTCCTTGGTTTGGATTTGGGCACTTGGAGTGCTGCAGCCGTAGACCCGGCCTTGCCCCTGCTGTCTGTGCAGCAGCCTGGTAGGGACTGAGGAGCCCCTGTGCTGCAAATGCAGGGAGGACGACCCTGAAGGGATCTGACTTGGCTGCAGGACCCAGAGGTTGTGATCCTCTCCAGGCTTTGTGTGCATTTGCCACTTCTCTTCTTGATAAAGAGCTATCAGCAGGCCTTGGCAGAGTTACTTCCATGGCAGGGGGAAAATATACCAGTGTAAGGCAGCTCCATTACATAATAAAGGTTATCTGGAGACACAGATACTCTGAAAGTCCCCTCTGTTCTTTTCTATTTCCAGGGACAATCAACTTATTCTCATTTTAAGAGCTTACTATCAGTTCTGACCCATTTAAAATTCACCTGCCAATTGAATTGTATGACAGGACCTGGCTGACCCAGGAACAAAGGGAAATGTTCATATCTTTTAATGAACTGCCACAGACCGAGAGCTGAGAAGAAAAAAGGGAAAGAATAGGGTCAGCTCTGTGAGAAACAAAACTTTTTTTCACAAGGCAGGAGCTTTCTTAGTAAAATATTCTAAGTGGCTTTGCTCTATTATCTGTTAGCAGCTCCACATCCTTGGATCATTTATTCTTTCACCAGAAAGGAAGTTTGCAAGTGGGTGTTTCTCTGTGCATAGGCCCCTTCCCTTTTCTATTGATTATTCTGCCAGCCTGCTCCTCCCTTCCAGCCCTCTCCCAGCACAGACCCGAGGGCACAGCATGGTCAGTCTGTGTTAGCTGCTTGTGCAGCTCACAGGAATGGCTCTGGCACCAGAAGGGAAGTGCTGGCCTGTGGCTGTAGTTCCAAGGATCAGGACTGTTAAATGTATGATGGTCGTTTAGAGAAACTGCCGTCTAAATTCCATGCCTTCGCTTTCCCCGTGTTTAATGGTGGTTGGGTTTTTGTTTGCTTTCCTGGGGTGATTTGGGTGGTTGGTTTTAGACATCTGTACTTATTAATAATTCATTTCATGATAACTGCCGTGTACATGTCACCTGTTAGGTGGTTATCTGACCTGGGACTGAGCTGCTGGGGACTTGGCAATGGGTTTTACTTCATTAGTTTGCTTTTTCTTTGGTCTGTAATAGCTAAAGCCAGTGTGCAGTTATTCCCCCATCCCTCCCCAGTGCAGGTAGACTGTTCCTTCTGTGTTCCTTTACCAATTCCCTTTCCTTTCCCAGAGGCAACTGATGGAAAAAAAATGTGCGCACAGACAGCAAATGGAAAAGTGACACCACTGAGAAGAGATGCTGGGATTGAAGTTCCCAGTGCCAAGTACTGCAGGACAGAATCATTAGAACAGCAGCATTTCTGACAGTAATAATTTAAAGTACTTTGCTTCTTTAGGCTTCCTGAGGGATTGGGGTCTTTTTATTCCCTTCGTCTGCTTTTGGAGAGACGAGTAATTGGTAATGGATGGGTGAGATGAACCAGATCACACAACTCCTCCTTAAGAGCTGTTCATTGTAACTGTCACGTGGTAGGGGAAGGTGAAGAACTTCTTATGCCCTTTTTTATGTTTCTTTTCAGAATGAAGATTTTAATTGATTCTGTTAAGTCTCACCATTATTTGCTAGTTGGATGAGTTTGTACATCAGTTCTAATTGGTACTGAAGTTGATCACGTTCTTGCCACTGGCTTACAAGCAGGGCCAATCACAGCTCTACCCCACTTCTAGGGGACTTGAAAGTGCCTTTGGTTTGTGCATGTGCAGCATCATCTTCCCATGGTGTGAAGCAGGATGTACTGGAAAAATCCTGCCTTCTCCCATCTCAAAACAATCAGAGCAGGACGTGGCCTTTAAGGAATGGCTGGTTAGCAGGGAGGGGTTTTAATGCACAGGCATGAAGAGGCTTCTCTTGATTTTTTAAAAAAGCTCCTCTTGGATTTTATCAGTTGCTCCCAGCTGGGCAAGGGAAGGTCTGATAATGGGAGGTTGTTTCCCCCATCATCTTCTGTGGAATGATCGATGTCTAAAGTGATTGTGGCTGCTCAGAGTCCCACTGGGCAAATTGTCATACTCTAACAGAGGCTCCTGCCTGGTCATGCAGATTTTCCAACAGTAATTCTACCTGGCAGGAGAATGAGAATTTATACTTAAAGCTGCACTTTATGAATCTGGTAGGAAGGACTTCACTTAGCAAAGGGAAAGATGGAATAAAGTGGCCAGGCTCACATTGCCCTGCTTTTGGCTCTGTGCAGTTGAGCTGTTGCACTTGATACCTTAATCAGTAAATGTTCTTGTAGCCAAGCACTTGATAAAGTGTCACTGTGAGAGGGAAAATAAAGGGCTTGTGAACACTTCAGCAATTTCCAAGCAGTCATGTGAGTTACGGACAGCAGGACTTCCCTGCTGGCTTTCATTTGTTGGGGAGATCTGCGAAGCTGCCCGAGGGTCCAGACCTCCTGTCAGGGATCTTTCAAGAGTCTTGCCGGAGGAATGCGGAGCCTAATAATCAGTTTTTAATTTTTCATATATCTGACATAACAAATAAGAGCTTAAGTGGCTGTGAATGCTCTGGTAGCTGAGTGGTTTATTTCACTTTCTGTCATTCTCATTGCCCCACTGCTTGCTCTCCAGTTCAAGGTGCTCCCCCCAAATGCAGGGATTTGGGGGTTTTGTTGTGGCTTTTTTTTTTGTTAGAGTCTGCATGAAGATAGGACAGCTGGAGAGGAAGGAATTTAGCTGGAGCACTCTTGGCTCTTGCCAGGTGAAGTTACCTCCTGATGGAAGTGTAAAATCGAGGGCACCACTGGTTTCCTCCTGAAGGACTGGCTCTGGCTGTCCTGGCTGTAAAGTGTTTGGGACTTAGCAGTGAAAAGTGTTCTGAAAGGATAAAATGCTACTATGTATTACACAGCTTTAATGGGGGCTGCAGCTTTTGGTGTTTCCCACCCCTCCCTTGTTCTCAGGTTTCAGTCTCTAAAATTCTTAGTTCTGTTGCCCAAGTCCTTAGGATTACTCTTGCTGAAGCTATTTGCTGATGTAATTTTGCAGGGCAGTAACGTAAGTACTGCTGTGCTCAGTTTATCAGCATTTTTTCAAAACAATTTGTACATCCAGGGCGTTTCTTTAAACGAGTTTTAAAAACGCCTCACACATCAGTGCCAAAGGCAAAAAGAAGGTATATTTCTCTCTTTTTTTTCTTCTTTTTCCCTTTTTGTTTTTTTAATGCAGCTGTTGGAAATAAAGAAAATGCAATGCACAGCTCCAGGGCTGTTTATAACTGATGTCTCTTGGCACCCAAAGCTGCCTGCCTTTCTTACATGTAAAGTTTTGCCCCAACATCAGGCCTAATTTATAGTTGATATCCAGGACAAGGAGAAGTCAAAGGAAAAGTGATGTTTCCTAGGAAATGAGAAGCCCTTGCCTGGCACTCATGAATTACAAGGCTGAACTTTTTAATGTGTCTCTCCTCCTTCTTTTGCTGGGTTTTGTCGCTGCCTCCAGTAACATTTTTCCTGACTATAGTACCATTGACTCCTGTGATAGTTTAATAGTTTCTGCTGTTTACACAGTTGTCACTTAAATTGTTGTGATTTAAATTTGCAT
The DNA here is from genome assembly GCF_015227805.2 of Hirundo rustica. Classification (NCBI taxonomy): domain Eukaryota; kingdom Metazoa; phylum Chordata; class Aves; order Passeriformes; family Hirundinidae; genus Hirundo; species Hirundo rustica. Next base: position 5,426,840 of record NC_053458.1, read on the forward strand.
GCAGAGTTGGTAAGTGCTCAGAGTTTACCGTGCTACCCCAAAGGTGATTTGTATTCTGGGCGCTGGAGTTGTCTTGGTAACACTTAGGTGACTGGAAACCATTTGCAGAGGGGAAGTTTAATTCTGATATTGCTCACCAGTTCCAGTCCTAGGGATCCAATCCAGGCTGGGTGGGTGTTTGGTTGTGACAAAACCTTCTAACTTTACCTTGTGGCCAGGACCTTCATGGGGTCCTGCCTGTGCTGCTATTTAGAGCAGACTTTGGCTGGGCATAGGAAAATTATTCCTCTAGTTGTGCCTTCATTTCTAACGTACTGAGCTGGAGGATGCTGTTCCTTCTGCTGGAGGCTGAATTCTTATCTCTGAAACTCGGTTTTTGGTTCTGATGCTACTTTCTGATTTCTGGAGGGTACTGATTAGCAGGGGTTACAGGTCACTTGCTGCAGTGCCAGTATATGTGATGTAACAGACTTCAAAGATAAAAAAGTTAATTTAAAAATCCAGCCTATTGCCTTGAAATTGTGCACACAGATTAATGGTTTTAGTGTATGTTAATTCTGGGGACCCAGATAATTACTGGAGTATTGCAAGTTTAGCACTCCATACTCCAGTAGCCAGGCATTTACAGACTGCTGTTTTGAATGGTCTAAAGTCATATTGCTGATTATTTTTTTATTGCTGAAGAGTGTCTGGTACTTTATTCTGACTGTCCTGGAGAGAAAAAAATGGTACTTTTATCACCTCCAGGGACCCAGTACAGAAAAGCATGAAGGCATGATAAAACAGTCATCTCAGAGACATTTTCATGGTCACTATCTCCTATAAATCCATTCACAGCTCTTCTTATGAAAATCACAGTGACAAAAGACTTAATCAGGAGACAAATGTTGATACAATGTCTTGAGTTTCTGGGTTTTCTTGCAGCAAAAAGTACGTCTTCTGTACTCCATTTAAATCTGGCCTTAAATAATAGCAGTGCATTACTGCCATACATCTTGGTGAAAGAAGCTTTTAGAGCTAATCTGAATTGGAGTAGCTACAGTGACTTCAGAGCAGACAAGCAATTTCTCACACCAGCTGAGGCCATGGTGCACATTGGGGATTTGGAATTACAGACTGAAATCTGCGGAGCTGTTTCTGCATCGTGCAAGAAATACTTTCTCTGCTTCTTGTTTTCCTTCCTTTTGTGAATGAACCACAGGAGAGTAAACCCAAAATCCACTTTTGTGCTGCTGGAAGAAAGATTGAGGCTTTGGTAGTGACTTATCTTAATAGAGTCTTCTCCTTTTTATATCTCTGGATGGTTTCCATAGGTTTTACATAGATTAATCACTCGGCCTCATGGAAAAAAAAAAGTTAAGAAACAAATGGGGGAGGGGGAGGAAGTAATAGTCATTGGATAATTTATCTATGTATGTCTTTGCTTATGGTACTTGATCTTTCAGCAGTGTTCGTGTGGGACTGCATAAGCAGTAAAAATTCACAGTTCCATAAAAATTTATGTTCCCTTTGTTCTTGTAAAACACAAGTAATCACAGAATAGTTTGGGTTGACCTTAAAGGTCATCTAGTCCAACTCCCTGCCATGGGCAGGGATGTCTTCAGTTAGATCAGGTTGCTCAGATTCCTGTCCACCCTGACTTGGAATGTTTCCAGGGACTGGGCATTCATCACCTCTCTGGAAAACCTGTGCCACTGTTTTGCAATGATGTAAAGAATACCTTCTTTATATCCTTCTATATTCCTTATATCTTCTATACTGTACAAAAATTCCATATTTTTAGACTTGTGTCTAAGTGGGCACTCCTCTGGATGCAGCCCAGGACATGTTTGGTTTCTGGGCTGTGAGTGCACATCTCCAGGTCGTGTCTGGCCTCACATCCACCAGCACCCCCAAATCCTTGACAGGCTGCCTCAGTCCTTCTCAGATACGTTTGGAAAACAGTTCAAAGACACAGGGGATTTGGTTATGCTTCTCAGTCATACTTTGTAAGGTTATGTTTTAAGATTCTTTCTTCTTGCAGAATCACAGGAATTGCTGATGAGCGTGACTGCTTAATAATGGAGTAAAAAGAAAAACTTCTGAAAGCAGAGAAATCTGTCTGCAGCTGATGCGTACCAGTGCTACCAGTGACATAGGGATTGCTTATTAAACTACACCTTCTCTGGGTTTGCTTTGGGATCATTTCCCCACAGAGCACTAACGGATGGAATGCTGCACAGGGCCAAAGGCAGGATGCTCCATCCTCATGGCTTTGTTGCATTTGGCTGGAAGGGGCTTGGTTTCTTAAATCAGGGGAAAACTCAATTCATCAACATCTCCTTGCTCAAAGGGGGAGGGTTGTTTGTGTTTAAAGGCAGCAGGCAAATTGGTTTCTCTTTGTCTTGGCCTTCCTGTGCTGTTGCCTTGCTAGTCCTCCATCTCCAGCGAGACTCACAGGTCCTTTGTTGCCTCCTGCCCATTTCCATGGCAGCCGATCCCGGCGTGGCCGGCCCAGGCCAAACAGCAAAACAGCCGAGGGTGGGAGCAGGGCAGAGCAGGAGCGAGAATGGAGCCTGTCACCAGGACTGGCTGTACGTAATTGCATGAATTCCAGCAAGTGCATCCCATGGTTTCAAGCCCCTGGAAGCTGTAAATAATGTGTTTTAATTAATAGGTTGCCAGGAGCTTTAAAGGAAATCAGATTGGACCGAGGGCTGCAGAATTTGGCAGCTGTGGTGGCTGGAGCACATGAGCGCTTTGACTAACTGCTGGTTGTTCATTTCATTTTAATTAAACGACTTGCAGAGCTGAAAGCTCCTGCCGTCCTCACCTGGGTCCTGTTGAAATCCATGATGTGTGGAGCTGGGGAATTGGGCAAAACTGGATGCCAATAGCAGGGGAGAGACTTTGTCTGAAGACTGTGGCAGGGCTGTTAACTTCAAAGTCATGCAAACCACAGCGTTTCCTGTATGGCATTTCTTAGGGCGATGCTTGTGGTTTGGGTTTTACGTTTTCTGTGTGTGCAGCGCGAATGGTGGTGACCAAGAAGCCTCTGATTTCCATCCTGTGTCAGCCCAGCATTAGGGCTGGCAGTGAGAAAGGAGCAGTTGCTCTTTGCAGACGCGTGAAGTTCTGCGGGATGACGTGCGCTGTACGCGTGACTCGTGTAGCATTTGGTAACACGCTGAGCTGCAGAAATGAGCAGAATGAGCAGTGTAAGGGCCACTGGAGGGGAGCTTTTAATGCCTTTTCCTGTCAGTATCTCCCAGCACAACCAGGGTTAGGGACTGGCTGTCTCTGCCTCGTTTTCTCTCAGTGTGCGCTGAGGTTGAGGGTGCTGCCGTGTGGCGTGGGGATGTGGTGGAGAGGAGGTGTCAAAGATGGAGCTATGCTGGCAGAAGTGGGAGCACGGGGGTATCTCAGATGGATAGATAAAAGGGAGTTGCCAGTCCCTGGTGGGGTCCCGCTTACCGACAATCTGCCTGCTGCTCCGCCGACCTCAGATCACAGCAACTGGAGAGTAAGGGGAAATGTGCCCACTAAAAACGTTGACATGGTTCCACCATCTGCTTCTACTGTATTAACTTTCCTGACTAATTGCATGTGTGATGCTGTGCCACATGGTAGCTTTGTTCTTTACATCAAAAGACAAAGCTGCTTTGTGTTTCCTGTGGACCTTTGAACCACACTTGCCATTGAAGGCCCTGTCAGTGTGACACAGTAGCTGTTGATGTCTTCTTGCCCTGATGATTAGAGGGCTCCGAATAAGTGTTCTCGGTCATACTTGTTAATAGGTTAAAGGCTACGGATGCGCGCATCATAATTTCCATGTTGTGCCTATTCAGTTCCCATCCCCAGGGTACAAGTATTTAATATTACAGTGCACAAAAAAGCATTTGACAACACATGGTGATGGGTGAAGAGGTTTGTGCTGGCATGGGGGAGCTGTGTGACCGATGCCCAGCTCTTAACCTGAGCGCTTTCCCTGGTGCCGTGCAGGATCCCGTCCGCTCGCGCTTCCTGGCAGAATATTAACAGACATTTGTTTGGCGCTGTTCCGCCGCAACAGACTTGGATCGGAGGATGAACCTGCTGTTCAGTCTGAAACGATGCTGGCTTTTGAGACGGGCTTGAAAATGCTTTTGTGTGTGATCCCTTACAACTCCCAGGGCTCTGATTCAGTGCTCTTAAAAAGCAAGATTCCTGGCAAATTAGTCGTTGGATACAATGAATGTCTTCTTTACAGAGCAGCTAACAGAGCTGTAGAAAAGGTGTCTTCACAGGTGCGTGCACAGGGACATCTGTGGCACTGGTCTGTCTAAAGACTGTTAACAACCAGGCTCTGGGATTTTTTTTTTAATTATCTTGAGTATTCCCAATGCGTTGCTGGCCAGTTAATTCTCTTCAAGTTCTTTTACTATAGCTATTGGTATAAGAAAGCTTTCTGTAGTGTTTGTTATGGCATGAGGGGTTTTCTGTGTGTATTTTTTGTTTTTGTAGCATTCCAGTTGTTACTTTCCATTTTCCATTTCTATTTTTGGTGTCTGAAGGAGTTACATATTTCAGGACTAGGGGAGCTTTCTAAAATAACGCTAGGACAATTTTTTTACTTCAAAAGTGCCATCATGTTGTTAGTAACAAAGTAAATGGAAAAAGGGAATGAAGCTGAAAACATTAAATTTGTCTCTTTAGAAAAATTTCTGTTCCTTTTATTGCTATTGACTCTTCATTCTTCCAAGAACTTTAGTGGGGTATTTTAATTATAATATTTTAGCCTCCCAGAAAGTAAACCATGGCACTTGGGTTTTTTCTTAACTGTACAGTTCTTGTATGTTTTACCCTGCAATTTACTGATTAAAGTAGGACCAAAAGAAAAAAACATCGATCCAACGTTAAGCAACTGGACCATGTATAAATTGACATAAAATGCAGTGCTACTTCTAATAAAAAATGCATAAATGCAGCAGAACCAAGCGAAATAACAGCTTTATTCCCCCTGCTGTTGGCTGCCAAACAGAATGCTCAGGTGTGTTGTTGCCCATGCAATTCCCTAATTGAGAGCACAAACGCTCATTGAATTTCCATACTGTCCAACCACATGGATTTGTGCATTGAACCAGCAATTCCTCCTCAGGCATCCCAGGTCTGTTACACTTCTGTACCCCCTGTCCCTATTTCCTACCCACACAAGACATCGTTTTGCCACTGCAGGGATTGAGTCGTCAGATCTCTGATTTAGTCTGTTGATCCTGACTCTTGCCTTTGCTTTTTTCCTTTTTTTCCCGTTCTTTGTTTTCCTAGAAACTGGGAGCTGTGCCTTGACTTCTGTTGGGCTTCCAGCATGTCCTTAGATTTGGATAATTTATATCCCAGGTCAGAGATACTTGTGCTGTTAGTCATTACCGCGTTTTTGGAAACAGATGATAGGAATGTCCTGCACGTGTGTTTTACTGTGCTTACAAACACAGAGCTCGCAGGTGTAAATATCAGGTTACTGTTTTTCCACACAGTCGTAAGGATCAGCATTCCGCCTGGACCCAGGCCAAGTTCTGCAAAACAGGGTTTAAACGGTGTTTGTTTCTCTTGCTGTTTTTTTTAAGGCTGATTTGCAGAGGAAGCGACTTTGCCTGCATTTCTGGTGTGTGATGGTGCTGCTCTGCTCTCAGTGGCAAAGGCGGCTGCTGAAATTGCTGCTGCTTCCCCGCAGATGTTCCGTGCTCTCAGAGCCCGTGTCGGCCGCGTGAGCTGAGGGCTCACACAGCAGTGTCAGGGCAGACCCCACCAGAGCAGTGACAAATGTGCAGCCAGGGGCTCAGGAGTTCCTGATGCTGAATGGAGCCCCAGATCACGCAGCTGCACTGAGTTCATCATACCTGGCTCTGTGCAGGGTTAGGTCCCCTGGGATTATCCCTGCGTGCAAACTTGGTGTGAAATTCTGCTGGAGGTGCCACATTTTGCTTTGGTGCACTTTAACCTCACGGTGTGTACGCTAAATTCAGGCAACAAGAACTTAAATGCTGTGTCCAAGCTGTGAGAGGCAAATTCTGCGGCTGTAAACTCCAGTGTTGTGATGTTTTATGTCATAGCATGAGCCAGGTAAGAAAAGGTGGCACATCAGGCTTCAGGGGTATTCTTTGCTATCCCCTCCACTGATTTGGGAGATTTTCTTGCCACCATCTATGAAAAAGGAATCATACTTAACAACATCAAACAGAGCAGAGACGGTGTAGGGAGGCCTGCATTTTCCTTATAGCTCACTTTGTGAAAGGATCTGCGTTCACATGTCTTTGTCTCTTTTCTCTGTCCGCGCTCACGTGCCTTAGCCTCATTTCTCTAATTTTCTGAGTAACTGAAGGCAATTTTATCCATCAACTTTATGGCTGTTCTCTTTCCCTGGTACCTGTCTGATAAGCTATGAGCATATGTGTAGGTGGGAACCAAAATTGCTCCATCAACTCAACCACTTCTGCTTTTCTGTCTTAATATACTTGCTCTCAGAAATAGCTTTCAGTCTGTTTTGTCCTCAGGAAACCTGGCTTTTGTCATTGGGGCATTGACTCAGTGCACATGGGGCTTCTGTCATCGGGGGCTTTGGTTTAGGCTGAGGGTTATAAAATCTGTGCTGAAAACAGACATCATAGGGTGTCATTAAAACATCTGAGATCAATTTTGCGCGGAGACCACTGCGACCGGTAATTATTATGGACTTCGGGGATGTTTCATCAGGGTAGAGTTTGGCCCCTAGTGTTCAATTCCCAGAAATAGAAAGACTGAATAATATTAAGTGCCTCTTGAGGAATTTGTGGACGTCCTTCATTGTGAAATAACATACACGTAGTTGCTGCCCCAAGAGCTTCTGTCATGCAACAATGTCTTGCGTGTTAAAAGAAGGCAAAACAAAACCCAGAGACAGACAAAGCTGGCAATTCTGTCAGCAAAAGCCAGTGTGGATGAGCTTCAGTCAAAGAAATATTTAGAAACAAACTGGAAAGTCAGAGCATACCAAATCCTTTGAAAAGGTCATGACTGGAGCAATATGGAGTTCTGGAAGCACGTTCAGCTTTTGCAGCAGAGCGCTGGCTGCTCTTTTGCGCACAGAGGAAATCTTGACTCGAGCGTAAGATAAGGTGACCGCGCGGTCAGACGTGGGGGAGAGACGTGGGCAGGCCCTTGGCTGTGCCACAGATGTGCTGCACCAGTTCTGGCACGTCATTTAATGTCCCTGTACCTGTAAGGGAGGACATGACTTGTGCATTTTCAAGTCCTCAGATCTCTTAAGGGGAGCAAGTTTTCTGATTATCCCTTCCATTCAGTGCTACCTTGTACAACCTTTGTTGTAAGAAAAACTCCATTTGCCAAAGGCAAACCTTGTCTGTGCTCTTGGCAGCCTTCTTGGCGCTGTTGCTGGATGAGATGTTGTCGGTGGCACGTTTTGTGGGTGCTTTCTCACACCTGCTGCAGTGTCACACAGCAGTGAGGTTGATTGGTCACATCCAGAGGTGACTGCAGGCTGGACAGGGCTGTTGCTGAGCAAAGCTGCAGTGTGTTTCAGATGCTGGTAAGAAAATATCTCCCTTCTTGTCCTTCCCCTGCAGAAGGACATCATTTCCCAATGTACAAGTACAGTGTTGGGGAAGGTGGTTGGTTTTCTTGTGGGTTTGTTTGTTGTTTTTTTTTTATCCAGAGACTTGAGCACTGAGGTGATGGGGCTTCCTGGAGAATAAAAATGAGGAAATTGTCACAAATCCTGGGTTTGTCCAGCTTAAAAGATGGCTTATGATTTATGAGTGGATTTTTAAAAGATGGAGAAAGCTGAGGGAAGAATGGAGGGAGCAGATGTTGGAGGGAGCCTTGCCTGAAGGAGTGTGGCGCCTGTTCCTCTGAGGGGAGTGAGGCAGCGCTTGAGCTTTCTGCCTGGGCTGTTCCAGCTGTGAAGCTCCCGAGGACAAAGCCCCAGAGCCCCGAATAAGCCTTCAAAATTGCGAGGAGAAGTTGTCCTGAATACCAAGCAGTGTTTGACAGACCTCTGATGCCCTCTAAGGTGGACGCCGCTCCAAGTGGACTTCTTGTCCGTGATTTCTCTTCTGGGAAGAAGAGGAATCCTGCTTTTCCTGTTGGTGAAACATGGGTTGTAGGGACAAGTGCTGCATTCATTAGACCAACATATATATTTGATAATGACAACAGCAACCTGAGGACGGGTTGGGGAAAAATATTGTTCAGTTTTACCTTGATATATGTGAGTAAATTTAGGAAAAAAGGCCTGTATTTGTTAGTTGAAGTCACTTAGATTTCATACTTGAGAACAGTATGTTTCAGCCTTCTGCTTTTCCTGGGTTTCATGGCTTTGCCATTTTCCTTTCATTAAATTCAATATTAAACGTGAAAACGGATTTGAATAATTCTTAATAGGAGGCTTATACATATTACCAATTAAAATGCACAGAAGTGGGTACCTTTGATACTAATGAAAAATCACAAGTGACATCTCTTTTTCTTCTTTTAAAGTTGTTGGTTTGATTTGATTGATCTGAGGGGCTTCAGGCTCTGCAGCTGCACGTTTTGGTTGCTTGAGCAGCAGCTTCAGGCAGCCCCAGAGCCTCTGGCTGGGCTTCTGTCAATGGGGCGTTGTTTTCTGGGCTGTTTCAGGGGGTCTTGGGGAGAACTTTCTTTAGAATGTGTTTCATGTGGAGTATCAAAGGGACCATGGCCTGTGCCCGAGCACTGGCTCTTTGAGGGGATCTGATTAATCTTGCTTTATGAAAGTAATTGCCTGCTGAGATGGCAGCTTCGAAAGAAGTGGCTGGATTCACAGAATGGTTAAATATTCCCTTTCATTACTTCAAGGTGTCCTTAGTTGCATGAAAATAAAAAGGACGTGATGATCCACATCCACTAGGATTTCCTGGCATCTCGACTCTGGGATCTTCTCTTGTTGCTGTTTTATAGCTGCAAGCCAGCACGTTCCTGGGATTCCCATGGCAAGGGTTTGGCAGCGATGGTGGCAGAGGCGCTGCGAGGGGTCAGGCTCCCAGCACAAGGTGTTTGGATGCCTGAAGGAGGGAATGCAGCACCTGCTGGGAGCAGGAAACCTCTCTGGGGCGGGGTGTCCACACTCCCTGTGACGCCTCCTCCTTTGCAAAGCCAACAGCAGCAGCTGAGAGGACTCGGGCTGCAGATGGTGGTTAGGATTTTCAGATCTGCTTAAGGACAGCTAAGACATCCTTGGGGTATAAAACCTGATCAAAGGATTGGGGATCAATAGCATGGATTCTTTTTGAAGGGCAAGGACGCTGTCAAAGTATGTGGTTAGGGCTCAGTCTCCTGCTCCAATTGTTTTCTGAGTTTGGGAGTATATATCAAGTTTGTGGTGAACATAACTTCTTTTTTTTTTTAATCATTTTCTTCTGTTGCTGGAAATTTCTGTGTGGGAGTGGCATTTGCGATGTCCTGGTGGCTGTGTTTGTGATTCAGGAGCTGGCTGAGGTTATAAACTGAAAACGACTGTTTGCTGTTGAGTTTTGTGTAGCTCAGAAGCTTTCCTGAGCTGAATCATGAGCACAGCCCTTACCTTTCTCTGGGAAGCAGAAAACCTCGTTGGGCCAAGCCAGAGCTGGGGTGTGTTTTGCTCACTCTGAGGCTGGATTGATGGAGGTGCAGAGTGACCCATAAATAGGATGTGTTTTGTTCCGGGAGGAGCTGGCTCCTGTCCCGTTACCCACCGAGCTGTGGTTGGCACCTCTCAGGGCACAGGGGTGCTGATGTTTAAGCTCCTCATTATCACATCCTGCTGAGCTGGGCTGTTTTATTGCTGCAGAAGGATCACGGCAAAACTTTGATTGTCTGGGGTTTTTTATTATATTTTGCTCCGTTTTTACAGCATCTTGGGTGAGACTGTTTTTTGCTAGAAGACTGAATATTGGCTGCAAATGAGAGCAGATACACTGTTTGATGGGAAGTCTGGTGTTGATTCAGAAATTAAAATAGGAGCAGGATCTGCGTAGAGGAATGAGGGTAATGGAGCAAATTAAACCAGTTTTCAATGAGTTTGGTGTCTGGGGGTTTTACTCCCTAATTGCCACCTTCCCTCTGCCACAAACCCACCCTGGGATGAGATGCAGAGTCTGGGCAGCCCACGGAGCAGATCAGCCCTGTGGCCACGTTCTGCCCTTATCTCCCTCTGTGGAAATGTGACTTGGATTGTTCTCTATTGAACTCCCAATCTTACGAAATTTGTGGGATTAGATTTATTTTCCACATCTCTCCCCTCTTTTAGAATTTTTAGAATTGGTGGAAGTTGGCCAAGAGTTATGAGGGGAGAAAATGGGAAGAGGGCATGGTTTGCAGAGTCTTTGTGGGTTAACACTCAAGGATGCTCTCACCGGCCTGGTTTTCTGTCTGGATACACAACCCAGAGTTTGAACAAAACCCTTTGTCTAAAAATCCCGTGTTTATAGTGTTAGAACTATGTAGGGTTCATTGTCTCATGAGAAAAAAAACAAACCCTCCTTTACAGGCCAGTTGTAGTAAGAAAATAATGCTTTTTTTAATGTGCTTTTACATCTCTGCTACACAGAACTGTTGATAAAAGAGGAAACGTGTTCATTCTGCTTTTCAGCTGTTGGTTTGGGGAAATCAGGAGTAGCAAGAAACAAAACTATTTTAGAGCTGAGTATTGCTTAATATTAAAGATACGCAAAATAGGAATAAACAAAGTGTGAATTGGAAATTGAATCGTGGAGTGTGTGGTGTTTTGTAAGGAGTGACTGGAAAGGTGTGTACCTGCTTTGTAAAGCCTTTAAAAGTGAGGCAAAAGTTAAGTGAGGTTAAATGAGGTGACTGAGGGCAGTGGGAGGATGTTGGGTTTTATTAGAAAGAGGGAAAAAGAATGAGTCCTGGAGTTTTCCATTAGATTCAGATACCTTGTTTGGGTTAGGGTCAGGGAATTGATCTTTCAGAAGTAGATATTTTTGGAAGTTGGAAGTCACATTTATATCATGCAGTCCCTGCTCCTGGCCAGTACAGGGCTTGTTCCTTTCGGTGTATATTTATTCCCTCCAGTCTAATTAAACACGTCCCCAGTCACTGCTTTTTTGTCGATTCACTCTGTAAATGTTCATGTTCAAAACCACTTTCCCTGGGTTCCCTGCTTTTAATTTGCTGCAGGGATGACCCCTGAATCCTTACTTGCAGTTCAGGAGAAGAGATGTGAGTAATGGAACAGAAAAGGACATTTTGGAAAACGAGCGGCCGTGTTGGGCTTGATGCGGTTTTACTTAAAATTCAGTGCGTTAGGGCATTTTTCTGTCACTGCTGGGTAAAATTGAAACCTTTCCTCTTGCCTTGCCTTTTTTTCTGGGAGAGGAGAAGCAGAATGCCTGACTTTACCTAAGGCCTCCTTTGGAGAGCTGCCCAGGCCAGGGCTGGAGCCGAGCCCCGCGGTGACACGGGAGCCAGCGGCGTTTGTGACAGATCCATCCAGCTGCCCACGAGGGAAAGGAAAAGCAGGAACCGAAGGCAAATGAAGCGAGAGCCCAAGGAGAGGCAGGCTCTGCTCTGCTCTGCTCTGCTCTGCTCTCAGGGCAGGAGATGAAAGGCTCCGTGCGCTCCGGGAGCCGCCTCTCTTCTCGTTCCAGGTGTCCCAGGTATCGCTTTGCCCCCCGAGGAGCAGCGGCTCGGGGATGCTGGGACCGCTCGCTCCTGTTTGTTTGTGTTCACCTGAGACACGTGAGCAGAGCTGCCCGCGCTGCTTATGGCACAGGAAGCGGATCTCAGGGGGACAATTCATTTTGCTTGACTGTTTCCGAGCCAGGTGAAAGCGTAAAATGAACCCGTGTCCTCCCCATCATCCAAAAGGGATGCATTTATTTATTTTACATTTTAACGCGCCGCTGGCAATTTATGGTGTGGGCCTTGATGAATTATTGATAGGAGGAAGGTGTATAACATGGGAGATTAATAAAAAGGATTATCAGACTTCAAAAAGGAAAAGGAAGGAAAAAACAGAGAGCTGATATTTTAATTAACTGCTCCCTGCCTGCGTTGTGATCCCAGAGACATGAGGATTGAGCGCCAGAAGGTAAATCTGGTTGGAAATAAAATGATTCCAGGCTTGCATTAGAGGTGAGAAATAAGACAGTGCTTCACTATTCTTGTGGTTTGAATAATCTGAGATGCTGTTTGCAACAAGAAGTGGAGTTATTGGAATTGAGATTTTTTTTTTCCCCCTCATTCTCCAGAATCTGGTTCATTTAGGAGCAGAAGAGGAGTAAATGTATTGTTCTCTTTAAAAAGTGCATCCTGAGAGATTGTACAGCTGCTTAGTGGTGCTTTGCAGTGTTTTCCTGCTGGATGTGTGCTCAGGGAAGCTGCATGTTTTGTGTGCTAGAAAATGCTTCATTTCAGCCACGTAGGTCTCTCCAGCACACAGAAATGCTCCATGTTTCCTGCGTGGGCACGTGAGGGATACTGAACATGATTCCCTTCCTGACAGCACTCATGTAGGTAAACCAAGAAAGGAAAGGAAAAGATCAAACCCCGGAGGCTTATTTGTTGTGTTTAATGTTTGAAAATGTTTGCTGGAAGAGGTATTGATGTAGCAATATGTGTGCACGTGACTTGTAAGGGAGAACGGCTTGGCAAGCCCAGGGCTCGCTGTGAGGGCAGCTAAGCCATGGAACAGGTTGCCCAGGGAGGTTCCTCTTGGAGTTTTTTTCCTGCCAGAGTGGATAAAACACAGAACAGCCTGGTCTGACCTCTGAGCTGAGCCTGTCTTGAGCAGGAGGTTGGACTTGGTGACCTGCTGAGGTCCTTCATTACCTGAATTTTCCTGTGATCCTATTAGGTTGTGAGCAGCTTTGCAGGGGGAAGAGACAAATCTCCCTGCCAGCACTTCCTGTGTCAGTTGGTGGCTAACAAAGGTAGATACCAGTTAGCCAGAGAGCATTTCACTTCAATGTGGTGGCACTGAGCCCCAGCCCTCACTCAGGACTCAGCAGAAGAGCCCCTGAAGTCTCCACTGCCAAAGCAGTGAGCGAGAGGTGTCACATCAACGCTCAGGCCTCAGCCTGAAGGGACCAAAGAGATGTAGAATTTTCTCTTTCTGCCACAGTGGGAAGATGCTGACTGGAACTGCAGAGCTCTTGGTGCTGCACTGCTGGCACAGATGAATAGACCAATTAATTGCTTGAGTTCATGTCTTGCATCTTTTTCAAGCCCTAGATTAATGCAAGCAAAGCAAAGAGCGTGGAGTGGTTGACATTTGATGAAATGAGTGTTGGTATTTGAGGGAGTGCTTTATGATCATCTGCTGTGGTGACAGATGTACTAACAAGCCATGAATGAATGGCATGGATAGAAACATTATTATTTAGATTATAGTACTCAAAAGGTGATACTTGTTTGTCTTACCTGTCTGTAAATCATGCAGCATGCTTTCAGTTCCATGAAGGCAGCAGCTTTTTATAGTAAAAGCCTTAGAAAATCACCTAGTAAAAGAACACCCCTGTTATTTGAATGGCTGGAAAAAGACATGGAAAGGTGAATCCTTGCCAAATAATGGAGCTCTAGTGAGAGGAACACCCATGTATGATATATGTGGGACCCTGTCACGAAGAAGCGATGTTGAATGTGAAATTAATCCTCTTAGTACCGAGAAATCCGTATCGTCCTTGGTGGGGCTGGGTGCAATGGAGACCTTTTGCACTGTTTATATTCATGCCAAGTACTTTCTTCTTTTCTTGCAGCAAAGAAAACTTGTGCTGAGTCAGATTTCACTTGTGACAACGGGCACTGCATCCCAGCCAGGTGGAAATGTGACGGGGAAGAAGAATGTCCCGACGGGTCAGATGAATCAGAAGCAGCATGCAGTGAGTAGCACAAAGTGGTGACTCTCAGACATGTTCTGTTATCAAAGCACAGAGAAACTGAAGCTGTTATTCCCAGCACTTGCAGGATAATCTGTCAGTTTATGCTTGTGTTAGAACAAAAATTACAGACACAAAAGATTCGGGTCATTCAAATCACGTGGTTTATAAAGTTTCACATGTACCCGTTTTCCAGGCTGTGATACAGGCGGTGCTATCTAGTCTGGATTTCTGTCTGCAGGGGAATTGTAAACATCTTGAGCTGCTTGTCAGGCTCATGATCAACAGCAGTGCCAGAAGTGTCACACTTACCTGGGATCAGGCTTTTGGAAACTGAGATTTGGTGTTTTGCATGGTAACATATTGGGATTTATCATCACTGCAGACAGCACTTCTGTTATTTCAGAGGAGCTTTGCAATGTTAACTGCATTGCTCAATCTTCATTTTCTGTTTTTCCTCTGATAACAAATGAAAAAAGCAGCAGATGAAAGATGAGGAATGTAAAATAACTAAAGCTGAGAGTAAGTCTGACAGATGTTACTGCAGGTAACATCCTTCAAAAACCCAGTAAGTAAAAAGAACGTTCTTGATTTTCACGTAGTGCATTTTATCATCTCCTTTTGAGGAGGCTCATTTGTGCTCCATTGTTCTAGAACTGTGAAGGGCTGTCTGATGTTGAGCTGAAGGGAATCCCAGGGATATTTAAATGAAAATACTAATATGTAGACTTTTATTTGTGTGCTTACTTATATCTGCCGATTTGTTCTTGCCAGAGTAAGAAACTAGTACAGGCCATTCCATTGAATTTCCAGTCATGTACTTCACAAATATTCCCATGAGTCAGAAGCAGTGTTGGAGGAAGTATTTTATCAGATCTCACCAGATTGGGGTACATAGAGGACTTCAAAATCAACCATACTTTTATTTTTAATCCTAGTACCAGTCCTACTTTCTCCCTAATTAAGGGAGATGAATGCGCTTCCCTTGCATAAAATGAATTGAATCATTTTTGCAGCTGCGTACAGGCTACAGAAAAAATCACCTCAATAAATGCATTAACATATTTATGTACTGCATTTGTTGGTCTTTCACCCTGCATCCTCCTTAGTTAAAAGCTGTCTCATTAATGCTACTTCCACTACCTGATTGTCTGGAGGGGGCTGAATAACTAAGCAGCTTCATTTGCTGCAGTCTCTGCCTGCAGATCTCGTGTCAGATGGCTGTAGCACAAGCTGGGGATGGGCCACGCAGCACTGAGATCCCTCATGATTTCTGTTAATCATCTTCCATTCCTTTCCTTCCCATTTCACCTTACATTTTTTTCCCCATGCTTATTTCATCCGCTGGGGAAATCAGCCTTAAATCTTAAGTATCACAAAAGAAACTTGACCTGAGCTTCAGATTGTTACCATATGGGATTGCTGTCCTCAGAGAAAAGTAATTTGTTCAGATTTTTGTGATTTCTTGATATTTTTTTAATCTTTTTTTTTTCCTCCTACTTGAAACTTTCTAAGAGACCAAAGTCTGTTGTTCTCTGGTGGTTCTTCAGTTCAGAAAAATAGATAGCCCATGAAACATTTTCCTGCAACACAGGAAGAAGTTTGTTCGTGTTCTGTTAAAGAAACTGTTAAAGAGTGTTGGGCTTTCCTTGTAATTTGGCCCATTACTGTAAAAGGATTCTATGTAAATGTATTTAAGATGACAGAAATGTAATGACAGAAAATGCAGAATGTATAGATGAACGTTCCTGTATGATACTTCTCTCCAGTCCCATTTTCTCTCTCCCTGATGAAATCAAGGCTGCACTTTCTTCCTGTGTCAAGGGTTGACTGCAGGGCCTGTGATTGTCTCATTTTCCTGCTTAGAATGCAGCCCAGCCCTGTGGAGGGGCCTGCCCTGCAGAGCTTCCCTAGGGAAGGGACAGGTTGGGAAGTGAGAGATTTCTCACCTCTGTTAAGATCAAACTGCTTTATAAAATCAATGGCTTTCAGACAGGCCACATAATTACCAGCACCTCTGCCAGGATCTGGGGTTACTCCTCAGTTAATGCAATACTGGGACATTGTCCATGGTCCATTCAATCCAGGGAGTTTAAGAGCATCAATAATGCTGACTGTTGCATTTTAGGAGCACTTTGAGCTTCGAATGTGGTGAAAACAAGGCTGTTCCTCACAGCATTTAGCCCCCTGCTAAATGGCTTTTTACCTTCTGAATGCTTTTGTGGTGTGTTTTTAAATATAGTTTGTGCTCCCTTATTGCTAGTTAGGGATGTCCTGTCCCCATCTCTTCTGCTTGGTTGAAGGTAGCAGTTTATGGGGTTTCGTTTGGTTGTGGTTCTTTTGGTTTTGTTTTTTTACAGAATCAAAATTGCACTTTGGTTTTTCTGTTTCCCCAGTCTCTGAAGTTGCTCAGCTTTGTAGCTAACAATATCCTCTCCAGGGACATTAGCCATTCCCAGGTGTTCAGGACAGCCTGACCTGTGTCCTGTTGGATGGGTGAGATGGCATCACAGCTGGCCTGATTTCTGCTGGAGCTGTGATGTTTTCACCTTTTCTGCCATCCATGCAATTATTATTATTATTTTAACTCTGTTCTTCAAGGCACTGAGTGTGTCTGGGAGTGGTGGCTGTAAGGGTGTCTCATGAGTCCCACTGAATCCTCAGCTGATGAAATCTCCAGGACTTCTCCCTGTTGTGGGTTTTGGTTCTAGTTGAAGGCTGATTAGTTTCTAGCATGGACTGATTTCAGAGGAGATGGTTATCCAGGCTTTTGTTTTGAAATGGGTGATTGTAAATAAGAAACTGCTTGTATTTCTTCATTTTTCTGCAGGACAGGTCTCTGGCACCTGCAGAAGATTTTTGGTAGCTCACTGTACTCTGCATTGGAGAGCCCACCACATGCAGAGCCCTGGCCCTGTTTGTCCTCACTGTCACTAAAGCAGCCCAGCGTGGCTCGGTGATGCCCTGGGGCTCTGCTTATGACTGTGGAAGGATTCCTCACCTTTTCCTTACCCGGTTTCTTGGAGCTCAGAGAGGGGGGAAGGGAAGTCATTCTTCTGACTGAGCTAACAGAGACCTCCAGCAAAATGAATGTTATCCACCTAATGCTGTTCCAGCACAGGTACTGAATCATTCTGCTTTTTACGCAAGAAGGAAATTTTAAATTTCCCTCTGAAGGATTTAGATTGTTTAATCAGTGACTTAAGCAAAAAAAGAAAATCTCAAGAGAAAAATAAAAACAAATGCTGACAATCAGTAACAGCACTGTTGGGAACACAAAGAGATAGAGCAAGTGAAAATCTAAGCTGGCAAACTCTTGCCTTAGGACATTGTATATATAATGAGATGGAGGACTGCAGAGAGCATAAACTCACCACTTATTTCTTCTTCAGATATGTGACATTCTGGTTAAGAGCAGAAATTATTGTACAGAAAGGGACAGGGTGTTAGAGTGTAGGGTGTTAAGAGGAAGAAAAAGAGACTGGGAAACCTTAATTCATATTGGAGTTAACAGGGGAATAATTTAAGAGGGCAGGTTTAATAAGCAGTAGTTCTGGAAATAGATTGTAAAAATGGAAGTAGAATATAAAATCAAACCCTGAATGTTGGTTTGAAACACAGCACCAGTTCAGGCACTTCTTTCTTGTTTTGAAGTGCATGTCACGAGCGGTTCAGGGAGATGTATCCAAAGTTGACAGTTATATTTTTAATGGGTATCTTCCATGTTCCCAGGCACTCTGTGTGCTGCTGCTGTGTGTGCTGATCTCTCACAGTGCTGGTCAGTTCTGCCCTCATTTCCTATTAAGTTGCCCAAATGTAAAATCCTGTTGTTGGTAGCGTTGACGATTCATCGTTCACCCCCAAATGCACAATCCTGTCCCAGCTCTGTTCAGCCCAAAGGATATTACATCTCTATTATTCTTCTTTGATGCACATCTCCTGCATGACTGAGTGGGTTTGGTGACATTACTGTGCTTTTGTGGAAAAGGACTTAATAAACTGTTCCCTGCCCTTGGAAAATTTTTCCTGGAGAAGGGTGGAGTGTTCCTTTCAGGGCATCACGTACACTGGGCCATTGAATTCAAGTAGCAGAAGAAAAAACTAGGCCAAATCAGCCAGGCACAGCCAGATACCCAGTTTTAGGACCTGGGGCAGTAAAGAAAGCTTTTTTTTTTTCTTTTTTTCCCCAAGGTTAAGAGCAGATCTGTTGGTATAAATGTGATGAGATGCTGGGGGGTTGCAAATGCAGTGGAACATGTAAATTAAGGACTGTTCTGTTGGAATCATCTGTTAGAGATCATTCAGGGAATTGAATACGGTGATGTTAATGTCAGATGTACAGGTGTGCAGTTCAACAACACTCCAGCTGCACCAACTGGCTACAGCCAGCATCAAACACAGCACTGTCCCTGCTGGGCCTTGGGGAGCACTGCTGAGCTGCAGCAGCTGAGGACCCCATCTGTAAAGCAAATACAGGACAAGGTGCTGGATGTGGAAACACTTTCAGAGCCACAGGATCCTCCCAGAGACAAGGCACTAAAGTGGCAGTCTCATTTTCCAGGTGCCCAGACTGGTTTGTAGGGCTAGTGTGATGGAAGCTTTGATTTGTCAATGTGATCAAATTTATTGAGACAGAATAAAATGAAAACAGCCATGATCATCTATCCATAAAGTCATGGAATAATCTAAGACAGAGGTTCATAATTTGGACCTTTGGGAATCATCTAGTCCAATTCCTTGCTCAAACTGGACCACTGTCCTCATGTTTGACCTTCCCTATTAATGGAAAAAATCCCTTTATCTTGACAGACTTTTCTTTGTTGCAGCACATGTCTGTCACCTCCCATCCTGTCACTGTGGCTCCATCTTCACTATTCCTTCCTATTTTGGAGTTGAAGGCAGCAATGATATCTTCCTTTGAACCTTCTCTTTTGTCGGCCGAACAAGTTCTGGTTCCCCAACCTCTCCTTATTTGTAGTCTCTCATTTCAGATGATTTTGTCAGATAATTGACAATGATGCAATTCTGTAATCAGGATACAGGTTTTGCTTTGTTCATTCACTGCTGTCACAGCTTTATCACATCCAAAATATAACTTGAACGTTAATTCATGTCTCAGGTTTTAAGCACTTGGCTTCCAGGTCTACTTAGCAGAGGGTTCCAGACTCCTGAGAACTCCTTTTCCATGGGATTATTTCTGTCAGCAGAGCTGTAGTTCCCTGGGCATGGTGGGTTACAGTTCCTTTTATTCTAAGTGTATGTGATTCTTCAGATTGTCATAAATGCAGCTTTACCCCTTTACCCCATCCCATCTGAGCCCACCGAGTGCCTCTGGACCCACAGACATGCTGCACCTGCCTGGAGCTGTGTCCTGACTGAGCAGCCCTAAGCCAACCTCAATCTCCCAAAGGATCCGCAGGGACTAACACGAGAAGTTTTTGGCAGAGTAAGGAACCAAATCCAGTTTTTCTGACGTCCTGTTCCTTTTCTTGAAGCGTGAAATTATTCTTTTTACATCAAAGGAAATTCAGCAAACTCAAAGCCGAGCAGTTTATCCCCAGTGGTGAGATGACTTTGTCTGTGGCTCGTGGGCAGTGAATTACATCTCCTTTTTGATGATGATTACATGGCTTTGGTGATCTCAGCATTTTACTTAGCTAAAGATGTAAATTAATTTAGGATTTGTAATGCTCGTGCTGCAATTCTACCAGTGCTGAAAAGTTTTAAGTAATACCTACACAAAATGTGTTTTTCCTTTATGGAAATGCGTTTAGAGCTTAAGTCTCAGCAGTGACCTTTGCAGAGGGCTGACCAAGTTCTGTAGGAGAACCAACTGAAAAAACCTGCTGGCTCTGTTGTGATGTTTGTGTTGTTCTGTTCTTGGGCAGTGTTATCTTGTGAGGGAGTCACTTTTTCATGCAGCATCGCCTGCTAGGACATTTGCAATGTTTCCGTCGCCCCGATCGATTTGGAGCTTTTGCTTGTTGTTGATAGCCATAAAGTTTAAACACCAGCATTTAAACGTTTTCCCTATTGGTCTAATGTGCTCCTGCAGTTTATAGACAGGAGGGGTCATAAAAGAGTTGGATGCTGCCTTTTTATGGCTACAATTAATCTTGCAGTTATTTCAGTAGGAGAGTAGCAGGAAAATGAAAGTTGAGTGTGTGAAGCTCTTGTATGTGTAATTATTGAACAGGCCAATAAATTAAACTACTAAAAACATAAAAGGTTTTCAGAAATCTCAAGTAGCTTTTCATTGCTTGGTGCTTTTGTTTTTTCCATTCTCTTGCTACTTGCTTGCTGAAATTCAGATTACCTGATTTTTATATTTATCCTTTTGTTTGTTTATTGAGGGAAGGCTGCAGGAATCGCAGTTGTTTAACTATTATGAGTGATGTGAAAAGGAAACAATTTCTGGGAATCAAAGGCAAAACATAATTTGAAAAATGAAATGTTTTAACTGAATGAAGTAGTATTGCAAGAGCACAGTCAGCAAACATTTTCTCATTTTTTAAATGGGTGAATTATGGTGTGAGGAAAATAAGTGAATATTGAATTACTTTATCTTAACATTACTGACATTCAAATAGCTTCTGCATTTTAGTATCAGAATGAATTGTATATTGAAGCTGGGTTTCCTTGTTCTACCACCTTTTCTTTGATGGGTATATTTCCTCTCTTTCTCCATCCCTGCAGTTGTAGGATTCTGTTTTCATTCACACTGAAATCTTGTGAGGTTTTAATAAGGGTCTCATGACACTCCATCCTGCTTCCTTTAGGATTAGGATCATGATTAAGCCTGGTCTAATATGCAGTCTCTGCATGCTTTGGTGGGTAATTTCTGTAATTTAAGCCTCGCAGTGGAGATTTTTAGTGCCTGCGATGCTTTCAGTGAGACTGTGCTCCGGGGTGAGGGTCACAGGCAGCGCTGCCTGCACGTGTGAGAGTGCTGTGAGTCCGCCCTGTGCCTTTGTGGGCTGCACTGGGAGCCTTAATCAAGGCTTGGCTTTAGCAGGAGCTCCAGCCTCCTTTCTAGGCACACTGTGTCCATGACTACATTTGAAGTGACACGTTTCAGCTCGCCCTTTTTGTCTTGTGTTTTAACCCACTACAACACATTTGGAATTTTTGCACTAAAACGCAGAGACCTGAGCAGCTTTGTTACGGCACACGTTGGGCTCGTGCCAGTTCTTGCACCCCTTTTCTGGCCTGTGTTCTTACCCTGTCACTGGAGATCCCTAGGTTGTATGAGACTGTGATTCTCTGTTTTGGCAGAGGTTGCAAACATAACCACACTTCTCTTTTTTCCTGTACAGGGATTAACGTGTGTAACACCTTTGACATTCGATTTCATTTCCCGCCACTGCGTGTGCATTTACGTGTGCAAAATGATTCTTGTGTATTGAGAAATGCACACAGACACACAGAGAAAAAGAACAATTGGTCATTCCAGTGTTTCACCAGGTGGATCGGCCCCATGTGGAGTGTGACTGAGAAACAGAAATTAACATACTGAATTCCACTGGAATTCGCATTGCTGCTTCACAATTCCTGCCTCTAGACATGTTGCAAATGTCAGACTTGGAGCTGAGTTGTGAGAACCAGCAGGGAGATTTGTAATGAAGTCAAGGTGTTGGTGGTGAGGGAAGGTCTTTTCTTCCCATCCACGGGTCTACACATCAGTGTTCTCGTGCAACAGCCCGAACACATTCAATTAAAATTGCCATCTAAGCTGCCTGTTTCATCCTCTAAAAAAGAAGACAGGTAGGGGTTTCTTTGTATGTATATAAAAGATGAAATGTTCATCTGAGATAAGAACTGCAATTATTTAATAGCATCAGAGCCTTCTCAGACTTACTTTCTTTTGCACATAAAAGGGTGAGGACATACTAGAATTAATTAAATCTATGCTGGTCTACTGAATCCTTTTTTTTTTTTTTTTTTTTTTTTTCCTTTTTCCTGAGTTCTTCATGTCCTCTTGGCTCCTTTGAGCAGCATTTCACTTCTCAATAACCTTTAAAACCTCAGAAGAATTGTCACTTCAGCGTGGAAAAACCAGCATCTCCCCTTGGGATGAGCCAGGACCTTGGTGCAGCAGTGTCCATGTTGTGGCCGTGCAGGTGCTGCCAGGAATGGGTGGGAAGCCTCCCTGCAGCTGCTGGGGCTGGGCTGGGACACTGCACTCAGTTCTTCCTTCTGGCATGAAGTTTTGGGAAGTCCTGAATGCTGTTTTATTCAGTCCTTTGACAGAACAGAGAGGAGATACTGTCCTGGCAGATACGAGGTGAAATACCAATGCTGCACCATCCTCAGGGCAAGCTTCTAATTTTAATTTTAAGAGTACAGACTTCAGGAAGCAGGAAAAAGTGTTTTACAATGAATTCTGGCAGTGTCCTGGAGACCCGTATAATTTTGCTTTCTATGATTTTATCACTCATCTTGGTGGGTTTCATTATGTTTGCTCATCGAGGGACCTTTTGTGCCTTTATTTTCCCTCGTGACAAGGAGCGCTTCTGCGACCATAATCTCTTTTACAAATAGATCTCATCTCAATGCTGCTCAACTCCTTCATCCTTTGTACAGTTTTGTCCCCCTTAGCGTTCTGTGGGGCTTTTTCCTCCCTGTTTTGATTAGAATTGGAATAATCTGTGCACAGGAGAGAGTAAGTGAGCCCGGGAGGAAGGGAGATGGAGGAGCAGCCGCTGACGCCGAGGCTCAGGACCCCCTCAGGGCTGAGCCTCGTCAGGGGCCGTGGCTGTGTGGAACCAGCCACAAACCAGAGCATCCCCCCCTCCCAGTGCCAGGGCACGGCCTTGCTCCTGGATTAGCCCTGGGATGAAGGGGAAGGAGCCACAGGAACGCCCTGCTCTCGTTTGTGCTTGAGCAGCTGCAGAGGTGGAGCTGCCTCCCCTGAAGTGTTTGTTGGTGCTTCTGTGCCTGTCCTGGGCTGGCACCGCCAGCAGAGCACCCACTGTGCTGACAGCACACCAGCAAAAGGTGGTGCCTGTTCCAGTAACAGCCTGGCACGGCTGCTAATTCCAATTCTGGGCTCTTCCCTACGACTCTGACACCTCTGACCTTGTTTTAATGCTGTTCCAGCTTTTCAGAGGAGGAACTGAAAAGCTTTTCTGCCTGTCAGGTACCCCTAAGCACCTGATCTTGTTGTAACTTCTACTGTTCAATTTTTTAAAATATTTGATGCTGGCATGCTTGGAAACAGCATCTAAAGCAGGTTGCTTCAGCTGAAAATGGCTGGGAAGAAATCAAGATAAAAAGCTATTGGTAAGATTTTCTAATCTCTTAGATTTCCCAGAGTACAAGCTTTTGTATAGTCTATGCAAAATGAAAATGTTTTGTGTAGTGCATGTAAAATGAAAAAACCCATCCTGTGATAGTAGATTTAATTAAATGAATCTGTGAGGAAAATTTAAAGTGGGCTTTGGAAGAGGTAATCAAATACTTCAACTATTGTATCTCTAGGCAGATACAATGTTTTGGTTTTTACAAAGGAAAAGCCTGTCCAAGCTTCTAAATAGAGCTTTTGATTATTTTAATCAATGGTTTCTTTACAGCTTGCACAATATGTTTACTTCTAAGAAACAGCGATGCTGTGGAAGATCACAATAGAACAATCTATGTGTTTTCTCATAAATAAAGTTCTGTTCTGTTTCCATAATTACCTGTTATCTGCTGTGAAACCTGGAGAAATGGTTCCTGCTTCATTATATTCAAGCCAGACAGTGAACTGAACAGCTCTTAAGGGATTAAAGAAACATTGTCACCCTTAAAACCGCATTTTTAAGTTCCTTTTTGCACATAACTACTTTACTACAAGCCCATTCTAAATTGTTCTTCTGTCCCATAACCACCAAGCACTTAAACAACCAACTTAAATCATGATTTGTAATTTCAGCACCAAGACATGCTTCAGAAAAGCGGATCCAACACGGCTCCTGGAATAGCAGTCCCTGTTTCCTTTGTAATTAAGTAATTGTGCTTGCAGTGTAATTAAGCAGTTGAGTTTGCAGCAGGGCATTGCTGAAGCCAGTGGGGTTCTGCCCAGGCTGTGCCCTGCGGCACAGAGCTTGTGGCTGTGTGAGGTTTCAGGGGGCTGGCAGAGGGGGTTGGTATCGAGCAGTGAAACTGAGGAGTAGCAGGAGGAGTGGAACAGAGATTGCAGCCAGCTCAGAGGGGTCCCTCATCTGACACCAGTGAGGTTTGAGAGATATTTGTGTTAATGCAGGTACTGTACATTTGGCAAAAGCAGCCTCCCAAGGTGGGTGTGAAGAAGAAGAAGAGCGTGACCAGGAAATACAGGAGGATGTCCTGTGCCAAGAGCAGGGTGAGCAGCACGTGGGGCACTGAGCAGCGCTCCAGGGGAAGGGCTGGGAAGCAGGAGTCTGGTGCCAGTGGTGGAGCTCTCCTGGTCCTGCCCTCCGTGCTGAGGCAGTGTAGGAAATGAGGATGTCGGTGAGTGGCTCTCAGGGGACGTGCAGGACATCTTCCCATCAGTCCTGGAGCTACAGGTCTGGCAGCCATGAGCCCTGGGTTTGTTTTGGCTCTGCTGCTGCCTTGTGGTGGGGCTGTGGTGACTGAAGTGGTTAAAAACATCACCATCTGCAAAAAAGTGATGTCATTTTGTCAAGGCTGCTGCTATGCTGTCATAACTGGGTGACTGGAATATGTCTGATTATATTCCTCTTTGATAGACACCAGCTAATAATAGGGCTAATAGTAATATTATAATAGCTAATACATTGTGATTGGGTTTTTCCATCGGGTTAAAAGCTTTTAACTGTGGTGCTCTTGTTGGTCTAATTTCTTGCCAGTTTTTGTAAACTGAGTAAAAGTTGAGCACATGGGACATTTTAGGTTGACTGTTGCCCTTCCACAATCCCTTATTTAAATTTTTCTTCCACAGCTCTTCACTAAGATACTTTCTTAAGGTACTGTTTTCCAAGAAGTGTAGGTAAGGAGTAAAGCCTAGATGTTCACAAGTACACCAAGAAATATCTACAGGATCCAGACTGAGGCTTCTGAAAGAGATTGTCAGTGTTTAAATGCAGCCTTTGGGATGCGTCAGTGTAGGCAGCAGCTTCTCAGGTAAATGCTGTAAACGAATGGATTCTAGGAAGCAATTCCTTTGGCAGACTCTCCTGTAGTGATGGTTGGCGAGGGGGCATCTGGCCATGCCTGTGCTTTGCTAACATGTGTACATGCATCAGTAGCTCCGTGAAGGCAGTGAGGTGCGCAGGCTCGGACAAAAACTGAGCTTAAGCAACTTCTTCAAAACCATCCGTGTGAATGTTTAAAAAACCAAAAAAAGTGGGAGTTCTAAATCTGTGTAGCCTTTAGGCACAGACCATCTCTCCCATATGTGCCCTCAGATTTTGCCTCTTGCTCTTCTACTGCCTGCTGTAGCTGGATTTTATTGTCCTGAAATGAAAGGTCACTGTTGGTACTTCCAGTTGCTGTTGGACTGGGAGCGTGGATTTTTGGGTTGTTGAGAGGTCAGCTCAGCATTGTCTCAGTACCAGTCATGCTCCATTGCTTAGTGTGTCTCAAGCTATTCCTTGTTGTGTTCTGTGAGCTGGAAATCTTGATTGAGAAGGTTTAAAGAGAAGTATTTAGGCAGACATGTGTATCGGGATAATGGAGAAAAATGAGAATTTTCATTGTTCTTCTCTTTCCCTCCTTTCATTGTTACACTGTGCAGGTGTAAACATTATACCTTGTTTTGCTTGAAATGCAGATTTGTCCTTTGAAATGATGCTTGGAATGCAAACCAGAAGAAGTGACAGATCTAAACTGCCGGTGGCCTCAAGATCAGGGGAGGCCTGAATTCTGAGCACAGCTTGAGTCCTAATGCACAAGATTTCTGTTTATTTAACAGTGGCCTTTGCATTGTGCTTGTACATAACAGCTCCTCTCCACCCCTCTGAGTTCTGCTTTACAGTTTCTTTCCAGAGTACTGAGCAAGGAATTTCCATGTGTTTCTGTTTTCTTTAAGAGGTTGAAGCCCATGATATTCTCAGCATATGGTATGAAATATTTATTATTGTTTTTAAAGGTTGATTTTAGGAGACAGTCTGTGATGTGACTGCATTTAGTAACATAAATGAAAAGTCCTTTTCTTTTTGCATATATTTAAGAAGCTACAAGGAGTTAGTCATGGTGAGTTCTAAATACCAGGGAGACGACCACTGTGAAAATGTTTCCGAAGGAAGTAGCTGGAAGCTACAGAAGGATGTTTAGAAAAGGCCAATTTAAACTAAATAAAAATGTAATCCCTGTTATAAATAATAAATGAAGAAATCTCTAAAATTGTGTAAAAGAATTAAAAGAAAAACATATCTGGGATTCTGGTTCCTGCAAAAAGTGTATTCAATGACTCTGCAAAATCAGGGATTAACTTCAGAACTGTGGGGTCAGTTCTTAACTTTACATAGCCTAACAACAATTTTTCATGTTCCTCTCCTTCACTTGGATGTTTTTCATTCATTTCCTATGGTTTTGGTTTGGAAAAAGCAGTGTTTTGTTCCAGAGTGTAAAGCAGCTGCTGCTGGAAGCTGTCGTGTAACGTATGTTCCAGAAGGAGTGAATGTGTCCCTCTCTGCTCAACAAATATTTTGAGAACAAGGGCTGATGTTTCTGGCTTTCAAGACATTTTCTCTCCTCCTGAGCCAAATGAAAAATTTTCATAGTAAAAACCCACACGTGTGCTGCCTGACTTCCTCTTTACTGTAATTACTTAAGCACTTTCCCAAACTCTAGAGATCCTGGGAGATCAAAACTGGCTGGATGGAGAGAGTGGAGAGGTTTGAGAGGGGAAGGAGGAACAGCAGCCCCAGGAGTGATGGTTCAGTGCATGGTTAAGGCAGCCAAGGATGACATGTGCCAGTGCACACAACAATGGATGCAGAAATCTGTCTTGAAAAAGACAATTACTGCACGTGGAGCTCTAACACATTGTGTAGAGTGCAGTGGCTGTCAGCTAAAACCAAGTTAAGAGCTGAACCTACACAGCAGAGACTGGGCTGACCAAGTCATGCTGTTCTGTTGATTGAAAAGCAGTGAGAGCACCACGTCCTCCTCTGTAACAGGCTCACAGAGTCTGTTTGCTTCCCTGTGTAACCTGGGTCATGGAGACTGGGTACGTGCTGGAGTCTGGATGCTGGGGTGACTTGTAGGCTGGTTTAATGTTTTGTGTGGCCCCAAAGTGTGACCTGCATTGAAAATGTAATTAAGTAATACATTAGAACATTGTTACGACCGCACTTCTCCAGGCATAGTCACTCAGGATATCAGGGTTTCTTCAAACATGAGGAAAGAAGCATTTTATTTTGATGATTTCACGTGTCTACTCTTGTTTTGGATTGTGGGTTTTTGTTGGTTTTGATTTTTTTAACCTAACAGAATGAATCGCTCTTTGGTATCCAGACATTTTTCATACTTCAGTTGCTTTTTTGGGATGATGCAAGAGAATATTTCCTTCACATTCTGAAGGTTATGTTGGTTCAGCTCAGCCTTTGTATTAATTCCAGCTGGGGATCATGAGAAATGTGTGTTGCTCCGGGACTGAAGTGTAATTGTGACACGGATCAAAATCTCTGCCAGGCTGTTCTTTCCCTCTCCTAAAGCAGATTAGCAGCCTGGCATCTGTTTTCTTTGGGGAGGACGGCAGAGATGCCCAGAGAGCAGAGGAGCTGCCTCACAGCTGCCCTTTGTGCCTTCAGTGGAAGTGCTGTGCTTGCCAGCCATGCCTTGGCTGGTGCTTGGGGTCTTGAGGCAAAGCCCTTCAATCTGCCAGAGCCTTTCCCCTGAGCTCCGTGTGTCTTCACTCCTGCAGTTGCCAGGTGGGAAAGACCTACATAAAGAAAGCTCTGTCTCGTTGTCAGAGGTGGTTTTGGAAAGGTTGGGCACTCTGAGTACAGTTATTTAAAGTTCTGACATCAGAGTCCCTCAAGTCTTGGGTGGCTGTGTAGGAAATTATAGCTGACCTGCATAGGAAATGAGGTGTACTTTCAACCTGAATGTCATAAAAATTACTTTATCTAGACCAAGTGCAATCTTAACCTACTATACATGTGACAGAACTTGGTCTCAGAGATCTATTCTGCTTCTTTTAGTTATGATAGGTTGGAAAGAAAGTCTTCCTGATTTCTGTTCAGAAGGAAGAGGAAGAAATTGCATTTGCACATTTAATGACATGCCTGCTACTCAACAGCCACTATCAAAGGTTTGGCTTTTAAAGCAGAAGCACTGACAAGCTCTCATTGAGGGACACAGCCAGTCACCTTTCTGATCTGTCTTTTTTTTTTTGAACTTGCATCACTGTGTTTTGCAAACGTTGGAACACTGGTGGAAGTTTCAGTAAGTTAGTAAAAGCTGTGTTTTTAGGGTGGTTTAAAAAGTTAAACAGAGCACAGTACAGAAACTGATGCAGAAGATCTGCAGCCCAGACTTGGAGCTCCTGACTGCCAGAACAATAACAATTCAGCTCCAAAGCTGTGTGCGCTGAGCTGGCTGTTGTTAGTTTTGGACAGAACCACAGAGAGCCTGATAATGGAACATAATACATCAAGATTTAAAAAAAAAAAAAAAATCTGTGTCACTGTGTTAGGGAAAACAAGAGTTGTGTCACTTCTCAGTGGTTCTTGATTGAATCGTGACCTCGTTATTAAGATACTGTGAATGTTAATAAGCTACTGTGTGTATTTCGTGATATGTGATTTGACTTAGAAAAATGTATTTTACAACATAATTAGAGGTCGTGCTAAGCAAGTTGAAGAGCGGGTGGCTGAGAGGTGGTAAAAGACATGGGCAGCTGCTATAAAGTGGAAAGGTTATTAGACAAGGGGCTGTGAACAGCCTTACAAGGCTCATATGATTAAAGTTGAAAAATAAACCTTATTAAAAGGATATTTGGTATTAGATTTATTGAAGAGAGAGGGTTGAGAGTTGCCTTTATCAATTTACACCTGTCTCTTTGGTTTCATCACACAGTTGTTTCTTTAGCTTAGCAAGAATCAGCCTGATCCAGGAAACTAGATAAGAGAAACACAGATAAGATACAGCTCTTAAGAGTAGTGGCAAATGAAGTGGACTCACTTGTACAGAAATCCTCACTGACTGAAGTCTGTAAGTCAGAATAGGTGCCTGTGTTAAAGAGACACTCTTGTTTAAACGAGTTGTTGATGCAGAAAGTCGGTGTTTGCTGTGCCAGCATTTAAGGTCCCGAGGCTTTTAGCCATGGGGAGTTCTCTCTCTGCACACTGACAGCGGTGACACTCACTGTTTATAGGTGAAGGTGTTTGGCCCAGCTGCTGCAAGGCACAGCAAACTCTGACACTGCAAGAAACTCCACCTCACAGTCATGGATACTCCATCCAAGTCACTGGGAAGGAATTGTCAGGGCAAAAATTGTGGTGTTCAATTAAGGGGGAACTCCACAGGTGAGGGAGAACCACTCTCCTTTCTTCTCCCCAACCATGGATCATTATTGGAAGGTCACAGAATCACAGATTTGTCAGGGTTGGAGATATCCAGTGCAATGCCCCTGCTGAGGCAGGGTCAGCTGAAGCAGGTGACACAGGAACGTGTCCAGGTGGGTTGGAATGTTTCCAGAGAGGGAGACTCCACGACCTCCCTGGGCAGCTGTTCCAGCACTCTGCCAGCCTCAGCATAAGGAAGTTCTGGAAAATGTCTCCAGAGAAAGTCACAGGTGTCAAGAAACCTTTTTTCTGTTCTGTGATCCTTGGAGAGGTGCTTTTGTCAACATGTGGAAACCTGGAGAAATCTTTCAGAGGTGCCCGGTCACATTGATGGCAAATATGATCAGGGAGGTTTTGCACCTTGTAGTAGCTCATCACCTGATTGGTGGCAGAGCCTTCACGGAGTTAATGAGTAGAATGTTAATGAGTAGAAGTTACCCAATATACATCCATGTGGACTGTGTTATATATACTATCTGTATCTATCATGAACACTTCCTTTCATCTCTGATGTGCAGGGAGTATGCCCAGAGCTAACGAGGCGCTGTGGTTTAGGTGCAGGAAGCTGGTTTGGCATGTTTTGCTGCCGAGCCCCGTTTGAAGTCGTTTGCAGCCTTTCAGGATTGGGAAGCGACAGTCGCATTCCAGCAGCCCCTGCTGTCTGAACAAGCTCTGGCTCCTTCCCTTCTGATCAAAAGCGTTTGGTGAAAGGTGCAGCTTGGATCCTTTAAAGCATCTCATTATGGGTTATATTTAGAAGTGTGAAGAATACATTATTAATTACAAGGATGCTCCAAAGCAAAGAAGCTGTTTTATCCATGCCCTTGATGAACAGAAAAGTTCCTGTGCTGAAGAAAGGTTATGCAATTAACAGTATATTCATTAGGAGTTCATCAGATAGCAAACTATGCTTATCTTCAGGATGGTACTGGAATATCTGACAATTTCCTAGTTACTGCCTAAGTGATAAGGAAGAGTGAGAGACAAGAACTGCCAGTTCCTGATAGATAAATTTTTATAAATTTCTTGATTATATAAATTTTACTGCCAGTAAGATTTATATAATACAGTTTACATATCTGTTATGTGCTAGGTTTTTTTATATATATATACATATATAATATTTTACATCTCACTTTACAGGCCAAGTACTCTCTTTCCTTGCTGGAAAGAACTGGAGGTGGAAGTTTGCCCCACATATTTCTCGGTTGCTAAATGAGCACAGTGTGTGGACACTGTGAGGATCATTACCAGTTTTTTGCTCCCTTTTGTTCCCACAAAACCCCTCTTACCAGGGTGGCTCTCCTGGGTTCATCATTCTGGGTGTTTGCTTTGACCTGCTCGGTGCTCTCAAATCCAGTCTGTGCAATGGCCCTCTGAATTTCTCCAGCTTCAGGGATTTTTGTCATTATTTTCAGTACTTAAAAAATACAATTTTTCTGTCTTCAAATTCAGACTGGCATCTGGTAATTGATTTTTGCTAATTGTGTGATAAAGTCAGGTGAATTTTTTTTTAACTGTGCTTTAAAGCCTATTTTTGAGTTGAGGATTAATTTGCTTCTAGAAGAAGTCAAGTGCCTAAATATGCCAGAATATGTATGAAATAAACTGCCATCTGGAATTTGCTTCTGGATTTGTTGTAATAGAAATGGAGCAATCTGGGATGCATACTTTGGGGCATTCTAGAAATTAATATATAGGAAGAAAAATAGAAAAATCTGTCCTGGTGCTGTGCTTAGCTGCTTGCATAAGAATTTGACAGGTGACCAAGGTGATAATGTCTGGTAGGCTGGGACTAAGTGAGCTACTGCCAGTGGGGAGAATGAATTATTTTTAGAAACTTATGTTTTAAACAGTTCAGGGTCACAGTGCCAACAATTTGAAGAGAGCCTAGAAAACTCTGTCACTTTTATCTATAAACTAAAGCCAGTCAAATAACATTTGATTCAATAAAAAGTAAATTTGTCCCTTTTCTAAAAGTATCTGTGCAGAAATTGTTCCAAGATGCTTTCAAACTGCTGCGTTACAAATCCATACAGGGAGGGATGATTGATTTATTGTGTGCTGCAATCTGGAGTATTTTATCACTGAATCTTTAGTGAGGAAAGTTGATGTTGTTAAAGCTGCAATGTATTTAGCCCCAAAGCCTGGGAATAAAGCAGGAAGCATTATTGGATCAGTACAGCTCAGGAGAATACAGCTGTTTCCTGTGTTTCTGTGGGGATCAGCTCTTTCCATGCTCCCTGCCAACTCAGACCAGGAGGGGTGGGTTTGGAGCAAGGGTGGGCTCAGGTGTGCCCGTGGGATGCCCAGGCCACGGGAATTAGGCACATGGCTGGCACCTGCAGAGGTGACAGAAGCCTTGTCATGAGTCCCAGCTGGGGGGGGCTCTGTCCCCAGCTCTGCCACGTCCCCAGGGCTCTGCTCAGCAGCTCAGCACATCCATTTGTCACCTCTGGCTGCGTGAGAAAGTTTCAGTCGTCGAAGAATCTGTTTGCCCACAAGGCTCCGGAATCACTGATCTCGGGCAGGAACAAGTTTTCCTTTCAGAAGCTGCATTTAGGGTAAATTAGCTGACTTCCATTCATGCCCAGCTTGTGCTGCCGTAACCTCCCGACTCTCATTTCTGCCTTGACGCTCCTCTTTCTCCCCGGAGCTTGTCTGTGTTTGAACTCTGCTCATTCCCAGCTACTTTGCTCCCAGCCCGTGCTGGGTCAGCTGTTACCCTCGGCGGTTTTATTGTCCTAAGGCTCGCCTGAATCACTGCTGCCTTTAAAGCATCACGCATCGCTGATCAAGGGGGGACACAGCGGATCGTGATCGATTTTTAAAGGTCGGTTTTAGCCAGGTTTCGTTTTCCACAGTAGGCGTCCCTGGAAAAAAGGAGAGGCAGAGGATTGGTGTTGAGAAATGGAGCTCAGCTCTCAACCACGTCAAAGATTGGAGTTCCATTTGATTTCTGGGTTATAGGAAAGGCAAAATCCTTTTGGGTTTTTTTCCCCCTTTTTTTCTTTTTCTCTTTTCTCCCCTGACCTCCCCCATTACTGTTAATACAGAAGGGAAGGCTGAACTGCATTGCAACTGGCAATGTGTACACAGATTGACAGGGTAATTATTGATGTAGACAGTGGTGGGATGGGAGGTTTGACAGGACAATGTTGTACATCACTCTCTTTCAAACAAGCTCTAGAAACAATAGAATTTAAATAGAATTTAAAGATGTTATGTTCGGGGTAGAAAAAAGCAGAGTGTTTTTTCTGACCTTCTTAACCAAAGTCATGTCATTGTTGGATTTTTTTTTTTCTTTTTTTTAAGCTTAGCTTTTGACTGAGCATGAAAAATGCCTCTCACAAAAGAGAATATTTAATAGCTTTTCTATTAGAAAACTATCTCTAAAGAAAATTTTGAGTCCTGGGTTTTGCTGGCAGGCCTGGGTGTTTGCTAACTACCAAAGTCAACTGTCAGTTTAATATGAAATTGTTTGAGATCAGCAGTGCACATTGCTGCTTTGCTTCTGCCAGGAACAGGTTCTTCTTCAGCTGTTCTGGTTTACTTTGATGTCTAGGATTTTATTTTCCCTGTGGTTTTTATTGGTATCTCCTTGCCCCTCTGCCAAGCTATGGCATGACCAACTGATCCTTGAGATGAGAGAAAACCACCAGTGAAGAAGAAATAAAGTTTTAAGTAGTACAAAGTAATCTGAAGAAATCTTATGTGCAAACTCAGGTTTTCAAACTCAGTAGCCAGGATAATGTCTTAGAGACACAACTCCTCTTGAAGGCAAGTTCTGCTCTTGTTTAGAGGAGGAGCAGAGAGAAAGGCAGGAGGCTCTGGTGGTTTCACAAGGAGGGGCCATGTTAGGGTTTTAAACAGCTCTCCACTTTAAGTCCAGGCTAAATTATGGATTTTCCTCTTCCATCAAGAAGAACATGCAAAGGGCCAGAGTTGGTAGAAATAGTTGGGGGAAAGTTGGCAGATGGCCTCTGACTTGAGTGTATCAAAATCTCCTTCTTTATTCCTTTAAACAATGCGGGCTGTGCTTCACTGTCATTAAGCAGGGCTGTACACATTTCTTCTCTGAATTAATCTGAGTAAATGTTTCTCCTGACCATATGGATATGGTGTCAGAAAAGATGAGAAACTGGCATTTGGAGGTGGCACATGGCTCCTGGGCTCTCCCATGGCTGCACACTGTGCAATAATGCTTTACTCAGATGGAGCTGGGCTGCACCAGCCTCACCCTGTTCACATTTCTGCCTTGCCCCATGGAGTCGAGATCAGCCCTGCCACAGGTCACACCACAAGCGTGGTTTATCATGGTTATTGTGTGTGTTGGTGCTGTCCAGAATCTGCAGAAAATGGTAGCAAGGAATGGAGCTGGAATCCCAGGGTTATCATGTGTCTCATTCAGGTTTATTAAAGGATTTGTACATCCTGACCAAGGCAGTGCCTCGAGGCATTTACCATCAGAGCCATCAGGACACTGCTGATCTTACAGAGAGGGCTGGGTGGAGCAGAAAGGCCAAGGCAAGGACTGGCCTTGAAGGATTGCTGACAATATCTGTGGAACTGCTCAGTTTCCCCTGGAAAGGCAGCTTTTGTCTCAAGGTGCTCGGGAAGGAACTTTAGGGAATGAACTTTTGCCATGAATTCTCACGCGTGCAGTGGCAGGTAAGGAAATGTGGTTTGTTTGGGAGCAGAAAGCCCTCGCTGCATCACGTGCATCTCTCTCATGCCTGATAACCTGTCATGGTCTCTTAGAAACTGGTTTCTCTGTGCACAAGCAGACTTGACACTGGGGGAATGTCACAGTGTATTCCACAGGCACTAGTTAAAAAAACACTGTTGTTTTACAAGCAGTAGATGGTTAAAAAATGGAATTTAATGAGGATCAGCAGCCTTATATCCTCCCTGCTGTTAAACATCTGTTCTTGTAAATTCTTAAATTTCAGAAGTATGACCATGAGGAGCAGTTTAAAGGCAATTAAAAAGCTTTCTGATTCCTGCTGAAAGTATCACGATTTTCCTGCAGTTTGAGACCAAGAAGGATCATGTAATCATCCCGTTTGACCTCCTGTTTACCATGGGCCATTGGCCTAGATTTGGATTTACCCCAAACAAACCGACTTGAATTTAAGGACTTTATTTCTCAGCAGCAAGGCCTGTTGGGCACATCAGGTAGAGAACAGAAGTGCTATTGGAACAGTATCTGCAGAAGCTCTGAGATGGATTAGGTGAGATGTGCTCAGGTGATCTCAGCAAAAGAGCATTTGCTGTGTTTACAGGAATACAAAATCAGCTGAAGTCCTGCCAGTCAGACTGGGGAAGGAAATGCTTTTTGTACCCGAGTTTGATGGTAGTTTTGATTTTTTTAAATAGATGAGTAAGACCTAGGAACTGAGGATAAGGTACACTGGAAGGCCAAGAGTAGCAGTCCTTTCTGTGCAGCTTGCTGTCCTGGGCTGTGGCAGTATTCAGGATTCCAGGTGTGCCAGGGTAGCTCTGAACCTGCGATTCCTCCTGACCCATGCATGTGACTCATGTTGTGAGACATGGAGCTTAGCTAAAACCTGCTGCCATTTGTCTTTGCAGCCTGCCATAGAGATCTCTCACCTCCTTGCTCTGTGCCCAAATACAGTTTGTATTACCTGTTAAAACTACTGGCACGACACCAGAGAATCATTTCCTTACTCGAGGTTGGTTGTAGTGTCTGTGCTTTTGGAACACACTTTTCCTATTAAAGTTACCTCACTGTCACTCGAACAGTGTGTCTGTGTTTCAGTAATTAGGATTAATCCTGGGATTTTGAATTCGTGATTATATTACTCTGATGTCAGAGGTGATAATCACCAGTGTGCTAATCTCACAAAAGCGAGGTTCCTGCTATCTCTTTTAGACAAGCTGAACCCTTTGTGTGCTAAGCTTATTTTCTCTCTCCAGTTTCAAGGTAGAGGAGTTGGAGACTCATCAGAGACTCCTAATTCATGGTGTTGTAAAGAGCCCTTCTTGCAAGCCCCCAAGAATGCAGTTAATAAGGGCCATACTGTGCAGTGCAATGGAGGGAAATCTGTGCAAATCCTCTTCTGTAACCTGGGAACTTCTGAACATAAGTCATCATCACACAAATCACACACTGAATCTAGCTGTTTATCAGGTGTATCAACTGTTAATACTGTTCCTGACATTTTACAGTATAGTTTCTTAGTCACCTTTCCTAATCTGTCTTTTGAGTTGCTTAAATTATGTTGAAAGTTTAAAGGCAGTTCCCGTAAGGTAATGATCTTTTTGTGCAGGAAGAATAGATTTTTCACTATTCCTGTGCCTTTGCATGCTGCCACAAAGGTTATGGCACATCAGGCTGTACTCACACACTCACAAATGTAGTCAGGTAGCATCAGTTCCAGCTCCCAGGCCCTGGGAATTGGTGCTGTCAGCGTGCCCCAGGTTGCCCAGAACGGAGTTTCCTGTGGGAGCAGATGGATGGGGCGGCTGCTTCTGTCAACAAAGGCGTCACTGGTGGTGGGTTGGTCTCATTCCAAGTCTCACTGCTGTAATCTTAATTCACTTAAGCCACTAATCATGACATTTGTTTTGGCCTGGGCTGCTTTCAACTGAAATTGTAGAGTTGCCTGTATTTTCTCAGAGATCTCAAGTGTATGTGTAACACAGATATGGTGAGCAGCCCGAGTGCTGCTGCTGGATGAGCTGCATTGGCTTTTGTAGAAGTTACAAGTTCATGTAAGTCTTGCTATCCCAGCAGGCTGATGCTTGTACTGTGTTCCTTTACACGTCAGAAGGGGAGTTCGTGCAGCTCCGAACCTTAGTGGGAACAATCTTTGATCAGCGTTCCCCACAGTGTGTTCTGTCTCTGTGTGCTGCTGATGCTCAGATCCAAACTCAGCTGAGCTTCAGGGGAGTCCCAGTGTGCTCACAGTGCTCTGTGCACCGGGGCCAGACTCACTCCCAGGACATGGGAATCATCCAGCACAGATGCTGCCATCCCCACACAAACACTCCTGATCCTAACGTGGCACAGCGAGGCATCAGGGAGATCAAGTGTAACAAACATGATACAACACACCTTACAGAATCACACCCACAGTCTGATGTGTCCTGAAGGGCTGAGGAAAGCAAGCTGAAAGAGTGACCTGTCCTGAGCTGCTAAGAGCTGGTGGTGAACGGGGAGACGCCAGCGTTCCTCACAGCCGCCCACAGCTGGGGGAAGGGGCAGGGGAGGAAAGTACCAGTCAGACAAACCTTCAGCTGTGACAATAGTTTAAGTCAGAAGATGGATTTTAAACCATGCTTCTTAGGCACCTTGAATACTTCAATGGGAAACTTTGAGCTGTAAGTCAGTAGTGAGTGTAGACTGGGATATACATTCATACACACACACACATTTATATAAAGAACTGTATATGCAAACTTGTGACTGAGATTTTTTTCTGAATCACAAATCTTCAGTGATTGGGAATGCTGAGTTCTGAATTTGCCTAAGCAATCTCTGCCTGTCAGCTCCCCTTCTCTCTGCAGAACAGTTGCTCATTTACCAGGTTGGCTTGTTTTGTCTGGAGACAAACTGGATTCTAGTCCTGTACTTGAGCAGGTGTAAACACTTTTTTTGTTCTTGGTACATCTCTGAGGCAGTTCTGCCAGCTGTGACAAAAGATTTAAGGACAGTGTTTGAGGAGGGGAGGTCCTTGTTAAAGAACGTTCTTTAAAAAAAACAAAAGCTGACAACTAAACCATTGCTGGAGGAAAGAGGGAGGTAGGAATTTTAAGTTCCATAATGAAAGTAGTGGAAATATTTGTGGGAACAGTTCATTGGCATGGCAGAAAATAATTAAACCATTTTAGCATTGAGTTTTCTCTGTTGTAGAAAAAAAAAGTTTTGGGTTGGAGCTTCTGAAGAACCTGGGAAAACCACAAGGGGCAGTCTGGAGAGGATGGGGAGTTATTTCAGCAGAGATAGAGGAGCTGTTCAGACCTGTAAGATGATGTATTTCCACAAAGGGCGTTCTTTTCAGTCTGCTGATGAAAAGTCTTGTGGGTTTCCCACCAGTAGAAGCTGCTTAATTGCATTTTATGTATGCTCTTAGAGTACCTGTTTGGTGAGAACCTGACAAATGGTCTTCTGAAAGTAAATCAATTTTGTTTTCTTGGGCTTTCTTGAATACACATGATGTCCGGAGCCTGAAAAGCACAGCAGTGGCACAAGAGGAAGCAAACAGTGGGGCGCCAGTTAGGCTCTATGGTTCTCTGAAAGACTTTGTAGCCTCCTATAAAGAGAAAGAAGAATGTGCCATTGGCGGTAGTGAGTAAATGGAACCTTCTTGTCTTCTTTGCTCTTGTCTCCTTATAAATAAACCATTGTTGTCCATCCTTGGCATTTGCAGTTCATTGTGATAAATTGGTCTTGATGTGTCTGACATTTCAACCACGTTGTTTAATGGTGCTTTTCTGAAAAGGCAGATCTTGCTATAACTCCCCTGGTCCAGAATGCATCCAGGGTAAGGGCACTCACCATCACACACAGCACTAACCCTTTCCTTTCCGGCTGCACAGAGAGGGGAGGAGGAAGTAAAACATTTTGGTCACGTCAGCCCAAGAGGCCTGGGTTTGTGTAAGCCGTGCACAGAAACAGAAATGTGAGGTCTGGACTGCAGTTGCTGAAAGCCTCTCTAATAATGTGGACAGGAACATGGATTCCACTTGCATCTGCAGCCTCTTGGGGGAGAGGGGAGGAAAACTCCCAGCCTGATGGAAATGCAGATGTGTTTTCACCAAAGTTTTGCTTTGAGTTTTGTGCAAGATCCCCTTTCTGTTACCTGCCAGTGCTTACAAGTCATTGGCTTCCATGCACCGATTGCTTGGGTGCAGAAACCACTGGAACACAGAGATTTGATGAATTGTGACCAACAGCAGCTTCTCTTGCTGCGTCTCTGAAAGTTCAAGCTTTGATTTACATACTTTAAATGTCTTTAATTATTTTGTCAGGGAGATAATTAACACAGAGATTGCTTTCCATAAATAGGAACCTTCTTTGTACCTTTCCAAACCTTTCAGCTTCCCAAAGCTATTAAGCATCTGCCCATAGTAGCCAAGAAAAAGTAATGCCCATCCTTTAAACTGTGACCAATGAGTAACCTTTTGCTGGTTAATGATCCCAGTGTGTGATGATAGCATTTTATGATTATATTTCACCTTCTTCAAAATCAGGTGTGTTCTCACCTGTCTTGATCCACTTGATTCTCAACAGAGAATTACAGTGAGGATCGAAACAGATTTTGCATCACCATTGCCAGAGCAAGAAGAACTAGAACAGTTTTGAGGGATGTGAACCCGTAACCTGATTAACAAATGTCTCTGTGACATTTTTGGTATCCCAGTTTTCCCAGTGTGCCAGTCCAATCCAGACCTTAGTGCAGTACAAAACCTGCAGCTTAGAGGGATGGGGACACAGGACCTGGCCTGCATTGGCAGATACACTGATCCTGGCGGGGTCTTGTTGGGGAGCCTTTCCAATGTTTTTAACAATGTTTTGCTGGAAAAATAATCCCAAAGCCAAAGTAAGGATCCCTTTTGTCCTCCCCCCGTAATCATGCAACATTCATAAATGTTATTTAGGTATGCAAGTGAGCAAATTTCACAGAAATGCTGTCACGCCTCAGGGTTATAAAACTTCATTACATCTGTTATTAACTGTCTGTCTGAGGCAGGACCTAATTTTTCTCGATGTATTGGTTGCCCACAGCTTCTCAAAACTGCTTCTTACAGCACTTCAAGGCGCTAAGACAGAGGAATGCAGGGATGAAATGGCACTGCTCTGCAGTGGCTGACTGATGCTTCGGGGCTGTGCGATGCCCTTTCACAGCCTCCTGGTGTAGGTGGAAGGGGAGGTTTCATTCTCATCCTCTCTCACTAGGGAAACTATTGTGTAAATACTTTCACCAGGGCAGGATAATGTGAAGGCTTTAATTCAGGATTTAGGTTCCCCCCTGCTCAGTAGACCTGCAGCCATACACAGCATTATTATCATTAATACCGATGGAAGAGCTATTTGGGTACACGTAATTTTTTGAAGAGAGAAATCGGTCTGTTTAATAAGCAAATCCTGCCAAACTGGATGATGATTCCGGAATGCCAAACAATTGTTTAAACTGTGGAACATTTGCATTTCAGCAGCCTTGTCACAATAAATGTAGATCTGTTGCTCTTTACACTAGTATGAAGGAAAAAAAATAGGAATTTTAGCAATGCAAACTAGTTATGAGAGAATGAGCTTCACAGCTTACTTGGTTCCAGATAAATCTGGCAGATTCTTTTTCATAGTTGTGTTCTTGCCTGTACTGGGGTTTTTGCTTCTGCGGGTCCTCCTGTGTCTCATGTCTGACATCACAGTTGCCTTCGATTTACGCAGTTACAGCTCAGTTTGTTAAATATCTGCAAGTTCCTGCTTGTCCTCGCTGCCTTTTCCTCAGCTTTGCTGACCACAATCTGCCCAGATCGTTATGTTTAGAAATTGCCTTGCCAAACATGGACGTACATACACCCTGGCAGTACTAAAAGGAGGGAATTTGTTTTTCCTGGCTCAGCTGCAGGTGGTTTGTGCAGAGCTGCTGTGCTGTGTGCAGGGGCTGAACAGCTCCAGCTCCGGGTGTTGGGCAGGGAGGCAGAGCTGGGCAGTGCTGGTGCTGCACTGAGCATCCCTCCCTGTATGAACCAGCCCAGGTTCTCAGCTGGAATCCCTGCTGGTCTGTTGGAACAATTTTCAGCTCATTTTGGCTGAGTTGGGCTCTAAACAAAGGCTGAGGGTGGTGTTTGTTTTATTTGCAGGCTCCTGGAAGGGGTTGGCTGGGGCAGGCACAGGCAGGGCCTCGTTCCCAGGGCAGCCTGTGCAAGGAAACCTGATTGAAGAGGCAGCAGGTTGACTTGGGATTTCATTCCACTGTGTCTCAGGATTGAGCCATCCGAAGTAAAAGTAACTTTAACAGCATAAACAATGTTAGAAATGTTTAGAAATATATTTAACTTCTGTTTATTTCTTTTTTTTTTTTTTCTTCCAGCCAAACAAGTGTGTCCATCTGAAAAAATGAGCTGTGGAGACTTAAGCAACAAGTGCATCCCTTTGTCCTGGAGATGTGATGGGCAGAAGGATTGTGAAAGCGGAATTGATGAGGCTGGTTGCACTCCTGGTGAGTTAATGCAGATGCAACGTGTCCGTTTAGGACGAGAGAAGTCCTGGAGTGACTGTTACAAATTACAAATTGCATGGAAAGGGATGACTTTTCCTGCCAGCAAACTTAGTCATTCTACTTTGCAGTGCTAACTGATGACTTTCAGAAACAGAGAGGAAAGAAAGATTCTCCAGCTGGGGCTGGCTGGAGAATGTGAACTGTATGAAGAATTAAGTATTATTATTTGGGTTAGGTGATATGGACAGCACTTCAATAAGGCTCAAACCTTGCTCTGTGGCAGCTCAGCAGGTTCCTGCTGTGTCCTTGTCCCTGCAGAGTGGGGACAGACTGAGGCTGGCTTCTGCTGGGGTAGAACAGACAGTCCTGGCCATTGACAGCTTGTTGGTTTCACTGGACAGAGATAGAATGATGAACTGTGTACCCATCACTGTTTTAAATTCAGTCCCCAAATGGCCACTGCCTTTCATTAGGCCTTTCTGTGCTGAATCAAAGAGCCCTGTAAGAGTGTTTGCAGTCTGTGAAAACTCCTACACTGTGTGATCAAACCATTTCTCGGGCTGCCTTTTTGATAGACCAGATATATTAGTTCTTTATGCTTCTTGATGCCAAATATTCTCTTTGGAATGAATGCTTGACTCATTTTTGTGGCTCCCTTTGATATTCCAGTTGTTTTCCAACTTTCTTTTTACACAGACCACCAGAATTTAGGGAATATCAGAAGTAAATTCACCTTTCTGATTTCTAATGCTGTTCTAATTAAATTCTTTGTGTGCAAATGTTCCCAGGCTTTTAAGAAGCTCTCTAAGTTCTGTGTATTTGCCCATCCCTCAGTATTTCTGGTGCTGCATGTGGTATCAGCAATGTTATTTTTACTTCCAGGTTACTGGTGAAAGGGTTAATGATTACATTCAAGCACAAATTGAAGTTTCTTCATTTGAAAACTGGATTTTGGGCTCTGATTCCTGCCTAGTTCATAATCCACATTATATCTTTTCTTTGAAGCTGTATAATGAAATTTGTTTTACATGAACATTTTGGGGTTCTGAGTGGATTGCTGTGGACAAATTTCTTTGCAGACAGCATTATGAAACAAAATATTATCAAAACTTTTACTCTGTGAGCAACTTGTTCCACTACTTAGTTCTCTTTGTTAAAGTATTTTTTCTTGGTCCTTTTTTGATTTTTCCTTTTATTGGTTTTCCATGTGAAACTCTTAAGGTTTTCTCTTTAGTGCGTCCATTTTTTATTTTCTTTGAATGGGAGGCTTGAATTAGAGACAAATTCAGAAGATAATTGTAACTGCTATTTTCCTGATATGAGTTAGTGAAATGAGAACTATTTTTTACACTGGTGGCTGCCTCCCCTGATTTAATGCTGCTGCTCACACCAGTGGGAATGGTCTCATGGAGTCTTTTAGTTATAATAAAAATCTACTTGAAATTGCTTTGAACTTTTTTTCCCAAAGCCTTGGGTAACCCCCAAAATGAATGTAAATATGTTCTGAATGCCACATATTTTCAGCATAATGATGCTATTAATGGATTTTAAAATAGCTGAGTGTTTCTGTTCTGCATGTTTCAGCATCTCTACTCTTACTTAGCTTCCAGTTTTAGTGCATGTGCAGGTTCTTAAAAATGGAAATTTAATCCAAGGACAAATTACCACATTTTGATAGTTGTTGGATGACTGGTGAGAAATAAATTAGGAGCTTTCAACCAGTTTCTAATGACTGAGCGTTGTCCCCACACCCTGGAAGTCTCTGCTGAGTGTGCCTGTGGGATGAGCCATTCTCTGGCACGAGGAGCAGGGGAAAAGGCACTGACAGGTAAACTTGGAACATCCTGGGTGGGTGCAAACATCAAAAACTTTCAGTCCTGAGAGCTCAACTCAGCATCTTTCCGAGGTCAAAACTGGCTTTGAGAGGGAAGCAGGAGGCACAGCTGAATGGCTGCAGTGGGAGTACTGTTGCCTGTCAAATGAGGATCTTTTCCTTATGGATGAGAACAATTGTGTGAGCTGTTTCAACAGGGAGCTTGTGGAGGATGGACGGCTGTCCTCTCCCTTACCCAAATCTGATAAACCTCACTAAGCCTATCCAGTGATACTCTTGTTAACATTCCC
This sequence comes from Hirundo rustica, assembly GCF_015227805.2. Classification (NCBI taxonomy): domain Eukaryota; kingdom Metazoa; phylum Chordata; class Aves; order Passeriformes; family Hirundinidae; genus Hirundo; species Hirundo rustica. The sequence continues at coordinate 5,469,500 of NC_053458.1, forward strand.
ATTTCGTCTCTGGTTAGAATCCTCCTTTCTCTGTTTCCTCTTATCTCAGCAGCATGCAGTATCCTGACCACTTCAGAGCCCTTCTTCTCTTTGTTTTGTTAATTTAATCTCTGCACTCAGGTTTTTATTCTCATTTTATGAGAAGCTTCAGCACTGCCTGTCACTGCCCTTGGAGCACAGCACCCTGTCACAGAGCTGACCAACTTGTCTATAAATAACACATCCTGCTGGATAAATGCTCGGAAGGGGATTTATTTATTTGTGCACAGAATAATTTCTGTGGTGAGAGCCTGCATGTGCAATAAACAAGTGGATGATGACTTGAAGATGGTGTGAGTGAGGGCATCCAGAAAAAAAAAACCCTAAGCTCTTTCTAAATCCATGTTAGTAAAGCTATTACTGCAACCTCATGTGACACTTCAAAAATATTTTAACTGGGTATACTCTTGATTTTTCATAGGAATAACTGGCTCTTGGATTTAAAATTCTTCAAGAGGATTTAATACAGAGTTTATGAACCTTATTTCTGCCTGCATTTCTGCGTTGGTAGTTTGTACCAGTAACAAGATTGTGCCAGTATCCAGGAGCAAAGCTTGGCTGTGCAAGAACCTGTCCCTGTGTGAGGATGTGCCCAAGTGAAGGGAGGATCTCCTGCAGGAGAGGACTGTAATGATTATGGTATAGAATCATCCAAAACTGTAGGAACAGTGTAGGTGTATTATGGTTCTTCCTCCTCCAGCAGTTTCCTTTCCAGCTACTGCTCTGAACCTTGTAACTCTTGCTGGATTTTTCCTCTCAGAATGATTTCATTGCTCTTTGAATCCATGTGAAATGTATCCAGAGCAGACACTGGCACAGCCTGCTGTGGGGAAGAGCAGCTGTTCAGAGACTGGGGCACAAAAGTAGAGAATCTGAACGAGGAGACAAACACTGTGGTTTTCACCCTGTGGAAGAACTTGTCAAGGAAGCAATGGAAACTGCAAATTCTTTTCACCTGCAATGGATAAAGCTCCAGTGATCAGGGATCCGGATTTGTGTCTGCACAGGCTGTAGTTGCACCAGGGATTAATTGCAGGTATTAATCCTTGCACATAGGTAGTTAAGTGCCTGAATAATTGACTTCCAACAGTCAGGCTTTAGGAACACTACTGACTTCCAGTGCACAAACAATTTCTGAAAATACCTGCCTTTTTAAAATCAGACTATATGAAAAGAAAAATCTTATTTTTCGGTTTTTGGAGCAGAAGTAATTTGAGTCTTCACAATACCAGGTGTGGTGTAGTCATAGGTCAGGTTCAGCAGTCTTGAATTTGCTGGCTTGGAGGTGCTGCTTACTTCCCTTGTGAAGGTTTTCTGTTCCCAGTGCATCCAACCTTTGTCACAATGGATTGGAGAAGCTTATGAATGTGTTTACTAACAATAAAAGAGGAATTAAGTGTGAGAGGCTGTAATTAAAGCAACACAAGTCGAGGTCCATCTGGACTTGGCTAACTACAGCAGAACTTGTTAAATCTCTGTTGAGACATACTCACACTGACCTTGTGCAGTTGGCTGAGGTGAGAGCCAGGAATTCCTGCAGGGGTCTCATGCCAGTGACAGCCTCATTAGCCAGAGCATCTTCTTTTGGAGCCTGGTCTTTCAGGCTTTTCATAGCTGACCATGTGTCTCAGAATTAATTCTAGATTTTCAGCCTTATGATATGCCAGATTAAAAGTGAACAAACTGGATAAAGGTTTTTTAAATTCATAAGAGTAAGCACAGGTGTGCTCAGCTGTAACCACGTGTCCTTGCCATGGCAGCTCACAGGCTTTCCTGTGTGTATAGATCATTTACAGGATCCTCAGGTGGTGAACTTTCCACTTTTCCTGGCACAGCTCCAGGCTCACGTGCTGCTCTCCATAAAAGACAGCAGCCCCTCCAAGTGAGGGGTCCTTTTCTTCAAAGGTCCAAGTGCAGAAAGCTTGGGGTCAGCTCTTGCCAGTGGTTAACAGCCCTCAGGTCACCTGAGAGCCATTGGCTGAAGGCAGAATTTAAAGCAGGATTTAGAGCTGTTCATCCCTCCAGCAGATCCACCTGGTGATGAACCAGCTGAAGGAGGGACATTGCAAAGCTGATTTAAAGTCACCTTCCCCGGCTCTGCTCCTGCACCTACGCTCACATGAAGTGCCCTTTCTATTGACAGTTAAATTGTTTTACCATCTTTTATCATTGTCCTGTAACTATAAAGAGCATCACGTTGTCCCAGCACTGTTTTTTCTTTGTGCAGTAAAAGGTACCCGTGTTTTGTATGAGTCACATTTCCAGTGTTTCCTACTGGGATTTGACCATACTGATCCTACTGAGACCTTTTAACTTGCTGATAATGTAGCCCTGATTTTATGTTTCATTGCAGTTTGATTAATGTGTGCTTTTGTCAAAGTTAGTTCTGTTCACTGCCTGTTAATGAACTAACATTCATTATGTGCTGTCCCTCAGTCAGCTCAGAGGGACATCAAACCCAAAGGGTCAGATTTTGCCATGTATTCTCCCTGAGAAACCCACCAATTTTCACAGGGTTAAAGCCCAAAGCATCACAGTCATGCCTGTAAAAGAACTCTTTATCTACTATCGTTATTCATTATTTTAGTATGTGGTGAAAAGAAACATGGCTGGTCTGAAATTCCTGACATTTTATAGAGGGTAGCTGTAGCTTCAGTGCACTTGCCATGGTGGAAGAATTTACAATTACTTCCAAGAAGGAAAAAAAGAATTGCTAGATTTAACAAATGCAAGTCCTTCATAAATAAGATAAGGTAGCACAGCAATGATATCCTCTGGGCTTTACATGATGTTTAATTACTGGACAGCTGGAGGGATTAATGCTTGTGCATTATGCCCTGGCTCTCAGAAATTAAACATGTACAGCTGCCACTTTATCACTGCTTAAAGTATTAGAGCTCCTTCAAAAGCAGTAGTAATTTGCAGAAAAATCCCCATTGTTATTTAGGAAAAATCTCAGCCCATAATCATATTTGTCCCGAGCTCCTTCAGAACAAAATGGCAAGAAAGAAGAGAGATTGGGAGTTACTTTTAATTGCATGCTGACAGCAAAAGTGAAGGCAGTTGCATTTTTAATATATTGGATGCTCGTTGTAATTAAACATAATTAAACAGTGCGTGAACTTAGGTTAGAGGTAAGACAGTCACTGTGTAAATCCAGAATTAAACCCTAAAGCCGTGGCCCAAGCTGTGCCAGGCTGTACCTGCAGAGGGTGAGGGCAGAATGGCTTTGCCTTCCCGGCTCTGTCCCTCGAGCTCGGTTTTAGAGAGTGGCACATCTGCTAATGGAGCTTCCAGCACGGAGGGCGGCTTTGGGGGTGGCCCTGTGCTGATCCTCCTGCAGAGAAATTGTTCCTATCAGTGTTCCATGAATAATTTATTCTCTAAAGCAGAGAAGATGAAGACACAATCTGAAAACAAGACAATGCAGCAGTGGTACTTTTGCAGTGTTTCTCTGAAGGAGCGTGAGGGGAAAAAGGGGGGATGCAAGGAACAGGACAAGCACACTCAGAGCCCCACACAGACACATCCTTCACACCCCAGAGGATCGTTGTTCACAGGGTTCTGGAAGAGGGCTGTCAAAGAGCTGCTTTTATACAAAGATTTGTGGATAATTAAAACCAAAGCTTAATAGTGCTGGACTGCAGGATACCTGTGCACACCCACACGAGCTTTGTCCTGCTGCTCTTTCCGCACTTTAGCTGGAGACATTGGCTCTGATTCTTCTTTCCAATCTCACATCATATTGTCAGAGGAGTAAGAATTGGCCTGTAATTATGTTTATCTTTTGGATAGTCTGTCTTTCAACAGTTAGAGCTCCTAGAGTTGAAACAGTCAAGGAATTACATCTCTTATTGCCAAATACAATTGTATTTCACATCCCTGAAGTGCTTTCTTCATAAGAATGCAGCTATAATTTTGAGCCTATTCATCCAAAATGCAAGAATCTGTTTAGTTTTATTCAGGGAAATCTTCTGTAGTTGGCAGTGCCAGTGATGGTGCTGTGATGGCAGATATGTGGGTAGGAGTTGCATCCTGCTGCGGCCACCAGTACATATGTGTTACACTAATTAGCAGTTCTGCTTCCTGAGCATATGATCTGAAGGCTAAATCAAAATCAGTAGCCTGAAGTCAGCACAGTCCTACGCAGGAGAGGACCATGTCATGTTTGATGCAAGAGGAAAGAGAAAAAAAAGTTGGTTTATGAGTCATATTAACAGATGAAACTAATCTGAAAGTCATCTTGGTGGCTAAAATACTCTTTTCATAGAGGATGATATAAGGGTTGGATTAACCTTGCCTTTACTTTGCAAATAAATTTGTTCATTAGATAAAATATAATGAAGAAGGTTTAGCTCACAGTAAACACCACTTCATTACCCATCTTTGTTTCAGTGACTTTAAAATAATTAAATTGCTCATGTTGAACATGTGAGTCTTCATCTCAGCCCAAATCCAGGAGAGTGCTGCTTTCTATTCCCATCTCATACAAACTGCAAGGCAAATCCTAATGCCATGGAAATCTCATTGTTGTTAATGTGAGCACAGTCAGCACACGACCCTTACAGGTTTAATTGTAGTGAGTGTCACTCAGTGATTAAATTTTCCATTTGAGTAGAAAATCTAATACTGTTTTTTGAGAAATGATTGCCATTCTTTTCTGGAATTGTGGTACACTGTCTACATCACGTAATAGCTGTGCCCCCTAATTACCACATTAGTGAAAGCAGGCAGGGGCTGCTTGTTTCCTGAGCAGTCTGTCAGTCTCTCCCTCTCCCAAAATCACCACAGGGGTCTTGTGTCTGTGGGAACTGGTCATTATAGGATTCATAACCCTGAATGGGGCTACACCAAATTCTGTCAATTGCCTCATCGCATCCTCAGTGCTTCTTTTTTAAGGTCCCTCTCCCTTCAGATCAGTCTTGCAAACCATTTTATTTCAAAAGCGTCTTTTAATTGTTATTGAACCTGCATTCAAGCTCATTTTGGATCTCTTTCCTAGAGAAATTTGAGACGTGGTTGGGTAAATGGGGGAGTTGAGAAGGCAAAGCTCACAGCCTTGCCTTGTTTTGTCTGTGCTCCAGAAGAGTTAATATTGCATGTTCCAAACACAGTGGATGTTTAATAGTGAAGCAAACTGCAATAAGCAATATCTCCTCTTACAGACAGTTCCCATCAAGCAAAGTAAATTAGTGGAAATGGAAATTTTATGAGGCACTGACCTCACTGCTTGCAGTGTGAGCTCTGCTTTGTCCCTCGCTGCTCAGGTGAGTTCAAACCTGTGAGTCAGCCACCTCCAGGATTCCCTGCTCAGTTACAGCAGCAACTTGTAAATGATTGGATTGATTCTGGGGAAATGGCTCAGCTTGCCCACTGTTACACTGGTGCCATCCCTGTGCTTAGGAATGGGTAAGGGTAGGGAGAAAGTGGCAGGCCAGGGACATGGCTGTGGAGCCTTGGGCTGGCATTCTTTGCCTTTCCCACATTTCCTGAGAATAAACCCAATTGTGCTGTCATTTGCCAATGACTGGAGTGTAGCTTTTAGGATTTTGATGAAATCTCTCCTGAGCTGGACATAAGGAACCAGAAATCAGGCAGGTCGTGTGTCTCTGTGTCAGCAGATGAGCACGGAGTGGGAATCTGCCCAGTGGGTGGAAGATGGCATCCATGGATTGGCTTTTCCTGGCAAAGGGTCTGTGATTTAAACTCCACAAAGGCAAAATTAAGTCGTGGTTGTGCAGAAGATTCCTAACCACAGGGAGTCCTGCCAGATCCAAGAGGTCTGTGTGTGCAATAATGTGGGATTTGTGTGCACTGTCCCGGGATGAAGCCCTGCTCAGGAATGCCCTGTTCTGCTTGCTGAACGTTCATATATTCCTCAGAAATACAGAATTTTGTGTGATAATATTAGAGCAGCTGTTAGTTTAATGGCTATTATCAGATGTTTCTGAGGGATTTGCCAAATTGGTGCAATTTGTAAAATTACCATTTTAATAAGCAAGTCATGTCTAAGGGAATAGGAGTGAGCTTGTCCTGTACAGGCTCCAAATTTCAAAGTCAGGAAAGAAACTCACTAGACACTTCACAGCACATTTGTTTTCCAGTTAAATTTTGGCTAGTACAAAACATCTCCAGTCTGATTCAGCTGATTATATTGCAGTCAGAATATAAAAGAGTAATAATAATGTCTTTATCCTCATGAGATCCCTGTGGGGTGTCTTGGATTGTCATAAAAGCAGGATAATATTAATCTTTGGTGTCCTGACCATCCATTTTTGTCTTTCAAGCTGCTTTATTTTACCCTTAAACCCTTTACACTGGATTCACTTGTTCTTATTTTGAGGTCATTTTCAGTCATTTAGCCAGAAGAACATCTGATAAACTTCCAAACCTTTTTCTGGTTTGAAGGAAAATTGAGGAGATCAGAGGTATGAGTTGCAACCTTATTGCACATACATAAAATTAAACAGATAGTGCAGAGTGTGCATACCTTTATACATAAACTGCTTCTCTCTGTAAATTTGGGGTCATAATTAATTCCATTTCCAGATAATTAAACCACTTGGAATGAATATATGAATCTCAGGAAATGCATTCTAAATCACCAAATACATTTTTGAACCAACTATTATTTGTCAGCAGGGGCTTTGGCATCTGGTTGCTGGGTTATAATTAACTAATACTATGCAAATACTGCTCCAGAGAATGGGAAAATGACTGATTTGTGTTTGAGGGCAGCGTGTGACAAAGGCAGCCAGCACATGCAAATATTAATTTGCAGGAGGGCGTGAGATGGCTCCTTAGCTCCATTAGTGATTTGAACAATATCAGGAATTACTATTCCTTCTGCAGCCTCCATCTAGATGGGCTTTTCGGTATCAATCACCATAGCAACAACCACTGGTGGGAGTGAGGCTGCAATTCCGCTGCATTATTCCCTCCATGGGAGGCCTGTCATTTTTTCAGAGCAATGAGCTTCAAGGTCATCTTCATTTACCTCCATCTCTTTTGCTGTCCTTCCTGGAGGGCAGTTTTCCGTGAGAAACTTGTCCTTCCAGGCACGAATCCGTGCTTTAAAGACTGGCATTTGACAGAAGATCTATATGAAATATTCAGGTATTTGGTAAGCAATTGACTGCAGGCAAAATAAATAATTTAGACAGAATTAAATCTGAAAATAAATACTAGTTATGCAAAACTAACATGCTGACAGAGCTGGTAACTGGGAGTTCCAGCATAATCTACCATGTCTGCACTCTGTGACCTCCTTATCCATGGCCCAGCTCAGAGATTGGTTCCTGTGGGCTGGGGGAGCTGGGCTCGCACTTGGGACAGAAAACCTGGGCAGATGGAGCTCAGGAATTCCACCCCTCAGCCCTGCAGAACTCAAATCCCAAATCTCAGAGAGTTTCTCAAGTCCAGCAGCCTCTCCTGCCAGTGTTGAAGCAGCCATGAATCACCAGCAGATCTCCCCCTCCCTGATGCAAATGTTGGTATTCACAAATCATCCTTTGCCTGCTTTAGAGGACCCATTATCAGATTTAAAAAACCATAAATTTTCAGACACATTTTTTTAATGTTGCTTTGGGGGCAGTGTCAGAAAAATGCAGTGTAATAATTCATCTTATCGTCTTGTCATCAGCAACAGTGTATAATTGCTGCTATCCACTTTACCACAATTTTTACCAAATAATTATCATTCTTTAAGCCATTCATGTAATTTCAAGTGGAAATGGCCCTTTTGGAGGAGAGATGAATTAAATACCTGAGTCCTACTGAAAAGCTATAAAATCTTCAATTAGAAATTAGCAATGACAGCAGTTATAGTCCATTATATGTAATTCCCAGCTCCTGGTAATGATGGACATACTATTTATTTCATTTTTTCAATTTTGTCCAGATTTGAGGATCCACACTTGGTAGAGCTGTCCATTGTAGAAATGTTATGTACAAATATTTATTTTTGTAAATGACAGTTTTTAATGAGCACCCTGTATTTTTAGAGAATTCTATATCTTAAGAGCATTGTGCTTTTTTCTCAAAACCCTTAAAAAGCATGTGGCAGAATGATCTGAATTTTTGGTGCCATGCCTGAGCTATGAGTGTCCCTGCTGCACCGGACTCTGACTTAAAACCTCTGGTTAAATCCTGGCTCTGGGCAAAAGAGAACCAGCCAGTACTGAAACACTGACTCCACAACTGCAATCTCTCTGATCTTCTGTTATTCTGTTAGTTCTAACTTCCTCTGTCCCAAGGCTGCTTCTGCTCCACTCTCCTCAAGAGAAGTGACAAGAGTGCAGCTGCAGGCTGTGGGGCAAAAACTGTGACTGTTGTGCTCTACAGACCAGCACAGGGCAAAAATTAATGCAGAATACCTATGGTATATTTTGTCAATAGCAAAATCACATCTACATAATTATTTATGTGTGATATTTTACTTCCTAAAACGGTGAAGAACCTTCACAGATTACAGTGCTCTACAGTAAACTGATGTTATAATTATGCTTTGAAGACTGTTGGTTAAACAGATCTTGACAAACATTTCCAAGATTTCTATTGGGATCACTCATGTTTGAAGTTTTGCACCTTAGAGTACAACGTTTATTAATTTGTCCTGTGCTAAAGAAAGCAAATTATTATTTGATTCCTTGGTCTTGAATGAATCAGCCTACAATAGGACAGGTAGCAAAATTGGAGAATGCAAACAAATTGCTCAAGTCAAAAAATACCCCAGTGATCATTTAATTACTACTGGCACATTTTCTACTGAAATGCTCCGGAGGCAGCGCAGTACTGCAGTGATGGGACTGCAAGGTACTCTGACAGATTGATGGAAGGGGATGTGAAATGAACTGTCCCTGGGGCTTTCCTGCCCCATGCCCGTCTCTCCAGGTGCTGTGTAAGATAACTTAGTGCTTTATTGGGCTCTTGGCTGCGGCGCCACGATCGGCTCAGCCCCGGCACCCGGGGCCAGCTCTGCTCCCCGGGGCTGGGAGCTGCAGCCTCGGCCTGAGCCTGGCCTGCCCTGAGGATCTCAGCTGTGGGGACGATGAGGGAAGGGTGAGCGCTGTTGGGATGCTCTCTGCCCTCCCATGGCAGCAGCAGAGCACACGGGAGGGGTGGCTGGAGCTCTCTGCTGGAGGCAGGTGTGACCCAGAAGGAGTGTGGGGAGTTACCAACAGCCAGACTGCTGTGCTTGTTCCTGGGGAGAGAGCTTGTAGTGCTGGCAGCACACTCAATTTTTAAAAAGAAATAAAATAATCATGACCGTGCAATTTTTCTAGCTAGCAATTCTTAGGCTTCACTGAGAAAAGTCCTCACGAGAGGTTACAAAAGCTGAACTGCTTCTATTTTCTGGCTGTGATTATCAGTAATTTTATATCTGTACTGGGATTTGTAGGTGCAAAGGAGGAGCTTTTGTGCAAACTTCCATTGTCTGTATCCCACTCCTGTGTTTATCAGTCGCAAATTTGCCAATGCAGCAGATTTCTGAAGGGAAATACCTCCAAACAGGAGGAGGGGTGGAGGTGGGACCGGGAAAACAACGAGGGGGAAAAGAGGGGCTCATTACAGTTGGTGGAAAGGAAATGTATGCACATTTGGCATGTGCAAGTAATTACAATCTTGCTCAAACATTAGGGATCAAAGAACTATGCAAGATTTTTGCTCTCTGATCCGTTTCTGAGATTCATCAAAATAATGCCGGAAAAGCAATTTCTTCTTCTCAGCCTTTATCTTTTACAGAAGCTGTACAAAGCCATAGAAATATCCCTGTTTTCCCAATACCATTTTAAAAGAGATTGGTAAGATTATAACTGTTACCTTGAACTTCCACTTTATGGAGGAATGTTCCATATGCAGTTCCATGTAATGGCTCCTCTGAAGACAGTGTTGAGTTATATAGCTGTGTACTTGATCAGTAGGGTTAATAGAGGATTTCTGGTTACGGGGTAACGATAGAAAGATCTGCTGAATGGAGATAAAGAGCAGAATTTGGGTGATATTCAGAGCATTTTAATGGTCCCAATTTTGCCATGCAAAAGAGGAAGGTTTTTAGATGCTTCTCCACCAGACTGTACTTGTATTTCATGTCCTTATGAGGATTCACTTCCTAGTGTTACTTGTCTGATCTCAGTTCCTTCTGTTCAGAGGGGGAAAAACTGTGGCTGTTCCAAGGGACAGGTGCCTGTCAAGGGCATCTCAGTACCTAAAATACTCTACCAAGTGCATATATATACATATATATGTGTGTGTGTGTGTCTGTGTGTATTTTACATCACATTGAGACGTAAAATGAGAGGCTGCTTAGGTTGTCAGATAGAGCCCAGCAAGTTTGTGAGGCAGAATGTAATTAGGCATCTGTGCAAGTGGACATGTTCTAAATTGCTGGATAAATACAGCTTTATTCCCAGGTATAAACCAGATATATATTGCAGTAGAATCCCGCTGGTTCCTGTCACTGGCTGAAATCTGGGATATGACAGGTCCTTTAGAGGGATTCTGCTGCTTTCCAGGTGCAATTGCATTGCAGTGATTGGTACCATCTAAACTGAGTGGTCTAGTGTAGGGGCTCTGCAGATATGGCAGTAAGTAGCTCTGCTTCTGAAGACAAAAAGATTCCCAAGCGCAATATATTTAAAAAAAAATTGTAATTTATATGCATTTATATTTATTGTACTTGTAATTTATCAAAGCCATAAATTCCCTGTAGAGGGCTGAAACTGCAGAAGAAAAATTCTTCTGTAAGTAACTACTTCAAAGTACCTACAGAGTTTTGGTTCCCCCATACCTTGATGGGACAGAGTGACTGTGAACTGCACTTTGTTGGAGTACCTGAAAGTTCAATTTGAGCAGGCATGTCTGGTTCAGCTGTCCATTAGCCTTGCAGAGGAGAGTGCACCGCTCAGCTTCTATCTGACAAGTGCCTCATTTGTATGTTAATGTTGAGTTGTGATTTCCAGGGAAGGCATTCAGCGTGTTGTAAAGGGCCTTACTGGCAGATTGCAGCTAAATTGATGCTCGACTCACTAAATATTTACCCTACACATCCCACTTAATATGTCCAAAACCAGGCATACTGTGAAATCCTGAAACCTGATTCTGTGCTTATGAAAGTCAGGAAGCTGGTAATGTCAGCGTGGAGCCAAGCGGAGCCCCGGTGCTGCCAGCACAGCCCCAACCCCTCCCTGCACCCTCCGGCCCCTTCCCGTTCCTGCCGCTGCTCCCGCCCGGGGCTCGCCTGGCTGCCCCTCAGTGCCAGGGCAGCGCTGCCCCCGCTTCTCCCACCCGCAGTTCCCACAGCCCTGCTGCCCCTCCTTCTCCAGGCTGCCCGTGGTCCCTAGGGGACGCATCCTGAGGCACAGCCGAGGAGTTCTTCGCCTCACCGGCTCCTTGCCACGTGGTAACCACCGGGTGAAATGTTTCGGGGTAGGACAGCCGTGATAATGCCTTTGTGCCTTTGCCCTCAGACATCCCTAATGTGCTAAACTGGGGCAGTGGTGAGGGCTGGGTTGGAGACCTCCCAGCTCACCTGTTTGTTTTTATTCCCAAGCCTGTTCTCCCAACGAGTTCCAGTGCAGTAACAAGTCGTGCATCTCCATCATCTTCGTGTGTGACGGTGACAACGACTGCGGGGACGGCAGCGATGAAAGGAAGTGCTCCCCTCTGACCTGCAACCCCAACGAGTTCCAGTGCAACAACAGCATGTGCATCCCGGAGCTGTGGGTGTGCGACAACCAGCCCGACTGCGAGGATCAGTCCGACGAGTCCATGGAGAAGTGCGGCTACGACGCCAAGGCGCTCAACACGTGCGCGGCCCACGAGTTCCAGTGCGGGAATGGCGAGTGCATCCACCTCAACTGGAAGTGTGACGGCGACGAGGACTGCAAGGACAAGTCCGATGAGCAGGACTGCCGTGAGTGTCTGCGGGGCAGGGCCGAGGGCGCTCTGGGCTGGGGTGGAAGGGCCAGGACGCTGCTGTGGGCTGTGTTTGAAGGCAAGCCTTTGATGTCTGAGCAGCAGCTGCGCCAGACAAGGAGCGTTTGTGTCCCACATGACATGGCTGGGTGCCCAGCTCAGCAGGGTCAGGTGTATTCCACACTCCTTTTGTGCTTTTTCCTTGAGAATCCATAGAGGACGTGTAAGAGCTGTTGGATGGTGCCGTGCCTCAGAAGAGATGTGTTTCACTAGAAAGACAAGGAGTGAAAAATGGGAAAAATGTTCAAAGCCCTCAGGCTGCGTGGTGGGGTCACAGCCTGAAGGTTAGAAGCTGCTATGCTAAAGGGAATATATGATCAGGAGAAAAAAATAATGCATTTTCTGCCTCTGAAGTTGGAGCACACTGAACAAGGCAGTCAAGAGAAGTACCTCTGAAGAATCCAGTTGGAAATGCATTTTGAGCTTGGCTTGATAAAGGCACAGAGCTAATAAATAATGGATTTCTTTTCAGCTGGATTTATGCATTTAACATGCTGGTGTTGGTATGTGGGGTATTTTGAACATTTCATCCAATTTTAGCCACTAAACTGTTCAAGCTGGTCACTTACCTGAGGAGGGAGAGAGAAGAAAACAAGAGCAAAATGCTTCGCTAGAATATTCATAATGACAAGATTGAAATTAAATATTTACATAGCTGTTTATATTTAGCACTCTGACATTGGGCCACCTTTAGGTAGGAAAGCAGCAACAAGCTGCAAACCCAGGGATTTTTGCAAGGTATCTGAGAAAATTTATCACTTTCGCCAGCGCCATCTTTTTGTACCCATGACAACACCAAGGCCAGGCTGGTGAGCAGCTGTGTGGGGATCCCTTCAAGAGCTGGGGATCAGACTTTCTTCCAGGCACAGAAGCAGATGTAAATTCAGTGGCTTCTTTAGTAAGAGGAGGACATAGTGAATCCTGGACACCACTGTTTGGACTGCAGGAGAGCAGGGCTTTTAAAATAGCCAAGGCCTCTTTTAAGAGAGGCAAGAGCTGAATAGGAGAAGCCAAAAATGCTTTGTTAGGAAGAGAGCAGCTTTGGCTGCTGAGTACAAGGCTGTCAGCCCCTCCCCAGGAGGGGTGGATTAGGTAGGCTGTCTTTTCCTTCATCTCCAAGAGGGTGCTAAAGCTGCTGACAGAGCTCTTGAGCAGCAGGACCCAGCCAGTGCTGCCAGGGTCTAAAGGATCACAGGGACTGTGGAGTCAGAAGACAAAGTTGGTTCCTGGCTCTGTGTCAGGAAAGCCATGCAGAAGCACAGCTGCTGGAGATGGGCACTGCTGGCTGGGGCAGCCTGGGTGGTTTGGTGCCTGTTTCCATTCTGAGACCTTCCGTGGGCGCTCTTGTACTGGTGTCCCCTCCAGATCAGGGGGAATGCCAAGGGCCATGTTACAAAGGTGAAGAGCTGGTGTCTGGTACAGGGGAGTCCTGCAGAACTGATCTCTGTCCCACGAGATGCATTCCCTGCAGTGACAGCAACCTGAGAAGATGGCTGAGTTGGGACAGCTCAGGAGAGGGAAAACAGCTTCCTTCTATTGCTAAGTGGAGAAAGAGTGGAGCAGCTCACTGATGGTGCTTTCTGATGAAATACCTCCTAAATTTCAACCCCAGTTCAACATGAAATGTTTTAAGTCTTTTGCAGGCCCCACTTATTTTGACATTCTGCTGGGTGAGACGAGTGGGACTGTGCCCGTGTACCTTCCTGAGGCAGAGGGCCCACTGTTCCCCAGCTTCTTTCCTTGGTGTGACAGGCACCAGCCATGTCCAGCTGAGCTCAAAGTGCCCAGCCCTGAGGCCCGAGGAAGCACAGCTCCACCAGAGCAGCCTCAGCCAGCAGCACTTCCAGAGGCAGCTCCCAGGGCACAGGAGGCAGCTGGACACCGCTGCAGCACAGCACGGTGCTGACAACCAGTGGAGAAAGGAGGAAATGTGGCAGAAGTGACTCGAGAGGATTCTGAGTAGCGGAGATTTAGCACGACGACGGTCTCTTTCCAGAAAGCCTCAGTCTGACACAATGTGCAGTTTGTCTACCTGGCAGAAACAAGCATGTGAGCTGTTTCTGCTGCCTTCGTTCCTGTGGATTGGGAAACAGTGGGAGTGAAAGCCCCGCTGTTTTAGCTCCCTCAGTGCTCCTCTGCACAGTGCCTGGTTCTGGTTGCACCCCAGTGCCACAGCAGTGTGTGAGCCCGCGGCCGTCCACACTGCATGGATGGCATTCTCTGAGGCAGCAACCGGGAGAGGCCCTGCAGCACTGAGTGCTCGTGTAGCTGATGTGCTGACTGGGTCAGAGCCAAAATTAATGTTGCTTCCCTATCCTAAATGCAGCTGTTGCCCTGGTGCACCTGCCTGCAGTAAGAAAGGGACATTTGGGAGCTCTGGAAACTCAGTGTCACTGCTCATCTCTTGGAGTGAAGAGTTTAGGGACCTTTATGGTTCTTTTCATCTCCAGAAATTCTCTGTCTGAGATCAGTGTCATGGGGCATGCAGAGTTTCAGGTGTGTGACACAGCTCTGTGCCCTTAGCAACAGGGATGGCACATGGGCCCCTGGGCTGGACTTGATTAAAACTGCAGAACCACCGCTACATCTTCTCTTGGAAATGGGGATCAGATGGGGTTTGTGCAGTATAAACAGAGGGATGGGAGCTAATGCTTTAAAAAAAAGTCATGAGGCCATCACCCGTCACTCGTTATAAACATCTTGGATAGGGAAATGAGTAGAGCAGAAATGAAGGGTGACAATTGGTGAACAGGTTTTGGCAGCAAGACAGCAAATAAATAGGAGGGAATGAGTCATTTCAGGAAAGCTGTGTGAGAACATTGGGTGGCTGGGGCTTTTTCCATAGCATATATATTCAAATATGTATATATGTATATTTATAAAATGAACATTAGGTTAGATTTATTCGTCTCCAAATCTGGAATGGTTATATTTTAAAATGTCCTTTGCAACTTGCATTAGGGCATCCAGGAGGGAGAATAAGTAATGCTTAGAACTGACAGCAAGAAAACAGACCCCTTGAGACCTGACCTCACACTTTCCTGCCTCTGTCTCCCCATCTATAAAATTGGATTGATACATTTTGCAAATGTTGGGATTTTCTTTTCTGGGGAGGAAGGAAACAAAACCAGAAACCAGAAGAAGCTGAGGGTCAGGTTTGGAGTCTGGAATATATCTGCTGAGTTTGAGCGATGCAGCTTTGTGCCCAGGATTTGTAAATGGGAAGTGTGTCTCTTTGAGAGCGCCTGTTAATTTAGCAGGGCTTTGGTAATTTGTTTTCTATTTGATTTGCAGAGGAGATGGCTGTAAAAATACTGAGATTTCAATGATTTAAACCTTCCAAATTAGGCACAGCAATTTTCTGAACATCTTGTGCAAATAAACAGCACAGCCCTCCCCTCTTCTTGGGTTATTGCTTTGCCTTGGGAATGGCCTTAATGGGAACCTGCTGTCAGCTCTGCCAGTGGGGCTGAGATGGGTTAGTGTCTCAGTTTCAGGAGAACATGGAATTCTCCTGGAAAATGCAGCAAAAAATAGAGATGCCATACATGCATTTAATGCCTCTGTAATCAGTAGGAGCTGTTACTGAATCTGCCTTTTCTAGATGTCTGTTAAGAGGCTCTGGGGCTGTTCCTCAAAGGTCTGAACTTCCACAGCTCTGGTGGAGTAAGAAGTGAGCCAGGAAACCCAGTCTGCTCTCCAAACTTCTGTCTCTTCTTGAAGCAAAGCTTTGTGCAGTGGAGTACAGCCTCACATCTGTGTTTGCAGTCTCTGTAGCAACTGAGCTAAGAACCATGCTGTCATTTTTCTCTCAGTCTTGGGGTGCTTATGCAACATTGTCTTTGCAATTCCTACAAAATTCTCCTTAATTTTAATTCGTTTGAGGATTAGAAACCTTTCTGTTCTTAGCATTTAGCTATAACTGCTTTTTAGAAGAGCTCTGAAGATTAAAAATGAGGACAATTTATAGGTTTTATAACAGCTGTCTTCTAAATCTGTAGCTGTTGTCACGCAGATTTACTTGATAAACTGGAGACCTGTTTCTGCTCCAGAAAAGACAAAACCCCATTGGATTTAATTACATGTTACACTTTTGTAAGGGTTAATATTTATAGTCAGAAATGGAGGACCATCCTATCCTACCTCCACACACAGAAGTTGCTACAGAAAAGGGGAAGCAAACTGGTGTTCGGGTTAGAGGTGAAGACAAGAAAAAATTGTGGCAAAGGAATTTTTAGTGAGACAACAGGAAAAGCCTTGCAGTGGCTAAGGTTTAGCTTGGCAGAAGTCAGGGTTTCCTGGGGCGGAGGGTGCTTTCTCCACGGTCAGGGCTTCCCCAGGCAGGTGGCTGTACATGCCAGGAACAGTTTAAGCAGAAGTGACTCTGCCACCCTGCAGGATTGTTGGTGCCACTTCCAGACCTGTGGTCTGTGACTCCCAGACCATGGCTTTGTTTCTTTCCCTCCTTCATTTTTCTGCATTTGGTAGAGCAGCAGATCCCACATGCTTACTTTGGAGCTGCTGTCCCAGATGTCCCACTGAGGTTTCCCATTCCTGTGCCTGGGTTTATTAGCTGAAACGTGGCAGCACAGCTGGTCCCATAACTGTGCTTATTGCTTGGGATTTTTTTTGTCACTTTGCAGCTTTTTATGAATGTAGTGCATATGGCTTTCCTCTCCAAGGAGCAGTGCTATTTCCAAACTTTCCTCATGTGAACACCGTATTTCTAATGACAGGATTTCTCCCTTCCCCCAGCAGCCCTGCACTTGTGGCTTTTCCTGTCTCTGGTGCCTTTTCTGGCTGAAGATGCACTAGAACTGAGTGAAGCAGCCATGAACCTGGATCCTGCATCCTGCGGGATGCAATCACCAATAATGTGGAGTCTTTGTGCAACTGATACTTTATGGTATTGATGCTGGCTCACTTCATGTCTGCAGCTCTTCCTGGGTTATCTGAAAGTAGTCATTTTTATATTAGAACCAGTTTGTCAAATTGTGCAGGGAAGTCTGCAGACAGCTCTCACCTCCCATGTAGTAACACTGGTGCTGGCCTCCCATCACTACTCAGAAGCAGTGATTTTCTGTCAGACCCTACCAGGACACAATCATGTGGTGGAAAGGCTGGAATCAGGAGCTCTCCAGGGTGTGCTGCCTTAATAGGAGTTTAAGAATTACATCCGATGGGCACCTCAGAAGAAGCTGCAAAACATGTCCCAGGAATGAGGACAGTTTTGCCAGGCTGCCTGTTCCCTGTGTCAGCACAGGGCTGGTCCCAGCTAGGGAGGGCTCTCATTCATTGTAACTTAGGGAGGGAAATATGATTGCTTTTAGCATGGTTAGTGCAGGTGTCTGATTTATATTTTTCCCCAGCTTTGCTGTTTATCAGATCTGGTTTGAGTCCATTATAATCTGACCTGGACAAATGAATTTCAGGCATGAAAACTGGGCTGATATTGCAGAGATGTTTAGGGCTGGAAACTCCAAGAAACACCACAGTGCAGTGGAGCTCCCCTGCCTTCCAGTGAGCTGTTGGCTCACGGGCCTTAGGTAACCTGATGTTTGGGTCTCGTTGCTGCCTTCATCCCTGCTGTGACCACACTGCTTTGGCAGAGTCACTACAGCTCTCTTGCCTGGGCCTTAGCCTGAATATGTTTTGAAATGTATCTGAAATATAATTTTTTCTGAAGGAAGGAGCGATGAGGAGCAGTTGCCTTTGCCTACCCAGTGTCACTGTACGCTCCCAGCTGGAAAGCAGCCTGGCCTCACACAGACTGCAGCCTCCAGAGCTGCCCCACTGCTGGGAGTTTTGCTGCTTGCTTTGTTGTGTCACCTGAGAAGCTTCTCTGCCGACACTGGGTCTCTGTTGACTGGGTGTCCCCATATGGGCTTTGATGCTGTTTGCCAAGGATGTAGAGGGTGATCTGGCACACCAGAGGGGCACAGGAGAACGGTGGCTGAGCCCGCTGCTGCCTCTGTTGCTTTGGTGGAAGCAGCCAATACTCTGACATTTGCTGACAGAGGATGAACCCCAGCAGTGTTAGAGGGACATGGCTGATAGATACCACACAAATGACTGAGTTCTGCGTGGCTGATGCTTGAATGTGTTGTTTTAAAGCTCTGGTGACCTGCCAGCCAGACGAATTTCAGTGTGGCGATGGGACCTGTATCCATGGAGCAAAGCAGTGTGACAAGGTGCACGACTGTCCTGACAACAGTGACGAGGCCGGCTGTGTCCAAGGTGGGTACAGGTGCTCCTCATACTCCATGGGGTAAATGTGCCAGGGCTGTGTGGCCTCTGGAAAGGGAAGAGGCCTGTGCTGCTCCTCTGGGCCGTGCCAAGCTGCTTCCTGCACAATTTTAAGCCATTCTGGCAGTGGGATTGCTTGGGAGAGACGATTGTGCTGACCAGGCAGACTGCATGACTTGAAAAGTTCTTCGCATGATGCTCAGGCTCAATGTTCATTTGCTTAATCCCATCCCATTTCTAATGACGCCCTCCTGAGCTTTATGTCAGCCTGTTTGTTGTCACGAGCCTCATCTAACTTAGTTGCTTTCCTCTCTTGCCCAACATGACAGAGTCAGCATGTGAAAGTCCCAGCAAGTTTCAGTGTAAGAGTGGAGAGTGCATTGACGGAGGCAAAGTGTGCGATTCACATAGAGACTGCAGGGACTGGTCTGACGAGCCTCTGAAAGAATGTGGTACAGTACTTGCCTTCTACGTGTTGCTCCTGTTGTAACTGCTTCCCCTCTTCTCCATCTGGTGCTCACAGCTTTGAGTGTAACCACATGTAGTTGCTAATGCTATTTCTCACTCTGCTCCTCTTTCCTTGCCTTTATTCTCTTATCACCCTACATATGAATATAATTAGTAGCTTAGTCTCATCATCTGTAAGTTTGAACTGTGCCCTTCTCCACTCAGCTTTTATTCTTGGAGGGATGTATGAACTGAGCACGGGACTAGGATTGAGGAATTTCCCCTCCCCAATTACTAGTCTCCTCCACAACACAGACCAGTTTATTTAGCCTCATTGCCTAAATTATCTTTGAACTGTAGGATGATGATAACACCATAAAAATATAGCGTTGGGAACATGCTTTGAAGGTGAACACATGTAGAGCGGCAGCAACCCCTGTGACAGGATTTCAGCCACTTCTGGGTTGTACGTGTTGTTGCTGCTTCCCTCAGCAATGACAGCAGGCTGCTCTGCAGCATCCTGCCAGCTCTGGGCTGTGAGAATGCCAGGAGAGTTGAGGCTGTTGGAGCCAGGGGAACAGAGCCCAGGCCACAGAGCTGTGCCCTTCTCCACCAGACAGCCCTCTCTGCCTTTCCCACCAGACATTGTGGGCACCAGCCCCGACCTGCAGTGCTACTCAAACACATTTGTGTGTGTTTGTTGTTTTCCCCAGTGCAGAGATGTCTCCAATAGGCATCTCTTTCCATGACATCACGGAGCTCAGTGGCTGCCCCTTAAATAACTCCTGTTCAGGAAGAACTGTCAGTCTCTCCCTGTTTTAGACATGGAAGAATGTGTGCATGCCTAGTGAAGGTGCTCCTACCTCATGCTTCCAGTGTGCCCTTGCTTTCTTCCACTAATCCACATCTCCCCGTTTCTCTGAATGGATGTTGCACTTGTCTGTCTGTGGAGATCTCCCAACAACCTGGCAGCCCTGTTTGTCATAGACCGGGCAGTGGCACAGCTGGGCTGATGCTCAACCCAGCGGTCGTGGTGCCATGACTGGTGCAGCCCTGGGCTGGCAATGAGGTGTTTGTTGTCCGAGTTGGGAAGCAGAGAAGAGCCCCCAGGGGAAAGTGCAGTGTTGTGGGTTGCTGTGGCTGTAATGCCCACACACAGGTTTGTGGGTTGCTGTGGCTGTAATGCCCACACACAGGTTTGTGGGTTGCTGTGGCTGTAATGCCCACACACAGGTTTGTGGGTTGCTGTGGCTGTAATGCCCACACACAGGTTTGTGGGTTGCTGTGACTGTAATGCCCACACACAGGTTTGTGGGTTGCTGTGGCTGTAATGCCCACACACAGGTTTGTGGGTTGCTGTGGCTGTAATGCCCACACACAGGTTTGTGGGTTGCTGTGGCTGTAATGCCCACACACAGGTTTGTGGGTTGCTGTGGCTGTAATGCCCACCACAGGTTGTCCCCACAGGAGGCAGTGGTGCAGGACACACCCCCCAGCTCATTCTGTCTGTCTGGCCGTGGTAAACTCCGCAGTGCCTCTGAGAGTCCCCCAGAAAAGCACTGCAGAAGTCAGGACAACACCTGGCTATTTTAGTCAGGCAGGGAATATACTGCTGAGGTTTGGGTGAAGGGCAACAGCTGGCCAGAGTCCTCCTGCCTGGCTCCTCCTCAGCTCCTCTTGAGAAGTGCAGAAAGTGAACCAGCTCTTGATTTACAGCCCCTAAATCCATTCCACAGAGCACCTCTGAAACCATGGGAATCACCTGAGTGAGAGTTGGCTTAATCAAAAGAGCCTTTATAGCATTTTGCAGAGAGCAGTTTTGCATGTGGATGACTCAATTTACTACAGACCCGTGCAAGTGTAGGAATAGGAGATTTCTGTCTACAAATGTCACTGAACAGTGACAATACACAGTGGGACTGTGGACACCTTCTTGGAGCCTGATGAACTTGCTCCATTAATTGTATATTGATATCTCTTTATGTACCTGCTAGGAAGGTGAAAGCATCCCAGAGCTGAGATGGATTCCTTCTGGCATGGTATTTTCCTAGTCTTACTGACTTAATTGGGTTGTGGTTGTTTCCATTTTCTTATAAGAGCAATGGTTTCATGGCTCTGCTGTGCTGCTCACCTGCAGTGTGCAAGGAAGCAAGAAGTAAAAGATAAATGAAAAATTTGCCTTTAAATTGCATTATAGACTGGAGCAAATCAGTTTTCCTTGTTCTGGTGAGTCCACTATCTCTGAAACCCCACAGCTCCTGTTCAGCAGTCTTTCTTAAGGAGAGAACTTTCTCTTCACCTTTTGTAGGTCAATTACAACAAGAAGAAATGCTTTCTCTGACCAGCTTTTCCCAACCTCTCATTTGGTTCTACTTTCAAGAATCCATTTATTCTGTTTTTCATTTCAGCACTTGTGAGCAGGATCAGAGAGATGGCTTTGGATTAGAAAAGGCCCCAGGAGAGGATGGGGGCTGTTGCTTCATAAATTGCACGCTGGGGCTGCTGGGGGCTGCCAGCAAAGACTGTTGTGGGGGACGTTTTTGTGGGAGGACTGTATGTCAGTGCTAATGGAGTATCTCTGACAGACTGCACTTCAGTGTTTTCTGGAATTTTTTACATAGATCATTCCTTGGAGCTAGATGGGAAAATAGTACTGTATTTCAAAATAGCTGGCCCCTGGGAGATGAGAGTCCCCCAGCATGAATTATTAAAGCTCAGAGAGACTGTTCAGAAAAGTCAACATGAACCAGCACATGGGGAAGGAGGAGTATGCTGGAGAGGGCCCTTAGGTCCCTTGGAAGTTTCTCACATGTGGCAGAACAGCTCAAAGCAGCAGCTCTCTGATGGGATGAGATGCAGGGACTCAACATACACTGTATCCCCAGGGTCCCCCATTCATTCAGCCACTAGCTTTGAGTCCAAATGATCCCCAGTGCTGGTTTGGAATAATAAAGAGCAGGAAAATGATACAGTGGAGGCTTCCTGTCTCTGAAGGCACTTGTGCTCTACAGGGCCAATACCAAATCTGATAGAAATGGGAAAATTTCTGAGGAAATCTCTTAATTTTATTCAATCTCACAACTAAAAGCCCCCATTTGTCATAGGTGATCTGTGTATCCCCTGCAGGTGTTAATGAATGCTCGATGAACAACGGTGGCTGCTCACACATATGCAAAGATTTGAAGATTGGTTACGAGTGCGAATGTCCGCCTGGATACAAGCTTCTGGATAAAAAAACGTGTGGAGGTAATTGACATGCAAACAGCAGTCCCTTGTGTTTCACCATAGAGAGACGTGATTATATTCACTTGAGCACTGCTCCATCACAGATGGTTTGATTTCAAGTTATTGATGGGTTTCAAACACTCCTTTCAGACATAGATGAATGTGAGAATCCAGACGCTTGTAGCCAGATCTGCATTAATTACAAGGGAGACTACAAATGTGAGTGCTACGAAGGATACGAGATGGACACGCTGTCCAAGAACTGCAAAGCTGTAGGTAAGAGAACGCCACAGGCACTAAAACTCTGCTTGCTCAACAACACTACTCCGATACGAAAACACGCTCGCAAGGCTGAGGCAGGAGAACGGAAACAAAAGGAAACACGCAAAGCAAGCAAAGCCATTTCACTGCAAGCAGCACAGAGCTGCTGCAGCAATAGCAGATGTGTCTCTAGGCAAGAACTACTGATCATGCAGATCAGAATATTTTAACAGTGTACAGAGCAAGATTGCAGTCACTACTTGGCTGTTTGAAGCTGAAACTAGAAAAGAAAGTCTCTTGACAGGTGTTACTGAAAACAGTGCAGCAAAAACATTTAGCAGTAGTAGTACTGAAAGAAAGAAAACATCCCGATTAAAACAGGGTAGCTGAGCCAACCCTCCACCCTCCCAGCTGTAAGTAACCAAAATCTGGCCCAGGATTTTGTGCTGAAATGAATTGAAGATGAGGCCATTCCTCAGAGTTTTGCTTGTGGCTTAGCAGAACAGGCTGTCCAAGCACCAGCGTGCGTTCAGGGATGTCTGTGTGTGACAGTGCTGCCTCTGGAGCAAGTTTCCACTTGCTTCCAGTGTGGTGTAAAGCTTCTGTACAAACACAGCGATCAGTGACTGATAGTTCCATTGTTGTTTGAGAAATGAAAGCTGAATCCAGCCCTAGGGACAGCTGAAGTGACAAATGTGCTGATTTTCTGTGGTAGGAAAGAGCCCGTACCTGATCTTCACCAATCGGCACGAGGTCCGTAAAATAGACCTGGTGAAAAGGGACTATTCCCGTATCATTCCCATGCTGAAGAACGTGGTGGCGCTGGATGTGGAGGTGTCAACAAACAGAATATACTGGTGTGACTTGTTCTACCGAAAAATCTACAGGTAAGGGGCAAGGGAGGATGTGTGTGTTGGTCCCTTCCCAAAGCTGCATTCCGTCTGTATCCCCTAAAGCAGTGCAGAGAACAGTGCAGGGTACAGGGCACCTGAGGGCTTTTCTGCCCTGACAGGATTATCTGCTGAGGCCCAGACTTGGTAATCTTTTTTGGGAAGTGATAAAGACATCAGAGGCTTGTGCAGTTATCTCTTTGATAATACAGGGAGACTTTTCATCAATGCCAGACCCTGCTGCACTCGTGCAGTTAAATGTAGGCTCTTCTTTCCTGAACCACAGATACCACAAAGCAGGGCCCAGGCTGCTGCCACACCATGAGTGCTGTATGGGAGGCCAGTACTGGCAAATGGAAGCACAGAGCAGACAAATGGTAGGAGCAAGGAGGCAGCAACACAGACACAAGCTGCTGCCCACTGTAGTCTCTGGTAGATTGGATTTGAATTCACAGCACCAGACCACGGTACACATTCTGTAACTCTCATTCTCACTCTTCCTTCAGCTGTTTTTATGGCATCCATCACAGTTATTATGTGAGTGTGCTTAGCCAAAAAAGCATTTAATTTATGTGCTGAGAATGTACCATGTATATTTTGATTTGCACGGCTATTGCAGCTTCTGCAGTGGTCTGCTCTGGATTTCAGCTGATGATCAGGCACAGGCTGACTGGTGTCAGGAGTGGGAGCCAGACCAGGGTTTCTACAGGCTCTGGTAGCTCCCATGCCCTGCAGGGATATCTGCCCAGGCTGTGCTGGGTATTGACCACCAGCAGCTGGGCAGGTACCCTGAGGGGCCTGTGGGGCTCTGAAAGTGGGGGGATGGTTCAGAAGAAAACTCAGCACTCACAGGGCCTGTCTGGGCAAGGGCTGAGTTCATACACAGAGAATTATTCAAGACACTGCTCCTGCAGCTCTCCAACAGCAAATATGCTGGGAGTCCCTGGGAACCAGCAGTCTGTGGTTGAGAGGCTATTGCAAGTTGAAAACTGTGGTACAGGAGGTAATCGCTGGCAAGAGATCCTTTCTTTCATAATGGTCACCTCACTTGCCTTTCCAGATTCTGTCCTGTTGAGGTGATGTCTCCTTTGGGGTGTCAGATCTTTTACAGTGTTTAGTTACTGGGAGAATTGAAATGTCACCTGGGCTTGAGCCCTTCCATTGTGGAAGCTGTGGGAGCCTCTTGGTTTCGCTCCTGTGCAGGCACAGGCCGGAAGCAGGGAACACAAGTGTTCCACTGGCAAGGGATCACCTGGCCTGGAGCTGAGCACTGAGAGCATGGGACGCTCGTCACGCTGGGATACTGGAATCTTGGGAGCACTGCCAGATGCCCAGAGACCCCTGAGGTACCATTCCTGTGGTGCTGGGTCAGAGACAAACCAAAACTATTCTTGTAGGGAAGATGCAGCAGTGTGCTGGTCATCCAGGCTGACTCTGCATGGCCATTCCAGCCTGACTGCAGACTGTAAAACTGGCAGGAATTCCTGGGTTTAGGTGTTTCAGTTCCAAGGCTCTGATCTGATATTGGAGAACTCAGCTCCCATACAATTCATCTTCTCATTCCATGAGCAAAGGCAGGATGGGCAGTGAAGAGAGGATGTGAAACATCTTACGATTTCAAGTGTTTGGGGTGAGAGGCAGAAACTTCCTGCTGTTTTATAACAGTTTTAAGATGTACTGAGTTATTCTAAGAGCCAGACAAAGCTTCTACAAACACTGATGCAAACTCAGAATACCTAATTTCAGTTCACTCAGCAAAATTAATACTGAGAGCAGAATCAGCCTGTGTGGTTGTAGGAGCAACATTCCAGTTATTTATGAAACATCCATGTGGAGTCTGCTGCCTTTCATTATCATTTTGAAAGATTTTAAAGCTGCCACTAATATTTAGTGAACATTTTGTTTGTATCTAGTGAAATCACTTGCCAAATTAATGCAGTTTCATGAATCCCTTTGATGAATCATAATTAGCTACACAGCTCCTAATTCTGCAGTACATTTAAGCACACTTACTGCATGCTCAGTTCAACTCTGTTCAGCAGAGCCCTGGAGATTATTTTCCATAAATCCCACAAATCAATGCTGTTGAACATGCCTGAAGTCAAATATTTTCCTGAATTGTGCAGTTATAGTAGGAAGCAGGTAGAACGATGAACTGAGCAGTTCCCTACTGTGGAAATGCTGCCGGACAGGAACAGGGGAATAAGAGGCTGTAGGAGAAAGCAGAAGGTTGCAGGAGCACCGTAAGGGTTCCTGTGCCAGCCACGCTGCCCCTGGGGCCCAGCTCTGGGAGCCGTGTGAGAGCCCCTCCTGTGACCTCCTGTCCCTGCAGCGCCTACATCGACAAAGCGAGTGACACGGCCGAGCAGGTGATCCTCATCGACAGCCAGCTCAACTCCCCC
The DNA here is from genome assembly GCF_015227805.2 of Hirundo rustica. Classification (NCBI taxonomy): domain Eukaryota; kingdom Metazoa; phylum Chordata; class Aves; order Passeriformes; family Hirundinidae; genus Hirundo; species Hirundo rustica. Next base: position 5,494,986 of record NC_053458.1, read on the forward strand.
GAGGGACTGGCCATCGACTGGGTCCATAAGAACATCTACTGGACAGACTCTGGAAACAAAACCATCTCAGTGGCCACTGCAGATGGAAGCAAGAGGAGGACGCTTTTCAACAGTGACCTCAGTGAGCCCAGAGCCATCGCTGTGGATCCCACACAGAGGTAGGTGTGAACACCACAAACACCCCTTTGAGCAGAGACATTCCAGTCACATTCTTGCCCCTCTGACAAACTTGGGGGTAGTTTTCATCTCACCAGGACTTCCGATTTCTTTAAAATATACTCTGCAATGGGACTGTAGAGATCTTTAACCCTTGGCAAGCTCCCTGCTGTTGAAGACAGTTCAGGGCTAGTTCATGTGCTCAATGTGCCTGAGCTGGTCCCAGCACAGAGGCTGTGCTGGGGAATGAAGTCTGTCTGACCTGTGTTTGGGCTGTTTGGATGAGTGAATCCAGTACCTAACAGGCACAGCAGCAGAGTTTTCAGGGGTTAGTTACTGGGGTGAGATGCTGCATTCCAGTGCAAGTTTTGTGGCAGATTACCCAGTGGGAGAGCAGCATCTTGTTCCACCAGCAGAATTAACTGCTATAATAAGGAGAGAACCTTAGGACACCTACTGCATTCAGCAGTGCAGGTTTCTTAAGTGGAATCCAGGTTATTGCTTTCTTATCTCTGCCTCTCTCAGGTTCATGTATTGGTCTGATTGGGGAGACAAGGCCAAGATCGAGAAGGCCGGTCTGAACGGCGTGGGGCGGCGGGTGCTGGTCACCGACAACATCGAGTGGCCAAACGGCATCACGCTTGGTAAGTGAGTGCCCAGCTCAGAGCTACAGCACCCACTGCAGCCAAAGGAATTTGGCTTTTATTTTTAGGTAGGAAAACAAAATTGTAAATGCTCTAAGGCACCTGCACACACAAATCCTAAACTGGTCTGTCACTACTACTCACAAACATGAGTTGCCTCATTTCAGTAGCACAAACAGGAAGTCTTGCTGCAGTCAGAACCTCATACTGCAGGAGCCTTAAGTTGCTTCTCATTGTGTCCTAAGGCAAAAGGAAATTTTGAGAGAGGATGCAAAGCTGTGACAACCCTCTAGAAGCCTGAAAAGCATCTGAATCCTTGGAGTTAAATGTCTCTGTACCTGGGCCTGTGTCAGGAGCAGTGTCAGGATCCTGCCCTAGACTGATGAATGATGCACAGTGTATCAGGGAAAGGGACAGTAAACCCTGGGTTCTGGGCCTGCAGAACCACTCCCTGTCACCATTCCCTGCCTGTCCACCTGCTCAGGGTGAATGGAACCCATCAGAGGGGCTGTGGTGGTTCTCACTGCCACACCAAGCAGCAGAGTGGCAAGGAGGTTTCATGGAGCAGCAGGAAACATCCTGCTCTGGAGTTGAAGCTGTGTGTGTTTAACGCAATGCAGATGTGAGGTTCTCTGCTTGGCTTTGAAAAGGCTGGCTGTAGCAAGGACGGTGGAGGAAATGCTGCTGCCATTACATACTGCTGAAGTACTACTGCTGTGAACAAATAATGTTATCATTTAGTAATTAAGAAATTAATTAATGACTTGTTTCATTATATAACTTGTTTTGTTGGCTCTCAGCAACTTGCATTCTGTTCAGTGAATGCCATCCAAAATGAGTGAATTTTCTCCAGAAAAAGAAATGCAGTGCTTAGCATTCCAAATAACATTGGATCCTTTCCTCCCACTCCTACCTGCATCCTCCCCAAACCTGGCTGGTTGTGGGCAGGACTCCCCACCAGCAGGTTGTCCCAGCCTGCAGCATAAGAAGAGTTTCTGGGCCCAGGATTCTTCTTCACGGAAAAAGTGTGAATCTCACAGCTCCTTCATTGAGGGATTTCATTGGAATCTCAGTAGTTATTCTCCAAAAAGAGCCCAAGGCCTGAACAACCTTGGGAGCGATGAAGCTTCTCACCCAGGCACTGATGGAGAAAATCTGGGAAGCCCAAACTGCTGCTCCCCTGCTGCTCTGGTAACAAAAGAACCTCATTGTACAAGGCTGTCAGTCAGGCATTCCCCACACACATACACAGCAGAATGTTCCTCCTTTTTAATCTTATTTATAGGGTCTTATCCCAGCATATCTGGGCTCTGATTCAAAATCAGAACTAGTGTTAAAAAAAAAAAAAAAAAAAAGAAGAAGCCCAATAATAAAGAGATTAGTCATGCTGCCAGCAGGAAAAACATGCTGGGCAAGAGCAAGAGAGTTGCAAGAGCTGTGTGTAATTTTGCTTCATTGTGTTTTACTTTCCAGATTTGCTGAATCAGCGTCTCTACTGGGTAGACTCCAAATTGCATTCACTGTCCTGCATTGATTTCAATGGCAGCAACAGAAAAGTTCTGATCTCCTCTGTGGATGATCTGAGCCATCCGTTTGGCTTGGCAGTGTTTGAGGTAAGAGTGGAAAACGGATGCAGAACAGACTGGAGCCTGTAAGAGGTCTCAGAGCTCTTCTTGATTAAAAGCTCTGCCTTTTACACAGCACAGAGCTCAGTGAGGGCAGTCACTGCTATAGTAACCAATTAACCTCGTGTGGGAAATTGGTTTCTGAATCTCTTAATCAAGAGCAAAGTGTTATCTCATGCTTTTACCTAGTGCAGCACCAGTGCATTAAATGATCAAGGGGAACAAAGGCTTCAACTTTGGCACTCACTGTAGGTAAGTTACAGCAGAGAAAGGTCCAGTTGGCTTCTGGCTCAGGAAACCCCTTGTCCTTAAATCCCTTATTCCTCCTATGTGAAGTGGGATATCTGCACGTCTAACTTTGGGCATAGGTTTCTCGGGGTCATTGTTGCTCCTTAGTGCTATCCCCATCAGCAGCATTTGGAAGGATCTCTTAAGTTGTTTCACCTCTCTCCATCCTTCCTGGTATGAATGGCTGGGTGGAGTAACACACAACCCTTTTGTTTTTGCTAAACTGCTCTTGTTGTCCAGCAGTGTGGCTTTCCATATGGAAATACACGTAGATTTAGGAGGCAGCAGCACACACAGATGACCAAGCAATTCAACTGTTTGGTAACTATGATTCCTGGTACCTCTTCCACCAGTAGTTCTCTATCTTCAGTCAGTATGCCATGCAAAAGATAGCAATATAAAAGAGAAATAGGTGCTCAGCTTCCAGGTGTGCTCTAGGCACTGGCCTCTTCACAGATACCTGCAGGTCTTACCTTGGGAAAGGAGGAAAAAATCAGCAAGGTAACAAATATTTCTAGTATGGAGTGTGTGGTCCTTTGCTCATGATCTACCCCAGCTTACAAAGAAAAGAGCAGTTCAGAAACAACATGGATGCAACTCGTCTGTACCTTACCAAATTTCTGCTCCCTCACCTCAGTCTCAGAGCTACTCAAAATCACACGGCACTCTGTAAACTTGTAGGAGTGCTGGGCTTTTGAACATTGTCCAAAATAGAAAAAAGCTGCAGACAGAATAGCGTGGACAGAAGTTGCCCCGAGGTCGGAACACGGTGCACTGCCTTTGTGACTGCTGGAGTTTAATCCAACTTGAGTAGGATTTGAGCAGGCCAGTCAGGAATCTGTGCATTCCCTGCAGGACAGAGTGTTCTGGACTGACCTGGAGAATGAAGCAATCTTCAGCGCAAACAGGCTCAATGGCTTGGACATCTCCATTCTGGCAGAGAATCTCAATAACCCTCATGACATCGTGGTGTTTCATGAATTAAAGCAGCCCAAAGGTAAGGGGTGTCCTCAGGATGTCATGGCCCTGAATCAGGTTTGTTTGAGCTGGCAAATGAAATGCTCCCTGATGGTTCTTGATGAGAGAGAATGCACAGGTAATAATGGGAAATCAATGCCTAATGTTTGAAGTTCCTGCATAATTAATTCAGCAGCAGCATTTATTGAAGAATCTGCAATTTCCTAATAGCTGTTTAATTAGCATCTTTGATAACAGTGAGTTACTCTTGTCACTGTGATGCTTCCCATTCATTATGTATTTGGGAAGTTTTTATAGTACTTTGCAAGGTTCCACTCCGCTGTACAAACTGTAAACATGCTTAAGCAGCCTGATAAATGGAGGTAGGGAGTGGGAGAAGGTCTTTTCAGTGGATCTGATATTTCTTTGCCAAGGGCAAGAAATAAATAATTAGAAAAATAGCTTGTCTTGTCTTTTCTTCCATCCCTGAACAGCTCCAGATTCCTGCGAGCTCAGCCCCCAGCCAAACGGAGGCTGTGACTACTTGTGTCTTCCTGCACCTCAGATCTCTCCCCATTCCCCGAAGTACACGTGTGCCTGTCCTGACAATATGTGGCTGGGTCCTGACATGAAAAAATGCTACAAAGGTAAATACAATCACATCTCCGCTGTCCCAAAACACAAACACCAACTTCTGTATTCCACTCTTTGCTGCCCTCTGAGCACAACAGCACTGTGGTGTCCTTTGTTGAAAGCTTGCTTATTTTGGAAAGCTTAAACAGAAAAAGATGCAGCAGGAAGGGGGGTAAAAAGGGCTAGAGACCAGCACTAAAAGTGTGAGTAGTCAATAAACCATTAAAATTGATTATGCATGTATTGATTATGTAATCTATATATGCAATATATACTTGTATATATTTAAATATCTGTGTATCTGTCTATAGATAGATACCAGATCTGGAGAGGCCATGGTTGTTGCTGATAATATCCCAAAGAGATGAGTGGCTTCATTGTAGTTTTTCCTAACAAGTAATGAGTTCCTGCTACAAATTCAGAATCTTAGGAAGTTCTCAAAAGCCCCCAATTTTGTGAACTTCTTAACTACCTTCAACACAGAGTGCTTTTTTTATTAATAATTCAAGCTGTGCTTCAGGAAATCATTTCTGTAGCTTTAGGCAGAGAACTGTTGATAGTTTAACTACCTGGGAAACAGAATTGGAATTTTGTTTCTGCTTCTCTTCATTGAACATAACAGTCCTTCCCAGATTTGTATCACCATTTGTGATTTGTTTGGTGTACTTCCTTTAACCAAATTTCATCATTGCTCTTGGCTTTTAGATCTTCCAACCACTGCAGCTCCTGTAGTGGTTTCCACAAGCGCAGCGTCCCGCGCTGACGGTACCGCGACCATCGCCGCTGTACCTGGCAGTGCCAATGACACCACTGAGGTTGTCCCCAAAGCCGTACCAGAAGCTACAATCACCACCCCAAGTGTTCATTTACCTTCCACCACATCCATCCTGATCGATTCTGAGATGACCACTGGAAACAGCAATTTATCACAGCACTGTAAGAGAATGAGATTCCTTTCCTTCTTCTATATCACAACTCCTCATGCACTGGTGGGAGACCTGACCTAATGTCTGAGTTCAGAGGTGCAGGCACGCCCTGGTGCACAGCAGGAGACATCAATTCCCCTCTGCAGGCACCTGGGTTACGATGGCTGCTGTCATTCCAGTTACTTGGCATGTCCAGAAACTTGAATCAGCTTTAATCCAAGGCACATGAACAGCCCTGGGAGTTCATATCAGCCCTTGCCTTGTGCCCAGTACTGCCTCATCCCAGCTTCAGTGCTGCAGACAGTAGAATGGATGATGCTGCAGGTGCTTCACCTATTTTAATTGTTTAATTTTTAATGTGATCCAGCACAAGTTCTGGGTGAAAAATTCCCCCTGTGCATCTTTAGTGCTGCTGGACATGTGGAATCACTACAGCGCAAGACAAGCTGCCTCTGGTTTGTGTGGCCGTGCTTGGCATGTTAATGTGGCCTCACCATGACACAGGTTTGAAGTTTTGCATTATTTATCAGAAGAGCATCCCAGTGGAGAGCACTAACAGGCTCTCCTCAATGGAACACCAGCCTCCATCTCAGAGCTAACCGGCAATCCCTCCAGGTCCTGCTGCCAAGGCAAAGCAGAAAGGCTGAACTGCTGTTCAAAAAAAAAAAAAAATTCTAGTCCAGAGAGAAGATTTTACTGTGCAAGACCTCAAACAGACATGTATGTTTAAAAAGAGTAAAATGCTGCTTTCCCCCAAATGTTTCAGTTTCTGTTACATCCAGAAAGCAGCAGTACACCACCCATCTGTAGAACTGTGCTGTGTGGGGAAAGCAGAGTCCAATGGCTAAAATGCTTCCGTTCTCTTTGTGCAAGTTTCTTTCAAATGTAGTAATTACCTTTTTAATAAGCCATGGAAGCGAGGTGCTTTTACTGTCCACTTTGGAAATAGTCTGGCTTGTCATTAAGTAAATAACTGTGTAATGGAACAGCCTGCCACAGGGAAGTATTTAAAAGTTGCATGAATTTATGTATCAAAAGAAAAAGTACAGTTAGTTCCTCCTCTTGCACTCCTGATATTTTAGCAAAAGGAAATTTTCTCTACTGATACCCTATATGAGAGCTCAGAGCAAACATTTTAAAGTATAGAACTTGAAAGATTATATTGAATTTTTTTAAATTATATTTTCCTCTAATTGCTTTTTTCTCTTATAAGTACACTGTTGAGTTTTGGGACCATTCTTGCATGCTGGGGCAAGCTGCAGCAATGAGGGATAGTTGTGTTCACTAACTCCTTAGCTGTAAATAATAAAAAAGGAAAAAATTAAACAGAGAAGCTGTGCAGATGGCTTTGAACCACATTCTTTTTCTGACAGCTCAGTAAGTCATTAATTGTGTCAGTACTAGAAATCGTCCTGCTGTGGATTTTTAGGAGCGCTATTCACCATCCCCTGATCTGTACATGGCATTTCCATTAAATGTCAGGTTTTTAAAACTGGCCTCCTTTTTTGTGCTTGGAAGTTGGAGGCCCAAGCACAGTCACCCATTTCTGGTCAGAGCTTCTCTGGCAGCCCTGGACCGAACTCTGGGGTGTCCCTGTCCCCAGCAGCGCTACAGGGACCTCGTTCCTCAGGAGGAGCTCAGCTCAGCCCAGATCTGTGTGTGCTGCTCAGCGTCACCAGGATAATTTTACTATCAAACTTTTTGTAAATTCTTTAATTGCAAAAGCTTTCTGGTGGGTAAGAGTAGCACGGGTACTAACAGAAAACATTCTTTAAAAGCAGCAAATGAGTTAAATGATCGGAACACTTCTGTAATTACAGATGCAAATGATGATGAAGGCTTCGGTTCCACTGTGACAGCAGCTGTGATTGGAATTGTCATTCCTGTAGGTAAGCAGATTGGATTTAACCTTTGAAGGAGATCACACCAAAATACAATACCAAAATATTGTGTTTACCACTAAAATACACTTTTCCAGTTTTCAGGGGTGGGGTGGGAAAGAGTACAGGAACTGCTATACTGGGGAAGCAGCCCTTTGAGAAAATGTTCTGAGGATGGCTGCCAACATGGGCACATCCCAGCAGATCCATGCTTCCCTAACAGCCCTTTCTCTCCCCCCTCCTCAGTGGTCATTGGCTTGCTGTGCATGGGGGGATACCTCATCTGGAGAAACTGGAAACGGAAGAATACGAAAAGCATGAACTTTGATAATCCGGTTTATAGGAAGACAACAGAAGAGGAAGATGAAGACGAAATCCACATTGGGCGAACTGCTCAAATCGGACACGTGTACCCAGCAGTAAGTACCTGAGGAGATGGCTGATGGGATGGAGAAGATTAATTCTCTTGAGTGTTCCAATACAGAATTTAGATTAGTGTTGCTTATTTGCCACATAATGACAAAAAACAGTACTTCTTTAGGATCATTGATGAGGCAGAAGCCTAAACTTCTGGCAGCCCATGCAGTTGTCTTAGAATTTAGTGCTCTGGATCATTTACTCTGTTCAAATGAAGAATAATTGTCCTAATCAAGGTACCAATCTGACAAATGTAAAGTTCCCTCAAGAGCTGCCTCAGGATGGGACAGGTGATTACTCATCCTCTACTGGATTCCATTACATCTGTGCTTAGGCTGCTACCAAGCGTCCAAACTGTCCTAAGGATAAATTGAGTTTCTCTACAAACCAGGGAAAATATTTTCTCTGTAGTAAGAGTATAAAGAAAAGTCACATTCCTCACAAGAACTGAATGAGGTTCTGTAAGAAATTAAGGAAAAGATCCTCTGTCAGAGCAGTATCCCTGGGGAGAGGAGCACTGGCAGGTATAAGTGCATTGTATTTTCAGAAGAGAGCAGGAAGATCCAGGGTAATGAGTGAAGGCAGTGCAGCTCCTGTAGGCAGGCAGGTGGGTGGATAATGCCCTCTATCATCTAAAAGTCCCACACAAGATCACACTGGAGAAAATGCCATCCCTTACAAGGAATTTTATCCAAGATACACGGGCAGGAAACTTCCCAGCACCTCTTTAGTAACACTTGAGCAAGTGACCTCATTTGGGGAGGAAAAAAATCACTATCTAGAATATACTTGTCACCAATACAGTAGGGACAGCCAGGAGAGTTCGAACAAGAAATACAAGTTTGCACCAGTATCACAGTTCACAAGAGTGTGTTTTTTCCCTCCCCAGCGTGTGGCATTAAGCTTAGAAGATGATGGGTTGCCGTGAGGATGAAGATGCTGCTGCAATCATCTGAACACTGAACAAATCCGCTTTGGGTCACAGAACCTGCTTCTTCTTTTTGATCGTTATTTATGTTGCAGAAGGGTAACCACAAAGTTATAATGAACTGCAAACATCCAAAGGATGTGAGAGTTTCGTATGTATAATCTTTTATACACATTTTAACTTGTTGCACTACCCATTTGTGATAGTGAATAAGCAACAGCTGAGCTACTAACTCAATGTACATAACCAGCCAGGCTGAAGGTTCAGTAGCTACTGCTTTATTTTAAGACTATATTTATAGATATTTTGTAAATATGTTGAATATGCTTTGTGGCTATCCATCAACATAAGTAAAATAAATTCTGTACAGGCAGTTTAGAAATATTTATTAACAAAGTCTGGATTATAAGATCTGTTCTGTAAATATAGTAGAGGGGTGAGAGTATTTATTTTTTGTATGTTTGGCTTGCTGTGCATAGATTATCGGTGTATATATCTATCTGGACAAGATAGATATATAGGTATATAAATATATACATATATAAAAATATATATACATATATTTTAAAACTACTAGCCTACATTTATGAAAATTAGGGATAATTGAATTTTTACAGGATGTTTGAGAAGTTTGCTTTGAAATCTAAAGACAGTATGTAAAAAAGAGCTGTAGTGTAAGATAGCTGACCAGTGGAGCACTCCAGAACAAACGGCTCCTAATTTCTATCCTGACTCTTAAGGGCTGCTTTTACATTTTCCAGTCTATCCATGAGGAATCCATGCAGTGCATTTAACTGGAGAGCTATTGCCTACAGCATTTCAGTCAGGAGAAACTCCTACAGCACCCAGGGGTTTTGTGATGTATTACTGCTTTTTTACAGCTTGGTACAAATCTGATTTGGTTTTTGTTCATTTGTTTCTAAATGTAAATCTAAATGCTTTTTCACACTGGGAATCTTGCACCTCTTAAATCAGCTCAGAATTAATAGAAACAAAGATTTAGCCATCTATTTCCACACTCCCAAGTGAGCACTCTCCCTGGTTCATCAGGAAAATAACACAAAAACAAAAGTCACTTCCTTCCCTCCTTGCCCTTGTCCCCTGCTCATACTGATAGAAAACCCAGTTTTAGGAGCTGCTGTGGCACACACAGAACTCTTGCAAAGTCCTGCCCACGGAACAAGCTGCCCCATGGCAGGTGCCCCGGAGCACTGGGCAAGGAGGCCAGAGCAGGTGAAGAACTCCAGCCTTTCCAGTGTCTTTGCCTGGGTCATCCTGCACCTGGCAGGAAAAACACTTGGCTTTTCTCATTCTCTAGGATTTCCTGGGAATTCTGTGGGAAGTGAATACACTTACCTCCCACTGCAAAATGGACTAGTACCTCCCTGAACTGTACCAAATCCTAGAGAAATCTTCCTCGTGTTTTTATGTCAGTCTGAGTTTTTGTATTTGAGTGAATGGAAGAAGCTCAAGCTGAGGAGGTCTGGGGTTTTTTTTCCCTTTTGTTTTCCTTTCTTTTAGAATAAATTTACAGAGTAATGTGAGCTGGAAGCTGTTTCTTGACTAAGAGAAGGAAGAAAGTGTGTAAAGCCCTGGTATGCATTAAAGACATAATACATACTCTCAAATGCCTCATGCCCTGCATCAGCAATACAGAAGTAATCAAGCATCCTTCTAGTCCAAATTTTAGATTTTAAGGCAGTGACAAAATGAGATATCCCATTATTGTTTTAAGGTATGAAGCTCTCTTTCTACAAATCCATGCACTGTGTGCATGAAGAAAAAAGCTGAGAAAGGCTGTATGTGATAACACTGTAACTAACAGACGAATGTAAATATATATGAAAGTTCTACAGTTTTGATACTTTTTTAAGAACACACAAACAAACCTGTACAAACCGTGTGTAAAAGGCTGCAGGTTTTTTCAAACCGTTGTAAATGAACTCAGTGTGAAGTGCTGATTTCAACCTTTACAGATTTATAACTACTGAGAAGTCAAACACCAAATTTGTTTTTTTAAGAAATTAATTATTTTAAATAACGGTTCAGATTGGTAGGGTGATATTTAACACTGTAATAATTTCTGCTCTGTCTTGTCATACTGAAGTCCTGTTAGAGTAAGTTCTTGCTTGGTGCCTTTTGTGTTTCAGTTCTTACCTTGCAGACAAAAGGCCCAGGGAGGGCGGGGGGGCTCTGTGTAACACTTGCTGTACTGGAAACCAAATGAACATGTTTGTAAAACAGTGCACTGTTTCTATAGAAAGATTAAATTTTTTTATCTGGGATTACTCAACTAATTACTTCATGGTGTCTGAAAGGGGACTGTACCATTTTGGTGTGAGTTTTCCCTAACTCTGAATTGCCCAGATCCAGAGTGGGATTTGGGAGCAGTGCTGTGTGATGCAGCTGTTCAGCTGCAGTGTCACAACAGCAGCACCAGGGACAGTTCATATTCCACAACAGAGCACTTTGTTCTGAATTGGTTTTTTCTGCCATGTTGGTGTTGGTCATCTGCAAATCACATGGAAAACGGCAGCAGCTCCATTTCCTTGAGCTGAACAAGTCCATCAGTGATGTAGCTGAGTAAAATCTCCTGTGTAAGAGAATGTCCAGAACTGAACAGTGCCCACAACACAGCTGGTGGAGTTTTTAACCTGAACTATTACATGCTGGACGATTCAACAGCTAATTACAAATGACTCAGTTTCTTCCCTGAGCTTTTGGTAAAACACCTACAGAAGCTTCAAAACTTCTTAAGAGACACAGTTATGCCATCTATAAAAAAAAAAAAAAAAAAGACAGAAATACTGCTGTTCTTGGAATCCTAAGAGGCAGGCTTAACTTCTTTTACACATACAAACAGTGCCTCCCATGGAAATAAAGCTGGGAAAAGGGTCACTGTACTGGAAGTATGACAATAGTTTTGGCTGGACACATAAGTGACTCAGAACTAAACACACTTCTCTTGCTCTCTCTTCCCTGTCTCTTGAAAAAAATGAAATCCTGGAAAATACAATACTACACAACACAACCTTTCCCCACCACATGTTATTTAAAGCCCTTGGAAGCAGTGCATTTATTGAAATTTCCTTTCAGTCAGTTTTTGGTCCCAAAGGAAGCAGCCAAGCAGGCAGAACTTTTCAGGCATAAAGAGTTATTACCAAACTAATATGGACTGATGTACTGGTAAATATCAATGGTTTAGTTTTCTATCTAACTGAAAATAGATTTTTCTTACTTCAAAACATTCTTCCCTTTCAGTTAAGTATCTCAGTAAAGTAATATGGTAACAAATAGGAAAAAGTGAAACAACAAAATTCTCTCCGGGTCTAAACAGCAAAGATAGCACAAAAGAAAATTGAAAGAGCCTCATAAGAGTCCCAAACCTACCTAGGCATTAAGTTATGCCTCCCAAAACAATTCCCTTTTTAAATAATTTATGCTGTATTAGCAGTAAAATTATATTTTTTGTTTCACTTCTTACACACTAACTGTACAGTCTGAGCTAATCCACACCAACCCTGTTCTGCCTACTCCCATTAAGATGCTCTGTGGACTGCAGGGACTCATCTGTGCCCCTCAGTGTTTATATAACACATGTAACTCAGTCACCTTTCTGCCTTCTGCAGGAATATGTGTGCTCATTTCCTTACACTGTTTGTTCTCCATCAAACCAGCCCTTTAACTGTGGGAAACACTTTGAAACCTGTCTTCCTAATTTACATCCTTGCCTTGAAGCAGGGGCCTACAGCCATGGGCTGTTGTGAGCTCTTTCACTGCTCCAGTGCAGGCATTTATAGAGTGGGGCCAGTTCCAGTTGTCTCCTAAATGCACAGCATCAACACTGGAAGGATTCAGTGAGAAAAAAGCAGCAGAGATGGTGAATTTAGATGTGGCAAACAGCAGCCACTCTTTAGGTTCAAGCTACAGTCCACTGGCACATTAACATGCTGGGTGCTCAGTGGCCAGCTCCAAACAGAAATGAACAAAACACCCTCACCCACACACTGCCTCTGCCTCCTTTGCAGCACTGGGGCTCTCTCTCCTGCTCAGGGACAGCCTGGAAATGGCACACAGGGTGATGAAGGCACTGCTACAGTCCCCACTGGGGACTTAGCACGAGTTGTTCCACTCGTTTGGGGGTTGAGATGGCTTGTCCTGATGACAATGCTTGGGGCTGCAGCTTGGCAGCTGCATGTTCTGCAGCAGCCTGGGATCATTCCGGGGGAATGATGGCCATGATTGTCATTTCCTGAGCGGAAATGTAAGTCTGGGGTGAACCAGAGCCCCAGTCCGTGCCAGGGACGGGGCTGGCCCAACTCCTGCACACAAAGGGAGAACCTGAACCCTCACCTGCCCCAGAGTGGTGAAGAAAAGGGACACTGGTCATCCTTAGCTACAGAAATAAAAAATACACAGAGCCACACATCTCAGTAAATAATCTGTTGGGAAAGAGGAGACAAGAGAAAATCAGAAGCAAAGTTAAACCCCTTGGGGGGGGGGGGGTGGTATTTTAAGATTTTGGGTTGTTTCTCATTATTTAATTGGTAATAAGAGAAATTATTCTTTCCCCAAGTCAAGTCAGTTTTTCCTGTTACTGGTGGAAGGCTCTCTCCCTGTCCTTATCCCCACCCATGAGCCTTTCACAGTTTCCTCTCCTCTCCCCTCCTGAGAATGGGAGTGACAGAAGGGTTTTGGTGGGCAAATGGCATCCAGGCAGGGTAAACACACCAACCCCAGAAGAGAAGAAATGGGAGATTCACTTTCTACAGAGACCGAACTGCCTCTTCTCAGCCAAAAGTGGACAGGCTCATTACAACCCAGGGAATGAACTGAGCCACCTTGTTTCACTGTATGGCTTTAAGCACCAACTCCCTAGTCAGGGTGCAAATCTCACTGTCCAATTTTACACAGATAAAGATGAACTTGTGGCTTTTGCTATCACAGCAACAGAGACCGTGCCACAAACAATCAGCTTCACCTCCCAGAGTGTCCCCAGAAGGTGGCCTGCGTGCCTCAGGGTGCTGAATGTGGATTTCTCGTCCCAGCTTCCAGAAGAAGCCAATAAGCACCAGTCCAGGCTGAGTTGTTAGCTTTTACAGGAAGGCAGTAATGCTAACCTGTGTCTGCACCTATGCATCAGCAAGCAGAATGAGAATTAACATGCTTTAAAAGATTACACTCTTTTTTCAAATTTCCATGTACCTCAGTGGGAGAACATTTCCTTTTACAGTATTAGCCACAGCTGCCCTAAGTTCCCCACACTATCAGGGAAAGCACTGTGATCTTGTCCGTGGTGATAAGGCAGTGCCTTAAGGCTGGAGATGAAGTTATGTCAGTGGAACAAGCTAATGTCCCTGATAGTTTGATAGGCCCTGCCCAGCTCCAAGGATGATGTACACAAGATTACAGAAGGCTGGACTGATAATTTTGTCTTCACATCAGCTCAGTTCTTCAGCCTGTGCCTCGAGGCTACAAAGTCAGGTGGAAGAGAAGTTTTACCTACAGTTCTTGGTCAGCTACAACCAAGGCCAAACAGCAAAGGCATTCCACATTACGCTCGTCAGGACTCTGTCTGCTGAGTCTGCCAATCAAGGAATTACTTCGTTCCAACTGCAGTAATTTATTTTCATGCATATATTCCCCCACTGGGGCTCAGCTGAAAGCACATTCACTAATTTAATTCAAGCCATTACATATAAAAGATGATGGAAAACCTTACAATCAAGCATTCAAGAAAAATCCCTAAATCTACATATTTTACTAATAAGGCACAGACCTAAATAAGTTCTAAGCAAAGACGGCACCTTGAAATGATGCTTAGAAGATAAACAGTACTTGGAAATAACTGGTAATATTTAGGTCTAAGTTTCATGGACAGAAATTTTCTTACAAAGGCTGAAGTTGACTTCTAGACTTCCTGTAATGAAAAGCTGACTCAAAATTATTGGAAATTGACATTGTTTTTAGCAATATCTGAAACAGATGTCACATTCAAAAGCCTTACCTCATGAACTGACTTCATATTACTTTGATCCTAAAAGCATCAATGGCAATAAAAGTCAGAAGTTGATAATAAAAACTTCCTCAATCACATCAATGGCTGGCAGTCTGTAAAGGGGCAGGTGAGGTTAACAGAACCTCTTGCTACAGAAGTCTTTGCAGGAAAGGCCAAATTAAAACTTTTTTTTGCCCTTTTGGAGTTCAGATGACATGAGCCCATCCCAGGGTGGTGAGGCAAGAACTTTCCAAACTACATCTCTCCTTGTTTCTTCCTTTGGTTTGTTTTGTTTGTTTTTTTTTTTTTAAGGTGATTTAAGAACTATGCATACAGACTCCAATCATAAAAACCTACTTTGTCTCCTGCAGACTAAGAGACAAAAACAATGGCTTGGCTCACAATCCCCAAGGAAAGTTGTTCCTTTGCCTTGGCTATGGCTCTGCCCAGGATATAGATAAGCAGTGATGCTTTAATCATTATAACTTAGATGCACAACCACCAAATACAGAACATTCTGGTATTTTCTTCAGTCATGCTGTCAATTTACAGAAGCTCATAGACCTACAATATTTGCTGCACAGAGAGGTTGTAGTTTCTCCATCCATGGAAGTGTTCAAGGCCAAGTTCATATATCCTGGTGTAGTGGAAGGCATCCCTGCCCACAGCAGGGGGTTGGAACTGGAGGATTTTAAAGAACCTTTCCAACCCAAACCATTCTATTATTCCATGAATATGCCAGGCACCAAGATGATTAAACTAGAGATGATATTCCAAGTATGATCACTGGCCTAGAATAGACTCTAGGTAATACAAATATACACAGATAGGGATGTATCCCAAGCCTGATTTATACACAACCAAAGACACGGGCCATCTGCAGACCTAGTTAAATTAATTGAGAAGCTGTGACAAGACCATATGATGATGATGTGTTGTTTGCAACACATTACTCTGGACTTTCAGCTACACTATGCCAGGAATCAGATACAGTTATGGTTTCCCATAGCAACAGGATATATGGGACAAATTGCTCAGGAAAACCCAGCTGAACAGGAGATGTACATCCCGTGGTGAGCCAAGCCAGGTGTTCTCTTGCTTTGCAGGAAAGTGAAATGCAGCTCCTCCATTCTTGAATTTAGTCAAAATGTACCCCTTTCATAGCAGCTGGTGTTTTACCACTGCCACGCTGCTTCAGACCTTGCAGGCAAGTCTGGTCAACCCAAAGGATGGACTAAACCCACTGAACTTGCCCCTAGATTCCCCTGCTGTCATTAATTTAGTAAGTCTTGTGCACAGGACCGTGCTTATGAAGCCCCTGTCCCTGCACAGTGACCACACAGAGCAGCTCTGCACTGATGGTGTTTTAAATGTGACCGCCAGCAAAGCACTGCAGGTAACACCAGTGACTGTGTGCAGATCTGCACTTCCTGAGCCAATAATCCAGGGTCACCACAGACACAGCTTCTCTGCTGGGAATTCTCACCCTGCAGAGCAGGTGAGCATTTGGCAAACCCACTCCTCAGAACTGCACAGGGCAGGGATGGGCCAGGGGAGCCAAGTGGAGCTTTCTGGTGGGAGCACAAACAGCACAGCTTCAAACACCTGCTCACACCTTGGCCAAAACACAAACACACCCCAGCAATTGTACTTATATATTAAAGTGATACAGAATTATCTCCCTCTTCCCTCAGGGAGCTGTGTGACATCTGTGTGACCTACACAGGCAGGCTACCAAGGGTTCAATTTAATCCTAAATACTGGAGCAGCACCTTCTAATGAGCAGGTATACAGAAGCCTTTTAATTTCAATAAGTCACTTCAAGGCAAAAATCCTAATGAAGACAACATAATTTGTAGTATCAATAGCTATTAGTGTTATGAGGGCTCCAGAACACGGTGAGCTTTGATTTAATGTCTCCATTTTAGAGCACACTCTACCTTCGTAACAAGAACAAGGCCAAAGAGGAATAACCTTCAGGTGCTCCTGCAGATCAGGAGTCCACAGCCATACGTTATTTTGATTACCATTCCCTCATTTGAGAAAAATCAACACAGTGCTATCAGAATATTTATGTCATCAGACCCAGTGAATCTCCAATAAGATGTGAAATCATATTCATAAAGTATTAACTACTGCATTTTTGAGACGCTAGAGAGTACTTCTTGTTTTTTGAGGGGCTACAGAGAACCCATATTTTCCAAATCAAGCAGTAACTTTGCTGGGTGACACTGACTTTACGCAATATCAGTTTTGCCTACTTACCCCCACCTCTGCAGCAGCAGACCTCCAGTATCTCCTCCACTAACACTTCTAAAAAATAAATGCTGATCAAAGTATAAAGTCGGCTTCCAGAGAGGCTGAGATGAACTGATAAGGAAGGAACATGAAACAGGAATGATCTGAGAGCAATGGCAATTAGCAAGAAACAAAGGGCAGCTGGGCTGGAACTGTGGGAGGGCAATGGCCCCAGCTGAGACTTATTCAGAAGATTTGATAATCCTCTAAAGAGGAATTTTAACATACAAGTGCACACACACAGGTGCCGCTGACAAGAAACAGAACAACTGTAAAGAAAAAAATACAGAGGATAACTTTTTTAGATGTGAATTCATGTCAGCCTTTGGCACCTGATCATTAGTAGCAGCACTTAGGACAAAGCAAAAATATTTGGCAGTTTGAAATTTGTGTTCATATATAATTACTGTGCTGGCATTCACTGCATTCAAAGGAGCAAAGAACTGCATGATAATTTCTGATAAAAAGGCAACTCCGCCAGCTCCTTCTTTACACTACTGTGACAACACAGAAGACAGAGGTGATTACTTTCTTTTCTACCACTACCCTAAAATTAAGCTTTTCCCCACTGACACTCATTTGGCTTAACACCTCTGATTTGAGGAACTCATTGAAGGAAATCTTTTCTAGTTCCCTGACCATCTCAAAGACTGATGGAGTAGAACTGAAGTAAGGCAAACAAGTCACTGATGAGCTGGCTGTAAAGAAAATATGATTTCCCTGGCAGAAGGCTCACATAATAAATTTTCCATCAGATCTCCATACTTTTAAATATTTTTATTCTTTCTTACTCTATGCAAAAAACTCAGTCACTGTCTTCTAGTGACACTTCATTTTGAGACAAAATGCAATTCACTCCCCTAAAGAAAATACCAGAGTGGGTATCTTCAAACTCTTGAACAGTGAACAAAACCTGAAAAAAATCTTTATGAATCTAAATGGCTTATCAGGCTAGCACAGCCCAGACATTCATGTTTCTATAACCCAAATAAGACAGATACAATCTTATGCAGGCATCTTTGATCTACCAGACTCAGGACAAATTACCCAGCTGCAGCTGAGTTCAATTGGGACAAGTGAAGTTGTGGGGGGAAATAAAGAGAGAAAAAAAAAAAATGCAAGAAAATAAATTCAGCTTTAGCAGAAATAATGCAGTTTTAATGGACCATGGAATATCAGACACCCAGCAAGAAGACGACCTTTTCTCCAGTACTGACATAACAAAGCAATAGAACACAAATGCTGATAAACCAACTTCAACTTTACAAAATCAATTTATGTGAGAATAAAAGAACAAAATCCATGACCTTTTCTTTACTATTAAATAAACCAAATCCATTCTACTGAAGTCTTCTTTTTGAACAAAAGTTATTGCCTGACCTTTCTTATTCTGCTGCAGGATGCAAAGTGACTGGGTGATTTAAGTGATTTAAGCTCTTTTCTCCCTAAATCCGAGGTTTGTGCCACCACAGAGAGGGAGCTGTGCACATCTTCCCCAGCCCCAAGACAGGAGCAGATTCTGTAGGGACCATCAGAGATCTGTGACACGGCTCTAAAATGAGGGGCAAAGACCACAGAGGCAGGGGCTGGAATAGGAGTGGATACTTAGGCTGGAATCTGACAGCCCATCCACAGCAGCCCTGTGTCCCCGCAGCATCCTGCAACACACAAACATCAGCTCATGACCTGCACAATGAAGATTATTAAAAGTGATACATGTTAATGGAATCTTTTATCTAGTATATCAACACCAAGATTATATACAGAACGCTGACATCATTTCCTATGCTAGCCTCAAAGAATCAGAAGCACAAAATATATTATCTGAAATTAACCTTTTCTGAGATGAGTTCTTGATAATTTACTGGATTCTCTACACACACAGTTTTCGAAACACCGTGAAATAAAAACATAATGTAAATGAATGATAATTACATAATTAATGTAATGACAGTCTAAACATAATTTTACCTGTAATATTTCTCTTGTGGAAGCAATGCCCAAGTAATGTTCCACAGATGGATGGTGCTGCCTGGGATAATGGCAAAATAGGTTTATTCATTGAAAATAGAAATGTGTTATCATTTCCAATCCTTTTAATCCCAAGAGACATCTGTGGGCAAGGCCTTCTATTTGACACAGAAAAAAAAACATGCAAGTGCATTTGGCTGTGTAGAAATATATAAAAATATATACATTAATTCCTGAAGCTGGCATGCACCACTCTGTCCAGGTGCTGTCCATAAGGAACTGCTGCACCAGCCCTGTGGTGTGACAGGATG
This sequence comes from Hirundo rustica, assembly GCF_015227805.2. Taxonomy (NCBI): domain Eukaryota; kingdom Metazoa; phylum Chordata; class Aves; order Passeriformes; family Hirundinidae; genus Hirundo; species Hirundo rustica. Next base: position 5,514,018 of record NC_053458.1, read on the forward strand.
GACTCACAGTCACAGTAGTCCTGACTGACTGGAAATCAGGAATAATTCCTGGAGAGAGACAAGTCACTTTATTTTGAGAAATAACTCCCTGGCTCCTGGAAGGAGATTAGTGTATCACACCCAGTATCATCCTTTTCATCTTGGTTGTTTCCATTCTCTTAGTTCTTTACTTTTAAATCACTGAGAACCTGCCAGTGATATGAACATGGAACAGAACCAATCTGATGGCTCTAGGGGCAGGAGAGCCAGCATGCACAGCAAAACAGAATCTTGAAAAAGATGACCAAGAACACTCTGAGATCAGGGGGAAAGCACAGGAGAACAGCAAGACTGAGAATTGTATCTCCTGGCTGTAAAATAATAATGCTGAAACCCCAGAATCTGAGATTATATGGCTTCATGCAGTATGGAAGGGACAGTTTTCTGCAAAAACCCAGAGAAGATGTGGAGAGACTAAATGCTGGAATAAAGAGTATTAGTGAGCAATGAGGATCTGTGACACTGCCAGTTTCAGGGCCTGCCCATCTACTGCTTCCAAGAGCTATGAGACCCCTGAACAAAAGCCATGGGCTACTGTGGAAAGGTACATTTACTGATAAAGCAATCTTTTCCTGGATAAAGAAGAAGAAGGAAAAAAAAAAAAAAGGGGGGGGGGGGGTTGCCATGACAACCCTGAATGAATTCAGCACATCACCTGTGCATGAAGTCTATCTGCAAGGGCTCTCCTGAAAGCTGAGCGTTTGCTTCTCGCTTGGGATTCCTCAAAACTGTACAAGGTTTTAAAAAATAAGGATTGCACAGGAAATGGATGGGACTCCTGCATCCACCAGATCAAAGCCTGCTTGAAGGCACAATTGTCTATGTAAAAGGAAAGGAATGTATTTTTCTGGACAAAATTTTCAAATGATTGGAGAGTCTGCTGCTTACAGGGGACAAGCAAGGCTGGAAGTCTTCCATGAGAAGGCAGAAATGCCTGAGGTGTTTCCTTTTTTTGGCTAATAAAGCCTTATGTTTTGATTTCCTGACCTACTACACCAGTTTCTTTCTTTATAGAATAAGGGAAAAGAAAAAAATATTGGAATCAAATGCATTGGAAGAATGAGTGTTTTGGAGATGATGACAAGCATGAGGGGAAAAAAATACAAAGCAAATTAAAACGTACACAGGTAAAAATGTTAGAAATTAAAAAAATTCTATTTAACTTCTTGTCAAATTGTAACAGAGAACATGAGGCCCACTTAGAGCAGTATAAGCATGCCTAAAGGTAAAATCTAAAAGTTTCTGCTATAAAAGCAGTGCCCGAGGTCTCTCATCTCTGTAAAGCTTGTGAAATTCTGGGGTGTCAGAAGGTTCTGTCAGAGTTTGGATTTGAAGAAAAAAACGAAACAAACAGACAAACTTGGTAAGGCATTTCAAATAAAAATAAAAATAAAAAAATATAGAACCATGTTTACTGGAGATAAAGCAAGGCCATATGGAAGAAAAGTTTCTTTGTAGCCCTTGTCTGCAGCATCACCTGGAGCAGCTCAGCACAACCGGGATGTCCTTCCAGTCAAGGAGGTAAAATGTCCAACACTCCTTGACTTATTTCCACATTTACAGAGACATAACCCACCTCTATAGGAAGGTCATGGGCTGAAGGCTAAATAAATACCTGTGCTCACTCCCTGCCACCAGGGAAACATTTAAAGGGTTTGGCAGATTTGTGTAAATAAAATCAGTTTACACAGAAATACATGACTGGAATACAGCACTTGGCTAATATCAAAATGAAGAGCCTGGAACGTGCAGTGACAAAAAATACCTCTTTTTTATGTAGCTCTTGGGGAACTAGTTAGAGGACAATTCACAAAGGGTAATTTCAGTCTACATGTGCAGATTCTTCCCCAGAAGCAACCACTGGAGACAAGCTCCCCCATGTCAGCCCTCACAACTCTCTCTGTAAAATTCTGAAGTGAGAATTAACACACATTTGTTTTTAAATAAGAGCAAATCCTATTTTAAGCAAGTTCAAGACACAGTTCTAGCATGAAAAATACATAAACCATTTAAATAAGTCATCTTTGCTTTCTGAAATTATTTGTGGCAATAAACTCCAAAGAGTTGGATTCATCAGCACTGGACCCCAGATTCTCAGTTCTCATACACCACTGCACCCCAACTTCCAGCCTTCCCAAACCCAGCAGATTCAGATGGGGGCTGACTTTTTAAATGAGGAAGTCAACTACATGATAAATTTGCATTTGACACAAAAACAAAAGAAAAAGCAGGGAATCAAAATCCATCAAAACCAAAAAAACTTCCTTCAAACTCCCACAAATATTCACACGGGAGAGCTGATCTTGTCTGAGGGCAGGGGGATGAACAATGGCAGACCCTTCCAGTCCTGCTTTCCATTCATTTCCACAAATCTTTCTCCTTTTCAGGCACTCCTTTACACACAGGAGTCTGTGCTAGGCTTAGGATTTGGTTCTTCTAAAGCAAAGTCAATACCCCCCATTTCTGTTTGCTAAGCCATCCCCAGTGAGAAGTGCCCTGTGAGCAGACAGAGCCTCAATGACCAGCCACAGCAGCACAGCCCTGTGGGGAGAACCTCACCTAAAAAGTTGTTTTACTTAACACCAACTCAATAAACGTTCCTTCTTACAGAGGTGCATTTTTAACCACGTAGATGAAACTTATCCGTATTGCAGTTTCAAAATACAAGCTCTGGTAAATAGTGCACAAAAATGCAAAGCTTAGGGTTAACACAGCACTCCCCCGTTTGTCTCTCAGCAGCCAGGACACGCTGCTGACTCAGCTGGATTTTGATACTCCTTATCTCTCACACAAGGCAGAGAAACCAGAACAAAATTCCTAAAAACCAGAACAAAATTCTCTTCCCAGCAATTAAAGAAGTGACGCAGGCATAACAAGGATCTACGTGCAAAGTCCACGTCATGGAGCTCGTTAAATGCTATGGAACGCATTTTAGAGAAGGATTTTATGGATTTTTTAACTTTCAGAGATTATATTGTCTTAACCTTCCTCAGCAAAAGTAGTTTCTTTGATAGGGGAATCAGTAAGAATTAAAGCTTCTGCAGATATAAGGAAAAAGAGTTGTATAAAATTCTATATGAACACGGTTTTACAAAATTACAGACATGGAAAAATACCAGAAAACAACTTGATTATTTGAAATCTGTGAAAAAAATTCCGTCACCCAGTTCTCCAAAGTGTTCAATGTTTTTAGTGAAGAGAAAAAAATAGCAGAAATACAACTATTTCAAGAAACAATCACAATCTTTCAATCTTAAAACTAAGTTAAATTATGGATTCGAAGTAGGTTGATTCATTCAAGCCATCTGCTCTTTTATTGACATGAGAAAAAAATGCAAATAAATAGAAATATTCAGAGCATGTTTATCTGATTTCTCCCATTTTTCCAAGTCCTACAGGGACCTGCTCCCCAAAGGTCAGAGGAGAAAATAATTAAAATTTTGCTCTTCTTCAAAAACAAACAAAAAACCCCCAAACCCATTATAAACCAATACCAGTATCAAGATTCCATATGCACATTGTTACATTTCAGTCCTTCTATCATATGTAAACTAATGCTAAAAATGTGTGTTCATCCAGATATTTTCTTCAGAGGCAGAACAACCACTGTTTATACATGTTTGTAAGCAGAATGAAAAGAACCACAGTGCACACATTTGTGCCTCTCACATACACATACTTAAGCCAATGCATTCAAGCATTTTACATTCCCATGTTTGGGACTGTAAATGTGTCAAGATAACCCAAACAACACTGGCAGCAATTCTTTACACATTGTATCGCTATCAAACACGACATTTATTTTACTTAGACAAAATCCTAATGCACGCACAGCAAAAAAGCATTTTTTAATCTCACCTCTAGTATGCATTTATCATAAAATGTTAGAATTAATATAGAGAACTCAAAAACAGTTGACACCTCCAGAAGGAATTAAAATGCAGGTTCTTGGGATAACTCCTAAGTTTACTCTTCCTTCCAACACAGTAATTTAAATAAATTTACATGAAGCACTGATATTCCTGAAAAGGCTTATAAACAATTTAGACAGTTACAGTGGAGTAATTCTCTCACAAAAAATCCCCAAACGAAACAAAACCAAACATCTGAACTTGGGGACAAACCAGACAGTACTTGGTGTTACTTTTGGATTGGACAGCTGAGTTCACAAAATAAGCAGGGTAATAATTCTGCCAAAAAAACCTTCAATCTGGTATAAATACAAGTGTTACCTTTTTTTTAAGGTTATGTTTTAAATTCTTTGCAGTACCTGCAGATGTTATAAAGCAACAGGTTGGCCATTTCTGGATCAGTAGGACTCTTCTACTGAAGGGACAACTTTTAGACATTTTATAGAACGGTCATTCTGTAGAATGCAGAAGGCAACTGAGAATATTCAAGCACAAATATGTGAAAAACAATGACTAAGAGTAAATATTGCCTAACTTAGCCTTGCCGTACCTCTAAGGAACGCAGACAGAGCTCCATTAGCCCTGCAATGTGACGTGAGGCAGCATCATCTAAATGAAATCACGTTCATCACCGCAAACCCATTTCCAACGCCACCCTCCCGCATTCTGTGTGCTCAATAAAAAGCATCCCATCTAGTGATGGGCACAAGAGATACCCTGTTTCTGATTCGTTCTTGCAAAAGGGAATATTTTCCAAAAGGACGTGTCTCTGGCTATCTCCTTTCAGCCGTTCCCAAGGCAGAAAAGGGCAGGATTTTACCCCCAGTCCATTTACCCGCAAACCTCAGGCCACCAGTGATGAGAGATCCCAGCACACCACTCCCAATGAGGCACCAAACTGCTTCAGAAGACAGAAAACTGTCCGCTTGCGGTTCATTTTGCTTAAAATCATAAATGCACGGTGCATGTTCCCTGCGTGCAGAAAGGAGATCAGGAACAGTGTGGGATTAACTCACCTGGGGGAGGTCTGCCACCGCCAGCTCTGGGATCTGTACAACTGCTCAGAGGTCACCATCTCCTGTGGGATTAGCCCAGTGTATCAGCGTATCAGGCTGATAATGGCAAGGTTTGGGTTTGATTCCTGGGTGGGCCACTTAGTCTAAATATAAATCTGATGGTTCTGGTGGGCACTTCCTAACTTGGAAGGAATGTAGCATAACAAGGCGTGTGTCAATTTCTTGTAGTAGCACTGGCTGTAACCATCAGTGCTCATCACAAATAGCCCCCTACACATCATCTCTTTCATTAGTATGACTAAATATTACTAGAAAGCTATTTTTAGTAACGAGTGAATAACTGTTCCTCCAAGGGGAGGGCCTGAGACTCTGCCCTGGAAGAGCGGAGATGCGGCGATCCCTCACCTGACACCGTCTCGTGTCTCTACGGGATGTCCCCGGCTGGCTTTAGGCCGTGTCCCGGCCGGCTTTAGGCCGTGTCCCGGCCGGCTTTAGGCCGTGTCCCGGCCGTGCCCCGGTCCGGACTCGGCTCGGTGCCGGCGCAGCCCCGCTGAGGGAACGGGCGCGAGCTCTCCCCTCACGGACCCGCCGCGCCCACCGCCGCCCGCCAGGGGGCGCCCGCGCCCGCCGCCGCCCCGCTTCCTGGCGCGCGCCCGTCGCCTCGCTGACGTCCATGCCGGGCTGCGGAGGGGCCATGGCCAGCGACTTTTACCTGCGCTACTACGTGGGGCACAAGGGGAAGTTCGGACACGAGTTCCTCGAGTTCGAATTCCGGCCCGACGGTGAGAGCGGGGCGGGGGGCCGGGGGAGGTGGGCCGCGCTCCCGGAGGGTGGGCTAGGGGCCCGGGTAGCCCCGGCGTGGTTTAATGCCCGGCCTCTCCCCGCAGGTAAACTGCGCTACGCCAACAACAGCAACTACAAGAACGATGTGATGATCCGAAAGGAGGTGAGGGCAGCGCGGCTGAGGGGTTTGTGCCAGCAAAAGGGGCTCTGGGAAGGGCTCGGGTCGGGGCGTTGTGGGCAGGGTCGTATTTATTTCTCTGCCGGAATGTTGTGCCCAGGCTTATGTGCACAAGAGTGTGATGGAGGAGCTGAAGAGAATAATCGACGACAGTGAAATCACAAAAGAAGATGATGCTCTGTGGCCTCCTCCTGACAGAGTGGGCCGACAGGTAGGGTGCGCAGTGTCTCTTCTAATTGCTCTTTAATTTTCATATGTTAGCTCCTTGGAAACATAACTAAACTTTTTCTTCAACACAGTACTGTTTCCAGCCGAAAGGGAAACAAATACTGCTTTAAAATCTGAGTAGTGCCTCAATGGCATTGTAGTTTCGGAAGCTAATACAACCCACAGTCGTGCTGTACTTTATGTATTTGTTATAGAAATTTGTAATAAAAAATAAAATTATCACAGTAGTGAAGTATTTCTGTAGCTCGTGCCATGAAGCAGTGAGTTCCTATAACCTTTTATTTTTCAGGAGCTCGAGATAGTAATTGGTGACGAGCACATCTCCTTTACCACGTCAAAAATTGGTTCCCTCATTGATGTAAATCAGTCCAAGTACGTACTCTGCTCTTCATGCTGCTCTTGTTTCGATTTATTAATCTGTATTAGAACTTCCTGATTATTTGGTATGTGTATTTTATACTGTTTGAAAGTACAAATCAGCTGCTGGGGGCACCAGTGCTCTGTGTTGCAGCACAGTGTGCCAAATGCCTTTAGAGTGTGATGTTACAAGGCTGCGTTCTCAAACTCACCGAGAGCACACCTTGCTGTAGGAGCCCTGTTACACACATCCAGAGTCTGAGCTGCCATTGGCCTGTTTGTACCAATTTCTTTGGGACAACCAAGATATCTGTATTTCGCCTAAGCTTGAAAGACTGACCGTTGGGGAGGAGGTGGGGCTGAAATCCTAAGTGCTGTTGATACTTGTTTTCATGATAAAAATGCATATTTTATAAAGACTTTAAATGTTCACAGTTGGAGTACAGAATATTTAATCAGTCAGCGTAGAATGAAACAAATCTGTTAATGTCTAAGAAGACATCTAAAAAATTCCCATATAGACTCTGGGTTTTTTTAATACATTGACTCTGTAACCTGTTCTCTAAGAGCATCAGTCTTAATTTTTTTTTTTTTTTTCCCCTTTCATTCCTTCTGTTGTGCACTGCAGAGACCCAGAAGGCTTGAGAGTGTTCTACTACCTGGTCCAGGACCTTAAGTGTCTCGTCTTCAGTCTTATTGGACTCCACTTCAAGATTAAGCCAATTTAAATCAAACAAACTGAAGTTTGTGTTGCAGTGTTAGCAGTAGGGATGGGAAGAGCGGATCCTGTGTCTGAAATTTTTTTGTATTTTAGATTATTTTTTTGATTGTTCTTTTTGTTGTTGTTACAAACTGTCAATGACTCAATAAAAGGGTGAGATTTGCGTTTTTAATTTTTAAGCTGTGGTGATAGACTGACTTCTAACACTTCGTTTATAATGGTGCTTTCAGTGTCACTTCACTTGTATCACCCACACACTGTACTTCTCTACGCAGCAGTAGAAAAAGGAATGAAGCCTGGCTCTACGAAATGAAACTTCCCAGCTGTCAAGGCAAACTTTTGTTACTGTCCTGAGCTGGGTGTTCTGCTGGCCAGACAAGAACATCTGACGCTGCACAGGATAAGTGGTTATAGCAGACACACATCCCGGCCCGGGGTTACCCGCTTGCCTCCCGAGCAGAGACGAACAACAGGGCACCCCCGAGCCACCCAGGATCGTCACTGATCGTCCCGCTCAGCTTCAGAGACGCCGAAAAGTAACCTAGGATGTATTTACTTCAGTTCTAGCCTAGCAGATCTGTTGTGCAGCCTTAGTTAAATGACTTTGAGGGGTCCCCCGCAGACTCTGAGGGTGGACCCCATGGCAGCGCTGCCAAACCGTGCTTTTGCTTTCGCTTAACTCGTCTGTGTCTTATAAGAAGATGCTACGATTAAAAGAAAAACCAAAAAACCTCCATAAACTAAAAAAAAAAAAAAAGAAAAAAAGAAAAAAAAGGTGATTAATTGACGTGTAACGTTGCAAACGCCAAGTGCCTCCCGCTTTCCCTCCGCTGCCCACACGCGCCTCCCGCCATCCCGCGCGGCGGGGCGGTGGCAGCCGCCATCTTGGCTGAGGGCAGACGCGGCTTCGCGCCGGCTCAGCCGGGCAGGGAGCGCGGAGCCGCCATCTTGGCTGAGGGCACGGCCGCGGGGAGCGGGGAACAGGGAATTCCACAGAACCGGCGCGGCCATGGGGGTAGGTGAGAGCTTTGGCCGGAGCCCCGCGGGCCACGGCGGTAGGGGGAAGCCGGGCCGGCCGGGGATGACGCCGCTCCGCCGCTTGCCTTGCAGAGGATCGGGCTGCAGCTCCGCGCCACGCTGGAGAACATCACCCGGCTGCGGGCCGAGGGCCAGGACTTCCGATGGTACCTCAAGGTGCGGGGCCGCGGGGCCGGGGCCGGGAGCGGCGCATGTCCCTGATTATTGACAGATTCCAACCTTCCGATTTGTGTTCTCCAGCTGAAATGTGGGAACTGCGGTGAAGTCTCCGAAAAGTGGCAGTACCTGCGGCTGATGGTGCGTGTGCCCCTCGTAACCCACCTCTGAGCAAAAATGAGAACACAAACCTGCCGCTAACACGCGTATCCGCATCAAGGATGTGACAGCTTATCCTCTAGATGAGATCGTTTCTCAATAGCTGTATGCATTTAGAAAATTGTCATGTTCCATATTGAAAGACGTATTTGGAGACTGTTGACATATTCCATTTGAATGGTGACCGTTGATAACAAAGTATTACGTCTGTTTTTAAAAACACCTTTCTGTAAAAATTTCATTTAAAAAAACATTTTGAAGTGGTATCAAAATAAGGTTGTGCCCCTAGCATATTTCTCTGATGCTGATGGAATCCTTTTGGAGAAGGTTGGGTAAATCAAGATGATTTAAGCATGCTAAATCAGCATTTGGAAGCTGAAGAAGCAGGATAAAATTTGTCAGGAATACTCGTGTGTTCTTAGCAATAATCATCCCTTTTTGTTGTGTACAGGTGAATGGTAAGAATGTATTTTGAGGAATCAGTAGAGCATGCCTATATGGCTAAGACAGAAATATCTGTTATTCCCTATTGAAAGAATAGAACAGAATTATTCTTTGATAATTGCAGCTTGTTGAATTATTAATCTCTGTAGTAAAAAAAAAAAAAAAGCTGCCTTGTTGCAGTTTTTTTAAAAAAGTTAAAGATCATTGCAGAAACACCTTACCTTTGCAGAGGTTTCCAGTGGCTCAGAAGTGGTTAAAAATGTCTCTCCTGTCATGGATTTTAGGACAGTGCTCCCCTGAAAGGCGGCCGAGGAAGCGCCACGATGGTGCAGAAGTGCAAGCTGTGCTCCAGGGAGAACTCCATCGGTACGTGCTTAGACACTGACCAGGCATCATCCATTTTACAGCTTGTCTTTTTGCTTGACACAGTTTGTAAAGAGCTTTCACCAGGGATTTCTTCCCTTCTACACTGGTGCTTGAGTTCCCAACAGGCACATTCTGGACATCACGTTCAGGGAGAGAGCAAGGCCTGGTGAGTCCAGGCTTCTGCATGAACAAGACTCATCGGTATTGTTATTTTACTAAAGCATGCAAATCTTTTTGGTATTGGTTTGGAAAAAATGGTGCAGTGTAAACTTCTCAGGAGAAGGGAGAAAAATGGAATTCTACCTTTTGAAGACAAGCTGCAGGAAATGCTTGCTGACTTTGTTTCTTTTACTTTGTATAAGGAAACTGCTGTGAAAGAAGATCCTGGTGCTTGGTTTGTGCTGAATAAAACTGAAGACATAGTGCCAAACACTTGTATTTTTTTTTTTTTTTTTAGATATTTTAAGTCAGACAATCAAGCCTTACAATGTAAGTTTGTTTCCTCTTCTATGTAACAAGTGAAAGATAAGCATTAACAGTATTTTGAGTTTTTGCTTTATCGTCCTCCTTCAAGAACACAAAAAGCTGGTCTTGTCCCTAGACAGAAATTGTCTTGTAGACTGCACAGTCTCAAGTTTAGAATCATCCATTTCAAAAGCCATCACAGAACGGTATCACCCAAATTAGAGATGATTATATAATGCCCCTCTAGGTTTCCTTTTGAAGGCTTCCTCCTGGCAGATTAAGAAATTCTAGTTAGTGACCACCTAGGATTTTGCTCTCACTAGGGGCAGCAGGGATGAGAGTGCTGCCTTTAAAGCAATCCATTCCTAGCCTAATGCTTGTCACTGTCTCTATTAGATGGAAACTAACGGTTTTCTGACTCAATTACAGGCTGAAGACAGCGAGAAATTCAAAACAATTGTGGAGTTTGAGTGCCGAGGTCTGGAACCAGTTGACTTTCAACCACAGGTGAGTTCTTATTTGTGATTTGTTTCTGGTTTTAAAAGCACTTCTACTAGAGTGATAAAATACACACTATTTGAAATGGTTCTGGAATATCTTAGACCTTCCCAGATTCTCATCCTTCCACAGTTCCTTGTTTTACTTTCTTTGACTCAGGAAAAAAAACCAAACCAAGCCCCAAACAGCTAACACAAACAACTGGTATTCTCTGTGCCAGTAAAATCTAAAAGCACACCTTGGACTCGTACTCAAACTGCCTCACTCTGTTAATCTGAATTCATCTGAGAGATCTTCACTGTTCAGGTTATTGCAAGAGAGAGTCTTTCCAAAAGGCAAAGTGCAGCATCAGGCAGAGCACCACTTGCTCCTTGGTGTGTTACAGAACTCATCAAGCTCAGGTGTGTCCTCCAAAAACAAACCTTATCTTTGGGGTTGACCAGAGCCACAGGAAATGAACACTGGCAGTTTTCCATTTGCAGCTTGAGCAGACAAAGCCTGAAGATCACTGGCAGTTGCAGGCTGGTGCAAAGTAACACCTCGAGGTTCAGAGTTAAAGGATTCTTCAGGGCCAGTCTGCAGTGACTCATCTCTTGTGCATGGTCATGCTCTATGCCACTTAACTCCCTGCTATATTTAACCTATTATTCCAGTGGGATTAGGTGTAAATAGACTGACAAATATAAACCTGTCTTATCCTTCTCTCAGACTGAGATGCCGTGCTACAAAACAGCCCAAAAAAGCTAATTTGATCTAAACAGAATCTCCACTGCAGTGTGCTGGGAGAGGTCTTTAAGTGGAGTCCATCTTTTTGATGAACGGTTATTCCTTTATTCCGGAAGGGTTATTAGTTTATTCCTGCTTTGCAACCAGACTTAGAAACTTGCATTTCAAAGAAAAATCTATGGGAAGACTACAAAATGCATCCTAGCTGTCAATTTTATCTACAGAACAAAGACCTCACAGCTGTAACAAAAGTTTTAATTTAATATTCTGAGTTTGATGCGCTTGACTGGAGAGTACTTGAATCCCTGAAGAGGTATTTCAGTGAATTTTTGGATGCCTAAATTGGTAAATGAGTTTTCTGATGCTCAAATGACTCCTGCAGTTCCGAACAATTCTGCTGTTCCTACAGAAGATAAACCAGAGCACCTTCCTAGAGCTGTCCTTTCTCCACTCTTTAAAAACAGTGATGGCAGCGAAGAACTGTCCCCTGTGAAATGCTTGTTTGAGATAATAATCTGTTCCCTCAGCCAGCTGATCCTCCTTGCACACAAAGCTTGCTTGTCACTTGTGTACCTAAATCCAATACAAGCTGCTCCTTCTCTAGAGTGTCTTGGATTCTGACAATATTCACGCTAGAACTATTAACTGTCTTCCACATTTTCTATTACTTTCCTTGCAGTGTATTATGAAGCTATTACGCCTGTGTGGACTCTGCACATAAAGCTTTTAGTAGTAATTGGATGCTGCTACATAAACTTAGAAACAAAGGTTTAACATTATCTAGAATAGTTGGAAATACTTTTTTTGCTGGGAAAAATAGAGGAGCAGTGTTCCCTCATTTTACTCTGGTTGCTTAGATTGTATTTTCCCAATGCACAAGCAGGGCCCCAACCTTACACTGACTCTCACGAGGAAAGAACTTGCCCATTCTTTCTACCTAATCCAAAGGAAATATATTTTTGTGCTGAGCTACTTTCTTTAAATGTTTCTATGATCATATTTATTGTCAGTACAACAATATTTTTAAAACTTTCTGCAAATGTGTTTGCAGGCAGGGTTTGCTGCTGAAGGTGCAGAATCTGGCACGCCTTTCAATGACATAAACTTGTTAGAAAAGGTACGTTGTCTTGGTTTCACTAGCAAAACTACTTCTCCAGCTTGCCTTCCCCACGTCACTAGTCCAAAATACAAACCCTGGACTGGTTCTGCTCTTCCTGTAGCCACAGGAAGGCCACAGCTGAAGAGAGAAACTGAATCAAGTATGAACAAGCAGCATTACTAACAGTGTAATTTTAGAAGTATGGATTTGTTAACTTAGCTGCTGACAAAGATTTAAGTCACTCGGGAATTCCAGAGAGCAAGAGCCTGGAATATTAAATGGCTGGGGTTATTAAAGTGGTGAGTTGATTTTTCTAGGAAGATCCCTGCCCACTGTCCTGTGCACAGAGAGGTTAAAAAGTAATATAGCCACTGTCCTTCAAAGCTCAGGATGATGACACCAGCATTGCAAATCTTCCTGGGCTGTGAGCAGGAATCTCAAGGTCAAATCTGTTCCCTCGTATCCTACTTGGCAAGGATCTGCTTGTCTGCTTACCCACGTGACCAGAGTATTGTAAATGATAGATAATCCTTTCACCTGCCATGGTTGCTTTTATCTGGCATGGGGACAGGCTGGGGACTGCATAAGAAAATAATGCCCCCCATCCCAATCCCCGCCCCCCCCCCCCCCCCCCCCCCCCCCCCCCCCCCCCAAATATATATATATAAATAAAAACACTGAGACTGAAGCTCATTTAATTTCAGGTTAGTGCTCTTGCTACTCTCACCTGTTAAAACTTAAGTTTCTACAGATATCTAAGACCCAAACTTGGAGTAATGTTTAGTTCCAGTTTGAATTCCAGTCTGTGTGCATTCTGTCCTCTGTGACTAAGACTGAAATCTTATTTCCCACAGGACTGGAATGACTACGATGAAAAGACAAAGGAGTCTGTTGGAATCTATGAAGTTACCCATAAATTTGTAAAATGCTGAAGTTCATACCTGTAACAAATTATGGCTTTTGATGGAGGTTATTGATGGAGGAGCTGTAAACCTCGCATGTGCAGCTTCCTTGGAGTTATTTTTTACATTGCTGCACTTCAGACATGGAAACCTAAGTTCACAGAATCATTAAGGTTGGAAAAAAGCTCCGAGTTGGAGTTCAACCTTTGACCAACATCACTGAGTTGTACTTTCTGTCCCCAGCATGCCCTAATAAAATATTTCCCATGGAGCACTTTGAGGTGGCCTCACTACACACTGGAAATAGTACACATTGACTGAACTGTGCCATGTCCTTAATGCTGTGGGGTTTTGGAATTACATGGTGGTGGTGGACTGTAGCTTAGCTAATGGATGGAGTAACCACTTGCACAGCTTACAGCCTTAATGGTTTTATTAGCTGGTCACCAGGAAGCAGCCACATGTTTGATTCTCTAACATAAGGAAATAAAGTCCTCCCACTCACCACTCCTGTCATGAGGAAATGGCTACAAGCATTAGTAAAGGCACTGTGTGAACTGTTCAAGGGAACAGCTACACCTTTAAGCAGCTTTCTGCCACTTCAGGTAAAGACTGAGGTGAGTTTCCTGAGAACACTTACAAAGCTTGACTGGTGCACAATCCTCTGAAAAGCAAGTTACCTTTCCAAGAATGTCATTTAGTAAACCTCATTTTTAGCTGAAAACAGACTTTGTACTGCTTGGTGAGTGCACTCACAATCTTGCCAGCTGTTCTCATGTTTCAAAACAAAACAAAAAACCCACCAAACCCAAAAGGAAAAAAAAAAAGCCCAGCTAACTTTCAGTGAATCTTATTCACATTTTTGGTCTGATTGTTGTTTCCTGATACGTTATTTCTTGCATCTTCCCAAATTATCACCTTCCTTTCTTTGCTTAAATGAACAAAAAAAATCATGCCAAGTTTTGAAGTCTGTTTTAAAATAATCCTTTTCAGCTGAAAACTAGAACAGCACATTACAGGAGCAAAGCCTTCAGGCTTACATATGAAAAGCTTGCCTCTCCCCTGCTAGCACTTTTATTTCATACTTGCAGGACAGGGTACTGCTTACACTTACTGTGCTAAATTAAAAAGACCCTGGGAGAACCTGGCAGCTGAGATACCCAAAGGGAAGTAGTTTCTGAGCCTCTGAACCTGATCTGTCACATCCAACCAACGTGCTCAGACTTTGCTGTTCTGCTGATCTATTTGGTTGTCCAGGCCAGTGGGACATGAGCTGCATCAGTTTTACCAGATCACAGAAGCCAAACACCACTGTGCAATTCAGCTCCACAGAAAGAAAAAAAGAGTGGAAATCAAGAGGGCAAAAGGCAGGAATTCAAGGGCTACATACCAGGCAGAGTGCAGAATGCTTGCAGCAGTTTTCTTTCCAACCTTTGTAAGAAACATGAGCTATTCATGAAGGGTCTACCCATGCTGTATGATTTAGTTATGGCAATAAAAGAACTTTGTGGTTATTAACAGACAGCTTTATTAAAATACAGTCTTTTCAAGTCAATTTAACAACCCACTTGATTGCTGCAGGTTACTTAAGTCCTCCCACTTCATTTTTTTTGTGTCTCTAAAAGCTGTTAAAGGGGAAAGGCTTCAAGCAGTTGAGGCACAATCAGTTCTGATATAAATTCAAGTTTAAAGAGGTAAGTGTGACAAGTAAGCAAGCAAGCTTACTGCAAGAGTGCAAATGGAACCACTGTTCCATGTTTAAAATTATTGTGTGTATTTTTTTAAAACCGAACAGTTCAAGAGCAGTATCACAGTACTACAGTCTGGCCAAAAACTCATGGAACGGGTGTTCCAAGTTCATTAACTCAATAAAAATGCTTATTTTAGATTATGTGTTTTAAAAACACATGGATCTGTTAGTTAATTTGACGTAGTTAATGTCGGTATTTCCTGAAATGCATTTGAGGTCTGTAATTGATTCCTTTAAAATAAGAAATTTCCTAGTGAATCTAACAGTATTCAAGTTCAGTGATGACACATGAACCCAATTAAGCTGGGCAGTCTCGGCCATGCTGAACACTGATTAGTATGCCAGTTAGACATAATCTGCATCTTGTTCTGCACCTGTAAAGTGTCCCAATGTCTTTACGTCTTAACTACTAATTTTCTTGCCCTTTAAAACATTAAAGATATCTTCTAGTGACTTGTATATACACTGAAGGAATTCTTTCCCATTCCTAGCTGGGTAAGCAGAAACATTACAGCCTATCCAGTCATCTTGTACCTGATAGCCTACTCCAAAGCCATCAGACACCACGGGGCCAAAGCCCCCTAACTGCACAGCTGGGCTCACCAAGGTGCTGGTGGAGATGATGTTGTGGTTAAGGCGAGCGTAGGCTTGGTCTTGGTAGAAATCCGGCAGTGCCAGCCCCTTGGATAAGGCCAAACAGCGCAGGCTGAAGAGATGCCGGTCAAAGCCCTGGCCTGGTGAAAGAAATAACAGCTATGAGAGAGGAGCCCGACTTCTGCGGGAAGTAAACTCACCTCAGCCACAAAAGAGGAGGTCTGTAGGACTGGAGTTTATTTTTGTACTCGTAGGAAATATTTTTGAGACTTTTCGTGCCCATATCCTAGGAAAATGGGGCTTGCTTGTTTTACTGCAGGCCTCAATAGGATCAGGAGAGTACAAAAGTGCAGTGTTAACAGACAGTTTGGATAATACCTCACATTCTTTGAATGTTCTATGTTCATCTGAAAACACAGACAAGTTATTGAATGCAAAAAAAGCCTCTCCTAAAAATTATAACTATAAAGAGGAAGAGCATCTTGCACCAACAAAAGGAGGCAAATTTTAGGCTCTAGGATAATATTCAACAGTCAGTTTTACTGCTGTCAATTTTAATGTTTCTGGGAAGGACTGTTCAAAAGAAAGGATTTAGGAAAATGCCAGGAGTAGCATGGCCAAAGAATGAGTTTGATTTGGAAGCTGTTAAAGCCTTTATCCCCTGCAGAGATAAGACAGCACCTCCTCAGACGTAAGCCAAAGTTCTTGTTCAACATGCACTAAGTATTTATGAAATCTTCAAATAGTCCAACTGTTCTAAGGACAAAAACTGAGGTATAAAACATTCCCAATACATGGAAGGTGATGTGGGAAGCACAGAGGCACTCCTTTCCATCAAAAGAAAGAGAATGAGGGAATGCACTTTGAACTGCAGCCTTCTGCTACTGTTTTTGTCAAGTTTACATTGTACAAATACAATACTCCATCAACATTAAATTATTTAGTTGTAAGTATTTACATCAACCTTAACAGACATTTTAGTGCAAAAGGAGGAGTGCTGGATGCACTCCTACTTACCCATAGCAGCCTCCTTCGTCAAACGGCCGTGGTACTTGGAGCACTCCACTATCAAATTCTGCAGCTCCTCTGTGCTGTGTTTGGAGAGCTCCTTGACAAAGGCTTCAGAGCATTTCTTTGTGTGGACAGTGGCAGGACGGATGGTTTCCGTACGGCCGTGCTTGAAAGCCGCGGTGCTGCAGGACTCGTACGTGGCAACGGTCTGGTCGTACTGGCGAAGGAAAGCCATCTGGAAAGCCAGCTGAGCCACGGCATCTGGGCTCACCTTCTTCTGCTTTAGAAGCTCCTTGCCCCCTTCTTGGAACTGAATCATGTCAACAGACAGTGATTCTACAGTGGCATCAAACTTCTGTTTGGCTTTGGTAATCCCTGCTTTTAAGGCATCGTCCAGCTTAAAGTCAAGTTTCTGCACTGCTTTGGAAGAGTCAACTGAAGCAGGCTGGGACTGGGGACTGATGGCCGGTGTCTTGGTGCTGTCTTTAAAAACCTCATTCTGGAACCTGAGCACAGCCACACCATCTCCCCAGGAATGTTCAAAATTAATCCCTGCTGTGCCATCCTTAGTTATGATAAGATTAAAGGATTTGTCATACCAGCGGTTTGCAGCATCTCCATGCAACATAGTGTGGGACAAGTGCACGAAGTCTTTAACGGGAAAATCATCTAAACTTAAACAAAACATGGCAGAGTCTACTTTCTGAAGAGCTTCTTCATTGCCATTCTCCAGTAGCTTCTTCCTCAGCAATGCCCACGTATCTCGGTTTTCACTGGTGAGGTAGCCAAGAGGGAAGGCCGGGGCCGGACTGTTGTCACTAAGGATGTATTTCAAGTGTGCTTGTATTTCTGAGGGTTTCAACATGTTTCCATCTCTATCAATAACATCAAACACATAAAAATTTCCATTTCTCAACACTAATAAATGTTTTGCCTTTTCATCTGTATAAAGCTCATCTTTGTTGAGCTTAGGAATCCGCGTAGAATTGAAGAGCCTGAAGTACTGAGACATATCTAGGGGGTAAGCATTGACCATGTAGGCACCAAACCAAGCAACTGAAGAAGGCACAAACCGGATAATTTTTTTAAACAGCTCAGTGTCACTTTTTTCTGGATTAAGGTGAAAAACCTCTGGTTCAAGGTAACCAGCCCTGAAGGTCTTCATAAAACGTATGGCAGAAACAGTCATGTTTGTAGCTCGGATGAGCTGATCGTTGTATTCTGATTTTGGATCAGGATTAAAAGACATAAACGCATTAAAATTCAAAACAACAGGCTCACGTGCTTTTAGGTACATGTCAAACCAAGGACCTGAAAATTGAGAGATGAGAAAGAGGTCAGAATATAAAAGCAGCTGCCTGAGTCATACCAGAGGGTCGTGTAGATAATGGATAAACACACACTAAAGTGCTTTTAAACAAGACAAACATGAGCAATAATTCACCCAAGGCTTCTCCAAACCCCCATTATGAAGCAGGATACTGTCAGCTAATCATAAAAATACTGAGTTTGGAATAATCCATGTCAAGGGTGTCCATGTCATTAGCAACAAGGGCCAACTCCCTGTTTTCTTTATGGCTCAATGATAAACCTTAACTCCCAGGACATACACTGCAGCTCCCCAGCGCAGTATTTTGGTGCACACCTCATATTTGGAGAGGTTCATGCCTTTACCTACCCCTAAACTATTAATTTCTGCAACTCTGTGTCAATGAGTGCATCTTGCTGAGGTTGAACCTTCTACCTGGACTGTAAGAAAGGCAACAGGTAGTTCCAGGGGCTAAGTTACAACTTTAATTACAGGTTCTCACAGGTAAGTAAGTAACACTCATCTACAGTTCTAAAACCACATCTGTCACCAACACGTAGCCTTTTAACTCCCAATTTCAAAGTCCAGGGCGGAGACAACTCTACATACTTTCAGAAACCAATTTCAAGTGGAACAGGTATTTTATGAGTCATAAAGAAGAAAAATAACTGAACAAAAAGCAATCCAGACACCCCACCATTCATAGACAAAAAGCAGCATACTGGTTAGCACCGATGAACAACAAAAAACCACCACTTAAAACCCAAGACGTTGTTCAAAGTGAATGGAAAGTAAAATACAACAAACCAAGCAGCAGTTTTTGTGAAATAATCTGGTATTCTCTAAACTGAGTGGCAGCTAACAGCTTAACAGGCAGTCTGAACAGACAGCAAGGACAGAAGTGCATTCACTGGGCAACATGGAAACTTCTGCTTCCATAGGTATTTGATGGTTTTGCTAATACTTTCATGAGCAGACACTTGGATATGGAAGCAATAATAAAGCAGAATAATCAAAATCAATATATACATGCTCCCCTCTCCTGATTTGTTTCTGTTTACTCCCATTTT
Source organism: Hirundo rustica (assembly GCF_015227805.2). Taxonomy (NCBI): domain Eukaryota; kingdom Metazoa; phylum Chordata; class Aves; order Passeriformes; family Hirundinidae; genus Hirundo; species Hirundo rustica. Next base: position 5,532,838 of record NC_053458.1, read on the forward strand.
CCTATTTCTGTTGCTCCTTTTCTTTGGCTCTTTAAAATAAGATAGTTTTGTAGTTTTAAGGGCTTTTAAGTCCCAAATACTGACCACTTCTGCCTCTTAAAAGTTATAGTTTAGTACAACTGAACTTAGTTATACTCTCCCCTCCCTCAAAGTTTAGTTGTCTTGCTAAATAACATGGAATTATTACTTAAGGGAAGTGCCAGATAGGCTCCTCTTTAACTTAAATCCTATAAACTCATGAAAAAATACCACTGTTCCGGTATCCATCTACCCAGAATTCTGGTAGAATAGATGAAGTTAGATAATGAGCATTCTTCTGTTCAGCAGCCCCTGAAATTGCTCAAATACAGCCACAGAGAGTGTTCACAGCAAGTTAATCCAAGTTTCTGGGTTACTTAAAGCTTCAGCCTATTACATTTATGGCATTATGAGCAGTTATGAAGTGTGATGATCTACAGACTTGTCCTACACCCAGCAGGCCAACAAACCTGTGATATAACTTGTATGCTTGTTCTGATTGTCTTGAGCAACCAGCTGGTCATGCAGCTCTCTTCCAATCCCCTTTTCAAAGGCACGAGCAAGTTCTTCAGTTTTCCTACAACAACCAAGAAAAGAGTCAAAATGCTGTCACAAGTCACATTTTTTATGTTAACACATGGCTTTGAAGCAGAACATGACACTGCAATGTGTGTTTGTCCATACCTGAACTGGTCGTCATTTAAAAGCGGTTTCTGGGCATTCAGGTATCTCGTAATTGTATCTTCCAGCTTGGGAACTGGCAGTCTGAAGGAAGTGGAACACAGAGATGCGAACTTGAGAGCAAGGGTGTGAATGAAACCTGTGTTTCTTTCGCAGTCATCCTTCTTTGCCTCCTTTCTTCCATATCCTTCCTGATACTATTATATATACTATACATACAGATATATATGCACACTATACTGTATATACTATATATTATATTATATTATATTATGTTTAAATTGGGTTACTACTTATGTATATTATCCAAATGCCTCCTAAGTTTCTTGTGGAATAAGAGAAGCAAGTAACTAGACGGACACCAGTCAGCACACCATAATGTTCTTGGGAAATACAGCAGAAAACCAATTTGACTGTCTTTTTACAAAGGTACTGCAGGGATGGGAGCTAATCCCTTACAGCACAGTGACAGGAACCGCTGCTAGGAGAGGCAGCTCTGCAGATGGAATATCTCGGTTGCCAGCCCTGTTCGGGTCTCCCCCTCACAGCTGGGTGCTGGACATCTCTTTCTCACTGACTTCCTATTCGGTATCTTTGTCAACTTCTCCGAGTCTGAGTTCTGTTTCCTCTAGCACAATCCCGTTACACTCACGGGGTTACTGTGGCGCCAAGGGGATGTTTCAAGTTTGTAAGGGGTTGTTACACTGACACTGGCAAAGCCGCAGCCGCTCCTCTGCAGACAGCGGGAAGCGCGCACGGAGCGAGCCACGCACCGCGGCGCTCAGGGCGGACGTTCCCTCTGCCCTCTCCTCACAGCGGACACCCCGGGCCGCCGCCGCCGCCCCCTGCCAGCGTCCCCCCGGAGCGGCGGGCCCCGCCGTACCTGGGCAGGCTCTTCTGGTAGTGCATGGTGGGCACGATGCTGCGGTGCAGGAACTCGGCGGCGCCCGCGCCGCTGTAGCCGCGCCGCCCCGGGGCCGCCCTCAGCAGCTGCCGCGCCGCCATGATGCGCGTCAGGCCCCGCCGAGCCCCGCCCGCCCAACGCCGAGCCCGGCCCGCCCGGCGCCGAGCCCCGCCCGCCCAACGCCGAGCCCGGCCCGCCCGGCGCCGAGCCCCGCCCGCCCAACGCCGAGCCCCGCCCGCCCAACGCCGAGCCCGGCCCGCCCGGCGCCGAGCCCCGCCCGCCCAACGCCGAGCCCCGCCCGCCCAACGCCGAGCCCGGCCCGCCCGGCGCCGAGCCCGGCCCGCCCGGCGCCGAGCCCCGCCCGCCCAACGCCGAGCCCCGCCCGCCCAACGCCGAGCCCGGCCCGCCCGGCGCCGAGCCCCGCCCGCCCAACGCCGAGCCCCGCCCGCCCAACGCCGAGCCCCGCCCGCCCGGCGCCGAGCCCGGCCCGCCCGGCGCCGAGCCCTGCCCGCCCAATGCCGCTCCCGGGGCCCTGCCCAGCACCGCCCCATCGACCCCGCCCAGCGCCGCTCCCGAGGCCCCGCCCAGCGCCGCTCCCGAGGCCCCGCCCAGCGCCGCTCCCGAGGCCCCGCCCAGCGCCGCTCCCGAGGCCCCGCCCAGCGCCGCTCCCGAGGCCCCGCCCAGAGCTGCTCCCGGAGCCCCGGGAACGAACGGGAAAAGCGAAGCGTTTTTCTGCTATTTCATCCAAAAGTCAATTGGATACGTGCTGCTAAGGCAACAAAGTTACCAGGGTGTTGGAGCGGTTCAGCATCAGTCTTCTTACGTACACGCTAACATTCTGATTCATTAATAAAATTTTCTGTAATCGTCTTGTTTTTCTGCAATCGCCTTCTTTTTGTTTTATGTTCAACATACAGGCTCCACTCTTTTTTTTTAAATTCCCCTCCCACATTTTTTTCTTTCTTCTTTTTTTTTTTTTTTTTTTTTTTTGTGTACATATCCATATGTCCTACTGACTACACAGGATTGAGATTCTAGCCCCAAGAAAGAAGAGTTTGATCTCTCCTGAGGTTTTTTTTCACTCATACATGTAACAACAAATACTTCATCACGGTGTAAAATTTAATATTGTAAACACACAACCTTGCTGTACTGCGGGGAATATTTTACATAAAAACATTGAATAATCTTAGAATATACCAGAAACTACAGCAATTCTTTCATAAGAAAGCACGGCATGCGGATGGTTATGGTGGTGTGTTTTTATCAGACACTCACTAGCATAAAAATCAGCATTGGGATTGAATGCGGACACAGCAAAGGAAAGGAAAGCAATCCCTGTGGCTTAGTCTGATAATCCTCTGAAAGTAAATTGGCCCTACTCTAATCAACATAGTGGTTGGAAGAAAAGTGAAATCATTTCACTTCCAAGATAATAAATGCCCAATGACAGAAGGTGTCCTCGCATGTTCCAGCCTGTGGCTATTTCCCCTTTGATGGGTGTCTCTCATGCTGCTCATTCAGCCTTTTTTTGGCAATGAAAACAAAAAACCCAAGGCTGCTTTAATTAATGAAGTCCAGTTTCACCTAGCTTGCCCTGCTGTGATAGTCCTGTTCAAAATGTTACCTGCTCTGCCCTTTGGGAAAACTGCTCCGTTCCCTCTTTGAATGCTGGCTTGCAGGGTTCCCTTTCTGGGTTCGCATGTCCAGACCCCAAACTGCTGAGGCTGAGAAAGGCATCGCCTTTTCCCCAGGAGCATCTCTTTGTTTTGAACTAGTCTTGTTTTAGAAATACTACTGCATTCTGTTCTAATTTTCCAGAGCCTCCTAATCTTCTTCCAGGCTCTTAATGATGTAGTTGATAATAGGATTGTTGGTATTAATTTGGAAAAATAATGCCAGCTGCTTGCTTGGTGGCTATTGGCAGAGGGGTGACCTTGCAGGTCAGCTAAGCAGAACTGGAAGTGCTTTGATCTGATCTGTACAGAGCCAGATCTGTGCACCCCAACAAGAGGAGCGAGTGAATTCTCTCCCCATGGGATGCTGATTCTTCCCCAAAGAGCAGGGAGGACAGCATGGCAGTGGCCCTGGACGCAATCCTCGCTCGGATCAAAGATGTTTGTAAAAGGAACGGTTTGCTCATCCTCTCGGTGTTGTCCGTCACCATCGGCTGCCTCCTGGGATTCTTCCTGAGGACGAGGCGACTCTCCCAGCAGGTAAGAGCGGCTCACAGCGTGTCCCCGCAGAGGAAATGCCGGACTTACATAACAAAAGACATACGTACCTTGGGGAACTTCAGGGTGGGCTTTTGAAGGTAAAAGTCACGTGGGTGTGTTTGTTAAAAGTGTTTCATTCCATCTGTTTGTCAATCTACGCTGTTCTCTGGGTCTTTTCACACATTCTCGAACAATAGGTTAGCAAAGGGTTCTGGCCTCTCAGACACCTGGAAGTGCAGCAGGGGCACAGTGGAATGTTGCAGGTATGGATAATAACAGTGGAGATTCAAGCTAGATGAAATGTAGCATTTCATATAGGCCTGGTAGTGCAATAGAGTGCAATATATTGCAATTTGCACTATTTTGGAACACATATAGCTAAAGAAAACACTGGGAATATTTTTCAGCATCAGAGGCACAGGGGTGCAGATGTTTATATTACACTAATGGTGTTTCATATTAATAAATTTGAGATTTCCCATCATTAGCAGAACATGTTACTGAAGTCACCTGGGGAATTCTCCCCCAGCATACTTCAACTAAGCGCTTTACTGGTGCTCATTTCTGCTGTATCACTCAGACTAGTATGTAGCAACATACATTAATAAATGCACTGTTTTGCATTGCTAAATGCACTGTTTGAGCACAAAATAGAAATCTCAGTTAAAAAATAAGGCATTTAGTAAATGCAACTAAATTAAACCAATTCTGTCTTCTGCTACTGCAAACCACTATCTGAACATCGTTTGTGTCCAAGCCATAGCTTCAAACACATCTAGGAAAACAGACAAAATGCAGAATGGAGAGATTATTCAGTTAACAGTAGTCTCCAAGAGATGTCATATGTCATTTTCATCTTCCTTTGTAAAGGACAAACAATGCAGCGTGTTCATTGACTAAGAACACATTATGTAATCTATTTAATTTTAAAATTACCTTTTAAAGCCTGCTATCTTTGCCACCTTATCTTTGCACCAAAGGTGCAGCTCTTAGCAATGGTGTCTGATCCACAGCTCTAGCAGCACTTATGAAGACAGTCAGTCTTTAGCTCAAAACAATAAGCATGTCTCCATGTATTTCCAGGAAATTAGTTACTTCCAGTTTCCTGGTGAGTTACTGATGAGGATGCTGAAAATGCTGATTCTCCCCCTGATTGTCTCAAGGTAAGTGAAGACAATAATTATTCCAATTACTTTTGAAGTTTCCTAAATGAAATTTGTCCTCACAATGGTTTACTTGTGTCTGAATTAGGTGACAGTGCCAGAGGCAACAGTGCTGCTGTACATTCATATTTACAGTGGAGCCATAAACATGTGTTTTAATTGATAGGATCATTTCTGCCATGCATCATTTCTACCTTATATAGGTATTAAAATTAATTAAACATTATTTAAAATTAATGTGTTGCGGGAGGTTCAATTTGTTTTTTTATTTCCCCTTGTAATGGAAGGACTTTTTCCTTCAAGCCACTTAGAAGTTAAATATATGGAATAAATAACCCACCTAATCAAAAAGCCTGCCTTAAATCTAAACAATTGAAATAATACACTATACAAAGCACAGTTAATTCATAGTGTCCTGCAGTATTTTGAGGTGTGCTGTACTATTATAAGTATTGAAAAATACTTATAATACTAACTTGTGTCTCCAGTGAACTAATAATATATCGCTGGCTTTGGCTGAAAGTGAAAGTGATTTCTTCATGCATTAAAGGCAGAACCTTTAGTGGTGGCACTTTATTGGTAGCAGAATTAATGATCTCAGTGCTGGTACAGACTGCTGAATGGCAGCTGCCTTTGCAGTGGGAGGGTGTAACTTAGGGCAGGCTTTTCTCCAAGTCTGACTGCCTTCCCACTGAGTGCAGTCACTGAGACACTCCAGCTGCATGGCCAAAAACTCTCTCGTGTGCCCAAGGCTGAGGGGTAATTAAAGAGATGGAAAGTAACAAAGCTAACTTTACCAGAGCTGAGAAAAAAATTACTGCAATATTTGGTTCCAGTTCTGGAACCTAATTCATACACCAAGACCTCATCTTCCACTTTGAGAAAAAAAGCAAGTTTCCAGTCTTCAGATCACTGACAGTTGCTGAAAATGAACATGATTAACAGCACTAATTTTATTTTTAAAACATTTACCCTGAAATCTGCCTTCTCATGGTTTTTCACAGAACAAAGCTGAGTCATGGTGCTTTGTGCACAAAACTGGTTTTATAACCATAGACCCACACCTGGTCCTGGCCTATGCATCTAGAGAACAAGACAAAACATGTAAATGCCATTTTTTTGTGAGAGGCGAAAGGAGATTTTTCCAAAGGAAACAAGAGTCTTACATGAGGAAGTGACATAGTAAGGAGGACAGAAAAGGCTTGGAGCAGATTTACATATCCTTCCCTAAAATGTGTCGTTCTTTAGATCCTCTTGAATATTTAGAGGTGTTAGGAAGAGCAGCAGCACAGTAGGAAAGAGCTGCTCTAGCACAGCCTGTGATGGCTCTGAGTTGCCTGGAGATGTGACAGCTCTGAGGCTCACTGTCACAGCAGCTGCACCGTATCCTCTGAGGTGGAAAGAGAAGAAACTTTACACAACTTCACAGGTTCAATTCTCCTTGCAAGACAATGTGGGTCCATCTCCCTATATAACAAACTAGCAGTGCCTGCTATTACAAACTGAAATGGCAGGGTTTGCAAGAACAAACCCTCCAGATACAGTGACATTCTTGTACAGTTTGGGCTTTTTTGCTGGTTGTCTTTTGGGGTTTTTAATAACAAGCACAGTGTTTTCCACACATGTATTTCATAAAATCAGTAACCCTGTACTCTGCATGCACATTTAAACTACATTTCTTTGTGGGTTTGGAATATCCTCAGCCTTTCCTGCCAGAGCAATGGCATTTAAATTATCTTTTAAATTACTCCATATTATTATTGTTTACAAAAGCCAGGAGCACAGTACCATAAAAAGAACTCCAAATATTGCTCTCCTAGTTGAAATTAATGCAAGTTTTTCTTTGAACGCAGAAGTAAAGAAATTATTTTTAAAGAAAAGGAGAGGTGAGAAAGGAAGATTAAAAGAGGGACTTGGTGCAAACTACCCTGTTTCCAAGTCTAGAGCTTATTTTGAAGGGTTGTAGCAGAAGTAAAAAGTGGCAACTGCATGGGTCAGAAGATTGACAATAGATTAGAAAATCTTCTACTTACAGACCACTAGCAGAAATCTAACCTTAAACAGAAATGCCTGAAAATTTGCACTCCCCCTCTTAACCTGATTGTTAGAGAGTAAAAACAGAACTTTGCAGATTGTATTCATTAGGAACAAGGAAATTATGATACAGTCAGGTATCTCTGAATGGTGTTTATTTTAAAAGTTGGATGCAGAGGAAATCTGTCAAACAGCAGGAGACCATTTCTTCAATGTGCAATGTGTTTCTTGATTTCCTGAGCTTTATTCCTGCTCCTGGAACTGCTCTATCACAGAGCTCCTGTACCTATTTCTGATGTCTCCTGTCATCTGTGGTCTTACTTCTTTCTTTTCCCACAGTCAGAAAGATCTTAGAAAAGCAACCACCACCCACTAGCCCATCAGTCTGAGCCCTGCAGGAGCTTTTGGTTTTGTTGAGGCTGGACCTTCATTAGGGGTGGGGGTTGATATTATTTCAGTTATCTGATTACACAGACAAGCTTCATAGCATCATAGAACAACTCTGAAATAAGTATATATTTATTGCACCCATCCTCTGCCTGAGATTTAGCCCTGCTCAGACCTATCAGTATCCCCTGTGTGTAGAGTTTGCTTTTCTCAGCCACAAGAACAGGTACCCACACAAGATGAACTTCTGTTGGCAAGATAAAGAAAATGACAAATAGCTGACAGTTAGTGTCTGCCCAAGGGATCCTCAGTACCAGAACCTGAGAAGACCAAATTTTAGAGCTGTAGTTACTCCATGTACACTGCTCACTTTAGGTGTAAACACAGGATACTGCTGTTAGACGTGAGAATGGAAATAAGAGAGAAGCTTAAGAGAGCTTGGAGAGAACAGGAGCCAAGTCTGAATTTGTAGTTACACATTTAGAAACTGTCCAAGCTCTTACTGCAGCCGGACAAGGAGATGTCCTCAACAAGCCTGAAAGATCATCTGCAGAAGCTCTGAAGTTCCCTGATTCTCTTTGGGACAGAGGCTTCGATCCTCATTTGACAGGGACAATGCAAATCGTCCCCGTTTCCTCCTTTTATGCAAAATGTTTCAACCTTCGACTCATCTCAGGTTTTCCAACAGGCAACATGCACAGTTGCCCGTGCATCCTTCCCTGAGAGTCCTGTTTATCAAACCCTTCAGGCAGATCCCTCTGCTCAGCTTTGTTAATGCCCTTTGTTTAAATGCCCTTTGTTTAAACGCCCTTTCCTCGCTCCTCTGGCATTCCCGGCGCAGCCACAGGTTCGGGCTGTCATACCCTGCAATGTCCCCTGCAGCCACCGGGCTGTGACACTCTGCAATGTCCCCTGCAGCCACCGGGCTGTGATACCCTGCAATGTCCCCTGCAGCCACCGGGCTGTGACACTCTGCAATGTCCCCTGCAGCCACCGGGCCGTGACACTCTGCAATGTCCCCTGCAGCCACCGGGCTGTGATACTCTGCAATGTCCCCTGCAGCCACCGGGCTGTGACACTCTGCAATGTCCCCTGCAGCCACCGGGCGGCTCTGCTGGGACACCGAGGAACCGCGCCTCGCTCCCCGAGCGCGATCCTTCCTGCATCCCGGGCATTGCCGGTACCACTGCCCGTGTTCCTGCATCCCGGCGATTGCCGGTACCACTGCCCGGGTTCCTGCATCCTGGGGATTGCCGGTACCACTGCCCGTGTTCCTGCATCCCGGGCATTGCCGGTACCACTGCCCGGGTTCCTGCATCCCGGGGATTGCCAGTACCACTGCCCGGGTTCCTGCATCCTGGGGATTGCCGGTGCCACTGCCCGTGTTCCTGCATCCCGGGGATTGCCGGTGCCACTGCCCGTGTTCCTGCATCCCGGGGATTGCCGGTGCCACTGCCCGTGTTCCTGCATCCCGGGGATTGCCGGTGCCACTGCCCGGGTTCCTGCATCCTGGGGATTGCCGGTACCACTGCCCGGGTTCCTGCATCCTGGGGATTGCCGGTACCACTGCTCAGGTTCCTGCATCCCGTGGGTTTCCCAGCACCACTCCCTGTCCAGAAAATAATAAACCTTCCACTGTCTTTCACTGTGGTTAGTTATAAATTTCCACAGACACACACACACACAGGATTCCTTCACCTGTTCCCAGGAGAAGTTGATTGGCAGAGATAGCTGTGCATCACTCGAGTTTCTCAACTTCTTAAATGCTTGAAGTAATCAAATCTGATGTCAATGTGTTTGTTATCTGCACAATACAAAAGACTGGGAAAGGAACAAAGACTCAACTTTCCCCTTAATATCTTCTCACACTTGCTGAAGACAGTATAAAGCCTCTGACCTGCTCCTGTCTGTGCCAGCTCCAGCGCAAGCCAGCCGTGCTGGCAGGCACCGTGCCACAATTCACACACCGTCACCTTCCTTCAGACCATTTTTGTCCTTGTGCCCATTCCCTGCCCCATCATCTTCGGCTCATGCTACCAGCTTTGTACTGATCAGCTCCCAGTGGGCCAGAACCTTGATTTTCAGTAAGCATGACTGCTTTGACTTAAGCTTTTTGTGGAGGCCAGTACTGAACCCTGATCTGTCACAGCTTTGAATTTTTGAACAATAGTATTGTGCTGGAATAATACGGAATAATTTACCACCGTTGAGGCATTTCTAATGCTGCTGTTTGGCATGGATTCCTTCCAGTAGGCAGAGAGCTCACACTGGCATTTTCCCCAGGACAGAAATGCACCTCTCCCTTTGTGTTCCAAACGCAGAGGTGCCAATGGGCCTGCAGCGGAGGAGGAGACCCGGCTCCCAGCGCTGCATCGCTGCTGGCAGCATGCCACCTCATGCACCTAAGACGAGCTGCAGAATGTGTGTGCTGCAGAGCCGTGAGGAAGGCTGGAGAAGAGGCAGGGCTTGCAGGCCCCGGTTCTTTTTCAGTTCTAGAAGCCCACACATTATTTCTCTCCTTTCAGGAACAGGAGTCTCTCTGAATGAGCAGGTTATTAGCAAGGGCTCTCACACAGTGTTTGACTGCAAAAGCCTTGGTTGTTCAGAAAAGCAGGCTGAAGCCAGACTTCCACAGGTTTGCACCAGTTGAACATCCTGAGTTCTCTCTGTCCTGTATGTCTACCTATACATGTAATAGAAAGTTGCATCCTTTATTCCAGCACCTTCCTTGTTTATATGATTAAGCTTTTATCTGGAAAGAGATACAGGGTCAGGGTTTCTAAGACTGTGATTAGCAGTAAGAAGTGAAAGAATCATCAGGGCAGACTCAAACTGTTTAGCTGTTATAACAGGCCAGTTACCCCAGTGAATATTCCCTTTGGAAAAAGCAGTTTAGTTTTTTAAGCTTAAGAAGATTATTACATTTTGTATTTATTTACCACCAACCATTTTCTAGATGTTTAAGAAATACTGAGTAGCAGAAATTTGATCCCTTTCCACAAGCAGATAAAGAAATATTATCCCTTTTCTAGTCAAAAGAACTGATTTGACTGTATTTTTTAAATTATAGAGCTTGTTCCTCTGAGTATGTTGTGCCTGGTACAAACAAGTGTATGCTAATAAAATTTTATATTTATTTGAAGACCCATTTGGGGGTAGTAATAAATATTAGTTACTATGGTGGTTTTGTTGATGAATTAACTACGATATTCTAAATATACTACTGTCTTTCTTTAAAGGGATTCCTGTCCATAATGCCATCAGTTCTGGTAATCCTTCATCCTTCTGTTCACATTCCCGAGTTGGTGATTCTTACTCACACTCTTAGTGTTTAATTAGAAACTTCTCTTTTTAGTACCCTTTTCTCCATATTATTTTCCCCAGCTCTCTGACTGGGGAACACGCTGGCATTTGACCATCTCACCAATGCCAAATATTGCTCATTGTGCTTTAATGGAATTCATCATTTGGCTGTTTGGGGCCATACCAAACCGACCACTGGCCTGGGTAGGTTGTGTGGGGCAGTGTTTGTTTGCTCTCAGCTGCAGATGAAACTGGCAATAAACCACATGCTGGAGATTGTTTGTTTTGCTGCTTAAGATCGCCATTTGTTAGGGATGAAAAGTTTGATCCAAACTCTCCAAGACCTGTATTGCAATTGATAATCTAAACCTTTTACCCTGATTATAAACCACTGTCTGATAATATCAGTACAATATCCATTCAGAAGGAAAACAGATGTTTAAAAGGCTATGATTTTTTTTCCTATTTATGGTTATATTCAAATAAAGAGGACAGCCAAAATTAATTAACTCAGTAATATTGGTTTTAAATGAATGAGAATTTGTGCAATACTGTTGCTTCTAATACACCCCTGGTACTAAGGGGTATTTTCCACATTGTCTTGACACATAATTTACCTGAAGACCAAATGGGAAAGGGTGGATAACAGAAGGTTCTGGTCACTTTGGGCTTGGTCTTTCCTGCTATGTATGTGTTAAACTATTCCCCTAAATACCAGCTGCTCTGTTCTTGTCCTCGTGCTGCTGCCAAACTGGGGTGTATTTAAAAAACAAGTAGATGTGGCACTTGGGGATGTGGCTTAGTGGGACTTGGCCGTGCTGGGGGAAGGAATAGTTGGGCTTAAAGATCTTAGAGGTCTTTTTCAACCTAAACAATTCTGTGGTTCTGTAATCGAGTGCAATCAAATTTATGTACTGTATTATCTAGTGAGATGCTGAGGAGCAGCTGCAAAGTGCTGCCTCTGGGTCTCTGAAGAGCCTGCTCCGAAAAATGTTTCATCAAGTACCAAGGCAGAAGTATTTTCCATAGAATGAAATTGCATTGGCAACAAAAGGCTTTTTGTCTTCACATTACTGGACTCCAGACTTTTCCCTCTATTTCACCTGTGGTAGACCAACATTGGCACTGAGGAACAGACCTTCCCCAAAAGGGGAGGGGAAACCTTCTGTGGGGTTGGTATGGGGAAATCTGTGGGGACCTGAATGATAACAAAGGGTGTAGAGAGTCCCACTTCTGCACTACCTGTCACATGTATCACTGTCATATAAATAATAATAAAAGCACATTTCACCCCAGTGAGAACAAGCTGTTAGCCCTTTCCTAGGATATATCATCTCAAGTCTTTCTTGTGGTGGAAGTCAGTGTAGAGAAGTGAGTTTTAAGGAGCTGATGAGAGGGAATAAATATATTTACTTTAAGACTGAAAAGTAAAAATACTTAGATGAAACTGAAAGAGAAGGATAACCCAAGGGTAAGAACAACCAGTCAGAAAGCAATCTCACATGACACCATTATGCCATTTTCAATTCTCCATATTGCTATTGTATTGCAGAACTGGTGTCAGATTACCCCAAAAGTTATCGTTTGAGATGGCTTCAGCTTGTAGAGGAAAACTTTCATCCCTCCTCCATGCCTGAGACATCTTCAGAAGTTTCTCCACATTATCATCTGGAACATTTTCAATGCTATTAGCCGTTTAGGAATATTAACTCTAATGGGCAGATGCAATACTGTTTTCTAGTGTTTTCTAGTTGTTTGTGCAACCCAGAGGTCCAGACTGTTTCAGTGGAAAATGATATATTACAATTACACATCATAATGACAAAATTGGACCAACTCAGTAGAAATTATTTAGAGTGTCAGTAGGGATGCAGTGACATGCAAGAGGAATCTGTGGTCACAGAGTGAATGGGTGTGGAAAGCACTGAAGTGATTACAAATGGGGTATGAACTCTTTGCAACCTGACAGAATATTTCTGTAGTCCTCTGAGAGCTCTAAAATACTTAGTGTCTCACAAAGGAATGGGAATGACATGTGGAGCTTGAGGGGCTGGCTGGATTCCCTCCCTCTGTTTTCTTAGACAAAAACCAGTTGAATATATCTGATATTTGTTTATAAACCAAACTTGTGGTTCAAATCCTTTTGCTTTTTGCTTAATCTAAAAATGCTTGAAAGAATGGACAGAAAAAAAAAATCAAGTATTAATAAGATTCTTGGGTCCTTCCACCATGTGAAGCTGCACATCCATATTTAATAGGTAATTTAGGTTTGTTTGCATCCTGACCTTTGAATTTAGGAAACACCTTTTTTTTAATCAGAACAGCTGAAGTCAACAAGCCAGCCTGAACTCTGCATGAGCTACACTGCAATGTCCTTTGTCAGTCAGGGACCAAAGGTTGCTGTTCATTCCTTCCAGAACTCACAGATGGATCACAGTCACCTCACATGCCCAGGTGACAGAACAGCCTTCACTGTGTGCTGTACAAAGTCCTTCCTTGTTTGTATTAGTCCATAAAGGCAGATTTCCTATTGCACAAGAGAGAGAAAATAAAATGCATCATGTGAACTCCTGTCAGGATTTTTGCTGTGTATGTCAATTTGTCATGAAGAGTTACAAGTGTTGGATGATAAAGGAGATTATCAACATTTTGGGTAAAAAATAAAATTCTTACTATTTCATAAAGAAATTTAAGAAACAAAATCTCAAAATTATGCATGTTATGATGCATTAGAAATGTAGAATGGTTTCTTTCCTAGCAGCCTAGCTGTAAAATTAAACACAATTACTGCAAACAGTGCATTGATCTTCTGACAGGGTTTTGTTGCTTTTGTTGCTTGAAGATCAAGAGCCAGTTTTTCCATCATGCCTGACACCTTCGGGCTTCCACTGTGTTTAGTAAAATAGCTACATACTGGGGCTCTGAAAAGTGAATTCACATTTCAAATGCTGTTTACAGCTGATAATCCAACCACACAGAAACTGCTGAAGCAGTCCTGTTTGTAGTACAGCTACCACTTTCTGCATTTGGGGGTTTTGTGAGCTTAGATATGATTTCATTTGTTTCAAGATATCTAAACTTTAAAAAAGCTGTTTGCTATTACTGGATTTGCACAGGAGATGAACCTTAGTAGCGCCTTGGACCTTCAGGAGGATTCTAGACTTGTTAACTCCTTTGAAAATCAGTCTGTAATACTATGAAATTTTTAATAATACAAGACATTGGGGATCATTCCACTGGCCACAGTGCCTGAGATAGTTCTTCTCTTAGTTGTGTTCAGAGCAGCAGAAGGCTGCAGCACACCAGCAGTCTGCAGAACTCCTGTAACACATCTCTGTCAGGAAGGGCAGACCATGGGGCAGGGGCAGGCAGACAGGGCTGGGCTGGGATCTTCCCACCACTACCACTGCCCTTTCTCTATTGCAGCCATGGCAGGGTCTTGCTCTGGAGGTGTTTTTCATATTAGAAGAAAGCAAAAGGATATCCTGAAAAGAAAAAGTCATCCTGATCCCTCTTTCTCACTGTTGAAATAATTTTAACTGCACTAGAGACTAAGAGCAAATCAAGCATTAAACGATAAAAAGAGCCAGAGAAAGTTTCTTATCTATTTGTTTCATTACTGTGAAGTTTTATTTTCTCTGTTGCAAACATTACTCTGAAAATGGTGCTGCTCTTGTGAAAGCACAGATAGCTGGGCACAGATAAGGAAAAGTGTGACAGTTCACTGCAATACAGAGATCACCTCAGGCAGATTTTCTTTTTCACTGTAAGTGGTTTTTCTTCATTTAAAAGTGCCTAAATGTCTCTGTTTCCGAGTCTATAAAATGGAGATACAGCCTTCCTGCATTAGAGGAGGTTGCAGTGGTGAAGCATTTGAGATGATTAAATGCTTGTGCTACGGAAATGCACGTTATTATCATGCTGAGACCTGAAGGCACTGACCTTGGCACAAAGGTGAGAGACAGCCTGCCTGCATGATCAAGCAGCATTAGTGAGGCCAGCACTTCCCTTTCATGATGCTCTGCTGGAATATAATCATCTCTAATGTAGCTGTTGGAGGCACTTGCCAGCCTCACTGGCACAACTTGCTCAGGAAGGTCTTTTCCACGGCATGCAATTACAAAATGAGAATGGGAGGGAGGGAACGGGATGAATGAAAACAAACATCATTCTAGGAACAACTGTTGGTGGTTAATACTTGACCATTACTTCTTGACAGGATTAATGTCTTTCTAATCACACTAATCCCTTCTGATAACTTTATCCATAATCCATCTATTTCAAAGCATCATCCAGATGGCTTCTGGTGGAGAGGAAGACAAAATCAACATGCAGAATGGGGTCTTAGCAGCAGCTTCTTGTATCTTCTCTTTCTGGGGATATAGGGTTTGATCTTGAGACAGGACAAAAAAATGTGCTTTCATCAGACAGCAAGAGAAAGACCTAGAGAATTGCAGAGAAGATAGAAAGTTCTATTTTTATTTGTAAATAAAATACCTGATGCTTATCTGTGACAGCTAGAACAAGCCTAGAGGTGCTCAAAAGGGTTTAGCTACTTGTTTGCATGGGACTAATTAGATTTCCAAGATATTGGAAAGAATTCCCTTCTTCTTTACGTCAAAAATTCTATTTTAGTGTTGGGGGTTTTACATAGATTTCCTTCGAAGCAAGACATGAAACTTAGTACTTGATTCTTTGGTTTGTACAATTACAAATACTTTAAACAATGTAGAAACGGATTTTACCTTTTTAATTAGTCACATATAATTCCTAGAATTGAATATGTCTTCCCCTTCCCTTTAGGCTTGACAGGTTTTTTTTCTATACAAGCTAAGAAATGGTCTCAGAACATTAAATTACAATTTTGTGGATTTTTTTCTTCCCCTAGACTGATTAAAGGAGTGAGATGTACAGTAATTATTTAGAAAAGCTGCAGATTGGTTTTTATTGCCTTCATCCTGTTTTGGCCATTTGGCACTCATTAAAATACCCTGTGGAAGCTACACGTGAATCATTTGTGTGGAAGCTACTTAACTACACAGCATCTGAAACGATTTCAATCTATGAATCAAATATCTGCCCTGTTCTTTCAAGGCCAACCAGATTCTGAGGTTTGACAAGAATTAAAGGTTCACTGTTTTCCATTCCAGTGTGTTTCATGAGAGTCTAGCAGCGGAAGCCATGAGAATAGCTTTGTTCTGGTTGAGAAGAATCTTGGGAAACTCTTCAGGAAGTTTTTATGAGGCCAAGAGTGCCTGATGAAAATCAAACTTAGAGGGAGGACCTGAGCACGATACAGTGATCTTAGTTTAGACTAGCTGGAAGCTTATTCCTCCTGGCCCCATCCCCTAGGAAGAAAAGTACTTTTTGTTGTCATCCTTTGGCTACCTTGTGTGAATGTTAGAACTCTAGATACCAACAGCAATGAACTCCTGTGATGTGACTGTGTATTACTTCCTTTGCACAGTAACTGTGATAACCACTATGTCTCTTAATCTTTGTGTCTTTTGTCGTGTTCCTTCTGATATCAAACACAAGAAGTCAAACAAAAAATAGTGAATGGGTGATCCTAGTTCCAGGCATTTCCTTCTGAAACAAGTCTGAGCTATTGTCTAAAATGACGTGACCACTGTTAGTGCCCAGCCTTTGGAGAACTGGTTCCAGTGGTCCCTTGCTGAGCCCCGCAGGCCGTGGAGAACACAGGGTTTTGTCTGAGCCCAGACCTCTGTTCATGCTTCTGTCACGTCACTGTTACCCCACTGCACCTCCATAGTTAATTACTTTTGATGACTTTCTCATCACAGCACGAACTGAGCATGACTTTATCTGGTGACAGGATAATCTCATTACAGATGATGATCTTGTTAATGAATATCCCCAAGACAGAGCAATCTCATTATTAGCCCCCTCAGGATTTGCCACCTATGAGCCAAGGTGAGATTAGGTTCCAGCTGAACAACATCCTTCCATCTTGAGGCTGAGGTAACAACCCTAAACTCACCTGAATCACTGGACATATTTAATGAGGATCTTTGCCTCTAAGTACTTCTGGAAATACTTCTCAGGTGAGCAATCAAGACAGGGTTCATCCCTCTGTTGTTCTGTAGAACCAACACGGCCCGGAGGCATCAAGGACAAGGAGAACAGTGTGGCTGCCCCACAGTGACAGTGGCTCCAGGGCAGAGCCAGGGAGGGAAGGGGAGTGACCTGTCTGTCTCCTCGGCAGTGCCTCCTCCCAGGAATTGTTCTGCCTGCAGGTTACAGCTCTGCTGCTCAGCAGTCAGCCCTTCCCACCACTGCTGTCACCCCCCTGCAAAATGTATCTGTAAACAACCCTGAAAATTGTTACCATAAAAAATCCAACTGGTTAAAAATCAACCTGAATTTTAATTTTTTTTTTTGCCCCCCTGGGAATGTGGGGGTGGAACAGTGCTGTATTCTAGTACAATATAGGTATCTACTCTGCACAGCAATGAGCTGTCAAACTGGCTCAGTGGCCTGTGGAGCCTCAGCCTGAGAGAAGAGTTCAGTCCTAAAAAACTAATAACAACAGAGGGTTTTTTAAACAGAGAAATGTCACATTAATTTGAGATAAATATATTTAACTGAACTATTTTATAATTTAAAAAAAAGAAAAGTGGTTTAGAATATTTAGTCTTCTGCATGAACCCATCCAAGGGAAAAGTCAAGGAAGAAAGCAGCATTCCTACTGCTGTATTTTCAATATGCAGTGCTGTGTTTGTACACAAACACAGAAAGGTGTGATTTTAATCAAATCCAATGATAAATAAAAGCAAAGAACAATGGTTACAAGAGTGAGACTTACTGAGATGCTTATTTTCTGAATCACTCAAACTCCAGCACACCCTTGTTCCTATAGTGTTAACAAAACCCATGCTAGATGAGAGATTGGCAATGAGAAAAGCAATACATTTTCTTAATTAATCTAGTGGATAGCTGGAACCTGAACACTAAATCCACCCATTTGATTTCATTAAATCTGCTATAAAGGTTAAGCTGCACTTTAGCACTGGCTCTAGACAACCTCTCTCAGCAGTGTGAGGTTAAGGAGGTTTCATTCAAGGAGGTGCAGCTTAGTAAATATTTATGAGAACAGGCCTGATAAACAGATCTGTTTTGATGAGAAAGCTGGACACACCAAATAGTAAATGTGGTATTTTATTTCACCTGTACTTTTCCTGAGATGTATGCTTTGGAGAGTTCACAGAGAATTATCCAAAGTTAAATCTCAGTTTAAAGCCCCAAACACTGCTGTCAGTGGAAAATCAAATCCCAGACTCAGGTCACTTGGAAACTGCATCAGGGTCTGTCAGAGCAGCCTAAAGAACCCTCAGGGGACAAAGAGTGCCCTGTCCACGAAAGGGTCAGTGGGAGCTAACTCTCATGGTAGAGAATTGTATGGCTTGGCACAGGCAAACTGTACAAGCAAGAGGATGGACACTGGTGATGCTCTGGCAGTGCTGGGAAAGAAGAGGAAAGATCCTGATGGGTCTCTCCCAACTCAGCATGTTCTGTGATTGTATGGCTCCATTCATCTCTGATTCTATGAAAAGGCTGAGGTGATCACAGCATGTGCTGTGCTCCCAACTGGGCAGCCACACTTCCCATGGAGATATTTTCTCTAAATCCTATCCACTGTCCCCATTTAGACTGGAGGCACACTGAATTACAGTCTGCTCCCTATGTGCCCCCTGGTAAAGCAAAAATATATTGTGCTTTGAACTGATTTACAAAGAAAAAAAGTTATTCTTTCTGTATGACAGAATTGCCCCTTAGTGTTTTTAATTTCAAAATTGTGTCCCCACTTCACAGAGAAAGGGGTGAGTGGGTTGATTAGATTTTCTTCAGAGGTCCATTCAAACCTGAATTATTCTATTATTCTGTAAAATTATGTGTAGAGTATGACACACAGAGTGTTAATAAGTATTGCCACTGCTCCTGTGAACTGAGCTATCACACGTGTAAAACTTGTGTAAAACTGTCCCTGCAATTTCAGGGAAGAGTCAGTAGGATCCAGTAGGATCCCCACACGTGCAGCCTGAGCTTGCAAGTTCCTTCCAGTAACCAGGGTCTGACCTGGGAATTGGAAAACAATTCACAATTCACACACAGAGACTGCAGCTTTAGTGTCACTGACAAGCTCATTAAAACACTGAAATGTAGAATCAGCTGTAAGAGAAGCAGGCAGGGCGGAATAATTCAGAAATGAGGCTTTCAGCTGCGTTCATGTAATGCAAAAGCTTCAATTTGTGCTGCGTTTTCTTCCCACAGCTTGATGTCCGGGCTCGCAGCCCTGGATGCCAAAACTTCCAGTCGCTTGGGAATCATAACCATCACTTACTATCTGTGGACAACGTTTGTGGCTGTGGTTGTGGGAATAATTATGGTCTCCATCATCCACCCTGGAGGAGCAGCACAGAAGGAGAGCACTGAGGAGGGTGGGAAGCCCATCATGAGCTCTGCAGACGCACTGCTGGACCTAATCCGGTAACGACATCCATTCCTTCTGCTTTCTGAAGGGAGCATTTTGTACAGAACTGCAGGAGGAGCTGTGGCCTGAGCCTAAGTTCTGGATCTAAATATTTTGTTGAGACTGAGAAAAAAGTCAGTTTCAGAAGATAATTTTCAAGTTATCAGATGTTTATACTGGCTGTTTCTTGTAAAATTGAAATGAATGGTCACCAATCAACAACAGTGGAGCAAATCTTTTATACCCCACAGGAGTCCATACAGCCTGTGGACCTCACCATCAAATCCACTATTAGGGTCAAGGAAGTATTAAAATGTAATGTTCATTTAAACAAGAGTAGAGAGTTACAATGGGTAAAACCTTAAATAAAGGGGTGAAACACATATTTTTCAGAAAATAATTCTTAAAGTTGCTGTTACAACTGTTCATACCAATTTGCAGACAAAGCACATAATTAGACCACAGTAGTGTATTTTTTATTCTGCTTTGGGGCTTTTTCTTATTTGTTTGGCAAAAGACACAGTTGTTCTTTTAGAGCAGCATTAGGGCACTGCTGGAATTTGATGGCCTAGCCTAAAATCCCTTTTTGTCCCTATTTTTCAGGTGCTAGTGGGATTAATTTGTTGACTGAACATACTCTCTGCCTTGGATTTATTTTGC
Organism: Hirundo rustica; assembly: GCF_015227805.2. NCBI lineage: Eukaryota > Metazoa > Chordata > Aves > Passeriformes > Hirundinidae > Hirundo > Hirundo rustica. The sequence goes on from NC_053458.1 coordinate 5,552,695, forward strand.
TCACACAGAAAGACAAAGTTTTGCCTTTGTTTGGTAGTTCCTCAAGTTGCTGATCTCATGCTACATCAGTCAAGGGCTTTCAGGCCAAGTGTGTATCTGCATCACAGAAAATTCTCTTTGGAGTTCAACTTACTGAAATTAAAAATGGTGCACAGTTTGTCTTTCAAAAACCCAAATTCCTGACCCTGACAGCATGTCAGCACATGAAGTACTTTAATTAGACTTACTTGGACTTCAAATCAGAAGGAACTGGGAGGAGAAGCTTACAAAAGACCCTTTTTTTCTCCTCCAAGTTGCATTTAGCCAGGCCACCTGTATTTTACCAATGTCTGTGAGAATGGGCCGAATTATTTTAGCTATGGAGCAGCAGCAGAGAACAATCTCTTTTGTAGCTTTTCACAAAACCACCATCTTCATCTGCATTGGGAAGATACCCTTCTGTATCTCTCCAGTGCCTTTGCCATGATGGATGGACGTGCAGAGGAATTCCCATGTCTGTTTGTGACACGGGGTTAAGTCATATTATTCTGTTTCTGCTGCACAAAGGACTGTAATTCCTACACCAAGAGCAAGTTACAGGAGCTCTGAATCCCTTAGCACGACAGAGTAGCATAAGAAGTAAAAGAGAAGCTAAGAAAAATGTGACTTTAATGATTGTCTTTGGAGTGGCAGTGTTTGGGAACCATTTTTAGAGAGCTGGGCTGTGTCTCAGGCCTCGGTCTGAGACAGTGAAAGGCACAGTGGGACACACGGTGCAAAGATACATCCAAATGGACCTTCGAGCTCTGTCTGAGAAGGGTCTCCCTCACCACAGCTTCTCAGTCCCTTTCTCAAACCAGCCCAGTTGTCTTTAGAGCCAGAGTAAGCTTGTCATGGAGATGAGTTAGATAGAAAGTAATCTGGGGTTTCAATATCAAAATTTTCTATGTTATTGTGTTTGCAAAATAATGACTGAGACCTGAGTTACAATCTCATCTCTTCACCTCTGCCTGGCTGCTCCCTGTACACCAGGGGTGTTGTGGTGAGGTTTGGGAACACTTTATTCCACTGAGCCTCACTGCAGCTCAAAAAACATGTCCTATAATGTCTAGAATTTCACTTTCTACAAACATTTATCCAAGAAAATCATAATAGCTTGTGTGCACATTTCAGGTATTCAAGTTTCCAAGCAGCCATGTGCTTCTAGTCTGCAAAACCTTAAATTCTTCACTGGTTTGGGCAGGTGTCAACAATGACAAGGTCAACAAGCTCCCCTCATTACCAAAGGTTCAAATGAGAGAATAAAAAAGCTCAGTCTCCTTTTGCTGTGCTAAGCAGCAGCCACAGCTGCAATCCTTCTATCCTGAGAGCACCAACGGATGGTTTTTATTCCTCTCCTCCAGAAATAACCACGCTTACTAAATAAATAAATAACAACAGCAGAACTGTGGGGAATGGGCTTTCAGCCTAGGCAAACACCATGGGTGAAATTCTGGCTCTGCTGCAGTCAGTTGCAAGACTTAAATATCTGTGTGGAAGTCTGGATTAAATGTAATGATGTATCCGCTGGTTTGAGCTAGAAAAGCTGATCCTTTAGCTCAATGATAAATCACTTCCATTCACAGCTGGAAACCATCTTTTTCAGCCCAGATTGGCTTATCTTCTCAATTCATTAATTTCCTCTCCGTTTATCAATTGCATATGTGCCCAGAAGTTTACACAGGAAACATCTGGGATCCTGCAAATGAAGAATGCTAAATGTACAAGTGGAGAGATGATATATGTGACATTATTGTGGGGTTTATTTTAAAAGCATGGATCTTGGCATGGGGGTATATGTATTCACCCTCACCGATTTCAGATTTGAAGCCACTCTGAAATTATGAAAAACATTGCTGTTTCTTGTGATGTTATATATGGCACTGTCAAGTCTAGAATTCTTGGTAGGAAAGATGTTGCTAGTAATTGAATGCCTTGAATTTTTGTGTGAGGTTTTTGCTTTTAGAAGTGTTTTTAATTAGAAATGAAAGAATATACTGAATCAGCAAAAAATGAAACCAAAACCTAGTGCAGGCCCTCATGGTTATCCTAAATACTTGCAACACTAATCAATAAACACATTTTTATTATTTTGCATTATTTTGTAGATAGCGTTTCCTTTGTATATTTGTCCATTATGTAAAAAAAACCCCAACCAACCAAACAAAAAACCCCAAACAACAAAAAACCCCAAACAACAATGATTTGGTGAGGAGATAACAGTGACACTGTGGTGCATAAGTCTGAAATTGCCCTAAACCTCACATCAGCCAGGAAATACATAAATTGCATACGCAGTTCAAACTTTTTTTTTTCTAGCCACTCTAAAGAGCTGTACTTGAAAGATTTCCTTTCTAGAGGGAGCCCCAGGAGACTGGGGACAAGAGTGTTCTGCTGCCTGTGGAAGATTTAACCAGGCTGCTCCTGTGCAGGAACCTCCCCTTGCAGAACTTCCCCCTCTCTATTGGGTCTGGACCAAGGACAAGCTCAGGAGGCAGCTGTGACTCTGAAGCTGTTTCTGAAGATGCTTCTCTCTTTAGCTGCCCCTTTATTGCTGCATTGAGACAGATGTACAAATCCCCCTCATTTTATTCAAGGTTTCTGCTGCAAGCCCTGCAAGGCCTATGAAAGTATATTTTCTTCCATTTAAAGCTCTATATAATCCTCAGGCTAAGGATCATGTTGTCTTTAAGCACCTGATGCTTTATGAGTTTTTATGGATTATTTTCATGATGTGCAATACTTCTGTGAGGTAGGCAAGGACCATTTTCCTGTCCAACAGCTAGAGAACCAAAACAAATGGAAAAGAAGCTCACTGAGGATTGTTCAGAAAATTCTGCGGGGCCAGAAGAAATATTCCCAGCTCATACAAGACCTGGGAGGGTTCTTGTAGGAATGTGGCTTTGGGACATCTCAATAGCAATGAATAAACAAACATCTCTGCCTTCTTCTTTCTATGGGAATTATTGTAATTAACTTTATAGCTTGTACCCAAAAATAAGTGACATTTTAGTAGCCTTTTACGAGTTATGAAATTAAGAAAGGCAAGATGCAATTTTTTTAAGTAATTCAGATTTTGAGGGTTTGGTTTTGTTTTTTTTTCAAAAGGACAAAATGGAACATACTTACAGGAATAGTGTTAAATTTAAAATATTACATTTACTTTTGCAGCATAATCACCTGACTAGGAAAACAGAAAATGCCTATGATTTGAGGACAAATATTTGCAAAACGTGTTCTGTGAGCCAGGGCAAGACTGTTGACATTAGCAGTTAATATTTCCACAGTATTTCTGTTACCTTTGATTTAGAAGGGGAGACTCTGCTGCACCTGAAATCATGCCACCTGCATTTGTCACCAAGGGAAATAAAATTTGTCTTATGAAATAAAACAAGCAAAATCCCAGCCAAACTGGGTTCCCCCTCCTATTTAATATCAGGCTAGCAGCAGATTTGGGCACCAGCAGACGCAGGGTTCATACACATTATTGGTTTTTCTCAAGTCTATCAAGACAGTGTGGCATTGTAAACTTATTCAGCTCAAAAGCCACAAATAAAACAATGCAGTGAAGGCAGACAGGATCAAAGCACACCTTGAACCATGACAAATAAATTTGTACAAATAAATTTCTGACGTTTACTGGAAGGAGAAATCAGAGCAGTTTACCACTGAATATTCAAGGATTGCATCCAATTTAATAGCAGGTACTCAGAAAATCAATTTGGCTTAACCAAGAGAGGTTTTATTTTTATACCAGTAGGAGTTAGAAGAGGATATAAACGATGTAGAGGATTTGTGTTTTCATGGGAATCCTGAGCACTCTTTAAAATCACTTCCTTTCCCTTTTTTCAAGATAAGGGCTATATTCTATATTATTGAAATTGTGCTTCTTGAAAATAGGTCAGAAAAAAACAGGATCTATTGTAGTGTGGAAAAAGTCCAGGCTGTGCAGGATCAGGAATCACACCTTTAGAAGTTTACAGCTGAAGACTGAGTTATAAGTCGACACAGTAAGATACTTTAGAGTGCATTAAATGATCCAGGCTTAAACTGTGAAAGAACTTTTTTAAATAACTATGCTGTGCATTCATGTATCTTTTGCCAAAAGCCACAGTGTACTATGACAGAAATATTTATCTGTCCCCTATGGCAAAGTACCATTTTTTACTCATTTCAGATTGCCAGGGTTTGGGGGTTTTTTTTGCCTCACAAAACCAATCTTATGCCAGAAATGTTCTGCACTGCACCTATGTCTTTGCTTCTGGTTAATTTTTAAGAGTTCAATCTCCACGGGAGCCCCAGCCTTAAATATTTACAAAGAACTCTCGTGTGTCTAAATGTATGGTCTCTGTTTGGCACAAAATGAATCCAACATGGAATAAAGATAATTCCATGATGAAAACCACCCTGAGGAGATGGGATATGAAGCAAATTCTGCTCTCTGCTCAGGAGGTTTTAGTCACAGATTGGGAGGTGCACAGGAGCCAGGAATTAAAGCTGCACTAGGAAAGGTTCAGCCTTGCAGGGGAATTTGTTGTCCATCCTCCTGACAATGGGTCTGGACCTCTTCTGGAGTAAACATACACGTTTTATGGAATAACTTGCCTTGCTGGAACCACAGTGGAAATACTTTGGGTCTGTCATGTTACCTTTGATATAACTCAGCCTTTTTGAGATGCCTAAAGCTGTGATGTACTTGTGCTTCCACTTTCAGACAGCCACAGCTCTGCTGAGGCTTTGTCAGGACCTTTGCTTTCAGAGGAAGCAGGGTAAGAAAGTTCAGATCTCTTACTGGAACTGAAATGCCATGCAGCCTCCAGGACAGATTAAAAGTCCACATTTGACATAATGATTTCACAATATGAGTTCCGCTCTGATCTTTGGAAAAAAACAAAAAAACAAAAAACCACCCAAAGCAAGAAAAAGTAACTTAGACCTGATTAGTGATTTTTGCATTCTCTAAGTACTTTTTATCCCAATAATGAGGATTTTAGTGCCTCATTAATTTTGCAAAAGCCTTCTTTGGTCCTTTTAGCAGGAGATAGTATGATTGATACTGAGAAATGAGATGAGGCACTGGAGGTGACTACTGATGTGCAAGATGGTTTCTCACATGGCCCCTGGTATGGGTTGTTTTTTTTTGTGTTTCTGGATTAAATTTTGCCCTTGCTTTCAGCAGTGAAACCCTGCTGGAGCCCCTGACACCAGCAGGAAGGTATCAGATGTATAACTAAGGACAGGACTTGTGGCTCATGTGTAACAGTAGTGAGGAGTCTACACAGCTGATGATGAATTCATGCAAAGGACATAAAAAGTTAACAAATTCTTGAGATTAAGGTAATGTCACTGACCTCAGCCTATAGTAAACAGGAGCTACAGTGCTGTTCATTTTTGGAAAAACCTGGAAATTTTACAGTTTTCATGTCAAGCCATTCAGGCTCCAGTTTTGCTCTGTACCCTTGCTGTACATAGTGACAGGGTAAGGTCTCAAACACTGAAATATGAGAATACTGTCAAATTCCCAGCCTTAAAATAATGTTCTTGCAGGTTCAGCTACGCTTGCTCAAATTTGAGAGCAGAGCATCCAAAGCTGCTTTCTGCCTAGCGCAAATATAGGCCAATAAATATTATGAGGACACACATGTAGCAAAACCCCCAGTCTGGTGGCTTTAATTCCACAGCATTGGAGACTGCAGCCAGACTGTCTGGTGTGGCAGGGATTAGGTGCTGATAACATCAAAGTCTGAGAGCTAAACCAGATTGGGGCTGCAGAGCACAGAGTGCCAGAGGGAAGGGGCGTTCTGAGTCAAGGAAACATCTGCCGTACCTGTGGCAGTCCCATGCTAGAGCCGCTGGCCTCATTTCTGACTGAAAGGATCTGCAAAAGCTGAATGCTTTGAGTTAATGACACTGTGATCAGGACTCAGAATGAGTATTTCAGATATTCAGTAGCATTACTGAAACCAGAATCTGGCCTGTTATTTCTAACAGAAGTTACCCAGGAGATGTGAAACGAGCTGTCCAAGTAGCTGCACGCTCATGTTCCCTGGACAGTTCAGTCAGTGACGCAGTTTAACAGCGCTGCTCTTTGTGTCACTGCTGTGCTTCTCAGAGCCAGCCACCTTCCAGAGAGACAAGACGGCTCCCACATCCTGGGGGCAGTGCTGAAGAATAGCTTCCTAATGCAATTCAGCTTCCTAAAGCAGCTGAAATTAGGGGAGCAAAACCAATCCACTCTGTTAATTCATAGGTCAGTTGCTGGGTGACAATGGGGAAGGGAAGAGGACCTTCCACTTTTGGCAAGATGCTCATTTGTCCTGTGTCTAATGGGAAGCTGCACCCTCAGACCTGCTGCTCAGACCAGGTGCTGCCTGCACTGTATTCAAGTCTTTAGGATTTTCTCAAAATCCATGACTACCGAAGTGCAGAACACATGTTGCCATAGTTGTCTCATATTAAATGTACATACACGTTCCTAATTCAATACATCTACATCTGAATTCTCCTACCCCATGCAGAATTAGGGAAGGGCTCCAAAATCTGCTCATAGAATGCAGCAGGATGTGCATCACAGCAGGCTGTGCATCACTCAGAGATGGTGATTAGTAGGTCACATGTGTGTGTGTGCTGCTGTCACACAAATGCAGGCCAGGCCCGCTCTGCCAGCTGGGGCTCAGTAGCTCAGCTCTGTAGAGGGTTCACTGAGCTGATATTGAAGTTTCACGCTCATTCACCCTTCTAGCCTCAGCTGAATACTCCAGCTCTGTCTGGCACAGTTCCTGAGGCAGAAGATGCCCTGGGAAATGTTATTCCTCAGGGCAGGTAGTATTTAGCTGTTAATTTTTTATGTAACCAGAAAGCCCATGTCTTCAGTTTCTGTTTTACAACAATATCCTTGTCTCATGCCTAAATTTATCTATGTTTTAAACCAGACTCGGTCACTGTTACGCAGTAGGTTTAATTCCCCTCTCTTATGTGAAATTATTTCTGCTAGGAATGCCGAACTGAGCCACTGAGATTAGAGACAACGTTGCTTGTGCTAGAGAAATGAATCCCAGATCACGTTAAGTTTCCCCCCCTATTATTTTGTGACCTGTGTCTTGTAAGCAATCTGCAAGCAATGCTGGAACTTCAGAAGTATTTTATCTGCTTGGCTTTCTTAATTGAACAAACACAAGAGTATTTATAGTGCTGACAGCAATGATGAGGTCAGTTTGAATCACTCATTTGTAAGTGCTGGCAATCTTTAACTCAGCGTACATCAGTGATAAACACAGTGCCTGAGCAGAGACACAGCCTCACTTTATGACTCTGAGTGAGACCAGATCCACGTGGGTACATCTGGATCTCATCCAGAGCCACAGGAAAGCTCGTGGAGAGCTGCAGGAGCCAGTCTGGTGTCAGGCTGGGTGCTTGGAACAGAGGTGGGCAGGGATGGACAGACTACAACACTCTGGCATTAATTTTGTCGGACAAATGCACGTTTGGATTTTGAGCCAGACTGAAGCTCCCACTCCGTAGCGTTCCCCAGGACTCAGGCGTGGCAGGCAGGAGACCCACAGGAGGGCTATCCCAGGGGCCTTGTGAGATCCAGCCAGCCCTCCCCAAGCCAGTTCCATACTAAAATCTAAACCCTCCAGGTCACTGTCCCTTCAGTCTCTTGTTCTGAACCATTCCCATTTCTAAACATCCAGCTCATGGCTGGAAATACCAATGCGCAGCAAAACATACCCCTCAAGCAAGAAGCGTTTCTGAAGAGGCCTGACAGAACCAAGAAACTCTCCCGGTCACCTTCCATCTCTAGGTGGCAGTTCAATTCTTTTTTCTCTTTTTTTTGTTTTTAGTCCATTAAAGATCTCATCCACCAATTGCTCTCTTAAATGTTTTTAATTAACAAAACTTGATTTTGGCTAATACTGGATTTTCTCAATCCAAGTAAACCAGCTTAAAACAAAAATAAGCCGAGGTTCTGGCAAACACATTCAGGTCATCCTTTCACCAGATAAATTGCATATCTTTGGTAAGGTTAGTCTCAAAGACTGGATCACAGTGCATAATTTATTAAAAAACATTGGGAGAATTCCAGCATCTAGTATTAAGTGGTAGTTGTAATTCCTGCAGGATAAAGAATGATAAAGAAACAAAATGCTTTAATCCTCTACAAATTTGTCTAACATTTAATCTAGCTACTAACCATATGATACTTCCTTTCCCAAGCAGTCTTAATTTTTCTTAATTCTACTAATTAGGACTACGAGGGAGAAAGCGGAAATCATCAGCAATTAAATTCATGTTTCTGCATAAAGCCACAGCTCGTACGTGAGGCGCATATTCACAGCTGTGGATCCCTGCTCTCAGAATATTTCACATTCATATGGCCGGTCAGAGCACAGCCATCACACTGAGCACTCCCGTGGCAGCTTTCAGCCCAGCATCTCAAATCGCAAAACAAAGACAACGGGATATTCATGAGGCCTTTAACAATCTGGAAGCAGAATTCCCTTATGAGGCATAATAAAGCAGAAACCCCCTTTACTGTCCAGCGCTTTCCTCTCCTATGAACATCCTCTCCACCCTCCCAGGCCCAGCTCCATGCCGCTGTTCCTCAGTTGGTTCCCTGTGCCAGTCAAGCCCCAGGGCTCGGGCAGAAGGGGCTGTCTGCACCTGCCAGGGAACGAATGCACAGCTGCCTCTTGTCCGTCACTTGCTTTGGCTGCACATTTGACATTTGAACCAGAGAATCAGCAGCTTCATGGACAGTCAGCAGAGACAATCCAATGCCTTTGAGACTCATCTGCTCTCAAGCAGCAGGCTAACAAGTCCCTCTCATGTTCAGTCTTCTGCTTCAATCATTACGCAGTACTACTATCACTTAATTAAATTTTTTCTCCCACAGTTCTCCCAAAAAACAATAATTAATTACCTCTTTGTAGCAATTGCTTTCAGTGATTGATGCTACTGATGTAGAATTTACCTCATACTTTTAGGTGTGACCAAAATATCATGTTATGATCACTTAAAGTAGAAAAAAATTCAAGTTTTCTAAGCCAGTGCTGCACAGTGACTCCATTAGCAACAAGTATGTGCTGCTGCTGCTGCTGCTGCTGCTGCTGCTGCTGCTGCTGCTGCTGCTGCTGCAGAGAGGAAAGCAGCTCTGGAAAACATCTCTGGTTCAGCATGCATTTAACTGTCCATGCACACAGCAGTTCTCTTTGGAATGGAGAATAGGCTTTTCACATAGATTTGAGTGTTAACCTGTCTTGGGGTTTAAGCAGGACTTTGAATTAGAAGTCATTTTGTTGGAGAACTCAGGAGTTTCTCTTTGCATGAATATGAGTATATGAAAGAAGACAATTGGGTCATAGACTGTCACTGTCTTCTGCACCAAGTTCCAGAAGCTCAGGGTTGGAAATAAATCACTCCTGAAAACGATCCTATTAGAATCATCATACAAATCCTGATTCCTAAAGGCTGCATGGAAATGCATGACTTTTAGCTGTTTTTTCCCAATTATACTATGATTCCTCTTTGAAGCCTGTAGAGGGTGTGCTCTCCATTTCAAATTAGGATTGAATGTCTTTCTGCAAAGTAGTATCCAGCTCAAACTGAAGTTGTAAATTAGCTCGGAATAAAATTGTGTGAAATATTACAGAGTGAGTGAAATGTTCACAGAAAGTCAGAAAAGGTGACAAAAAGAGTCCCTTTTGGAATTAGAAATCTCTCGGCCTCCCTGCAATCTCAGTGTTGGGTCATTGCCTTCTTCTGCAGCTCAGCTGCCAGCAAAGATGAAGCCACTGGCCTCATTCAGGTTCTGAAGCCGCAGAACAAAATAAAATTCAGCACTGTACAGCTCTAATCTCAACTCTTTTAATCAGGAATGAGATTCTCTTTCTGAAAAGCAAACTGTTCCTCACCAAACCACTGCAAAGCATACGTTACTTGCAATTTTAATGATGAAAATGTAGTTCAGTTAATGAATTAGCACAGGAGTACTTAAAAGTGCCACAGTAGATTAGAGCACCCAGAGATCTCAGGAATACATCCCTGACTGTCTTGAATAGCTCATTATGCACGTAGGGAAGACAAAATATGGAATAAAAGAATATTCAACCCCCAGTCAGCAGATGGGGAAGGGAATCATAGCAATTATGTCACAGCAGTTACAACATGGAGACTGTGGCAGAGCCAGAATCTGCAGCCAGAGCTCCTGGGTCTCCCCCCAGGAGTTTGGAAAGTCCCAAAACTTCGGTCCTGAGGAGCTGTCTCTCTGTTGAGCCGTGCTCAGCCAGGCACAGCTGTATGGCACAGGGGGAGAGAGTGGCATCCTCTGCACCTGCCCAGCCCCTGCTCTCCAGCAGGGCAAAGAACTGATTTATCATGGCAGACTCAACACACAGGAAAAAGAAGTTGGTTTCAATTCCACAGAAATTATTCTTCTATTTGTTCATTTTTAGGAACATGTTTCCAGCCAATCTTGTTGAGGCCACATTCAAGCAGGTAAGTGGCTATATTCCTTTTACTGATGAAAGATATGAGCCAGTATTATATAAAACATGTACTTTCATAAAACACAACCCAGATACAGACATGGCATATGACTGCAGACACTGTCAGTACCTTCAGCATTTAGGAATGAATGAGTCCCATTCCATTAGCCTCAGCAGCTGGTCTCTGAAGGCAAAACAGGGATCAAGTGCTCTCTAGTGTGACTAGAGAATAGATATGCACACCTATGTCAGCTCCACATCCCCCTGAGGAGAGCTGGAATATATTTAAGAGCACCCAGCAATACCACATAAAGGAAGAACAGAATACCCTATTCAATTAAAGCAACAAAAGAATGTCTGGGGAAGAATCTAATTCCTCAGGTTGGAATTTGGCAAGAAGAGCTCACCTAAAAGTTCTGACTGAGGCATGGCTGTATTTATTTCACCTGGGGGAATATTTCATGGGAACCTCACAAAGACAAGGGCACTCAGAACCTCCTGGGAGTCATTCCTAATTATGTCTTACAGGAAAGTAGCTCTGTCAGGAGGTAAAGTGTTTGCTGCACCAGGGTCTGATTACAGGAAAGTCTGGTGGTTTTATGCTTTTCCAAAAATTCAACTGTTTTTACAGATTTTATCAGATAGGGACATGAGTGTTCACTCTCCCTTTCCTGCCTGTCCTTTCAACATGCAGCATTGTTGAAAAGGAGCACTTAGGAGGTCTCATTCAACTATTAATTCCTGCTGGGATATTGTAATAAAAACTGCTTTGTTTTCTTTCAGTATCGCACCAGGAGTATTCCCATCATTAAATCGAACAAAGCATCTCCTGAAAGCACCACTCGTCGCATTATAATATACGGAGTCCAGGACGAGAACGGATCCAACGTCCAGAATTTTGCCTTGGATATCACCCCCCCTCCTGAAGTGATTTACAAATCAGAGCCAGGTGCTAGTGATGGCATGAATGTGCTTGGGATTGTGATATTCTCTGCCACCATGGGTAGGTTTCAGACATGTTTGGTTTGTAATAATCCAAGGGTCCATTTAAGAGAAAAGGATTTGGGTTGGGTAGCTTGGTTTCTTGACTCAGCTTTTTTAACTGCTTCTATTTAAACTTTGTGGGGGAAAAGGCAAGGCTGTTCCAGAGCTGCTCCCCGACCCTTTCAAAGACAAATTTTCAAACTCCTTGATGACTTTTGTTCCATGGAGTTGTTTTCTGTGCATTCACTTACAATATTTTTATTTTATTTTTTTCCCAACTGTATAGAGCTTTTATTCATGACCCATCTTTTGCTGACTGTAAGACAATCTTGCACAGTATGCTCAGAGGAGGTAGGAATTACCACCAGATCAGACCCATGGTCCCTCTACCAGTATGCCAACCCATATTGTTTTATGAGTTTTAAATCTGCGGATATTCCTTTTTTGATTGAAACCTCTTGATTTTATTTTTGGTATCCTGCAATGAAGGTAGTTACATACCACCTAGTAGCTTGCCTGAGTAAGAGCTTCTGTCTGGCTTATTTAGTTAGTTTAACCTGCTGGAAGGACTCATTGGTGCCATGTTGTATTATATTACATTTGTGGATTTGAAAGAAGAAATTTAAACAAACATTTCTGAGTTAATCATGAAGTTCTGATGACTTTTATAAGAAAATGCTGATCAAATTTTCCTTATGTAAATTTATTCTTGGAAGTTAATCCGGTCAGCCAAGGTAGTTCCATAAAACATCTTTGACTGTATTTATTATATTACGGTTCATACCAGCACAAGGGGTCAAGATTCAAACCTGGAATTATCTCTGGGTTTTTTTAGCTTTTCCAGTGGGTGGTATTCCCTGTACAACCCTGCTGGAAACTGGCTGTCTCCCAATTTGTAGTATTTTATAGCCTATTCCCAAAGTACAACATCACTGCAAATACTATTCCACTCAAAACCTACTGGATATGAATGAATTAATTACATCTACTTATTAGGACCAAGGGCAATTTTATGCTTCTGAGAACAGAAGATCATTCATTGTCTGCCCAGAACCGAATGTACGACTTTTACCGAGCCCCTCAGTCTTGCTGGCCCGGGGTTTGAGAGGTGGAAGGTGAGAGCTGGTTTGTTCTGGCTGGTGAAAACAGAACAGTACCAGGATTGTCACCTCTGGGTCACCTCTGGCTGTATCAGCCACCAACAAACCTGAGACACCAAACCCTCCATAACTGTCATCACCAGGGACTATTTCAGGCTCTTGTTTTGAATAAAGGATGCAGTCAAGCATTTATTGCTGTCTTCATCCCCCTCCCACACCCCAAAAACGGGAGCATTGAAACAGCTTAATGAAAGAGCGTTGTCTTCTGACCTGAAAGTTATGGCTTAGATGAATTCTAACAGGCTTTCAAGCTCACATTTTGGAGCGCTGCTATTGTGAAATCCCTGGATGAGGCAGCTGAAAGCAGCTGGGGATGGCCCTGGAAGAGGCGCTGCCTGAGACGTGGCTCCGGGCCATGGGCTCCAAGGGACAGAGCCGGGCTCCTGCTTAAACAAGGACACGGCACATGCAGAGCAAGCAGCAGCACACACCCCACTGCCAGCCCCTGCTTCCCCAGGCAGCTCCCCTCGAAGGCAAACTCCCCCGGCGCAGCCAGTGTTTGAAGTGCTTCCTTGAGAAACTTATAATCCTTTCAGGGAGGATAATTAACTATAGGAAAATGTCATCTATTTATAGGCATTAGTGAAAACTAACAATGTCTGGAGAATATATGGTTAGATGACACATCCCAGAGCTGTATTTAATTCCCTTCTAAGCAATGGGGGCACATACATGGGTTTTATTTGCTTTCTTCTTTATTGGTTAGTCTCTACAGCAATTTGTTCTTTCTCCCTATGAATCTGCATTTCCTTACCTCCCCCAAAACTGCAAAGCCTGACTGATTATAAAGGTTAATTATTATCATGTAGACAGAAACCTACAGAAACCTAAAAATTTGACAGAGGATTCATTACTAATTCCCCATTACCAGAGCAAACCCCAAAACCTGGCTTTGCCTCCCAAGTCCTCGTTGGTGCTGCTTGGCTGTAGGTAGAGACAGATTCCTTCACTAGGAAATGCTTCTCAGTTTGTCTTCCACAGATCACTCAGAGCAGGTAAATCCCTCACAGGGCTCTATGACTGATGGTTAAGGACACAGCCCTGCTACCAGGGGGCTTGGAGTTTCAGCAGGGAGGGAAAGCACCGCTGAAATTCCCTGGGGCTGTGTGAATACACCTGAGAAACTGAAGCCAAATGCTTTGATTGCAGGTATAATGCTGGGAAGAATGGGGAACAGCGGAGTCCCTTTGGTCAGCTTTTGCCAGTGTTTGAACGAATCTGTCATGAAGATAGTGGCGGTTGCTGTTTGGTAAGTAACTGTTTTACTAAGAAAATCAGTATGTTTTTAAAAAGAGTAAGAACATTTCAACAGCAGAAAATGCACAGGAATCTCACAAAATTATTTCCAGGGAAATAAGTGAGGGTGAACAGCCATTAGTTTTGCAAGGCCTCAGCATTTGAGGATGCACATACATCTGTCCCCGGTCTGCACCATCCTTTTGATGGGACACCCTCCATGTTAGTCCCAAATAACAGAACATGCTGTAGCTGGGTGGGGTGTGCTCTACACGCCAAGAGGGATCCCAGCCCACACAAGGGAGAAGCAGGATGGGATGCTCTAGCTGGTACTTCCATCCCTTGCAGCACTGCTGCAGACCCAGCCAGACGTGCCAGCACACCTGCCCCAAAGAGCAGAGGAACAGCAGGTGGCTGCCAACAAGAAGAGCTATCAGCTTAGCACCTTCTGCCCCGTTCAGGATGTTCCCCAGTGTGGCTCATCCTGATGTGGGGCAGGGAACCAGCACTCAGCCTCTCTTTCCAGCTACGTGGTCCAACCTGACTGAGCTGGGTCAGGGAATATGTCAAAGGAGGTAGTTTATTTCTGGAAAAATGAGGAAGTAATGTCAAGTCTCTGGAGATGGCACAGCTGCAAGTGGAAGATGGCTGAATGCTCCCAGATTTTTTTTTTTTTTTTTTTAATCTAAAGCTTTTTGGCATCCATGACTTTGTATGCAGCTGCACACAGAAGCACAACGGTTTTGATAAAGCACCTGTCCAGAGTGGATTCAGAAACTAACAATTGTTCTGCCCCAAATCATACCCCCAGGCAGTCCAAGAGCATGTCTAATGCATGTTGGTGTTTCTCCTCTGTCTTCCAAAGGCAACATAAACGTTTACTTAAGAGCTTCCAATGAAAATCCATGAACAGCTTACATGAGCACAAACACATGAGAGGAGCTTAGGATTCATTTCCCCCTCTTCCCAGTAATTTACCTGCCTAAAGCTAAAAAGTCAGAGCTGCCAGAGGAACCAAAACATTTTAAAGTTGCTCCATGCCAGCACCATAACCTCAGCTGAAAAAACATTAAAAAATGTTCATCCCAGAGCTCTGGGCATCCTCCTCTGGTGTGGAGACAGAACAGCCAAACCCAGACAGTGCTGTTACTGCCCCTGGAAGGAGCTGCCAGCTCTTGCCATGTGCCTCCTAATAATGACTCTCTTTCTTTTTGCTCAGGTATTTTCCATTTGGAATTGTGTTCCTAATAGCTGGCAAAATCTTAGAAATGGATGACCCCTCGGCCATTGGGAAGAAGCTGGGTTTCTATGCCATTACGGTGGTGTGTGGCCTGGTGGTGCACGGCCTGTTTATTCTGCCAATGATGTACTTCTTCATCACCAAGAAGAATCCCATTGTCTTCATCAGAGGGATCCTTCAAGCCTTGCTCATTGCTCTGGCCACATCCTCCAGGTATTACAGAGTTTCTAGACAGATCCAGTAAAGTTCTTGCTAGATCCTTACTACAGCTACCTCTTGGGAAGAGCACACTATTGCTGTAGCAGAGCAGATATATCTGTATCTGAACAATGGTCTCTGTCCAATTCACTGGTATAAATTTAAAAAACGTGTCTCAACATTTGGAAGTTGTGTGGGAGCCACTGGACAATAATATTTGTCACATTGTTTTCCCTTGGTTTAAAAAATATTGGACAAAACATTTTTGTTGTAGAGGATTAGAAAGGAAATAAGTTCTTTTTCCATATAAAAAATACTGTGCTTCTACAAAGTTAATGTATATGAGGGACATGCAGTTTGTCCAGACTTCACTTTTATTATTAGTGGGGAACCCCCTAATTCAGTCATGTGGAAAAATTTTATCCTTTCCACTCATCTTTGTCTCTTGGTACATTAACAAAAGAACTGTGGTTGCAAGCTATTGTCCAGCACTGGGAAAGTATTTACTTGTTGTGCTCAAGGAATAGTATTTTTTGCACCCTTTTTAGGGAAGATGTACAATGAGTTTTAACCATAGCTGAACAAAGGTACAGTGAAAATGGGAAGCAGCTTGTGAACAGGCTATGAAAATGCCTCCCAACACGGATAAAATGGCGCATGAGATGTGCTTGAAAGGGCTGGAATTGCCTCGCATGGAGCAGATACAAAAAATGACAATTAAAATAACATTTCTGTGTAGCCAATATGACAACACAGTTTCATGACATCTTGGCTGAAGGAAGGTAGAAGATTAAAAGAAGGGGGAGGAGAGAATTATTATTTCAGAAGGTTTCCACTGTGACATTTTACAAGGTGTTTTTGTATATAATAGTTTGCTCCAAAATGACCTATAAAGAGCAGCATGCTGAGAAACAAACACAAGAAAAATTACTTGCTGGTGGTGCTTAAACTCTAATTAAGCTTAAATAATTAAGGAAATCTTTTTTAACAGAACATAAAAAGTTTGTAGCTTGAGATGTCACCACATCCCCAGATTCAAGTAAGGTGAGAATTTTGCACTCAAAGATGTTAATGTTGGAAAAGGCTCATCAGGCTCACATTTGACACACTTGACTATCTGTCCTGCTTCTCTAGGAATTCTTTTCCTGAAAACTCTATTGCTGACAACTCTGCTTTTTAATCTGGACCATTCCTTTCATTCTCTGGTTCATGGGGGGGTTTTTTTGTTTGTTGGTTTTGGTGGGGTTTTTTGTTTGGTTGGTTTGTTTGTTTGTTTTTTTCTAGAAAGAGCTTTTACTAAAAATCTGAGTATTTCTCTTTTTAGAAAAAAAAATCCAACTTTTTCATGAGTAGAGATACCATTAACAGGGGAAGTTTAATAAAGACTTACAAGATCAGTAGGTATTCCATAATTTCAAAATCATTACTTTTCTTAATATTCCATATTATGCATCAGCATTGTATTTTGGTTTTATCACCAATTTAGGAGTCCTTTACTGGTCTGGAAACTGATGAGAGAGAGGTGTCTGTCTCTGCTGATCCTCTTTAAGGGAAACCAATTCTTACTTGAGGTTTTTTTCAGCCCCATTTCCTTACCCCTACAAGCTGGTGTGACAGTGCCCTCTGACAGTGGGGAATACACAGGGAATTCAGCTTTCTCTTAAACCTGTGCTGACTTTGATTGTCCTGGCCTCTGATCTCAGACAAGATTCTGTCTCTGGGGGTATCAGGTGCTTTGAGACAGCACTTTCTCCCTTCAGCTGGGCAAGGAATAATCACTCACAGGCCCAGAGAGGGTGTGGTTTGGGAACACAGCTCTGGCACCAGCTGGCAGCTCAGTCTGCACCAGAAGCACTAGCAGGACTTGCTACCAGATGTAGTACCTTTATTGACAGAAGCTGAAGTACCACCAGATTTAAGGAGGGTCCTAGGGGAAGGCTCTGAACATATGGATTTGGGCCTTGGACATTTTTGGATTTAGCTGTTTGTCCCTCCTTAAGAGTGTGTGTATTTTGCAAATCCAACACTGGCCAAACACAGTTTCCAATGTTTTTCCGCTCAAATCACAGTGTCTTGTCTAGAGATAGCTGAACTTTTCACCTTCATTACACTGAAAGGAATGGATACTGCACATAACTGAGCTGTTGCCAAAAGAACATGCACAAATAACTGGGGCTGGACAGGGGAGCTACGTCTTCTGACAGTCAACACATCTGTATTTGGTTAAATAAGACTTGCCACAGGGGCATTACATAACACTTGTCATATGGGTATTGGATTTTCAGGTCCTCCTAGAGGAGAACAAAGAGTTGATTTTAAGAATACTGATGTGTTTCTTGGAGATGTTTCTGTGTTGGTTCAGGTCTACATCTAAAGATAGAAAGAAAACCACGAGTCAGTGTGCTGATACTCATTGCAGATACTCCGCACCTGTGGAAAGCTTGTTTTTAAAGCTAAAGGCCAAACTACAAGAAGCAAAAACAGTATCGTTTACAAAGCCCAAGAATATAAAACAGGAGAACCTGAAAGCCACAAAGGAGCCATCTGATGGCAAGGATTTTACTGAATCTCAACATTACCTCTGCTCATTTCCCTTTAGTGAAAGGCTCTACACCCCATTCTCAGACCCCTTTTACTTCTCCAGAAATGCCAACCACAGTAATATTTTAGTCTGCCCTAAAATCAGTGGAGAGGCAGGGGAAGAAAAGCAGGTATTTTTCCTCTGGTGCATCCTTCAGGACACAAATGACTGCACAGCTCCTTTTCCTGCATCACTGAGAGGTGCTCAGCACGTGCTGCCCTTGCCCACCCTGCTCTGGGGTGTCCAGGCTGCACACTTGGGGATTTCTGACTCTGCTTTCTTCCCCTCACACTGCCCCTGATCTTGTCACCTCTTACCACACTGAATTTGGCCAGCAAGCAAAATACTTCTTGATTTTAGCTTTCCTCATTCCAACGGCAAGAGGGAATTTTGTTTTTCTAGGTCAACGTTCCATATCATTAATGAATTAAAGCAGCATCTTTTCAGCAGTACATCCCATCAAAAGCAGCAATTTTCATCTTCTCTGAAGACAAATTATAAACCATGAGTTTTTCAAGGGTTTTGCGGCTTATGAAACACCGAGATCTTGGCTATAGCACGGTGTAAATTAAAGGCAGATTTAGAAAGGGGAGATGAGATCAGTTTGCTGATTTTTTTGAGCTAATATCAAAATGCATGTGAATGATAAGATAAACAGAGCGGGCTGAACAGCTGCTCTTCCACAGTGACTGGCTGCCTTTGTGGCTCTCACTAGTAAGAGCTTGGCCTGGGCCAGCATTAGCTTATGCTCAGTCTCTGCAGCTGCAGCATTTTATCCCAAAGTTGAGATAAGACTCTGAAAATGTATTTTTAATTATTAGAGTTAATGTTGGGAGAAGATACCTCTCAGCTGAAAGTTTTGGCTCAGTTTCTAAAAGACTTAACAGATTAAGATCAGTGCTTTAGAGTATTTTTTTCCTCGCAATAAATATTAAACATCAGGCTTTAATGTTACTGCTCCACTGTTTAACGCTAGATAAAAGTAGCTTTCAAGAAAACAACCTTCACCTGGTTTAACTAGAAAGACAAACAAGACAAATTATTTGATATTGTCTTTTATAATATTGAAATGATCTATTAATATTACTCCAAAACTACAGTAGGACCCTTTTTTTTGTTTGTTTTCTTCCCTTTGCCTCCTGAGAGCCCTCAGTAGCCAAAACCTTAAATAAGACATATTTTTCTGGTGTGTGCCAGATGATACAATATGAGTAAAAATGAAACATCATTGGACAACCTCTTCTAGGATGTTCCACATAACTTTTGTCAGCTGTATTCAGGCTAAGTTGATTTCTATGAAGCAATTGCTGAAAGGGTAATCAGGGATGCAAAGTAGCAATCTTGTAAGTGAGAGGTTAAAAGGTCTGATTGGGTCAATCCTGGCTGAGAGAGGACAAAGCTGATTTTTAACATTATGTGTCGCAACAGCTGATTGTGCAAGGAGAAATACAGAAAGCACATAAAAGCAAATTTAGTCTGAATTGAGAAGACTACCTCTAGATCATAAATTAAATTTCTCATCTGAGCAGAGAGTTCTGGAAAGTCTTTCAGCAGGAGTAGGTAGGAGACACATCCTACTAACTCCAAGATGCAGTGTTATAAATTTGAGTGAGACAATGTTGCCCATCTAAGAAAGTACAAGAATCTGGAAATCTGTTTTCTTTCAATATCTTGCATGTTTTTCATCATCATTGCACTTACATTCTGACTATTTTCTTTATTATTGTACTATTTAACAAACAACAAGTCCAATGTGTTATGTGCCTTTAGAAATTTTACTTCTGTTAGCATAAAATTCAAATGAAAGATACACCTAACTGTGAGAGAGTGCATAATTTTAAAATTTGAATTTTTCAAAACCTGTGTCACAAAATCTATTTACAGCAATGGAAATAGATACAGTTTTTGCTGGTTGTGCCATTGGTATTATGAGACTGTTTTGCACAATATGTTTCACGTCTCAACCAAATTGTAACATGTTAATCAGCTAAAATTTGCACATTTGGCAGCTCAGCTCTCTGCCCTCAGAACAGGCAGACACTTAGGTTTAATATTCTGATGTCAGAGTGTGGGCAAAGACTTGTAAGATTCCTTTTTGTCCTCATTTCCACCCAAAGAAATTAGACAGGGTTTTGTTACAGAAAAGCCAAATGTCTGAGGGAAGACTGTCTTTAGAAACAAGTAACTCTCCAAAACTGAGTAGCTGCAGAAAAGGGAGACAATGAGTTAAACATTTTTTTCTTGGAGAAGCCTCTAGTCAGAGCATCTAGAAATGCTGCTGAATCTGCTCCTAGTTGCAGCTACTCCCAGGGCTTCCAGTTCTACATTATTTGTGAGCCACAGCCTCTTCTTTGCTGAACATATGATGGTAAACAAGAGGCAGAGAATTTCAGTCATTCACAAATGACTGAATGAAAATTGACAAGCATGCCCAAGACAGAAATGACATCTCATGAACAGCTTGGGGATTATGGGGTTAGGCTTTGCTGTGTTTGTTTTTCAAAGTAAATACTGATTAAATACTAGGACTGCCTGAATTTAAAAGTTTAATGTACCCCAGTTACAGGAGGTAATCAGATTTCCATTGCTTTCTTGCCTTTCCAGCATATTTACATATCTAGAGAAAGACTTTGGTCTGGATTTTCAGGCAGTGACTGCCAGCTCGTAGTAAATCATTCAGCAGTCAGACTTCATAAAGTTATAGAAAACAGAGATATCATACTGAAAACATAGCCTTGTCTTTTTTTTTCTTTTGTGTTTCCATGGCAGGAAGTTACTTTTGCTTTCCAAACACGGTTACTTTCCTCGAACAACAGCTTGCAAAAATACAAAATGACAACTCCTATTCATGGAAACATTTTGCTTAGGCATTCCTGCAAACTTGGGGTTGTGATACCAGAGTTTTTGGAATCCCCCCTATAAAATGTGCTTTTATAGGACATTTGCAACAACTGAGAAAGAATTTGCAGATCCAATGTGTTATCTTCAATTGAGAACAGCTAATGGTCACTTTAAGATTTAGGTACTGGAGCCACATTGTGATGTGAGGGTCACTACACACGGTGACAGAGCAATCTGAGCTGCCAAACCAGAGGAAGACACCTGGGTTCCCTGTCTCAGGGCATGTAAATCACAGGACATACCAATATTTCCCCTATTACCATCTTTTTTAAGAGGTAACTTTGGAATAATTTTGAAGAAGTTTGCTATATTACATCTATTTAAACAGTCTCAGATAGTGAGCAGTGCATTAAAATTGGCATAATAACAAGGAAAATACTTTGTGATTTGTGTATTTTTTTCAGATGTGTTACTTATTTTCCATACAAACTGATGTGCCATAAAAAATATCCCCTAGCTCATTTGAATGCAGTCTCATTATTCATGGCATCAGTGAATGAGACACCGCATGGTAAAATGCAGAATGTTACCAAAAGGCTGATAAAATACACAAATAAATATTTTTCAGTGTATTAGTATTTAAAAATATGCGCCTCTTATAAAAAATGAGAAAATATATGGCCATTATAGTGTTTTGTTAATTGTCTCAGTTAATGAAAACAAAATCAGAAGTATTTTTTAGGGTATCAAGCTCAATTTAAAATGAATACCTGTCAAACGATCTTATACCATTCTATTCTATTCCAGACACATTTCATTTACATATATACACAATATTATATGACCCGCAGTTATGTGGTTTTTATAAGATCAGACAAGGGATGTGGGCAGATCTGTCCCACGGAGAAAATGGGATTTTATATTCCTAAGTACAGACGTTTTGTCTGCATCTTTTATTTTCAGGCTGCTGTTGATAAGATCTTTGTCTAACCCCTCACAGAAATAAAAAATTGTTTACATATGAGGTAGGCCTGGAAGGAAACATTTTTAGAAATCATGAGTGTAAAACAGTTTTCAGAGATTTTAGTAATAAGCTGCACAGGGTGTTGTTCCCTTTTCTTGCATTTGAGTGTACAACACTGTCTCTGTGGGACTTCTGTCCTTTGCTTCTGAAACAGGGAAAGAGAAAAGTATTTCCAACTTCGGGGAGCAAAATTAGCACTAACTGCAACATTTACATGTGTAACTGCCTTTATCCTCCATCGAGCAGAGTGAGTTACCTGGCAAGTGAGTCACGTGCAGAGCGAGCAGCGAGAAGCTGGGATGGTCATGTGAAACTTCCCCTGCCAGGACAAGGTTTGCTACAACCCATCCATCCCCTAGAAACAAAAATAATCCAATGTGCGCTTTCTGTGCTGTTGTGCAGCTCAGCCACCCTGCCTATCACTTTCAAGTGCTTGCTGGAGAACAACCACGTGGACAGGAGGATCGCGCGGTTCGTGCTGCCCGTGGGAGCCACCATCAACATGGACGGGACGGCGCTGTACGAGGCCGTGGCCGCCATCTTCATCGCCCAAGTGAACAACTACGAGCTGGACTTTGGGCAGATCATTACCATAAGGTACAAACCACACGAACCGCGCGCTGGGGTTTGGCAGGTCTGCGCAGAGTCATGGAATCAGCTCAGCTGGACCCATCAGGGTCAACATTTTGTTGAGTCTGAGGAACGACTCACGTATGTAGCAAGAAGAAAACTCATCTTTGCTGTTATCAAAGGATGCAGCCCTCATAGAAGGGTTGTTTCCAAGTAACAGGAGATCAGGGACTGCTAAAAGGGAAATTGTAGTGGTCCTGGTCAATAGATGCATGTGGACGCCAGGAAATGTGCTTCTGTTTGAGGATAACTGTCTAGTTTTTGCTTTTAGGCAACCCATTGGTCACTTCTAGAATTGGAATATTTCATTATTGTTGGTGTTTAAATTATTATAAATTTCACAGCTGTTTTCAACTTGAAGTCTGAATTGTGTCTTCAAGTGAAAGGAAAAGGTTAAAAAGTTGCAAAACTGGAAATCTTATATCAAGTAACGGGGCATAGTGTGTGCTGGGAAGCTCTTGCAGGATTAGGGGCAGAGGGAAGGAAGACAGATGCTACTATCAGGGCAGGTTTTCACAAACATGAGATCACTCAGATGTTTTTAAATTGTCTTCTCTGCTGCTTGTTAAAGCAGAAAGCTCCATAAACAACCATACTCTCAGTGGGTAGAGAGTGTTATAGCTGTGTACTCCATCCTTGAAAGGTCTGTAATGGATCCAAGTCTGAAAGATCCAGCTGAACACTTACTGCCAGAATAACTCCAGTGACTGCCAAAGAATTCCTCAGGGACTGAAACCTGCAGGTTTCCAGCAGGGAACAAATGATTATAAAAACATTCCTCATAGTCAGAGTTTTGTGCAATAAATTTGAGATCTGCTTAACTACCCACCCATTGACCTCATCACTGCCCCGTTGACACTGCTGGGCCTTGCCCATCTTCTGCTGGACCCGAAAACCTTCATGACAAGAAGATGAGAGTCCTGAAACCAACCCCAGATGACAGCTGAGGTTTGCTAATGGGCTTCTGGCAAGACCTGGTTGGACTACAAAAAGAAGAAATAAATTGTGCCCATATGAGCTGTTGCTTCAGGCTTCCACTCTTTTTCAAAACTGTTGGACGGAGCCTGTGCTAAAATTTAATCTTTTGTGATTTGGACTTTTAAGATTTTTTTAGCATGTGATGCTAAAATATGGCCCAGAGCATGAGCAGACATTACACACACTTTGAAGTAGAGTAATTCTAAAAATGAAGGAGGAAGATAGTAAATGGAAAGAATGTAAGCTCTAACTTTTTCTTACCAGAACCCTGTTTTATCTCTTTTACCCCCCACATTAAGTGAAAGTACATAAGAACCAGACAGAATTAAAACAGTAGACTGAAAATACAAGTAAAGATTGTAAAAAATCCAAGAAAAGAAGAAAAATAAAAATACTCACAAATGAGGAAGTTCAAACAGCGAATCATGGTGGACACAGTACTGTCAATGACATAATCCAAATTCTAACTGCATTCTATAGGCCAAACCTACTCCAGATCTTGATACTTTAGGACATGGTGATTTAAAATTCAGATAATTCTGAATGCCAAGATATTTTTGCCAGAGGGAAAAACAATTGTTAGACAAATAATCTACTTTGCTCACAGTTTGTGAAAGCCAGGTTAATAGTTCTTATCAATGTAAACATTGACATAGCAGAGAAAGAGAGTAAAGATCCTATTTCTATCAATTGATCATCTTACAGAAAGAAACATCTACGTTAAAGTAAAGGAGAAATGGAATAGCAGATGAGCTTGCTTGTAAAATCCTGGTTATACATTCCTGTTTTACTCTCAAGTCCCAAGACTTTGTGGCCAGATGTAGGAGGCAGAAGCAGTCCTGGTCAGCCAGTTCATAGAACTAACTGGAAATCCTTTTAATGTTCATTACAGTTATCTCTTCCTCAGCTACTGATCTTCTGTCCTGTCCCTTCCTATCTATGCTCTATTACAATGTAATTAGGATGCTACACAAGTTAACTTTTGCGAAATGTAATTTTATCCTTATCATATCCACATGCTAAATGTATTTTTTTTTATTTTTATTTAAAGAAAGGGCTCTAGGAAGAAATACTGCTGCTGCTGTACTGGTACACTGTACAGCTGTAAGCAAGGGACTGGATATCCCTGTGTTTCAGTTTCCATATGGGTGAATACACTTACCCTCATTTTCCATAATAGGTTAATGAGACTAAACTGCTTGCCAAAGCTCTGACATTCTTGACTGATGAATGCAGAGGATTATCAGTGTAAATGCTTTCTGTCATCCTTTTACAACTGTCAATATTTGCTCTTTGTCTTTCTGCTGGTTGGCCTAGCTCTTGGAAGTTGCTATTTGGGTGGAAATGAATGACATCCAGTCACTTTTGCTCTTGGAAAAAGGAATTAAATCCCTCCCTTAAAAATGACATTATGAAAAAAATGTTAAGCCTGCCAAGTCTACTCTTGCCCTGGTCTCCCATTCGTTTCTGCTTGCCCGGCTTAAAAAATGGTATGAAGGTCAAGTAAAAATACTTTCCAGAAACTGAACATGTACAGTCACATTCATGCTTGCTTCATACTTAGATCCAAGTATGCAAAGCCATGTGCTGTACAAGGGCTTCACCTCTGGCCCAGTCTCTTTACCCTTGGCCTAACCCTTGAGATGGATTGACAGTGAAGGCCCCAGGCAGGGCCAGCCGTGGCTTTGCCTGGCACAGGAGCTGCCCATGGAGATCCAGAGGTGTCTGGGAGCTCAGCTGCCAAGGAGAACAGCAATGAGTGGAGCTGCCAGACTCCTGACACACAGAGCTGGGTGGTGCCGTGACCCACGAGAAGCTGGCAGAACTCAGCCCACAGCCCGGCTGGCCCCTCTGCTCTGCATCTCTGATACTGAGAGAGAACAGAACTGACCCCCCAGTGCCAAGGCTGCAAAGGCTGAGGGTGAGAATTTAGCCCTGGACTGACAGCTTGGCCTGTTCTTGCTGGATTCTGTCCACAAAACATTGGCACTTCTATGCAGCGGCTTGTGTAAGAGCATGGTTTAGAAATATGGTGTGGTTTCTTCCAGAAAGTCAAGCTTATTCCTTTCTTTCATTGTTAAAGCATCACAGCAACAGCTGCCAGCATAGGTGCTGCAGGCATCCCCCAAGCTGGCCTGGTGACCATGGTCATTGTTCTCACCTCGGTGGGGCTCCCAACAGACGACATCACGTTGATTATTGCCGTCGACTGGGCACTGTAAGTAACACAAAGCTCGTGAGGCTTCCGTGGTGGCAACTTTGCTAAAAAGTTAAATGGTCTCCAGGGGTACAGTAATACAGATATCTATCTATCTATCTATCTGTCTATCTATCTATCTGTCTGTCTATCTAAGGCAAAGGAAGTGGTTATGTAATTTGAAATGGTATTAATGTGGTCTTAGATTAAAAACTTTGCTGATGTGGATATTATATTGAAAAAGACAGATAAATGAGGGAGTCTAGATGAATCTTGGAAATATGCCTTGCATAGAAAGGCTGAAGAAGTGGAGTCCATTTAGTCTAAAACCAGAGCTGAAAAGGTCACCACAGCAGCTTTTAACATAGATAAGATTGTCCAGAAGAGGACATTGATCAATCTTGACATTCGTGGGGAGGGAGAATGAAGAAGTAGAGCAAAGTACCTACCTCAACTCAGATCCCAAAAAACCTTAAGAACTACTTTTATCTACAAGGATAGTCAGGCAATGGAAGTGGCTGCACCTAGCCAGGTTGGATGATGATCTTCAAGACAAGTTTGAAGGTTGGACCAGAAAAATGTGCTTAAGGGGCAACTCTGGCACCTCGCCTTGGGCAAGGATAAGGGGCCAGCATTCTTAGGAAACATGGTCTGCCTGCACTCTACTTATCAGCCCACTGACATTTCAAGGCCATCATCTCAGTGTAGTGAAGCACTCTGCAAGAGGCCTGAGCCACTGCTAAAGCCAGCAAGTACTACAGCCACCACTGGCACCCCTGTGCCCAGCACGGTGGTGGTGTGGGCGGTGTACGGCTACTGCTGCTGCAGGCCCAATGCACGCAGCCTGAGGGCTGGCACCAACAGTGTCTTCCTGCTGGTGATTCTGTGCTCTCTGATGTCAGTGCTAAATAGGCAGCAGCTGCTTGCAGCCCCCAGTTTTGCAAGTGCAGCTGTTCTGCAGAGAGGACACTTTGCAGCATCCCCAATCACGGGGGATTTAACAGCACAGGCAGGGGCTGAAATTTAACACACTCGGAATGAAAGGGATTTGTGTCACCCATGAGAAGAGTCACTTTAAAAATTCATAAGGAGTGGTTTATTCGAACTCTCAACTTTTATGTAAATGCCAATAAATCAATCAATTTTGAATAGTCTGGGGAGATGAATCATAAAATACTGGTCCCTAGCTCATTAGCATGTCAATTAACTGTGTAACTTGTATATGCATACACAAGGAAATGTCCAAATTATTTTTATTTAAGCTACATAAAATATATCTCCTTTAAAATAGGGAGTTTCATTACATAAGGGTTCTGGGTAAAAATGTGTTACAAGTAAATTCTGTTATATATCCTATTTTTTTCAACTTTTAGCCACCTATTTTTTGTACAAAGAATTGTGAGAAAAAATATTTCCTGTCTAGTGTAATAGAATAACACTATTATTATTAGCATTAATAGCATGAACACATGAATCTTGTGTTGTATGAATAGTTTAAGACTGTATTACAAAAGCCTTTTCCCTCTATATTGCTCAGTTTTTGTCCAGCTCTTGCAACATCAACATTTCATTGTTTTTCCAGTAAGCCTTCCACTGTACATGGGAATTATTCTTCTTTTTGTCTTACACAACATTTCAAAACAACAGAGAAAAGACTTTTCAGGCTATAGTTCCAGATGGTATTAAAAAGTGAGTAAGGAATAGACCCAATTTTCTGTCTTTTGCAGATGACCTTTCAAACAAAAAAGCATATTTGTGTATTTCAGCACTTGGTGGTTTCAAGAGCCTGCAGATGCAAAGTGTCAACATGGTTGACACGATGAATATTTTCAGTATTAGTTTTGGAAGTACTGAAGCATGAAGAATGCTTAAAGAAGGCTGGTTAGATGATCTCACGAGGCTGAAATACCCATTACAATGCACTGCAGGTATTACAACTCTCTTAGGTACCCATAACGTGTATGTGACCTCCAAACCTTTAGCTAGTGCTTAGAGACATAAAGAAGAACATCAAAATGTTTCCCAGCTCATTTATCAAACACAAGGTCAAAGTTTTGCACCTTTAATGATTTCATCTACACCCCAAATCCCACTGACTCCCACATTTGCACTGAGAAATGCCACCAGCAGCAGGTTGGCCTCTCAGTGGAGAAATGTCAGTGGTGCGTGTTGCGGTTCTCATGCGCAGTGAAGACTGCTCCATTCACTCAGAACATGGAACACAATTGGTCAAACAACATGCCAGCAACAACTCCTCTTCTTAAGAGTTTCAGTGTGGAGCACCGTTTCCTTGGAAAAACCCTCCTGAAAAGATGCTAATCAGAGCTCAAAAGGGAGCTCAAACTCTTGAGCTCTGCTCATACAACTTCTTCTCTACCACAGCTGACTTGGTGCACAATCCAAAATTCACAACACTGAGTATCTTTCCAAGAATCACTATTAGATAAACAAGAAGGAAAGAAGTCAGTGTGTAACTGGAACTTCTTTCAGTATATACTGTAACTGCTTTTTTTCCCCCCTGTTTAACATGTTCTTGTGGAAATTTTTCTTCAAGGCAAAAACTCAAAATCAGAACAGTAGAAATCTAAAAAAAACGGACTGAGCAAACAAGTGTAGGACTGGGTCACGGAGTCAACAATCACGTCTAGGTGTAGGCTGTGGAATATTGTTGCTGAAGTTGCTCGCTGTTGCACATACAATTTGGGTAACTCCACACATAAATAAGCTTTCATGCAGGAGTTTTCATGATAAGTAAGCAGGCAACTGCATAAACATTTATATGCACTGAGTACCTGCCTAAAATATCTGGAAAAAAAAATTCAGTGCAGAGTTTCAATTCCTTTCTATATTAAGATACAGGATCAGAAATTTGGGCAGTGTTGATATTGGACCACCACTAACTTTAATAAGCCAAACATCTGGAGATTTCTGAACCTCCATTTTATAACGTACATTTATAAATTAAGTTACTAATATGACAGAGTTTCAGATGTAAATATTTTTCTTGGAAAAGACGTGATGTATTTCAGACTTAGAAGCTATATCATCTATTTGAAGTCTCATCTATTTTAACTAATAGGTTCTAGGATGATTCAAGTGTAACATTTGTCTTTCACAGCCAGTTACTTCTGTCTATTTAAGATTTGTATTTTAACAGATTTATTTTTTATACAGTGGGTAAAAGGTGTAAACAGGGAAGCAATCCCATAAGTGAATAAATGAAAAATAGTTAAACTATATATATACAAAATACTGTCAAGCATACAAATTTAAATTGCAAAAGGTAACTAAAAATTAAGTCTTTAAGAGCTACTGCATAGCCAGCATAAGAGCCAAAGTCACCACAGGTTTTACAGGAATGAACATTACTTAAATACAGTCAGTGGCTGCTTGATTTGTGAGCGTAGTTGCATAGTAATCTTCTGAATTATTTTGATTGCATCCTGCCCATTCTACCAATACAATAATCTTCTTAAGTAGCACTTTGGTTGCTGAGATGGGTACCATGATCACTAATGTAAGGGACCTCTGCTTTTATTGAATTCAGACATTTGCAGCACCAGTCTCCGAATCAGGCCGTATTGCTGGACCTTAATATATAAACTGGGACAGAAATGCAGGTGTGATGTGCAGTTCCACCTTTTCAGTGCTGATTCAGCTTGCATCTCTAGGGGGACACAGCTGCCCCACTTGGCTCAGTTACACAATCAAGCGTATGGCAGCACAGCACACCAAGCTCAGAAAAGGCTGGAAAACCCAGCCGAGCTGCTCAATAACTAATGGATGCCTGATACCAAACTTCTGAACATTTCTAAACATTTTAGCTCATAAATCCAGCAAAAATAGACTTCAGCCATAACTATGGCTGATAGAGGCACAGGAATTTACCCAAAGAGGCAACAACTTACCATTACTGTTTCATTTTCCAGAGACAGGTTTAGAACAATGATCAATGTCCTGGGGGATGCGCTGGCTGCTGGGATCATGGCCCACATCTGCCGGAAGGAGTTTATCAAGGATGGTGATGAGGTAACCACGCTGTGAATGGGGGTGTGCCGGGGTGCGCTGTACTATGGCAAAAAACCTGCAAGCTCCCACTTTTGGTTCCTCCAGCTTATAAAAGGTGTTTCAAAGAAAGGACAGAATTGGGCAAAGGGTAGCTTAGCACATGGGGTGGAGGGATCTTTTTCCATGAGGTCATGTGAAAAGCCACTGGAGCTCAGAGTTTGCAAGGCAGCTGTGCCTGGCACACTGGGGATGGGAGCGGCAGAAGCAGCCGCTCTGTCCTGCAAACGCATGAGATGCTGGCACTGAGTCCCACACTTGGCACCCAGGTTCTGACTGGCCACTAATTTGTCCGGCTAGCAGTGTGACCAGCAACAGAGAAGGGTGACAGGTGTCCTTGACGACCTGTGTGTAGTGGGAGGTAAAGGTATCTATGAGAGTGCAGATGTGTAATCAATGAGCTCACATCAAAAGCAACTGCCCTGGGCATTGCAAGCCCCTGAGTCAGCATAATCTGAAGCCACCCTTGTAATAATTTTCTTTCCAGACTAGCATAAGCAACAAGAACATCACTCCATTCTAGACTCCATTCTCAGACATGTTCATGGTTTCTACATTTAATACAAGTCCTTCCTTACATCATTGTTTCTCCTCCTCTGTTATCTTATTTCACAGAGCACACATACCTCTGTATTCTGCCCCTGCCTCCTTCCACTCCTTCATTTTGCATTACCACTCCTTCATCATGCATTTTCTCCTTCCTCTTTGGCATGCATCATTCAGTCTTTCCTTGTAACAGGAACTCCTCATGTCCTTCCTTCAATCCTTGACAAAGGAGATTCCTAATTCCATGAGCACATTAGATTTGGAGGTGCTAATCTCTCACCATTTTAGCTCATGGCAGACTCTCACTACCTTTCTTCCACAAAGACAGAATAATTCATGCAGGAACATTTCTTCATCAGGTCTAATCTTCACAAGACATGTTTCATTTCTGTGCATCATCTGTAGTATCCCACACAAATGGCAAATTGTTTCTATCATTATTTCTCTCATTCTATGATTTTGTGCTCAGTCCCATTCTCATACCCTCCTGCAACATTCATCTAAATTTCCTGCTCTTTTAAGCTGTATGTAGAAAGACAGGCAGTGTCCTCTGAGGTAATTAGCAAATGCAGTAAATACTGATGACAGGATTAGGCCTGACTACAGGGGCTACACATGCAGCTACCTACAAACCCCCTAAAACACAACCTATGGGTAAGGTAGGTCATCCATTACAAAGCCAGAAGTGTAGGCTGAGCTCCTGCATAACACAGGCCCCCTGACATTTCACTGCTGTATTTAGAACGCAGTCAGAACTTAAGAAGAGATGTTGCAGTAATAGAAAATCCCTCCTGAGGGATTACTTAGTCATCTGTGATGAGATTTTTCTTTGAATCATGCTCTGTAATGGTATTAAAATATACTGCTAGTCTGCCATACATTTTGGCTGCATATTTTGTGCAGCTAGTAATATATACCTAAAGGCCATATTTTCTCAGCTGCAAGCCCACCTCCTTTCTTTGCCAGTATTTACGTCTTACTTTCCCCATCAGAATCTGGTTTGATTTAAAGAACACTTCAGTATTGAATTTATGAATCAGTTAATAAAATCCCCTTTATTTCTTTCAAAACAGAGCAAACTGAGGAGACAGGTGTTATTTTATTAGGCTGGAAGAAAGGCATAAGGCAACAACGAATGGTTTATTGTGCTATTGAATTGCACCCAAGAGCAAGCACTGCCCAGAGCTCAGCACAGTGCCCATTGAGAGTCTGTACCTTTTGAAGTGAGCCCTGGAATTCTGGTCTCTATTTACCCGACTTGTATCACTTTACCAATGGCAGGCAGCTGTTACCACGAGTGTAAGTTCAATCAGAGTTGTGACAGAATTTGCATTTTTACACAGACTCCTTCGCTTCATGCAGACGGTGCAAAGATGCCTTAGGGTATATGAGAAACAGCTTCTGGAAGTCTATGGAGGCTCTAGCTAATCCTGGTGAATGTAAAGCAGCTCACAGGCTTTCCAAGTAAAAATTCCCTTCCTGTTGTATACACCAATCACTGGCAGTATTCCAGATCTTAATGCTTTTCACATAGGTGCCATTGATCTGTGAAACTAAGCCTATTAACATCCATCAGATTGTGGCTTACCAGAGAAATGGCTGTGTGAAGACCATGAATGAATCTCGTGGACCAGAAACAGTGAAAGGGTTGCAGCACCATATACCCATACAAGTGGAGCAAGAAGAAACTCCAGTGGAGAATCACACTAAGAAATCCAACAGTAAAGACCACTGCACTATTGAAATAAATGAACTAGAAACAAATGTGTGACTGCTACACTCAGAGGTATCTCACACCCCAGTGACCCGATACCTAATCTCTACCTCACAGCTGGAAGAAGGACTCTTTGCCTTGAACAGGAAAATGTGGACTTATCGCCACCCTGCTTGTACTGGAGCTAGGACACCAGCTGTGAACGTCAAGAAAGGCACACAGCTCGTAAGAGACATGGGCTTCTTTAGGTGGAAGATTTTACTACTGAGAAATTAACTGATGGACTACTACTGTTTTATTCTGCACTCACTGACTTCAATATAGTATTTGACACTCCTTTGGCTTTTTTTTAAAGCTTTTTTTTATTTGACCCGTTTTGATTTTCTAACCAAAGCCTTTTTTTTGTGAATCTCAGTAATTATGAACAATGTAGAACTTTTGCTATGTAAAAATGTTTCACCGAAATTGCTAAAGATATGAATTTTGTCTGATATTCGCTAAATGTAGAGTTTGTGCTTAGCTTTAGAACAGCAGTAAGAAAATCACACTGATTTCCTGTTCTCAAGGGGTTACATCATTCCTAAATAACAACGCAAGCTGAGGGGAAGTGTGCATTTGTGCAAGAAAGGGCATTAAGGTCATTGTGATGGGCTGCCTTCAGAGACAGGCAGTCAAGTGTGATACCTAACACAAAGATTTCCTAGGTCACTGCAGAGCACAGTTTGCCTTCCAAGTGCCAGATTTATTGACCTTTTTTTAACCTAACTCCTCAGTAAAGTCAGTTCCATGCACATGCAGCGGCAGAGGCGATGTGAGCTCTAATCTATAAGCACTGGTGCTAATGTGTCCTCTCCTGTAACCTATAGGTTGTTCTACTGTAAATATGTATAAACTCAAAGCTCAAGCTCATGAACTATGTGCTGCATCCAAAGGGCAGACTGAACATAAAGTGGAACCTGAGGATGCTGAGTTAAAATGGGGTTTTGTGAGGAGTCTGCTGTGGAAACTGCCCCATTATTCCTCATAATTCAGTTGACAGGTACTCCCTTTCCACTGTCCACTGAATGTTTCACTTACAGTAAAATCTGCTGCATATGTTTCCAATGTTGGTGATAGAGAACATTTTTAATAAACTTGCCATTTAAAAACAGGCTGTCTGTGCATTTCTACTATTAGTGTCTTCTTATGCCTCTGCTAAAATAGAGAGTGGAAGTGAGGAGACCTTTTGAAAAGTTGGGATTTGATCCAGATATTACATACCAACTCATACCAATACACTTGACATATTATATTTAGCTACTTGTGGCATAGCAGCTTGAGATACCATGTGCCTGGTATTCTAATATGCTCTTCTCATCTGTGGGGAAAAAACAACCCAGTAAAAAAGGACAATTTCTGCATTATCTAGAAGCAGAAGCGTTTCATATATCATTGCAGATTCAATGTATCATTCATTCATGATTAGTGGTTTTCCTGGGATGTACAAATTCATCTCTTCTTTAAGGGCTCCTGTTCAGATTATTTCTTATGTCATGCACTAAATAGTTGCCTCAGAGCACTGTAGTATAGGTAGTTTAATTATCAAGCAGTAAAGCCAGAAAGAATACTCATAAGTTTTTTCCGTAGTTCCTCAGAAATGATGTATTATTTTGAAAATATGTACAGTTGGTCACTGTTTTCCCGATTTGACCCTAGAGTGAAAAGAACAAACTCGGAACACAGAGTAGGGAAGAACTGAAATGATTCAGAGCCATTTGCTCCAGAACTAAGTCCTGTAAAGGACCTGCTCTGCAGTGTGTCGTAAGAATGAGTGACTGGGGAGAGCTGGGGCTGGTCTGTGCCTGTCTGAACGGGCAGAAGCACTGCCTGACAAACATCTGATAGTTTTCATCTCAGCAGCACTGGCAGCTCCAAGAGATCCCCCTCACCCTTCCCCAGCTGTCCATTCCTGCCTGCACTGCCTCCCCTCCTCTCCCAGCTGTACAGACCCAGTTATTTATGAGGCCAGACAAAGAATCAGATGAGAAGTTCTAATTCAAACCAGTTCACATATGTTTTTAGCATAGTCCTAACAGACAGTTGTGTCAACACAAGTGAAGGGGTGATGCAGGGACAAGATGAAGCAGCCAGGGATCAAACAGGGTAAGGGCACATGGACAGGGCAGGGTCTGTGTGCCAACTGTACCCACAAAGAAAACACGACCAAAAGATTCAACTTCACCCAGTCAACTACAGCTACATGAAGTGATAGTATAATCCTGCCAGTCATCTGTCAGTTCACAATCACCTTGCATAGATAAAAATGATGAAGAAAGAGGCCAAGTGGATCCAAGATTTGGAACAAGTAGTTCCAGACTAGAGTGGTTTTGGAGAGTCTGCCCACACACTGTGCCAGTGCACCAAGCAGAAAGTGCTCCCAGCCTTACCAGCACGCTCCTCCCCAGACACCTACAACCTTTGGCTGATTACAAGTGCAAATCCTTCTGCCCTTGCCTGAGACAGCTTACCTTCTTTGACACTCTTCAGCGCAGTCATGGTTCAAGAGGTCTAAGTCAACTCCGATGCTTAAGCAGCTTCTACAAGGAGAACTTCAAATGAGATAAAGTACCAAAGACCAGCACTCAGCTGTGCTGCTCAAGTCCTACACAAAGAAAACCACAATTTTGCCCATTATGCTCTCACGTGTAGGTAATGTCTCATGTGTGAAGGCATATTTTTATGGAATCAACAGGCTGATTTAAAATCAGCTTTCTGCATTCAAACCTTATTCAGAGTGTGCAGTTCTCCTTTGCAAATTGGAAATGCATTATGTTTTTTACATTGTAGTGTTTGAATCTTTAACACTTGGAGTTTACAGCAATCTGTGCCTCCCGTTCAGCTGGCAGGAAGGCAGAGGTCCTATTTCTCACCTGGCCTTTTTAATTTGTGATATGACATGCTGTAACCAGAGGCCTAAGGCACTTTGGGTCATGGTTCTGGTAAATATGTGTTGCTCAGTACATTGTGTCCTTGACTGGAGCACCTGACTGCTCCTGCAGTCATTCTGTACTGAGCACAAGACACCACTGTTAGCTGGGAGAGGTGATCACCGAGGTCATGATAATTTCTGATCATTTCCATGGTAAGTTCCCCTCAATTTAGCTATTTTCTGTGTCTCCTGGTGCGTGTTGTCAAGCAGCTTGATGCACAGTGCAATTAGACTAGCAGTAGGTTCCATAACATATTTGTATGCATGGATCTGTTCACATTTTCCAGTTATAATCACACTTCCTTCCAACAAAAATAACAAAGCTGTTGATTATCAAGTTAGAGTGCAAGCTTTGTGTTGGTAAATATGTTTCTCCTACTTTCAGAGCATAAAAACAAACATGTGACCTTTACAGTCTCAAAAATTTATATTAAAAAAAAATCAATCAATCTTCCAGTCAATCACTTATTACAACAGTTTGCACAGTATAATTTCAAGCATATGTGGAAAGAACATATTTCTCAACTGGCAACATTCAATCCTATTTTGAAGTTGCCACCCCCTGCTAAACAGAAAGGGAATGTAGCCAATTAAAGTGTTCTAAAGGCACACTGGGGAAGAGTCTTGAGGAGGGAAAGAAGATAATTAGGAAAGGTGGTGCATTGCACACAGCTATAGAAGACAGAATTTGGGAACTAACCCAAATTAACACACTTATCAGAGGCAGTGATTTTATGCTGGTTAATTTGTGACTCC
The DNA here is from genome assembly GCF_015227805.2 of Hirundo rustica. NCBI lineage: Eukaryota > Metazoa > Chordata > Aves > Passeriformes > Hirundinidae > Hirundo > Hirundo rustica. The sequence goes on from NC_053458.1 coordinate 5,588,318, forward strand.
TTTGCTCTGATGATACTACTGAGAGGAAAGAAGCCGCTGCAGATTGTTGTGGAATGAAACATCATTAAAGACATATTAAAACAGGTTCTTGAGGATTTTGCCAATGCCAAGGAAGTTCTGCAGTGTTGAATTGCTGTAATAAATTCCTGCGCAACAATTAGAACTGAGAGAAACAGACACAACCAGAGCACTTACACATCCCACTACTCCCAAGAGCTTTTGGATGCCAACCCACATAGAAAAGTTTATGGAATCAATACAGTTACTCATATGCTCTGCTAGTCTTAATTGATTCCACTTAAGTTATTTAATTGCAGCCAAGTTTATTTGTGCCACCTGAATACGAACCTTAACATAAAAATAAGATGATCTAAATAGTTAAAACAATAAATTGGCGTTGCCCACCCTGCTATACCAGCCTATCTATAGCAATTAGAAAAGATAGGAACTCTGTAACACCCCCATTTGATGAGGTCTCACTTTCAATTCCACAACAAACATCAACTTTAGTCCCTTTTTAACAAGAGCAAACTGATTTATAATACTTTCAAAGCAGACAGAAAGCTTCATCTTCAAGCCAGATGGATGCTCTTGGAAATGACCTCAGTCCTTTTTGTGCTTTCCATAAAAATGAGGTAACTATTAGCAGAAAGCAGTTGATGTGTGCGAGCAAAATGTATAACCTGGGAAATTAAGTGAATGTGGAAAGCTCAGGCTGCCTTTGATCTTGTCCAAGGCTAAGCACCTCCGTGCCCAGCCTCTGCTGAGCACCCAGGTGTGTTTTTCCTGCAGACACACAGGCAATGAGCAGTTGCTGGCTCTCCCCTGCAGGCACTAAAGCTGGCTGAGATCACAGCCGCCCAGCTGAGGACGAAGTACAGGGAGGAGAGAAAGTGATGAAGGGTTTTCTACAGGGATGCTCCTGCTGCCGACCTGGCAGTGGGAGAGCACAGCTTTTTAAAGCAATGAGTATCTGGCTTTGCTGCATTTGGAAAAGAAGCCCCAGAGTAGACAAATTTAATGCACCCATTCACTAAGGGCTGAGCTGAAAATGAAACACGTGTATTAAAATTCTCAGTTTAGCCTGTGATTTCACCTACGCCTGAGATGAGAGACACTCAAAATTACATTCCTCACTAACTACTCTGGAGCATACTGATTGATATTTCTGGAATTTATAAGAGGGTTTGTCCCACAAAACCCCAAATGGATTCGATCAATAGAACAGGAAGGGTGGTCATTACTTAAGGTCAGGTTCGTTATTCACTCAGACTTCCCAAGTGACCACAAGAATGCAGAGTTTGCTTCCCATCTGTAAACAGAGAAAAGGTCCTTTCTAAATCAATGTGGTAAGGACAAATGAGCTGAAGACTGAGACAGTTATGTAACACAGTAAAGGGGACTCATGATTACCTTGGATTAGCCACTTGTGTCTCTCTGGAAGCACTACTCACAATAGTCACAGGAACTGCCAGGCGTCCATTTTAAGCAGCAGAACCTCACATTCCATCATTTATAAAGCAGCTACAGTTGCATCTCTGTTGCCTAGAAGATGATATATGGGAATAGATTTGGCACAGCTGAGACTTCTGGCAGATTTGTGTCACGGGATATTTTAGAAATTTTACAGGCTGTCAAATAAAACCGTAGCAGTCTGTTACTCAGAGTGGTATTTTGGGGAACGAGTACAGGCGGCTTCAGATAGACAAGATGGGGAGTATGGTAGGTGAAGAGGGAAAACGTTCAATCACTTCTCCTGCAATAAATCAAACCTTCTGTCCTGGCTGGCTCCACAATGAGATGGTACCAACAGCTGGAGGGGTAGGGAGGGAGCAAGACATCCCTCTCCTCACAAAGCTCCTGTCCCCATATGGCCACTGAAGACAAGTCTGCAGGTACCCACAGACATGTGTGACTCCCTTCACAGCTGTCCTTCCTTCCTTCCAAACCAGCACAGAGCACTCTGTCCAGCACAAATACCAGCAAATGTTGTTCCTGAAGAGTTTGCAAGTAAATCATTATAAAACTCTAGATTTCCCATTCCACTGGGAATTCCCCTGGGATGTGCTCAGGTAGGTCACACATGTGCTTTTCAGGTTCCATCTCTGGAAGTTTTGTTCTGTGAGGAACAAAGAGTTCTACATCTGTTGCTTTAAAATCAGCCATCTTTCATCACAAAGAGGTACCTGCATTTAATTTCTGAATTAAATGTATGCTTCTGTGTTTCTGCACACCACACCAGCTGAAAGCCAGGCTTTGACCCACCACATGAAACTCACTGTAGTTAACCATTGCTTTTGAACGTTCCTAAAAAGGATCTGATATCTCTAGCCCACCATTCAGCCCCCACTGCCAGAAAAGTATTTTAATAAGATGGAAAAAGCAGGGGAAGCAAAACAAGAAGTGTTTTATGTTCACAGATCTCTCATATTACATCTGCTACAAATACTGCATGGGCTAAATGGCAAAACCAAAAGAAAAACGAGACTGACCTTGAGATGTTTCATTATGATTTCATTGCTTCTAGTGGCTTTATTGGGTTTTACCACTAGGTTATTGAAAACATGTGGAAAGTATACAGAACTAAGTCAAACAGAGCATTTTCTACCCTTCTTCTTCTCCATTTAAATATTTTCATATTTCTTTAATGAGTTTTCCTGAAAACAAAGTGCAGAGGTTTGGACAGTCTATATTGATAGCTAATTGGTATAATCTTTCTTTTAGAATAAATCATCCACTTTTTTAATTAAAAAAAAAGATAATTTCAGACATTAATCCTTCCTAACCATGTATCTGGAGAGGGAGGAATGGGGAGGGACAGAAGGGTGTCAGTCCAGCACTGTGGTTGGATCTAGCTCTAGCAGGAAGTTTTGAAAGGAAGATTAAAAGCTCTGCAATTGGGAGAATTTCCACAACTCCTTCTCAGCTGTGGTCTCCACACTGGTGCTGAGCCCAGGACTGATGTACAGCTCCATGCCTCACTTTCTGCACAAGCTCTCCAGAGTAAACTTCACAACAGGCGTTAAGAGGTGATCTGCATCCCATTCTGTTCGCCCCACAGGTAAGAACAACCTGGAAGATCCACTTTGGTTGTTTCTGCCTGGTTTGGCATTGGGAGATTCACTCAGGTTCTTCCCAGCTGCTTTGCAGAGAGAGCAGGAGCAACCAAAGTGAGTCTTCCACTGTCAAATCATTCAAGCTGTGGATGGTGAGGGCACCTTAGGGTACAGCAGCTCAATTCTTCAGCACATCGGGGAAGTGCTTTGAGTTTTATTCCACTGCTGCATTTGCAATAAACAGACCCAAAACAAAGGTCCACCAGAAAGAAGGGGAGATATCTAGAGTGTTATGTAAGTAATTGAAGTTAATTTTAATCCTGCATAAAAGATGTATCTTAAGATCTTTTTAAAACTCATTCCTGCGATGACTGCCAACAAACACACAATTATATCCCAAGTAACAAAATGAGTGTCATTATTTTCTTGTATGCAACTGGAGTCGAAAATACTGAAAATCAATACAATTTTTTATCAGAAGCAACGTTCTCAGCAGTATCATAATCATATGCTAAAAACAGATTCTGGAACTATTATGGGGAAAACTTGAGTAGTCTGTACAACTGTGCATTAAAACACTCTGCCTGATTCAAAACCCTTTAAAGAAGGACTTTTTAATGTCCTTGGATAGTACTGAAGAATTTTTATGGAAATACTTTGTATACTGGATTATTAGAACACATTTATCATCCATGGTCTGCACATATATCTCACAGCTGGCTGACTTCACAATAGCAGCATGAATCACAGCTACAGGGCACACCAATATTTTCCTCACTAAAGGCAATGGAGTTCTTTAGGGAATTTACTCACTGTTCTTGCATTAGCAACATAATAAACCAATTAGAATGACCTCCCTAAATTAATCCCATTGGAGAAGGAAACATTAAAAACAAACAAACAAACAAACAACAACAAAAAACCCACTAAGCTTGTATTATATAAGACTCTACATACGTTTAAGTTTTTAGGATAACTACACCTAAACCCAGGAATCAAGACTCACCAACATTACACTGTAGAGTGAAATCATGCACCATAGCATTGAAGCTTCTCAAGGACTGCTTCCCATCAAAAATTCTATTTGTAAAATATGTCATTAATCTTATTTTTTTAAAAAAAAAATTGCTTAGGTTTTTTTTTAAGCAAAATTTGCAAAAATGTTAGTGGGCTCAGTCAACATGGTGAGAAGGTGCATCAGAAATTAAACTCTTATTTACCATCACTAAACATTTTCAAGAGAGAACAACCATGAAGTTTTGATCAGACCCCTCCCACGTCCCTTCTCTGTGTGAACCACTGGGGAGCAGAAGAAATGGCAGTGGGGTCCCAGGAAGGAGGACACTTCCCCTTCCCTGCTTTGCTAAAGCAGGTCCCCAGCCTCACCCCTGCGTGCACCGAATGCCTGCTCAGGAAAAGTGACCTGCGTGTGTCTTGTACAGCAGCGGATGAGGAGGAGAGCATCTGGCCACAGATGCCTCAGGAGCAGCCCTGCCAGCCCAGCTCTTCAGCACCTGCAGGACTTGGAGGATCCTTTCCCCAACTGCCCTTTTAATGTACAGTCCTGAAGGATTTATGAGAGCTAAGATAAATAATCTCCAAGTCCCCAAAGCAGCGATTCTGCTGCTGAGCAGATGCAGCAGCTCTTTGCCCTGGCAGGGCTGCCTGGCTCAGAGCCCTCAGCGAGGGGGGCAGATGCCAGCCCCAGGGAGCAGCCCCACCAGGACCCTGCCCCACTGCCAGGGGCACTGTCCCACTGCCAGAGACACTGCCCCACTGCCAGGGACACTGTCCCACTGCCAGGGACACTGTCCCTCTTCCAGATCTGCAGTCAGTTCCTCAGGAGCTGTCACTGCTCCCCCAAGGGAGGCCGTGGCAGCCTCCCTCTGCTCCACAATAACCCCCTTCAAATTTCATCCATAGTTTTTCTTTGGGGTTTTTTCTTTTTTTCATAGAATCATAGAACCTTTGGATTGTAAGAGGATATTGAAGATCATCTAGCTCCAATTCCCTGCCACGGGCAGGGACATGTTCCACTAGACCAGGTTGCTCCAAGCCTCATCCAACTCACCTTCAACATGTCCAAGGATGGAGCAGTCACAGCTTCTCTGGGCAACCTGTGCAACCTCACCACCCTCACAATAAAGGATTTTTTTTTCTAATATCTAATATAAGCCTACTCTCTTTCAGTTAGAACACGTTCTGCCTTGTCCTGTCACTAAATGCTCTTGTAAATTGTATTGCCCCATCTTTACCAAAAAAAAAAAAAAAAAAAAAAGTTTCTAAATAGTTTTTCCTCAGAAGACTACCTATATACTGCCTAAAGCACTTCTTTTTCAGTAAAAAGAGCACTTGGACCGCGGACACCACAGCGCGAGGACCGGCCTCACCACACGGCTGAGGCCTCAGCTCCGCCCCTCATCCTCCCTCCGTCCGTCCCACACGGGCGCCCTGGAGCTCACCCCTGCTGCCAGCCGAGGTTGGGAACACCGGGATCATGCTGCTCCTTGCAGAGGGAATCACAGGGTACCATCTCGGCATGGGGAAAGCCTGGGCCTTGTGCCGCGTCCGTCCCCGCAGAGGGGCCGCCGTGGCGCGGCCGCTCCTCCCTCAGCCGGCGGGATGGCGCCCGCTCCGCTGTGGGACCCCCGTGGCCCCTGGGGTCAGGGCAGGAGGCGCCGGCAGCTGTGGGGAGCTGAGGGGAACGGGCTCCCCTCACCCCGCCTCACCCCCGGCCCCTCACAGCACGCGAAGGGCATTACTCCGTGTGGGGAGGTAAAACCGCTGGGGAAGATCCAGCACTCGCAGGCCTTTTCGCCCAGAAATCCCCAAGTGAGAAGCCATGGGGTTGTCTGGAGGGGGGCGGTGTGCGGCAGGAGGTGGGAATGGGCCGGAGCAGGCGCTGGGTGTCCCAGTCCCGGTGAGGGGATGGCCATGAGGAACCTGGAGGAATGGGATGAGCGGCTGCAGAACGGCCCGTCCGCATGGCAGGCACAGATGGGCTACGTGCCCACCGCTGAAATAAAAGCTCATTAGCCACGAGCTATTTTTGGCACCCGATTAATTCTTCATAGTTCTCAAGCTGCATTTGTACTCCCGTTGCTGTGAAAAATCATAGCTCGGAAAAATCCCATTTCCCCCCATTTTGTGCAGTATCTTCTGTAATGAGGAAACGTGGCTTTTAAACGAAAAACAGCAAATAAACCCAGACCTCAGTCTGCATACAGACCACACAGGAATACTAAGCGTGCACAAATGCATATTTAGGGATAAAATTGCCAACTGAACATTTTAGACTTCAAGTTTTCATTATTCATACATCTAGCTCAGCCTTAAAACCCTTCTATTCTTCTCTTTCCCAAATCCAAGCAAATAATGGGAAGAAGGTTATGTGAAAGTCATGTTTGTGTTGCCTCTTTGTAGCCTAAGAAAAGACCAACTTTCCAACTCCCATTTTCACTAAAGGAAATAATAAAAATAGAGTCTGTTCCTGGGTCCTGCTCCATACAAGGTCTGGATTGGACTTTTGGATTATGGGTACCATCCAAAGTCAAAAAAAATGTAGGCTTAGTCCTGTGGACTTCTGTTTCTTCCTCAGCATCCCTCATGGCATTTCTTACTCCGTTAAGAGAAAGAAATAAACTACCATTTTGGTCTGACAGCATTATTTCCAATGTCATATGCTGATGATGGCAGGTAAGTGAGGAATAAGGCCTGGGGTTCTCCCTCACCGATCTCTTCCAGAACAATCAAAGAATCTTGGAGTATTTGAGACTTTAACTGGGTAAAAGTGGCGGTGTTTTCTGGGGGGGGGGGGTTGCTGCTGGAAAACAGTGCTCCATTTAAAGGACAGATTCAGGGTGCAACTACTTGAAACAAACTTGGATAAGTGTTTCCTAACTTTACCTGGTCTATACAATATGCACCTTAAACTGTAGGTGGGTCTCCTTTGGCAAAGGCTGCTGCTTGCTGAAGAAGCTTAACGGTGTATGTATCATCCTGACACTTTGGGACTGATTTTACAGGTGCTGAAATGAACCTTCATCCCTGCACTCACTGCATCAGACTCTCAAAGGACTCAGAGAAGTCTGAGGCATCTGACTTTTCACAGAATTGTAGTCCAAAGGACAGAAGTTTAAAGACAATAGAACAGCTCTCCATAAACCTGTACAAATTTGAATATTCTCAGCTTGTTCAAGAGTTTAATAAATTAGTCTTTTCCACAGAAGACTGGCAGAACTTGCACTGGTGTTTGCTGGAGATAGCTAATTGACTTGAGCTACATTCTGTGGACATTTTACATAGAAATCCATCCCAGCAGTCAGTTGGAAGGATATTTTATTGCTCAGCTGTATAGCTGATACTCAAAAATGTGTGGGTTTTGCAATTTCTAGGGCCAAGCTTTTACTTCTTCAGGAAGCAATCTTTCCTTCTATGATTAATGAGTGTGTTGAATTGTCTAAGGTAGGGAACAACAGCCTGAAATTACTGTCATGTGCTATGGGAAACCAAAGGGAGAGTGTGGAACTAGATCTCCAGCAGGAAAACAGCTGGTAAAAAATTAAGCCAACTGTGTTTCCAAGTCAATCCTGGAATGCAGTATGCAAAACAACATGTGTTCAATGAGAAATCCTCAAAAGAAAAGACCATTTCGTCAAGTAGATTATCTACCTCAGCTGAAGGACATTATAACCAACTGAGAAACTTGTACCTCTGTAAGTCTTCTTTTCCTTGGTTTCTTTCTTTTCTATGATTCCAACAGGAGCTGAGAGCACTCAACATCATAAAACAGGGGAGGCTTTAAGGGAGTATGACAGCAGGCACTGTCTCCAGAAAGAACTAAACTAATTTCTTTTGACACTTAATGGTTTTCTCCTGAGACAGCCCACACTCACTCATCTCTTCTACATCATTGGTCTCTCAGTGGGAATGAGCTACACTGTGGAAAATTCTACCACATACATTAAACTTCATCCTGTCACTCCATCCTCTGATCACACCTTTGGAGACGTTCACCCAGCTGCCCCAAGGGCAAACAACAGCAAGACACAAACTTTACCAAAACTCTGGAAAGTAGACGTACAGATTTTATATATATATATATACTTACAAGAGCAATTGTTTTATCTTAAAACCTTTCTAAAACAGGAATATACTGCAGGTTTTGGCAGTAGAGATAAAATATTACGGGATCCAGCCTTATTTTGTTTTTCTCATCCAAATATACACATTGTTATAACAGAGAAATAATTGCATCCAGAATTATTACTGCTGCTTGATGACCAAAATTCCTCATACGCTGCTCTGCACATGGAACTACTGCAAATATCCATCTACCCTGGCCAACAACAGCTTCTTTTGGGTGGAGGAAAAGAAAAGAGGCATAAACATGGTTGACTTAAAATGCAGTGACAAAAATGGCATTTGAAGGCCTGTGTTCAAAACAGTCCCATATTGTTATTACAGATGGAAACAGTGAGGGAAGAGAAACAGAAGAAACAAAAGCCAGCTTTTGTGAGTTCCAGAGCAATCCCTTATGATCCTGGGTCTTGTATAAGATGATTTGGAAGCTTTGGAAAGGCATTCAGGGTCTCTCCCTGAATAAGGCACTGAAACACACTGTGTTCCATGAGCCTGGCCCGGTGCCATGAGTTTCTGCGTAATTCATTGCACGTTTTGCTAAGTGTTCTCTATATATCTATATAGATATATACACATAGACATATATGTATTTTTTCCATATGTTTTCCTGCAAAACAGAAACATAAAATAAGTTACACAGTGGAATGCAGAATTCAGAATAAGACAAACATAGTACCTTGTTGACATGTCCCACGCGCCCCAAAACTAAACCAGAGATGCATTGATTTTGAATGTACCCTAAGTCTGTAGGTATAAATTATTTATTGTTTAACGAAGTTTCCATATAGCCCAGTCAGGAGGGCTAATGTTTGACTTCCAGAGTACCTTCTGCCCTTTTCAAGCCCCATCATCTTTTAAGCTTATTAGCACTATTCCTAGAAATTCCTTGTGTCATTCTCAGTGACAAAATGTTGATTAGGGACAAAACTATTTTTTTCCCCACGCTTAAGAATTTAGATCTCCAGAAACAAAGAGCATTCCTGAACCTCATCATCTTTGAACATAAGATGATTAAGAGATGCAGTAAATAGATCACTATTCTTATTTTAAAAAATGCATATTCTTCAAGTATCATTGTCCCTGTATCTTTTTTTCTGCGGTTGAAAAGAGATTCAAGTGGAGACATAATTTTTTCCATAAGAAATACACCAAGTATAGCATTATTTTTCCCCTCTGAGTGGTCAGTGATTTAAATACTGCTTGAGACAGTTTGTGATCTAATGACACATTTGACAGACACCAATGGGTCTAATCTTACTTTAATTTGTCTAATTTTTTAATCTGTTTTCACCCCATGTCTTCTGCATCAGCAAGCTTCACAGTTTGTTCTTTGTTTTCCTTTTGAAGTATTTGCTTAAAAATATCATTAAATACCTTTGAATATTTTGTTATCAGAATTAGTGAACAAGGACCTGCATCTTTAACTACTGTGTCTGCTGTGGCTATAAACAGAAGCCAACAAGAACAGTCCATTAAGAACTCTGATAAAACAGATATATACTGTTTCATTTTACAAAATATTGTATTTTCAACCCTTTTTGATTTGTGATTCCCCATCATGTTTTAGTGGAAATCTTTAAGTTCAGGGTTCAGACACTCACTTGTTATGCTTCAATCATGTGTGTGAATTGGAATTATTTACACAAGAGTCTGAGAACTGGGGCCTTGATTCAACTCAACTACAGGTGTTACCTCCCACGTGATGGGATTGTGTGAGTTCACATTTTATCTCAGTTCTTCTTCCTCTTCCTCTTCCTCATCTTCCATTTCCTCTTCTGAGTCATCCTTATTCTTTGAACTGTTGCTGAATTCAAGGTTCCCTTCAATATCTAGTACCTGTAAGTGCTTCAGGTTTTGGAAGATACTTTCTTTCAGTGCTCCAACTGCAATCTTATTAAACCTTAAACAAACAAAAAGGCACCCCTGTTAAAAAAAACCCCATTTTTATATACAACACAGAAATGAGGAGACTAAGAGGAAACCATTCTGCAGCTACTCTACACTGACCCAAGTCACTCACAACAGCACTCCAGAAGTGCTGACTCCTCTGGATGGGGGAAGAAAAAAAATCATCATTTTGGAATTCCTCCCCCACAAATTCTTTCTCTTGCTAATCTCCTTTCTCCTTCCCAGAGAGGAAAGGCATCTGCTTCACAGCCCACATTTTAAACTACAACTGATTTTTCATACAATTCTGTATCATTCTTTGACAGTTTGATTTTTCACCTACAAAACTCAAAGTAACCGTTTAAACACAAAGCAATATTTTTTCAGCTGCTATTTGCATTTCCAGGAATACAAATAAACTAATCTGCAGTTTAAGAACCTGTCACATATACTGTTCTGTTACTCCTGAACATGTTTAAAATTGTATTCTGTGTAATATTCCATATGTATATTATTGTTTCACAGCACTGCAGTGATTAATGGCCTCACATTAAAAATACGACGGAGCTTGGGTGGAGTTGCCTCCTGAATATGTTAGTGAAACTGTTTTGCAAATTCCTTTTTTCTTTATACAGAAATATAGAATGTGGTATGTGGTTTCTGGTTCACATCCAAGCATTCACTAAAATCTCATAAATGTGAGCAGCTGAATAGACAGACTGCTCTAATTTACACCAGACTTTGTAATTTTATTTGCTTGGTATGGAATCATTCATCCATAAAGGTATGCTCCAGAACTATTCAGGAATATGGGGCAGTTTAGGTCCACGCAGACAAAATAAGACCATATTTAGTCCTGTGTAGCCTAGGCTTTTTGAGCATATCCATTGGATAAACTTAATCAAATATTCTGTAGGGATTCATAAATTACTTCTAATTAATATTTTCAATAATATTCCACCAGATTAAAACTGAATATATTACGGGGACAGATTCACTTCTTGTGGTATAAATCTCTCCTTGATTCAGTTGTTACTGTGAGTTTACATGTAAAAGAAGGTCAGTATCTGTCATCTATAAAAACAAAGTCCTCATCCAACTGACAGTGGGAAAAAAACCAGCAAAACCCCTAAACTGAGTTACGTAACTGTCACGGTTGTAACTTGTCACTTGTTTCTAACAAAGCTATCAAGGGAATGCACACAACTCCAAGATTAGTCACACACACCTCACTGGAGGGGTATTTTGTCAAAATCCACGGCCAACAGACACAGGCGAAACTCTGCTTCTACAAGGGGACTGTAAACTTTTGGCTCACAGCTGAATATTGGAATATGACATCATGTTAAACATTAATTGCCCAGAATTACTGGCATGCCCAATCCATTCTAATAAACATAGAAAAGACAAGCTCTCTAAAAAAAGAGCTTTTTATGTGTATCCATGTCATTTCTGAGCAGATGAGTAATAGTTTTGTCACATATTACTATAAACCAGAGATGCTTGTTCAGAAAGTAAGGGGTTTAAATACTTTCTAAAAAGTAAGCAATTGTAAAGTGGACACAAAAGGAAAAAATCTTGTGTGTTGAAGGGGAAACTTGACCTTACCTGAGGTAAATCCCCTTTATTTTGGGTGTGGATTCAAAAGCATTCTCAGAAACCGTTGTGATCTTGTTGTTCTGGAGATACAGGTACTCCAGAGATTCTGGCAGGCCTAACGGGATAGATGTCAGCTGGTTGCCAGCCATGTCTAGTGACTGCAAGGAAGAGACAACAAGGGATCAAATAACTGAATTTATATATTAGAAACATTCCAGAAGGAGATTTAAGTTTGAAGTTATATTTATTATAGAATAAGCCCATTTAATCAACCTCTAATTTGCATTAAGGTAAGTGTGGCCAAGACAATTCTGCTCTCTTACACTCCTACTGAGCATCCTGATTTCACATGACAGGTCCTGCTGATTAGTCTCAGAGTTCCAACATTTCTTTATCTCTGTACCCAGGCATTAGCCCATGTCTCCTTTAAGTAAATTAAAACCAGGCTGGGTTTCAGATATGCAGGAGAATTCCTTGGCATCTGCTGCTGCAAACACTTTGCTGGCTAAGGATGGTGATAGGTACAGTTCCACATAAAACCATCTGGAAATATTCTAACATGGAGAATGTTTGAAGAGAGCAGGACTAAAGGTCATGGTAATTTCTCAGATTAATTTTATGCAAGAGAATGGATCATTAGAAATGTTTTGTTATCCTGTATTGTGGTACTTTCATAGCACCAACCTGACACTCACTATTTACCCACTATTCAAAGCCACACTTCTGCAAACAATTGTCCTCATTCCAGTGTTTTTATTCCTCACATAATGCCAGTGTGGAAAACAATTATCATAGAACCATTGAATTGTTTAGGTTGGAAAAAAGCTTGAGGATCATTGACTCCAACTGTTAACCCAGTACTGCCAAGTCCATTATGTAAATGTCTCGCTCTGCAGTTGCAGTCTCCAGTGATTTCCATGGAAACAGTGTGGACTGAAGCATTTACTAAGTATATGCATGATCAGGATCTTTATGGATGGTTATTTGCCAAACTCACTCCAGTGCAACGACTCAGAAACCAAGTTCACAGTTAAGCACTTAACAATAAAAAAGATTCAGCTGGAAACAACCAACAAGAAGTAAAGCTGTTCCAAAGAAAAGCAACAGCCATAAATGCCCAATTAGTCCAGCAGAACTTTAAGTCTGTGCTATTATCTGAGCCCTGCTTAATGAGAGTGGGGTTTGCTGTGGGGATGGCCAATGGTTGGGTCAGCAACACTTCTGGCTTTACACTGAGTGCAGGGGAGTGAGAGTAGAACAAAAGTTCCACATAATTGTGAATCGGGACCTTTGAGAAGGAAAGCTCATCATTCCAACCAGCAACAACCAGTGGCCCAACAGGGCTCATGAGCCATTTTTGTTGGAAAATAAAACAACCTACATTTTATTAAAGTACCACAGAAAAACAATCCCAGCAGTCTGTAATTTTCAACAGCATCTTCCTTCCAGACTGGAAGACTTTGTACGTTAAATGTATTTGCACACACACTCACACATGTATCGGTGAGGCTCCAAACAAATGCAAAAGGTATTACTAAAACCAAATCTGCAGCTGATGCAAACGGCTCTGCAGTCACTGTTGCTGCATTGCTGACTGACATTAACTGAGAAACAAGCCATTGGCTATTCCCAGACACAGCAGAAAGGGAAACGTTCCTACAGATTAACATCAGGATTGTCTGAGAACCCACCGGGGGCCAGTGTGACATATGCTCCACGTCCTTATCCCTGATCTGCTCTGAGATGTGCACGCTTTGCCTGTGCAGTGACCTGACCATATGCACCCTCCGTGGCTGCCATATGACACAGGCAGTACCTTTCGCTGCAGGAAAGGGGCCGTTGCCTAAAAGGAAATGCAGACAAATCCTTCAGCCAGCGTAACAATTCTGAAAGGTCATTTTGCTCAGCACAAATGTGATTGTTCCTGCCTGCCTTATGGTTTGTGTTTAACTTTCTCCAACAATTAAGCAAATGAGAAGACTGCTGATTGAATCCAGACCTCTGAGCTGCTCCCCAGGTGCCTTAGCCAGCTGAGCTGCTAAATCCTACAGCTTGGCTTGTCTGACTATAAGCTGATGTGGGGGCTTTGAGAATTAAGAGTGTTTTTGTTTATGCATTCCTTCCTCCTGCTGTCTCTATTCAGAGCTGATTTTAAATCTTTTGGGAGACGAACTATTTGAAAGGCCTAATTTCAGTTTTAATGACAACATTCAGTAATGTTTTTCTGAAAATACAGGACACTGCCAGAATTCAGAAACAAAGATGGACTGGCCAGCAGTGGACGGTACCAACCTCTGGCACAATAGCACATCATTTCTACTCTAGAAACAGAGTGTGTAGCACTTAAAATGCAACCCCAAAACACGAGGACCAAGCACATTTAGTACTGGTGCTACCTAATTTGATTTAGGCAGACAGACAAGGACATCAGCACCACTTAAACAATTAGAGAAGGTGATATTTCTACCTGAAGACTGCTGAGTTCTCTCCATGCTCTTGAATAAATTGAATTTACTTTCAGTTTATTGTTGCTCAAATACAGTTCTCTCAGTTTTGTCATCCCAGATAAAGTCCCTTTTGGGATGATGCTTATCTCGTTCTCCTTCAGCTTCAGAACCTGCAAGTTCTTTGGAAAGCCAAAAGGCACCGTGTGGAGATTGTTTCCAGAAAGATCCAGGGACTTTAGCTGCCTCAGCTTACGAAAGGCCTCCCGATGGATCTGGGGACTTGTGATCTTGTTGTAGCTCAGGTTCAGCTCTTCAAGGAAGTAAGTGGTAGCAAAGTCATTCCTGTTAATCTCCGAGATCTGGTTGTGAAGGATCATAAGTGTCTTCACTCGCCGGGGCAGCCCACTGGGGATCCTTTCCAGCATGTTGTTGTACAGGTGGACAGTGTGCAGCTTCTTTAAGCCCTGGAAGGCTAAGGGGTGAATACCTCGGGCTTTTAATTTGTTATTGTGGAGCAGAAGGTACTCCAGGTTCTTAATTTGGGTCAAGACATCTCTGTCAATCACCTTAATTGCATTCTTCTCCAGGTGGAGGAGGACGATGTTTCGAGGTAAACCATTTGGGATTTGTGAGAGGTTATTGCTGGACAAATCCAGATATTCAAGACTAGACAATTTCCTTGGGAAAGCAGGAAAGAAAACACTTTGATTCTGCAAGGTGAAACAATAACCAGCTTCCTCAAAGATTTTACAACCTTTGCTTTACAGCCTTTTTACCCAGCACAGCTCCCACTGCTGACTGCCCTTTTCTGACTCTTGATATGAGGCGATGTGGACACCCAAACAGGGAGCTCCCATTTTGCCATTAGGGATCAGGATTTGGCACTGCCACCGCTCCCCGGCCACACCAGCAAGAGAACGTGCAAGAATCCAGACACCCAAACTGCCACTGAGCTGAGGCCTGAGATCAGTTTTGCAGTCCCAGATAGCAACATATGAGCAATTTCAGTGAACAAACACCAGATGGAAGATGCCATTGGAGCACCACCAGAACACAGAATTCAGATTCACAGTTTCTCTCAGTTTCACAGAAGCAAAACCTGAGCATGAGTAATTTCTGTCTGTCTGAAAATATATACTGAAATTGAAAGGCAGGTGTGCTTTCTAGATTATTAAATGTTACTTCTATGAAAAGCAGAAATGCTACCTCAGTGTCCTAGGCTAAGGTAGTGAACTTCTCCTGACCCTCCAGTATTATGGAAGTGAGTCAGGGCTAGAGCTGCTTTGTATAAGCTACTGAATCTGGATTCCACGGTTTCAGTTGAAGCTAAATTAAATCCTCAGACCAGCCACTTATACCAACTGGATGTGGATCAATTGTATTATATGCCAGCACTGAGGAACCCTGTATTCCCTTGTATTTCAAGTCAGTTTCTCAATTCAAATTAGAGTTTTAATCTACTTGACACTACATAACCCATTGCAGATGACTAGAATGTTTTTAGGAAACATGAGAACTAATGTGTTACAGACATTACTTGCTGGTTACTACACTGCTAATCCAGCTATCCAAACATGCTCTGAATGAACAAATATAATCTTTAGGTACAACACTTCACTGCTGCCATTTGCAAGGTTTTCCCAGGATGGGAATATTTTAACAGAAATTATATGTCCAACATGACATGGAAATGGACTCAACACGGACATAGTAAACCACTGAGAGAGGTTTCTGGGAATGGGAAATGGAAAAGGAAAGCACAGTTTGGTACATTTTTGCGTCTGGAGATCAGGAGGGTTTACAGAACTAAATTATGGGCAGGACCAATTTTCTGGTCTGGATTTTCAGGTAAAACAAGAGCAGCATTCAGTGCAAGCAGAGGAAAAAAATGTTAAATTTTTGAAGTGCTAAGTCCCAGGCTAAATCTAGGACAGCCAAAGGCTATTTTTGTTGCACCAGTTGGTAGCAAAGCTTTTGCAGCCATCTGGCTCTTGAGCAGCACCATTGCATCCCTGCCTGCTCCAGCAACCACCTGCACCAGGGTACAGCAGGGCCAGGGGAATCCACAGCTGAGTGTCTGTGCTGCTTTCGAGCCCCCTGCACAGAAACACACAAGTGGCTCCAGGGAAGATGAAGGTCTAGTTTTAACACCCAGTGAGGTGCACTAGGAACTGGAAAGTCCCAGATAACCTCACTTTTGACTGTTTTGGAAGAACAGAGAGTAGCTTTCAGCGTTGTTCCAGGTGGCTTTTCCCAGAAGGGACTTAGTACCTGGTGTGACTGGGTCTGTGGCAGGCAGGGAGTGGTGCAGTCTGATGTTCAGTGTTCTTTCTCTTGTATGAAATTATTCTGCAACCACTCACCCAGACCTTTGCTTTTGAATGGCAGCATCTGCATCTCAAACTTAGCAGTGAAATGCATAACATGCATAACCAGCTTCTAATAACTTTACTTTTTACTGTGTCCTTTGTTCAGTCCCAGAGGGAGCAGACAGACACAGAGGTACAACGTGCACATCTCAGTCTCACCAGAAAGTTTCGTTGTCCATTCCCTCATTAGACAAGTAGTTGTTCTGCAAATACAGCTCCCGCAGACCGGCAAGTTCACTGAAGGCTCCTTTGGGAATCTTCTCCAGCTTGTTGCTCTAGAGTCACCAGAAGCACAAAGCACAGTGCTTGGCATGAATCAACACGATATTTGGGTTCTGTTCAGCTAACACAGGCAATTAAACTTCAGAAGGGCGAGATATAAAATATTTAGGGGGCATTATAGTGTAATGGACAGACTGGACTAGATTGATTTGCCAACTAATATAAAGTAGAAACCAACACAGATAAATTTGGCTGAGTGCCTCAATAAATAGTAAAAGAAAAAAAATCACATCTAAAGTACATCTGTCAGATATTTTTGGTCCACTTTTGGCTGCCTCTCATTTCTCATTGCCCTGGTTTTTCCCAGTCAAAATATCAAGGTAAATGTTACTACTGACAGATGGTGCACTTGCAAATAAAACTCTCATTTCTCTGCTCATCTCCTCTGTCCTTAGCACAGCTGAGGACAGCAGGGAAGGAGACGAGTTCAAAGTGTAATCCTCAAAGTGTGAGACCCCTTGGGGAGATAATGATTATCTATAAGTGTCAAAAAAAATGCAGGGGACCAGTAAGTTCGTACTTTGGAGGGAAATTCCAGCAATCTAAAGGACTGGACTGGTTGTGTTTACTTTTCTTCAAGCTGGAGAAGCCTGTTCCCTAGAAGACTTTAACAGGAATTCTGGTGAAACCTTCGAGGGAAAAGAGAGCTGGGAGGCAGCACAGAGTCCAGGGCTGATAACAGCCTCCAGTCTCTGCACGTCCAAGGAGCTGTCAACACTCAGAGCAAGCAGACCCAGGACTCCCCACCGCTGTGGCTCTCCCAGTGCTAAGGCTCAGATCTCCAGCTCAGACATGATGAAGCGTTTTTATCAGAATCAGATGACATGGAATTAAAAATGCTGGAGAGTAGTTAACAGCACAGCTCTGCTATTGCACTGTTGCTGGAGGAGCTGTAGCAGTAGAGAATGCCTGATCCAAACTGAATTGCCAGCTCAGTAGCAAGCAGCAGCCACTGATGCTGGGAAGCAGTGGTCTGTGTGAAATGAGTCAGTGAGCCAGTACAGAGTGGGTAAGCAGCTGTCAGGACAAGTGGCACAAGTGGCAAACCGAACTGGGAGGTCATGGAGACATGGCCATGGAATGATGCACTTCCTGTTCAATATGTGTTAATATCGTATGCAGGGAGGAGACCAACCATGCAACCACACAGGGATCTGCAATACATCCCCCTGCAAACACAGAAAGGCATTTCTGCCCCCTGTGAGCATTCTGGTGATTTGCTAAAACACACCATTGCTTATGGACAAAAAAAGGGGACAGCTACTGCTGAGAGTACAGCAGGAAAGGCTTAAAGTGGGCCTGGGGATGTTTCCAGGTGCACTGGGATGTCTTGGCTGTGTGGTGTGAAACCCACACAAACACAGTACTTGGTCACAGTCCTAAAGGATTACAAAACTTTGTTGTCATTACCTGTAAGTGTAATTTATATAGTGCTGGAGGGAGATTCTTTGGAACATACTTCAAGAAATTGCTGGACATGATGAGTATCTCCACATTATTAGAGCCATTGAACATATTATCAGGTAACCCAGCATCTGAAAGTTTGTTGTTATGAAGATACACAGATCTGTTGGGAGGAAGTAAAAGATGAAGTTCAACAGATAGGGAGAGCTGGAGGTTTTGTTTACTGAGAGAAAGCTTAGTTTAAAACTTAATTTCAAATTTTTTTTTTTCTTTCCTTTAGATAATTAGATTTGTTTTTAAAATATGCCCTTTAATTTAGCAAGGGATACAGATGCAAAACCAAATTGTCAGACCCAATATTCTCTGAAAGTAAGGTCTATTCAAAATCCAAACCTGCACGTGAACACAAATTTCCCAAGTGGCCTTACCTTCTTTACAAGAAACTGAGTGCAAGCCTGGGGCTGTGCAGTACTTACAAACACAGAATGTCAGTGTGGGGGCCTCACTCAGAGGGTTAGAATTCATCTCTGTTTAACAGATATGGCCCCAATTTTAGCTTCCATTTGCAATTGAGTCTGGGCTGCTTGGGCTTACAGGATCAGCCTGGAGGTCTCGTAAGAAAGGACCATCTCTGAACCCTCCATTCTTTCTGCTCCCATCAAGACTGGAAATACCCCAGGAAACAGGTTCTCTCCTACTCCTAGAACTCAGAATAGGATACTGACAGAAAGACAACAGATTTACTCAGTCTGGCAGACTTTTCTCTTTTCTGTGCTTTGGTTTTTAATGAGCCACTGGGATTGAGAGACAGGGTTTCTTACTTCTCCTTTGCCCTTCTTACTTTCAACATGTAATACTCACAAAATAGTTTCTCCAAAGAGATTTTCAGAAACTCATTCATCCTTACACAGATTTCAATTCTGAACAAAGCAATGTACCTCTGTGAAGTTATTCCTCCTTTTCACCGGCTTAATTGATAAGTTAATTTTACTTCTTTTTAACAAAAGTAATTATAGGCTTTTAGTGACTTTGATTACCTCTTCCTTTCCTGTGTTTACCTCCAGATGCAACAGGCAGCTAAATTTGTAGAGAGAGGTTAAAACTGAAAAAGTGTCAAAGTGAGCTTTTTTAGCTTGTTCTTAGATTCTCTACCAGTTGCAGAGAACTTGGCAGCATCCTTCTGGAAGGAAGGAAAGGCTTAGTATGGAAATACAATTGTGTGATCACACACTCCAGGGAGTTCAGAGCTACACTGGAAGTACTGTTTAACCTGCATGGTCAGCTGTACTTTTAACTCACAAATATTTGCCTTTCTGAAAAACTTAGTCTCCAAATAATCAGTCTGAGATCATGAACTCTGCTGGGGGCAAAAAAAACCAACTGAAACAGCTGTGTTGGGATTTTATATGAGCAACCTTGGAAATCAATTAGCTCTTATTCTGATTAAAATTCATGTGGGTATAGAAGAGTATGAAAATCACTTCAGAAGAGTCAGTAATTTTAATATGGGATCAAAATATAGCAGCACCTCCACCTGAGATTAAGGCACAAAGAATGTATAAATCTAGCTTCTTTCATCATGAGATATTGCCAGAAATCTGTGAGTGACTCAGCCCTTTCAGCTTCCAAGAGTCTAAGAGACTAAAGGCCCAGGAAGTGCAGGGCAGCTCCAGCTCTCAATGAATTCAGCAGGAATGGAGAGTTCTTCAGTTCAGCACAAGACTGGGCTGTGGGGGCTGAGCTGGGTCAGCTGTAATTAACTGTTTCCAAACCTGGCTGCATAAACTGCTCCCATCAGTTTGGGATGTCTTTGCAGTGTGTGGATGCTGCAGATTACTCAAAACCCCTTTAGAAAAGCCCACACCTCACAGGAGGTGTTCTGTGCACCTCTGAGTGTGACATGGATGTGCTGCTGTCAATCCAGATGAGAAAATCACAGTCTGAACCTAGCAGAGCCCTGTGGCAGCAGATCTGGAGTATGAACTCTTTCTGAAGGTGCTGAAGTGCCTACCTTGGATAGAACTGAGTTGTACTGCACTGAGTACTGTCCACCTGATTTTACTTGTAACAACAAACAGACTATGATAAAACTAGAGATTTCTAAACAGCTAATCTCCATTTTGAGAAACTAAATTGTTCTTTTCAACTCATATACACGAATAAAATGGGGACAACTTCATTTTATATTTGCAGAAGTGTCTGGCAGCTAGCAAAAGCCCTTGGAATGTGTTTGTTTGATATTTCATGCTGAGAATAACAAACAGTTTCTTTCCAAAAACACAAGTAGGCAATAATATAGTTTAGCCAGACAGTTTCTTATCACCCACCAACTGTATCCAAGCAGTGGCAGAACACCAGTATTGTTTTACTTCCCAGTCCCTTACCTCAAGTTTGGTTTCTGTCCAAATGTGAGCCCATATATCTTAGTGAGATAATTGGCTGCAAAATCTGCACTGATCAAGGTATTTGGTAGGAATTTTGGAGCCACTGTTAGCTGTAAAAGAAATATACAGGGGAGTTCCAGTGAAATGCAGCAATTGTTTTTACCAAATATTAAAGCAGCAGCAAAACACTTGGAAATTTATCTTCCCAAAACAGGCAAAGATAAATTAAACTGAATGTAGATTGCATGAACAAAAACAAATTGTCCTCACTCACTAATCTCTCCAGGAAGGAGACAGACTTTTGCTCTAAGATATGAAAATGTTTGTTTTGGTTGGAAGGCTCCTGTCTCTTTTTGATGGAAGAAATCAAGAAATTGTTATTCAGAGACCAAACACTTTGCTTATTATTGTTCCTAATTCCTCAGTCTGCTGTGCCAAAAAAACTCAAAAAAACCCCTCCCTCACAAGTGACCTACTGCTCATTCTCTTACGAAAGTGTATTGTGGAGGGGAGGTGTCACTTCACACATCTGCTCCACTGCATCCACTGATGCTGATCTCTGCAAGGGGGATTCAGGCTCCCAAAGAACGAGGATACTTCTGAGCCAAATGATGGAACACTGAATGGCACTTCAAAGCAAAGTGTGCAGCAATACTTTGTTCAATAAACGAATGATGTGTCAGGAAATACGGAAAGGCCCTGTCCTCAAAACTTTATGGCTGACAATAGGTATAGGATTGAATGTGTTGCTCTTGTTGCTGTTTTTAGCAGTGATTTTTAAAGCTAACCCTAGAAATGTCTGCATCTGAACAAACTGGTGGAGTGAAAAGCAGTGATCAAAAAAAGCTCAGTTTTAGAGAGCATTCAGGTAATACAATTGCCAGCTTCACTGAGTGGCTGTTAATAAAAAAGTCATTCACCTACAAACCAAGAATACAGGTTACAATCCAGGCTGGATGGAGGACAGTTTTCTGGGAAGCATAAACCCAGAAGCTTTATGCATCAAGATAAAGCCCTCAGGAAACAATTTTTTAACACAATGGTGTAAGAGATGAGTAGAGAAGACACTGAACTGCAGTTGGCAGGTGCAGCCACCCTGGTTACAGTTGTTCACTGCAGTACTAATGGAGCCACTCCATGTTTTATGTGCACTCCAAAGGACTCTTTCTTAGGAAGATATTGAATTCTTTGAGATCAGGATAGGAAACTGGGGCAATGCAAGAGATCTGCCTTCTAGCTTGAAGTTCACGGAATCTGTAATCTTCCTCACAGCTCTGTTGTGTGAAACAGAACCTGGTCCTTGCAGCCTACAAAGCACAGCAAGACTCACATAATGAGAAACCATATTTTTCAAACTTTTATTACCATAAAACTGCAGTGGGTTATGAATAATAGTGCAAAACCAAAAATATTTAAAATATGAACACTGTGTGAAAGAAGAGACACTTTATTGGAGAACTGCCTAACCCAAGCCTTAAACTATGTATTTATCTAAAGGGTGTCTACACCCCTCTCTGCTGGTATGTCAAGAGTGCATTGATGAACTCCATCCATGAACTTACAATTTACTGGACTCATAAAATAGTCTTTAAAAAAAATTGAACACATTATTTACTTTTTTTCATTTTCAGCTGTCCCATCCTTAGCCTGTCTTAAACATTACATGGTCACAAACACAAAAAAGATCTTTCCCACAAGTCACACTCTTGTCAGCATTTCCAGATGGTTTGTGAGCACTGGCATGAGCCATTCTGCATAATCCTGCAGTTGCTCTTGGCCTTCGTGGTAATCTCTCACCTCCTGATCTGGGAGATACGATTTCAAGGAGCTGGATAAAAGCACTCATCTCTGACTAAGAAGGTCTGACAGTGTCTCAGAAAGAAATAAGTCTCTGCCAACTAAGAAGGTCTGACAGTGTCTCAGAAAGAAATAAGTCCCTGCCATGATGTAATACTGACAGTCCAGACACAGAAAACAAGACTTAATCATTTTCATACACAGTGGTACATTAAAGCTTTTGTCCGGTCAATTAGGTCATAACTTTTGTACAAAGCAAAGGGCATGGGCTCAGACATGTGAAATAATGAGAGACATCAGAACCACAAGAAAGAGGAAAGAGAAAGAGAAGTTTAATCCAAAAAGAGTTTTCACTTGCTCAGGACTTTGGCATTTCAGCACTTGGTCATGAGACTGATTTGTACTGATTACCTTCTTGAAGGATTCATGCTGAATTGTTTTAAGCGTTAGCAAAAATAAAGTTGACTTGAATAGCTTTGTCTAATTTATTGCCTAACAAGGAGCAATCTGCCATTTCTCCTACTGCAATTTTCTTTCAACTTTACTGCTGCATCTTCCTTTCCATATGGCAGACTGTTTTTCCACTGTTAACTGATGAATTCAGAAGGTTAATGCAAAAATCATTACCAGTTTTGAATTGATTGGATTTTTTTCTTGCTTGGATGAAGCTTTGATAAAAACAGAAGTGCTGGATTGGGATGACTCCCATACCACTTTGAGGATATGGGGGAAAATGTAAACCTGTCCCCAAAACCACACGCTTATAGTCAATAATAATGACTTGGGATTTGATCTGTTGTTCAGTGGACCAATTTCTCTCATTAACAAGCTTTAGTGTGCACTCTATTCGAGAGATACAAAACATGAGAGGGGGGTGAAAAATTAAAAAGGAAACTACAGCATCCACTCTTTAAGTACTTGTCACTCACAGGCCAAATAAGGCTTTTCGTCTCTTTCATTTCTTTTCTCTGACCAACTATGCCAGTTTAATGAAAGATGATTTAGCCACATCTGATGGGATCGCAATGGAAGATCAAGCAGCATTAAGATAATCCATAAAACAAGGAGCAAACTACCAGCAAATCCCTGCTCTCCTCCAGACACCACAGTAACTTGATCCACAGTGTTTCCTGCTGCAGAGGAGATGCAGTTTGAAGCCAATCTGGTTTGTCCTGGCTCGTGATTTATAAAGAAATGTGTTATTTTTGCGGGTCCACAGCTTCTCACTATAACTACTTGTGACATTCGCTGATGTTTGCAATTTCTTTTGGGATTCTTTTCTCTCTGCAGCAAAGCCAGAAAAACCAAACACTTTGTTTTGTTACACAGGGAAAATCAGAGTGCAAGGTTCTGGAATATTAGTCACAGTCTGGCTTGTTCCTTTTTATGGAGTTGTTAACTGCCAAGACTGTTACATGGAAATGGTGCTTGAAAGAGAAAAGAACACAATGTTACTGTACTAAGGAATGGGTTCTATTCTCAATCACTCCATACAGAAATGTATGGAGTGATTCTGGATGTGTCTTGGCCTGACTGAAACCTGAATGTGGCCACATGTATTTAATCAGAACATCAAATGGTCCCAGATTTTAAGAGGATAATAAAATATATATACAGACATGCAGAGAGAGAGAGTGGGATGGAGGGGCAGGATTTTTGTGGACGAAGAAGCTCTGCCTGATGTTTTAACTTTTTTTTTTTTTGGTGGATCCAAATTTCTTCTGTAGCAACTATTTGTGGACAATCACTGGGGATAAAGGAAGCCATAGCAGGAACCACCCAGATGCAAGGGTATATGAGAAGCTATTTAATTCCCTAGCTTTGGCAGGAAAGATGTGCTTCTGTCCATACATCCAGCCCGGGTCGTAATAGGAAAGCACCTGGGATCTCCTCCATCAAAAAAGAAGTTCAGCTCCTACCACTGCAACTAAAAGAATAAATTCATGACTGGCACAGTTTCACTGTGTGGGGGTATCCTCCCCATATCCAACCTAATAAGAATGGGAGTCAGGGAAAACTGGATAGCTTTCTACAGATCTTTATGATTCAAACACAGGCATAGGATGTGTTTGTTCACAAATTTTTCAACCAGCCTCATCTGATTAGGCAGCATTTCACATAATTACCCCACACACAGGCAGGAACCAAATCTGCATGCAGCTGATCCAAAGCCTGCAGAAGACAGTGGTAATTTATGCATGCAGGGGCTCTCTGGACCTCCCTACACAAGTGAAACTTCTCACCAGGTGCACAAATAAACAAGTGTTCAAAATATACCTGCATGTGTAGCCTCTAAACTTTTCACATACTGTTTTGACCTTAAGTGAACCTGTGCTAGAATATCGCTTTAGCACAGTGTTACTTACGTAGCATGTACATTTTAAAAGAATTGACAACTTGCTCATTTAATTTTCAGAACCCAAACAGAAAAGAGCTCTGAAAGGCTTCAGAGCCTCTTACCTTATTGTTTGCCAGATACAGGTAATTCAGGTTCTCCAGATGCTCAAATGCTTCCTCTGGCAACCCTTGAAAACAAGAATAACTAATCAGTGACATCAGGACTTCACTGCCTTTCTGACTGAAAATACCAGAGGGCAGCTTTCCCTCTCAGTATCTTCCATGTGAGATTGAAACACTGCTTATAGCCACTGAAACAATCTGATTCAGACCTATTGATGCCTCTTGTTTTTTTTAATTGGAAAAAAACCTAAACCCACAAACCAAATCAAACAATACACACTTGTTAAGAGAAATGGAGGACTATCTAAAATCCTGATCACACAAGGCTTGTGGCCAAGCCCACTGGCCGGTGTCAGGTACAGAGCTGTGTGGATCTGCTCTATGGCTGATTATCAGCGCTTGCAGCAACCACAGCATCTGAGAACCTTCTCCTGTCATTTGCATAAGATTCTGCAAGTCTTTTTTCTTGCAAGGATATAATCTGAAGTTGCTTTATGATCAGATCAACCTGGTGTATGACTATATTGCCAAAATAACCCTGGTACCTGCATGTCACAACCCTTCTCTTGCTCTGCTCCTCCACAATGCAGATACCCAAAGAGTAACCAGCTCAGAGAGCTGATCCAACTCAGGGCTTATCCTCCCCCCAAAATAATTAATTTTCAGCAGAGTCACTCCACATCCAGCTGATCATACAAGCACAATTGCTGTCACAATGGAAACACTGCAAGTAACACTTTCACCTGGCACTGAGATAACCATGAGTCAAAGGTGAAGCTATTTCCCATGTCAAAACACATTGGAAACTCAGGGCTGCACTGGAGCTTGTGAAAGAAGACATGAAGGCCCAAAGGTAATAATGTCAAAGGCTGGATATATTAAGCAGATCTTTCCCTGTGCTATGTAAGATTGCTGTGCCTTGGGGCTCATGTGTAATGTGCCCACATTCTCAATAAATTTTGTTCCCTATCATTTCAATAAAGATAAAAAGAGCATTCAGATCAACTGGGTGACACATAAATTAATAATGATTACACCTTTTGTATCCCATATCTTCCTCTCTTACTGTTTACACCAATTTCTCTGTTTCTTTTGCTTTCCTCACTAACTCCTTGTTAAGTTTCTCTAACAAGCATAAGACTGAGCAAGCAAAACCTGCCTACAAAAATCAAAATGGTTTGAGAAGGGTAGAAATGTCCTCATTTGCAAAATGTATGTAAATCCATACCAAATTTGACAAGGACAAAACTGGACCAAACTGCCCTGAGGGACTAGACTGAACTGAACAAGGTCATTCAGGAGGAAATCATTCAGCATGTGGATGTTTCTGGTTCTCAAGTGCATTGCATGGAAGCGCCTGTGGGACCAGAGGGAGTTTCCTGGATGAGGAGATCTCACGCCACAGCACACGAGCCGCTGCCAGGTCTCCTCCACTGGTTCAGCAGGGCTGCATTCTTCCACACTGAGTATTGTGTTTCGGATGATAAAGCGTCTCCATGCTCTGTGTGATGGCCAGAGGAGTGAGGCTCACAGCAACCCACTCCAACCAAGGCAATCCATCACCCTGGCTTTCCTTATCGGCAGTCACTGGCCTCATTGCATAAGCTGGTGTTCTGGAGGCACAGGCTCTGTCCACCCCGTGGCTCACCTTTTGAAGTCAGCCTGTTGTTTTGCAAATTGAGAGTTTCCAGTCTATAAAGACGAGCGAGCTCCTCTGGAAAGATTTCTTCTATTTGGTTATTCTAAGAAAATGGAGAGTATTAATCATCAACAAAGTAATCCAAGAAGGATCCCAGTAAACCCAGACTGTGAACTTCAATAAAATCTGGAAGTGAACCCACCATGTCAAATCCTTGTCAAGGCTTCTCTCATAATGAGCCAAAGTCAGATCTCAAACCCAAACCATCCAGACCTAGGAGCATTTGAAAGCCTGACTTCTGCTCATCTCCAGGAATAGCCAGCTTATGCACCAGTAGCACACAGAGTGTGACTTGGCCTGGCAAGGCCCACATCTGCCACAGCCAAACCTTGTAGCTGCAGCAAAGCATTTGCTACAAGGTTGGCACGGTGGATTTCCAAGCTTATGGCTTCTGTTATTCATGGGTTGTTTTAAAAGCCACTGGTCACGGGCAGGGAGCATCAAACCAGGCTCACTTGCACTGGTTGTGCTGTGACTGCCATCAGATTTTCACTAACATGCTGACTAGCATTCTGACCAGTGGTTCCAGTTTTAACATCCATGGGACCAGTCAAGGACCCACTGTGCTGGAAGCTAGGCCAGCACACAGAAAGTGTCAGATGCAGCCCCAAAAAGCTTCTTTTCTTTTGGTAGCATAGGCAGGAGCCATGGTTAGCACATGCCTGGGACAGATCTGCTGAGGAAGGTGCCAGCTTACATGACAGTTTTTCTAACTGAAAAGCTCAAAACAAAATCTGTATTTCATCCTTTGGACAGAACTGACAGATGGGAGCAATAAGCCAAAAGCAGTTGGTGAAGGGCCAGGCAGTAAAAACCTGAACTACTGCCACCGCTCTGAGGAGGCCACAGGGCTGCCATGCTCTGGCCCTTCAGTGTCAGAGCACGAGCAGGGAAAGGACACCTGCCCAAATGCTGGTCACAGGGATCAATTAACTAACAGCAGAGCACAGAAACCTGCTGACAGTCTAGGACATCCTGATTCTTCTTCCTGAAGCTGGAATCTCACATGTCCTTTTCCTGACAGGACATGAGGTGTCTGGAGCAGGACCGTTTGCTGTAGGTGTGACATCAGTGTCCCGGCCACAGGCAGCCCAGCACCAGGCAGTGCCACTCGGGGTGCTGGGTGGCACTGGCCATGCCACACCTGCTCCTGGCTGAGGGCATGTGCTGCAGGCAGAGGTGGGACAGCGGGGGACACGGGCTGGCCCTGCCTCTGTGCCGGCTCACTGCGTCTGAACTAACACACCGTGCTGCCCAAAGAATTCTCTCATTTAGCCCATCTTCTTCAAAGACACCTCAAAATGGAAGGGCTCCACCAGAAATTTGGGTTGGCCAATGGAGAAACAAGAAATTGTCGGTTTGGACAAAAAATTCTCCTCGTGGAGCTGTGAGAGAGCTCTTCTTGCCCTCCCTGGATGTGAGGGGAGAGGATGCCGATAACCAGGTGCATTGGTCGAGCTCAGGCCGGGCCTGCTGCACCTGCTGCTCCCGCCGGGAGCCGAGGAGGGGCTGAGGGAAGGCGCCGGGGTTCAGGGGCGCAATGAGGGCACGGGGGGCGATGGATCGCGCCCTTACCTGCAGGGAGAGGTGGTTGGTCAGCTCGGGCAGCAGCAGCGGGAACTCCTTGAGGTCGATGCCGCCGCAATCCACGACGCCCTCCTGGGTGCAGCCGCAGTCGCGGGGGCAGGCGGGGCCGGGCCCGGGCCGCCGCCGCTCCGGGCCGCCCTCGGCCGAGTCGCTGTCGGCGGCGCAGCCCAGGGCCAGCAGCGCCGGGAGCCCCAGCAGCGCCAGCAGCGCCCGGCCGCCGGCGGGCATCGCCCCTGCGGGCCGGACAGCGGGTCAGCACCGCGGGGCAGCCGAGCCCCGCAACCCCGGCCCGGCCGAGCCCCGCAACCCCGGCCCGGCCGAGACCCCACAAACCCGGCCCGGCCGAGCCCCGCAACCCCGGCCCGGCCGAGACCCCACAGCCCCGGCCCGGCCGAGCCCCGCAACCCCGGCCCGGCCGAGACCCCACAGCCCCGGCCCGGCCGAGACCCCACAGCCCCGGCCCGGCCGAACCCCAAACCCCCGGCCCGGCCGAGCCCCGCAACCCCGGCCCGGCCGGGGCCAGCCCCACCGCCGCCTTCCCGCTCTCCCGGGGCGCTTTCGCGTCCCCTCAAGGCACTTTGGGCTCTGCGCTGCCCATCCCGGGGGCCCCGGATACAGCCCCCACACCGGCCCCGACTCCCTGTGATATTTATTGCTTTTTTTTCATTTTGAGAAACGCCAGATGATCCCGCAGATGTAGGGAAGAGGTTATGCAATGTTAGTTCAATGTGGTTGTCTTGTCGTACCGTTCCTTATAGTTTTGCATTAAAAAATCTCGTTACTTAAACATGGTCGAGAGTGACTCTCCGAGGGGCTGCTACGCCTGCATCGAGCAATAAGAAAACCTTGCAGCTACTGAAAACAGAACGGGCTTCCTATGGATTTTGGACAGTGCTGATCTGAACCTAAGACACTTGGCTAATGTTCAGCTTTTATCTTTCTGGCAGCAGGTTAAAATAATCCAAACAGAAGTTGAGTATCTACTGGAGCAGCCAGCTGGCCCCAACCCAGCCCCCTCGGTCCCACTTGCTGCCCTTCTCAGATTTCATACATAAAGGTTTG
This sequence comes from Hirundo rustica, assembly GCF_015227805.2. Lineage (NCBI taxonomy): Eukaryota > Metazoa > Chordata > Aves > Passeriformes > Hirundinidae > Hirundo > Hirundo rustica. Next base: position 5,617,493 of record NC_053458.1, read on the forward strand.
CAGTCAGGGCTGGTTATGGCTTGTCGTTTATCCTCGCAGCTATTCCTCACAGAAGGATTTGACAGCAATGAGAAAGACTTAGGCTGATTCTTTTAAGGTGAAAAGGCACAATGGATTCATGACCTTGTGAAATAAATACTCTCTTCACCTCCGCTAGCCCAGATTCCTTCTTTGCATCAGAAACAAGCCATAGAGGCAGACTGGCAGCTGTCAGAACTGTGTATCTCCATTCACATCCCTTCACAGGTCTGAAGCTTTGCACCAGGAGTCTCACAGAGAGCTTGGATGCTTGAGAAGCGTTGGAGATGTGCTGCTCTCAGTCACAGGCATGAAAGGCATAAGTAAGTTTTTTAAACACTGACTTGCACTTGAAGAAATGAGAGCAAGTGGGACCACAGGGCAGAGCATCCCAAAACATGGATGCTGGGTGGATGATTTTAAGCATTTATCATTGTTTGCCTGATCCCTCTTTCCCATTCCACTATTTTACAGTTTCCATATCTGTAATAGCTGAATATAATGAAATTCATCTCTTTTATAGAACTTTCCTTGTATGGCAGATATTAACACTGAGACCAAAATTGGCTCTATGAGTATGCCAACAGTGGATTAGTAAAATCCTTAGTATCTGGTGACCTAATCTCAGAAAATATTTCAGAAATCTTAAGAGAAAATCACCTCAGAAAGTATTTCAGATCTCTAAGAAAGTATTTTTCCTGTATAACAGCTCCCCCTTATAGATACTTGCCAAGCAATTATAGACAGAAAACCTTGCATATACAGGTCTCAATCAGCTCTGCTGTAACAGTATCAACACTGTTCCACAGCACAGCTACATTGTGGTAGGTCTTGGGCTCCCTAGATCTGCAACATGCTGGCTTTTCCACATCTGTTGCTGAAAAGATGTTAGAAAATTAAAATGAAATATTTTATCTATTTCACACTAAGATTTTGAGGCAATCTCACCCCCTTATCGATATGCAAGTGTCTGCTACAATGCCTTTGGAGGGAATGCTGCTCTAGCACAGTGAGACACTGCATAGAGGAACATCTGTGTACATCTGGAGTGCAGGCAGTAAAACCAGGCATGATGGTGATTTTCTTTTACTTCAAAGAAAGGCTGAGGTAACTCACTCCCCTTCAACTCATTCCCATGGGCCCGATTCAAAGCCTTGTTAAGACAGGTTCTAAAGCACTAGCTCAAAACCCACTTGAAAGAGTCAGTCCTCTTCCCTTGCTGTAGGTGGGCTTTGGAGCAGGTCCTGCCACCCAAAGACTGAAGTGACACTGAAACCAGCTCAGGGGTTTCTGTGGCTGCATCTTTCTGAGTCCAGACACAACTGATACCTGCACTTTGGTGCCTCACAGCATGAGAGTGCCACAAAAGGCACAGTCTCAAGAGGTAAACTGAAGTTTCAGGAGTTACTGAATGCTTCTCAGTGGTTACAGTGCCCCCAATAAAGAGAGAATCACTTTCAAAACATCTCATCTCTGTTACCTATTATGCTCTACACACATTCTCACAGGACCCACACACACAGATGGAAAAACATCCACCGGAGGAGAGGATTCTCCTTCAAAATCAACGGGTTAACTGAATTTGTTACACTGAGTATCCTTGCTAAAAGCTGCAGCTGAAAGGCAGGCTGCTGCTGCAGACTGTCTGAGAAGCCAGCCTTAAAAAAAATAGAAAAACTCACCTTTGCTGTCAGAAATCAGATGAATGGAGAAGAACATTTCTCTTGCCCCCACAGGCTCTCTCAGCTCATGCCATGTCAGTAACATGCACTGAGCTCAGAGCGAGTCTCCCCTTTCCAAGCCAGATCCTTTCCAGATGTGAGCAGCAGAACTGGAGAGAGTAACAGGCAACCCTCTACCAGTGAGAGCTTCCTGCACTTCCCAACGAAATCCGAGAGGAATTTTCCAAAGTCACCATATGGGAAAATGTGAGTAGGAAAGAGGAAGAAGCTATGGCCTGAATATAAAGACTTGGGAAATAAACAATCTCCCATTACTTTTGTCAACATGGTTTGCGGGATCCGTGAGCGAAGCCAAAAGCCGGCATGCAGGAATTGGCAGAAGAGAAGCAGAGACAGTGTGTGTGCTTCTGCATTTCATTGCAGGACACTGGAGCTGCACCCTTGCTACATCTTTGAGTTTAGCTGCATTCAAATTTGAATTCCAGGTGGGAATGTCCTCCCATTCTTTGGGGTCTGGTTCAAATTAGCTAGGAACAGACAGATCAGCAGTTTTTCCTGCATTTTATCCCCTTCCCCTTTAACTCTCCCTCCTTTTCAATGCATCAACTGATATTCAGGGACCAGAGATCAATAGGCTGAAACTACAAATGTCTTACAGGCAAAGTCTCCAAATTTGCTGTGACACCCCATCCACTCAATCTCTTCTTTATCTTTTATGCCCTGCATTACAGCACAAACATCAGAACTTCCCACCATATACACACAGACCCAGACACACACATTCAGCCCAGAAGGCTCACATTTCTTATTTCCCTGTTCTTGGTGAAAGAACAGGAGCATTCAGTTGATAACAGTATGCTCCAAGTGCAGCAATACTCCCAAGAAAGCAGCACAGCTTTTTGACCCTGACAGCAGTTAATATATTAAATATAAAGCCACCTGTTTTGTGAGTGCCCCACAGTGCTCCATACAGTACCTCCACAAACCCTGCAGAAGATCTGTCCTCACCAAAAACACGACCTTCTTGCTGAATTCCAAAGAAGGGACACCGATTCTTTCCTCTCCACTCCAGCTGAACTAAAGTCTAAAGCAATTAAGTTATTTCCTCCCTCTCTTCATCCAGGCTTATATCAACTGGAACTGATCCCCCTGTGTGCCACGTGGAAGTTTCAAAAGTTAGAGTGGGAAGTGTGTTTTTACTGAAACCAAAATAAAAACAAAACAAAGCTGGCTGCTTTTTCCTGGTGACTCAGAGATCCAGGACACATTAGCCTGCTACCCTTTCTGCATTACAGTACCCTGAGTCGATACAACAAAATGTGAACAGTTTTTTCAGGGAGGAGGAGTGGGGGAATTACCTCACTCACTATGGATGCCAGAGCAGCCCACAAGGGAGAGGAAGTGACCAGCATTCACCCGTCTCCAAAAGTGCATTTTTATCTGTTTTTGCTGCAGAAGTATAGCAATTTGTTGTTGGGTAGTATCTAGAGGAAGCACAGGGCATTATAAAAAGAGGGGCATTGTGCCTCCTTTTGTGGGGAAACAGAGGCACACAGGAGTCAGACACCAGATATCCCAGGTGCAAAGGTAACACACCCTCACACTGTGCTACAAATCACCTGTACAGGCTTTTTTTTTCACTTCTTCCACATCTTACTCTCCTACATCAACATATCTCAGACTCACAATCTCCCTTCTCCAGTGCTGCATTTCCATCATCCACACAAATTCTCAGGAAAACCAGAGCTGGAGTCAAATCTATCTGAAACTGTTCTGGCACACCACTAAGCCAAAGGCTGTGCCCTGCCATGGTACCTGGACTCAGCAGCCACTCTTTCTGTTCACTGCAGCTTTCTGGAGCTTTCAGAGCAAAGAATTTCCACTGCAACACTCACAGCACAGAATGAGCTGAGGGAGACATTTCCAGTCAAACTTGAGTCTTCGTACTCATGCATGTTCCCTGCTGCTGGGCTGGAGTGGTGGCTGCAGCCTGCATGAAGAAACATTTCCAGGCTTAAAAACTGAAGCTGAAGACTCAGTTTGAACTTTGACATGATTATTTCTTCAGACCACATAGATGGCAGAGAACCAGGTCCTTGGGCAAACAGCTGCTGGGACAGCTGTGACAGACTGTGTGTGCCACAAGAGTGCTGTGCCATGTGTCTGGCACAGAGCACCCTGTGCAGGACACAGCCTTCTGCACTGCCCAGCAGGAAAAAGCCCCTGTGCTGGTCAAGGACAGGCTTGGCCTTTCAAAGAAACTCTTGCACACCTCAGCATGAGGCCATGCCCAGGGCCAAGCTGCACTGTGCAGTATATTCCACTTGAGACCTGCTCAGCTCTGCAACTACTGTCACTGTCCTAAGCAGGCTAATGTAGCTGTGATATGATGAACTCCAATTACAGACACACCAAACAAACAGCAGCATGGCAGAGAACAGAAGGTGTAAGCAGATCTACTGAAGCACGAGCTCCAAGAACAGTGATTGTCCAGGCATCACCTCACTTGTGATCTGCATTGAGAGAGGCACTAGGCATTCTGGAGGTTTTAGTTGTATCTGAAAAGGTAACAAAATGTTCTTTACTCTCACCTTTATTTATTTGATTTAAACTCTACGGAAGTACTGACGTTCCTGAAGTGCTCACTGCTATGTGCTGGTATTGTGCCTTTATATAAAAGGAGAGAAAAAAATCATTAGAATTCTTCTAAGTAAGTTGCAGTCATTTTGCTTCAAAAAATGAATAATCAAAACACAAGGAATAAAAGGGGGTTTTGTCTCTAAAGCAGGAAGGGAAGTATTTTTCAAACCTAAGAATTCGCAACAGTGCCTGGCCAGGGGCCTACTGGCATCTGTGTCTTGATCTGAATGAACTCTGAGATGTCTGTTCTCCCAGAGGACATGTACTGTTTAAAAAAAAAAAAAAAAAAATTAAAAACCCATGACTGCTTTTAATCTACCTGAAATATGGGATACAGACACAGCATATTTTGTACTTGTTTTATACTATCCATGTTCCTTTTAGCCTGCTGCAGCATTATTAGGATGTTTCTGTTCCTGTATCACAGCATATTAACTAACATTTCCCAGAATATCCACCCAGGGCCATACAAAGCCATCTGCTTTCAAGTTAGCAATGAATTCTTCTTACAGATACAGGGTACAGAGCAGCTCACACTGTCACTCCAACAAATTACGCTGCTGTTTATTTAAGTAATAAAGGCATTGTTCCAAACAGTTGGGGCTTTTTCCAGCATTTATTCTCCACATGTGGTTTGCTTCCTCAAGTGTTGATTTTTCATAGTTTAGAGACTTTTCCCTGCCTTTTATCCACCAGGCTAATTGCATTCTTACCCTTTTCTGCTTAACGAGAGCTGACAGCAGTGCTCTCGGTGCTCTGCAGAGCAGGAAGAGATGGATTTCCTGTTCCAAGGAGGTAAGAGTTGAAGCTGACCTCAGATGAATTGGACATATGGGAAACGGACAAAACCAGTCTTGTGACTATCTGCAGCTTCTTCTATCCTAAGAGGGAAGATGCAGTCAAGGTCCTTTATCCCATCCTCGTGCATCCTGAAATGATCTGTTCCCCAAAAATCCAGCTCTTTAACCCAGCTGCCACGAACTGTGCTCAGCTGTTGACAGCCCCCTCCCTCTGCTGCTTTCCAGAGGGATCCCACACTGTACCAGGATGGGCTGCACACAGGCAAAGCCTCCCCACCTGCCAGACTGTGTCACACACATGCCATTTCAAAAGTAAGTGCATTGTTCTGCACTGGACCTGTTTCTGATCAGGCAAAGCAGCAGGGCTGAAAACACAAAACCCAAGTAAAAGTTTAAAAATAAAATCTGTGCTCCAAAACCAAAGCGTTCACTCCAATTCTTGCAAGCCAGATCTGCTGAGTCAGGTATCAGCTCCGCTCAGGGGCTCCAACTCTGACAAATCATTTGCTTCTCTTGGTTTTCTTTTTTTTATTATAGTGAAAATTCCAATATGCAAGAATTACATGTATTTTGCAAAAGAAAATAAAGGTAAGATATACCTGCCAAGCCGACAACACCTCTGGTTGTCACACTTTTTATAGCTGGGAAAAAACCTAAACCAAGAGCTGACAAGGGGTACTCACCAGAGTCCCTGAAGGAAGAACAACCCTGCCAAGTATTTTAATCCCTAAAGCTGAGATTGCCCCTCATGTGAGCTGGGAGTCTGAGAACACCAAACCCTCTGCCTAGAAGATTACAATTTATTGTTTTCCTTTTACACAAGGCCTTCAAAACCAAAATTAAAGCACCGCTGTGCTCATTGACTGGGCACCTTTTGGTGCCTCTAGATTCTTTTCTAATTCTGCCCCCAAGGAATCCAGTTAACACAACTGCAGTAACATAAGCTTCATTAAAAAGGCTGATCCAAAGCTACAGAGGATTTTAGCTGGAGAAACTGGAACTTTATGCTGCTTGGTCAACAGAGCATCAGGGAGTGAGAAAGAAAACCTTTGTAGCAAGATTTCTAAAATGGTACAGACTTAGGTAATGCTTTGAGTTATGCAAAAAATGAGTAACAGAACTTCATAACATCAAAAACTGCTTCGTACCACAGAGCTTTTCCTCAGGAAAGTAAATTATTTCTATCCACTGTAACATTTATTTATTCAAAGGTGTCATATTCGAAGACTGTAGAATGTTCATGGAAGATCTGGGATTTCTAGAAAAAGACACCTTTCCCCTCAGTCCCAGAAAAATCGGAAGTATCATATAAAAAATTACTCAGCAAGTTATAACACAAAGAAGGTGCTGAAAGTGAAGAAGGAATACAGGACAGATGTCAAAATAAGACATTAGCAGGTAAATGGGGTAAATACACAACTCTGTCCTTTACTCCATCTCCTCAAATCCTGCAGCAGAAACACCAGCCTGACCAGTTCTCCCAGCTGCAGGCTGTGCTAACCTTTGCACTACTCCCTCTACCTACTGCTGATGGGAATGGAAGGTTTCATCGGGCATTTTTCTGTTTTAACATCATAGCTGCAGATGCTCAAACCTGAAAGCCCTGAGCCTGTGCAAACCCAGATTTCTCTGAGGGAGAAATCAGGGGCCTTAGCCTTGGAAATTATTCCTCTTGGTAGCAAACGTCAAAGTTAATTTTGCCCTTTTTTTTTTTTCTTCATATTTCTGTGCAACCTTTCCCCCCTAAAAGAACTTAATCTCATTCTGCAGCTGAGCACATCTTACTTGAACTATTATTGGGATGGACCACTATAATCTGTGTTATCTTGTTTACATTTCAAAATTCATTTTCTGCTTTAATTAAACAGTATGTTGTGTCTGTGCTCAAAATTCTTGAAAAAGGCATGTTCTAAACTTGCATAACAGACATCTCCTCAGAGTTGTTCTGGTAGTGTCAGTAATTCAAGAGGAGGAACAAATTGCTTTCTGTACAGAATTACTGCTGCAATCCTGTAATTCCCCTTTGTTTTAACCCACAAGCCAAATGGCAAGAACTTAGGAAAAAGCAGTGAACACAATAGCAAGTGTTATTTTACAGAGTTAAACACTGCTTTCATTTGAGAGATATGAATCCTATCTATTCCACTCCTTTAGATAAGTCAATAAACAATGCACAGGAGGAAACAGCTCCTGTGACCAGATTGTGCTTTTAAAAGTTTACAGTGGAGCAATGCCATATTGGGCCTAATTAACAGAAAACTAATGCCTTGGAAAAGATGATGAACAGCGGGGTCACAGCTCTTGATTCATCCAGATACTGAAGACCAGGCCTCAACACTGAGTTCCTGGGCAGTAAAAGACAGCAATTCAGTACAAATGAACTGATGCACATAGATGAAAAATTTAAAACATTTCAGTTTCACAGTGCAGAAATGAGCACTGAGTTAGTATGAAAGGAATGAGCCCCCGGTTTTAAGAGATCTAAGAAAACATCACCTCAAAACAAGGAGTGGTCAGAAAAGCAACTGGGAAAAGAGAAATATAGGCAGAAAATGTTCTTATATCTTGAAACTTTTTAACCTGACAATTACAATGCAGCATGCAGGAAGGACAGCTGGATGGACAGAAGGTTACAAGGGTCTCTCTATGTTCACAGGTAAATGACCTGAATGACCTCTCCGAAAACTGTGAAGCCCGAAGGAGACAGGACAAGAATATAAACACCAGGAGTGTTTTATTAACACCACTCTGAAGCTGTTCACTGTTCTTCCAGCAAAACACAAAGCCCTCCCCCTCAAAGCCTCAAAAACGGAGGTATAAAACTTTAATGTATAGGATAGAAAGGAGTAAGTTTAATTCTATATGATGTGTAGGTACAGAAACTCATGATCCATGCTAAAAAAGCTGTCCAAGGATTCCAAAAGGGACTGGACAAAACTCATGAAAGACAATCCAGACATAACCACTTCTGGCTCAAATTTGTGAGCTGGGAGAAAAAAAAAATGACATTCAGTGGACGTTAGGAAAGTACTCTGAGTAAACAGATGATTGGGCCATCTTCATCCTTCTTCCAAGGTACCAACAGGGAGAAAATCCAGTGGGCCAGAAGGATTTTTGGTCTGATGCAGTAGAGCCATTGTTACTGCTCAGCAATCTGTCACCATTCCCAATAGGAGGCAGAATGATTGGCTTGAAATTGCTTTTTTATTGTTATTTTAGTTAAGCCAGAGAAGTGAAAGTTTCAGTTTAAGTTCCTAAGTATGTGAGGATGTGAGATGTGTTTGCTGGACTGAGATGAAGTTTATGGATGATGTACTGACAATGCCTGAGGAGGAAAAAGTGGATGCCTGCAGGTGCCAATCACAATAAAACAGTTCAGTACATTAACATGAATTCCATGTTTATAGATCTGAGAAAGAGACACACAGAAGAACAGGAAAAGTATATTTAATTTTCTATTAAACTTCCAACCAGAATACATTTTCCGAAAACAGAACTTAAAGCTTTTACATAACTGACAAGAATTTCATCATGATCAACACCAGATTTTACCGGGAGAAATCGGGTAACATATTGATTATATTCCCTCTCTGCTCTCCTGGCAAATCTAATCTGTTTTCAAGGTGAAGTATTATCAAATCCTGTGAACCTCAAAGCAGCATTCTAGTTCCTGCTTACTTCTGGATATCTTATTTATTTTTTAATTCCAAAGTAGTAATAAGAAAAGTATTTTATAGCAAATTCCCAAAACCTATTCTAAAAAAATGTTGTTAGAGATCCCCTTTACAAGACCATTTTAATGTAAGCAGCAGCAAATTTATTAGAATAGAAGTTTGAAAGCATTTTCATCTCCTGCTATTACAGCCTTTAAAAAAATGCAACTCATTCCATTGATAAGCCAAACTATTTATAACTTTCCTCTCTTCCTTCCCAACTAACCTCAACAACAGCAAGCAGCCTAATTCAGCTCTAATTTTTACACAATTGTCCATATTGATTAGAACAAAAGCTGTCACAAACCCCACCATGTACCACTTGTGTTAGTGCCTCAAGCTTAGCTATAGAGAAACCGATGGAATTGTTAAGAGAATTAAGGTCTCTAACCACAGAACTGAGGTGAGAGAGGCCAAATAAACCCAGCCTGTGCCATATTATTGATAATGTCTCGTTTCCTTCTACTTTTTTGTCAAGAATTTCAAATACTGACTATTTACTTTACTGAGCTCAAAGTTTAGCTTTGCCTGGCTGCAGCTGTAGGTTCTGAAGTTTCATTGCCATGCCCATGTTCCCAGAAATCTTCAATTTGCCTTGAAAGAATGCCTGAAAAGAAAGAAAGATTCTGTGAAATGCAATACAACAAGTTATCCCAAATGCACCCCTCCAGACAGTTATGGGTTATGATGGATGAGCAGTTTGGTTAACTCCAGCAGCTCTGGCACACACCTCACACCCAGCAACAAATGCATTGTCTGACTGTAGAACAGGGAACTGAGGCAGTTGTGTTCTTATTATATTTGTGATACCTGGGGAGAATAAACTTGCTTGTTTCTTAGATTATCACAGCCATGGGTCTGTACCTGGAGCAGGCAGAACACCCCAGGTTTGGGTGGTGACTGTTCACAGCAGACAAGCTGATTATTTCAACTGCAAACAATAAAGCCACAGTGACAGTAGGTGCCACAACTGATTTCTTAGCTCAAATCCTGCTCAGCCTCAACTGGCTTTGTTCCTGATCAATTCAATTTTACAAATCTTGTTTGTGAAGCAGACATGCAGAAAATCTGGATTTTTTTCCTGCAGACCTTGTAAGGAGATAAACTGCATGCACCAAAATATCCAAACTGTAGATGTAAAGCTGGAGTTGCTTCTGAATTTTCTACATGTATATTACAACATTTCTATAATGTGTTTTATCTTAAAACTTCTCCTAGATACATTTCAGTTTGCAAAATTTCCCCTATGATGACCAGACCAAAATCTTGAAACAGTTACCCAGAGCATTTCAAATTCAAAAATTTTAAGTCAAATTCAAAAATTAAGAAATTGACTTAAACATCTGGTTTACTTGTACGCTATGACTGCTTTTGGCATACAGAGGAATTAAAAAAAAAAAAATTAAACCAACCACACAAAAACCCCCAAACTTCCCACTCAACAACAAATAATCCCAGGCATTCAGTGGAAGCTCACTTCAATTTCTACTTTTCAGCATCAAGAGGACTCCTTACACTAATGTCAGCTAAAGCCCCCCAAAGAGAGGCCCGCATTCCTTTTTTCTTATGGCACTTTGCAAAAACTGGATTGTCCCTCTTCTCTGCAAACCAGGCACTGTAATATCTCCTTCTGGGATATAACACAGGCCACACCTCTGCAGGATGTCTGACATACATCCCTGTCCTTGACAAACCTCACTTTGGCTGATTTGTTCTGAGCACACCAAGAACTGTCATTTTTCAGATCAGCCGTGGCAGTTTCAGATGAAAACTTTCAAATGATTTCAGCTTAAACACATTCAGAACAAACCAACCAGCTCCCTGATCAGGTCATTTTGCTGTACTTACTGTCTGAGGGTTCATCTTGCCAGTCATGAGTGCCAGCAGATCAGTGTCAGCCATTGTGATCGTACAATCTGCCTTCTTGTCTGCAATGAAGAATGAATGAAGACTCAAACTGAGCATGAAACAGCTGTGGGAGCTACAACTACGTGGAGCATCCCTTCAGACCACAGGTCAGCAAATGGGACCTGAAGCATTTACAAGCAAGAGCCATCAAAAAATATCAGCAAGAGGCCACCCAAAGCCAAGAGGCAGCTGGGCCAGCTTGGAGCACAGACCAGCCCCACAGTGAAGAAAGATGGGCCTTCCTGAAAAGCCAAGCAAATTCATTCCTTGAAAATAAATAATGATCTACCTGTATCCAGGCAGAATGCTCATTGCAAGCACTGACAATCATCTTTCAGTTTTATCAAGTTTATCTTCGCTAGTTTGAGGATCAGCATGGAACAGATGAGTTTTCCCCTGTGACACTCTCTGAAGATATTCATTACTGACATTTCAGGCATTTCCTGCCCTCTCCTTCCATGGGAACAACATGTGCATTCTGAAAGCACTCATTTGAATTCATTCAAGCACAGACGTTTCTAGGATGTTCTTACTAGAAGTAAGCTGGAAAATCATTTTAATAAGCTCTGATATAAATAGGGATGTGCAAACCAAAGGGCTAAAACCTGCACACATCTTTTACTATGTTTACCTTATTATCACATTGAAATCTTTGATAAATTATTGTCCATGCAACAGAAGACTGTGGTCTTCTTTTTGTAATAACGTAACAATGAATTTTTCGTATTTTTAATTAAAAGTTTGCAATGCAAAAGGTTCATGGATATATCAGATTTTGAGGACTGGCTCTTGTCTTTGGTTTTTTTTTTTTTCATTTTCATTATTAGGGTACAAATGCTGTGTTTTCAGTATTTTTATGGGGTTCTCCAACACCACCCAGTCTGTTTCTTATTTTTGCCTTTTTGAAAATGGAACTTGAAGTTTATGTCAGCTGGTACAGCACTGAACCAATTAAGTTTTGTTGCTTAACTACCTGCAGAGGAGAAGTAACTTGACAAGGCAGACCAGGTTACTGCTTACCAGTGTCTCCAACAAAGCAACTGAAGAAACAGCTACAAATTACATTTTTGGCCCAAATTTTGGGTTGATTTTCACTTTTTATTTCCCCCCCATTCTGATTTCTCTGAAATCATATGACAGATCTCCCTGCAGCCTCTAAGAAAATAGAAAATATCTAGACAGATTCAGAGTAGATGTTTAGTTCTTGGTCTGAAACACCATGGATTAAGTGTCAGTAATTAGAAAAGTTTAAAATTGAGGTAGCTCTACCTCATTTTTGCTCAAGGTCACTACAGCCTGAACAGAATATGAGTCTATATTCATTACTTTTATGTGTGTTCTGCAATGACATAATAAAAGAGCACTGACCTGAATTAAGTGCCACAGAGCCTTTACCATTTTTCACATCTACTATCCAAGTTGCTTCTTTCCCACCAGGACCATCTTTTACTTTGAAGGCAAAGATTCCACCAATTTTCTTGACAAATTGCTCTCCTTCCTATAATGACCATGGAATGAGAAAGCAATTTACTTCAACATCATTTTCAGTCAGTCTTAATTTAACAGAAGTAATTAAAAAACCTTCACCATTTCTAATATAAAAATATCTATTCCCTCCATTAGGCATCATTTAAACAACCATCAAAAAATCTAAATAAACCAAAAACTCAAACTATAACTATCTATATTGAAATCTATTAAACTAAGAAGAATAATCCTAATAGCCTTGTCTTGACATAAGTTTGACAAAATGTGATTTCTTCTTCTGATCGTGCTTACAAAGCAAGCATTTATACCAAAGACAAAGTTTCTTTGGTTAGTTAGCAAGCTCCTCACATACATTCCAAACTTGCATCTACTGAAATACCCTTATGCAGGTAGGAGCTATCAGGGGGAAAAAAGTAATTTAAAATTATGGCACAGTGTAAAAGGTTTCTGGCAAAATCCAAATCTGTACCATTTGTTTCAATGAGCAGTCCTCAAGAAGTGATGGATGCTAATAAATTCCCAACAGGTTTCACATACATTCTGCTGTCAATTAAAATCCTGTTGTAGGTAAAAGAAGTAGTCAGATACCTCTTGGAGCTTCTTCTCAATCTCTTTGAAGACCAGGTGTGCCTTGAATCCATCAACAGCTGCACTGAGAGGCACAGCCGCAATACGGCCATTGCTGAAACAAAAACCCCATTAATTTAAACACTTCAAATCACATTTTCAACATCTTCAAATGATCACAAATAGGCCTAACACCAGCAAGAAACCTTTCTTGCAATGCCAGAACACCAGTTCTGGCACCAGCAATGCAGAGCAACTCTGGTAACCGCATGAGGCTTGCTCTCTTGAACTATAATTACAGCTTGAATTACAATCACTCCAAATATCTGGGTGTTGCGTGTCTATGAACTGAAGATTAATTTTATAATGAAAGTAAATCATTAATCCTATTCCTGATACTCTGGAGAAATCACCCTGCATGGTCTGATAGCAACATGGAACCCAATTCTTGATTTCTGCAGGGGCACAGAGCCAAAGTACAGAGACACGTGCAAAGAAATGCAATTCAAGCAGCAGGAGGAACAAGTTCACTGCTATTGCCATCTCTTGACAGCAGAGTCCAACACTGTGGTCAGGTTTGATACTGCTAAAGTGACAGAACTGTGCAAGAAATGTTGCTGGAACTTACTGGGGTGGTACTGACACTGCCCTGCAGATGTGTGACAGCGTAGCAAGAGTGGGCACTGTCTTGCCTGAAGGAGACACATCCATTTTGCTAAGGAACCAAGGCTGTACTAACAGGATGGAATCTGTAAGGTTCAGAAAAAGCCACCAAACAAAAAGCAGAACTGTTTCAACAACTAATGCAGAACAGATCGAGTCCTGCTGCCTTGATGCACATTCTTACCAGCTATTTCTAAAGCCAGTGATCAACTGTACATCCATTGCTGGAGGAAACTGGTGTGAAGGATCTTCATCAACACAGAGTTTCAGCACCTTTCCCTTAATTACACAATGCACATCATAACTCAGTTACATAAGGGGTGTCAGCACATCAGCCACTGCTCCATTCCAAAGTCTGACACACATTGGTGCAACTCCCTTGTGTCAGGGATCTCCCACACAGAGCCTTTGGGAGGACTAAAGGCTTTTAAGCTTCTCTAGTGTAAGATGAAATAAGTATTGCTAAGATTTATCTGGGTTGAGTTGTACTTAAGAAAGTATTTTAAAAATTCTGAACACCAGTGAAGATGAAATGAGCCATAGTAAATTAGACTTAAGTTTCTTCAGGAGAACTATTATCTGTACATGAAAAGCTCTCCCTGACAGGAAGGACTACTTCTAGCATATAAAAATAGCAAGAGGGTTTTTTTTTTGTTTGTTTCCATAAATTGACAGTATTTCTAAAGACAAAGCTCAAAGCAATGGAAAAAGGTGTAGTTCCTGTAACAATCTTTCCCTCTTAGATTTAAAACTGTACCAACATCCACTGACAAGTTTTGTGAGCATGTTTGAAGAGAATCCATGAGAAGATATTTTTTTCTTCTCTCTTTTTTTCTCACATGGTACAACCTCTTAGATTAAAAAAAGAGACAGAATTATTATTCCTGACACTACAAAAAGTCACTGCTGCAGCCCTTCTAAGTCCAGTGGCTTCTCCCATCAACTCTTCCACAGGTTATACTGCCACCTCCCAGGAACTGCACAGGTTTAGCCAAAACAGGTTTTAGAAATATGAGCTGGGAGGGAGGGATATGTTCCTTTCTGAAAGACCAGAGTGTGATTAATTCTGCTGTTCACAGGTTTTCAGAGAAAACAAAGCACTGGGATCCAGCTTTAAAAGCCATAATGCCCACAATAAGCAGGTCAGTCTTTCTAAGGAAAGCATGAAGGGAAGTGAAAGCATGAAGGGAACTGTATTGTAGGTCTCCCCTGAAATACCAGAATAATACCAATGTTTTCTCTCAATTCCTGTCCATTGGAGCACTGAGCTGCAGCAGAGTGCGGACAGCTCCACAGCAGTGTTCTCTCACTCTGAAATAGACTACAATTGCAAATTCTGTAGCCAGTAACACACCTGAATTCTGAGGAATTACAGTATCACGTGAAACACGGCTGAAAGCAATCCTTCACAGAGCTAAACCAGCAGCAGTGAAAGCAGCGGTTTCTCTGTTCCCACGGACGTCTCGCTGGTTTTGGCACATCCCTACTTTCAATCAATTAATTTTAATGTGGCGTGTTTTATTCTTGGAACAGTTTTTATTTGTTCGGTGGCTTTTCCCCCGCGAACATTACTCTTCCTTACGGACAATCACACGAGCCGTTCCTACAAGCCAGTGTGAGCTTTCTGTAACTCAGTGCACAGCGTGACACGGCAGTGGGTGAGCTGTAACCTCAGTGCTGCGGGTACACAGGAGTTACACGCGCTGCTGGTTTAGTTTACAGGCCAATCTCCTCCTCGAGCAGCGGCGGTAAGTCTGCAGCAGCTAACTTCGGAGGGAAGCGGGACAGCCAGGCCGGGCCAGCAGCCCCGGCCGAGCGCTCCGGAAGGCCCGGCGGTGCTGCCCGCGGCTCCCCCCGCGCCGGGCGAGCCCCCGGCGAGCGTCAGCCCCGGCTCACCTGCTGTCCCGGGGGAAGCCCATCCTGAAGAGCGTCACGACCACGGCGCCGCCGAGCCCCAGGTTGTGCTGCAGCGCGACCTTCGCCCCCGGCACCTGCCGCCGCCCCGCCAGCCCGCGCAGCTGCCAGCAGAGCTCCGCGCACTGCGCCAGCCCTGAAACATCGAGCGCAGAGCGGCGTCAGCCCGAGCGCGCCCCGCCGCGCGCCCAGCGACGCGGCATTCGGGAAACCCCCGGGGACCCGAGCTGCCGCCAGGGAACTGGAGGGCCTCGGCAAAGCCAGGGGAAGGGGAGCCCCTCGGCACGGCGGAACTGACGCTCTCTGATTGTGTTCACCCTCAGTCTCCCCCCGCTATTCCATCAGCTGTCTCTGCAGTCTGGGTCCAGTCCCACCGCACGCACGGAATCACAGCGTTAATTAGGATGGAAAACAGCTCCAAGGTCATCGAGTCCAACCTGTGACCGAGCACCAAGCTTGTCAAAGCTAGACGGTGGCACTGTGCCACCTGTTGAAATTTCCTTCAACACTTTTTCCTTCAACACAACCTCCCAGGGCAGCCCATTCCAACCTTTAACTTTTCTGTGTAAAAATTCCTCTTGATGTCCAGCCTAAACCTCCCCTAGCACAGCTTGAGGCTGTATCCTCTCATCCTGTCTCTAGCTGCTTGGGTTACAACCCTTCTTTCAGGGAGAGAGTGAGAAGTTCCCCCTGAGCCTCCTTTTGTCCAGCTGCCTCAGCCATTCCTCACAGGATTTGTGCTTCAAACCTTCCCCCAGCTCCACTGCCCTTCTCTGGATATTCCTCACACATTTCTCCTTTCCCCCATCCCTTCCTCTCCCTTCCCCTGGACAACTGCACAGGTCTTTGGACAAGGCAGACAAGGAATCCGCATTTCATGCACCGAGTTTTACACGTTGCCAACTGGAACATTATGAAGAAGATGAGTTAAGGAGTTTTAAAATTCCAGTCATAGATGAGAATGAACAGGTTTCATTGACATTCTCTCAGCCCCAAGGACACGGTGTGTACTGTGGTGCAGCCTGCCCTGGAATGGTTTGGATATTTAAGAGGATTTACATGACCCTTGTTTAGCATATAACTGGCCTCAAGACTGTTTCCAAGGGAAATTAAGCTAACAGGCTGGAGACTTGTCATTTTCTACATTTTACTGACTCTTCCTCCATCCCATGGCAACGGAGTAGCAAAAATGCCAGTAAGGGCCTCTGCTTTTATCACTGTGTAACTGACAAAAGTTAACACAAACCGGGCAATGCAACGCCCTCATCCTGTTACAGATACCCACAGTCTCTTTTATCTGGAACCCTTTTTTCCCAAAGTTTCCCAACACTCCCCCTGGCCCCCACACTTAACTGCATATTCTATGTCACTGTTACAACTGTTTAGATTAACACTTGGTGTTCTACAAGGTTTCATCTTCTCCAGTTTTCTGACAACTTCTCATTTCCAAACAAGGAGGGTGAATTATCTTCACAAATCCAAACACATTTTGTCCAAGAGCCAACTCATTTAGAAACAAGCACAGAAGTTTAAAGAAAAAAAGAAAAACAAAACCACAAACAAACAAACAAAAAGAAAAGAAAAGAAAAAAAAAAAAAAAAAAAAAAAAAGGGAAAAAAACCCCCCACAAACAAAAAAAAAGGAAAACCTATGTTGGTGGGAAATGGTGACCAAGTGAGCTTCTGTTGTAAACATCAGATAAATATTTTGACATCCAAGACTTAACAAATTTGGCTTCTAGTACAGCTTACAATGGTACAGGATATTCAGAGGCAGTAAAAATCTCCAAACCCAGAATTTTAAAGGATGACATCATATTAGAATACTTATTCAAATACTATTCAGAAGCTGTACTACTGAGCAATTATTTAGGAAAGGTTAAGCTGTGTTAACCTGTCCCAACACTTGGATTATTTGGAAAGAAGACTGGGAAGAAGCTTTGAAGCCCTGACATTTCAAGCACAGCTGGGAAGCACCGGCCTGCTCAAGAGCAGGTTAATTAGATCTCTTGTCTAATGGGTGTGATTAAATGAAGTGGTTTTTTGCATACCTGTGGCACCAAGAGGATGTCCCTTGGAAATCAAGCCACCACTGGGATTAATAACCCATTTTCCTCCATAAGTATTGTCTCCTCTGTCGATCAGGTCACATGCTCTTCCTACAAAACAGCATTTATGTAAGATAAATGCTCTTTTTTAACTTGTAAGTGATTTTTCAGTTCTGCTGTAACTTACCAGAGATGCTGCATGTCAGTCAAACCCTAGGAAATGCTACAGCTCACATTTCACAAGGAGCAAAAATTAGCCAAACTACACTAATGAGACTTGCTTGTACCATTGGAGAAAGCACAGCATGGAAGAGAAGCTTTTGGTACAAAAGCTGTTTTTAATTTGCAGTTGAATTGTTCTGTTGGTACATACAGCATTATGATACAATCAGTATAATGAAGCTATTTATGTTTTGTTCATGAAACTGCAGCGGTAACTATGGTTTTGGTTAGTTGTAATTTGTGACCCCCAGGACTTGGAGGGTGAACACCGAGTTGAACACAAGCTTTTGCCACAAAGGCCAACTAATGGTACCTTGGGCTGTATTAGACATTAAAATAGTAAATAAAAGCACTCAGCAGACTAATGCTTGGACTCATTTAGCTTTGCAGAATACAGACAATTCTCCCTTTTTACCAGGCTCTTACTCATTTATTCTACCAGCTTCTTCAGCCTCCGTTATTAACACTGAAGTCTAAAAAAGATCTGCCATGGTTCCATGGTGCCATTAAATGAGAATACCAGGTTAGATTTGCCCATCTAAATCCACAGTGGTTTATGCCATTTCATTAATCTTTATGCCTAATTATTCTATCATTTCAAGATAGGTTTCATGAAGGCCAGACTGACTAAGAGTTGTGAGAACAGCACTATTAAATAACTATGCACAAGGCTAATTAGTCAAATAGACAAGTACCACCAGGATTATTCTGCATCAGTTAAAGGAATGAACCTAAAGAGCTTAATGCACTTCTTTAAATATGTCAAACATTCACCATTTTTGCTGCAGACACCATAAAAACACAGCAAAAATGACAGTAGAATAAAGTAAACATTCAAAGGCAAGCACATAACTTCCTGCAGTTCCATAAATGTCTTTTTTAGTAAGAGAGTGCAGGCTTTATCTACCCCCTAGTGCCAGATTGTGGTACTTTCTCATAACTAGTTAATTTAGAGAAAGATTCTATCAGATGATAATCTGGCAAAGCAAGAATATGTTTAGAAATTAAATACATCATGAACTGAAAGAGCAGTTCAATGCATTATTTACTTGAAATCATAAAATAGCCTCTTCAGCAGAAAATGTTAAAGATTTTACTTACATACACAGAGCTAAATTCCACTGCCATTGAATCTGTTGCAAATCCAGCAAATTCACTGACATTAAATTAATCTGGGCAGACTGAGCATTGTTCCACAGCTGACTTTAGATGCACGTTGACAATTTGCCAACAACTCTGAGGCAAAGATGTTTCCAAGTTCAGTAACTAACTAAGGCCCCCCACAGGCAATTCATGTCCTATTTTTACCTTCTTAAAAGGAAATGCATAGATGGAGGGGAATCTTGGGGTAAGATTATGATAGAATCCAGCTCCAAAAAAGGGGCCTAAGACTGAGATCACAGGAGTTCTTAATTTGAGTCTTTTTGGTGTTTTCCATTTTAATAAAACAATTATCTCCATTACCTTCTGGACACAGTCCCAGAGCTTCATAGGTGATGAACTCATTAACTGAGAAGCAGTCATGAAGTTCAATCACATCAACATCTGTAGGTTTCAGCCCTGCTTTTTCAAAACATTTTTGTGCAGCTTTTTTAGTCATATCATAGCCAACCTGAAAAAAAGGAGAAATTCTATGTTAAAATATCATTACAGAAACATAGCTCACAGTTTAATTTTTACATTTAATTTTAACTGTGCTTCTACAGATCCTGTCAGTGAATGAAGGAGATGGTATTCTGATTTATTTTAATGCATCACATGTCAGAGTTTGATTTTCATACAATAAAAATTGTCTAGAAAGAAATAACACATTCTAAGGCTTATTGCTGGCATGCAAAACCTTTCTGGGGAATATCCTCTATTTCCTCAACCTTAATCACAACCCAAATTGTTCCTTTGCATGACTCAGACCACCAGCCTTGAAACAAATCCTCAAATTGTCTTGTTGCCTTTTTCTACAATTCACCTAATTGTTTTAAATCTCATTACTTCTATAAAGAGAAAAATGAAAGAAATTTTCTTTTGCTGCCCAAGTTGTTTAAAAAATAGCCTGTAAATAATTTGTTAAAAACTAGGCTTCTGATAGCCTGTTTATAAGTTACTTATTGTCATTCCACAATCATCCTCCTTGCTTATTCCATATCTGTCCAAATGAAATCAGTTTTACATTTACCACAAAATATAATATATTTGCTCATTGACATTAAAGTGTTTAGAGCATCACTAGGACTGGCAGATACTAAAAAAAAAAAAATACTAAACCCCCAAAACCAAACAAAAAAACCCCCAACCTCCAAAACCAAACCAACAAACAAAAAAAACCTCCACAAAACACCAACCCAAAATTATAAACAAAAACATCAGAAAAAGCACCCCAATGAGAACCAGGGAATACAGAATTGTAAACCTACCATCTTCATACAGCTGTTTTCTTCAAATGTGCTTGGATAATCAGTAGCCATCACCTGGGCTAGAATTTCCACAGCTTTTGGCTGCAACTTATGCCTTTTCACAAAGTCCTCATTAGCCAAAATTGCAGCTGCAGCGCCATTTGATGTGGGACTGATTGACAGAAAAATAATGATATTATTGTTCTAAATCAGTAATGTCAATCTTCATTAGATTGTTGATGTTCCATGGATTTATCTTTTAATACAAACAAAAAAACCCCCAACAAACAAAACCCCACTTTCTTTGGCTGACACCACAAAACTATAAATTCCATCAGTGCTTACTGGACACTCTTAGTAATATTTACAACAGACATTTGAAAATCATGACATTGAAATAGAAATGCGTCATTAAAGATTTACAATTTAGGACAAATCAAAGTTTCTACTTGGCTATAAACATATAAAAACATATATAAACCCTCCAAGACTGCTTAGGAAAGGCTGAAGAGAAGAATTAACACTCAACAGCAATGGACGCACATTAGGAAATGAAGAGAATTACATGAGAACCCCAAAGTACAAAACTTATTTCAGCTCACTGTATTACACTGACAGCAAGTATCTAGTGTTTGGTCATGACAGAGTTTCCACATCTGTTTTATTTATGAGAAGTTTTACTTACAGCAATCTGTAAATTACAACTGACACACAAACAGACATTATTTAAATAGATGTCCTACCATATTTGTCTTAACATCAAGATCTATTTCACAATGCAAAGTCCTCTCCTTACCAACACTGCAAGACAGTCAAGTAATCAAAGATTTTGCGAGAATGCAGAACTTCATCTAAGGTGTACTCCTTCTGGAACTGGGAATACCTAAGGGAAACACACAGATGCCGTCTCAGATTGAGCACTAGACACACTAATATCACACTAGTAGGAAACTACAGTGCTCTTTTTTACAGAGTATAAGGCACTGGATAGAGAAATAATTTTTATCTCTTTCTAGGATAATTTATTTATTTTCTCATTCCATAATAAAGAACATATGCTGAAAATATTCTCAACATATTCTAAAAATACTAACTACTTTGTTGTGCACGATTTGTTTTTCTTTTCACAGCCAGGGATGTTGACTACAGAGGCAGAGAACGTGACTCACGGGTTGTTGGTTGAATGGCTGTGGTTCTTCCATGCAATTTTGGCAAAGTATTCTGGATTTGTCCCTGAAAAGGGGAAAGAAAGCTCTGTTGCAATACTTTGTTTGCTCAAACAGGGTTGACATAACAGTTTAAATATTGTGTCATAAGGTTCTGACCTTTACAAGCATCTTTATTACTAGAGACACACTGTTAGGAAGATTTTCCTTAGAACTCAGCTGAGGTTTCAAACTTAGATAAAGACTACTAAACATGGCTGAGTTTTAGCTGACACAACAACCCACTTGCATGTTTAACACTTACTATTAACACAGAAAACAAGTGCATTTTAATTGATGGATTATTCTATTACTGAAACTTAAATGCTCATTTTCCTACCAGTCCAAAACAGCTGCAGTGAAATATTAGAGTTTAAGTCTGTATTTTTTTCATGTAATAGTCTAAAAGTGCAAATAAAAGATGCACAACAGGCCTGGCTGTCTCCTTGGAGCCAATTCCCTTGTCTGGTCAGGGGGGTAGCAAACAGCAGTGGCAGCAGCCCTGTACTTGGTATTAAATTAAATTAAATCAAATACCCAACAGCTTTTGCCAAAAAGTTCAGCCCCAGGCCCTTATACCTATCCAAAGGGATAAAATGCAGGAAGTTATGCAACCTTAATGCTACCATTTCTTAAAACAAAATCCTATTATTTTTTAATCACTTCAGAAAGAGAAGACAATGAAAAAAAAAGAATTTTCACAGACCATATTTCTCCATATGTTCTTTGCCAGCACTTGCAAACATCTGAGGTGCCACTGGAGCACTTGCTAGGCCATATTTATTTATCATAATTTCCAAATGTTTGTCCATAGGATTAGTTCTGTCTGCAAACTGAAAGCAGAAATACAAAGCAAATCATAATTTCCTTTTCTTTTCAACATCACCACAAAACTGTCACAGATTCCAAGAAGATGAGAGGCTTTTCTAATATTTTAACAAGTCTCTGGGCAATATGTTGCACTTTAGTGACATGTTCAGAAGTATTGATAATTTCGTGGCTATAAAAAAGAGTAAATAAACAGAAAATGCTCAACATGATAACCCCTGCACTGATTCATGACAAGAGTCATTGCTACATGATTTCTATCACAGTCACTATTTTCAGCAGGGGACTTTGGGTGGTTTTTCACCTTACCTAAAATTCTACAGTTAATATAATTGTAAGTTATAAAATTAATACTCTATTGGTATTTTCAACGAAGCTTAGATGAAATACTGTAAAGCATGTTAAAAGATAACTCTTCCTCATTTTTATCACTTGCTAAATTTAACATTTTTCACCCAAACCTCTTGAATATATTATTGAACTTGGCAGTTCTGCAGTTTAATGACATATGGGCTCTAATACTGCTTGCCTTAAAGCAAAATATACACAAACCCACACACACTTCTCCAGTAAAAACAAATAAGAGTCAAGAAGCCCTTAGTTTTTGGGAGAGTGTGGTAACAGGTCAACGGAGTAAGCATCAGGCCAGAAGACCCAGAATCCTTCTTTGATTTGCTGTGTTGTTTGAGAAAGACACTTTAGTTACCCAAAGCTTCAATATTTTATCTGTTTTTTTCCTTTTTCCCCACTAACCCAGCCTTTAACATAATCTTGGCAAAATACAACAAACATGACACATGAATTTTGCGTGGAATGTTTTGGAACTTATTTTTTATACTACGACATAGCTGCCATCACAAACTCACTAAAAGATTATTTAGCTCAAACTAATGTTTCTTTTGTCATCATCTGCAGCAGCACAGTAAAGCGAGTGGTGTTATTGTTACAACAGAGAATGAGGAAGGGTATCTCATGCACAAACACAGAACTTATCAAGTGTTTCAGACACTTACACCTGAAGCAAGAGATCCTTTGGCCATCCTCTCAAAGCCGAGTGCCAGAACACAGTCTGCCAAACCTTCAAATAAAATGTGTGACTGTGTAAAGAACAGTGTGATTATAAATGCCACTATGCACTAACAACTATTCCACTACAAGATATGTACACAAACATATCCACAAACCAGCTGCTCTTCCTTCCTCCTTCATTTCTGAAAGAGTCAAATTAAGACGGACAAGATATTGATACAAAGACATTGACACCTAAGAATGAAAGATCACTGCAGGATTGGGGTTTATTTTTAACTGACACCAATTCTCACAGACAACCAAGCATTTATGTCTCAGCTACAAATAGTAAAAAAAATCATACACGGTGTTGCTGTAGTTCTCATTACAGAAACATCAGCATCTGTGCAAGAAAGTATCAAAGTCCACAAAGGAACTGCAAAAGCAGGAGGAAATACTCATGGTTCAAAGCATGGTCTGTCCGTCTGCTCTCTCCCCTCCCTTCCAAAAATCTGTTAGTTAAACACTTGTATTAACTTCAAGCTAAAAGAAAAAAGCTAATCTTTTTATCAGATTCTTCTTTTCCTCCTGGAGAATCTAGTGCCTGCAGTACTATCATGCCACTTGTTCTGCACTCCTCCAAACAATTACTGCAGAAACACTTAACTGGCAGAACTGACTTGGCTCATACAGCTCGTGACACAGGAAAAGACATGTACATCCATCCACATACCCCATCCTACTGCATGCCAGACAATCTCTCAGGGGCACAGAGCAAAACAACCCACCTCCTTCTACAAGCTGTCTGGCCATGAACAAAGCAGTGGATCCAGTAGCACAGTTGTTGTTAACATTGATGATGGGGATGCCAGTTAGACCCAGACCATGGTAGATGGCTCTCTGCCCACAGGTTGAGTCACCTTCAAATAGAAACACAACATTAAAATAAGCTACAGACTCACAAAAAGAAATCCTGCCGTGTGTGTGCAGTGCTACCAATTAAACCGTAAACTTGAACTTCTGAGCTGTCACCTTGAGTGTGGCTCTCAGGTATCCACAGAAACAAGATGAAACTGCTCAGATTTTAAAACCAGCAGCTTGTCCTGTTTCTGTTTCACAGAAGGGACATAACAGACTGGACAGAAGGATCTTAGAGATGTGGCTTGGGAGCTGCTCCAGCTATCACAGCAGACTGACCCTACTTCAGTTGCCACGATGCAGTCGTTAATAGAGAACCAGAAGGAAAGTAAATGGAAACATCTTTTAGGAATGGAAATAGATTTCCCCTTAACAGAAAGCTTATTGATGGCATTCCTCATGCTTTATCCACATAGATGTCTGCAATTGTCACAGAAGTGACATCCCAATCAAACAATACTCACCATAAACATAACCCACACACGCCTGCTTCACTGCTGAATATGGAATCCCAGCATCAGCTAAAGCTGCCTGGCCTAAAAGACAGTTTAAAAGTTGGAAAAAGTTTAAAATTGAAGGGAGAAGAAAAAAAGGCAACTCTCACAACCATAACAAGCAAACCTAGAGTAGTACGTATGAGTCCTGCATTCACAAATGAGAGTTGTAGAAATTCCTCATCATATGGTGCAAATGGTCAATAGAGTCTTGGACCTCATAAGGACAATTTCATACTCATAAGGAAAATTTCACAGCATTTTGAGTTCTGAACAAGCTTCTTTATCAGAAAATTAATTCTGTGTTCATGCACCAAGGTTGTTCATCCCAGTGAGAGTATGCTTTGACTAATATAGGCAAGTATTAAATTATTTAAGTGCACAATCCAATTTTAAGCCATCCTGCTGGTTTCAGCCTGGAAGGGCTGACCCGGACAGATCAGTCATGGATTTGTTGAAAGTGGTCTGAGTTTTAAATCTGTTTTTAAGTTGTACCTACTTATTGAACAGTAGCTTTTCCTTCATCTGTGTAATAAAATATTGGCTATAAGATCTAAATTAATCATCAGCAATCAAACAAAATGCTTTATTACTAAATTACCTGCTTCCTTAGCCATGTCAGGATAATCAGCACTCTTCTCATTAGGTTTTGAAAACTGGCAAGAGATAAGGAAGAAAAACAAGCTGAGAATAAATCACAGTGATGTTTAATTAATATTTTCCTCAGACTGGTATATTTAAAGGCTTTATATTTAATTTAGAAATAAGTTTTATATCACGCAAACAATGTAATTTCATTGACCCAAAAGTGCATGTACAAAATCTTTACAAGATGCTGCTGCCAGACCCTGCAATAGCTAAAAAGAGAAAATAGTGCAATTTTATAGGAGCTGAGGGCCATTTCTGGTCAGTGTTGAAGATCCATGACTATGGAGATGGACAATAATCCTGTCCAAAGCCTGCGGGTCGGACAGAAAATAACTAATCTTCACCAATTCATCATAATACATGATATAATATTCACTGAAGCTTTGATAAATAATTCCCTTCTGCTTTTTTGCTTGTTTGTTTGGGGTTTTTTTTTGTAATACTCCTATTTGTAACAAGAAAATGTTTGTTCTTTGGAGAGAATTTATCCTACCTTACTCCTCACCATTGGAGCAGAGGTGGCATTTCTATTTTCTTTCCAGTGTGACTCATTAGAGACCACCACAAGTAGACGTGGTTTGCATTTGTACATCACTAACAAAAAGTGTCACTGCTGAAAGAAATCCTCATGATAACTGCTTATAATCCCAGCAATTATTTGATGTGCCCTGTGAGCATATAAAAGTTAATTTGCTGCCTCCTTCTGCTTCTCTCCCTGACCCGAGTCATTTGTACCACTCAGCTGTACTTTCTGCAGTGCCTCCTTTTGTTCATTTAGACAGAGAACCTACATAGCAAAGGTCGTAAGAAAAAAACAGTTGGTGAGTTGATCATTGTAGAAGTCTGTAAGAGTGATTGATACTGCTTGGGCTAACAGAGAGGAGAAGTGAGTGCTGACAATTCCTCAAGTCATGCTCAACTGGTAACTGGCTTCTGAAAATGCCGAGCGCTGGGGGACTGACAGTTACACACACAGGAAATGTGGATTGTTGTTGTGAGAAGATCTAACAAACTTCAGCGGTCGTTACATCACTAATGTTAATTAAATAGAATCAACACAGTCATAAAAGATTTTGTTGTAAAATACTTAAGATGCAATATGGTGTCTGACAGGTTTTACTCGTCACTTCCATGAGGACATCACAAGTGAGCTCAATAACTTCTATTACTACATTCTGTGATCTAGTCCAATAAATGCAATTAACAGAATTGTCTTTAACCTTTCAATTCCTCTCCTATCACATCACATGCTGGAGAAATACCCATGCAGCAACAGGACAAAAAGTTATTATTATTTAAAAGGTGGCCAGGGGGAGGGGTTTCTGACTACTCTGGCAAACATCAAAGTTGTCTTAAGATTCATCTATCAAAACAAAAATGGTTCTTTTACTGCTCCTCTTTGAAAATCATAAAATTGTTTATGTTGGGAAAGACTTTTCAGCTCGAGTCCAACTATTACCATAGCACTGCAAAATTCAGCACTAAATCGTGCCCCGAAGTGAACATCTTCGTGTCTTTTAAGTCCTCCCAGGGATGGCGATTCCACCACTACCCCGGGCTACCTGTTCCTAGGTTTGGCAACCCTTTCGGTGAAGGAATCTTACTTAATCCTAATTCTAACCTTAAACATGCCTTGTGGAAACTTGAGGCCAATTCCTCTTGCCCCATCACTTGTGACTTGGGAGAAGGAGCCCCACGCCCGCCTGGCTACCACCTGCTCCCGGCGAGCTGTGGAGGCTGAGCGGGGCGAGGTGTGCGCTCACAACTCAAGGGCCGGGAACAGCAACGCCCCAGTACAGACTCTGCAGGGCCCTGCCCTCCCTGAGCCCCTGTCCCGGGGCCAGCGGCTGCGGGGACACGGAGACACTGTGCCCGCTGCAGGGCCGTCGTATCGACCTGCTCTGCGTAGCACCACGTTCACCTTGGCCGGGGTCCGGCCTTCCCCACACCCCGAGCGAGGGCGAACTTTGCGCGGAGCCGCTGCCGCCGGGCCGGGACCGGGCTCTGCCAGCGCGCTCCTGAGGGGCCACCGCGTCCCGTGAGGGGCTTCAGCCGCGCCGGGGAGAGCGCGGGCGGCTCCCGCAGCACCTCCCCCTCAGCGGGGGACAGCCGGGGGAGCCGCCGAGGCCGGCCTGGCGCGGGCCGTGCCCCCCGCGCACACACGGCTGCCGGGGAGCGCAGCGGTACCTTGGTCATGCCGACGCCCACCACGAACACTCGGCGCTGCATGACGGCGATGGCGATGGGACGAACCCCGCTCCCCGCGCTGCTGCTGCCGCCGCGTCCCGCCGGCCCTCAGCGACACCGGGGGCGGGGCCAGCGGGCGGGGCGGGGCCAGCGCCGGGCCATGGACCCGCCCCTTAAAGGCGCAGGGTTCCCGTCCATAGCCCAGCCGTGGCCAGTCTTACAAACATCCCTGCTTATCCCCCTGGATTCCCCCATCCTGGCCGTTATCGGGCGTTTTTCCAAAGCGGAGGTGCGATGAAGCTCGCCGTTTCTCCAGGCAAGAGCAGCGAAGATGGGGAAGGGTCTGGAGTACCCTGTGAGGGGCAGCTGAGGGAGCTGGGGGGGCTGAGCCTGGAGAAGAGGAGGCTCAGGGGGGCTCTTCCCGCTCTCCACAGCTCCCTACAGGAGGGTGCAGCCAGCTGGGGGTCAGGCTCTGCTCCCTGGGAACAAGGGACTGCATGAGAGAAATGGCCTAAAGTCGCAGCAGAGGAGGTTTAGTTTGGACTTTAGGAAGAATTTCTTCATAGAAAGGGTGATGGATATTGGAATGGGCTGCTCAGGAAGGTGCTGGAGTCACCATCTCCGGAGGTGTTTAAGGAAAGACTGGACGTGGCACTCAGTGCTGTGGTCCAGGGGACAGGGTGGTGATCAGTCATAGGCTGCACTTGATGGTCTCAGAGGTCTTTTCCAATCCAGGTGATCCTGCGGTTCTGTAATTCTTTTCCTCCAGAGATGTCTTTGGGACGGATACTTGATGAGACCATTCTCTTTTCCTGAAATGCTGCTTGTTACCTACAGATGTATTTACGGTGAGAGCTGAACATCTGACCCTTCATCAACTTACGCTTCCCTTCATCCACTCAACTCCCCCTTCCCTCACTGTGATGTTTTTCCATGAAGGTTTTTCCTCCCTCACTTCCCTCCCCTTCCACAGATCAGGCGGCATCCCGCGCAGCCGGCGCCAGCTTCACCCTAGCTTCTGTTTCGCGGCAGCGCCCTTGTTTCGCAGCGCCTGGCTCCTCCCCCGTAGGCAGCCCTTCCCCTGCAGCGGGCGGTGTCGGCGGTGCCGCTTTCCCCCGCCGGCGGGGCGCGGTTCCGGGGCGGCCATGCTGCGGCTGTGGCGGGCGCTGCCCGCGGCGCGGCGCGGGGCGCGGGGCCGGGCGGGCGCGGCCGGGGCGCCGCGGGGCTCGGAGGTGCTGCTGAGCGCGGCCGGCGGCGGTGAGTGCCGGGAGCCGGAGCGCGGCTTCTGCCGATTTCCTGCTGGAAACACCTCGGCCTGGCGGCAGCGAGTGCCGGGAGCCGGAGCGCGGCTCCGCTTCTCCCAGTTCCTGCTGGAAACACCTCGGCCTGGCGGCAGCGAGTGCCGGGAGCGGGAGCGCGGCTCCGCTTCTGCCGGTTCCTGCTGGAAACACCTCGGCCTGGCGGCAACGAGTGCCGGGAGCCGGAGCCCGGCTCCGCTTCTGCCGGTTCCTGCTGGAAACACCTCGGCCTGGCGGCAGCGTGGCCCTGTGTTCTCAGCGCGGCGCACCCCTAGCGGGGCTGACAGCCCTGCCGAGCCCGGGGTGCTCGCTGTTGTTATGTTATGCCTTGATACTTTTTTTTTTTTTCCCCTAAAGTTATGTGTGCAGGAGACCTCAGTGCAAGAAGTTTGCATACTTTAGATTTTTTCTAACAGCATTAATGTGCAGTGATAAAGGTGGGACAGGACCTTGACACGTCTGTGCACATTTATCCATGAGAGCCACGAAGCAGTTTGAAGTTTGGTTCATATTGCCATGAATTTACTTTCTGCATAACTGTTGCAGCAGCTTATAAACAGTTCTTGGTATTTTGCTGGTTACAAAGACTTAAATAGTTACCAGCTGTAAATGTCCTTCGCTGTTCCAAGGTGACACATCACTGGTTCAGGAGCTGGCAGCTGCCCTAGGCAGAGGAATAAACAGAGACCTTCCAGCAGGGCAGAAAGACCAAGCAAGGCAGGTGTGAGGTACAGCTGTGCACCTACAGCACAGCAACAGCATCTTCCAATGTTAAGGCCTGGGAAGTGAGCAGAAGTCCAGACAAAGACAGGACAAATAGGAGATTTTTTTTTTTTTTCTCCAAAGCACATAGAGGCCATTGGATAATAATTTACAAATCACATGTGCAAAGGAGAAGTACATAGGCGTGGTTATATTTTTCTGCTTGGACTTAGGAACTTTCAAGTGGAGTCCTTTCTGCTGATGAGTTTACAATGTTGAAATTAAATGGAGTTCAATTTCAAAATGGTTCTAGAACATGAACTGAGAGTGATCTGTCTGTGCTGTTCTCGTGCAAACAGCAATCCCAAGAGTGTGGTTTCCTTCATTAGAGAATAGACTTGAACACAGTAAGACTGTACAATAAAAATATATTAAGTAACATTCAAAGGAGAAACCTAAGATGGATCATTTGGGTTTTGGTTTGTTGTTTGGGGTTTTTTTTCCCATCTCTGCAGTGATTCTAAGATATATGTTCTTGAATGTCCTGTTCATTTTCATTTTCACTGTCATTTACAGTGCTACTGAATTTTACAGTTGTTCTGCATAACTGGGTTTTGTAGGCATGGTGTGCCACCTTCAGTTTTAAAATAATTGATTGTTTTAGAATATACTTTATATGCATTTTCAGGAAGGAGAAGATGCAGCATATGCAGATATTATTCCCAGTTGAATTACTGTGTCAGAGAACTAAATGAAATATAACTGAAATTGTCTCCTATTACTAAGGTATTGCTGAAATCCTAATGAACCGACCCCACGCGAGAAATTCACTGGGAACAGTATTTGTAAATGAAGTGAGTATGGGCCTGGCCTGTGAGCATGTTTGAAAACATGATCAGTAACTGACTGCAGTGAGAATAGTTGTGGGAAATCTAAAAAAAAACCCTCACGATGAAGGGCAGTGGATGATGGCATTGGGGCAAGGCAGATGAACCTGGAGAAAAACAGAATATAACAGTTACTGCCTCAGATGCGGACAGAGATATCCGGGTTATTGAAGTTAGCTAATTTATTTTATTGAAGTTAACTCAGATGCAAGTTAATGTCCTTACTTGTGTCATTACGACAAAAGCACACTCATTGTCACATCTTGGCAGGTGATGACAAGGATGCCATCAAGAATGCTCAAGGATGACATATCCTAGAGAAAATCTGGCTCATGCCTGGACAGGATGGGAAGTTTTAGGTACAGCAAAGGTTCATCTCTGAGTGGAAGGAAAAAAGAGATGGGGAAATGTATCATTCTGAATTTGTCGTGGAAAGACCTGCAGGTTCCACTTACATGACTCCCATGAAATTCTTGGCACCTGCAGGGAAAAAAAAACCAAACCACCTCTATCATAGATTAGGAACTTGCCATAATTTCAGTGTACATACACATCCTATGCCTAAATCTTTTCTTCTCTTGTCTGCACTCCCTCCCTCGCAGCTGTTCAGTGTTCTGGAACAGCTCCGCTTCGATGAGCAGGTGCGTGTGGTGGTGTTCAAGAGCCAGGTGAAAGGAGTGTTCTGTGCAGGTGAGTAGCAGAGGCTCTGCAAACTTCTCAAAAAATGTGGTGGCTGCCAGGGCTATGTGCCAGTCAGATCATGCAGAAAAGCAGTTGGAAATGAGTGCTAAAAGAAATAAAAATAAATCTGTCAAAAGGGTGCAAAGGAGTATCCTCGTTACGGCTGCAGCCCAAATATCCACACTCCAACTTCCATGGACCTTACCTAACTAGAATATTGTATCTCAAGACTTTTTAAAGGGTCTGTCCTCTGAGAGGGACAGGAGGGAGCATTTCAGATGTCTTTTCCTGGATTCTAACCTTTTCCTCCTTTATTTAGGAGCAGATTTAAAGGAACGTGCAAAGATGGATGATGCAGAAGTTGGACAGTTCGTTAAAAGACTGAGAAATCTTATGGATGAAATAGGTAAAGGATTATATCAGCTGGAAAATTTATCCTAGACCTGTAGTGAAACATTTAGGAATCCTGTAAGAGGGGATAACCAGCAGGATAACTCCTATCCACCTAGGAGTAGCTTTCTAAATGGCTTCAGCTTATGCCTGAAAGAGAGATCCAATCCGAATTAAATACCAACCATCCTGCTGCCTCTCCAAGGACAAGATGCATTTCTTATCCACCACAAAGCACATACACACCTGTATAATAAATACCTGCTCTGAGAAAGCATTTATTTATTCCACACTCCTGTGGAATCCTTGGGAGGCAAGTGCTGTATTGGATGTCCCACTTCCAGTACATGCTCAGAAACACTTGAGATATGGCAAAGGCCTAAGAAGACGGATTTGAATCTCTGAATGGATTTGTGGAATGCTGGCAGGGATTGTATCTACAACTCCCTCACCTCCCTTTTCTTTTTCTTTGCAAAAGGAATATGGACTTCTACAATTAATTTTCTTCCCCTATTTATGAATTATTCTGCTCTCACTAGAAAGAAATACCACAGTCAAATCTGTCTAAAATACTCATCAGAATTGCAATAATTAAAAAAAAAAAAAATGACAGGAGCAGTCAGAGGGGTGGTTACAGCACTAGCTCACCTCTGAAGTTTGCATCCAGCTGCCTGAGTATTTAAAAAAGTATCAAGCAGCTAATCTCCAGATACGTCAAGTTCCTCAACTATGAGGTAACCTAGTTAAACAGTGTTTACTGTTCCTGTTTTCAGGAGCCTTGGCTAATGAAAGTGCCACAAAAATTGAGCACTGTGACAGGGCCTTGGGATGGTGTCTTCTCCTTGGCTGTTTAACTGCAACAGATGAATATTCACGTCATAAATTTGCAAGGAGAGGACTGATCCTGTTTTGCATTGCAGCACTTGGTGTTTGCAAGCTTCTTTGCATGGAAGAAGCACGTTTCGCATTCTTACAAAGAAGGGAGAAGCGCAAGAACATCATTTTTACTGTTTCCAAACTGAATATTTGTGGCAGAAAAAACCCGAGCTCTTGAGCAATGCTGAACAGAAAGCTTTAGAACGTAAGGGTTTAAATGCCAGGACCGTGTGAATGAAGAACTTGTGGAACACAACTGTGCACTGTGTGCTCTCTCCTGTAGCCGCCCTGCCCGTGCCCACGATCGCCGCAATCGATGGCTACGCCTTGGGCGGTGGATTGGAGCTGGCCCTGGCCTGTGACCTGCGAGTAGCAGGTTTGTGCTGCTCGCTGTAGCAATCTCCTGGTAACTGGTGGCTGCATTTCAAGGAGAACTTACACACGTGACAGTGGGTTGGTAATGGAATCCAGAAGCTTGAGATAAACCTAACAGAAGGTTGCGTAGAAATTGGGACATTTAGTTACTATTTGGGAAGTAGTTCCCGTGTTTAAAAAAGAAATTTTTAGGTAAGATTAGGATTTCTTTAGAAAACTATTTATTAGTAGGATTGAATAGTTATTGTAACTTAATACTGGATCAGATGTACTCTGGCTAGATCTAACCTTCCCAGCTTAAATCAGCTTGGGTTGGAAGATTTGTTTCTTCTGTTTCGGTGCTTCCATCCATTCTATTTTATCTAGCAGGGACCCGAGGTTCCTTTTTCTAGCTAAAATTGGTACACTGGGGTGAGCAGACTTGAGATGGGCATTGAGTAAGTACTGTAGTATTTAGACTTTCTGGCTACCTGAGGAAATGGAGTTCCAGTCAGTACTGACAGTTTCTAATTATATTGATCAATTCAATATAGAAAACTTCGTTATACAAATCAAAATGTAGCTAACCATTTATTTATTTTAATAGCTTCATCAGCTAAAATGGGCCTTATTGAGACCACACGAGGACTTCTGCCTGGAGCAGGTATCCTTCATTAAATCTTAACCTTCATTAATATTCATTGAGTTTCACTTTCTCAGCTGTATTGTAAATATTTTGCCATTAGAGTGTGTTCTTGAACACTTGAAATGTTTCGAATGTAAATTAGAAGTAGCATCTTACAGTCACACAAAAGATCTATGAATCAAGAGTTCTGTCTCTGAATTTAGGAAAGTCCCTTGACACCTTTTTCTTTTTTAGCAAAATATTGAAACCTATCAGATGCCTCTAAAAATGTTAACATATTTAGCCAGTAGTTATTAAAGAAACATGATCCCTTCATTTTTGAAGCCTCCTGGTTTTTGTAAGGAGACAAAATACAACTGGGGCATTTGTGAGAAATGGAAAATGGTGTTTTCCCCGTTGTCCTAAGGTGGAACCCAGCGCCTGCCCAGATGTGTTGGAATAGGTCTTGCAAAGGAACTCATTTTCACTGGCAGACAGATTGATGGAGAACAGGCGGCCTCCATGGGGCTGGTCAATCACTCAGTGCCACAGAACAGCGAGGGAGATGCAGCTTACCAGAGAGCTTTAACTCTGGCTAAAGAAATCCTGCCCCAGGTAAGTGCATCGTGCGTGGCACCAGGGTAAAAACAGCACTTGTGCTCCCCTTAAGAGAGAGCAGACAGACACCTGAAATTCCTTGCTCTGAAATTCTGAAGTCTTGGTTCCTGATCTTTAAGTCTCTTTAAGTCTGTTCCTTTTTGTGAATGCAGTTTCTGCAGGCACAAGCGTTAACCCACAGCTGTTTTACCCCCAGCTGCAGCCATGCAGGACACACTGAAACCTCACACCGTGTTCATCTGTGAACTGCAGACAACACCAAACTGATGTTTTAAAAAATACCTATTAACTTACTGCAGATTTCTGTAGACTAAAATGTCATTTAGAGCTAGGATAATAATTAAACAGTTCATCTATTACGAATTAATGTGAATTTAATTATTTTAAAGTATTTGTTGCGGTTTGGTTTTGTTTTTAATAAAGGCACCGTTTGCTGTGAAAATGGGAAAACTGGCAATAAACAAAGGAATGGAGGTAATAATTATTTTTGTTTAAATACTGAGGTGAATGAAAAGATTAGCAGCTCTTACAAATTACTACAGTAAAACATTTAGAATGGATGAGTTATATGATTTTTCTTTATATCAGACATTTAAAACCATTTCAGAGATTTTAAAAATATTCTTTAAAGATAAAATAAAAATGGCAGGATTCTTTTTTCTACAGATAGTAACACTGTACTTCTAATATTGGAGTGAAGATCACTTACTCTGACTGTTTGACTGAGTGCTCTCATTGCTTTGAGAGCTATGAAGTAGCTTTGAGGGCTGTACTTCAGACAAAGCTCACACTTTTCCTTCCCTCTCCTCCCCAGGTTGACATTGCATCAGGGATGGCTATTGAAGGGATGTGTTATGCCCAGGTAAAATGCCTTCAGAAGTCACTCCTGAAAGGAACAACTGTTTGTTAGTTATAGAATGAGCTTTACAAATGGTTTTAGTTTAAGAAATTCAGAACTGTTCCTCCTGTAGCTCTTTGCAGCAGGTTTTGAGAGCAGGCACCTTTCTCAGCTGATGGAACAATACAGAGTATTACAGTATTACAATATAATGTGTCTCAGCATATTTTAAGATGATGAAGTATGAAGATTATGGAAAATTATTTTCCTATATAGATCTGCGGGTTTTTTCTTAGATGTTTTGTTTGTTACACTACAACCCTGTCTTTTTTCCTAATTGCAAAACGTGGACCTTTATGTATCATTGAAAGAAAAGAAATTAGTCAGGCCTTAAAAACACATCAGACTTGTAAATGGAAAACCTACCTCTTTCTTTTCTTTTTTTCCTCACGTAGAATATTCCCACCAGAGACCGTCAGGAAGGGATGGCTGCCTTCAGGGAGAAGCGACCACCTCGGTTCACCGGCAAATAACGCTTTCTGCTTCCCCTTGAGCTTTTGGAGATAAAGCAGGACTGAGGAGGATCCACTCATTTCTTAGGATTATTTTTATGACACCATTCTGTGCACTTAACTCCTAGCCTAGGACTGCACTTCTGACTTACTGCACTGGATCATTTTTCTGTATGAATCTCCAAATAAAGATTTAACTTTATACACCTGAGCTTTAAAGCATGGTCACCTGCAGTCAAGGGTTATGGCTCTCATGCAGATGTCAAGTAAGGAATATGGAGCAGCTTTTTTGCATAAGCAAATTTTTAAAAAAAGGCAGAAAACATACTGCATCTAAATAGGAAAAACAAACACTGGGGAGAAATTCAATTTATAAAGATGTATCAGTGCTCTTCCAACTGCTTTGACAGAACAAGCAGTACTGGCACAGAGCAGTGGCCCTTCACCCCAGCTCTGCTGTGAGTAGTGCATCATTGACTCACTCCAGGAACCCAAACTCACCTCCCTCTGGAGTCAGAGCTTGAGAAACCACAGGGCCTGTACGTGCACAGATACACAAGGCCATCACATCAGTCTGTGCCAGACACCTCGAGCACGTACATATCTCTCCAGCACCTGTTTTCCTCTCTTGGCTGACTGGAAGTTGAGATTATTTTCCTCTCTCTCCAGCACTAACACATGCCACACAATTTAACTCTACAGCTTCTTACGTCCCTAGACTGGGGCTTTCAAGCAAAAGTGAATTAAGCAGCAAATGTGGTTTTATGAAATGCTTTATAGGAAATGATTTATAGGTTATCAAAATAAGATGTGGCTTACCACATTGGAACTTTGTACTATGAGGGGAATTAAAAGAATTAAACTGTGGTATTAAAGGAAACCACAGTTTCACTTGTGCCAAAAGTGTCTGGAACCTCACCAAATTATACACATACAAATTTTCTATGTGAAGATCTGCAAAGGTAAAGGATGTTCAGCTTTCACAAAAGATGGCAAATGCTACAGGTGGAACACAAAGCTTAAAAGTTGCTTCCAGAATTATTCTACCCTGACAGAAACTCCTGATGTTGCACAGCAGTGTGAAGAGACCTTTCTCTAAGTGGCATATACAAAGAGATATAGTGCATTTGTACCTTGTAGGCATGCAGAGTTTTCAGCTTGAGAGAATTCTGCTCACTGACTGCCTGAAGTGTGGGGGAGCAAAAGGAAGTGGGTATTTAGCATCTCTGCGCTTGCTGCTTGCAGAACTTCATCAAGTGACATGTCTCAGACATCTGGCCTTGATACCAGCATCATCCTTGCATTTTGTGCTGCATGGAGATTTTTTTTTTTTCAGTTAAGTTGCTTCAGCAACTTCTCCTGTTATTAGGAAAAGACAGCACTGTAAGGAGAGATGTCATCTTTATTTTAAAGTCCTGTAACAATTGATTTATATTCATTCTGTTGACACCAATTCTGACAAGTTTTGTGTTCCATTTCATGTAAGGGAAATTCCATAGCAGACATCTTAGAAGAGTGGTGGGTAAAAGCCTGTAGGCTGATTTTAATTTTTAAACCACCTTCATCATTCAAAGCTACAGCCAGCTGAATTTCTGTTGGAATTGAGAAAACTTTATATAACCAGATCCACAGATGGAAATGATGCCAGCCAAAATTATACTCTTGTACAAAAAACAATTACACAACACTGATTAAATTACTGGATCAGTACCTTTTGAAGTTGCTGAAATACACATCAATTATTGAAGATTAGAGGCAGTGTTTTTATGTGAAGGATGGGAGTTGGGAGGGAAAGGACTTAAAAATAGTAAAATATGGTCATCATGAAGAAGCCATTTCTGCTAGTAAGCTACCAAACTTAAGTTTTCTTTTTAAATTCAATTACCCAATATTTACAGAAGTCTCTGAATATCAATGAGTTGCCATGGAAATATGGAGACCAAGCAGATAAACAAAAATAACACCTGAAATTAAATTGAATTTGAATGGACATGCAGTTTGCTTCCATCACTTGCATTGTATCAGGCATCTGTACACTGTGCAATATGTTTCATTCAACACATGGTTTGAAACCCAAAGGTAACCAAGAAAGAATTAAGCTGTTACAATTAGCATCTTTATGTAAAATTTCACACTCCACAAAACAATGCAATTGACACGGGGCTTACACAGAACATCGGGTGATATTTTGCACTCACTGTGATGGCTTGGAAATATAATTCACTGCTCAATACTGACAGAATATTTACAGAAAATGAGAGCAATCACTAGTCTCTTATAAATAAGGTGACCAAATATCCCAGCCTTCTATGAATACATGCAACCTCCTCCACGATGAGGTCATGGCAGTTATTTTGCTCTAATGAGCCTTCTCCTATCCCCATCTGTATCCTAAAAACAAAAGAAAGATCCCACACACAACCAAAAGTAGTCGCACAACAACAAAATCCCATTCTTGTTATAAAATTTAAATCCTCAAACATCCTTTTAGTACTGTCTCATTTTAATTCCGTTTCTACCACTTTACTTCAGTGGGTTTCCCCTTTCCCTGAATGTGATGCTGGAGCAGGGAGGACTCTGGAGAAATGAAGTGTAAAAAGGCAGTAAGGAAAACAAAAGAGCATGGCTTGCAGGCAAAAGGAAAAGGAAGCTGAAGACCCCATTTGTCAGAAGGGTTATGAGACAGTGGGCATTTTGGTCGCCTTAGTTACAAGTCTCTCTGTCACCTGCATGCATGGGCTTTTGTTTCAGTCTGTCAAAGTTGATCTCACAACCACACACAGTTTTATTCAAACACCAAACAGTGTTATGAACAGCAATCACGAGGATGGAATAGCCTTTTCTCCCAGAGGTCACAAAACAAGATGCTCCTTGAAGTCTTCCTTCCAGCTGTGCATATTGATCTGTACAAGTCCCATCTCCTGGCAGCCAGCACTAACCCCAAAGGCATGACCAGCTCAAGCTGTGACCCTTTACAAGTTGTGTACGAGGTTGCCATTAAAGGTGACGTTCAGCAAGGTTACCACACATGGTTTGGGTACCACAGATACCAGCAAATCACTTTAATGGTGACCAATAGATTATAAGTTACTCCAACTACACACATATCAGAGAGGATTATTACAGAGACAATACTTTACACTCCTCTACCTGCAGCTTTCAGTTTGGTTTGGTTTGTTGCTGTTTTCTACACGGTGGTGGTCTCCCATGGCGCATAATGTGTTTTTCTAAACTATCCAGGATGGCAACAGCAATCCTTTGGACATGGGGATCAGTGTGCACGTTCTCTTTGATGTTGTACAAGTGCTGCAAACCCCCTTCTTCAATTAACATGCTGCAGTATCTGGCGGCTGTAACAGGATTAAAAAAAGGGAATTAAAACCAGAATTATCTAGGGTAAAGGTAGCAGATACTGTAAACACTGATCCAAATCCACTTTTGTGTCCAGGCAGTATTTAAGACACTCCCTAAAGTGTCCACAGAAGTCATGAGTACTTAATAAATGATAACACAACAGAGTTATTTGGACAGGACTCCAGCTATAATCAGGTCCCTTACCAGTCTGTCTCAGCTGACTGGAAAGTGCCCTGTAACAAGCACAGTATTCTCTCTTCCCTCCACCTCCTCTATGGGCATTTAAAATGCACATAAACAAACCAGAAAACACGGGAACCAAAAGCAGTCCACTGTCTCTGAGTATCCAGGTAATAACAGCCCCTTTCCCAAAAACCTCAGCACAGAACAGTTACCAAAAAATGCTATCAGATATACCACATCATTTGTCCAGGCTTGGAGAGTGAATACAAGCTAGTTCCTGCCAACAGTTTGCCAAATATATTGATGGTGGCCTCTCATTAGTTATAACTTGCTACAAGTGCCTTTCCAGGGCTTTTTCCACTTAAATTCTGGAATTCAGTAAGTTGAAATCACACCTCCATCAGCTGCAGCACTATTAAGAGCAAGGAACAGCTATAAAAGGAGCTGTAGGGTGAATGTAATGTGCCAGCTCCAGAAGCTGTAGGGGAAAGGTCAGGATGACTGTAATGCAATCCACAGGGCATTACCTCAGACAGGCCCAATTTCACCATTCATCTCAGTGATGCAACACCAGGCTTGTTTTAATGCTGATGCTGAGCATTTCACTGGGGATCACACTGACTGTGGTGCTAATGTTTGAGTTAGGTTACCTCACTGCCCTGACTATGACATGGACAAACAGCAGATAAAGAAAAAAATATACCAAAAAATTTAAACCAATTACTTCCAGACTACTTTACAGTGTCATCTGTAAGAGGGGGTCAAAATAAAAAGCATCTCCTCTCCACAACTGCTGAGATCTTACTTGGTATCAAGCACCAAAAGCTAAAGATTTTCCTCCCAAATACATCTTCATACTTCAGAACTAAACACATTTTCCCCCAGAGTAGGTTATAACATTTGCTACCAAATACTTGGTTTCTCTGCAACTTTGTCCAGAAGCTTCTGGCATCAACTACCATCAGAACTAAAGGAATTCTGTCTTGGTCTCAAATCAGGAGTAGGCCAACAAAAACCTCAGTAACATGTTAAAAGCTCAGAGGTGAGGGCAGATAAAATGCCAAAAATAAATAGAACAAATAGGACCTAAGACAAAGTTAACAGGACTGAGGGACAAAGATAAATTACAGGGCCTTATTTAAAATCTGTTTTATCCTGATCTGACCAGTAAAACAATTCTGTCAGAACAGTCTGACTTCAACATGAAAAACCTCCCAGATTTCTGGACAGTACCCTGGGAACAGTGGCTCATGATATTTATGAGCTCTGTGGAGAGCAGCAAAGCAATATTCTGTGTGCAGTTATGCATTATGTCACAGTATTGGCTGGTCCCCAACAGATGCCTTATCACTGCAGCAACAGTGATTTATGGGACAGGGATAAACAAGCCTAGCTTTGCTGCCATCAAGGAGATTAAAAACTGACAGAAAACACTTTAAATACTACAGAAGAAATCTGCTCTATATAGATATATTCATGCCAGAAATTTCTGTCAAAAAAAAAAAAAGGCATTAAAAGCCAGCAAGGCTTGTCCCCTCCTACATTTAGGTATGGTTGGGGGATTTATTTCCTTTTCCCAACACTTGTGCATTACATCAAATGCCCTCAAATTATTCTACTTCTCATCTTGCAGATGGGAAAGAGAGATTAAGAAAGTGACTTTTTACGTCACAGCAGGTTACTGCAAAAAGGTAATTAGAGATGAGAATTAGCTATATGTGGGAGATTAGGGACAGGCGGTCGGAAGATATCGCGCTGTACGGGCAGACAGAACCCCTCCCTCAACTCTTAGTTGGTCAGTGTCCTTGATAAGATAAGCAATACCTAACCTGTAACGTAAGCAGACGGATGTGATGTAGCAAACAGAGGTTTTATAACCCCATGTAACCAGTTAATAAACGCCATTAGCCGTCCACCACACTGGTGTCTGTGAGCTGATGGACCGAGCAGCCTGGGTATGGCTGCCGTGTCGTTCCTGAACCAGGTCGCTACACCTCAGCGGAGGT
Source organism: Hirundo rustica (assembly GCF_015227805.2). Taxonomy (NCBI): domain Eukaryota; kingdom Metazoa; phylum Chordata; class Aves; order Passeriformes; family Hirundinidae; genus Hirundo; species Hirundo rustica. The sequence goes on from NC_053458.1 coordinate 5,658,157, forward strand.
AACAAGTGGTGCTGAAACCCGGGAGTCGCCCTGGAGTTCGGGAGTCGCCCTGGACATCGGGAGTCGCCTGGACGGGTGAACGACGGCCGAGCGGCTGGTCCAGCTCGGCGGGAGGGACGCCTCCGGACCCACGCAGAGGATGGAAGCTCTCGTGAAGGTCGTTTCTCAGATTCATAAGCAGTGGGGAATTGATTGTAAAGCAAAAGATTTTACCCTCGCAGTGACGAGGCTTTTGCAACTTAGTATTATTGATCGTCCGGTGGATATCCTCCACCCAGATGTTTGGGATCAATGTACTAAAGCTCTTGCCGAAGACACAATGTCTTCCAGCTCAGGGAAAAATCTTAAAGCATGGGGGAGGGTCGTAAAATCATTACAGAAGGCGTTGCATGAACAGGACACCTGGAGAGCTGCGCAAAATTGTTTAAAGGTTTCCCCCCAATTAGGTATCGCAGCAGCAACGCAAACTTTCTCAGAGGGAACTGTTGTTGAGAATTTTCAGAATGTAAAAGAATGTACTCAGAATGTTAGTAATAATGCTCAAAGTGTTGATGAAGTCGGTTTGGCTGAATGTATGGGCTCGGGATCAGAAGGTCAAGAGCTTGCTTCGAGGCCCCCGAGCTCAAGGCCGCTCACTGAAGAGATAAAACAGATGCAGTCATTTTACAGCGGTCTAGCTGAAGAAGCTAGGAATGCTGAAAAAGTGGGGGAGGGACCTCCACCTTATGCGCCTCAAGATAGCGCTGAAAACAAAGAGAGCTCGTTTGCGAATGCGGGGGCGCGCGAGCAGAAAAAGGGAGGAGAGCGCAAAGAGAGAGCTGAAGCCAATCTTTGCCAAAAAGCGCGTTTTTCTAAGGCAAGAAGCTCCCACAGCAGGAGGCGGGGGGAGCGCAGGTGCAGGAGGCCCAGGGGGAAGGAGTGGCTCAGCCCTGAGGGAAAGGGGCACGGGCCCAGGGGGAAGGCACGGCCCAGTCCTGAGGGAAAGGGGCACGGGCCCAGGGGGAAGGCACGGCCCAGTCCTGAGGGAAAGGGGCACGGGCCCAGGGGGAAGGCACGGCCCAGTCCTGAGGGAAAAGGGCCGGGTCGGAGCCCGACCAAAAAGCTCCAGAGCCTGGAAGCAGCCAGTCAGTCGATTTCCGGCTCTGACTCGGACTTCAGCTGGGACTGGGACAGCCAGTCCTCTGCTGCCGGCTCTGACTCCGGCTCTGACAAAGAAGAAGTAACAGTATATAAAATCAGTAACAACGTTTCTACTTGGGCTGAGGGGAAGTCAGAACAAACTCCCCTCACAGACTGGAAGAAGATAAAAATGGCATGCTTTAAATGCAGCCAGGCATTTAAATTGGGCAAACGTGCAAATTATCAGACTCCCACCTTCACTGCCCCAATCATTCAAACCCTATCAGATTCTCACAGCATGCAGACACAGGAGAGAGGCCACATCTGGCACCTCCTCCTCATTCAGTCCTTTAGCTATTTACCAAAAACCTAAGTCAAATCCTTACAATTTGTTTCTTAGTGTGTTAAATGCTACCTTTTTGTCATTGAACCAATCCAATCCAAACTTTACAAAATCATGCTGGTTATGTTATAATGCAGAACCTCCTTTTTATGAGGGTGTTGCCCTTGATGCTCCTTTTGAATACTCTGCAGCAAACAATCCACACAACTGTAAGTGGGACACCCCCCGGAGGGAAATTACCCTGAGTCAAGTCACAGGCCGAGGCAAATGCTTTGGCAGTGTAACCGTAGCAAAGCAGATGGGAAATATCTGTACTGAGTTCATCCAACCTAGTCAAAAGACTGACAAGTGGGCAGTTTCGTTCCTATCAGGAATGTGGGTCTGTCAACAAATTGGAATAACCCCCTGTGTGTACCTTAACAAATTCAATAACCTTGCTGACTTTTGTGTCCAAGTTCTGATTGTTCCTAGAGTCCTGTATCACCAAGAAGAAATGTATCACTTTTTAGAAGAAACCATCCTGCTCCGCAAAAGAGAAGTAATGACAGGTATAACCATTGCAATGCTCCTTGGCCTAGGAGCCACTGGCACAGCCACAGGTGTTTCAGCTCTCGTCACCCAACATCAAAGACTTTCTCAGCTGCAAATGACAATTGACGAAGACTTACTGAGAATTGAAAAATCCATCTCCTCTCTGGAAAGATCTATCTCCTCGCTTTCAGAAGTCGTGCTGCAAAACAGGCGAGGACTGGACCTCTTGCTCATGCAGCAAGGAGGCCTGTGTGCTGCCTTGAGAGAAGAATGCTGTTTGTATGCAGACCACACCGGAGTCGTGCGAGACTCCATGGCCGAACTGAGAGGAAGACTGGCCCAGAGAAAGAGAGAGAGAGAGGCCCAACAAGGATGGTTCGAGTCATGGTTCAATCAGTCCCCATGGCTAGCCACCCTTGTTCCCACATTAATAAGCCCTCTCACCATGATACTCCTGACACTGATTTTTGGGCCTTGCATTTTGAACAAGTTAGTGTCGTTTGTTAGAAGACGTTTAGGCAAAGTCGACATTCTATTTGTCGAACGCATGCAATTATCGTGAAGTGTGTTTGTTACTAACATTTTATATTATTTTTGTATCCTATTATACTAACTTTAACAGCTTTTGTATTTTTATGACATTTATACTTTTATGACATTTATACTTTTATAACATTTATACTTTTATAACATTTATACTTTTATAACATTTATACTTTTATACTTTTTATTTAGTCATGAGAGGGGGGGGAAATGTGAGAGATTAGGGACAGGCGGTCGGAAGATATCGCGCTGTACGGGCAGACAGAACCCCTCCCTCAACTCTTAGTTGGTCAGTGTCCTTGATAAGATAAGCAATACCTAACCTGTAACGTAAGCAGACGGATGTGATGTAGCAAACAGAGGTTTTATAACCCCATGTAACCAGTTAATAAACGCCATTAGCCGTCCACCACATTGGTGTCTGTGAGCTGATGGACCGAGCAGCCTGGGTATGGCTGCCGTGTCGTTCCTGAACCAGGTCGCTACACCTCAGCGGAGGTAACAGCTATAGCTTCTGTTCCCATAGTAAGACACTGCTACCTGCAAGGGTCATTGCTCTGAATTTAAAAGGAATTTGTTACCTAGCATTAATATTTGCATATTTTATTTGACTAAAAACACACGTGGCAAGCAAAAAATGTCGTTAAATCTTAGCAAATCCACATTTTGGAATTAATACTATTCACCTAATTATAAAATTTCAGTTAATAGAAGAGATGTAAGGAACTTTTACTACTCTCTTCTTCTGCCCCATTTAGTCAAGCCCAAAATATAGTTTCTCCAGAGGATTAGGAGTGAAGAGCCCAGAAATTTTTTTTTCCACTCCATGCTAGTGAATAACATCAAAAAATAAGAATTTTAAGGGTAATATTCTCTCAGTACATACGATTTTTGCTGCAGACGTGCTGCATGGCCCACACTGCCCATAACTGGACACCAGGTGTCATGAAACAGCCAAGTAGTGGAAAAAATGGATTGAAAGACCTATTAAAAAAATGGAGAGAAACAGTTACTTGCTTTATTACTAGATATTATTACTTCAGAGGTCATATGTCTGCCCATTAGTCATATGGTAACTACAGGAGACATTGATAAACATTAAGAGGCTGGTTTGCTGTATCTAAAACTCATTTAAGACAACTACCCAAATATCAGCCATAGTAGATACGTGGTATGTTTTTTTTTCCATCCCTCAAACTCCTGATCACAAGATAAAACAACAGTTACCTGTAAGCCACCATCTCACAGTCTGGGGTTGGCCAATTCAAAATGGCAGCGTGCTGTAAAACACAGAACCAAGAACATTGATTGTTAAATACAAACACTGGAAAAAAAATTAGAAAAGACTGTGATAAAATTCACCATCATTTCTGTACCAGCTGTTCAAGGAGAGACGTCCTCTGGCTGCGACTTAACGTCCAGGCCTGCTCCCCTCGAGAGATCAGATGAGCGATGATCCCTGCTGCAAAGTAGCTGACTTCCACCTCCACACTGTGCAACAATTTACTGATGTGGTCTATGAAGTCCTTCCACATTAATTCAGAATGGAGCTCTTTAACTTCAGCTATGTTATTCTGGAACGGGGAGATAAATAATTAAAAAGGGGGAAACGTCGACAGAAAGATGATGGTGTGATAAATTTGAACTATCCTGTGTGAGTAGACACGGGTAAACACTCAGATGAGATCTCTGTACACCCAGGTGATCACCACATGCCAAAAATTCTACTTTTGCTTCAGGGAATTTTTCCAGTCTAATGCAGAAATTTGCTTCAAAACAAAGAGGTTTTCTAGTAAGTGATTTTACGTCACTAATGTGTAGATTACACTAAATCAAAGGCTGATTTTAACATTCTCAAGCACAACTCGAGACAAAAAATTCCAGCAGTGCAAAATTCTGCATTCCACTGACTTTCAACCAACGTTTTGCATTTGGACTAATGTGAAGCCTCACTCTCCCTTCTTAAAATCTCTTTATTTACTATAACCATCAATTTCAATATAACTTTTGAAGAAACATAAACTAGTCCAAAACCATGTCAATTGTGAATAATACACACTACAAGCATTAAAGAAGAACGTAAAAAATATTAGGACATGAAAAAAAAAATCAGATTAACATAGGGTAAAAAAAAAAAACCTTTCAAAATATAATTCTAAAAGTATATATTTCAAACTTTTTTTCATCTCACCAGAAGTCCAAGAACTTTCTGTTGGATGGATGATTCAGATGGAAAAGACTGGGAATAAAGGAAACAAAAAATAAGTGAACATTTATCCTTTTTATTGAAACAGCTTTAATTACAAACCTGTGTTGATAATCCACCACCAATCCCCACGTCCTCACCTCTAAGACTCTCATGAAAAGTTCTAGCCCTTGGTTTTCAATAAAGTGCCGACACGTTGTTGGAGATTCATCTGTGAGGTTCCAAAGTGCACTCAGTGTGAATTTGAGGGTGGTATCTACAAGATTCTGATTTGTTTTCTGCTTAACTATTTGTAGAAGTTGCTGGGGGGGAAAAAAAATCAAAATATCAGTATATGTATTAACTCCTCTGCTTTTTTCTACACTAACTGGGCAATGCATAGATGTCATTTATATGCAGAGTAAAGATATACAAGTTTAGAGTCAAACTATACAAAATAAACCAGCTATTAAACTTTTTACCTCCCCTCTGAACAATTCCTTTGTTTCCACAGTAATGACATGTGTAGGGCTATTACAGATGGCACAAAGCCATCCACAGAACTCAGAACCTTTACTGCAGTATTTACTTCAAATATTCTCATTTTGAGCATCTTTCACTTTAAACAATGAATTTCAAATCAAGGTATGTCTTGCTATTTTACTTTGCATTCACTGTGTGAAGTTTGTCCACTTTGGCTTACCTTCTAACCAATTTTCCCATGAACACATTAATGCATTCTTAGAATTTCATCTCCTCATGTTTACTTTGTATTTTCAGGAATACTGTTAGTATGAGCAGCTGGAGAGGATGGGATGGCAGGAAGGCATCTGACTTACCCTAACAATGAAGAGCTCTGCACCAAGTTGAGCTGTTTGCTCTGTCGAAAGCTGGAAGCAAACAAAAGCAGATCAGCATTTTTTTCAGACTTTAGAAATGTTATCCTATCATCTCAAAGCTTAATTCCATACCTTTGCAGCAAGAATGGAAATGATGGCTACAGCCATCCTTTGCATGTTTTGATCTTCGTGATTACACAGCCACTGCATAACAAGTTTAGCTGCTTCAAACCTGGAAGTTAAAAATAAAATTAATTTTCGTAAGACTTGTAAGTCTTAATAAAAGAAAGATATACACAAACAACAGAAGAATGCTTCCATACAAAACAGACACAGTGAAACTGCAAGTGTTGCTTGAGCCTCTGTCAGCTTTAAGCTGTTGGCTGAGAGTCTCTTACTTCTAATTACATATCAAAGTGCACAAGAATTGCTCCCAAAGAAGGAAGAAAAATTTGGTACAATCTCCTGAAACATCAGACCATCACACTTCAAAGTATTTGGACAAAATACCTGAGTAGAAAAATGTCTGCAAAAAGCAACCCCAGAGACATGCTGACTTCTGTTACACAGAATTAAGGACAGACCCATCCAGGTGAAGTAAAAAAACCTCTGTATAGAAAAGGAGTTTTTCAGACCTATACTCAATGGGAAATATTTGGGTTAACAGGCCTAAAACAGTATAGGCCAGATAAATTCAGCAAACTGGAATGATTTAAACTGAGCAAACAAAAGCTTCTGAAGACAAATATTCTGCAATCCTACAACTCATTTCAGCTGACATCTAAACACTTGCCTGTTAAATGGGACATCCTGAAGGATTCTGTCACTGCATAGCGAAAGAAGGCAATTCTTTTGCAGCTGTAAGAAACGAAACACACAAATTTCAGAACGCTTTCTTGCTACGAACGTATTTCCACAAGGTCCTGGGATGTGAAGAAACCTTTTGTCAAGACCTATGGGACAGAGAATGGCACAGAAAGCAGAGGAATTTTTCCCTGTACCTGCTGATGGAATGGCACAGAAAGCAGAGCAGTTTTGCTCTGTACCTGCTGATGGAATGGCACAGAAAGCAGAGCAGTTTTGCTCTGTACCTGCTGACGGAATAGCACAGAAAGCAGAGCAGTTTTGCTCTGTACCTGCTGGTGGAATGGCACAGAAAGCAGAGCAGTTTTGCTCTGTACCTGCTGATGGAATGGCACAGAAAGCAGAGCAGTTTTGCTCTGTACCTGCTGACGGAATAGCACAGAAAGCAGAGCAGTTTTGCCCCGTACCTGCTGGTGGAATGGCACAGAAAGCAGAGGAATTTTGCCCCGTACCTGCTGGTGGAATGGCACAGAAAGCAGAGCAGTTTTGCCCCGTACCTGCTGATGGAATGGCACAGAAAGCAGAGCAGTTTTGCCCCGTACCTGCTGGTGGTTCGGGAAGTGCTCCATGGCCTTGAGCAGCAGGTGAGTGACGTCTGCCAGGAGGCGCACGGGCATGCCGGCCGCCAGGTCCTGCTTGGTGAGGTTGAAGACGCAGGCGCTCGCCGCCAGCTGCACGGGCAGGTTCAGGGGATGGTTCCTCATGCCGACCACCACCAGCTGCAGCACAAGAGTTCGGCCCCCGTTAGCCGCTCGCACGTTTGCACGCAGACCCCGAGAACGAGCTGCCTCCTGCTTGAGGCCGCGACAATGACTCACAGCGCCCAATTTGTGCCTCCCTCGTACTTGAGGGAGAAACCCATCGGGTGTGATTTCAGATCTCAAGGAATAACGTTTCCTTCTGCTCAGCGATTCAAAGCCGGCAACTCCTACCGCTCTGAGTCCTTTTGCACGGCTTGTAACAACCTCTCAAAGAAGAGGCTGCACAGATTGCAAGAAATTCCTAGAAAGAGCCAGGCTGAGATAAAATCACCGAGCCCTTTCAGAGCTGAATGAAGCAGGACAGAGTTTCTGCAGTGCAACGACAACGATGCAGTGCCTTGTTGTTCGGTGATGAACCATTTCAGACCACAGCTCAGGAGCTGCTAGGTCAGGACAGATTTTATGCAGCTTCTTCCTGAATGATGTTTTTGGCTATGTGTGTTGATTGTGATCTCACCTAATTAACATCTAATAATTTTTTTGTTGTTGATGCCAGCAAATTTAAGGCCACTTGTCCGACACCAAAGAGGATAAGAAAAATAAAAACCACGTGTCCTACCAGTGCCTCTTTTTAGGATCCCTACAAAACTTAAACTATCTCTGGTCTTCTAGACATGCAAAGCCAATGCCTAGAATGGATTTCTAAGGGAGTTTCTGGGAAGTTACAGCCCCATTCACCCATTACCATACTGGAGGGTGACAGTAGGGAAACTGTCACTGAATTTCCTTATTAGTGCTGTTTTGTGAGCATCAGCAGAAGGCACTGCTATGTCTGGTGAGTAAGAGTAGACACATCTTTGATTAGAACCCCAACAGATATGATCTAATGAATTCAGCATCTGAAGAATATTTCATATCATATTCAAGGTTATGTGAAAAAATTAACTTACATGATACTAAATTTAGATAATTTATATTAGTACCAAACTACTTTACCTAACATAAAACACTACAGGGCACCCTCTACGTAACTCTTATTTAAATAGTTCTTTATTCTTATTTAACATTACAATTTTAATCTTAAAAGCACAACCAAAAAGGTAACAGCTTATAAACTAATTTATACCAGGGTTTTGGAGATGAGCTCAGGAGGAACACAGAACCATCAAAACTATTATTTTACCTTTAAAATTTCAGGCTTAGTTTTTTCCATTACGTGTGTCAGGCTGAATAAATGAAAGAGTGCTTCTCTCACAAAGAAGGCCCGTTCACTGTAACGCTTCAGTGCTTCCGAAATCTGAGTTTCATTTGCTTCTCCTGACACCTGTGAACACAGAAATAATCTTTAGTTCAAGATCTCAACATTTTGCTTCCAAAGTTTCATTCTCAAAAAATGCAAAGCTGCAGTTTCAAAGGCAGTGATTTGGCCAAGTCTTTCAGTAAGCAAATGATTGCCAGCCTGCTCTAGTTTCCTTTTAATGATATTTTCTCTGTTTGTAACTGTAAGTTGTATAACTGGAGATGGTTTGTTCCTCAATACTACTATTTAATGAATCATTGCTGCAATCACTGCTTTTTAAAATTCTTAGGGCAGCATGCAGAACTTGTTCTGCTTAACATGGCCCATACAAAAACCACAAAATGTTCACATATGAAGTGTCACATTATGTGCATCCTGTATTGTGTACAGACACTTTTTTTTTAAAAAAAACTTCTGAGATCAGGAATATAAACCTTGGATTTTGTTTTATATTCTCTACTGATTAGAACAGGGCAACCCTGTTTACTGACATGTTGTACAGCCAATTATATCCTACATGAAAAATTTCCACTTGGTTTCATGTTCTCAACTATATCTGCCTAGTGTTCATAATCAAATTTCACAGGGCTGCTGTAAAGACAGTAATATTTTACCTCTGTTGTTTCCATGAGTTCTGTCTTGTTTATTTTTTAGCAGTATCTAGACTAAGCAGTTGAATATTTCAGTAGAGTTACTAATGAATTTAGGTCATCAAAAAAAAAAAAAAAAGGGAAATAAAACCAATCACAACCTAGAGTCTCTTCTTGACCACTATGCCTTAAAAAAAAAAAAAATGCAAACTGCATTTTGGTAACCACAGTGCCACAAGTCCATTGTGACTTTCATATTCCTAGAACCTTCTTCCTTCCAGCCTTTTCATGGCACAGACAGTTCTATGAAGCAAGTATTCTGAACAGCAAGGATTACATTGTATTATTTTATACTTAATATGGGGTATAACCTCTTGAGGCTGGGAATCATCACACCATAGGGGAACTTGCTTTCTCCTATGCATTTCAACATTCAGACACTTGGCTATCAGCTGTGACAACTAAGTACTCAAGAGACCTGGCCCTTAACACCTGTCAAATGTTTCAGTGGAAGAAAAATACAAAATTGTGTAGCTCTGTTACTCCACTTGCCTATAACAAGAGCACTCTGAATTTTGAAACTGAAGCGGAAAACTAAACTTGCACAGGAGACAGACTAAACTATGGACACTCTTCCTCGTTCCTTCTGCAGCTTCCATCATGCTCAAGACACAGCAGAAAACTCAGTGTCAAAGATGATACACCACTAAAATGTGTAAAACAACTTTTTGAAAATTACTTCTGGCCCGCTCATTCTCTAATAACTGCATTCAGATTCTACAAAACAGGGAATGATGTCTTGTTGCCTGACTCTAAAAGATAAATCAAATGCACTCCAGAAAACATCATCTCATCCTAAGGGGCTGAGTAATTGAGGATTTGCTCAATAAGAGGAAGTATTTCATCCTAAGTTACTACTTCTTAGGTGTTGTCCTCATCACCAGAAGACCTTTTAAGACAGGTAGAAATATTGTAAGAGGAAATAGCAGTGGTGATGAAGAGTAAGAGCAACTGAGTTATTCAGCTTTATTGTATCTGCCGTGTTAATCATGAACTGCTCAAAGCTTACACAAATTCTACCTCCACCCCTTACCCATTGCTGACTTATGCCAGATACTGTCTGGAATCCAGAGAATATTATCCCACTAAGTGACTTCAGACCAGACAAAGTTCAGCTCTCTTAGGTAAATCAGGATCTAAGGTTCACTGAAAAGGCACACATGACAGATGCCTCTTGCAAGTGTATGTATATATACAGTATTATGTAAATTTAGCAGTTTGTGCCAAAACTAAGTAGGAATTTCACCTAAAGCCAGTAATTATAATTAACAGTTTAAAAAAAAAAAAATGAACCCACAGCCTCCTACTGAAACACACACACACATCTGTTACAAACAATTAGCTCTATTTTCCCTGCACATTATATTTTTTCAGTGAAATTAATTCCCCCGCTTAACCTTCAGGTTTCCTTCTCCCGTTAGGAACTCTGAGTAGCCGGCGTCGGTAGCTAGCAGTCCTACAAACTGCATTGTGGGCCGCTGCAGAACGAACGCCTGCACAGCTTTATCTGTGACGTGTTTTCTTCCAGAAATGTCCAAAGACACGAGGTTAGGCAAGATATCCCTCTGTTCCAGCAAACGAAGAGCTATGTCCGACGTGAACTGCTTGTCGTCCGAAATATCGAGGTGATTCAGGTATTTCAGTTCTCTTATAACATCCAGAATCTGGGTTGTGGTCATTTTCAAGCATTTCAGGTGGTGCATGGTCAAAGACTTGAGCCGGTCCTTGCAGGTGAGGAGCGCTGTTATGTCAGTGACCGAGGTGTTGGATATATCCAGACTTTCCAACCTGGGAAGCGAAGCGACGTCTGCCAAGTCCTCGTTGTAGAACAGCACGTTGGTGATGCTCAAGGCGCGGAGCCCGGACAGCTGACTGAAACACCTCTCGTAGGGGTCTTCCAGAGAAAGAGTCAGTGAGTTCAGCACCAGGCACTGCAGATTCTGCTGGATCCACTTATTGCTGCCCAGTCCACTGATAATGTCTGTGATTGTTATGTCCGCGTTCACGCCCGTGGCGTCCAGCTCCACCAGCTTGTGGTGGCAGAAGGCTTTGCGGAAAGCCACGGCGGAGATTTTGGCCTTGCGGATGCAGGCCCGCTTCAAGCGCATCTGGTTGCCTCGGAAGATGCCCACGGTCCCATCGTTCAGAAGCCCTGTGGGAAAACAGCGTCAGTGCTCGGCTCCAGCGTTACACAACACCACTCTGACGGTAAGGACACAAAGGGTACACGGTGCTGGCAGAGAAAATTAATTACAAAGTCGTTTGCCGTGGATCATTACGCCACCGAGCCCAAAATCTTACATTTGAGATTCCACCTTGAAGATTACGATGTCAGGTTTGGAAAATTCCTGGTTTAAGAATAGCATGGATAAATAAGAAGCAGTAAATGCATATTTCCTGTTTGGTTCAGAAAATGGAATACATGATAAATAAAATATGGGTATGATTAAAAAACAATCAGACTGCTGCCCTCATTTGCTGTATTCCTCTCTGAACCGGTTAGAAGTGTGCTAAAAACAGAATTTCAAAAATTCTGAGTGTAATTCTCCTCTGGCCACAGTTCCATTAACCTCAGGATTGCACCACCTATCAATGACCTGTTCTCATCTTGCTTTAACTACATAATCTAGCATTTGACTAAATTCATAAGTAGGATCAATACTAAATTAAACTAATTAAGTTCTATATGAGGAAGGTAGGAGTGTTGCTCAGAAACAAGCTGAATGTGAGAAAGAAACTTAAGAAGCGATTCAAAGAATAGAAAGAGGAGGGCAAGGAAAGGGTGGGAAGGAGAAAAAGACAGCATTGAAAAAAAGAAAAAGCAACAAATTTGTTTAGTATCTTTTTACTCTGTAGAAAGAAAGCATAAGTAGCCTTTTCTTGCAAGACACTGGCAACATCCTAACTGAAACAATGCACTGAGTTCCCTGCATGGAATTATCAAAAATGCATTGGATTACAAACATGAAATCTTGGTGTCTTATCAACAGAAGGATTACAAAAAGCCATGTGAAGGGTACAGCTGTACAAGCATCCACACAAAAGGAGTAGGAAGAACATGTCCTAGTTTTGCTCCTACAGGGTTATAAATGTCAATACTCCTAGCTTTTCATCTCCTATCTTCACACACACTTAACAAAGAAAATGAAATAAAAACACAATATATTTGAATAATAACATAATTGCCACTACAGTTTGGATTTAAGTCATGGGCTAGTAACTGCCTCTATGACAAAGGCAAATTAATATAAAGATTTGCAGACTTTTCTAAGGAGCAAAAGGTTCAGGCATTTCTGACTATTACTTTCCTCTTCCGCAGGGAAAGCAAAAATATGGGATGAAACATCTGGCATGGAGCAGAAAAAGTAAAAGCAATAAATATAATTATGGCTTAGTTAAAGTATCACTAAATTACTTCTTAATTTTTGCTTATCTCTTCATTTAAGGACCAGGCTCCTTCCCTGTCCTACCTTAGGCACACCATGTTTACCTGCCACACACTTTTTTCCATCCTGCACTCTGTGTTTCTGACATTCTGGTGTCTGGAAATGTCTCCACCACTGCCAGCACTGGTAAGAAGTTTCTGGTAATTCACTTTCCTTGAATCTGATTTTTTGGGATTACTCTAAATAATTTCTTATCAGAAAGTAGTGTATAATAAAGATTATATTTGTTTGTTTGTTTGAGCTTGCCTTTTTTAGGACTATTCCTTCTGTTACTTTTGAGCAGAACAACTTGAGAAAACCACAACACCTGTACTTGCCCAGTAAGATCCAAAAAAAAAAATCTGCAGCTATAGGATATGGTGTTTGGTCTGTTTACAACAATTTTTCTGGTGTCATGTCTCTTTTTTTAACAAAAGACTCCAGGATCTCAAGGAATGGGTTTCTTATCACTTCTCTAGCATAATTTATATCTTTACTTTTTCACGATAAGAAGTTTTATTATACAAATTTTATCACGCTTAAAGCATGATAAAGCACGCAAACAACCAAGCAAACAAACAACCAGGAGGGCAGCCCTCTCCTCAGAGATATGCTGACAGAGAACCACAACACGAAATGTAAGAATACCTTAAGGTGTTTATACCACTCTAAAACTGAGTGTTTTGAAATAAATAATTCCATGACAATAAAAGTGTTTTAAGAGAGATGAGAAACTGTTTTAATGATTTACAAGGCTATTTTCTAGCTTAATCACAGGTGCACACAGTAAAAAAATCACTTAATGCTCCTCAAGATGTATTGTTGCTAGAAGTAGTAGAATCTTTCTTTCTTTTTCTGAAGTGATTGAAAAAAGATTGAAGAATGTTCCAATAAAGGAACATTAAAATCATAAATCAAGACTAAGAACTTTCTATTTAGATCTATGTGGCAATGCAAAGCTCAGCTGAAGCTGTGTAAAGCAAAAATAACAAAAATTCTCTATTAAGGGATTACAGAACACAGTTTTAACAGCTGCAGCAGCAGATTCTACTAGAAAATATCGCAGCACTGCAATGTCACATTCCAGTGAAATATTTTCACCGCTGACCCACAAATGATTGTTTTTACCATGAAATGCCATCGTCTGAAGCAGTCGATCAGCCACTTCTTGAGGGAACATTCCTGGCTCCTGCAAGCAAAACGTTCCATCTTGCCTTTCTGTGCAGAACTTCTCTAGGTTTGCAGTCAGGAAATTCAAACAGATGTCAAGTAAAGAATATGGAGAAGCTTCCTCCTGTCATGTGCAAAACACAATGAAACAAAGGAGATTTAGTCAAGTCATTCTTTCTGTGAACCTTCCATTGCTCTATAATTGGCTTTTTTGTTAATGTGGCAAATATTACAAGAGGAGATGTCTCCCTCAGAGGCACACCAAGTCAGGTCACACAATGAACAGCTCCTTCCCCAGTCACCTCCAGAACCACGTCCAGTCACGTCTGCTGTGCTTTGAGCCCTACTCGTGCTCCCAGAGGAAGAAAAGCAATTGCTGAACAATAATTTTGATTTATGAAGTCTACTGGGAATTGATCAATCAAGACAGGCTGAAAGAAGATAAATATAAAAAAAAAAAACAAACTATACTTCTGGATTTACAATATTTCTTTTAACCTTTCATTTAATTCAATGCACATTAGAAGTCTACTACCAACCTACATAAGAAATGCAGATACTGCAGATAAATTGCACATATAGGAGCAATTTTGGATACTGAAAAGGGCAGCTAGAGCTTCACATCAAAAAAGGAAACCCAAAGGAACTGGTTAAATTCCAAATCTTGTGCAGCCATAAACTAACATATATTACAGAAATCCTTTTCCTTTTTCCAGGCGCTCTGCACCTGGAAATCATCTACAGCAGAAATCTGGGTACAAAGGACAAGGCAGAACATAAACTTGATTTTTTTTCCCCTCAGAGTTTGAGACTGTACACTGATACATGAAAATCTCAAAGGGTTTTTTTATTCCATGTCTAATAATAACCTACTGTTTTCAGCCACACAGATTAATCAACATAAAGAATGACTCTCAGCACTGTGAATCATCCCCAGCACCACACAAAAGAAGGCCGAGTGACTGGTACATACTCCCCCAGACAATATTGAAAATAACAGCATCAACTGTTGCCAGATCTCATCTGTAGGAAAAATAGTGGCTTCCCTTTTATATGGAAAGTTCTGGATAATTTCACCTTTCTTTCTCAGCTCATTTAGCTTCTGTTGCTTTGCTTGCCTAATATGCTGATCACAAGAATACTGAAATATGTAAAAGGTTAGAGAGAAGCAATATAAATAAGGTGACAGAGATAAGTCTTCTAAAATAAGGTGCACATATTTGAGGACTGGGAGGTACCACATTAGGGCAACGATGAAATGGAGTCTATCTTTAATGAATCATGTATTGATAACAATTGGAGACTGCAGTTTAATAGCTCCTGAAGACTTAAGTACAGGCTTGGGAAATAAAATCTCCAGATTGTTCAAATGCAAGCTCTTTCTGCAGCTTTGGCCACGCGATTTTCATTCCTCTAACTCAGTTTTGCTAAGTGCTTAAGTTTCATTACTTTTTAAGGTTTATTATTACATTGTATTTATAAAAACAGGAGTTCTTTGTGATGCAACTTGCTTCCATATCAGAAAATGGCAATTTTCGCTGCCTCCAATCTTAAGCTGATAAGAAAACGAAGGACAGAATTTGGAATTGTGAATGGCTTTTGTTTCTTTGTAGTGTGCAATGATGCCTGATTATTTTAGAACAGTACATTTTTTATATGAGATGGGAAAATTTCCTTCTCATTTAACTTGAAATCAATAGATATACCCAGGACTTCTATGACAGCTGATGAATCAAACAAAAATCAGAATCTTTCCTCAAAGGTGCATGAAAATCATTCCCACTGACACAAAGGCAACCACATCTCCATCAGATCTTGTGTTTCTAATTTGATGCTCAAAGATGACAAAAGCAGAATACTGGCTCCCCTCATTCCTCCTGGAACTGTTCCTTCCCATCTGTCAGAGAAGCTGAAACACTTTTATGTATCAGTGAACAAACTCCAATGAGAATTTTTAGCCCTGTAGATAGGCCACTGGCATATGACTCAGAAAACTATTTTTTCAGCCGGTACCTCTGAGTGGCCAATCTGTCCTTGGGAAATGTGAGTTTCATTTTTACATAATCCCTCTGGAAGTTCACGCAGGGCATCTCCATACAATCAAGGAACAACAACCACAAGCAGGGATCAATTACACTTGCAAACGACACAATCACGTTTTTATTAACTCCACTCATTCCCTTTATAAGGGATATTTGTAATATTTCTTCACCTTGCTGCCAAAAGGCTGAGGAAACACCCCTAACAAAGGCTCCTGAGGTAACCTGGGCAGACAGGAAAAATGTTTTTATCTCTATCTAATAAAGCCCTCTGACAAGCATCCTAAACAATTTCCTAGACTGTCCTAGAACAGCTGGAACGCAGTGAGGAAGCTTTCCATGTGGGCTGGAGACATTCCTTTCCTCACTCCTCTATACTTCAGGACCAGTTAAAGTTGTGTTTAAGCTCTTACAAGGGCAAAATTTAAGTGGTTCCTTTCTCTAGCTCTGCTTTTGAATGCCAGGCTGAAGACAAACTTCTGTCTAATGAGACACTAAAAATGTATGTCAACCATAGCAGAGCATCTAAATTTTAAATTTTTATTTAACAGACATCACCTAGCAGATTTTGTGTAGAACTTCCATTATGCTATTTTACTTTTTCATAGTCATATTAATCATCTGATACTTCAATTAACCTCACAGTTTATTGTATCAATTTAATTGAGTAACCAGGAAACAAAAATAAAACTTAATTTCCCAAACCAGAGAATTATGCATTACGTGACGCAAGCTGAGATGCCTTCATTTACTAAAACATATTTTGAGAGTAATGTGACACATTTAAAACCTAGCTAGCTTATGGAATAGCATAAAAAGTAGAATAATTGCATTTAGATGGGCTTTTAAAGGCTTATTTAAATTAATTCTTGTAGAAAAAAAGACTTTTTAAGTGCTCAGTATAATCAAGGCAAACCAGAAGTGTGCAGAGTAAACTGCCTGGCTACTGGCCTCTATCAGTAATCCAATACAGTGGTGAACTGAAATGCAAAACCTGCTTCAACCTGATGTTACCAGTTCAGCTTTGAGCTCACACCAGGGCAGTTGGAAAGGTTCTCCCTAAGAACATTATTCTCCACATTTTCTTTTGGGAATTCCAGGAATCAGCTTTAAATACCACTGGAATATATTCAACACATTATTTTGAAGGGCAGTACAAAAGCACGAAGCTTAAGGGAACACATTAAAGCACGGGGAATAAGTTAGAGAATCTTAAACTGAGCATTATAAACCCAGATTAACTGGCTGAGTGTGAGCATCAAAACAAAATCCTGTTCCTTTGGGGAAGCCTCACTAGGGAAGTACCTGATTATATAATAATACCTTAAAAAAAAAAAAAGAAGAAACAGGTATAACTGCTATTTTCTGTCAGTCATTCCAATCTAGCTTTGAAAAAAAAAAAAACTAAAACAAAACCCACAAAAACATAAATGCCACTGCTGTGTGAGCCTCTCTCACTACAGGGGTTGTGATCCTACCAACTCCAGCCTGACAGATTCAGTTCCTACAGGCTCTGTCTCTCAAACTTATTAAAAAAATCAAATTTTCTTTTTTGCATTAGCAGTATTTTATTTTGGCTGGTTCTTTTTCTCCCTCAATAAACCAGTACATAACACTGGAAGACAAATACCAATTTTATCTCTAACAGAACCGTGTCTGTGACGTGCTCCTCAAATTTTATATCCAACTGCAGACTCAATATGACAAACCCCAAACATACAAAGTCTCTGTAAGCCAGGCCCACCTGCCCTTCCCTCTCTGAAGTCTCAAAGGACGAGCTGGGTACAGGGTTAGGGACTTTTCCGTTTGTGGCAGTCATTTCTCTCAAAACATTAACAGGAAAATAGGAGGTAATTTAGAGCCTCAGTCCTTGGTGTTGGACGTACCATGTTTGCCAGGTGTTTTTCACTTCTCCACAGCTCCAAAACCTTACTTACTTTCTTAAAATGAGCATTCTTAAAGCAATTAAGAAATAGCAATTCAAGCAACAGCCATCAAAATTCTTCTGAGCGCTAATAAAGGCAAGGCAGTGAAAAATAAGCAGTTTTGTGATTTATGCTACTAAGAAAGCTTTATGATTATCCTATTTAAATTAAGTTAAATGGAATTAAACAGAAGTAGGTGATTTATTAGCCAGACTCGAGGAAGGATTATGCTCAAAACTCCAGTTCAACGTTAACTATCCTGGCACAAGGAGTGGGAACATACTGATTAAAGCTGCTACCGATACAAAGTCAGCGCTGATCACAAGAGGCTTAAAATGAAATAGTGCCTCATTGGAATGGCATAGTAAGGCTACTTATTTCAAGACTAATATCAAGAACTTCAGATACAAGTTCATCAATTAGAAATGACAGAGAATGGAACCAGAGTGGTGTGCTGAACCATAAGAAAACAGAGCGAAGCAGACAAAGAAGATGCCAGGAGAAACATTAAAAAAAAAAAAAAAAAAGAAAAAAAAAAAAAGGAAGGATTAAGTCACTTTCAAGACACTCAGGAGGTCTCACAGGGCTATTTATGTTAAAGATACCTGCACCATTTCAGTTTAAAGGTAACAAGTACTCGAATGCTCTGGGGAGGAAAAGCACATTGGCAATAGGCATAAAAGCAGCTTTTCTTAGCCTAGAAGATCAAAAGGTGAGAGATACAAATGCTACCTAAAAATAAATACAGCAAAATGAATAAAAATTAGAGACAGAAAAGAAGCCATTAAGGAGAAGCACACTGCGAGCACAGCAACAAAGGTATGCAGAAATGCCGTGAACTGGAACTTTTGCCATAAATTTAGACATCAGTACACAGTTAAACAATGAAATTCTACTCTAGTTCACTGATTAGAAGAGCAGGCACAAAATGTACCTACTTCAATAGCAATGACACATAACTTCATTAGGAGATTGACTTAAATTAGGCTTTTAATGACAAGGGATGAGACTAGATTGCCCAGGAAGCTCCTGCTAGTCCTTGAAAAGCAAATATGCACACTCATGTCTGGAGCAGAGGAGCAATCCAAACAGCTCCCATATGTTCTGCTCCGGCCTGTCTGGAGCAGGGAAAGGCTGTTCCTTTGGCAGCTCCGCGCTGGAAGAGCTCAGCGAGGCCCACGCACCGCGCCTTGGCACGGCTTCCTCCAGACAGGCCCCGGACAAAGCAATTCCCCGTGGGAAGGTGCTGTTGGGGGGCTGGGGGAGGCAGGAGCCCGCGGAGGCACAGGCGGCTGTGCTGTGCCGGGCCGTGCCCTCACGCCGGCCGGCCGAGGGGCCCTGCCCCGCTCGGCCCCCGCGGAGCTGCGAGGGGCCGGTCGGGGCGGCGGGCCTGGGCCGACCGTCATTGCCCTCCCGGGGACACCGAGCCGGGATCGAGCCTCCCTCCCCGCCGTCCGCCGGGTCCCGAGCGCCCTTTTACATAACGGGCGGCAGCGCCGCGGTTACACAACGAACGGCGGGGCTGCCCCGGGCCGGCCGCGGTACCGGCGGGAGCGAGGGGAGGGGGCCCCGCCTGAGCCCCTCAGCCGGGCTCGCGCCGCCGCCATGGCGGCCCCTTCCCCGGGGTCACCTCCGCTACCTGCGCCGGGTCCGGCACCCCAGGGCTGCAGGCGAACAGCTCCCCTCCGCTCCCCTTCCTGCCTCCCTCCTTCCCTGCCCGCGCCCGCCGCCCCCTCGCCGCCCCCTTACCATCGCGGCGCTGGGTGCCGCCGGCGAGCGCCCAGCCAGCCGGTCCCGTCACTGGGCTCCTTCTCTTTGCGCTTTTTTTCTTTCCCTCCCTCCCTTCCCCCGTGTTTACCCCCCCACCCCGACCTGGAAGTGAATATTGCCTCAGCCGGCCGGGAATCCGCCTCCCTTAAAGGGGCTGCGCCAGCACAGGTTCGTGCCGTGCTGAGGGAGCGGAGCCTCAACACTCGCGTTTAAGGCTCGAAGTGTGGGGCGAAGGGGCCATTGCGCGGCAAAGCGCATCGGCCTCTCTCGTTCCGGGTGTGTGGGACCTTTTCTTGGCCTGGTTCCTCCGGCGGTGCAGCCCGGACCCGGGAACTCCGAGGCGCCGGTGAGCGCCCGGCTGGAGCAGGTGAGCAGCAGCTCTGTGCCCTGGGCACCTCCCACAGCCACGAACTGGCGGCAGCTTCACGCTTCGTGCTCTCAAGCCTCTGCAATTTAAGTGTTTCCTGCACAGACTGGTTTATTCTGGTAATATGAGTAATAACCTGCAGCAGTACAATAGGTTTTGCCGCCTGCTTTGGAGGGGAGCTTTGCTGTAAGCATAAACCGTTCCGTACGAAGTAATTTCAGGTTTCAGATAACAGTAGTAGTGAAGAAAACCTGTCTCCCAACCAATACGTACAATGTACTGTGGTCAAGAGAATACAGTTATTTCCTATTTCAGGATACAAAGTAAAGAGTGATACAAATACCCTATCCAAATAAAACTAATTAGAATATAGAATTTATGTGAAAGAATTGGTGATTCTATGTACAGAAGCTTTGAATAACTCGTTTGCAAACAGCAAGACAAATAAATACTAATGATCAACTGCTAAAATTATTTATGTTTCTGTCTTTACAAGAGGGCAAAAGATTCTATAAATACCATGAAACACAGTTGCACCAGTTTAAAGACTGCATAACAAAGGTCAGTTATAGTTCAATTCTTTAGATTGGGCTGCTGACATAGAGAAAATAAATTACATACACAGGATCTGATAAGCACAGAATTAAGAATTTTCATGTTCTGAATTTAACCACTTAAAAACCTAACCTGCTTTGAAGAAACAACTTACATAGTTATGGGCACATATATTAACTTAGATAAGGAAGCAGCTTGTACTATTATCGTTAGTCCATTACGTGTTTCTTCCACTTCATAATGTCTTTGCAAGCTTCCAGGCTGTTCTTTCAATGTCTTTTAAATTCACTGATTCATTCCAGCCTGGAACCAGATGTCTTGTTTTCCGATCTTATTTAAGAACTGGGCTCAGACAGTGAAAATTTTCAGTGACAGACTGACCCGCTGCTCCCAATGCCTGTTCTGGGCCTGCCTCGCTGTACTCAGGAATCCTCTCCACTCCTGGTATGGAGCAGCCATATGGTTGAGTTGGCACAGGCTCAACATCGGCATCAGAAACTGCAAAGACAAAATCCCAGCAAGAGCAGACTCTTCGAGGACTTAAACTCAAGGAATTTCTACTGAGCCTGTGCAAACTGAAATGTTTTCGAAGCTGGATTTCTAGAGAACATTTCTATTGCAGAATACAAAAGAAGTTCATCTTCTAAAGGTCCCATCCAGAATGGAGATTGCCACAAACATTCTCGGATTGCAGCCAGCACTGGCCAAGCAATGTGTATTTTCCTCCTGCAGTCTCACACACATGGCAGTGGGCTTTGGTCAGTACATACTGAAAACAAGTCTTTAGCTGCATATGGAAAATGTGTTTTAACTTCAAGCCAAATTTTTCCCAGTCTGAGAAGGTTTAAGGAAATAACTTTAGAGGCTGTAACTGGTGTTTCAACTATGCACCTGGCAGGGTTTGCTGCCAGTCCAGCTGGCGATGAGTGGTCACAATTAGCTCTAGCCCTTAATAAAGGATAAGGCTTCTTCCTGTGGGAGATTTAACACAGGATTTAACTGAGTTTTATTTATCCCCAAAACTCGACAAGCCAGTGTTATCCTACTGAAATCATTTGGGACAAAGCATTTGTAAATATTGCAAATATTCTTTGAAATTTATTTCAACTCAAACTCAGATTAATTTTAAGCAATTCATCACACCGACTTTTAATGTGCCACTTTACTCAGAGAAAATTTAGTTTGTGCTCAGAACTGCTGGAGTTGGATAGTGTGCCATGTTTTGTATAAGTATTCTATTTGAGTTAAATGAATCCATAACGTTGTGGGTGTCCATCCTTGGGAGTGTTCAAGGCTAGGCTGGATACGGCTTTGAGCAATGTGTTCTAGTGGAAGGTGTCCCTGCCCATGGCAGGGGGATGGAACAAGATGATATTTAGGGTCCCTTCCCACCCAAACCATTCTGTGGTTCTCAGATCATCTCAGAACCAGAGTTCGTTGTGTGTCCAGTGCGTACCCAGTCTCTGTGTACTCCCAGTGCCCCTGACGCTACCTGCTCAGTGCAGGTCCCAGTACTTCAAAAAGCACCTGTGAGAGATTTTGCGGTACCACAGAAAGGAGCGGTGCCTGGGAGCAGTCTCTCACAGCAGCACCCCCGTTCTAAAACGGATTTGGAAATTATTGAGCTGTTAATCCAAACAAAAGCGTGCGGGAGGCAGACTGAGGAACGGGGAAAGCAGCCCTGCTCCTAGGCCATGCAGAGCGCAATTAATGCACTGTCATGTCCCAGTTTATGGGTTGCGCTGAATCAGACCTCGGGAATACGCATTCGGTGGTGCAAAACTCTGAAAGTAAAATTCTCACAGTGTGTTATCGCATACAACTGCTGAACCGTCAGAGCTCCCGCTGACCCCGGCAGGGAGCGCCGCTGAGGAGCGGCGCACGGGAGGAACCGTAATGACAGGGGCTGTAGGGGAAGGTGCGCGAAGATAGGCTGGGGAAGAGGAGCGGGGAGCGGCCGGAGGAGCGGCCGGCAGAGGGGCCGGAGAAGCGGGCGGAGGCGGTGCCGGGTACGGGAGGAGCGGTGGGAGCGGCGGCAAGGGGCCGGAGAAGCGGGCGGAGGCGGTGCCGGGTGCGGGAGCAGCGGTGGGAGCAGCGGCAAGGGGCGGGAGAAGCGGGCGGAGGCGGTGCTGGGTGCGGGAGGAGCGGTGGGAGCGGCGGCAAGGGGCCGGAGAAGCGGGCGGAGGCGGGGCCGGGTGCGGGAGGAGCGGTGGGAGCAGCGGCAAGGGGCGGGAGAAGCGGGCGGAGGCGGTGCCGGGTGCGGGAGGAGCGGTGGGAGCAGCGGCAAAGGGCCGGAGAAGCGGGCGGAGGCGGTGCCGGGTACGGGAAGCGGCGGCCCCGGGGGCGGTGCCGAATCGAACGCTCGGCGCTCGCGGGAGCCGCCGCGGCCATCGCGCCCTGACCCAGCGCGGCCATGGCCGGCTTCATCAACTTCGCGGACGAGGAGGAGGTGCGGGCCTACCTGGAGAACCTGCACGTGGAGTACAGCTACCAGTGCTTCAAGGAGAAGGACCCGGACGGTAAGGCCCCGCCGCCGCCCCCTGCCCGCCGCCGCGGGGCCGGCGGGAGGCTCAGCCCCTGTCCCGTGCCTTGCAGGCTGCCAGCGCTTCGCCGATTACCTGGACGCCGTCAAGAAGGACTTCGTGGCGGCGGCGCGGGTGCTGCGCGACAACTGCGAGGAGCACGGGCACAGCGAGAGCTGCTACAAACTGGGCGCCTACCAGGCCCTCGGCAAAGGTGGGCAGGGGGGTTCTGCCGCTCGGGTCGCAGGTGACTCCACCACCTCCTTGGGCAGCTTGTTCCGGTACCTGGCCACCCTCACATCTGTCTGCCTGTCCTCCTGACCTTGAAAGAGCAACTATCTGTCCCGCCCCTTTCATGGTTACCTCATAGAAGCTGGGGGAGGATGGAAAACCAGAAATTGCTTCCTTCTGAAAAATAGCTGTATGTTAGCTATGTGTTATTTTTTTATAATTAAATCCGTTTAACCAGTGTTCAATGTTGTTGCATATTCAGTTCATAACATTTCTTCTTGTCAGTGGAAGGAGACAAGAAAATCAAGAACTAGTCACATGCGTACCTAAGTAGTCCCCAAATCTGATCAAAATGCATTTGCTGGCACAGTAATGGAAAACACTTAAATTAGTTAGAGATCTTCCAAATGGCAGTACTAGTAAGGAACAGCATTTTTACTATAGTTCAAAACTAGTAGCAATCTTGGTGTAGGTATACTGGCAAAATAGTATTTGCCCAGTGTAAGATATTGAATCCATGGATGTAGTAATGGAAAGAAGATTTTGTGGGTCTGGGTTATTTTTTAGTTACCCGTGCTGTTGTGATTACTGGTGAGTGGAGGAGAGTTTTCTAAGTCAAAGTCATTAGCAAAATGTTTGTCACTGAGACAGCAGTAATGTCTGAAGTCCTAAGTGGTGACTGTAGTATCTAAAGCGATGGATGCTGTGATTCCAGTGGGAAGCATCCTGCAAAGCAGAAAGTTCCCAGCTGTTCTAACGTGCCCTCACAGAAATGTTTTGGTTCTTGGCTGACAGGTGGACTCAGCCCGGATTTGAAAGCTGCCTACAAATCTTTCATCAAGTCCTGTGAGAAAGGTGGGAAGAAGTCAGCAAACGCGTGTCACAGCGCTGGGCTGCTGGCCCACGACGGGAGAGCCAACAATGACCAGCCTGACCCTGTCGCTGCCAGAGACTATTACACGAAAGCCTGTGATGGCAATTTTGCTCCCAGCTGCTTCAACCTGAGTGCGATATACCTGCAGGGGGCACCTGGGGTCCCCAAGGACATGAGCCATGCCTTGAAGTACTCGCTGAAAGGCTGTGAGCTGGGGCACGTGTGGGCTTGTGCCAACGCCAGCCGCATGTACAAACTGGGAGATGGCGTTGAGAAGAACGATGCTAAGGCAGAGGATCTGAAAAACAGGGCAAAACAGTTGCATAAAGAGCTGAAAGAAGCTGCAAGTTCTCTAACGTTTGGGGAGTAAAGCTGGTGGTTGTAGATATTAAGACTGTGGTGTTTAAATGGCAAGTGAACTTGTTATTTAAATTGTGAGTGTACAGTTTTCATTTAAATAAATATCCTGCATTTGGATATGCAAATAAAATTATATTTTTGTGTATATAACAAATTACTATCTCTGCTGTGCCTTTCTGTGTTTTTGTACACACAAATTCTTAAGTGTGTTTGGCTTAGATCCTCCCTTTCTTTTTAAGGAAGCCAAAGTAGTCTTTTTGTAGTCTTTTGGGACTTTGTTCCCATGGTTTCAAGCACAAAGGATCTCTTTTGTGTCCAACGCTTCAATATCCAGGCTTGTTCTTAGACACAAAAATCACAACTGCAGGTAATCTTGGCTTGAGCAGTCTGAACTGTTCCATCTCTCACAAGCATTTTCAGAACTTTGATAGCTGCACACTTGTGTGAGCTGCTCTACGGCATGAATATTCTTCCTGCCAACTGCTTTGTGACTGTATCTGCCTGTCATAAATGCCTGAGTGCTTCAGGCTGCTCTCTCAACACACTTGACAGCCCCTTAGTTGATTACACATAAATTGGTTTACCTTCCTGCCAGCTTCTGGAACATTATGTTCTATTTTTTCTAATACAGATTTAGGGAACAACTCATTGGACTCAAATCCATAACATATATATATATATATATATATATATAAAAACTATAGCTAAACATACAGAT
This sequence comes from Hirundo rustica, assembly GCF_015227805.2. Classification (NCBI taxonomy): domain Eukaryota; kingdom Metazoa; phylum Chordata; class Aves; order Passeriformes; family Hirundinidae; genus Hirundo; species Hirundo rustica. Next base: position 5,683,188 of record NC_053458.1, read on the forward strand.
TCTGGAACAGCTGTTTAAATAAGCAGGGCAGTGTTTGTATTCATGCATTGACAGGCTCCTTTGTAACTTTGGTGTGTGTAAATACATGTGAAGTTTGCAATGTGTGTGTTTTGCTGTAAATTTACTACTCAGAACCCAACTCCTCTGGCTCTGGACTAAATAAAGATGCAAACTTCACTATTGAAATAAGTGAAGTGGGATTAAAAGCAACATTACTTTGGCTGTGGCCGCAAGTGAAAGCGGAGTTGTTGGAATCTCACTGCATGTATGAATTAAAGCAGTTCTTCCAATTTAACAGAGTCCTTGGGAAGGACGTCTGCTGCTGGAGCAGCACAGCGGTGACACAGGCACCCTATAACAACAGATGGCAGTGTATGAAAACATTATTGCACACTGGTGTGGCTCTGGTATTCAGCAGCCTAAAAAAAAAAAAAAAAAAAAAAACCAAAAAAACCAAACCAACAAACAAAAAAACCAAATAGCAGTGGCAAAATCAGAGTAATTTTTCTGTTAGCAGTTATTCTTTTTTGGCAGTTCAAAAGGGTAAGGTTCTTAGAGGAACACTCACCTGATTTTTTTGCTAGGTACTATTCTGGGCATTTGTTTCACTGGGGAAAGGTAAGTAAATGCTACTTCTGTGGAGTGTGACACTAGTAATAAAACAGTTTGGAATCCATGTGTTCAGGAGTAGGCAATTACAGGTGGGTCAAGGCACTGGAGAATTGGGTGATATTTTAAGCCCTGTAATGCTCACTGCCACAGAGTGCCTTGCTCAGATCCTCAGCCCAAAGACCAGAGCAGCTTTCTTCCAGCAGGACTAATGACTGTCAGTGATCCTCCCAGGAACTTCAACCAACACAGCAAACAGAGAACATCCTCAGCAGAGTCACACACACTGGGGATAATTAAAGCCACATAAAAAGTGCATGTTGTGGGGAGGTGTTTTCATAGCACTTGAGAACTCAGAGACTTTCAGAGCTTCAATACTACAAAGCAAACCGTTTTCATAAAAGCTGTGATGTGTGTAAGATAAGTTTGTGAAGTGTGTAAGATAAGTTTATGAAGTGTCAGCCAATTTTGCCCCACAAGTTGAAAAAGCAAACCCAAATTAAGGAAGGCTCTTGTGTTTTCAGACTGTCTCTGAACAGTTTGCTGCCTGCACTGGGCACGCCTGTATCTTTTTTACACAGATATTGATGATGCTGTAGCAGATGCATTTAGATAGCTAAGGCCCTTGCCTTATGACTCTTTTCCCTCCAAAGTGACAAAGCATCCAAAAAAAGTCAGGCAGTCTCATTGCAGTGTATTACAAATTATATGTGGTTAATGCAGTCTGTAGCAGAGAATAGACTCTATGAATAGCAGTCGATTCTCGACCTCAAGATTCTGTTCAGGAGGAAAAAGCATTATGATCAAAATCTTTAAAGAGGTGAAAATTTTCCTGCAAATCTTGGCTTATAACCGTTTTGCTCTGGTATTATGGGGGCGTTTATCAGAAAGTCAACATCTTCCTGCCCTTTCTTTTTACCTGATGTTACAAAGGCTAAATTTTATGTTCTCTGGGAAGAAAACTTTTTTCAAAGCCTCTGAGGTCATAAAGAAAGAGTGATAGATGTGTGATCATAGCAGAATACTTGGAAATATGGAAGAACCTGTTGATCTCTTCAGGATCAGTGGGTTTTCTAAGAAATAAAGGAGTTTCAGCTTCACAGCTCCCAAAGCACTGCCTGCTTTCCCTTTCATTTGTTTGCATTGATCTAAGTGTACAGCCAACCTCCATTAATAAAGCAGCAATACACTTCAGAAGGAACCAACCCTAATTAATTAAATAGACTTGTGAATACGTTGCTGTAAATGATGAAAGCACTCTTTGCAGGATGCTTCCTGCAGCTGTGAAAAGATCACCAGAGGGCTGGTTTTGAACTGAGATTAAACACTGGTACCACGTCATGTGTCATTAAGTGTCATTTGAAATAATCCTGGACAAAAGAAGCCACATGATTTTGTAGAAAAAGAGACTTGTTCTAGTGGTTCTGTTTATGTGCTACATTGTAATAAAAGCAGTTTTGCAGCTTGCTGACCTTTTATTCAGCCATCAGTAACAGCTCCTCTCTGCAATGTATGTGTGAAGGGAGTTCTTGTGGCTGTACATGCCCACTCTGAGGGATGCTCTGAGAGATATTGTGTCATCGTCACACCAAGAAACAAAAATAGCGCTGTTCCTTCTCACAGCACAAACTTTTTGTTCAGTAGAGAAAGAAATTCGCTCTGTGGCAATTTTTCACTACATCATGTGAGACAGTAGAACTCTCAAGTAGCTCTTCTTCTCCTTTGGTAGGTGGAGAAGGAAGAATTCCTCCTACCCTTGTGCTCCCCAGCATCTCCTCCACTAAACCTCAGAGCAACACACTTCTGCTCAGGGTTGGCTTTTTTGTGGGGAGTGAAGCAAGAAGAGAGAGGAAGGAAAAGGAGTCACGGCACAGCAAGAAACAGATCAGAAAATAAGCAAAAAATCCAGTTGTATCATTATTGCAGTAATCTGTGCTGGAGTAAAGCCAGGGGTTCAGCTCAGATCCTGACATTAGACATTCGTGTGCACCCATAATGACAGCCCTGATCCAGAGATCCACAGGCTAAAAGTCAGGATTGTCCAAAGTCCCCAGCACACAATTCAGTACTAAACACGGTACCCTGCTCGAATTTTACAGACGCTGTATCAACATACAGCCCAGAACCCACACAAAACAGATTTCCTCAAGAATATTAAGATTATAAGGATCAATTCTGTGCCCAATTTTGGATGTCTGATTTCATTTGCCAGATCTGTAGCCTCCCAGTACTTTCATTTTTCAGTATCCGCACTTGAAGCAAGCACAATAACCAGTAATTACACTAATTTTAGACTTTGTCACATATTTCTTATTTGTAGTTATTGCCTTCTGCTCTTAACATTACTTACAAATTACCATTGCTATATTTGTTCCAAATGTGTTTTATAACTCTTACAGACACACATCGTTTTTTGCAGTCCTGTTCGTAATACCATAATATGGTTTTGTAATATTTTAAAACATATTTTTGTAATCTTTTTACCCTAATCAACTAGTCAGACATTTGTGTGCTATGGAATGATAAAATTTAGGCCACTTTGGAGTGGTGATTTCAGATGGAGATTTGTGAACAGCATAATTGCAATGCATTCATGTGCTCGAATTCAAGAGTGTGGTGGGAGCTCTCTGTAAGTTCTCATTCTGTCTAAGTAAAACAGAAGTACAGTGCTTTAAACATACCCTGGGGAGTTTTTCTTAGCAACTGGTAAAAAAGAAGAAAGAAAGAAGATGAAAACGCCATGTGTTTATACAGCAGTTGTCACCCACAGCATTCTAGTGCACTTCACCAAGTCCTTTCAAGCTCACAGAGAGCCATCCCATACAGAGCTGGGGCAAGAAAGCCATTAAAGAAAAATGTTAATTGTTTGGCTGTGATGTAATTTCATAACTTGCAGATCAGCCTAACCTGAATTTACGTTGGAAGTTCCTTATTCTGGCAGTCCTCTTTCAACACAGAATAGCCTGGTGTGAATATTTTATTCTCACCAAAAACATTGAAAAGAAACGGGCAGGTTTCCTTCCAGCCCTCCTGCCACTGGAAGCACGCTGTGTTCCTGCAGAGCTTCCTGCCCAGGAAACTCTTGTTGCTTTGCAACAACCTTTTCTGCAAACTCCTGAGGAGGAAACCTGGGTTTTGTCTATAGTTCAAAGCCACTGAGCAGCTACTGACTCATTGCAGGACACAAAATGACACTAGGGGCCCAAACGGATTATTCTCCCAATGATATTTAGCAAGGCAAGGGCTTGTCAATTCTTTACGTGCCAAGAAACACGGAGATGGGAAACTGGCCTTTTAATGCTATTCTGATATTATTAGTGGAGTATTATTCCTGACACATGTGATAGCCACCACAGCACAAGTGTTCTCAATAAGGGCTGAAGAGAAAATAAGAAGCTGTGACATTGTCAACACTGCAAGGAGCTCTTCAGAGAAGTTCTTTTCTGCGCCTTTTTAAGTGAAGTGTTTTCTCCACGGCACTGTTTTACTTATCTGTTCTGCAGCTGACACAAAGGCAATATAAAATATCTTACTTGTCAGGGAGGCTGACACAGTGACATCAGCTGTCACAGGGACCCAAACTTGCCTCAGAGCTCACATGCTGTGGTACTCATGAACAGACAGTGGCCCTCAGAGAGATTATGTAGACTTTGAGGTAAAAAAACTTTAGATATTTTTGAAATCCTCAGCTTATTTTAATTATTTTCTGCTGGGTTTTGGGAGTTTTGTATGTTCCTCAGAACTCAGGGTTGATATCAGAAGACGCCAGGGACTGACATGGTTACAAAAGCCACAGAATACGTGAACAAATTCAATACAAGTGAAGGTTTCTGCAGGAGCAGCACAAAGGTTTTATCACAACAATCAGTAAAAACTTCTCACACCCTTTAACACTTAACCAAAACATCTCTGCAGTGTACCTGGCTTGATAATTTCTGTTTTCTGTGTACTGGCAGCATGAAATGCCCGAGTGTGATGTTTGCTGCCTGTTCTGTTCATTGCTCTCACAGCAGGGTATGGACATTTCCAGATCACACTATCACACCGTGGTGACAATGCTGATCCACTGATGGTTTAAACTGCAACACAAATCAACAGCTTGTTCATACAGTTCTGTCAATGACAGAGATAGGTGATCTGCAGTGACTGGCTCTAATTAGCTATGATGTTTCTGTCCTAATCTAATACCATCCTGATATGTATGTCAAACAAAAGTCTATGGTCAGAGAGTGTTTTCTTATGCAGTACCTGTACCCTTTAGATAAGAATTGAAAGCTTTCAGTCCTTTCAAATAAGGATGACTTTGCTTTAGCTATTGTAGTTATAAGTTGCAACCTAAGGCCGTATTTATACACCAGAACCCCGGAAATATTTTATATATATACACTATTTCCACATTACAATCTTTGGGGAACAATTTCAAGACAGGGTTTTGTTCTATGATTTGAACAAATAAGTAACCTCCCCCTGATTTCAGTGCCAATTTTCCCCCTGCATTTTTCAGTACTGACCCAGAATACTTGCTGTCATCCCACGGGCAGATACAACAATCAATGAGAGGCTGGAGCCGAACTGTGGAAAAGTTTTATATCTTTGAAGCTCCAGTGGAAATATTGCCCTCTGGGGAGCCAGAGGCAAGGTCATTTAGCAGGGTGCAATTCCAGCATCGTGCACACAACCTGGGAAAATGGCACCCAGAGGCAAGCCAGGACACCTGGTGCTCAGGAGCCCGCTGCTCACAGTGCTGAGGGGCTGCAAGTCCTGGCTGCTCACAACATGCTTGGTGTTCTCAAAACACATTAATGTTCCTGGGGACAAACAGAGGGTGACAGAAAGAAAGTTGGTAGCATCTTTTGATGTGTAAAGTGTGAAAGAACAAAGCTTTTTGATTCAGTTCCTGTTCACTAGGCTGAACCAGAGATATTGTGAGGCTGGGTGCAGCCTTGAAAACTAATTACACTGAAGGTTAATGCTTGAAAATTTTCTTTCAGGAAGGTCCTTGTGCAATCCGGGATTATGGGCTATTTCCCTGCTTTTGTCCTGCCACTGCAAATGGATCAGATAAATGTGTGGAGGGAAATTGATTGAGTACTGTCTGGGCTTGGAGGCTCGAACTAATAAGTGACAAACGTAAACGCTGTTTCTTGTTAGAACCTGCTATGTGCAATCCTGCTCAGCCTATGAATACAGCTAAAACCAGAGGGACTCTGCACACTTCCTGCAGCACATCAGGCATCAGCATCCCCCAGCCTGGGACCTATGTGGTTGCTTTAGGGGGCTTGCAGGAGTGTAACCCAGCTTGGCCCAATCACTCCAAGAGGACAGCTCATAGCAGAGCTGGTGAAGATAAACAGGATCTTTTAAAATAGCAGAGTCTGAAAAGAAGGGCAGCTTCACAACAGAAATGATCAGGAATAAACTGCATAGGAGAAGAACTATTTCTAGCTAGAACCTACTTGTCCTTATACAAAATGAGATCATACGATTAATTAATTCAAAGCTAATTCTATTTCTTCTCATTGCTCAGGTGGTAAACCAAAAGGACAAGTAATTTAATTTGGCCATCGAAACATCTCTTGATGCCAGGAAAGGGTCATATCAAGCTGCTTTTCCCCCCATGTCTCCAGAGCGCAGCAAGAGTTACAGTTATACTGTGTGTATCACGGAGCCTGGGAGGACTCCTTAGAGATGCTGGACTACCTTGTTTAGCTCTGGAGATAAACAGATGATCATTTTTTTCCAGCTATGCGTGTTCCTAAAGGAAAACATCTCAATCCTAATTTAATGAAGGAACCAGATCCAGATCATGACATATTCAGATGAGGCATTTTCTGGAATAGAATCCCAAATCAGATCAAATCCTCAGGTATCCGCAAGGCGTCTGGACAACCTGGAGCAGAAACCTTTCACAATCCAAGATCTCCCCTGTTAATTAACTCTGCAATCCATGCAGAATGAAACCCCAGGCAGGAATATGACTCCATGGCATAGAGTGGGTGTTGATGGGCATTTATTTAATAAGGGCCAGGTTTAAACCCCGCTTTGGGGCAGAGGAGGTGAGGGCTGTGAAGGAAATGCAGCCTTTCCTCAGGGGCTTCTTCACTTCCCATGGTTCAGGGCTGAACCAGTGGGTAGGGGCACACACACACACACAAACACACACGTCTGAGTTTTGGAAACTGAGGGTGTTTTTGAGCTCAGACCCAGCTGTGCATTTACTTGATGGGATTGCAATAGCCTTTTGAAGATTTTTGAGAACCCATTAAAGGCTGAAGAGTACCCCAGCTCTTTGGATTGCAAGCAGTCTGAGTGCTCTGAATGGATAAAAGACCAGAAGTAGACATCTCTATTAAAAAAAAAAGGAAACAACTCTAACCCCACAACAAAACCCAAATGTTCTCAGGATCAGACGAGCCTTTTGTGCTCTGTCCTCTCTACATGCTGCTCAGCTATGCTTTTCTTATTTTCCTGTGGGAGGACTGTTCCCTTGGCTACCACTGCTGGCCTCTAATAGTTGGCATTTGGGCACGGGATGAAAACATTGTTCTGTTTTTCTTTCGCTCCTGCAGGAGCAGTGGGAACACAGCCTGACAGGTTTCTGGTAGGCAACAGCTCCAGATGATACCACTGAACCAAGTCAGGTGATTTTGCCCTCCTGCTTCACTTTTCCCTTCCAGGCCCTGCTCCAGCTGCTCTCTGTATTCCTGCTGGCCACTGCCTTGTTGGAGAAGTGCTAATAGGAGGTGAGGTTTGGGCCTTGTTTCTCTGCCCTCCTGCACAGGGGACAGCACAGGCCACCTTCAGCTGCTCCAGCCACAGGTATTTCCCTTTAGCCACCCGCAGCAGCAGTGCCCCATGAGGCACAAGGTGCGCAGCTGGCCTCATGCTAGCAGCAGGGAAGGTCGCTGCAGACACAGCTAAAGCCTGGGAGCTGTGAGCAATCTCTTAATCTTGCTGGCTTTCTATATTAAGGACATTGCTGCTTCTGCATTAGAGGAATTAGAACAGTCTCGTCTCCTCTTGAGATCTCAAGGTCCTGCCTTCGCTTGCCGTTATGTGCTCCATGAAAGTGTTTCATTAAAGCCTCCACATGGTGACCTTTGCACAATAACCTGCTCTCTGTAGTGCCTCCATGGTCTGAGCCTGCTCTCCTTTAAATTACGCTTCTGTGGAGGGAATCAAATACATCTTTTTACTCTACTTAAGTGCTTGGAGCAAACTAATGTTCTTCTGCAGTCATGAAATGCAACAAAGGGACCATGATTCCGAGGGCAAGGTGAGGCTTGCGGTTTCTGTGGAAACTGGAGACCAACGTGATGGAAGGGGCAGAAGAGGGAAGCAAGAACACAGGTCTGCCAGATGAACAGAAGTGATTGTATCTCAGAAGTTGAGCAAATGAGGCAAAAATGCGAGGGGGTGAAGAGTTGTACACGAGGCAGCTGGGAACGTGGTAAGGACCTGAAGTGACTTTTGACACAAAAGTAATGATGACACCACTAATTTGGGATTGGGCGAAAAAGAGGAAAAGTCACGAATACAGAAAGGCTCTACTGCTTTTATTATTTTTTCCCCCATGTTTTCTGTAGTGGCCATACCAGATACAGATATGACCAAATCTGAGAATTCAGGGACATGCCTGGTGCACAGCTAGATCAATCCCATCTTTGTAAGCAGGACTGCTGGCTTTGCCCACCAGAAGGGCTCAGAGGACAGAGAAGGCAACTTGTGGAGGAGGAGCACAGGAAGCATTGGTGCAGGACCTGCACTCGGGGTTTAGCTCTGGAATTTGCAGTGTTGCTGCCTAGCTCAGGAACAGAGGGAAGGTGATTAGCAGGTTGGTTTGCTGAGCCTGTGTGATCTGAATTGAAATTGAGCTATAAGGAGCCCTGCAGTTCTACAGTCTGTTTCTCTGAAGAGAAACAGCCAGAAATTATCTGTATTTATTATACCTGAGAGCTGTCTGATTAACCTCGACCAGAGGCTTCAGTCACTGCATGCAATTTTTTCCTGTGTTTATTAAACTTTCCAGCAGAGAACTCATGATTTCCTCAACCACCACAAATACCACCTCATAAAAGAACAATATGAAAGCAAACAAGAACAACCCAGCAGCACAGAAGCAGGAGCCTCGGCAGCCTAAGGTCTCCTTAGGCCCTCAAGTACTTATTAAGTTCAAGTTGACTGCAGTAGGGTGCTGTTTACAACCAGGGGAAGAACAAGAGTCCTTTCAGCACTCTGGGAGGTGCAGACATGACATGATTTTTCAGCATCAGAGGAGATAACTAGCAAGGCCGGTGTGAAAATGCAGTTCATTGCAATGAGAGAGAGAGAGAGGCAGAAAAAATGAGAATAGCTTCTGGTACTAGTGATAAGGATTATCCCAGATTTATCTTTCTACTGTGTCAAAGTGTAACTGCTCTTCAGGTTTTATTGTTGGTGCTGTCATTGCAATAATATGCTAGAAATGAACTGCTTTATTTATTGATAAGAAAAGAGATTTACCCGCCATGTGACATGCTGCTATTTTCACACCAGTACTAAGATTGTATCACAAGTTCCAGCCAGCTGAATAGTACCTGGAATTAGAGGAAAGCAAATAGTGGAAACCTGCTGCTCGCAGCTTCTGTCCTAGTAGAGGTGCTATAATGTACACTAAATCCTGATTTTATTTAAAATACTTCTACTGCAAAATGAAAGCTCTCCAATGGCTGTGGCCCAGTTCCCCAGAAAAGAGGATCCAAGGCAACCTGTCCATTGCTGGCACAGACAGCCTTGTCTCTGTCACCTCTCTGAGAAGCAAAGCTAAAAACCAAACTTGTTGATCTGAATGAGCAGCCTGACATGGTTTTCCAGTCCTAATCTGGTAATTGTGCCTCTGAAGGTTTGCTTGATGAGATGCAATATAGAAAGATACACAGTTCTTTGCAAAGCTTGGTCCACAGATCATTATTTCAGCCAAAAATTTCTAATTCAGACAAAGGAAATCAGAGGAAACCCAGTGAAGACCATGTGGAAACAGAACTCGCCCAGCCAGCCAGCCCAGTAAAAAGGCTCCTGGTGTGACCCAATGAGCCAGCTCATTTTCTTTCAAGCAACTCATTTAGCAGAAGGTCTCAAACCACTTTCACTGAACAATTCTCCTAGATTTCCATGGAATAAAACACCAGATCCCATTTGCACAGTCTGTCATTTCCTTTTTGCATTTCCTTAAAACTCTGAGCTGCCTTATCAGGTCAGAGCTGCCTTATCACCTTCCCCAGAAAGGCCTCAGTCCTGCATATAATAGAATTACTATTCACTGCATCCCTCAAGTCTTGGAGCTCACAATTTAAAATTCCAAGTGCTGGCTTGGTAGCTCCAGCAAACACTAGGAAGGATTGCCAGGATCTCTGTAGCTCCTAAACCCCTTGGCACAGGCTTCCCAGGTACAGCAGGGCTTTTAGAGAGCATCTCTGGCCATGGGCTGATCCCTGTGGATGTTGAGAGAACAACAGCCCCAGTGGGAACACCAGGGGTAACAGACACTGTTCCCATTCAGCTCCAGATCATGATTTATTGGCAGCAGTTATAAATCCAGCCTAATGAAAAGCAAAGCTGCAGAAACACATTTTATCATTGACTCAAAAGAGTAATCAATATGTTCATATGTATTAGAGGGAGCAGTCTCCATTAAAAAGCAAAGGGACGAGACAACAATGTTCTACATATTTGCTAGGATCCCATGGCTTTTTTAACATTTAAGCCTCTCTGTCAAGAACTGATGGGTTCATACAAGAGATCAGCCCAATCCACCTGCTTTTACTGACTCCTGGAAACTCACAGCCAATTACCAGGCCCTGCTGGGAAGGCACTTTTCCCAAAAGTATGTGAAGGTCTGCAAAGAGAAAGATTTTTGCCTGTGAACGGTTCAGAGTAACCAAAAGATGCAGTGAGGTTCAATTTGCCCTTACTCACGCAGTACACTTTGCATTTGCTCACTCAAGGAAACAAAATTGCATTGAGGTGGTTTGTGTTTCCTCTGATTGCCAGGAGATGGAACAGGGGCTGTTTGGGTCAAGTGAACAATTTTAAGTGCCGTGCTTTGTGCAGGTGTCTTTGTTAAAATAAAATAATAATTTAAAAGAAAACAAGAGAAACAGTCTGAGTCACTAGCAGCCTCTCTGTCTTGTAATCACTGGTGGTTTAATTTGCTGAAATGAAGATTTATTGGGATGCCACTTCAGGTAATTTTACTGCTTTCCTTCAGGAAACAAAAAGTGGAAAGAATTAAGCTGGTCAGAGCAAAAATTCTGTCAAAGGAGGCAGCAGACATGACAGGACTCACACATTTCCTAGGCTTTACTGGGCCAGTGAGTGCACATTTGCACAGCTGCAGTCTGCCCCAAACACCTGCTCATCACAGAGTGGCCAAATCCACTAAAAGAAATTAACTGCAACATTTGCTGCAACAGCTACATGAGACACTGGTACATTTTGTTACTGAAAACAAGGAACTTTCCCAGGGGCTCTGGTCACAGATGGCATTATCCACGTTAAATGTCTGTGGCAGCAGGAGTACCAGACAGTAGGTGGAGTGAGGAACACGAACTGAGAAAAGGCAGCAAAATTACCTAATACAGGCAGCTAAACCACCAGCAGAGACTCATTGCCAAGTTCACAACGAGCTGGAAGCCACAATTCTATCAGCACAACCACTGCTTCTCACAGTACACGGTCTGTAAAGTACCTGTGGCAGTCCTGAAGAGAAAAGTAGAAATGTATTAACTAGAAAGAAACACAAGGAAGAGTTGAAGAAGTCATCTCCAACTATACTGTCAAAGTACTACTTTTACATTTGCTGGTATCTCAGAGAAAAGTCTGGGGAAGAAAATCTTCTGTACTCAGGAGGTTACTCCAATGAACCTGGAGTGCAAACACAGATTGATGTTCACAGCAGAGGGCAGGGTCCTCAGCACCACTTTCAGCTTTGGAAGTTATAGGTTGTGGTACTTTGGAAGAAAATCCAGAAAAACTTGTTAAAACCAGGCATAACTAACTAAAGAGTATGTCCTTTGTTTTCTTTAGTGTGTCTTTAGCTCTGGTTCTGCTAACCACTGAAATGTTTAAACCTGTGCTTTGACAAGCCATGCCAGGCTCACCCCTACATGGGTGTGCTGACACCTGCAGAGCTGTGGGCTGGCTGCTGCCTTGTTGTGCAAAGCCAGGACTCAGCCAGCTTCTCCTGCCTCCTCTCCTGGCCATTCTGTGCTGCAGGTTTGGCCCCAAGTGCTATTCACAAGCTAAGCCCCAAAATGCTGCAGGGAAGCATCCCGAAGAATAGAAACACATATTTTTATTACACTCTGTACATAAAAACATTGCATCTAATTGAACATGTTGTACCTAAAAAAGATGTTTGGTCCCTCTCTGCAAATTCAGTGGAAGTCAGAGTAAACCCATTTGTTTTAATCTCTGAGACTAATATTGCTTCCTCTCTTTCATTAACATGCATTTATCCTGCCCTCCCTTGCACAGGAAATGCAGCAACCCTGAACTTTGATTAGCAATAATCAGAAAACATTCACACCTGCATGTAGGCAGTGGGAGGCTTTTCAATTGGAAATGGATTTTGAGAACATCATGTCTCTGTTTTGAACAGGCAAATGCATCTTTCAAGGAATACAAGCAATAAAAACCATTTATGTACTGTGTTTCTTCAAGGATAGTAATGCCATCATAGAATCAAGTGCCCTAATTGTTGAGGTGATTAATTTCTGCTCTTTGGAACTAAACATTCAATGTTACTGAAGTCCTGGAGAGTTTTTCATAAGCTGGATGATAGCACAGGCAGTGCTTATCGTCTGTCCAAAACAAGGTGTCCTTTTTCTTGTCCATTTTAGGTTCAAGACACAGATGTCACAAGGACTGTGGTGTGGGGACCTGCAGTGACGCTAGAGCAGCAGGGCAGGCATGGAGGAGCAGGGTGATTTCTGCTGGAGAGAGCAGCCTGGCAGGGAAATGGTGCCTTGCTGAGATAAGTGACTTTTATTCCAAGTCTCTACTGTCTTTAATGCCTGTTGAAATAAAGCCTTTGGAAGAAAAGCCCTCTCTGACAGTGTAACTTTCTCATCTTTTGGTTAAATCCTAAGGATATTTCTGCTCCTCGTTTGTCAGGTTCCCAGGAAAAAGGGAGGAAAGCAAGATTTAGTATTCCCATAATGCCTAAATATAAACTGTAATCAGATTTATAAACAACAACTACAGACCTCTTTCATAAGCTATAAAAAGCTTTGAAAAGTACATCTGTGCACTTCTGTTTCCTTTTCATAGTCTTTCACCCCTGCTTCTATTTCCTTAAATAGAAAGATAATAGTATTAATCTATTCCTTGGGGCTTTTGTGAAGATTCACAATTAATATTTATGCAGTAAAATGGAATAAATGCTGCATAAGTGCTGAGCATCATTATTGTTCTCTCTCTCTTCATTAGCACATCATGTACATGCCAAGTAGAACAGATAAACACAGAAATTAGCTGTCCTCAAAGTCAGGCAAGTGAGAAAGGTAACGTGACTATGAGAGAACCATTAATTAAAAATGTTTGCTGTGGGTGACATCTGTGGCAAACAAAACAACCCTCTGAGATTTAAAGAATTAAATATATTTCTTTACTCATTTGAGCAAGTTCTGTCTGCGGCAAAGAAATTCTGGGAATATTTTCAAATTAAATATTCTGCACGTACTCCCACAGCAGCTGTGTCTTAAACAGGAATCCAACTGAAGCAGCAAGTAGGTTTTGCATTCTAAAACCTAGAAATCTCCTCAGTGATTCTTTCAAGATCTCATTTATTTCCTGTGCCTCTTCCTAGACATGTGTTTTCCAAAGCTCAACTCACATGGAACTGTCTCCACCTTTGCAACTGCTAGAGCAGCCAATCCTCATTTCCACAAGTTTTTGATGCAGGAATTTGGATTAGTCCCAACACGATCAGATTTGGCCATCTCAGGACTTCTCATGGCCATCTCAGGCCACGCTGGCCAGCAGAGCTGAGGTGGCCATGCCCTTCACAGCAGTAAGCTTTTGCAGAGATAACCTCAAAGATTTTTCTCTCTAGGAATATCTAGCTACCTGATGGAATCTAATTAACCCTGACATAGACAGCTATTTAAAAAGTATTGAACCATTTCATGTTCTCAGCATTTGCACTTCAGGAATATCCTAAAGGAAAAAGAGGAAGGATTCATTGTGAATGCCGTCCCCTAATTTGCTTCATCTTTTCCTCTCAAGAGGAATAATCACCAATGAGAAGCAGTGAAAACTGCAAATGGTGTGTAAGAATAAGTGTAATATGCAGCTATAAATTAAAATGTCCATTTGCCATGGATAAGAGCTAGTAAAGAAACTCAGTGAAGCAGGACAGCTTTGCTCTCATCAAAATCAGAGCAGAACCTGTCTGTCAGAAAACAAAATAGTCTTTGTTCAAGCAGACCATTACACTGCTTTTTACACATTCTTTGCACTTCTTAACCACTCCTCAAAGCATCATAAACTCCTGACGTGTTCAAACCATTTCCAGGTAAGAAGAGAGACACTTCACAGGAAAAGGTAATAAAGCAAGTTTGTCTTTACTTTTCATGTTCTGAGTAAATTAACTAGTCTCCTTATTTGTGTGGTTTGTTTTTTGTGGGTTTTTTTTCCTTTAGCATGTGTTTCAGAAATCAATAAATAGCCAGTGAATTTCTTCCATTCAGATTACTTTAATCAGTGCAATGCCTGAATCAACTCCTTACCAACAGATTTTCATGGAAGATGTGCAGATGCTGCACTTAGGGACAGGGTTTAGGGGCAGACTCGGCAGTCTTGGGTTAATAGTTGGATTTGATGACCATAAAGGTCTTTTCCAACCTAAATGGTTCTTTAATTCTACGCAGAATTGAAGTCTCCACCCTGCTACTCTCAGCTAGACATGCCCCCACGTACCAGAATCACCCTTCTCCTGGTACTCTGCAAATATTAGAGGCTTTGCTGGAGAACTGTAGAGGCAAACAGAGCATTCTGAGGCAAAGCTACCAGCAGCTTTCATGATGAGCAGTTTTGGATCCTTGCTTACTCATTTCAGTACCAATGGATGTTTGCTTCTCTGTTTTCTGCTGAGGTAGTTTATTAATCAAAGTATGAGTTGATCTGCAGTTGATATTTTCCATAAATATTTGTGGGAACTGTGAGAGATGGACAAAACTCTCTAAGCATCTCCCTGCTTTTCATACAGTCTTGCTATTCGGGATCCCTCTCTCCTGTAAATACCTGAAAGGCAGTTCTCTACTCCAAGACAGCCACCTGGGTCCCTTCCAACAGCAAATAGCAGGAACACATGTTGCTGCAGGGTGGAATCTCTCTCCAGGGCCAGGAGGAATAGCCAAGTGCTGGTTGCTGTCTGTTATTTCCACTGGCTACAGGAGAAGTGTGGACAAATAGCTGAAACCAGCTAATTTTTAGATTGTGAAAAGGAGAGTGAGACAAACATGCCCTTTGCTTCCGTATCTGTTTTGCTTTGCTGTTAGAAGTTTTGCTTGGTTTTACGAGATATAAGCAAGACTTCTTGCTTTCAGGAAAAATGCAGGAAGATTAAAGAAACGTCCTTCCCCTATTGGCACACTGTTATTCTTCCCTAGCCCTCTACTACTGTTTTGTTTCGGCTCCTTCCTGCAAAGCACCTGGCAGCGGGCATGCTGAGGTAGCTGCTGGATTGAACCAAACCTTTGAATGAGTTCAGGATGGAAATTCAGCAATACTGAATTCAGCACTCCTGATGTTAGAAGTGAATACTGAACCACACACAGGCATGCTGCCAAGAAGTTTACATTTATTCTTGCCCTTCCTCAATCACTAGTTTGAAAGAACATCTGCTCCACCCATCTACGCTGCGGTATGAAATTCACGTTGGGCTGTTATTTCCCTTGACTGGCTTTTGCTTTTAACAAGAGAAGCATGAGCAGAACCCTAGTGCAGTGCTCTGTTCCTGTGATAGCAGGATAAGGATAGCAATCCTTAACTAGAACCACAGACTGCAAGGGGTCTCTATGAATTGATACCATTGCTACCAAATAGCAATGAAGGAGAGGAAAAAAAAAAAAACCCAACTTTTAAAAATGAGAGTCTAATTGTAGCAGCATTGTTGCCTTGCAGGACTCTCAGAAGAATCCAGAATGGAATGTGTTACAGGCCCCACCTGATGCTGGGAGAGACAATGCCTTTAACACATATTTGCTGTGTTGTACCTATTTTGCTTGTAGGGCAGGGTTTGGGTTGGGAGGAATGGACTGAGTGGGGAGTTATGGGTGATGTAAACTTTAAACTAGCTTAGTTCATCTTTAATTTTTTTTTTAAAACTTTGAGCAGTGTATGATTCCACGTACAGGATCACAGAAGGTGAATGGTGCTAGAAGCCCATGGGCTGCGATGGGAAGGAGGGAGGACATGCTGCTTCAGTACCATGGGCTGGTGCAAGCCTAATGCCAAAAAAAGGTGGTAAAACAAAGGGGGCTGGAAGAGACTGGGAGCAGGAATGTATAATGAAGTTACCACCTGGACAGCATGAAAAAACTAAAAGTCATAAAAGTCATAGAAATCACGCTAAAGAATCTGGAATAGTGAACTTGACTCCTACGCTTCTTAATGTGTCCTTACCTATCCCAGTGTCACTGATGCTCATTTGCATAAAAGGATGCTTTATTTTATAAGAGCAAATGATTTCTCAGCTGGCCTCTGCATCTGCTCCCTGCTCATTTAGATTAATGGCATTTATGGGTTTTCTTTAAAGAAATTGTTGTTGCAGCTTTCCCATGGTGCCAAAAGAAAGATGTCTATTGCTCTTCATGCTAATACTATCATTTTTAAAAGTCTAAGTTGTTTTTTAATTCATTTAAACTGGGAATATGAGTAGCAAAAGAGAACTAATTTTGCATTGCATAAAATGAAGATGAAAGCACTTTGGTGGAGTTTTGATATACTCTTAGGAAGCATTTTTAAAATACCCATATTCCCAAAATGTACATGTACACATTGAGGATCAGTTGCTTGTTCAAAGGAAAATTTATTATAATTTATACTGTTTGGCTACTGAAACAATCTGCTTTCTTCTTCCAGTAAGATTCTAGATTATCCAAAAGGATCAGAGTCAGATGTTTATTCCAGTGGATGTAGTCATCCACTACCATAAGCTTTCTTGTGCCTCTGGATAAGAATTTTATGCCCAACATTAAAGATGGTCACATTTTTAGCATAACTTGCAACAGCCCTGTCTTTCTCTTTGGAGGGTGCTAGGCCAGTTCCATAGGAGGACTGCATGTGGTCTGTACATAATCTGCCAGATCCACTAACATCCTGTTAATTAGAGCTGCTTCTGTAAATTCAGGAATAAAGTAGCCTAATCTCTGTCTCACTGAAGTACCAGATACAGTAGCTCATCCATAATTTGTGCTTCAAGTTCTTTATTTCATCCTGGTGATGAAGACTACAGTGTTCATCAAAATTCCAAGCAAACCTGGAGAATTTAGCCAGTGGCCTGGTGTATTGAGGGAGGTAACAGCAGAGCAGCTCTCTGGTGAGTGTGCGTAAGGCAGGGGCAGTGCCCAGGCTGTACACTTGGATGCCTTCTCTTGCAATCCTCTGGCACATTCAGAATGGGCCTTTCAGCTTTTTAATCAGTGGTAAACTAGAGAGGCAATCCAATTTGTTAATTGTCTAGGAAGAAGAATAAAACAAAGTTCCTACCATTTTGTTGAGCAATTTGGTTTTCATGATCTCCATATCTATATTGCTGATTAATTCACATTTCCAGCTGCCCTTCACATTCCCCATGAATTTAACTCACTCTAATAATTTTGTATCTTTTAGAATTTGATTTGACTGGGGCAATTTTTGTTTCTAATTTGGAAGGCAAAGGCAGATATGGCTTAGCATGACATTAATACACCTCAACACTATTTATTCAGTTTTCATCTGGCCACTGAGGAATTCTTTAGCAGCTGAATGTCAGGTTTCAACAAAATGGTTTTTTTAGAAAAGCTGTTTTAGTTCAGTCCTTTGCCCTTCTGAGCCACATAAATAAAGCTAGAAAACTGAACTGCTATTTGAAAACTGGGTATTGGAAGACAAGATGCGTACAAAGGCAGTTCCCATACTTTTTGTATTGCTCAAAAATCACATAGTATTCAAACTTGCAGCATTGTACTATTCCAAATACTAAGCCAGTGGGATTATATTCTAGAATTTTGCTAAGGGAGTTATGATACACTTTCCTTGATAATTGGTACGCATAATTAGATTATATTTCATTTAAAGAAGGCAGCTAGCAAGAAGAATTCTGACTCCAATCACATTAATACGTACTAAGCAAGATTTTTCATTACATCCAGGTATCTGGAGATGCAGCAAAGTGCTTAATTCACCTGGTCTGATGGAGAAGTAGGCTACAGTCTGTTTGATAAACCTCACTTCAACTCACTTAAGACCAGTCCACGTTTCTTTTCTGTTTTCCTGCTCTCTCCTGAGCTCTCCCTGCCTGTGGTTCAGGCTGGCTGTGAGCCACACAGCACAGTCCCGAAGCTGAGCAAATGCAGATATCAGCCCAGACCCAGGGCTTTGCTAAGCCATTGTTTGGAGATGGTATTTTCCTAGCAAGCAGAGTGAGGTCATGTCTGCTCATTAAAAAAGTGTAGGCAGACCGTTGGATCCAAGGTAATGTCAGTTATTCCTCGAAACTGCTGGCACATGGAGTGAAGCAGAGATTAAAAGCAAATATGGCCTTAACACGCCGTTATGAGTTGTGCTGCTTGGGGCTTGGCAAATGTTCCCATCCAGAAAACCCCCAGGGATTGTTCTCATTCTGCCTATCAGGCCCAGGACCATAAATCATTACACTAGAAATAAGGAGCACTGGAAAACATCAACATTATTTAACATTGTAGAGCTGTTTCTTCAGAGAAAATAGAGTTGCTACAAGATGAAATACAACTTATGGATTTGGGATGTACTTTTGCCATGGCCACAAGATGAAATACAACTTATGGATTTGGGATGTACTTTTGCCATGGCAAACCAAACCTGGGGGACAATGTGTATACAGAAAATGTTAGTGAGTCAACTTAGTGCCAGCTTCCTTTCATTTTCCTTAGCCTGCTGTGCTGACTCCAGGCCCCAGCTCTGGATTTTACTGCTCTGGAGTCCCTGGAGAACACTTCTAAATGTGGCAGATAGCCGGGAAACAGGACATCAGCTCTTATTGATCTTCCACCTCCACCCTGGCTAGACAAAATCCCCTGCCAATGTGCCCCTGGGTATTTTCCAGGGCTGGCCTTGCACTGGAGAGCACAGAGCACAGAGCAGAAAATGACATCAATCTTTCCAAGTAAAAAACAAGACTAAACGTTTCTCAGTTTCTTTATGTGAGCAGCACATCACCTTGGTAATTAGTGATGTTGGGGAATGCTTTTTTGAATAGTAAACACCACTGGAGGTGTTTAGAAACAAAAGTTTTCAACCTAGGTCAGACACAGAGGATTAAAAAAAGCCACAACTGTTTATGAAGTATTACTGGGTAACTGGCACTGCTTAAAAAACAAAGGAAACACAGGGGAAAGCTATTATACACATTATTAATTTATGGAATTTGATCTTTAGATATACTTTAATGCCTTTGTGAGGCATCAATAATACTTTAGTACTGTTAATGCCACAGTATTTCATCAGTTTACCCAGTAACAATCATATATTAATACAGAAAACACATACCCTGTAATGTTTTTTATTCTAATATCTTATAAATCTTTATTCACATAGGTGCCTTCTTTAAAGTCCTTAGATAGAAAAGTAAGAACAAATTATGAATTACTTTAAATGAAACCAAGATGGTCCAAGTTTTACTTTACTTCACTTCCTTTTCCCAAGTATTTTTTATTTTTGTCTGCACCAATTACCAATCACAACTACAAGCAGTCCTAAGCCACCTCTGACGAGATGCTTACTTGAGATGCTTACAAAAGTAATGAGATTTTTAAGTATCTGGTTTTGCCCTTGGGGTTCGGCTGTGGGTAAGATCCCTAACATGCAGATTTGCACACCCTCCCCACCAAAGAGCACACAGCATCTTTCCTTTTTTAATTTCCAGAAAAAAAAAATTGTTTTAAATCTAGGATTATGGGCAGGTGTGGCCACAAACAAATTTGGGAAGGTGAAGTAATTGCTGTTTGCTGAAAGTAATTGCTTCCTGTTACGATTACCATAGCAATTAATGTAATTCTCTCTAATACCATCGGGAATAATAGAGTTAGTGGAGAAAAACAGCAAACAAACACCTTTGTCTGCTCTGCAAAACAGATTAGTACCAAACCTGCCTTGTTATAGGGACAGCAGGAGAGCGGCATCGTCATTAGCACTTCACTTTCTTGCTTTCAAATGCTTGGCTTAGTCGAAGTCATAAGAGACAATTCAGTTTTTGTCACTTAGCAACCGTAACTGGGTTCGGGAGCAAAGCAATTT
This sequence comes from Hirundo rustica, assembly GCF_015227805.2. Classification (NCBI taxonomy): domain Eukaryota; kingdom Metazoa; phylum Chordata; class Aves; order Passeriformes; family Hirundinidae; genus Hirundo; species Hirundo rustica. The sequence continues at coordinate 5,703,315 of NC_053458.1, forward strand.
GCAACAGACAGTACTTGACCATCGCAGCACATCTACAGCCACTCACTCCTGTTTGAATTGCGGGAGTCTGGGCACAGAAAAACAACCAAAGCACCTTTTAGAAGAAGTGTTCGCATTCCATTTTCCAAGGTGTTAGAGGAACTTCATCTTCCCCTGATTTCCCACCGTCCCATCATCCATACAGATGGGTTTTTGGAGAAGTCCTTGAGACGGGAAGCACACAGGTGAGCACCTAAGGCTGTCTCAAGGCATCTCGGTGCTGATGCCACCCAAGTCAATTGCAGTGAAACACTCACGTACCGTGGATGTCACAGAGGACCACTCCTTCTGGGTGTTCACTTGTATCACCTCGGTGTTTTCCAGTTTCAAGTAGGTACTTAGGAAATCCTTGGATAAATAGGAAGTTTTGAATGAAAACATGACACAATGAAATAATGAAAAAATTACTGTAATTCTACGTTCCTTGTAAATTATGGGACCTGGGGTCTTCAACAGTGGTAGACAAATCAAACATTGGTGATGAAAATGCTATTCCTTTTTATAGAAGTTCTCCAAGTAACTCCATTTTAGAAGGCTCACAATATGTAGTTAAGACTCAAGGCCTAATTCTGATACAGGTTGGAGCCGTTCACACCATGGGCTCTCAAAGACTCAATTTAAGCAGTGCATATAGGGCAGCAACAGGCACATCCTGCTCTCAGCTCTGAACTGATAAAAGCACTCTTGACTCACATAGCATTGTCCAGGAGTGACACAATTGTGTACTTTTCTAGGAGTTGAAACACAATCTCAAAAAAGGTTTGGTGGATATTACAGGAGCTCCTAATGGAAGCAAAAGCCCAGTGCAGCTGGTCTCAGAACACTAATGGACGAAGAGAATTTTACTCTGATATTCCAGCATTCAGCTAAACCATTCAGTTCTGGAAGACTGAATAGATGTAGTTGAAAATCACAGTAGCCAAGTATTTCTCATTACTTTTTGCTGCTGAAAATGCCACGGAAAATGGAGGAAATTACCTTGGCTGGGGCATGCAACACTTGCCTGGAAGTCCTTAAGTATTTTGTTCAGCTCCAGTACACAGAAAATAAAAACGTCTGAACAAATTTATTGAGGGTTTAGTTCTCTGCTTGTCACACTCGACAGCAAATCTGTGACTGGCTGGAGATTGGTGCTCTGTGGGCAAGGGCAGGTCTCTCTTGCCACACCACCCTGGCACATCTCTGGCACTGGTGATCTGCTTATCGATCACTGCTGAGTGATCCAGCTTTACAAACATCATCTGCAGGGATGCAGCAGAAAGGGACTCAGCAGAGGAAAAGTGGAACAGCAGCTGTGGGGCCTTGGCAGCTGAAGAGCAATGCTTCCCCTCAAAGCAGCTCCTGTGATAGCAGCGTCACAAAAGTCTACATTCGCCTGAATTAGTACAAGACCCAACAACAGTCTTGGTATATTAGACATGTGGTAATTATGTTCTATAGAGAAATAAAATGACATTTAATTTGTCTCTAATAATGTAAGTGCACCATGAAACTGCTGTATTTCCTTATGCTAAAGTAAGCAGCAAAGATTGTGATGATATTTTTGCTTTAAGAAATATTGTTCTTTTTAAACTTACGTTTCTCATTAACACAAAATAATGGGTAACCACAGATCCAATTGTCAGGCTCAATTTATGCTTAATGACACGTGAATCTGCTCCTTAACTGCCAGAGAAATGCGGACTTCTGGGTGTTTCCTTCCATTTCTTTCTTAAGCAGGTGCAGCATTCCTGCCTCCTAAAGATTTATTCTTTAAAAGGCTGTCATGTACCTTTAATACTGAGGGATCCTGCTCTTCCTAGTCATTAGACTGGAAAGCCTTTGTGCTACACAAACATTTGTTAAAATATTCACACTCCAAACCTGTTTCAAGACATACCTTATAAATATTCAGATGATCTTAGATTCTGAAAGTTACCAGGGATTAGTCTAATATTTTCCAGCCAAACCCCGGAGTTTTAGGTACTGAACTGAATCATGATGTACCTGAAAGAAAAGAACAAATTGGAAAAGTGTAAATGTTAGGGGAGGTATGACACAGAATCCAAAACTTCAGATACTTTTTCCTGAATCATCTTATTCTATGAGACCTGAAATCTATGCAAACACCATTTCCTCCTGAGGCAGGAAGAATTTGAAATCTAGAAGGCTGGAAAATAACTCTCCCAAAAAAACCTTTCTCTCACATCTCTGCTGCCATGTTAGATGCTAGAAAAATACAGGAGTGTGTGAAGGCCTGGGTGTGAGCACCTGACAGTGCCATGCTCCTGGGTGACCTGGCACTCCTGCCAGTCACAGGGTGACTGCTGAGCAGGGCAACCTGAGATCCAGCAGCTGCAGAAGGAAACATGGAAACAACCTCACTGAATTCTTTGCTACAGCAGCACACACCTGCATCCCCTCTGGATTGATAAGCCCCGGGTGGAGAATGGCTTTGTCTTCCCTGGTCCTTCCTTTCCTCTTCCTTTTTGTGCTTTTCAAATAGGACAAGGAAACAGATGGTCCATCCCTGGCACTGCACCTCACAACTTTGCCCAAATGAGCCTGAGCTGCAGAATTTTTTGTAGGTTATGATGAAGCTGGACATGGCTATCTATTGGCCAGTGTCCTTGACAGGACAGATCCACGCCATTTCAAACATTTTGTCTGTGGTGTAAATGACCAGACAGAACAATGCCTTCCACAGGCTTTCTGTCCTCAGAGTCCTTCTAACTCCATCTTTTGGAGTAAACTCTTTTTAGTGTTCATGCTTGTCGCTCCTGCCTATTTCCCTTTCCCTGCCCGTTACCACGTGGGATAAGCAATGCATGCTGAGTACTGCTCAGATACAGCTCAGTGATCTGCCAGTGAATTCCTTCTGTGGGTGTTTGAATTCCCCAAGAGCAACTTACAGATTTAATTTAGTCCCATTATATCACTGAAACAGAACTCTGCACTTTCATTTTCCTCTGTCCTGGGATATCTCATGTTTCCTTATGCTATTCCCAAAAGCGGCTGCCCAGGACGTCATGTTTTGTGATGGTTTTATTTTTGGCTGGCTCATAATTAAGCGTTAGCTGGTGAGTTAAAGTATTATTCCACATCCCTTGTCTAGCACTACAGAGTAGACTGCTCAGTGCTTTACAACTTCTTTTTAAAAAATTATTATTTAAGATATTGCGATATTCTGAATAACTTAGAAAATTACTTTATTTGACTTTATTGCATGCTACCACTGAGGACTCTTCAGGCTCCTCACGCTACCTGCTGTTGCCAAGCTGATAAACATGAAGCATTGCCTGTAGATAACCTGCAAGGAATATTATTTCTCTCAAGTAGCACAAGCTCTCTAGTTGTGACGTATTAGAGGGATCTTGGCGCCAGCCGCCACCCATTACCATAATAATCAGCAGCAAAGGGAGGAGGCAGAACCAAAACCACAAACCCAAAAACTCATCAAAGGTTGAAGGAAACCACGGTTTTACCACAGTGGTGTTGGACCAGCTGTACCAGAAGCTTCCTGCTCGGGCTCAGGACGTTCATCCTCGGGGCAGAGGTGAGGACCTGCAGGACAAATTACCATTCCACCATCTTTTCATCCAAAAGATTTAACCAGTCCTCATGACCTTTGCTTTCCCAGCTCCTGCCTTCCCATGGCAATGGAGAAAAGAAAAAATACAATATGTTCACAAATTACACGATCTAATAACTTGTACCTTAGAAGAAACATATTACTCAGAGGTGATCTGTGCATTTAGTCATTAGAGCCAACAACTTCAGCACTTGGTTTCCTAATGTAGCTCAAAGTGTTCTTATTACTCTTTTAGAACACATGTATTGCATCAATGCATAATCTATTTCTTGGAGTTACCTGTTAATTGTGGAGAGATTCTGAATTTGTTGTCTTCATCATGAATAAATCCATATATTTCACTTACAATTTCTGGCTTTTCATGCTGCAAGAAACACTCAGACACAATCTTATGTGACATTAAAGTCATTGCACCATGTCTCTCAACATCACTAAAAAAATGAATCATCTCTGCTTAAAAATGCAAAGAAAAGTTTCCCAGCCGCATTATTTTCTCCTCTGGAGAAAGGATTTGGGGATCTTTTTTTTAAAAGGACAAAATGAAAACCAACATTGGACTGAAAGAACAAGGATTTCCTTTACCTTTTAAAAAACCAAATGCACAAATACTGATTTTTCTGTTATTTTGCCTCACTTCTTTGCAGCTAAAATGTCTCTTTCAAAAAAACAGTTACTGGAGGGTGAGCCAGTCTATAAAGCTCAGGTGGGGTGAAAAATTGAGTTTCGAAACTTTGCAAACAAGTTGCTCTGAGCCAATTTCCCCACAGCTGAATCTTTGCCTTGTTTGTTCTCATTTCCCACAGGTAGTTATGACATTGGCAATTTGAAATAACTTGCTGATATTCAGCATGTTGTTTTATTTTCTCTCCTATAATCGAGTTGTGCGGGTTTGACATTTTGATTCAGCACTGTAAAAAAAGCAGATCCAATATACTGAAATTTCTGTGGTTGATTCAAAAACACCGATTCAGTTTCTCAGTACATTCATTAAGGGAAGCACACATAACCTTACATTTGCTTGCAGAAACAAGTAGCCATTCAGCAGGAACAAGAGGAGCATCTCACTCTCCCCGGAGTAAGTCACAGCTTTGGGCAGGGATGGATCTGACCTGAGGCTTGATTTCCACAAGGCTTTTCTGTTTTGGAATACAGTCCCATGAAAGCCATTGCAGAGCCACTCCAGGACTCTCTTGATCCTCTATCAACACCTGAAAGGTTTCCACCTGCTACATGCTATGTGAGAGAAGAGGGAGAACAGAGGCAGCAATAATGGCAAAGGACCAGGTCAATGCGAGGTGTTATCTGTGAAATCCAGATTATCATCGCAAACATGAGAATTGACAACATAAAATGTTCATAAGCCAGCTGCTCACTCTCCTCTGTTTCTGGGGACAAACCCCAGCTCTTGCTTCTGCCCACCCTTTTGGAACTGATTTTGCCTGGACAAGGGCTCAGGTTGGACTTGTCCCTCTGCAGAAGCTCATCCACAGCCAACCAAAGCCAGAACAACCCATTTTCCCTCAAAACCTCTAGGTTACACTGCATGACCCAGCTGGCAAAATGCTCAGCACTGCTGATGGAGCAAAGAAAATAATCATGGTCCTTAATACCTTCTTGCCACCAGCTTCTTTTTAACCTGGGGGAAAGGGAAGCTGTGGTTTCATAAGATACTCTTCAGCTTTAGTGTCCTGAAACATCAGATGCAAAAATGTGCTTATATGCATCTCTTTGAACCTACACTGTTTCCACTAATCAATTTCACCACTCTATTTTGCTGCTGCCATCAAAATGTACTCTCAGTATATAAAGCAAGGCTCTTCAACAGTTTTTCTAAAGGATGTGCATTGGGAAAAGCATAGGAATAATGGACAGGATTAAAAAGATGTTTTCAAGTAGGTGGTTTATAATACATGTGAAATCTAAATTTCAGTATACTCATTTCAGAGATGCCTGGGTAGGTTATTCCCATACAAAGGCATCTTATACACACTCTACACACAGATCTGAATCACTTACCTCTTCCTGTGTACCACACTCAGAATGATAGGAAAGGGATGCTAAGTGCAATAATCCCACTGAGCACTAGAAACCAATATCTGTTCCAAAGATCCAGAAATAAATGGTGTTGGGAACTCGGAGAGATCCTGATGGTAGTTTTTCAGATGAGGCTTTTAAGTTTTTCAACCTCTTTCTGCAGCAGAGATTTCTTTTTTTTGAACCAGACATACCTTCAGATGGCTCAGAGTCGATTCACCAAAACCCAGTCCACTGTAGAATTCTGTCATCCTCTGCTTTTAATACTGTATTGGTGGATCTCTACCCCACTATTCAGCTTCTCTTAAAATACGTACTTTTTTCTTAAATTCCAAAACTGCCAAAGAAATTACTACGAAAAGAACAAGAGCACTTCAAAATCTATTGGACAATTTTTTAAATTCCTCACTTCACATTAAAAGACAGGATTTCTGTGAGCTTCCGGCTAACAGAACAGAACTTTAAAGCTTCTCATTTTTATTCCTAGGAAAAAGCTGAACCTTTTATGCTTTTCCTGCCTCAATGACTCCAAAACTTGAAGGATGTAACAGCTGTGAGGATCTCTAGCATTTGTCATATTATGAAAATAATTAAAACAGGCCTTAGCTTCATTCAGTTAAACTGTGACTTTCCTTTGGTCTTCCTTCCTTAATTTAAAAATTGTGAAGGAAAAAGCTTTCAGAAATTATACTTAAAAGTGATTAATTATGAAAATCATTAGGTACTCGACTGATTGTGTGGCAGCATTGATTAGGTGTTCTCTACTTAGACCCAAAGCCAGATTAAGTAACACAAGTGAACAGTTATTTAGATCGCAGCATCTAGAGAATGACAAAAGTAGATCATTTCTTGCAGTGAGCTGCCACCTCTGCCAGCGTGACTCCAAAGGAAGAAGCAGCCAGGCCCAGAAGTGCCAGGGGGAATCAGGCAGCCTGGTCCCACTGAAACCCATCAGGGGCTGCTGCTCTGCTGGTATCTGTGTGTGCACAGACACAACCACACTTTCTACATCCCATAGTCTGAGAGGCCTAGTTCACACGACTTCTATTTTGGGCCTATGATTAGAAAAAAACTCCTCGATTTTGAAGAAGAGTAAGAAATGCTCACAGCAACTCCTGGGAGTTTTAGTAGCTTCTGTACAGCTGATGGCACAACAGCCCTGAATTTGCTTTACGTGGTAATTTAAGCAATTTAAGGCTTAAAATGTTCCCAGGGCAAAAATTGGGGCTATGTCTAACAAGTACATTAAGGCTTATTATGCCTATTAAGCACAGGGAGCCACCCTTGTTGTGACTGCACATTACATCTGAAAGCTGTTCTGGGCAGTGCGCTGACTCCCTAATCAAACCTGTGTGGGAGGTACTTTTTGGTGACATTTAGAAACCCTCAATTACAAAACAACTAGCTAAAAGGGCAAAGAAATGAGTTTTCCTAAACACAGTGACAGAAAACAAAAACAGACATTGGACATAGGCGAAGAACTGGAAGCATTCTTTTCACATTCTGTTTTTCACTTTTAATTCTGTTATTTTGGTATCTTAAGAAACGCAAAATGAATAAATAGCTCAGTATCTGAGGGGAAAATAACCTTGTTATTTGAGGAATCAAAGATTTTGAAATTGCTCAAGAGACAGAAATCAAAGATATTTTGATCTTGCAACATTCAAAATATCGAGTACATCTTGTTACTTTTTAAGTATGTTTAGAATTTAAAAATTAAAGAAGTACTGACTCAAATTTGTATGAAGTTAAAATAACTTAAATATATTTTTTTCATCTTCCATACATCTTTTATTGGTGGTTCAAAATGAAGCATATGCTTCATTTTGAACGTTTATCTCGTGGCTGGCATCCTCCAAGGAAACCAGATGGCAAAACTCATAAATCCTTTCCCTTCTGCTCTTTGACAGTCCCAATCAAGAAAGTTATGAGGCCAGAAGATCAGGTTTATGTCCTGTTGTTATAAAAACATTTTCTTTCTGCATCCAACGTGGTTTCAATTTTCTCCAAGTCCATAGTGGCAAATAGCAGTTTAATGAGATATTATACACAGACAGACAGCTCCTGGAAGAACATACACCACAATCTCTACTTCAATCGGAGGCACCGGTGGACTATTTCACACAGCAGCAGATGAGATCAGAAGCACTTTGGGGGTTTTGATGCACAGTACCAGACAGCTGCAGAGTTTAAATTTCAAACACTCTCACACAAAAAGATGTCATTCCCAAACAGCAGACAAGGGTTTTGTCTTCAACAAGTATAAGCACAGACAAAATTGTTGTGGCAGGAAAATGTTTTAGGCCTCATCTACAAATGGAAGATATAATCTGTCTACTGCTTTAATATCAACAGCATGGTTAAACAGTTTTGAAATTCTTTTGATCACTCGCCTTAAAGAACCTTCACAAGATGAAAAGAAATCATTATCATTAATGTTCATGATTTCAAGACTGAAGGCTTGAAAGAATTGACAACTCAAATATGACAGTTAAGATCGTGTTGGTTGTTCCTAAGGCTTCTGGGGAAATAAAATGTGCAATTAGAGCTCTTTGATTACCTGAAGGAAGTTCAAAACTTCACAAATTAGATCTCCAAACTGAAATACTACTGGAAAATTTTAGTTTGCTTCCCAAGAAATATTCCAAAATATTTTGATGAAGAATCTGCAAAACAATTGTGAATGTTTATTTCAATTCATTTCAGTGTATACCAATCCCAGTGAAAACAGCTGTTAAAATCTAAACTTCCCTACAAAACTTCATTCTTTATTAACTTCACCTTTTGTCAGAAAATTCTCCCACCAAAATAATTTCAAGATTCTTGTGAATCTTCTGGGGAAATAAAGGTGGAGGGAAATGATAAGTTAAGAAAAATACAACACAAATGCCAGATTTTATTGAGGTACTGCATTCACATTGGTTTGTGCACTGAACAGTCACATTTGGCTACAGACAACCACGTTCATGACAGGAAAACACCACACTGAGATGGCACACGGGGAAAGCTAAAATAAAGCTCAGTCAACATGGAGTGCCAAATTCTGCTCTGCTTGACAACTGTGATATCTCACTGGAATTGCACAGGATAGCGACAACAACTTGCATGGAAATGACTGACAGCAGTAGCTGACGTGCAAATCAGAACACACAACTTCTCAGTATGGCAATCACACACAGACACATCCTGGCACAGCTTCAGATTGGCCCCTGGTTATCGACAGTGGTTGTAAGAGCCAGGAAACACCTCGGGAAGAGCGAGTCGGGTTCTCATGGCTTACAGTCACACTCCATCCTTGTGGCTCAGGAAATCTCCTGAAGCCACCACCTGGCTCTGTCAACAGCTTGTTTTGGTGGGGCCTTTGTGGAGGATGCAGCTCTGTATCTGCAAAATACCAATAACAGTTACGAGTTACACTGAACAGGGGAAGATTTTTTTCCTATAAAAAATCCAGAAGAAACCACACAGCTCGATCCATTCCACTGGCATTATTTCTTTCCAATTATCTCACTATATTCCAAGCCTCTATCATGTGAAGAACTGCACCCCTAAAGTGTATTACTACAGCTGACACACCAAGTGCCTCTTCTGGGGGTGTTTGTGGATGGGTAGCTCTGCTGCTGCTCCTCTACTGGGCAAATGAGGATTTCCCCTTGTACATGATAAAGGCCCACACACAGTGGTGCTAAAACAAAACAAAAAGGGTTTTGTAGAAAAAGACAATCATTCATCTAACATTTCTATGCAATGCCCTTTGGAAAATGCACCACTAATATCTACATCAAACCATACATTTAATTTCTTTTTAATGATAGACATACTCCCAGCACGTGCCTTTAACCCTGAAAGCCACCAGAATATATTCCAAACTACACCTGAGGAATTTCTATACAAATAAATGGCTCTACTGCTCATTAAAGCAGGATTGATTCTGAGGTAAAACACAACAGCTGTTGGTACTGACGGGTTTAGAAGCAAATGCTTGTCTGAATATGGAAAGAAATGGACATGCAATGAAGTCTGGACAATTTCAGCTAACTCAGCTACTGACAAGTCCTGAAATATGAAATCTTGGACTCAAGGCAGACAGCAACTAGCAGCAAGAGCATCCTAACCAGCAAAGAGCATCAGTACTGGTTCACTGAGAGGAATGATGCTCATCTGAATTATCAGTGATACTTTTTGTAGCTTCTAGATTATTTTCTGCTGAAGACTCTGAGGATGGTTACACATTCCTGATGAACTTAAATGAAAACCTGAGACATACACGTAAACTTAGGTTTGTGCCCTTCCCCAGCACTGCCATGTGGCTGACAGCAGCGTGCCCTGGCAGCTGAGGAGTGTCACACACGCTGGGGTGTGTCAGACACCAATAAATAACCAGCTGCCCAGAAGAAAGGATTACCCTGCTGTATTGAACCTTGGTGCAGCCTCCCTGAGAATGCAGAGCGTGGCTCTGGGTTCCACAATTTAAGGAGGATGTTAAGGCACTTGAAAGCATCCAGAAGAGACTAACAAAGATGGAGAAAGGGCTGGAAGGACAGCTGGAAGGAGTGTCCCATGAGCAGTGCCTAAGGACTTTGGGCTTGTCTAGTTCAGGGACAAGGAAGCTGAAGGGTGACCTCACTGCTCTGTCCAGCTTCCTGAGGACAGGAATGTGGAGAGAATGGTGGCCCTGGCTCAGGCTGCCCAGAGAAGCTGTGGATGTCCCACTCCTGGATGTTCAAGGTGAGATGGAGCTCTGAGTAACCGGGTCTTCTGGAAGGTGTCCCTGCCCATGACAGCAGGATCAAAACTAGATGATACTGAAGGTCCCTTCCAACTCAAACCATGCTGGGATTCTCTGATCTCTTCTCCCTGGTATCCAGTGAAAGGATTCATGGGGATGGTTCAAAGCTGCACCAGGGGAGGTTTAGACTGGACATTAGGAAGGATTTCTTTACTATTTAGTCAGCTTCTTTAGTTATACTTGAAGATTTGGTGTTTCCTTTTTAGCTACAGTTAAAGCTGTAGTTAACTACAGATTTTTACCATATTTCACGTTTTTTTGTTTTAATTTCAGAACATTTCTCAAGGGCACTGAGATCATTTTGAAAGGTAGTTTTAGCCCCAGAGTTTTGCAACTCCTCTCAGGGTGGTGTCATTCACAAACTTTATTCATGTGCTCTTTACTCCTTCAGCCAAGCTCTTACTATTTATCTGGGATAATGTACCAGACCCATCCCAGACATCCTTCTTCCCTCCAAAAATGCACTTGAAATTTTCTCTTTGACTGCATTTTCACAATGATCTGTAATCACAGCCACTTGTCCCCACTTACCTGATAGGCAAAATTACCTTGACAAAGAGAGAAATTAGATTGGTTTGTCATGATCGGTCTTCATGAAATATGTGTCAGATTTTTCTTGCATAGCTCAATTATTTAATAATTTAATGTATTATCACTCTAAGTCAGAAGCAATGCCTTCATCTGCCTAGTTCCTCTCCTTTCCCTTTGTAAAGCTCAGAGCTGTGTTTGCCCTTTTGCTGGAAAAGAGCAGGCAAACAAGCTTGAATTGTATGCTGAAATACACCGGGCACAAGGGGTCCTGTTCCTAATTAAAACTCAGTGAATTTGGCAGAGGAAATATGCCTGCTAAAGGAAATCTAATTGGCACCTGTAGCTTTCTCCCAGCAGTAGAAATTTGTAGCCACTGATGGACTCTCTGACTTAATGCTGCACTGCGAAGTGGTGCATGACACACTCCCCATGACACGTGTGGGTATGAAATCTGCAACAAGCACATGTGAGAAGCAGGGGATAAAAACCAGTGAGAGACCTGGAATTTCTACTAACACTTAGCCATATTATGTGCTGAAGTTCAGAAAAGATCCTTGCCTCCTTTTCCATTGTGAATCAGGAAGCAAAAAGGCTCACAGGCTAAGGACACAGTTCTCCTGGACTTAGCTCCAAATGAGGTCTCAAGTATTATGAGCCTTCACTACAATGCCAACCTCATTTTGGCAACAAAAAAAAAATGTTGGGTAATTCATCCACAAAAAAAGCTTCCAGATTTTTTGGTCTTTATTTAATGCATGCATTCAAACCCTCCCCGAGTCCTTTGCAGCTGCCTCTCTCCCTGCAAGCAACAGTGTGTTAGCAGGCACCCTATAAACATCAGCCTCTCTGCCACAACAGAAAAGCAGGCAAACAGAAGCACGAGGAAACGAGAGGCTGATGGCCTTGAGAAAGCAATGCCACGTTCACAGAGCTCAGATCATCTCAGTACTTGGTGCCTGCCTCGGATATTTTTGTATTTTCTCACTACAGACGGCTTTCTGACTGCGGGATCCATTTTAGTCTTTCCGTGGCATTTTTCTCCCACAAGCCATTTCATTTGCAACAGCAGAAAAAAAAAAAAATGTGTGGAGGTGGTTAGGAGTTTTGAAATGAGTTTTGTTACACTTCAGTACTTTTATAAGGACAAGGAGACAAAATCAACTTGTTATGCCGATAAAGAGCTCTGAGAAAGATGCATTTGCACTTGGGATGCACAGCGTGGCTTTTTTTAAGGGTACAAGAGAAAATACATGAAACAGGGAACTCTCAACTCATTTACTTTCTTGCTCATCTGAAAACAACTGCTGAGCAAACAGGACCACTTATTTTTCTTGTGACAGACATTGCTGTATGCAGCTATTCTCACATTCTGTGGCTGTGCAGCCACGAGCTTTCACCCCCTGCAGAAAGTAAAATGCATGTTTCATGCCATCTGAAGTCCTTTGCATTATTCATACAGTCCTCTTAAGTCTAAAATACCTCTCATAGGTACTGGGATACATTTTAAACACTATTCTGCCTGGTCTGTGCCATAGACAGTTTCACCTTTACACATGATTTCAGCACAAAAAATCAACTTTCTTGCAAGATAACCCTCTCCAGACCCGTAGCAGAATTTACCTGGCCCTCTCTCCTGCATCCCCAGGAAGCAGTGGAAGACTAAGCTGCCCACCAGAAACTTCACTGCTTTCAGCCTTTGTCACACAGGAGCCTTTCTGGCAATTCATCACTAAGAAATTCTCTGGATAAGTTACAGTGTCTGCCTCCTTAGTAAGCTCTGGTGCACCCAGGACAGCTCAGGGAAAGGACAGTAACAGCATAAGGGGAATATAATCTTGTCTGGCACATAACCATGATGGAGTGTTCATGTACCAGTAAATCTAGAAGAGATTTGTCTGGGGAAGGACTCTGTCCAAGTCTCTGCAGATACATCCCTGTGCAAGGACAGCATCAGGGCAGTGTAGAAATAAATCAGTCAGAGACAGTTTGCTAGTGCTTTTCAAAAAGCTAAAACCCCACATAATATAAAATTCATGTAAAACAGAGTAGAGAGTATACAGGTACAACAGAATAAGATGAAAAGTTCTCATGGTACCTCTTTTCTTCATAACGTTGGTAGAATCCATTCAGTGCCTCTGTCTTTAACATATCGAACTCCCTCTGGCCTCACTGTCTGTAAAACAAAGGCATTTTTAGAAGAATTAATAGCATTGTTCTTCCATCAGTTGCAAGGAGTAATACATAGATATGCCCACTGCACTAGAGAAAACACAGTTCCTGGAATCTTCTACAATTTTTAGATGATGAGACAGATCAAATCCACTCCACTTTGCATTCCTGGGCCTCAGGGAGGCTGCAGTTATTAACTTACTTGTGCTAAAAAGGAATAAACATCAAAGTGAAGAGCAGTTTAAGGTAGCAGCACTGTGGTATAAGGTGGGTTTGTATCCAGAAATCAGAAAGTCTCCTGAAAGAAATCACATTAAAAAATTCCCATATTCAAGAAAACAGATCTTAAAAAAAATCTTAAACTTTCATCCCTCTCCAAACACAATCAGTCACTGCTGCTCTCAGTGCACCTTCATCCAGTGACCCCAAAGCTCTGAGTGTGTCTGGGGGGGGCTCACAATAGTTCTTTCCAAGTGTTACCCATGTTTTATAGAAAGATTAAAATTACGACAGAGGCACATGAAACTATATTCAGTTAAGCATTTTACCAATTTCCCACAAAATCTTTAGTTCTGGCATCTCCCATCCTTTAAGTGTTTGGTTTTGAAGCTTAGTGGCATTTGAATATTGTTTTTCAGAGCACAACTTCATAGGTAAATGTAAGTAATAGATAAAATTCCACTAGCTAACTGATACAGACACCTGCTCGGAGCAGAAGGGCAGAAATCTTTTGAGTCAGTGCAGATAACTCGAGTTTGCCCAACTGATCAGAATACCAAAGAAAAGGCAGCCTGCAGTGGATCCCTGCAGGAAGGGAGGAGAGAGATACTCTGCCAGTTTTCACTGATCCCTGCTGACAGCTCAGAAAACAAAGCTCTAGAAGAAAAGACTTTCCTAAACACACTTTCAACTTAATTTATTTTCTTTCTTACCTGATATTTGTTCTTTCATTCCCTTCCCACTTGCCTCATTCTGTCTCCAGTCCTTATTTTCCTCTACTATGCTTCCCATGATAGTCCCCACAGCCATGAATAACAGGTCAGATTTGGAGTCTCTCCTCCCTTTTCTCTGCCCTAAATCTCAACCCTGTACATGATTCCCCCTCTGCCAGGCTCCCTCTCCATCTCTGTCCCCAAGCACCAGGCTTCTGCTCCCAGCCCACCCACAGCCACTGCTCCACATCCTGGCCCCCAGGACTTTGTCCATCCCCTCCGGCATCGCTGCCTCCCTGCTCTGCTGCTCTCAATTCCACCACTCCCATCCCTCTTCCAAAAGCTCCCAGGAGCATTCAGCCCCTTGCAGTTTTCTCCTTTATCTGCCAGCTCCAAAGCCTCTCCCTGCTTTATCCTGTCATCTAATTCTCTTTATGGAGCTCATCAATCTTCCTCCCAGGCCTCCCTGGATTTCCCATTACATTCAACGCTGTTTTTGACATCGTTTTCCACTTACCCAAGTGTGGGACAACACAAAGAGACAGAAAAGATAAACTTAACTGGGCAGGGTACTCCTCTGCAAACCAGTGTGTAGAGAAGGGATTGAAAAACAGGTTCTCTATATATCCAAAAAGGGATGAAAAGTTGAGAATGCTAATATTTAATTTAATAAGAAACTGAAGCAAAGCAGATTGGGAAAGGGGAAATATTTGTTATTGAGGTGTTTTGAAAGCTGAAATATTTTTGTTTGTTTGTTTGAATTGAAAAAACTGCAGTTTGGTTTCAAAAATGCAAAAATGGGATTTGATAGTTTAGCATTTTAAAAAATCTGTACAACAGTATTTAAGCTAAGATCTTAATTGAAAACAACTGAGGTATTTCAGCTGGGAAAAAAACAAACCCAAAAAGAAGAAAAAAGAATTCTTATCAGTTACAGAGGAAGGCGCTTTATTTTTGAAGCATATAGCAGCTATGGGTATATTTGTGGTAAAAAACCTGACTCTTCATGAGCTGCAAAAATCTCACTGCTACAAGAAATTCTGGGAAATTTAAAAGCTAAGGAGTCCAATAAAGACATTCCAAAATTTAATCTTTTCTAGTGATGTACCCTTCCACTAAATTTGAATTCCCAGCTTCAAAATGGAAATTTTCTTCATTTCCTTAAAAAAAAAAAAAAAAAAAAAAAAAAAAAAAAAAAAAGTATTTTGGTTTTTTTAACAGTTGAGCCCATTTGGCTGACTTTTCCCGGTACAGAAATCTGAGGCAGATGACTGGCAAAGATAAAAGTAGCCTAACTGGAGAAAAATTAAAGCCAACTACAAGAACACTGTACAGTTGAAATTACTCCTAAACCTAGAAGGCAAAATTATGAATGTACACTCCAAAAGCCAAGCAGTGCATCTGAATCCAGATAGCAGCTATCTGCTTTCACAACCAATACTCAAATAATTGTACTGAGCTAAGAAGGACAATGTGTGAGACTTGTGAGCTTTTTCATCAAAATATCTGTATATTTCATATATTTGAATCACTCCCCATGAGGAATCTTTAATTAAGGAGAGAAATAGGGACAGGGAAGTCATCTGGCTATTTTTCAAGCTGTGTTTTTCCTTATTATGAAATGAAACCATGAACTTTTGCATATTATGATGTCACTGCTTTGTAAGAACAAGGAATTAATAGCTTCTATTAAAGCACATTTTCCCCAGCACTTATGATTAATTTACAAGGCCACAATTCTTTCACACTCCAACCCAAAGGTCCCTGCTGTCTGACTCCGAATGCATTACAGAGGTCTTCCTGTGCTTAGTTTTAAGGGAAAATATTGGTTACCATCATAAAATGTAATTTGCTATTCGTGCTTTGCGGTGGTATGGAACACACTTCATCTCAAAGGTCTTTCCAGACCTGGCAGAAATCCCAGGGCAACTCAGAAAATGTGTTTAGAAACTGTTTAGGTCACCACCTTTTACATCTCTGATGGCAAAGCCCGTTCTCAGGGGCCAGCAGAGATGATCACTCCTCTCCCATCAGCTGCCTGGTCAAAGCAAGTGTATGTGCACCTTTCCCAGAGCCAAGGTGTGCCTCTGGATTTCCCCTTTTTCTGCCTGTTTACCACTCCTATCCTGACAATTAGGCAATATTTATCAGTCCTCCTTATTTCTTGCACTGTGGGAATGTTCCAGCATTTTCATTCAGCCTTAACAAAACACTTAAATCCTGTGACTTCCTAACTCCCCACATTTTAAAGAGGATAAACCTTTTGTACAAAGAGAAGTTTTTTGTTAGAAGAAGAAAGCACATGACCAAATTCCCTCCCACCTTGAATAAATACATAGTGTTTGCATATTCAGGACTCGGATTTCTTTGAGGCCTTTGTTTACCACTGTTCCAGGTGTCCAACCTTCAAATGGGGGAAACAAAAACATCTACAATGAGTTCATTCAAAAATACTTTCTCTTGGAAGGAGCTTAATGAGCAACTGAAATGCAAGGATCTTCTTTTGTATGTGTTTCTCTGCATGTACTGTCTTGCATATTATGGATCAACTCTGCACTCTACAAATAGAAATATAGAGTTATCTCCAGTAACATTTAAGTAGTTCTTCCTTGTCTGCACCAGTGGCTGAGCTCATTTTTCCTGAAATTCAATGCTCAGATTAAAATGTAAATTTTTGCTAGGACTAAAACATCCTTAGCTAACACAAGAAACCAGCTATGGGAAATCTGCGCTGATGCTATGGAAGACTATTTGTTTAAAGCTAAACAGAAGCAAATTCCAGTTGATATGCCTTTTTTAGATCAGAAACTTTAATAAAGGGCTTCATATTCAGTTTATTGTTAGATTTATCATCGATCTTGTGATTATTTCTGTAAAAATTCAACCACTTCACTTCCGTATTTAGGAGATCTTGGATGAGCCCACAGAACAATGATCGACTTTTGTTATTATGTGAGGCAGGAAAGGCATAAAATAACCAATTGTATGTTTAATGAGATATGAAACTCCAACTGGGCTGATGTATTATGGGTGAAATTGAATATAATAAAAAGTACTGCTTTCAAAAATGAGTGCTGAGTGCTCCAGGGATGCGGATGTTGCACAACAACTAAAGTGTGACACAGCCTTCATCTAAAGGCAAAATTATGCTAGTTCAGAGAAAGCTGTGTTGAACTGAGTTCATGCTTAAAACTCACAGCCCTCAGGCCTGAAGTTTTCTGAAGCGTCTACAAACTGGTTTAATTTTTAAATTTGTTTTTATTGCATGTGTATGGTTATCCTGCACTCCCAGAAGAACTGAAAGACGAGGAGAGAGGCTGTTTTTATTTTCCCCAGGGCTGCAAGCAGCTAACCAGCCATCTCGTCAGACACTCAGCCCTTGCCTGACTTCCATGCAAAAGAAACACAATATGACGAAAGCAAGCATTCAGGCTCGTCAGTGAAATCCTAAAACATTTCCAAAGATCTCTCAACCTTGGCAAAGCAACTGGCTTTCAACCTCCAGCAACCCACCTCACCAACAGCCAAAGTTATGTGAATTTGGATGTGAAATAATTGTCATTTGAAGCAGCCAAAGAAGCAGAATAACAAAAGCAAAAAACACTGGATGAGAGCAGTCAAAAGCATCAAAAGCATGTTTAAATAAAAGGAATTTGTCCAAGCAAAGCTCCAAACCACACAGGAGATGGCTGAGAAAAAGCAAAGATCCCTCAGCTTCCCGGCCTCGTAAGGTCTGGAATTGTGACTTGGAATGCTACATGAATGCTGGGTCATCAGTGGAATGCTGTTCACCCCATGACAGGAAGAGAGGAACAACCTTTGCTACCCAAGCAGGGTGTGGGTTTGCACCAGGGTTTGAGTCCATATGGAAAGATGGAATTGTTTGGCAGCAGTGATGCAGTAGCACCTGCCTCCTTCCCAGCTCCCCACGTGCTACACGTCTGGCACAAAAATAAAAGGCACGAGAAATACAGCACTGCTGTCCTGGCAATGGATTAAGAGCTGGTGCCAGAGCAGGAAAACCTGGGGGAACAAGTTCAACAGCAACACGTTCAAAAACATAATGCCAGTTTGTAATTAACACACAACCATCTCGCAGAAGAGCACGAGAGCATTTTGTTCATCCCACCCAAGAGTTTATTTAGGCTGTTCTAGCTAGCAGGTCTTAATTCCACTCTTTCTCCAGGTCAAGTGTGAAGTTTTCAATTTGCAGGTTAGTAGCAGCTTGCTGAATGTGTGACTTCAGCAGTTTGCTCACCTCATACAGCTACAAAGAGGGCTTTGCAGTTCTGACAGCTCTATGAACCACTTTTAAACCAAAGCCTGCATTCTCTGGAGAGAAAAATTAGACATAGGAAGCTTGATATGAAGTGGACTGTGTTAACTGGACACTCTGGAGGGGGCTTACTGCACTAGGTTATAATTCCAGTAACTCACTGGCCATTTAGTGCCATGCAGGCATAGAAGCATTTTAAAATAACAGGTAAAGAGAAAATTTGAGCTGAGGGAACTTGTTTCCAAGAGTTATTCCCTTTTCTCAACTTGTTGACCTTCCAATGCCTAAATAAGTACAGTTCTTTTATTTCCTACAACTTTACTGATTGAACCGCTGAAGCAGCTCATTTAAATATTTAGGAACTCCAAGACAAAGGGTGAAACTTGTCACACCCCATCTTGCCAAGGAGACTGGGAGTCAGATTTCACAAATATAGTGAACAGGAGCAGCAGCAGCAATTTTTCCATGTGAGCTAGGTTAGTGCTGCATACATGCACTGTTCCCTTCAGGCATCTGCCAACACAGTCTGAGCACAAAGGCATGGACTACTGCTAGTGAAACAAAGAGTTCTAAACTTCAAAGTCTGGATCCTATGTCAGGAAGAAAGGAAAAGAAAGAATGAGCTCTCTCTGTCACAAGAAAATACACTTAAAACTCTCTGCTGAGATTCTTATTCCTAGAATGCATCACTACTGTATGTTTATGTACCCTTGACAGGAAATCCAGAGCAAGTAAGTCAGGAAGTCTCTTCCTGATAAAGGGGTTAACTTACCCTCACTCAGGGTACCTTCTTTTACATTCTTCCTACTAAATAAATAGACTGAGCTCATGTTAAATGTTCTGAGTTTGGTACAGATTTCACAGAGCAGGCAAAACAGCAGGACAGCTCGATTACATCTTGACATTCCCATCAGAAAGAAAACACACACTGTTGGGTTCCTCCTCATCCATTTAAAGACAGAGTAAGGCTTTTCCTCTGCAGGTGTTAATGCACATCAATAACAACTGCTCTTACCTGCCATCTGTAAGCTCAAACCAGTGTCCAGTTTGCTGCGTGGCTTGGTGCTGATAAACAAATAACACAGAACACACACAGTGATGATGAAAGCAAAGAGGACCACTGCTGCTATTGACAGGCCCACGAGTGCTCCAACACTATAAGAGAGAAAAACAAAAAAATTAAATGTGCAAGCAGCCTGGGGTACCCATTAAAACAATGGTCAAGATGATGTCTGGAGTTCTCTTGTACTCAAGCATGGGAGTCACTGTGTATTTTACTGTAAACAGAAGTTTAGAGCTCAACAATTCAATTGCATAAACTGCAGTTATTTCACTCAGAAAGGTCAATGCCATTACACAGCAGTTGAACATCTGGCCCTCAGTGACATTTCATGCATATTACTCCTGAGTCTGACTTAAAGTGTATTTATGAAAATCAGAAGTAACTCAATGCAGTAACTGATACCAGCGAGATCAAAAAGTTCTTCAGTGCACACACAGAGAGGGATTCTAGGGCTCCAGGCAGCTCAAACAACATGACTATTAAAGCTGTATTTTCAGTCTGAAATGCCATTTTTATAGTATAAAAAATCACGCAATCCATGTTATTAAATTCTGTCAGGAGCTCTGCAGAACAGGGTGGAGTATTGTGATCACTGTTGTGCCTTTGCATTAATGAAATGAATCTCCAGTCAAGAGTGGAGAAATTCTCCCATGATCTTTGTCACAGTAAAAGGAAAACTAAAGCTGAATTAGTTTACTCACAATATCAAAGGCATCAAAGAAGCAGGAATAAATTACTCTGGAGGTCAAACATACAGTACAATATGTAGATATTATCAAGGTGCTATCCTGTAGGATAAAAGCTGCTTCATACATCTCCCATAGGCATATGGTGAGACACTATATGTATATACAGAAATGTCTCCTAATTTCCAACTCTGATTTTCAAGTCTTTTCCTAATATAAAATTCTCATGATGAAGAAAAGGACCCAATATAATACAGTCTAGCTATAATTTCCTACACGCTCCTTGGCCATTCGATGCCTTCTGTGTTCCATCCTCCATTCTACAGTCCGTGAGAAAGATCCTGACTTCTGGTGAAATTAAACAGCAGCTTTTTGGTCACAGATGAGGAGTCTGAGGACTGAGAATCTTTATATTACTGCTCTGGTATATTTACAGTTTTGACAGATGTCAAAAAGACAGCGGAGAGATGAACGTCTTGTGTTCTACAAGCTCCATCCTCTAGTCAAAGAAATGCCTTTATATATCACTGCTATCAGGGAGAAGTCAATTCTACCATGGCCTTGCAGGAAGAGAAGAATTATGCCTTGGGATGTTTTTATGGATTTTACATTTTAGATACTGCAAAGCTTCTCTACAAGCTCCCACAGCACCAGCACACAGGTATGTCCACAGGAAAAACTCTTAAAATCAGTAGGATGAGAGCAGCAGATATCGCTATGACTTTCAGATGTGGTTTTCATTAGTTACTGCTCAGATTCAGTAATGAAGTGTGGGGAATATTTAGCTCCATGCACAGCTAAAATAATTTGTTATCAGCAAAATGGTTCTGGAAAAAACACCTTTACCCTTCTGAAGATTTTTCATGGTATTTATTATCTGCATTAAATAGGATATCCTTATATGTTTGTGCATATATATACATATTAAGCAAAATTTTCCTTATTGTTTTTTGGCTCAAAAAAAAAGAAAAAACAACTTGCAGGCAAGCAGTATTCTGCTTATTATGGAATCTGAATATGACCTACACTCAGAGATCTCACCTGGGTCCTGGCCTTATTTTCACATTTTCTCTTGGAACACTTTGACCCAAATAGACAAATAGAAGAAATGCACATTACAGAAGGCTGAATAGCCATAGAACCATGTGATGCAAACAAGGCTCTTCACAAACAGTTATTTGTGCTTTTTTTGTCATGACAGTACAAGCCTTATTGTAAGATTCCATTTAAATTCCAGTCTGCAGTGCAGGACTAAGGAGGTGCCTCACCATTATCTGAACATTAAGCAGAGTCAGCCGCCCTAAAGCCAAATAGACGAAATACATATTAATGATTATGTATTTTCCTGTTCAGACATCTGTTACTCCTTGGTTGTAGCTCTCCTCCATGCAGTTGTAGAAGATGACATGAACAATACAGTCGTGTATTGCAGAGCACAATGCATCTTCAGTATCACAACACAACTTGTGTAAGATGCTTTGGGAGTTACAAAAGGCAAAGGCAAGAAAAACGTGAGGAACTCTCCAGGTCATAGATTATGTGCTGCAAGAAATGTTTTTCACGCTCCAGCAGCAACATGAGAAGATCTCACCAGCATCACAAAACCAAACAGATACTCTGATTCCACTTCCTGAATGAATCAGGGATCAGGACAATTTGTACTTACTCTTTTTAAACACGCAATGTTTCGATACCAGATTGTTCTCAAACTGCTGAAGCCGTCAACCCACTGAGAAAGTATAATTAAGTTCTATAAGAATTATTTTGGTTAAACTTTGGGGATGGAGGGTTGCTTCTTAATTTATCTAATTCAGAGAAATTGAATATGCCTTCCACAGCACTGAATACTGACATTTCTTAAACACAATACAGTCTTTTCTTTTTTTACTAGCTGAAGCTGTTATCAGAAACAAAATACCAAATAACTATGATCACTGACCACTTTAACAATTACACTCCTCTGAAAATAAAGACAACCTTACAGCATGTCCTCTAGATTCTACAGCAATTACCATGGTACAGTACATCTGCTTTAAAAACCCTTGCTAAAGGCATTTTGCCACCTTCCATTTTTTACCTTAAACACTGTCTGAAGCCACGTGGTTAACAGTCTACAGGCCTCAGGGTGTATCTTACAGATCAATCTTCTGACAACAGAGACATAAACCTAGCAAACTAGTAAGTCCCTCTTGCCCACAGCTGTGGCCTCATTAATGAGCAAAACCCCCTGCATTAACAACCCACTCAACCCCAAAGGAATGATCTGGCATAGAGATGGCAGTGAAGGCCTAGGGTAACCCTGACATGAGCAATGTTAAGTTTGGTAGGAAACCCAAACAGAATTCTCCCAAGTTATTTTCCACATAAAGACAGAGCCATGTCCCTCACTTCACTGCTGTTACACTGAGTGCCACATCCAGGCCTGCAGCACAGCCAAAGGCTTCACTCAGCAGAGAGGCTCCATTCTGCCAGCAGCCTCCTCAGGTTGTGTCCAGAGAGCTGCGGAGTTGCTCCATCGATTTGTCTGCCAGTGGATGCTCAGCATCACACACCTACAGTTATTTTTGGTTCACAAAATTAGTCCATCCACACCAAAAGCCAGGGAAAATTTAAATATTGGCTAAGCAGAGGCAGTACTGCGCACTGATGGACCAAAAGGAAGCTCATGAGTCACCTGGATCCGAGTAAATCAAATGTTCCCAGTGACATTGTTGCAGTGACGTGTTGTTTATAGTATTTGCAAAGCACACAGATAAATATTCTCGAGAGCCTGGAAGAATGGGCATAGAGAAACAAAAGACTTGCTATTTCAGAAAGCCAAAACAGATGCCGTGGATGTTGGTACAGCCAAGCAAAGCATGGCCTCAGTATCAGGCCACCGTGGCTCTATGGGTATTAACTAAAAAGGCATTTTGAGTAAAATGTATATCTGGCTTGACAAATTTTAATCAAATATGTATTATTACAAGCAACTTAAAAGATACGGCTGTGGAACGTATATTAGAATTCTATTTGATACTGAAAAAGGCAATTATAAAAATAAAACTTCACAGAAGAGTGACAAAACCAAAATATTTTAGAACAAAGAGAAACAAAAAGGCTGACTGAACATAACGGCTGCAGTTCAGTACAAATACCACATGTTCAGCATTCCTCCTCTTCCACTCAGCTTGGGAGGTAAAGCAGATGTGATAACTGCCTGTGTATGCACAGAACACTGCTCTGGAGGCTGAGCTGCTCAGTGTTTGGCTCACTGGCATTCTACAGCATCTGTTTCATGAATTCAAAAGCTGAATAACCTTCTGATGAATTCTGCCTTTTCCTAATGTTGCCTTCCCTGGTCCATGGGCTCTCCTGGCAACTATAAGAGACAGTAAAATGCATCCTTCCCTCTTCTTTGAGGAAAAAAGTCTTTTCAGAGCTATGATTAAAAAAAAAAAAAAGATAATATTTTATTTTAAATACCAGCAAAAAAAGTATAAGTCATAAAATAATAATATTATTCATTACATACAGAAATCAATAATACTATTAATTATATATAATAAATTCTGCAGAAAATGGGAAATGTGTCAGAGTTGCTCAATGGTCTATTATCTATGATAGTCCAGCAGCTCCCAGTACAGCAGGTGTTAGGATGTTGTCAAATATTGCAGTTTTTGCAGAAGTGGGAGGGGAAAAGAGGGTTCCATGTTGCTAAGGGATAAGGCAGTGTCTAGTTCTAAACGTAGTACAGGCAGTAGAGATTTGGCAAGAAAAAAAGAAGAGCACACGCCTGCAAGAAACTATTGCTTCGGGTTGCCAAGGCTGCTGGCTTCTCCATGAACTGCTTCTGTCAGAGCTGGATGCCAACAGGTCTGGCCACGTCCCTCCCACAGCAGGAAAAACACAAGTGAAATGTGCAACAGTTCCTGAAATTCTACCTGGTGTGCCACCAAACTGAAGAAATCCCTGAGGTATCACCAACCACTTGTGGTGCAGTCAGTCACTGCTTTCAAATATCTGAGGGGAGTCAAGCAAATGAAGATTTCGGAATAGAACCCCAAAGTTCTGGAGTGCAGCAAAACATAAAACAGTTCCCCCATCAGAGCCTCCTAGTCCTTTCCCTTCCATCTCCAGACTTACCTTGGCTGGTTTGCCTAACTCTTGTTTAGTTTTAAATCTTAAAGGGTTTCGAGTCTTAAAAGAGTGTCCTCAAAGGCTGAAAGAAGCATTTTAAGGATTATTTTATCATATGGCTGTTACCAGCCAATATCAGTAACAATCTAGTGATCACCAAAACATTCTGAGAGGACAGAAAATGTCATTTTTATGTTTTCCTTAAACTCCTAATTGAACTGTCACATGAAAATGTGTACAGTTTTCAAAATGATGTAATATTATGTTTCCAGCATGTTAATAACTAAAAACTATTCTATTTGTTACTGAAAACACTTATAGGAAGTGGTTCAATTCCAACCACTGAGTAACTTTGCTTAGAGAGGTAAATTGTATTTATTCATCTATTTGATACAATGAATACAGTCATTTATGGCAGAAGTTAAGCACAAGCAAAACTCCACGAATGGCAATTTCCATGAGTCCTTTCAGCAGATTAGGGCTACTGTAGAATGAAGAAGAAAAAAAAAAATCCTTAGTTTTCAAAGTTTGGGCCCAAATTTCTGACTCGGGTGAAGGCTAAGGAGTCACTTCTCAGACCCTACAAAATCTTTTTAAAGGAAGAGCTTTCAGAGAGGTATTTCATTAGAGCCTCTCCTGGGATTCAGTTCTTGGAGACAGTTTTTGAAAAGATCAAGCTTTAAGAGTCTTCACTACAACATCCAGATGAGATTTTGTGGTGTAATATTAACTTATTCGTTCAGTCCTCCTGCTACCTTGAGAGGGTTTACTGTGACTGAAACAGTCAAAGGTTATTCCAAAATATAATATTAAAACAGTTTGAGTATTCCATAGCAGAAGTGTGAAAAAGGACACTTGGAGATGTCTTCTCACATCATAGCCAAGTAATTGTGTGTCAGTCACAGCGGTGGATGACTGGGAGATCCCCACAATCAACCCACTCTTTGCACCAGACAGGGTAGATTTTAAATAATAATATATTAAATATTCGACCAGATAAATGAAAATGGTAACTCCACAGTAGTGGATAGCATTAACTCACGAGCCCTGAGGGAATTCCCATGTGGAACTGCAGAGCTGCTGGCCGAGGTGCTGAGGGGCTCTGGTTGCACAGTGCTGAATCGGAGCCTGGCTGAGATACCCAAGCTCACCCTCCCCAAATATGTGGGACAGGTCCTCTCCTGGTAAAGCCTCTAACCCAAGCCATGTTGTACCCACAGGGAGCTGCTGGCACTTGCAGCCTCCTGACATAAAATCTTTAGTGAAAGGATCAGCATTAGGATGAGGGGAAAACACTGTCTCGTTAACCTGCTGGAGTCTATGAAGTGTCAATATGCAGATGGATAAAAGAACCCAGCAGACAGAACTGGATGTCTCAAAAAGCCTTTGGACAAAACCCTGAAAGTGGGGTTCAAAAAACTGAACTTATCCCTTAGGATTAGGGGAAGGTTTTGCTGCAAATTTAAGGCTGCTTAAAAGCATGAGGAGCAAAGTGCAAGGCTTAAGTGGTCTCTTTTCAGTGTAAAGAAAAGTCACTCACACTGATTTTTATTCATATCTTCATCTATGACCTGGTAAAGAAGGCAATCTGAGATTCTGATGATCCTAAGCCCCTACAAGCAATCAAATGCTGAGGGCAAGGAACTCTACAGGACTTGCCAAAAACTAAGTAAACAGGCAAAAGTGATGTACGTGAGTTTCAGCGCACATAATGTAATGCATGAAGAACAAAACCAAGCCTACATAGCAATAAACTCAGAACAAGCTGAACTTGAGAAAAGTTTTAGAGTCTTCAGTGACAGCTCATTGAAATCACAGAATCAATGTGAACTGGCAAAGTCATCAACAACACCTTGGCCAGCAACAGAATGGATTCTGAGAGCGAAACTGGAGGCAACATTTGGCCGCTCTGTAGAACCTTGCCACACCCACACCTTGGGCATGCAGCTCCAGACTATGCACCTCCAAGATCAGCCCTGTGAAGGGAAAAACAGTGTGGATGAGATGCAACCAAAACGATCAGCGTGTGGCATCTGCCTCAACAATAATCCAAAAGCTGTTCAGTTTGGAAAGGTGAAAGCTGAGAATAGATGAGACAAATGCTCACAACATTTTAAACACTGCATAAACTGAACCGGCAATTGCTGTTCACCAAATCTCACAATCCTAATACTAGAGGGCACTCAGGAAAAGTAGTAGGGAACAGTATAAAACAGGTAAAAAGATCTATCTTCAAACAGCAGGTAGTGACTGCTGCCACCAGGGCTCCAGAAGCAGACAGTATAAGCAAGCCCAGAAGAGGATTTGACAAAATCAAGGATAGTAACAAGTCCATAATAAACATAGTGGAAGCCCCATGCAGAGATGTACTAACCTCCTGACACGGCCAGCGTGGATGCTGCGGAGCCCGCGGGGAATCGGGCACAGAAAGCAGCCGGGCTGGCTGAGCGCAGCTCTCCCTGCCGCTGCTGGAGATCCAGCCAGAGCCAGGCAGGTCCCTACACTATCCCGGGAGAGAGCCAGGCTCATTATCTGCCCCTTCCGAGTGGAAAGTTACGTAGTGCTTTATCTTACATGGAAAAGTAGCTCAAGTCGCTGGGAACTTTATGGCACGCAGCATCTTACGCGCTCAGGCCCCGAGACAGCCGCTCCCCTCACGCCCAAAGGGCGGGAGACGCTCCGGATGCTCTGCCAGAGGCACCGAGCGTTTCCCAGCGCCGTCTTACCAAGACCACGAGGTTTTCCTTCAGAAACTACCCCGGCACGAGCAAGAATCTCTCTGGGCTGAAGATGCAGCTCTGCCGCTACTCTCGGCGGGATAAAGGCGGCCAGAAAGTGCCCGGCTACAAGTACCTCACAAACACACACCCGAGCCGAGCTCGGGCGAACACGGGTCTCCCGCCCGGAGCCCCCACCCCGCCAGGCACCGCCGCTCCCCTACCTGAGCCACCACATGTAGCTATGCTCGTAGGGGAAGAAGCTGTGGGGGTCATCGCAGCAGTACTTGACGTCCTGGAAGCCGCAGCAGAAAACGGCGCGGGCGTCGCCGCCAGCCCGCGGGCAGCTGAACCCGCTCACCAGCACCTTGTCGGCGTTGAGGTAACTGCTGCACTCGGCGCTCATGGCGCGGCCGCCAGCCCGCTGCCCGCCAGGCGCCTCGGCTCGGCGGCACCCGGGCGGGAGGCGAGGCGAGGCGAGGCGAGGCGAGGCGAGGCGAGGCGAGGCGGCTGTGGCGGGCGGAGCCGGACGGGCAGGGGGCTGCGCTGCCAGCGGGGACCGCCGCGCCCACTGGCCCCGGGGCCGCCCCGGGGCCGCCACAGGGCGGGAGCGGCGGGAAGCGCCCGCGCCCTCAGGGCAGGCAGGGGAGGGCGGGAGAGCGCCCTGAGGGGCCGGCCCGCCCCGGGCTGCCGTTTCAGTGGCCGGGGCACGGCTGCTCCTCAGCGCTGGGTCCCGCGTCGAGGAGAGCGTTCAGGGGTCCGTCCTTACCCATAACCTGGGTGGGGTCTCAGGACGGGCAAAACAGGGAGAGCATGGGGAGGGATCACACTTCTGTAGGAGTCAGGCTCCCTTGGCTTGATGAGGAGGGGAAAGCTTCAGCTCAAAAACAAGCTCAACGCTTAAAGATGCACTGCTCGAAGTGAGAGGATGAATGACAGTGATGTGGCTGGTGCAGACTCCGGAAAAGGGGAGATCAGGAGAAATCAATGAGTGTTTGATATCAACAAAGAAAAAGGCTAGATGACAGTGGGATTTTGTGAGAGCTGTAACTTTATCACTTGAGTTGTTCTGATGAAATCAGTTATAGGCAGATCAATCATTTTCATGATAAATTTGAGGATTGATTTATTTGAAATGTGTACAGGAAAATGTTCTACCAAAGACCAGAAGGCAGCCTTTTCACCTATGTTACGTCAATACTGTCAGATTGTGTTATGATTTAATTGTGAAGTCTCTAATGAGGGAAGGATGGGTGAATCTCAGCTCAAAAGCCATCAGTTGTTTGCCCAGATCATGTGTATGAATCAGTCAGCTAAACATGTAGTGTGCTTGAAACTAAGAAGTGCAGGGGTAAATGTCATGGTTTTGGAGACTGATTCAAGACTGCGAAGTTGCCAATCCTGTGTCCACAACGGAGACCTAAGTAAGTCTTACAACTTCCTGGGATGGAGAAGTGTCCAATTCCAGTGTTACAGATATTAATCTCTTGAAATATCTCTATGTGCCTTGTTCAGTTACTAATAACTATTTTCTTCCAAAACATGAGTTGCATTCCCTTGTGTTTCTCTCTGATTCTCTTTATCCACCTGGGATAGCTTTTTTCTTCATCTTCATCTTATACTTTCTTGATCTGTTTCCACTGGGGTTCTGTTCATACAAGAATTCAACAACCAGGGCAGAGAGTCATGAACCCAGGAGCCATTCAGTTCATGTTTTCAAGTGAGCATTCTCAAACTGAGTGGTCAAGAGACTTTTAGGAATATGGAACATTCTTGTTTATTTTTGTATTTCACATTGCTGTTTTACTTTTGGAGATTTTTCTCTCATTAGTCAGAACTCAGATAACTATTTTCCTCTCAGAATTATTATTGCAGTGATGTGGAACAAATAGAATTACCAAACGCAGTCTTATGCTCAGTCTTACACAAACTTTCACTCATTCTTAATGAGTATAAGGTAGACCTGTGTCAGAGTTGGAGTAAAGGTGAATCCTTTGTCCAAACTTGAAGAAATTTGGTTTCAAAGAAAGCTGAAATGTTCTGAGGTGACAACATCTTTTTTTGTTTGTTTGTTTCATCAATCAGTGTACTCATTTATACCATGCAATCGATTTGTATTTGCCATGATTGCTGGCAATAATTGGCATTCTTTCTTGTTCCAATTATTTGGAAAGATTTATATGAAACATTCGAAATTACCTTAGAGCTATCTACCTCAATGACTGAATTAACTATGTAGTTGCTGAAGGATTGAAATAAAATTTTTAAAAAAATGCATTTTCTTTTGATGAGACACTCAGAAACAGGATTTGAAGTGGGAGTGGGAGGCTCCTCACTGACCAGTGGAGTATGTGCATCATCTTTTATGTCAGTAGAAAACATCATATTCTTTTATCATTCCAGCTACACAGACCCCTTCCAGTCAGAGCTGGTGGTTTAGACCTCATAAAATGTGTTGCAGTCCCTTTTCACTATTACCAGTATCGATTTAAGTTACTACACAGATGACAAGACCAGTTCTCTCTGCTGAGTGAGGAGTGTGTTTCAACCTAACAATGAGGTCATCCAGCTTTCATAGAAACACAGATCCAAGGCCTTTGTAGGACACTTGGAAGGAATAGACAAATGATCTAGGTATTCAGGAGCTTCAGTATTTCAGAACAGCATCCAAAACAGGATACTTCTACTCTCTGAGTGCTGAACTATTATCCTTGTGAATATGAGTCTTCCCTTCAGTGAAGCTCTAGCTCTAATTCTGGTAAAACCTGCCAACTTTCTTAGATGCTTGCAACCCAGACTCTTCTGCAAATCTGTAACTGATTTACTGTAACTCACACTGGTTCCTAAGAGACTGTACTTAAAGCCTGTCTTCAAAATACTTGGGGCCATGCAACTGCACCTTTCTCTTTCTTATAACTGCTTCCAAGCCCTCCAGATGGACTCATAAATGTAAATATGTGTATGTTGTCTATGCAATAATTAGAACACCAGCATTTTTTGTAATCATTAAAAGTAGTTGTGATCTTCATCTAAACTACAACTAATGTGAAAAGTATTCAGCCTCTTATTTACTTACCCTGACTCCACAAGATATTGGGCAGCAGAACTGGTCTGGTTTAATTTTCCAGGAGTTTTTCTGGCTGATACAGTTTAGAGCAAAGGAGGCTTGAGAGAGAAGCTAAAACCTCCTGATTTAGCCATTCCATTTAGAGACAACTCAAAGTGAATTCTGCTTCTGCCCTGACCACTACTTAAAAGCTAAAACCAAACACATTGTGGGACACATTTCTACCAGTCAGCCTTCTACAGAAAATTAGTTAGGAACTATGATATAGGTGTCTAGATCAGCATCAATCCTCAAATCTACATGGCTAGGTTTTCCTTAAAAGCATAACCTAATTATTAATTGGCAAAGATCCACATAAATTACTTTCAAAAGTAATCTTGTGGCAAATTGTGCAATTAAACAAAATTGTCATGCTGAGATGGTGTAACGAGCTGTGATTAGGAGTTAAATTGACATCAGAGTTAGTGTAGATAACATATTTTATCACATTACATGAGCAGCAGGCACTTCAGGAAGGCAGATGACAGCATAAGGTTCAAAACAGAAAGGGGCACAGAAGTTTTAAGTGGTGTGTACTTGCAGTGAGACGCTGTCACTCAGAGGACTAAAAAAGAACTGTATGTATTAGTGAGGGACTGAAATCTATCAAGAGGATATGATATATCTTGGGTTCTGCTCTCAATTCAACCACCTGTAAGCAAGTTGCTTTCCCAGATTGTGCTTCAGATTGTAAATCTGTAGATTTGTGATAGTGATGGAGTGGTCTGACACTTGTATGCAAAAGTGTTTGTACTTTGAGATCCTCTCTGTGCAAGTGAACACATGTACTAAGTATCATTATATGAGTTTTTCATGTCACTCTAGAGCCTACCGATTCTCCTAGTCATTTTAACTGTACTTCACGCACACTATCCTCTAATTACTTCCCCCAGTCAATTTAGGGTCTAGATTTTGACTTTCAACTGTCTCTGCTTCACAAAACTAAATAATGAAGAAGGAGAAAGTAATTTTGAGCATCAGGAAGTTGATGCTCAACAGAGGTTTTGGTCAAAATTTTAAGAGGAAAAATCAGCGAAACAGAGAAGTAGGAAGCGACACTGGTAATTTTGCAATGAGGTTGGAGATCCAATAAGTAATTTGTATTTGTGTAATGGCCTCATTATCTACAGTGTCTGTGTGCTGCTATTGGTAAATATTCCAGAATAATGACTCAGTGAAGCAAATCTTACCTTTTTACTCTTTCCTATCTAGAAGTAGAACAGTCAGAAGCATAAAATAATTTTCAAAAATGAACCTAACCGAATCATCTTGACTGCAGTTTATCTTTTTGCAGTTGTTTTCATTTCTTTTTCCTTTTGAGAAAGGAAAATAATTTTTACTTATCTGAGTAGAAAGTATGAAACTGGCGTGTTCCTTACTCACAAAAAACCCTCAATCTGACACTGTCTCAATCATTTAACTTTGCTTTCATCTATCCTGCCTGCAAAATAAAAATATTTATCATTTTAGAGACACAAATATATGTTGTAATGCAATTTCTACTTGAATAGAAGGATGCAAATTTTAAAGGGTTCTAACAAGTATGTAGTTTCTGTATGAAGGAGATGATTATGGAGATAATTCTGAAACAGAGTTGCTCAATTATAAGACAGTTAGAAATGATGGGCCTATTATTTCAGACAATTTAAGCAATATCTCCATCAGAGGTAGCACTTGTAAAACATGTAAGTTTTTTGATCTTTTCAGCATTTATTCTACACTAAGCAACAAACCAGAAAATTATAGATTCATAGGCTTATATGAATTGTCACTTTTTATCACTCTTTGAATTTACTTTGTCTAAAACTGAAAGTTAAAGAAAAATACCTAAGTAAACATGTTTGAAGCACTGACTTCCAAATATCAGTGAATAAAAAAAGCAATAAAATATCTTCCCACCATTTTCATAGTAAACTGAAGCTTTTAATTTTCTTCATTTTGTTCAAACTCATAGGCCAATAATTTAGATTTAGTTCTATTAAGCATATTTTTAAAACACCAGAAGTTGTTTTGTTATAAAATTTTATACTTTTTTTGCATACTTTTGTGTGCCTTGGCTCAGAATCCCTTCTGTTACTTAGTCATCACAGAGAAGATTCATTCTAATTTATAATTCAAAGAGAGGCAGATACCAATTGTAGCAATAATTCTTC
The DNA here is from genome assembly GCF_015227805.2 of Hirundo rustica. Classification (NCBI taxonomy): domain Eukaryota; kingdom Metazoa; phylum Chordata; class Aves; order Passeriformes; family Hirundinidae; genus Hirundo; species Hirundo rustica. Next base: position 5,735,500 of record NC_053458.1, read on the forward strand.
CTCTTTTACCCTCCCACACAACTGTCTTTATATTTTGTGTAGGGGGTAACATCATCTATTGTTAAAATTCTGCAGCAGGAGAGAAACTTTCTACGGGAGCCTATTTACAATTGCTTCTTATTTTAAAAAAAGCTTTATTGTTGGGACTGAACTTTTCTGTCCTGTGTGAAAGAAGGTGTTAAGGCCAAAGAGTTGGGCTCTGACCCATTCTGGGGTAAGAAACTGGAACTGGCGTGACAAATGTAAGAATTGAAGGCTGGGATTTGGCAGTTAAAGGGAGCAGGGATAGTGTGAAAAAACGGGAGTAAGAAAGAAGCAAATGAAAGGACAAGGCAAAGAGGACCAGCCTTTGGCATAACAGGGACTCTGTGCTCTAACTATGAAGCTTGGAACAGAACATAAGTTGTCTGCTTGTTTCCTTTTTTATCAGCAAATATGTTTAAATCCTCTGGAAAAATGTCTGCTTCTTTTAGTTCTCTTTCACACATATGATGACAAACAATGACTTCCTTATCTCATTAATTCACGTGGCAAAACTCTGTATAGTGGTTTGAAATATTTCAGATGACTCGTGTCATTGCAAATATGAAATTCTGCTTTTATTTTCTCTATTTGTTTTCAAACAGAAGAAATTACATGCAAAAAATAACATTCAAAGAATACTGGGTTACTCAGAATTTAGAAATGCTAGACTTAAAACTAATAACCCTACAACTTTTGGAGAGATTTCAGCTCATTTCACAATGAGTTTTTAATGAGTTTATTTCCTTACTCTTTTCTAATGCATGAAAAGGTTATTTTTGAATGTTAACCATACCTAGGGAATACAGAATTATTTCTGTATTCGGCACAGCCATGGTTTTTGGTAACACTTATGATCATCTCACAGATACTGATTCATTTTTCCAGTGCTCTGTGATGTGAGGGTGTTTAACTCCTGATATCATTTCCTTGCTCACAAGCAATGACATGTCTCTCTCAGCAATTGTTTTAACAGATATTCAGTTTTATTTTCTAGCTTCAAAAGCTCAGTTTTGTTCCTCTTTTCTGGTGCTGAAGGTGAGTTTGTTTTCCATCTCTCAACACTACTAGATTTGGGGATGCTGTAAAGAGAACCATTTCCCACAGCCTTCCTCTCTTTGGCTGAAATGAGAAAGCCTTTTTCAAATCCCTTTTCACTTCAGCAGTGGATACGAGCAGCAGTTGTCCAACATAAGCAGACGATCCAAAGGAAAAATAAAAAATATATTCTTATTATGAACACCTAACACAGCTTATCCTCTGAAAAGATGGTTCTGAACATCAAAGGGATGTTAATAATCCTGCTAATAATAAATAGGTGTTAAATGGTTTTTATGTCTTCGAGACACTACAGGTCTTTCAACTGAACTACATTTGCACAATAGTTATTAAAACGCAACTGTTATCTCTTAATCTTATGTATCCCTCATTATCAGAGCACCTGATTGCCACACAATCTGTAATTAATGGAATTGCTCTGAGTGACAGACTAGACCTTCTGAAGCTGGGCCAAGCCAGCCATTGGTCAGGTGTCCACCTCTTCAGTCATGCTTTGGTGAAATGATCACCAGCAACATCTCAGATGAGGGATTCATTTCCTCTGTGTTAGTCTCAGTAATCAGATGTTCTCCTAGAAATTGGATGAAGCTATGAGATATATTGTGTCTGTTCATCCTAACCGTCTTCTCATCATTCTTCCATATCTAGAATTCTCACCAGGAATTTTGACAGGAGTGGTTTCTCTGTTGCTACTGAAATGGAATGCATCAGTGCAGCTCATTGTCATGGGCATGATGGTCAAGAGAAGTAACCAAAGCAGAATCAAGCTAAACTACCTTAATTTACAGTAGCATTGTTGTTCATCTTATGGAAAAGAATGTAATTACTTCATTTGTCTGTTGCTATTTCTCTCTTTAACTGGTGCCAAAATAATCAACTTTCACATGATAGCTTACATTCTCTGGTTGGATTTACTAAAGGTGATAGACACATCTGTACAAACTTGGAGGCAACAGATTAAGTTCTATTCTTTGCTTCACTTTCACTTGTTACATGCTTTTGGGAAAATGGTATTACTCACGTGCTTAGTGGCTTCATCCGTAAGATCAATATCAAGGCTTTTTTTCACAATGCTCTGAGGTTTCTGTAAGTCTCAGTAAGAGAATATAGTTATTACCATATTAGACTAAAAATGTTCTACTTTACCATTCCTTATTATTACTACAGTTCCTCCATCAGGAACAAGCGTTCTTGGTTTCCATCTCACTAAAAATATTCATATTTTGTTTTGAACCTCATTACATTCAGTATGTATTAGATTCAGAAAAAAGCATTTAATATTTATTTTAAAAAATGAAAAAGCTATATTCTAAAATTTTTAAAAGGACAATTGATTAGGTTCATCGGGGGTTGTAGTTTGGTTGTGGTTTTTTTTTTTTTCTGTAACTAGGGTTGAATTTAAAGGTTAACAAAAAGATCTGCTGAGAAATTGCTTTTCCATTGGGGTAATTAAGACTCCATCCTAGTGGAATAAGAGTCAAGTCTTAATTGTTCACAGAATAACTGTTGAAATACTGTAAATTTGTGAAGGCAAGGCAGCCAAAGGCTGGTTGGTGTTCAGTCATAATTACATCATCTGAATTATAAAAAGCAAGGGATCCTCAGGTGAAGAAAAAACTGCAAGAGCTTGTCTTGGGCTGGAAGGTCTAGATGGATTCATGAAAAGCTTGAGCCTATGAGCAGAGTTGTGTGTAGCCAATTGAGCTATGCAGTCAGTGGGAAAAAAGCTGCAAAAAAGGCCGATGTCACCACATCAGTTTTGATCACGGATGTTTCCTAGCAGTCCACGTTGATTCACTTCATGTTAGGAAGTTTTCTAAAGCAGCACACAGATGTTTTTCCCAATCAGCTGGTTCAGTTATTGGGGAATACTTCCATCCTGCACATGTACAGCCTTGTAAATATAAACAGGGTATGAAGCCTCTTTGCTTCAGAGCCAGTGAAGTCATTATTAGCTGTGAGTGCACAGGTATCACTGTGATTTCACATGTTTCTTCTTACTGGTGGACTTTAAATCAGCATTTGTATCAATGTAAAGAAAGATAAGGATTAAAGAAGATGAAATTTCAATATTTTCTTGGGGTTTTTCTTTTTGCGTCACTGATTGCTATTTTATAATTGAATTGCATTATAAATTTTGCATTCAAAATGTTCAGGCTGAGACACGAGCACTGCACTGCCTATTTCAATGGCAATTTGTATTTCTATCTCACACAGGTCTCAAATTCAGAATTTTTATCACACTAGACATTTTTATATTAGAAGCTCCCACTCCAAATTCTAATCTCTTTTCTGATTCAGAATAATGCCTATAGGAATTCTGTAATGTTTTTATATTACTGCAATTTGTTCTCAGAAGGTCTCAAATCTTGTTTAAAAATGCAAGAATTGTGATTATATAAACAAATAAAGTCAGCATCCTATACATGGCCAAACATAAGCAGTAATCCACCTAACCTTTAAGGCTTTCACATTATCTCTTGGGTGTAGAAATTTTGAAAGCTAACTATTCTACAAAAAAGTCCTTATGCCTGGAAATTGCCCATGGTTTTTGGCAGAATGTGAATGAGATGATTCTGTGAGGAGCTGAACTCAATGAGTTTATGGGTTCCTCCCAAATCGAGATATTCTCTTGTTCTGTGCTAGCAGCAATATGGAAATATCTGCCTTGAAGTGTAAAAAGCTTTGTGGGCTTTCTTTTGAAATAATGCAGTATCATCTCACTGCTCATATTTAAGTCTTGCATCAATTATTAGAATAATCTTAAAAGGAGCCACCTTCCACCTGAGAATGCAAAAGGAAGAGAAATAACGAGTGTGCTGCCTCTCTGCTGCAAGCCTACGCAAAAACAAACCTGGCCTGACAGGCAGGAGAGTGCTGAGCATTCTTTACTTCTCTGGAAATAACAGATGCTTCACTGTCTGTTCATTTTAGAAAATAATCCATTCAGCTCATATATCAAGGGCTGAAATGTATTTAGAATAGTGGTAACAAAATCAGTCCCCTGCCATGAGGTCACTCTTTGGTGAGTCACCATCGAGTCCCAGAGACGTCATCCTGCGCTTCCCAACAGGTAATTATTGCAAGCAGGAAAGGGGACCAGTGGAATTGTAATTATCAGTGTTGGTGCATATATTGAGGGGGTTTTAAACTTATTTTGAGAGCTACTGAAGTGTATGAACTAAGATCACTAACTAAGTGGCATTGATAGTGATGTGCCAGAAGCATAACTGACTTTTTTCAAGTGTTTTTTACTTCATTATTCCCCAGTTACTGTGACTCAAGGTGAGTTTGTTTCCTGAGAACAGCTGATTTCCTGCATTTCTGACATTCAAGCCAACTGAGAGCCACAAGAATGTGAGTTTATAACTGGCTGTTAGAGATTTAATGCACAAAAAAGCCAAAATATTTACAGATGCTAAAGCTCTTGGTCCTTCCAACACATCTGTGTGGCTATTGAGGGTATACAACATTATTCATTTGTTAATTTAGGACTTAGGTTCATATCATACTGTATATTTTACAACCAGCCTCCATGTAGGATGTAATTTCATTCACTTGTTAATTAACTAACAAATATTTGCCTAGTCTTATCAACTCTACTAAATGAGAGGAAAATAAGACAACAGACTGATTAATTCATATGCTTTGTGTCAGAAAGGAGACATTTCCAATGCAAGAAACCAAGTCCAAGACTGAGAGTATCCAGTCTGAACACTACATGATGCAGAAACCTGCAGCAGGTTTTTCACATGCTGTGCTTTAATATGTACAAAATGCTCTTGGAAGGAAGAAAATAATTAGGTGTGTCCTTGACAAAGAGCTGTCTCCAACAAGAGGTTCAGACTACTGCTTACTTGGAACGATCAGGCACATTTCAGACTAGTACACAGTACTTTGGACAAGGATCCTTCAGGAGGATTTTCAATAAATATTGAAGTGCTTAGAAATGATGTTTTGCAGGATATAAAATAGACAAGTACTCGCTGTAAGATTAGAATGCACAGGAGACTCAGGTAATTTTTGCTCATTGATGTTGTCATTGGTAGCAGTTACTGAGCTTCCGTACCTGGTACAGAACATAAGGAAAAGCACATCTTGGGAAAGACTCATGAGAGATTTTCTTCAGATTCTCAGAAATTCAGTTGCCCTTGATCCTGGGCAGTGGAGTGGTTTGTCTAGCAGAGGCACAGGAGGCTGAGGCTCACCTTGAGTTTTACAGCACAAAAGTATGGCCAGAGCTGTCTTTGAGACCCAAGTCAGAATGACTCCACCAAGTAAGCAGCGTTCATTTTTCTAAAATTTAGTTAGCAAAACTGCCAATCCTGGCACCAAACCAGAATGATCCTCTTCCATCCAGGGTTCTCCTTTCAACACATTGCCAACATAAGCATTTAAATATCTCCTTTATCCTTTGTTGTCCTGCTGTTAATAGAAGGTGAGTAAATGACCTCTGATTGTGAACTAAACCAGAGAGAGAAAATAAAATTGCTTCAAATCATTATACCTTCCATTGAACCCCTTTTCCTCCTTTTGTCTACTGTGTTTTGACCTACTACCAGATGCTTTAAGAATACTTTTCAATAGATACTTAGTAGAGTGGGCTATCAATCTTTAATTATATCAGAAGGAGACGTCAAGGAAAGAATCAAAAGAAATGGTCAGAGGTGAAAGGCTAGAAAAGCAATGAACTTTAAATTGACAGGTAGAATTGTCAGAGAACTATGTCAGACCAGATTAAATATTCACAGGGCAGAAAAAATTCCCAGTAGATGACAGAGGATTATGCATCCACTTGCCATAGCTGCAGTAATTCAGCTTTTTAATAGAGCTTGATAACAAAAGTATGCCTCTGCTCTAAAATCTTTCTCTGGCATTGAAATAATTTACCCTGAATTTTCCACCTGTACATACAATGACACCTTCTCATTGCATACAACTTCCCACCTAAAACTTGGGAAAAGTTAACCCCCTAGCAGCTGGCTGTCTATTGGTGTTCTCTTACCTTCTTAAATCTTAAAAAGAAATCTGGTTTACACCCTTTCTTCTATTGAATTATTAAAATTATGCTAATTACATGTTAACTGCATGAATTATTCACATGATTTTTTTAAGTCAGTTCTTGAAATGTTTTGGTTTTCTAAAACTGTTTTGTTGAACTCTTTGTTCCCAGTTTCTTAGTTGTTTGACAAACACTGAGCATGCAGTTAACAACTAGAAATGGTGTCTCGCAGTTCCCAGTATTCAATAAAACCAAGTGATTCATATAATCAGAGAGAGTTGATATTGCGATTTTACTCAATGATATATTCCTGATGACTTCAGTATAGCTAAAGGCAGAACAGATTAGTAGCCTCTGAAGGTAGCAAGACTTTTTCAAAAGAATTGCCAATTTTTTAACCAAACTGTTCCCTAAGCCGAAACTTGTAGAAAAAGTGTTTCAACAAAATTCACATAATAAATTTTCTAAGTTTTAAAATCATCAAAGCTTTTTATATTGGCATTTAGATTCTATTTCTTGGTTTGAAATTATTTTCATTTTAACATTTTATTTATTAAGTTTGAAAACATAAATATCAGCTTTGAAATGTTTCTCATCAGTTATATCCAGCTAAATGTTTCAGCTGAACCAAACTGACAGTTTAGGGGATACTTTTGCTTGAAATCTTAAAATAATGTGCCTGGATTTGGAAGAGGAGATTTCAAATCTAAAATGCTTATATGCCAGAAAAACATTTCCCTACATATCTCTAGTGGTTAGTGGTCTCTCCAGAGAACAGGAAAATACCAGTAATAAAATAGACAGTGTTTTGAATACAGAAGTAATGACAAATCAGAATGAGCGATGTGACTTTAACTAAGGGTTAGAGAAGCTGATTTATAATTTAAACAGTGGATTCAGCAAGCTCTTTACTTACAAGGAGCAGTTTGGCTATTGTGCCCTTTTCCAAAGGGTGGATAAACAATCTTTGGGTTATGTATATTTTCCTTGCCAGCTGTTCTTTATTTATCATGGTCAGATTTCTTTGCTTGATAAAGAAAAATATACTGGTTCATCCTATAATTCAGATGAAAGCACTAATTATGATGAATCGGCAATGCCTTTAGGGAAAGGAGGACAAAAAATCCCCAGAGGACTGTTTTACAGAATACAATAACAGCTTTCTTACTGCATCTTTCACTGAAGGAAACGAAAACTACAGCTCCCTGAAGCTGGAATATCTGTAATTTCTGTCTGATGGGGAAGTGTTCCAAAGTACTGCAATTACAGATCAGGCATTACCAAGTTTGTTCTCCACAAAATTGTGTTTCAGCCTTTTCTATTGTTTTTCTATTGTTCTAGAATGCTATTATTTCCTTTTACTGTCACTCTTCCATCAATTAGTGCTGGGGAAGAATCTGGCCCTGACCAAGTAGATTTTGTTAGTTCCACTGGAGTGGGGAAAAAGAATCTCCATCAGCAGAATCACCTTGAAATCTTTCATGTCTGTGCCTACCTTCAAGAGTACAAGTCTGCTCACTCAAAACACAATGATCCTTCAATTGTTCTTGTCTCCAGGAGTAAGTTTAGAAGACCTTGTTGAGCAGGTATTGTGCAGTGCTTTGAGATAAAACAGCCCATCTTATCTCTTAGCAGGTGGACTGATGGCTTGGGTCAGGTTTTCTAGGCTAAGGGTGGAAAGTTACCAGGGGCTGCCTTCAGCTGCTGTGCAGAGACAGCTGGAAAAGGGCAGCCACCACCACTAGAAAAGCCTCCACCGCTGTCTGTGCTGGGGTGCTGCAGAGTTGGCATAAAAGAGTTGGTTTTGTTGTTCCTTGTCCTATATGGTGGGCTCCACTGTGTTTGTGAGCTGCCTAGGCAGGTGAATCAGCTGTGTGGCACCAGATCACAGACCAGCTCTGAGATGTCGTTTGGTACAGCTCAGTGATTTCCTTCTGCTCTGTGTATGTGTCTGCTATGGAGCTTTAATATGGTTAAGAATTAGTCCTCAAATTTGGTGCTTTCAGTATCCCATCTGTCAAAAGGTTTGTAAACTCCTTTGTGTTTTGTCAGTGACGCTTTTACCACAGGATCTGTTAATTGTCACAGAGAGTACCTGACTTCTCTGCTTACTTGACTCCTTCTGTGAATGAGTCAGAAATAAGCTTGTTAAATTCCATCTGGCTCTATGAGTAGATGAGTATAGATTTATCTGTGCACAGAATATATTTGGTTGACGCAATAATCAAAGGTAACATAAAATTTGTTTGCTTAACCAAAGAGATGTCCAGTCTTCTGAAAATCATGGCTAACATCAGCAATTTCTTGAATGAGATACTCTTGTGTTTGAAAGGATAAATGGAGTATCATCCAGCACAGAGAAATTGTGTCTGGTTTGCCACTGAAATTTCTGACTAAAATCACAATAGAAGCTCAAGTGAAACATTCCCAGGATTTATCCAAAAAAGCAGATGTGACTGTCAGGATAACTAGGGTATTTGGCTCCATTCTCCTTATAATGCCAAAAAAATGAGGTTTAAACCCCTGTCTATTGCATCATTCAATTGCTCTATTTCAATGTAGCATATTCCATTTCAAAACAGAACTTTGGCTTCACATAGGTCTGATTATTACAATCTCTATGAGACAAAGTTTCAAAAGATCAAAAGTGCCCTGTCTAATTTTAAACTTATATTTATGCTTTGAAATAATTTCTTTTCCCTGTGGCATGCCAAAGGAGGTATGTGGCTACATACAATCCTGTCCAGGTGCTTAGTTTGATGTTTAAATCAACAGGCCAAGAGTTCACACCTGTAAAAGTGCAAACTGTAGGAGATCAAGTCTTAGATAATCAAGGAAATTGCTCTCTATGTTCTCATCTGTTAATAAACACTCTATTTTCTCTGCAAAGCAGATAAGTGGCAAAGAAAAATAGTCCTGTGCTATGGATTCAGAGCTGGTTTACAGTCCTCAGAACTTGCTGTAGGGAAGATCTCTGTCAGATTCAAACAGTGCTGGAATTCGAGAGGCAAAAAAACTAATTTCTGATCTCTGCATGCTCTCTCTATAGTCTCAATAGTCAAATTCAACTCAGTGTAATTTGATTTGCAATTTTTCTGAGCAGGAAGTCATGAAGTACTTACAGTGTGACCAGATATGTATTAATCTACAACTGAGAATTTTTATTTTTACTCCAGAACTTTCATTAAAAGGCCAAAGAATTTCTTCTACAAACTGATTTAATTCAACAAAGGATGGAATCTATGCCATGCTTAATTTAATAATGAAAATGTATTTGTTAAGTTCAGAGAAAGTAGTTATGTGCTTAAAAATATGTGGCTGTTCAAATATGTTGTTTTTCAAGGCTTGCATATGTAATACTTACCTTAGTTTTCTTCAAATGGCCAAACTTGTAATAACAACATCGGTCTGGAGTTATCCTTAGCACTCAGGCATCTGCTCAGACTTCAGATTGCAGAAATTCTTCACTCACTCTAAAATAATAACGCTAACAATTGCAGCCTCATTGTTCCTTGACAGAAGCCCTTTGAAAATCTTGTGATGAAGAACTCTTTTATCTCAACAAAAACATAATGCTCAGGTCCCCTGCTCTTCACTCCAGGATGCTTTAGGAAGAATCTAGTCTTGTCCAATTGCAGTATTGTTGACGAATGAAAGCAGTGAAAGCTTTTTTTTGTGCTTCATAATGATTTTAAAAGCAACACAAAAAAATTTGTCCATATAGGACAAACCTTCCCAACTGATCCTTGCCATTATATCTCTTCAGATCTGTAGAACTTGTCTAATAGAGAATAGAAGATTGTTTCTACGTAAATCCAGAGTTCTGTTTGAAGTTGGACACACAGAACTGAAATAGAAAAGGCTTAAAATATTTTTCATAGCCTGGTTTGGTCTCATCCAGGTTTTAGGTATAAAATAGAAACACACTTTCTAAGGAGAAAATTTTAAGCACTGCACACTTGCTAACAGTGTGCTGGGGCATTGCATTAGCCTCAAAGGACAGAGAAAAGAGAAAGAGTTTGTGGAGTAATAAAGACCTCCTTTTCTAGGAGTTGGATTCTCTGTCCATGCACAGCGTCAGCTGGGCCTGATTTTCCTTCCTTTGTGATATCCTTAGCAACCACTGTCTTAGAGTGATCCACGTAAGAATAGAATAAATGACTGAATCAAGCATAGAGTTCACTTCTCTCACCATCAGAGGAGGAAAATACAGATATTCACTGCCACAAGCACCAATTTCCTGCACTCTTAAGTTACAGTTCAAGTGGGAAGTAGCTGATAGAGCTTGGAACATACTCATTAGTATCAAAGTCCAGACTTGAACATTTCCATGCTGCTTTTGTCCCAAAGATTATTTGGCTGCACACTGTCTTTTAATTTCCTTCTCATTTTCTTTCTTTTGACTTGATTTCTCCTTTTACTCGTGTTCTTCTATTACTCCTTCCTTTTATTGTCTCTTCCACCCCCTCTTTTTTTTTTTTTCACTAAAACTTAAAAAAGCTTGCTCTCAGCTTCTTTCAGGCAATCTGAGATTGTTTTGTGCAGTATAATCTCTGTCCTTCACATTCTTCCTGCAAATCCTAAAGTACCTGGAGCTCCTAACTCCATGGAGAACTCCACAGAACAAGCCCAGTCAGTATTCTTCTTTCCCCTCTTGTTCTGTGAGCCAGGCCATGCCATAATATTTACCTTTGATTTCAACAAGAGCCTGTTTGGATGCTGAAAAGCTCTAATGACAGTGAGGAGTCGGGAAAAGTCTTTACCAATTAAGGTTTATTTGTACACATGGGCCCTGAAAACCATATGGACAAACGTTGTTCTACTTGAAAGCATCAGAAAGCACAAAAAAGGCTTTCACTAATCAATAATACTGTAGTTGGGCAATGCTAGATTCTTCTTAAGGCATCCTGAGGTTAACAGGATGGGAACACTGAGTTTTTGTTGAGATAAAAAGAGTCCTTCCTGACAAGATTTTCAAAGGGTCTCTGACAAGGAACAGTGAGGCTGCCAGCATTAGTGTTATTATTTTAACATGAGCTAGGGACTTGTGAAGTCTGAGCAGATGCCTGACTGCTATGGTTGAAAAAGGTTCCATTAAGCATTTGTAACACTAATGTGGTATTAAATTATATAACATTATGCAAGAATTAAATAGTTGAAAAATTATTTCCGTGGAAAAAAATAATTTGACTGTTTGATGTTTGTCTGTACATGCAGCAAAATTGGATAGTGTTATAAACTGAAAAAATGAATTTAACATCAGTTTTATGGGGGGAGAGTAATTCTAAGGCAAAATCCTAGTAGAAGAAAGAAATAGCCATTTCACGTAGGCTCTGGTCCTACAGATGTTCAAATGACTATTTAAATAAAATCTGATAATCTTGCTGAAAAAATGCAGAAATTCTCCTTATGGCTTCTGAAAAAATTTTACAGGGCCTTTGTCTTCATATTTCTTTCATTTAAGCTTTATAGATGTGTTTTCTCCATGCCCTTCTAAACTTTCTAGACAGATGAAATTAGCTGTGTTTGACTGTGGTGATTGGAACATGCACATTCTGCCTGGTCAGAAGATATCTGTTTCGCCCCTCTTCCTAGCACATACATTAAATCAATGATGCACTTTTTGCTGTTTATTTTATTCAGTTTGCAATCAAATTATGACAACAGATTTGTAGATATCAGGGAGATCCCAGCTAGGATATTCACATTATTCTGACCTTTTGTCCTAGACGAACTGACTTCCTTTAGGGTTACCAACAACTAACAATTGAATTGGGGAAGAAACAAGTGCTGAAGATTTCTTCTTTCTTAGAAAACTCAAACTGAATTTGGTCGGAGAAAAGTATTATATTACTTTGACCATGTTATCTTGCTGGTTTCTACATTCTTGGATGGTGAATGCAGATTCAACTGGTCATAACTTCCTTTCCCCATATCCTCTGTTCTGGAATGTGAAAAGACAAAGTCCAGCCCTAATTCTCAATTAAGATGCAATTGGCATGCTGGGATTTTTGAAAGTCATAATTCATCTTTCTTCTTCAGGATGATTTTCCTTACAAGTTCCGTAACATGGGGTCTTATTTCTTCAACAGAGACAGTAGAGTCCCAAACCTTTACTGCTTTCCCATTGGGGTCCACCAGGTATTTCCAGAAGTTCCAGGTTGGTTCTTCTCCTGTAGAGTCTACAGGGGGAAAAAAAATAAAAAAATTAAATATTAGAAAACCACATTAGCCAATTCCTGACATTTCTTCATGTCAATTTGATGATTAACCTCACAGAGGAAGAAGGAATGTAAAATTAAGAGGAAATTCAGACTGAATAAGATTAATTTTCTGACAGATATCTTTAACTAGACAGTAGTCCCTTGGAGACTAATGGAAACAGGGAAGCTTGAGCCCAGAGAAAGCACAATAATCAGTGTTGAAGTGTGTGAGGGCATGTGTGTGTGAGGCTGTGCTATAGAGATATACCTGATACAGCTGAACACTGACAGGAAATGGAATTTGGCATGACAATATAGCTGTACCAGGACTGATTACTTGCTTAGCCAGAATTTTCTCTCCAAACGCACCCAGCGTGATGTGCTTCAGAAAATTGTTTCAAGAAATGCTACATGAAAATAACAAAGTAATTGTTGCTGGTTTCCACCTAATTCTTATCTACTACAGTTTTTCTCTTCCTGATCGCATACCCTTTTACATGAGTCACACTCTTACCCTTTACTCTTCTGCTATGTGACTAACAAAATTTCCAGGACTTTCAAACAGACCAGGAACATCATCCCCCTAAAAGCACATGTACAGACGCTACAAACAAATTAGCTTTTTTCCCCCCCACCTTTTATGCCTTGGGCAAACCTCGCAAGGAATCAGAAGTTATTTCAATGTATCACTAAGACACAGCCGGACCTACTCTTTTAGCTATGCTGTCATTGTGCTGAATAAAGACACAGCCTCCCCCTGCGGGCAGGCGAGCAGGGAAACACAAGCTTTGCAAGTTTCCTGGGACATGTCTGCAGGAACAACTCTCCTGGGCAAAACAGAGACGGAAGGATGTGAAGAGGATTACAGGGAAGCCTGGCTAGCAGGGTGATCCATTACAGACACCCGGAATGAGATGAGCTTGAGGCAGTCAAAAATAATATCCACACTCCTTTAAATTCAGTGGGATTTGGGAGAACCCTGTGGTGCCGCAGAGAAGCAGCAGGGATATGGTCCTTGCAGAATGCAGGTGATACTGTGTCACACTGGGCTTTATTATTTCATTGCTGAAAGACATTTCCTTCACATTGGGTTAAGGCTGACATTTTAATAGAGCATTTAAACGGTATTTAGGGCATTTGTTCAGTGCAAGAAAAGTAGTGCCTTGATAAGGAATATCCTGCCTTGCTGGCTGGTAAGAACCAGCAAAACCTCTTCAGTGTCAGTGCTGGCTATAAAGCAGATTGGAACAGGAGGAACTGCACAGTATGGCTGTTCCAGCGCTTGGGGAGGAACGAGGAAGGGAGTAATCAAGGACATTGTGTAGTGCCTTTCACTTTTTGATTGTTGAAGTAAATTATGAGGTGCTTCACTTCTACTGACCCTACAGCTCTTGAGATGAATCTTATAAATCCAACCTGCAGCACATACGTCACAGGAGGAGCACTCAGGAGGCTGCAGAGTGGAAGAGGCAAGGTCAGGGACTTGTATGCATAGAGTATTTCAAGGCCTGCATTCCATGTATAGATTTATTGGACCAGCTTTAACAGCACGTCTGCTATTGATGTGTCTTCATCTCTGGAGATCTTTTGGAAGTTAAGACAAAGGTGACAAAGAGAAATCGTGCCTTTTGCAGGAGGAGGGACTGCATGATTTCCAACCTCTTCAGCCTGACAACTCTGTGAGCACAGTCAGAGATCTCTGTGTTCTGTTGGGTGGTATTTTGTGTCAGAGGACTTCTGTGCAGGAGAAACAACCCTCTAGCATTGCAGGTCACTCACCAATTAAGTACTTGAAGGCAGGGATTGCACCGGCTCCACTGACTGTGATTTTGCTGAACATGGGGAAGGAGGCACCATAAGTCTTTCGTGCAAAACTCTCGATTTCTTTGTTGGTGTCTGGTTCTTGCTGCCCAAACTGATTGCAGGGGAATGCCAGCACATTGAAATGGTAGGGGCCCAGGTCTCTCTGCAGCTGCTGTAAGGCCTTGTAGTGGCTGTCTGTGTACCCACACTCACTGGCAACGTTGACAACTAGAGACACCTGAAGAACAAGAGAGCATGTTTAAAAACATGTTGCACACAGAAGTTTTCCAACATGTAGACTGGAATGCAGACTATTAAAAAACCCCATATGTCTAGGGAACTGTGACTGAGCACGTATTTGAAACTACATTGAGCTCTGTTCACAAAAGGAAGATTTAATATTTTTTTAATGTATTCCTCTTTGGCAAGCATTAAGATAATCAACCAACTGCTAGGCAATCTTAATCTTCAATTTACTGAGAATCTGTGTTTTTCCATGCTGCCTTTTGGACAGTTTGTAAGCATAATTAAGAGGTGACCATCCAGCTAAGATATACCAAGATGCATGAAAGAAACTTGCAAACCTATGTAATTTTTGTTGTTTATTTATCTGTTGTGAAGTGTCTGCTCTGCAGCATGTTTCCTTGCTCAAAATTTAATGCCCCTGCAGAAGTGGCTGATCCATTTATCATTACTAGTGTGGATGTCTTGACCTGGAAGTTAATGGAAGCAATTACAGGATTTGGGGTTTGTCTGTGCAGTGTGGGCTGTAAAAAATCCCATCACTTCTAGAGTAAATCTACTCAGTCGTGACAAAATGACAACAGGTTTTACACAAAGGTTTACTGCCTCAGTTAGAGATTCCAAGAGGTGAAGGCTGCCCACTGTCCTTTGCAGTCATTCCTGCAGTGGATCACGTTGAATGCTGTGTATGTTGTCAGTCAGATCTGAGCAGATGTGTCTGCCAGCACAGATCCAGCTGGAGGAAGCTGTCACAGACAGGTGAGCACTACAGGAACAAGAGAATTTATTGGGGATATTAAGTGACCTAACCCTGAACTAACATATATCAGTGTTTCTCAAAGCCTTGAAGTATTTTTCATTGGTTTTTTGAGATATTTTATCCTTAAATAACTTCTAGAATTTTAGACTTATAGTTTTGTTATTCTCGCAAATTTGGTGTTAGTTGCTGCTCATTCTACATAAATTGAGTCCATTCTAATACTTTTATACAAAAGTATTTAAGGAAATAGGATGTGTGAAATAAATTCTATTTAGTGAAAAATAAGTGACAACATGTGTGTAGTGCTTTTAAAGCCAGAAAACTAACTGGCATATAAAGGCACATATCTGGGTAATATATGGGATCATAAAATGAAATGTGTAGAAGGGGTAGGAATGAGCAAAGAAAAAGCTAAAGGGATGTTGGTGTTTGTAATTTCTTACATTGAACATTAGCACTTACTTTGTGTATTTTCTACTTTGCATAACTGTATGGCTATCATAGAATCATAGAATATCCTGAGTTGGAAGGACCTATGAGAATCATCAAAGTCCAGCTACTGAATTTAAAGTGGATTTGGAGTGATACTGTTTTCCCTGGAAGACAGGAAATCTATCAAAGCTCAACTTGGTGTAATCTTCTTTGTGGTGCAGTGTGTCAACAGGATACAATCTAAACAGCCCCTGTGCACTTGTATATGAACTATCACCTGCAGCCATCTCACCTCCAAATCGTCACTTTCATTCAGACAACACTTACAAGCTCTGCCTGAAATTTTAAATTCAGTCTCCTAAAACATCCAAAGTTATGGTACATAATTAGATTTTTTTTTTTTTTTCAGAGAAGAGGTAATAATTTTTTGATGCATTCCTGTTGCAGACTCAGTATTCGAAACAGAATTTGTATGTTAGACATAAAAAATAACTATTGGCAGTTCTGTTCTTTTCACATAATCTGATTTATCAAGCATAGTGATAACTGTAGTTTAATATGAAATAAAGATAAATTGTATGACTAAGAGCTGAAGTCACTAGTAGTTCTTCCATATGAAATTTTAGAAGTTTTTTAAAATATAATTTATGCCTTGGAATTTTCATGATGCAGAAGAATTCATACACCTTACTGAGTCCACCTCTATTGGTTCCTTCTTTCAGATAGAACGGTAATGTAAGAATTTGTCATTGGAGGTTTGGGGGAAAAAAGGTTGTGTAGGCATTGTTTTCATGTTAAAACAGATATGAAAGATGAATTGCAAGCTTTTATAACTTTTACTTGATTTTTAGTAAAGAGAATGCTTGAAAGTATCCACTCAAAAAGAAATAACTATTTTCATTTACGGCTGCTTAAAACCAGTGGTTACTAGGCATGGTGGTGAAAGTCTTGAGAGCTCATAGTGACAATAGTGCAAACTTCCAAAAGTATTCCCCCCAAACAAATGGAAACTACACTCAGCATTTCTTGCATGGCAGACACATCATGCTTCTCTTTTTTTCCTTAAAAAAATGCATTCTCTGTAACTGAATTCTCCATTACTGAACTCCATAATTTAATAGTGCAAACCTCTTAACAGTGTAACTAACATATGTGATGAAAACTTGTGTGATCTATTAGTATTTCTCGATGAATGTTTAAAATGATTCTTTAAAAATCCTTCCTGAGTTATATTTCAGGTGTCTGGTATTAGAAGTGATTTCATATGCTGATTTTTTTTTTTTTTTTTTTTTTTTTTTTTTGTCTCTAGTTTATTTTTAATAAATAACAGTCATTCTTTTTTGTTTATTTGTTTGCTCTCATGTAGAGGCTGTACGTTGACTTCTTACAACTATTAATGATTAAAATTAAGTTCCATATGCCTGAGAGTGCAAGTCAAGCACACCACCTAGTGTGCAGTGCAAACAGTTCAATGGACCTCACAAAAACGATTTCATTTCAGCTGAACTCTTTATCAGCTGCTGCCTGACCTCTTAAAACCATCATTCCCTTTGCTTAGAAAACCCATGCATTCTAATAGTGAACTCATTTATTTAACACTGCAAAAACGCTTCTTGCTTTACTTAATGTTCACACTAGAGTGCGCCCTTTAGGGAAAAAATCCTGGGACAGATTCAGGAATCTGTCTCAGCTTCAAGTAATCCTTTGTGAATCTGTCAGCAGAGACAGCAGATTCTTGGGGTTTCAGACCCAGAAATTCTTAATTGGCTCCGTGTGACCGATGGAAGAACCAGCCACAAGTGTCAGATGGCACAAGTCACCAAGCTGTCACCTCCATGGAACAAACAGCAATATTTGTGCAGGAATTCAGTGGCTGTGCATTTATCCACACTCAGCAATGCCACACTCCGGTGTTGCAGCGAGCCCGGGTCCAAAGTGCCCAGCAATACTTTCAATAACAATATTCAGTTAAAAATAATACTTCAATTGTTATAGTGCCTAATGATTTTCCACAATTATAGTACCTATGGTTCAAGATTTCCAAAGGCATTGCACTGACACTGCTTAATTCCACCCCAGCACACTGTGCTCAGCTGGGTGGTGGATTGGTACCATTACATCAAGACAGGCACAAACACAGAAGGGAACAGTTGATGTTTGGGAGTTCTGACTCCCAAATGGGTACTATTTTTGGTAAGAACGCTGCCTCTTACAGCATATCAGATACAGATCATATAATAAAAGATAAGAATATTGAATTAGATTAGATTAGATCTAAAACTAATCTTGTTTAGATCCTCTTGATTCTTGTCCAACCATAATTATTGTCTTTCATCTTTAATGTAGACGAGTGATGGGTCAATATTTTATGGTAGTGTGGAAAAACCACTGAAGGATAGCCTCCACAACACAGTGAACCCGACAATTTTTGATCTATTTTAGTTCTGAACTCTCTTCTCAGTGGTAATACTCCTCCCTTTCTTCACTATATAACAGAAGGTAATTGTGGTTCGTATCAAGATACACTCGAACAAGAAAGTGAATTAATATCAATCAGTCTTTTTTTTTTTTTTTCTTGCTATGAAAAAATTGTTTCAATGATGTGAATAGACACAAGTTTATATTAATAATGATTTATTGAAAAATGATCCTGTCAGTCAGGAATTGCACTGATTGTTTATACTTCGCACGACTCTTCTGGTTTTAGAATTAGCTGACTTCATTAATTTTTTTTTAGAGTCTGGAAGCCTTTGTATTTTTTTAATTCCTAGTAAGTTTCTTGACTACAAATTAAGTAGTTATTTAAATAAATTAGCTGAGTGACTGAATTGAAGAAAATGTCTTCTCTACATCTGCCAGAAAGCTTAAGGCTGGTAAAAGCTGTTTTAGCAATTAACAGACTATTGTTCCTGCAGCTAACTAGTGACTCACTTTCCTTAAAACACCACCAGCACACACATAGTAGTTTAATAATATTTGCTTTCTTTTAATAGCTTTAAAATATTATGATAAACCTACTTCTTTACATTACTTATCTAACTGCAGATTTAAGCAAGTTTATTTTAAGAAATAAATGGGAGTTTTAATTAACCTTTTTCTATCTTGATACTGAGTTCTGACAATGTAATGACAGAAAGGGATGTGTTTTGTTGCTGTAATTTGCATTCAGAGATCCTATTAATGTTCAGGCTACCGGCTCTTTGCTGATGTGTGTGCACAATTTTAAAGAAAATCTATCTTTTATTCCATACAGCAGCTGAATGTCACTTTTTTGGAATAAACTATTCCTTGTGGCCTAGCAGAGATCAAAGAATACCATTCATCAATGCTATTATCTTTCCCAGATACAGCTCTAGAGCTCCCCTTCATGAAACCAGCCCTACCTGGAGGGTGGCCTGGAACCACAGCACGCACCCCGAACCTGCCTGTTCATGGGATTCCAGATCAGGCTCTGCAGCTTGTTCCAGAGGGGATGAACTCCCCCAGCTCTCTGGCTGGAAGGAATCCTTCCAAGTTCCCCCTTAACTCCTTTCCATGGGGATTCTGGCCCTGAGATAGAGAAGCTGCGGGTGGTATTTGCTTATTCAGATTAGCAGATGACGTGCAGACAAAACATGCCCCAGTAACAGAATTTATTGACAGAGCCTTTGGATGTAGCTCATTAAAAAGCACAAATATTGCTCAATATTAAACAGCTTCCATGTTTTTCTCCAACATAGATATTTGAGAGAGCATGGGACCAGATCTGCTGTATTTCAGTTGTGAAAGGAGGCACATGAGGCTTTGACCAGATAGGATTTAAACCTCTCATTTGGTCCAAATCCACAAGTATTCCTTTTTGCTGAGCTCAAGAAAATGTGTGTCTCCCTTCTCCTGTCAGGTTCTCTGTCTTCCTGACAATATTTTAGTGACCTGCTGCTGTGGACCAGTGAGCTCAGACATCTGAGGAGGGGGAAAAGGAAGGGGTAAATACAAAGCTGGAGAAAATGGGTGAAAACAAGAAGTGGTGCTGCCTTTTTGGGGTAGCAGTGAAACTACTGCACTGCCTGAATGTACCACAGATATGTCACTTGAATGCTAAGAGTGGCACTTGTGGGATTTATGTTGATTTTAACTTCTATAATTTGTGAAAGGGGCTATAAAAGGTTACAGTATTAAAATAATGAGTGTGCTAAGTTTTCTTATCACTCTTCCATAGGTACTGGCCATCTTTTCTAGATGATCAAACCACTAAAATAAATGAAACTGAATGGAATGGAGTGGAATGGAATGGAATGGAATGGAATGGAATGGAATGGAATGGAATGGAATGGAATAAAATAAAATAAAATAAAATAAAATCAGATTATAATCAGGGACATGGTTTTATAATGGTACGGAAAACTCTGCCTAAAAATACTTAGTGTAATATGTAACTAGAAGACACCGTAAAAACGTATGTATCTACGTGTCCGCCTTCATATTGCTACCACACTAAAAGGCCAGAGAGGAATTTGCATGATGTTACAATTTCACTACACTCTGATACTTTGTAATGTCTCATGTTTTTACTAACTACGGCGAAATGTTAACCCCATTAGCCACGGATCAAATCCCTTTTTTCTTTTTTGTTTTAATGTAGATCATTAAAAAGGAATGGGATGTAGGCAAGAATAACACGCAAGAAGTCATGCGGTTAAAAGGCAGAAATAAACTCCAAAAGTAAGTTGCACAAAGACGCGAACTTCCTGAGCTTCCGATGGACTAGGCAGGATCCAGAGCGATCCATGCCGCTGCGAGAACGGCAGGAGGGCAGCGTTCCCTGCCTGCCACGTCTACAGGCGGCCGCGGCGGGAGAAAACGCGGACACACACGGGGGTTAGACTGCAAACGCTTTATTGAAGAGGAGCCCGTGTTAGCCAGCCGTGTTCGCCAAAGGGCAGAGCCACAGAGCGAGCAGCCCAGGTGCCCGGCCTCCCGGCGCTGTCCCCCGCGCTCGCTCCGCGGACATGCAAGGGCTGCCCGACCGTGAGCCCGAGCGGCAGCCGCCCCTCCCCGCCGCACTTACCGAGCCCCTGTACTTCTCCAGAGACACAAGCTTGCCCCTGATGTTTACAACTTTGAAAGTGTAAAAATCGGGCTCCTTCTGCCGCGTAGCGGAAAAGGCTAAGAGCAGGAGCGCTGCAATTGCGAGGAACATGGCTAGAGGGACGAGGAGGACTTTGGGGAAGGAGGAGGCAGGCTGGTGCTCCACACTGCCCTCCGGGTCCAGCATGCTGCACGGCCGCCGCGCTCTGCCCGGCCCCGGCCCGGCCGCGCTGCCGCAAACGCCTCGCTGCCGCAAACGGCCTTTTGCGGCACCCGGCGGGGCCGGCTCCCCGGAGGATGCACACGCTCCCAAACACAGCGATCGCGGTGCGGGCCGTGCGCTGAACGGTTATGGGCTCAGCCTGGGGGATGCCGGTGGCAGAACGGCAGAATGTTCTGGGTTGGAAGGCACCCGCGAGGATCACTGAGTCCAGCTGTTAAGTGAATAGCCCTTACAGGGGTCAAAGCGATGGCCTTGGTGTTATTAAAGATCCCGCTTTAACTATGTCGTTGTGATTTTTGATGGACTTACAAAGGCCCTTTATTTTGTGTACTGACTATACGGTGACTACGGTGTAATGTCAAAGGACAGCAGTGGCTTGGTTGCTACTGGTTACTGAGGCGAGTGCTCCGAACAAGAGTCACAGCTCACAGTCAGCAAAACCAGAATCACCAACACACCACATAGAACAGCCACATCAGCCAGGCCTGCAGGAAATTCAGCTCTGCACGCACCTGGCTGGTGAGAAGCGAGTGGGCAGACCACTGGTCTCACTGTGCGAGATGGGAGAAACCACACTACTGGAGGCTTTTCCAGCAAGAAAGAGCCAGAAAGCATCAGGACCTGAGCTCGGTATCAAAGCGTTCAGACATTCAGAGCCAAAACACTGCCTCAGTGCACTGATGTCATTCTTGGGTTGTCTGCAAAAAAATGCCATTTGTACAGCTTGCTACTCTGCCTGCTGGAAGAAAAGGATTTGTACTTAAAAAGTAACAACAGAAAGCTTTTGATGGTCATTGATTTTTTTCTTGGACCAAGAAACTGGTCAGCCGTGGATGGCTGTGATTCTGATAGTTCTTGGCAAAGAAAAAGAAAAGGCAGTGATTTACAGAAAACAATTAAGAGTGGCTCCAAGGCATATTGGAAATTTATCTTTTGAAGAGAAAATTACATTTTGTAATTTCACTTTGTGTTTGATTTTTTTTTTTTTTTTAACCCCTGGATTTTGGTAGATCTTTGACATTTTGATTAAATTTGCTTAGGTAATTCAAGCATGACTGGCATTACTGTAAGGGAAGAAGCCATATATAGCTAGTTGAAAAACTTATTTACGGTTTTTAAGCATTTCAGATTTTCAACATTCTTTATGTATTTCAGTTTAAGTAGACACCCAACATCAAGAAATCATGTAATATGCTACAAAAATATATAGGTGGATAGATGGAGAATCTTCTGCCATGCTATTTTCCTGGACGCTTTCCTGGCTGTAGTATTGATGTATCAATACTATTGGTAGTGTTGACCAACATGACACTCAAGTATGATTTCCTCATTTTAAAAGTAGATTATCTAAGAAGCTTTTAGAGTTTCTTCAGATGCAGCTGGAGAAAGAGAACAGGGCTTTATTATGGTATGTCCATTTAAAAAGATTTTTAATACTTAGTAAATTCTAAAAATGATCTTAAAAATCATTCAATTGATGATCAGCATAAGCATTTCTCATCAGAAAATTAAAAACAAATCTGCAATATATATTTACACTTTTGAAGAATAATATTTTAGTTGCTTGGGTATAGAACTAAAAATGAGGCATCATACTGCAACATAAGAAGCAATTTTTGCTCTAGGAAGGGATTTTATAAAATCTACTTCCTACAGCTTTATGATTATCATCTCTGATTCTAGATAAAACTTAGTGTCTTTCAGAGTCATATTTTCTCCTACAAATTGAGCCCAGAATCTGAAAGTTTTTGATCACAGGCACCGAATTGGGAATTCTTTAAGTAATGGCCCGCTGGCAGTAGAACTCGGCTTCCTCTTTTTGCCCCATGTTTCTATATTGCTCCCTGCAATAAAACATTCTTTAACATCAGCAAAAAAAGAGGCTTTGTTCTTGAACACACAGAAAGAGGCCATGTCAAAGACTGTTGGCTTTATACTGGTGCAAATTTTCAGAGCCAAACTGCACTACCAGTTCATATTAAGGTCTGGCCATCTATTTGAAGGAAATATGCCAGTCAGGTTTGCAAACTGGCGTGTGTTTGCTCACTAGCATGTCTCAATGTTGATCTAGGAGGATGGTATCCAGCAGCAAGTATAATCTAGTTACTTCTGCAATTTACTCTTTGGCCTACTAAACCTAATAAAAATCTTTTTCAAATAGATTGGAATAGGCTGGAACCACCAGCCAGTTAACCTCAGCTGCCCTCACGGCAGCACTGCTGTTTCTGTCGCTTCTGCCCAGGACTGGCCCACGTACCTAAAGGTGAATCCCATAAGCAATACCCTGAGCTACCCAGTCCTAATTTTGTAAAGTGTGAACTTCAAGTGAACCAAAAAAACCCCAAACCAGGTTACATCTAAGGATTGTGCTGACTTCACAAATATTCAGAAGTATGTCTTGTCAGTATTTATAGAATCCTGTAGTACAGATTTTGCAACTTTTGTTTGCCTACACAGATTCCCTGAGGTAGTGTTTCCAGCACTACTATTCATATTACTTTTAATACTTTCCTTTGAACCCCTTCTGTAGTTCAACACTGATCTTTTACGTGCCTTATTTTCCTGGAAAGGCCTCCTTAGCCTGGGCTACGAAGTGCCAACACCACCACATTTCACTGCCAAGAAGGGGTAGTACTGGATCACAGAGGGATTTGCCTCAGACAAGCACTTGCCAGTGCCTTTAGGTCACCGTCCAGCCCTGCCAAGAGCCGGCAGGCTGGCTCTTCTCCCCCGAGACCCACGGATCTGCCAGCAGACACGCTGGCCAAGCCACTGTCCCTGGCTGCTGCCGGGGCCAGCTTCATAGCCAAGGTCAGGGAGCCTGGAGTCATTTCCCCGGGTCCCCGAGCCCAGGAGGAAGGGGAGAAGCCCTGGGGAAGCGGGGATCAAGGCCCGGGCCCCAGCGAGCCCCATCCTGCTCCACAGGGCCTGGGCAGCCTCAGCGCTCTCCTGACAGAAGGGCGCAGTGAGGAGGGGCCGGCTTCTTCTGCCGTGCCGGCAGGGAGAGGACCGGAGGAAATGGTTCTACGCTGAACCATTCAGATTAGATACTAAGAAAAAAAACCTGCTCCCCGTTACGGTGGTCAGGCAGTGAACAGGTTGCCCTATGGAGTCACCATCCCTGGAGGTGTTTTAGGAGGCGTCTGGACCTGGCGCTGGGTGCTGTGGTTTTAGCGGCTGTGGGGATACAGCGGCAGCCTGGGTGCACGGTTGGGCTGCGTGATCTTAAAGGTCTCTTCCAACCTTGCTGATTCTATGCGCAACAAGAGGCCTAGGGAGAGAAACAAGGGGAAAAACTAGGATGGCTTTTGGGGGTAATTAAGCAAAAAAAAAAAGCCGCTTATTCCCTCATCCCCGCTTGCCGCTGTGGCACCGGGGGAGGGAGGCCCTGAACGCCGGGGGAGACGGGGAGGGGGGCGCGCCGTGCCCTCAGCAAGGGGGAGGTTCTGAGGCACTGGGGGGGGGGTCTCCCCGGCGCTGCGGGGAGGTGCGGGCACCGTGCCCGGCTCGCTCCCCGCCGCCGCCGCCGCCCCGCAGCGCCGCCGCCCTCGGGGCGCTCCCGCCCGCCTTCGCCCCACAATGCACCGCGCCGCTGACATGGCGGCCGGGCCGGACTGAGCCGCTGCCGTCGGGGCCTGCAGCAGCCGCAGCCGGGCATGGCGGGGGCGCCGCGCCGGCTCCGCTAGCGCCGCACACAGGTACCGGGGCCCGGGGGCTCCCCGCGGCAGGGAGCGGCGGCCCGGGGGGAGGCGGGCTCGGGGGGTCCTGTCCGCGCCGGCGCCCCCCGCCCCAGCCCTGCCCCGCCTCGACGGCCCGCCGCGGCCTCGGGCCCCGCGCCCGGGCGGGGGAAAGCGCCGGGGTCCGCGGCGCGGGGGCCGCCCCAAGGTCAGCGGGAGGCCGGGGGCCCATCCGGCCCGGAGCCGGTGCGTGCGGTTTGTTGTTCGCACGCCCTGTGCAATTAAATAATGCCGGGGGGAGAGACCACCGCAGTTGGCGAGTCCCGCGGGGAAATGCCCCGTGTGCCGGGCTGCCCTCGAGAGCCGTGCCCGCTCCGCCGTGAGAGCTTCTCCTTTCCGTGGATTGCGATCTGCCTGGAGTGACACCCAGGCATCCCTTGGCCGACGTCGTCGTGTTCTTTTGTTGGCTTATTTTGTGTACAAATACAGCTGAACGACTTTGCTTGCTTTTGCAATATGTTGCAATTTGCCAGTTGGCTGAATGTGTCGTATTACCTGAGGCCTCCTGGCTTTTAAGGTTGTTTCTGGGTATATCAAAGGAGGATGAGCTCGTAACACAGAGAGAAACAATATAATCGGATTTAAACTAAGGTAGAGATTAGTACATTAAAATGATAGTTGTATCTAAGTATGGATCTAATAATTTTTTTTATTACCGTGCCACCTCCACGTTGCTTGGCTTCCTGAGCACCGTGCCCTGGATTCAGGGGTCGTTGCATTCGCTTGAAAATAGAGGATACATGTTTATGGTTTTGGGTTGTGCTCCTGGTTTCAGTGGTTGCTTTTTGGATAATCTGCCCCCAGGTAGTTATGACATAATTATTTCCGTGACAAGAAAAGTAAGCCAGCCATGAAACTATGACTTAATTACAGTACCTGGCAGAGTATGCTATATTAGGAGTAAGAGGTCTCTTTTACAAATACCAGTTTTGCAATGAGCTTTTTTTAATCATTTTTCTACTCAACTTTAGTGAAAACCTTCATAAAATTAATTTTGTGATAAAATTACCTTTTCCCGGAGCATATATTGGGATATGTTCCCAGAAGGCAGACACAGAGGGATCAGAAAGTTCTTCCCATGTTCTGTTCTTGCACAGAGGACAGCTGAGACTTTCTTCTCTTACCTCAGCTTGCAGTGGTAAAGAAACTGCTGGATGCCAAGGGACACCTGCACTGTGCAGGGCATTTATCCACTTCTTCCTCTGAAGGGAATCGCTGCAATGGAGAGAAAGAAAGGGGGGCAGGATTTCCCTGTGTCGTACTTGAAAGCAAGATATTCCTGAGGAGCTCTCTTAGCTGTCTTGTGGATCTGCTTGTCAGTCATGGTTCAGGATTTTTACATTCATGTTGATACTATAAGGCAGTTTGACTGTCTGGGAGTATATTCTGTGTTCAAGTTGCAATCCTGGCTCTTTTTAAACTTTACAAAGCATTTCTGCTAAATTAAGTTTATTTTTGTCACTATCTTAGTGAAATAATGCAGTACTGGTACTGACTTGTACTGAGAACTCATAGAAAGAAGGATCCTGCAATTTGATTAATGGATTAATTTGCACAATGGAAGCAATCCAGTGGAAGTCAACATTTCTGGTGCTTTTGGCACATTAAGACTATTTTGTGCATAGTTTGATAAATTGTTTAACTTAGAAGTACAAAAGACCTAAATTTTGTAACAATGCACACAAGTTTAATTTTTACTCTTTTTTTAATTTATTTTCACAGAAATGCATGCATACATGCATGTGTACTCATACTGTATCCTTGGTTTGTAAGTTTGGTTCTAAGGTTTCAGCAAGTCTTTGGAAAAAAAACAGTTTATCAGATGTTCTTTGATTTTATTTTCATTTCTGTTGATGCGTGAAATACTACTGCCAGCAAGAAGTAACTTTCAGATTTTAGTTTTTGGTGTCAGCAAAGCTTGACACGGGAGTCTGGAGTCAGTTTTGTGTTACAAACGATTGTGACTCAGTCCACTGAGTGTGGCTGTGTTCTTGACAGCTTTACTGAAGTTGTGATTTTCAGATTTTCAGCAGGTTTCTTTCAGCAAGGAAAATGCTGGATGCTGGTGAGCAGGCATGAGGATACTGCGAGAAAGTCTGTTTGATTTTGCTGTGGTTTGTGAACTCGTTTGCAGCTGGTGTGAAGCAGTTCAAAGACCATCCTTTCCTCAAGGATTCCAGTTTGGGTGAAGGGCTCACTGTTGCTTAAATGCATGATCCAGATAAGGTTCTGTGCCACAATACATACTGCTGTATTGTCATTTAGCATAGCACTGAGCATAAGTGGATGTTAAGATCGAGGTGAAAAAATTGGTTTCAGTGTGTGGCTACCATTTAAACCAGCTCTGTGATCATCTGAGGCCTCTGGAAGCCTCTGAAAGGCTCTAAACCAGTGCAGTGCTGTATTGTGCTTTCCCAGCCTCCTCACGGGTCCTTGGGCTGATGTTGTGTATTTGTTTTTGAAGTTAGGGCTCCCTTGTATCAGCTCCTGCTCTGCTCTCAGCATGAATGGTGCAGCGCACGGGGAGATTTGGGGCAGGTGCTGCCCCTCTTGCAGCTTCAGGGTTTGCTGCAGTTTGGTCTGAGGTGTAAAGGACTCTTGCAGTAACACGTAGGATCAGAACCAAAACGTACAAAAGCATGAGGATCCTGTATGAAATAGAGAGGTAGGGGAGACTGTTGTGACACAGCTGGTGTGACAGAGAGGATGGCTTTCCCGAGCTTGGCACGGGAGGCAGCAGTAGTAGTAGGGTCACAAAGAGGTAGATCTTGGCATTGGGTTGAGGTTAGCTTTTCTCACCTTCTCAGTGAGTCATACAGTGCTGTAGAAAAAACAGTGAGTCAATGCAGAGTAATCTGTAACAAGCATATCCCTCATGGGTCTCCCATCCAGCAGGTTTTGCTCACTTCATAATTTAATTGTAAGATATTTGCACCTACGTATTTTACTAAGTTTTGTATCAGCCAAAGCCTTTCTTGTTACTTCATTTATCCTTCAGTACTTTTGCAAATCAGATATCATCCTGTTACTGTGTTATGTGTTTTTACATATGTATATATACACAGTTATTTATCTAATGATAACTCCTCAGATGTTTTCAATCTTCCACCTTGTAAATACAGCATCAGAGCTTCCTACCTTCACTGAGCCCAGAGTGCCAGTTTTGTTGCATCCTTGATTTGTGTTGTTAAAGTTTATGTGCACTGAGCTAACTTCGTTCTGGGTAGATTTTGGCAGTATTACACTTAGTAGGACAAATTCTATATCCTGTAGTAAGAGGGAGTTCTGGAACACTATGTAGCACTTACGTTTGTTACTAAGAATACCGATGGGTTTAGTGCTGGTAGAGTCTGAAGCGCTTTAGTGGCCAGTAATCTCTGATAGTTTTAGTTTTAAGTACTTTGAAATACATCAAGCATGAGTAGTAGTTTGTACTAAGTTATGTCTAGTTCATCATAAACCAAACATTAATGTGTGATTTTTATTTTTTTTTACACTATTGACAAAGAACATGGGAGAGGTTTGAATGATTTGTTCTCTGACAGAAAAATGGGCCTAAGGCTGTAAACAGTCAGAAAAGACGCCCCCACCCCAGCAGATTAGGGGTGTCCTAGACATCACCTGTGCTGCACCCTGAGCAGAGTGCAGAAGACCACCTTTCCTATTGTTTCTGGCTGTGGCTGTAACCTTTGTTTGCAGAATTTCCTTTTATTTTTGTGGAGGAAGTTCAGCTGGGCTATGTTGGTAATGAGCCGAGGGGGGCACTGAGGTTAATCACCCCACTTACTGTTGGAAGGCTGGCTGGGAGATTTGAGCTTAAGGACAATCATAATGGGAGAGATAAAAGCAGGTCTTGGATAAAATGCAAGTCTCCCTATCTCAAAGGAGGGAATGCTTTATAGAAAGAGGGTGATAACACTTATGTTTGTAGTACTTTCTGTGTTTATATTTTATCTAGTACTCCCCGGGGAAACAAAACTTACAAGTCTGTTCTCTTTCCCTTCAGTTGCCTTTCTACTCTAGTCCCTACTTTTGGACCACATTTTAGAACATACTTGAAGTAATGTCAGACGGTCATTGAGTTTCTGTCTGTTTTCTGGAACAATTATGCCTCAGCAGAGGAGAGGTCTCTGCTGAGGGGGATGCAGGAGGAAGTTCCATTTCCTTGTAGGGAGTAGCTACAAACCAGACAGGGCTCCAGCACGTCTGCCCTGGTTGCCCAAGGGGCTGTGATCGAGAGTGTGACAGAGAACCACAAAATGAATGTGTAGGAAACCAGGTAGAGTCGGTTCTGCTGCTAATGAGACGATTAAAAAAAGCTTTGCAAAAGAGCAACTCGGAATGCAAAAACTCACAGTTTAACTTGGCCTTCATCTTTGCAGATGTCATGTCAAAGTCTGACCCAAAATGTTTGTCTTTGAGGGAGTTGAATACAGTGGAACAACTTGAGAGAGGAGGTGGAAATATCTTCCTGAAAGTTTTTTGGTGGTTTTCTTTTTCCTCTGTTTGGAAGTAAGCTTTACTCTGATTCTTTGCAATTCAAATGCAGAGTTTTCTAATGCTAGTCTGCAAGGTGGAGGAAACAAAAGAAACTGGCAGAAATGAAAGTGAAACATTCTTGTGTATTCCTATCGTGAGCCTAAAATGAATTCTAACCAAAGCTGATTTTAAACATTTTTAATTTGGTTGCTGGAGGTATGTATAGATTTTTTTAGACTTTCCTGGATTTTAAAGTCCGGTGGTATCTTGTCTGACCTCAAGCTGTTGTATTTCAGCCAGTTTATTTTTCTAAAAAGAGCCAAGAGCTGAGCTAGATTTCAGAGGAGCAACTGGCACTGTAGCTCAGAGAGCAGGGGAAGCTGAGTCCCTTGTAACACTGGGATATTGAATAAATGAAATATGCTGAGATGGGTTCAGCAGGTTAATCATACCCTACTTTGCAGATGCAGGCAAAATGCTCTGGTTTTGTTGCCAGCCTGGCTGGGAGAAAATTCTTCTTTGATCCCAGGTCTGGCAATTTGGCATGAGCCTGAGCTTGTGAATAAGACGTGCCATCCAGGTTTCTACAAAGATGCCACCCCAGCACTGATTCACTCCGCTCCAGTGTTTTGTTTCCGACCAAGTTAATTTTTTTAGAGGCACTCCTTTCCCTCTCCCTGTTTCCCACTCTCCATTTGTCATATGTAGATGGCCGATGTCTGACAGAGAATCATCTTTTTGTGTCTGTCCTGGGTTCAGGAGAGGTCTCTTTTTGTTTCTCATACTAAGTTTTATTAGTTGTTTTTTTTTTGCAGTCTGTTGTGAGATGGTAATTTGGTTTCTATCAAATATGTTGCAGCAGTTTAAATTATTTTTTGTTTGCTAAATCATTTCAGTATTAAAGAGCAAAAGGAAAGAAAGAGAAATCCCAAAGTTCAACAACATTATTATTGCACTTGCATTTCAGATTCTGCATTTCATTGTGGAACTCTTTTTTCTTCATACAGAGTATTCTTGTCTTATGAAATGTCATGACCTCTCTTTATTCATATTTCTTAGGAATAAAAACTGTATGTTTTTGTTATTATCTACTTACATTTGGTTACATTCTTGATATGTTCCACTATCACAGTACCCAGTTCATTAGCTGGGTTCTAGTTTTTACTAGCAGTTTCTTTAGTTACTTTTCCCCATCGCATTTGTACATTTGATTAAAGATCATATATTCTCTTTGAATATATAATTGTATATTTAACCGAATAGACGAGATCAATAATTTGAATAATTTTTGCAGATTTTTTTTTTTTTTTAAACCTGCTTTCAGAATTTGACAAAACCACAATGCCAGCCGCACTTTTCCTCCCATGCCGGAGTTTCACGGTAGCTCTCATCTGGAAGCGGTGCCGACAGGAGTCGTCCCCACCCTACGAGTTGTTTGTCATTGCCAAGCGTGCTCCTCCTCCTCCTCCTGCTGCTGCTGCCCGGTGCCAGCTTTATGCTAAGCTGGATGGGTTTTCCGGTTTGGTTGGCGGCAGAGCTGCCCGGGGGAGGGAGCAGCCCCGGAGGAGCGAGCCCGGCTTGGGAAGGGCGCTGTCGGTCCGGCCGGAGCCGGGGCTGCCCCGCGCTGCTCCCGCCCGGCCTGGAGCTGCCCTGGCTGTGCTCCCGGCCGGGGCTCAGCGGGGAGCTGCTGCGTGCTGCGGCTCGCTTTCTGGGCTTCGGGGAGTTCTTCTCCCCTCTCCAGGTTGGACAAGCAAAGCGTGATTAGTTCAGAGTTTGAAAAATCACTCTCTCGTTTCTCTTCCGGCTACATGAAATTAAAAACCAGCCCCGCCGTACAGTTTGAAGACAGTGATGTGTAGAGAGCTGTGAGAGCTGGCCATTCTCTAGAGCAGAGCCTTATTCTGGCGCTCAGGGACTGGAGTAACTTGAATTTAGCCAGCCTGGAGGGACCCTGGGCTCTCCTTCCCACCCTGAGGCTTCAGCACTGCTGGTACCGGTGGGCAGGAGTTCCTGCTGCTTTTTGATTGGAATTGCTATGGGAAAGACTGGCTGCAATCCAAAGGCAAATGTTAGTTAATCTTTGCGATTTTTGATCTAGAAGTAAGAACCAGGTGCAATCAGCGTTTAATAGAAAATAGTAACAATATTAACTGAATGTATTTGTGAGATGAAATACATGGCCGTTGGAACAAATTTAGGAGTGGAGATTTTTCTTCTTCTTCAGGTTTTATATTTTACTAAAAAATGTGATGCTGACAGCATCTTCAGGAAAATTCTTGTGGGTTGTTTTTGGGTTTTTTTTTTTTACTTTTGAAAGATATGTATTTTCAATTATATCAATAGAGATGTAAGATAACCATTTTTAGTACATGCTTTGTGTCCTGAAGTATTTTCTGATTTGTGTCTCATTAAAATGAGAGAGATACTAACTGTATTATATAGCCTGGAAAAAAAAAATTACTGTACTTTATACTGATAATATTCAGAAAGGGGGTTTGGTGGTGTTTTTTGTTTGTTTGTTTGTTTGTTTTATTTTGTTTTGATTTGTTTTGTTTTAAGCAGACATTTTAATCTGATCCTTCATTCTGGTTCTTATTTTAAAGTACAGAAGGATGTTGTGATACTTCTGGTAGCTGTAATTCACAGACTTTTCTATTATTTCTTTTCTTCACTAAATGATAAGTGATGGGTTCTCTAAACCCCCAAAATTTCCATGCATAATGCATTTACCTAGCAAACATCCAGCTGGACAAGAAAGAGAGAAACTCTGCACTCCATATTTTGCTATAGTCTTACAAAAATAATTTTTTTCTTTGTCTGATGCTTCATTCTTGTAGTTTTCAGTTGCTGTCTAAATGTTACAAGAAAAAAAAAATCCAAGTTCTTGTTGGAGATTCTTGCCTTCATTTTCTATATTAATAAGACAAATTCCTTACAAACAGAGCAACTTGTGCTGAACCTTGTCCCACTGGAAACACAACCCTTGAGCTGTGTCCAGCATAAATCTCAGATGATCATATACCACCTAAAGGCCCGAGGTTTAGATGTGGAAAGTTACTCTGCAGCTAAACAAAATATTTACTGTTTGTGGTTTTTTTTTTTTCTACGAGAAATATTGCTTAATTGCTGGCAGTTAATTTATATGAGAATAGGAGGTGCAGGTGATTGGTCAGGTTTGTTATTAATACCTTGAGCTATATCTCTAAATGCTTTTTAAAATCAGTTAATAAAATGGAGCTTGCTTGCTGGAAACTGAATTAGTTTTCTCTAGTGGCTAATTTGAGCTGTGTGTTTATTGAGTGATATTTTTTAGATGTGTTATTTTTTTTCTTTTTTTTTCCCCAGTGTAGTTGCAGACATCTTGGTTCTTATTTTTGCTCAGAAAGCCAGAAATAGGAAGGAAATAAAAAAGCAAGCTGTTGGCAGGTTTATCACTGAGTGGTTTTTAGCATGTTCTGTCATTTTTTTGTCTCTTCATAGCCCTCTTCTTTTAAATACAAATCAAAATGATCAAAATTTTCGAGTTTTACCTTAATACTGGAATGTATTGTGAAAATGCACTTATGCCTTTGGGGGGGGGAATATGCTTCCTATTATAATTTGTATTAACACCTTCCTTTAGAGAGGTTTATTTAATGTGCTGTCTACATAGGTAATTAGTCTTTTTCCTTAATTTAAAAAATGTCTTATCCTTATTTCTTCAGTAGACAATCAGCTACGATCCTTGCCTGCACAGAGGATTTAAAATCAACTGCAAATCGCTGAAGAATTGCACTTCAAGTGGTCTCGAGACAGGAGAAGCAGGTCTTCACTATAATGGAAGAGGCCAAGAGCTCAAAGAATGGAAATCATGACCCAAGGAAGTCTGTCCGTCTTGTCTGTGAGGAAGGCAAAGCAGTCAAAGTTACAATTAATCAAAATTATAAACATAATAGAAATGACAAATCTGTGAAGGATGTTGGGAGAAGTTCTCCGAGTGGGAATAGCAGCAGGAAAAGTAAACAGAATGATGTTTGTTCTGAAAAACAAGGAGAAAATAAGTCATGCAAAGTAAATAGTTGTATCCCTGGAACTAAAGATTTGGGATCAAATGTTCAGGATCGAAGTCATGGAAAAGCAAAAAAATTTTCTAATTTATCATCAGCAATGGAAAACCTGAAACAAACAAAAACCCAGCCAGTGGGAGAAAGTGCTCCAGGCTCCCATGTTTCAGGGAATGGGGTCAGTATGGAAAGCTTAACAGCTACTCAGAAAGGGAAACTGGTGCTGGAAAATCCAGTGGGAGTTCATACTTTGAAGACTAGTGTTGATCAGGCTGGTGATCCTGCTAAAACTGCTGCAGATCAAAGGAAAATGGAACATAAGCCTGATGACTTCAGTAAGTATTAGTTAACACTGTCTTATTCCATTTTCTTCTGGTGCAATTGCTGACAGCCTGAAGTGGGCTTTGAAATGTTTCTGTTCGTGGTATTTTTTTTCACATGTACGAAGTTGCTGGTTGCATTTAGAGGGAACGTGATGTTAATACAAGCATATTGCTTAGAGAACAAGAAATGATGATAATAGCTGTCCTTTTTTCTTATGCCTAAGACCTAAACATCTTTGTAAGCTACTTAGTGTGTGTGGGTTTTAGGCAATTTTGTGTTTTATGAAGGGGGAGCCCTAATATCATTGCCACTTAGGGAAATGCCAGTTATTACTGCTTTTCAGAAAGATCAGGGGAAAAATGAGCAAGAAAAGTTCTTATTATAGGTAGAGGGGAAATATTTACTTATTTTCTGTGACTGTTGTGCTCTTTTTGTTGCTAAAAATGTTTAGAGTAGGCTTTGGCAGGTGGCTTTTTGATTTAGGGAGCTCTGCAGTACCTATCAGTGGTTACCCTTATGAGTGTGCATTTCTTACACACAGTTTTCAATGTCAACATTAAATATATTGATCAAGCTTTGTCTCACCAGGTTAATTCCGTAGCTCAGGATTTGTCACGCTTCTTTAGAAAGCTTTTTTTTTTTTTCTTTAATGAAAATGCTGTTTTAAGATGCCAGCCAGCGTAGACCTTCTGTTTGAAGTATTTCCCACAGCTACAGCAGTTGCTTGTATGGAAATACAAGGAAAATAATGAAGTGTGTGGTTTTTTAGCTGTCTTAATAGTGCTTAACAGGAAAAACAAGTTCAAGTGGCAGCATCCTGTGATCAGTCAGCTCTTTGTAGACCACCATTATGTACTGTGGGGACCATCTGTCACTGAGAAACCAGGACTTGAGAACTTGCTCAGCTTTGATTCCTTGCTAGTCTGGGGGCACCGATCTCATTTGAAAGGAAAGAAAAAGGAAAAGACAAAGCACAAATAACCCTCACTTTTGCTTATGTAGAAGCAGCTGGAATAATTTGCTGTAGACGTTTGCGGAGATGAGTGGCCTGTGACCAATGCATAGGCATGTGGAGGAACTGGCCCTGCGGCACTGCGCTGAGTTTGGGAGCTCGGTGGCTGCTGCCTGTGGGTGAGAGGTGTCACAGAGCGTTCAGGTGTGACTGCAGCAGCGTCCAGGCTGAGGGCTGGGATTGCCTGCTGACTCTAAGGTCGTTTGGGTGAACCTCTTTGAGGCTGCTCTCTCACTTGCTTCCTTAACAAAATGCGTCGTGTACAATCATTTTATGCCTAGTGTTTATTGGTTTTTTTACACTAGAGCATCGGGATCTTGTTTACTCTGTTCTGGATGACAAAACCCTTTCTTGCTTTGAACCATTTAAGAGACTTGTGAATTTGACTGAAACGCAGAATTAATCTACCTTTTTATTTTGTGTTTTTGACAGCACTCTTGGTAGCAGATTAGTCTCTGAAGTATTTTTAAAATACCGGTTAACACACTGGAACGATTTTAATGTTTAAGGTGATCTTGGCTAGTGTTTGGACTGAAAAAACTGAAATGTTGCACGGATTTGTATCTGATTCTTAGCTGCTCTGTACTCTAATTTTCACTTTTCCTCTCCTTGAATTACTCTGAAGAAAGTCACTGTTTCTTGCTTTAGGTAAAATAAAGAATTCTGAATCAACAAAAGAACATACATTGGAAGCGGATTATTTAGAAAACGCTGGTATTATTGATGAATCTAATCTGACAGTTGAACAGCAACTAGGATTGAAACAAGCTGAAGAACGTCTGGAAAGAGATTATATCTCCCGACTTGAAAAAGTAGGTTGGGTTATTTATCAGATAAAAAAGAAAATGTGTGTCCTCTTTCATTATCATCACCATATTTCTGGTTGGGTGGTATTTCTACTACAGCCTGCTGCTTCTGTTTCTTTCTTCTTAATAATGAGTCACTTTCTGATCTAAGGTACTGTCTCCTGTAGTTGACTAGTTGTTCCTCCTGGCAGATGATATGGATTGGAAACTGAATGTTCCTTTTGTGGCACATGTAGCCTTTGCAGAACAGTATTTTTAAAATTTTCTAGCTCTGAAGGTTTACAGTTCCAGTATTTAAATAAGATTTTATCTCATAAGATTTCAGTCTGGTTCTCTGGAAACTCAAAATGCAGGACTGAAAAGAGCCTTGAGCTTTCTTTAGTGTATTACCTGTGACCAGTCCCTGTATTGGAGATGACTGCTTAAAAATGTTCACCTTAATTGTTCTTAATATTATCTCTAGTGGAAAATGTTGAAGTCAGTGTAGGTGACCCAGAAGTTTTTGTTAATATCTAATGGAAGCATTTTAATCCCTCATATATTGTCCTAAAAAAGTTTATTACCTCTTTTTCATAACATTCTGCACATGGGAAAATCAATCCAATTCCTGCAGTCAAACCTTCTTTAGGCTCTCTTTGTTCATTGGTCTTGGGGATTTTTAGTTCCTGGTTCATTCTTTTTGCTTTTCTCTAGACACAAATTGGGCAAGAGGTGTTCAAAACTGGACGTGCAGTCATACATATAAAGAGGAAAGCTGACTTCATCTCTCTGAAATATGGCATTTTTGTTTAGGATCTCTGCTTTTCTAGCAGCACTAGGGTGCTGGCTCATAGCTGGAGCAGCACTGATTCCCATAGCCTTTCCTTAAGAATCAGTCTATCAGGTGTTCCCAGCCCTGTATGTTTTGCAGTTAATACCTAAGGAATGATACTTTGCCGTGATATTATTTACTTGGAGCTTATTTATTCCATTTCTCTGACTTTTTGTGATCTCTGAATTTTTGTCGTTTTACTACTTCTGTATCCTCTTCCAAGTTAATATCTTTTACATTTATAGTCAGCACACCTTCTGTTGCATTCCCCACCTCTTCAACAAAAATGTGGAGATTTCTGCCCCTACAAGGACCCCTGCTGAAGAATACTTGGCACATGCTTCTAGGTACGAGTGCTCTGAGGACAGTTCTCTCAGCAGTTTTGCTCCCACCTTACTGTTCTTTATTTAGATAGTATTTCTGGTCTCCTTTTGAGACTGATACTATGACAAGTGACAAAGACTTTGTAAAATTCAAATACAACGTCTGCTGCCGGTTCTTTAAGAGCTGTGACTTTAAAAAAAGCAACCCTAAGATTGGGTTAGTGCAATTTGTTTGTAGCAGATCAGGTTGTCACCTCTGACCTGTTTTTTCCCTATGTGCTTATTAAAAATTTATTACAGTATTTTTCTGAATGCTAATTCTGACTGGTGTCTAATTGCTTGGCTCGTCTTATTTAGCCCTTTACAGATATTCTTAAGTTTCTCTTTCCTGATGATCTGGAACCTTCCCATTCTCTGTGAGTTCTTTAAAATACAACTGACTCTTTTATAGGTCAGCTCCTTGAGTATCCAAGGACTAATTTCATGAGACCTAGCTTATTTGGGTGCATCTGTTTTACACAAGCAGTAGTCTGTAACTTCTCTGCCATGCTATTTTGAGGTTTTGCCCTTTTCATTGGAGTTAAGCATAATTAGATGATTTTAAAAGTCTTCACAATAAAGGCAAAATAAAAGTTATTACATGATTCAGCCTTCCTGGCAACATCTATTAGCATAATACTGCAGATCAGTATTGTAAAGAAATGCAAAATTTCTCAAAAATACTTTTATAATAAAGTGATACTCACTTTATTATAAAAAATGGTAAAATATTTTTTTTATCTACTTCAGTCATCAGGCATCAAATACTTGAATCTTCCCAGGTAGCCAGGTGTAACTGTCTATAAATTGTTTTCCAAATGGATGTTTAATTTTATCTTACTAGGTACCGCTCTTAGAAAAAATAGGGGTAAAGAGAATTAGTAATTAAATCAATATTTTAAATAGGTATCTACTCTGTAGTTGGAGAGTATCAGACTGGTTTGGTTTTTTTTTTCCAAAAGCAAAAGGTCAAACTGAATAAGCAGTAAGTGGAAAAACTTGCCCAAATTTAACAGTGGTTTAGGTCTCCGTATGGTAAGTCAGATTTGTTTAACTGATCTGTGGTCCACCTCAGTGTCTTAAAATGGTGTTCATTGTTGTGTCACTGTTTAAACATCTGGTATTCTCAGTATACTTTTTGGGCTTAGTAAATATAGATGTATTACAATTAGGATGAAAAAGTAGGTTTTTTTCTCTCCCAGTTATTGGAAAAGTCTAACAAGTCTGGAGAAAAACTAAAGTGGGGATTTTTTTTTTGAACCCTTTTGTCTCTGCAAACGAGCTTTTCAAAAGGTTTCCAATCTCCGTAGCTGTGATCTGTCAGAGCAATAAAATACAATTGCAGGATGAGACAGCTAAAGTGGAGTATTTGGGAACAACCCCTTCTCTTTGCAGAGTCCTTTCTGCCTTTTAGTCCAGCAGGTCTTAGTGGTTTCCTGGCTGAATAAACTCCACGGTGGAGTTTATCCCCTCGTGGACCCTGGGAAAACAGGTTCCCTTCTTCCTCATCATCTCTGGAGGTGTGGCTGCTCCTTGCAGCCTTGGGGATCTCCCAGGCAGCCGCTCCCCGTTTGTGTACTCCATCTCTGCCTGCCTGTGCAAAAAGGTGCTTGTTCTGCAAGTGCCTCCAATTCTGAGCATCCCAGAGGATTCATCAGAGCAGAATGGCATCAGCCCTTGCCAGAGGATCCCACCTTGCTGAGGAGGTGGCTGTGTTCCCCCAGGCTGCCTGGCCACACCTTTGGAACAGGGCAGAGCCGTGTGACACCGCGGCAGAGCTGCACGGGGCTGCGCTGGTGCCGTTTCCTCATCAGGGAAAGGCGGGAGATGCTGGCATTTATCCCCTAATTACAGCCTGACAGGAGAGTGGCTGACTGGCCTTTAGGTCAGCCTTAAGAAGCATAAACTCTTCAGTCTTAATCTCACCTCACTGAATTTACTGGGAAATGTAATATTCAAGTCATCTCGCTTCCTTCCCTCTCTGTCCCCTCTTGTCATAGAGATAAAAATCCATTTCTGCTTGTTTTTTGAAGATTGCTTAATGTTTGCGAAGCACCTTGACATTAAAAGTGTTACATAATAGTTAAATACAGTTTATTAATCAAAGAATTGAGTTTTTTCAGGCACTACTGGTAGAAATACTTGTTTTAATCTATGGCAATTTTTCCTCAGCGCTCCCCAGAATACACCAACTGTCAGTATCTATGCAAGCTCTGCTTAGTCCACATTGAAAATATCCAGGGAGCTCATAAGCATATTAAGGAAAAACGTCATAAGAAAAATATAATGGTAAGTTAAGAAAATTATGGTTATTTTTTTCTTTTCCTCCTCTTTTTTTTATTGTATTCTTTAAATTAATTTTTTTTGTTGTTGTTGTTACGTGGTTTGTTTTCTTTGATCATGTCCATTTAGGTGAAAGTTTGTGTGTTGAGCAGAGATCCACAAATTTCTGTTTTCTGTTTAAGAAGAAGGGCTTGATAATTTGTCCAGGCAGAGAGGAAAGGACATTTTTGGTCACTGCTTCTGAATTAGTGTCTCTGAGTAGTGAGCAGTTCATCATACTAGTAACAAAGTGCAAGGTAACTTAGGTGAGAAATATATATTACATAAAAATATATTCATTTTTTCTGTTTTCTGAAAATAATGCCATTGGTGGCAAGACCTCCAGGGACTGGAGGTGGAGTTGGGGATGTTGTTTTTATGTTTTTGGGTTTTTTTACTTTGGCTGACTTGTGAAGTGTAGAAGAGTTATAGGAGGGAAGGATTCAGTTCACTTATCATCACTCTGGGTTTATTAATGTGTTTAATATAAAAAACAGTTTTAAGGCTTACAGAGAGAAAACCAGTTCCTTTATCAGATACCATGGTGCTGTGGTTTGCTCTAAAGAGCTGTTACATACAACAAATCCAATAAAAGGTGCACAAGTTTTTCTTGCCGGCCCATTTTTTTAAATGCTGGTGAGGAGCTACAGATTCCATGGTATGTTGGATTTTGTGATTTAGATGGTTAAAATTACTCTTTCTATAACCATGCCTCAAAATTCAGTCAAATTACTTTAGCATTTTCCATGGATTTCTTGCCATACTTCTGTTTTTCATTAACTCTCTAATTCCAAAACGTGTGTGAGTCATCACCTGGAAGACTAAAAATGCCATAAATCCATTAAATCTTAGAAAGGAACGTTTTTACATTATGGTCAGTGATTATTTGTAAAGGATTCTGGTTCTCTTCCTGTCTCCTAAATTGTATCATGCTTAAGAAAAGAGCCAGCACCGTGATTGATCTATAAAGGCTTTCTTACCCTGCTCTTCATCTGGGCATGAAGATGAGAATCGAGCAGTGAGGTTTCTTCAGCGCTAAGTGGAACTCTGGAGGACAGGGAGCAGTTTCACTTTTTAACACTTACCCCAGATAGCTTTATGTTGAGTGCAGCACATGGTGATACCTATGTAACTGTCTTTAATGTTACTTCATAAAATGCTCGTGCTTACAGCTCTGTGAGATAGGTGACAATCAAATCGGAGCCGCTCTGGTTTCCCAACTCAAGAAAAATCCTAACGTGATGACAAAAAAAAAAAATCCCATATTACTTTAAAGATGCTCATATTCTTTCTTATGCTTGATTTGTTCAGATAAGAGTTCAGAGATGCAGCCTAGAATTAAACAAACATTTTCATACTGTACTGTGTTTTCTCAGTGCATATTGATTTCATGGTTATTATTTATTTCAGTCATATCTTTCATGTAGTTGATGAATTCATGAAACAAGGGGTTGTTGTGCTTAGTCCCAAATGACTTGATGCATCTGACATGTTCTTGCTGTTGGATTGGGTGCACTAAATCCAGAACTTTCTGGCACCAGCTGTTTAAGCAGTAATGGGACTCAACTTACGAAGTTCTTTTGGAACTAGGGATACTTTTTCTGCCTCTGATATCTTTCCTTCAAGTACAATCCACTCTGAAAAAAATCCATGTGACTTTTCCAGCTCAGTTACTTTTATTATGTAGGAGCAATTACAGCTTTTTATTTTCTTGGATGAATTCTGCTTCAGAACTGTGAGAAAACGTGGTTCAGGACTGGAATACAGAAGATTCCCTCCCCAGTTGCCAGCTGTGAAACAACATTCTCTGTTTTTAACACTGAGAGCTGCTCTCGTTCCTGGGACAACACAATTGTATTTGCCAGTTAGGCCAGGCACAGTTCCTGCCTTTGGAAGCGATTGGTCAGGACACAAACAGCAAGCAGCGTGTTCCAGTGTCACAGAGCAGTAAGAGATAGCCTTTTCCTCTCAAAGTACCAGTTTTTACTTATATCATCCACCAATTATTCAGGAGAAGCAAGAGGAAAACGAGCTGCGGGCGCTCCCACCGCCCTCGTCTGCGCAGTTGGCCGCTCTGAGTTTCACGCTCATCGAGGCTGCGAATGAACAAGGCATCTCAGATGAGGACTTCAGAATTCGGCAGGAAATTGTCAATGAGATGGAGAAAATTATTCAACAGCCCTTACCAGGTATTTATAGTGTTCTCCATTGGCTTTAGGTGAAAATTTTTCATTATTTTTATATGTATTTTTGATACCTTTATTAATGGTGATTGAGCGCGTTTGGGGTTAAATTATCTTGCTGGTGTACAATATTATTGTGTAGAGGCTTTTAAATACAGGCTTGCAGTTGATTTTAAAAGAATTAACAAGTGTACAAAAGGAGGAAAATATGATTGTTCTTCTTTCTGATACGTTTATTGATCCTCTTTAAAGTGGTGGGATAACATAACAAGAAGGATAATATTTACATTTGCTTCTTTGCATTGATTTCCCATCAGCTCCTATAGTTAATACACTGGGAGTTTGGAATCAGATTTTTGGAGCTGCAGTGATGTTTGCTTTGTGCAAACAGTGGTTTGGGGTTCAGTGCATCTGAACAAAGGAAAATATTAACCTCATTGCCAAAAAAAAGGTTTTAAATTTTTAATTTCATCTATATTGGAATCGGGTTTTGTTCTATACGGTCCATTTGTTTTAGAACTACCCTTTTTTCCCTTTGCTCTATAAAAATAGAGCAGTAAGAAAGATTTAGTTATCTGCAGGCCGATCAGCTTTAGTTGTAGGTGCTCTGTGAGAAGTATCTGCTTAAACATAAGGTGCTGAATAGAATGGAGGTTTGTAGGGTGGAGGTTTGCTAATCTGTTTGCTCTGTAAAGTGGTTCCTAGTGCAAATTTCTGTTCTGGCACTCTAGGGAGTTTTCCACTGATAGTGGGAAGCATAAGACAAAGCTTTTTCACATAACATTTTTATATAAATACTCAGGAAAATTATTGTTACTTTGTCTGGCTGACTTGTTTGGACTGATGAGCTTCTGTGGAGGTGTAGGAGTAGTGGAAGGGGAGTCTGAATAGTAAATGAGAGTTTGTTTTTCTCCTTTTCAAAGCCAGCTATGTTTTAGTGAATGTGTTTTCCTAAGTTGTAAATTCGGAAAAATTTAATTCACGCACTGTGTAGCAAACATCTGATCTTCTGGCATGATTTTCTCTTGAGCTCACAGTAGAACTATGCAAAAATTCTTACTACTATGATAAGCCATTGGAAGAAATTGCAAATTATCATTATTAACAGTACAGAGTTTAATTCTGAGAGGGCTGGTTTCTAAGCAGTGAAAATAGGCTTGAAGCTATGTATGTGTAAGATTTATTTTCTCTTTAAGAGTAATTTTGTTGATGTTTCTAATTGAATGAGTTTGGTCAGAACACACATAAAGGAAGATACACAAGAAGAACCATCTTTGCTGTGAGGGTGGTTGAACACTGGCACAGGTTGCCTGGAGAGGTTGTGGACTCTCCATCCAAGTGGATTTTCAAAACCCACCTGGACACAGCCTGGACAACCTGCTCTAGCTGACCCTGCTTGGATTTGGGAAGGATTGAGAACACTCATTTTTCAGCTGATTTAAGTATGGGAGACCCTAATTTCTATTACAGGAAAGTTTTCATCTTTCCTGATGAAGAAAAATTTCATCGTGATTTGGGATAAATTATTGTTTATGGAATGGGATGGCATTTCTCATATTATTGCTGAGTGGGTACTTCTTAGTTAGTTTAGATCTGCATCTTTGCGGGTAACTATTAACTAAAACACTGAATGGGCACTTTACTCTGTGCCTTGGATCATATTGAAGTTATGCTTTATATACATATTTTGTAATGAGCTGTGTGTTGGAACTTGCTGATGGAATCAACAGATTGGTGCCTCGTGCAGAAGTCTGTGAGGCAGCAAAGAATTTTATAATTGGCAAAGTGCTGCAGTGAAATCAAGCTGAAGCTGACAAAAGCTGTGATATAAAATCCTGCACTGAGATGGTGACAGTTATTGTTACTTCATATTTAATTTGATATTAAAAACAAACAGAATTAAAGCTGCATTGCAAAAAATCTTTGAAACA
This sequence comes from Hirundo rustica, assembly GCF_015227805.2. Classification (NCBI taxonomy): domain Eukaryota; kingdom Metazoa; phylum Chordata; class Aves; order Passeriformes; family Hirundinidae; genus Hirundo; species Hirundo rustica. The sequence goes on from NC_053458.1 coordinate 5,778,323, forward strand.
GCTTGGAAAATGTTGGGCATTTGGTTGTTACAGTATTGAATTATGTGTTTTCCTGTGATGCTGTGTTACGTAAATACCTAACCTTCACAGGAGTGAGAAAGGGGTTCAGTGTTCATTAATCTGGGCGTGAGGTGCAGTATCTAAAGAAAAAATTATTTACTAATTGTTAAATAATTATGTTTCTCTCTCTCCAGACTGTTCCCTGAGGATGTATGGCTCCTGTTTAACTAGATTTGCTTTTAAGACCAGCGATGTTAACATTGATATCAAATTCCCCCCTAAGGTGTGTAGATATTATCTTGTATTAACTAAGACTGGTTTTTAAATCAAGGCCATCCACATTTATTTCTCTTCCACTGCCTTCATCTTCTTTTGGGGCACATGGTTTTAGCATAGCACAAAGCATCTAATCTTGGATTTGATGTCAGCTGGGCTGTGGAGGAAGTTTTCATTGCTCTTTAGGTAACTTTAATTCTTGTATGGTTTTTTGGTTTTGTTTGGACAACTTTATGCTAGGCTTTTTCTAAATATTTTTTTTTTTGAGTAAGCACTGAAGCAGTATAAAAATAGTTGGCTTGGCTAAGTGTGCTTCCATGAGCTCATGGTTCAGACTGTAATCTCTTGTAGGTTTTGACCATCCCACATTTTTAAAATTTGGGATAAAAATGACATTCTTTAAGTGATGAAGTTGTTGGTTCATGTTCAGTGTGTGATATTAGCAGCACATTCTTGATAGACACTCAACTGCTGCACTTGCACATGTTTTAAAATGATCACCTTTAAAAACCCCTGGGAAAGTCTTGACATTAAATTCTTTATTGCTGTCCGTTTCTAGTAGTATGCATTCCACATGAAATTGTGGAATATATGGCAAGTGCTTTTATTTATCCTAATGCAGAACTAGAACAGAAGTGTTGACTAGAGCTGTAAGGAAAGGAAAGCTGGCTGTGAGGTTTACTGGCACCTGTTTTCATGGTGTAGACAGGTACAGTTAACATTTTCATTAATACTGATACGTGATTTCACTTTTCTGAAGGACACAGAGTGTCCAGACTTCAAAACTGTAAAGGACACGGTTACTTATGCAACCGAAGTAGTTTGAAATAAAATGGGAAATAAAATGTAAAATAAAATATTAGTCTCAATAATGCAACCTGCTCTAATTTTCTCATTGTAGATGAGTCAACCAGATGTTCTGATCCAGGTGCTTGAGATCTTGAAGAACAGTGGTGAGTTGTAGTTGCATCTCATTTCTATTTAACATTCCATCTGCTGCTTAGTTGTTTTTGTGCTCGATTTTTTTCTGTAAACTTAGAAAAATTGATTGGTTTTCAACCAAAGTGTCTGGGCTGTTTTTTATGAATGTGATTTTTATGAACACCAGTGGTTGTGTGAGTGAGAGATGAGAAGCTGCAGCAAGAGAATGGCAGCTCCATTAGTCCAGTTCAGGTTGCCAGAAGTTGTGGCAGTAGTGTCAGATGGCAGAGCAAAAAGTTTTCACCTTTTGTAGGATGGATTCTAAGCAATAAACTCAAAAGCTGCTTTCCACTTGCATATCTACATGGGTGAGAGCTGTTCCAAGACTTGTAAAACTTGCAGCCTCGTGGTTCTGTCAGGAACACAGCCTGGCTCTCTGATGCTGGTGGTGAGCATCAAAAGCAACCAGAAAATATTGGTACTGCTTAGCTATGCAGCACTTAATTGGAGCTGTTCTGAAAAATCATGGTATAAATACAATTAATTTTAAGGACAGAATTGGAAAAGCTGTAAGAAACTTTGAAACAAAGCGTGTTTTTTTCTCCCTCCTTGCTTAGCTGTCTACTCAGATGTGGAGTCGGATTTCCACGCCAAAGTTCCTGTTGTCTTTTGCAAAGATGTTAAAAGGTATGTGTGACTGAGGAGTGTTTTTAATGAGCCACTATGCTTGTTCATAGCAGCTGCTTGCCTGCACTCCTGACAAGAAGTATTACTGTAACATTCAGCTAACATTTGTATTAAAAGGGAATTGCTCATACACAGAAATATAATCTAGAAAGAAAGCTGCTTTTGTTTTTTGTGCTACACACAACTCACTAGGTGTAGGAATCTGACGTTGCTTTTCTCCTTTTAGTTAACTGGGGAAAAAGTGGAGCGGTTTTCAGTTATTTAAAATTTTTGCCAGCAGTTGTAAGCCAAGGCTTTAAAAATGTTTTATAAGATACACACTGCCAGAAAGGACACATCATCTGACAGTTTCAGTAAATTCCTAAGAAGTAGCAACCTCCAAAATGAAACATGATTTCTTGACTGGCCAGAGGTATGGACTGAAACTCTGGGGATGTAAATGCAACAAGAGTGGGCTTGTCTGTTCCTGCGTTTGTAACAGAATAGAAATAATCGTTCTGAGAAGCTAAAAGAAAGTTTTTAGAGAAGCTGTTCTGTGGGTTTACCAACTCTTAATACAGCAGGTCTGGAGTATTAATTAATTTATTAATTCATGTAAGTGTTTGGAATGTAGACGGTATATTTGGCAATTGGATTGTGCAATATAACATAATTAAGTAATGGCAGAACTTAGAGCAAATTCTTAATGCTGTTTTGTATTTTTGGCTGTAGTGAACTTCTGTAACTTCTAGGTGCAGTCGACAAATTAATAGTAAAGAAAATGTAACCATATTCTGTAGCCTTTTGTTAAAAAAATTCAGGTTCTTATGTAGGGAGACACTGATGGACGTTTTTATTACAGTGAGTGCGATGCCTCACCTCCCCTCTGCCCCAAGCATCACCTGTATCCAAGTGATAACTCCTTATGTGTTCTGCATTTGTGCTTGCAGTGGTTTGACATGTAAAGTCAGTGCTAGGAATGACGTGGCTTGCCTTACAACTGACCTGCTGGCTGCACTTGGTAAACTGGAGCCTGTCCTCATTCCCTTGGTTTTGGCTTTCCGCTACTGGGCTAGAGTAAGTTACTTCATTATCCTCAAGATTTCTTTTTTAAGCCCTGTGTACAATGTAGTGTGGAATGTACCGTGGATATGTCTGTAGAAAGGACGTCGTGCCCCTGCTTCACCCCAGCTCCCTATGTGAGATGTCACCGTCCAATAACACATTTCAGAGTTGGCTGAAATTGTAGATGGAAGCATAAATATGTCCCACAATCACAAAACGTGGTGAAACTGAAAAGAGTATGATAATATATGATAAGATAGTATCCCTTAAGGTACTGTATGAATTGCTGTGGTTTGTATTTTATCTGAACGTGGCATGGCATGACCACTGCAGTTTCTGAGAGACAGCAGTTTGGATTTCACTCTAGTATGTTTCTCACATTTCCTTAGTATTTGTCCTTTTGTAATAGATTCTGGTGTTACATCAGGAAAGTAATTATTTCTTCTCTTACAGCTCTGTCACATTGACTGTCAGGCTGAAGGTGGGATTCCTTCATATTCCTTTGCCTTAATGGTGATATTTTTTCTTCAACAAAGAAAACCACGTATTTTACCGTCCTATCTGGGCAACTGGGTAAGTGATTTGGTAATATAGTAACTTTATTATTAAACTGTTGGCATTATTTCTATGTTCTGCAGCCTCATAAAAATGCAGAATTTGATTGCCAAAGAAAATGATAAATAAAATGTATTGGTACTTAATGCTCACACAGATGATGCACACATGATGATTCTGAAGACTTTTTTAAAAGGCACTTGTAGCAGGCTGTATAGTTGTATCATCTGTGTTTTGGAGAAAAGGCAATTATTTTCTTCTTTATTTCTCTGAATTTCTGTCTCTGACATCTCTTTATCTTGAGGGGTATGAATACCACAGCAGTCAGGGTTACATTTGCTGAAAACTCTTGGGTGTAGGTGTTAGATACAGTCCTGTTTCAGAACCACTTTAATTGTTGTTAGATTGAAGGCTTTGATTCGAAGAGGCCAGATGACCACCAGCTGAAAGGGGTGGAAGATGAAGAATTTGTAAGGTGGGAGTACAAACCACCCACAAATGGTGCAGCGAAAAACTCTGTTGGAGCAGAAAGCAAAGCTAAAGTTGAACAACAAAAAGGTGGTGGCAAGAAGGCAGCCAGCTCAGAAGTGGACAACCAAAGCAATGCAAAAGAGAAACATGGGATTGTAAGTCCTGGCTTTATTTAATTGAGAACCGTTTGCTATCTCTCACCCCTATTTTTTTTTTATTTTTAAACATTGATGTTGGATGGAATCAGGACCAAAAAAGGGGGAATGTTAATTTCTTATTGCGGTTCAGCACTCGTGTCCGTGTTTTTCAGTCTCTCTTAGCATTCAAAACCCCTCACCAAGTTTCACTGGGGCAGCTGTGGTTGGAACTTTTGAAGTTTTACACACTGGAATTTGCTTTGGAGGAATATGTCATCAGCATACGGGTACAAGAGCTCTTAACCAGAGAGAATAAGAACTGGCCTAAGAGGCGAATTGCCATTGAAGGTAGGCTGATCCCTTCCCACTTCTGTAGTCATCCTGCTTTGGCATCTTTATTTGCTTAACTTGCAAATCCGTTACAAGAATCTGGACAGCAAGTTTTTAAAATATATGTATTTTGTCAGCAGTTTGTTCTCTTTTAAGACAAGTTTTCTGTGTCTAAAAAGCAGAGAAAGTCACCGAGTTACAGAGCAATGCATGGCATTCTGAATTGGCCCTAAGAGCAGAGAAATGGGGTATTTGAGGAAGGCTAAGAAACCATGTAAGGTGATACTTTTATAAAAGCATGAATAATGACTTTTGAACACTTTCTAGAGATGTTGCTGAAGTGGCTTATCTGTAACACTTGAGGCGATGGAGAGGACAAAGAGAATCATACAGACAGAGAATGAGGTACAGAGGTACATTGAAGGATGAGTCAATAAGGTACAAGGAGAGTGAGAAGGAAAAGTAGAACAGAAAAAAAAAGCAATGAATTGTAGAACAGAAAAAAAAGCAATGAATTGTAGAGGCACAGGTTGGGTAGTGGATGTTGAGATCACTCCCATCACTTTAATTTCCTCTCCCAATTCTTTTCTTCAATCACTTTTAGGTAGAGTTTAGAAAAAGTAGGGAATTGTTTATTCAATATGTGGGGTGTGAGGTGACAGGACAAATCATTAAGGAGGAAATGAGAAATAATTTCAAAAAAAGAGATTCTGGTTCTGACACCTGCTGTTGTTGGGTTATTTGTGTTGTTGTTTGCTTTGTTTTTTTACTTCTCATTTTTGACTTTTGTTTTTCCAATGTTAAGTTTGTAGCTGATGTTACGAAGTAACAGAATCTCAGTTTGGTACTATCTTCCAGGCAAACTTATAGCAGCTATGCAGGAGCTCTTTTTGCTTGGAAAACATGTTTGATCTAGAAATCGTTAGGAAGGACTAAGAATGGATCCTGGTGAGATTGGTTCATACAATCCTTACATCCTTACTGTTACTCTTTTAGACAAATGAATTTCTTAAGGGAAATGAAAATCCTTCTTCAGTGGAGGAGAAAAAGGTTCTGGCTGGCCTGTATTTATTCTGCCTTTGTATGTTTATTATAATTTCTAGTAGAGAAATAGGCTGTAATGTAATGGTGCAATATACCCATGGTTTTCTTTTTGAGTAACACTATTTAGAATTGTTTATGATAGTCAGCCATTTATGGCTGCACGTGGGCACGTTTTGTATGGAAGAATTCTGAAAAAACTTGTGGGTTTTCATTCTCTAAGTATATCCAAATGCAATTCTGGATTATAATATAAGAATCTCCTTAACTCTGCCCTATAATAACTTTGGGATTTCAGCTGCTTTGTGAAATGTGGAAGTTAAAGATTACTAATTAAATTGTTCTTTTTCTTCCCAGATCCTTTTGCACTAAAGAGGAATGTTGCACGAAGTCTAAATAGCCAGATGGTGTTTGAGTACATCCTGGAGCGATTTAGGACAGCATATAAATATTTTGCATGTCCACAAAGTAAAGATGGGATTAAATCCAAGACAGATACCAAGAAAAAGGAAAAAGGGAAAATGAGTAATAAGAAATCCACAAGATCTGAAGAGCCTGTAGCAAACTGCTGCCTTCCACAAGGGGAAAATGTTGTAGATACAGAAGTAATAGGACATGGATGTAACATACCAGAGAATGAAGTTGAATGTAATAAAGAGGTAGAAGCTGTAGCCAAAAGATGCAATTCCCAGAACGTGGACTCTTTGCTACTTTCAACATTGGACTCTAGCTATGATGAAGACAAAGAAGCTTTATCCCCCATTTCCAATGAATGCTGTGAATTAAAGGAAAAATCACCTAAAGAGAGGGATGATTTAGAAACTTCAGTGTGTCTAACTGAGGGTGAGCTCAGCCACCACTGTAACTGCAGTGCACATCAGCCTGATGATACAAATTCCAGTACTGAGTTTTCTGATGCTGAAAGCAGGGAGAGTTTGGGAGCGGAGTCATCCCCGCAGTCCAAGTGCACTGGCACCCCAGCTACCTCGGCCGGCTGCAAAGCAGTGCTGGAAAGCCAGGATCTCAAAGAGGAAGGCACACTCTCAACAGAAGAGATGCATTATGTGTTTGATAAGTTTATTTTTACTTCAGGAAAGGTAAGCAGTGCTGCTGGTGTATCGCTGGGCCATTACTTTTAAGTCATTAAATCTAAGAGTGGATGGATTGCAGGATTCCCGCAGTGATTTTTTTCAGTCTGGGTTATGGGTGGGAGCTCTGACCTTTGTAGAACACCTGTTATTCAGGACTGGAAACACCACCCTGTGTGACATTTGGATTAAATGATCTGTTTCCCTCAGCTTAAGTTTTTTGATTTCCACACAAAAAAAAATCCGGGTTTCTTTCTGGGTTATTTCTGCCTTTCCTCTCATTCTTTCTTGTAGAATTTCCAGGTGCATTTAGGCACTGTGAGAACTAAAATGCAACTTGCTGAGAGGTGTTCTGCTCTTTGCAGAGGCCCTGTTGTTGTTCATATGTTAAATGTTCTTGGTTGCTTGGAAATGTTAGGTCTGCTGAACTGTCTTTAAGTGCACAAATACAATTTTCTTTTTTTCCCCCCCCAAAAAAGCCACCAACTATAGTATGCAGCATCTGCAAACGGGATGGACATTCCAAAAATGATTGCCCAGAGGATTTCAAGAAGATTGATCTAAAACCACTACCACCAATGACAGACAGATTTCGGGACATACTTGATATAGTGTGTAAAAGATGTTTTGGTAAGTTCAAAAAGTGTTTGTACTCCACTATATACTGTGGTCTGTAACCTAAAAGACTTAAAAACTCAAGGGTTAAATTACTTCTTTACAGTTATTCACAATTCAGTAGGAAGAAGCTCTTTCAGGTGCCCTAGGCTACAAATGCATCAATAGTTTAATTTTCAGATAATCCATGACTGTAATACCTTATAACAGATTTAAGAAACTGATGTTATATGGAATTTTTCACTGGGTTTGTAAAAAGCTACCGGTAAAAGGCTACCAGGAGTCAGGCCCTGGGCAAAACTAATTTTTGTGCTTATCAAATTCTCTGGCATCTTTTGGGGGTGCTGTGGTAGGTCAACCTCGGCTGGATGCCAGGTGCCCACCAAGCCACTTTGTGGTTGTAAAACTGGATGTCTTGAAATAAAATCCTGAAGACTCTAATGATATAAAAAGAAAACCACAGATTTAAGCGAAGCAAACATAACAAAAAAAACAAAAAACCCAACCCATCCAAACTTTCAATTAGCTGAAAAAGATTCTTGAGGTGCTGAATGTCATGTCTGACTGTGTTTTAATTTGTTTTTACTTAGATGAATTATCCCCTCCTTTATCTGAGCAACAAAACAGAGAACAAATATTGGCAAGTTTGGAGAGATTTATTCGAAAAGAGTATAATGGTACGTAACCTTAGGTAGTGACTCTTGAGAAGGCTTTCTTCAGTCATGTTGCTGAGGATTGAGATCTGTTACAAAGTCTTGAAAGACTTAAAATTTTCCAATTCCATTAAAGTTTAGGGGGAAAAAAAGCTGTGAATAGGTGTTAGATCTATTTGCTTAGCATTAATTTCAGTTGAACAGATCAATGTATTCTTTGCAGTTAGGACGGAATTTGTTTGAACAACATAATTTTGCCATCCAGGAATGAAAATACTTAGTGATATTGTGTTTCAAAAAAAATGTAAACAAAGCAATTGGGAAAGAATGTTCCATAAAGTATTGTAATCTTACTGCTTGTGTCCTCTTGAAGAGTATGTTATGAGTACAAAACCCCATTGACCAAATTTACCTAGTCAGAGGAAAAATATGCAACCTAGATAAACCCTGAATGGAACCAGAAATATTACTTTGGCTACCTAGGAGTAGCTCTCTTATCTGTGAAGTAAAGCTGTACTGGTGACTGGGTTTGCACATTATTTTGATTTATTAAAAGCAGGAAAGTGCAGTTGCATACCACAAAACATTGCACCACGTTTAGAGATGCCATTTAATGATTATAGTGACTGTAACGTACTTCAGTCATAAAAAATTACATAAAATAAGTCTTTATCCTGCTTTGCTTTCTATAAATAATTTTTGAGGTGTTGTGCTTCCTCCTTTATCAAAGCTGAGGTCTTTGAAGTGGCAGTGTAAGCTGTCTTTAAGTTCATTTTTATGGGCACCTGCACATCACAGTTAAGCAATATTTAATACTAAGCACTTATCATTCAACTGTAAAAGAATTTACCTTTTTCTTGTCTATTCTTTTGATCAGACAAAGCCAGGCTTTGCTTATTTGGCTCCTCAAAGAATGGATTTGGATTTCGGGACAGTGATCTAGATATCTGCATGACATTGGAAGGTCATGAAAACGCAGAGGTAAGAGTTTTGAAATGGCTAAAATCTGCTATTTTAAAAGGATTCATTAAGGTTTTTTAATTCAGTTAAGATTTCTGTATGCAGGAAAGGTAAGATTTGCTGGTTGCACATTGGCTTGTTGCACTTTGCACAACTGAAGCAAGATCCAGCCTATTTTACCTTTAATGCCTTACAGACACACACTGTACTGTGGATGTCCACACAGAGCATACAAGTTTGTGTAGATTCATGTGCTGGCTTGATGCTCGCTCCTTTTTGTACACAGACTTTTCATCCATGGAATATATGTGATAGTAAATGTGCTTATTGCAATAGGATCCACGTTTTAACGTCTGAAGCTGTGATCTTTGTTTTTCCTAGAAATTAAACTGTAAAGAAATAATAGAAGGTTTGGCAAAAGTTCTTAAGAAGCATCCAGGTAGGTGCTTTAAAGTATTACTAGTTACGCAGTTCAATTTTCTATAAATGTTGTTAATGGAGATGTTTTATGTACTAAAGTGTTGCTTCCCCAGGTTTGAGGAACATCTTGCCTATAACAACAGCCAAAGTGCCTATAGTAAAGTTTGAGCACAGGCGGAGTGGCTTGGAAGGAGATATCAGTTTGTACAATACACTGGTGAGCATCTGCTTGTGTCCTTCTGTGTTCAAAGAAAGCTTTTTAATTCTTTCTCTCTTCGCCAAGTAACTGTTTGAGGGAATAATTTTGAAACTGGAATGAAAATGCTTTTGTGCATTTGTGTTTTTCTTGTACATTATTTAAATTCAGTGGCCCACACCCTCAACCTGACCCCTGGGTGGCTGTGTATGACACAATGGCAGAGCAGGTTCCAGCACAGAAAGTCTTGTTTGGGGGATACTTCTGAAAAGCCACATCCACCATGGCCTGTGTGCCATCATGAGTAGTACAGCTCATTCCAGCTTTCACCTGACTCTGTGAATTTGCACAATTTCTTACATAATTGGCTCACCCTGACGCCAGTTTAATTTTCTTTTCCCCATTTTCCAGGCACAGCATAACACAAGGATGCTGGCTACCTACGCAGCTATTGATCCTAGGGTGCAGTATCTGGGCTACACAATGAAAGTTTTTGCAAAGGTAATATAAAAGAAGGTGCTGATTTGTACCATACAGTGTGTGCTGCTGCAGCCACTGAGTTTGCCTTTTGCCAACACCAGCTGGAGAGGAGACAGTAGAATGCTGTTGTTATGAAGTGCACTTTCCTTACTGTGCTCCATCTGACTGTGTGTGTCAAAATCAAATCTTGGTACCTTCTGCTATCTGTTGAAAGATTTCTGTGTAAGAGGAAGCTGATGAAAGGAAAACTTCCCTTTTTTTCTTCAATTTCAAACCAGCTGGAATTACAAGAAACAAAATTCCCCACCCAAGCCCCAAGCAAAACTGGAAAAATTGGGAACTGTAAGGTGTAGGGGGCATGTGGATGTGCATGGACTTCTCAGGTTTTCACATCTGGGACCAGCCCAGAGATTACTGCTGCTTTCTTCTGGCACACTTGCCTTGTTTGAGTTAGTATAAAAGTCAGGATTAGGTAGGTATGGGTGATGAATGAATGCCTGAGCCTCTATGTGATGTGCCTAGGGCATACACTTGACTTTAAGAGTTTGGAAATGTCAGATCTCCTGCATCTTTTGTTATGATATTCTATCAAAGTGTTATTCTAGAAAGCCTTTGATAATTGAAACGTGGCATTGCTTTTTATTCAAGCTGCAGTATTAAATACAGCACATCCAAAGAAAGCTTAGTGGAACTGGGGCAAATAAAAAATGGCTTATAGAGATGGTTCATCATGCTACCAGATGTTCATGTAATAAAATACCTCAAGATGAATAAAATAACTTTGTGCCAGAATGGAATGGACATGTTCATTATACTGTCACTGAGACTAGCAATGATTTTTTTCCTTGATGTGCTCACAGTAGTGCGCAATATTGCCACGTCTCTTCTGTGTCCGGATTAAAAATAGCCTTGTATTGATAATAATGACTCTTACAATTCTTTTTGGCAGCCTTGCATTCTATTGTGCACGTTCTAAAAATACTACTGCAAGGATGAAATATTCAGGTTGTGGGATACTCACTCCTGAAAGTTAAATGTATGGAAGTGACTACGTAGCTGAACAAATACTCTGTTTTTAAGCAAAATGCCTCCTCCTCTGTTTGCATTGGCAGAAAACCAGGAACAGCTGTCACTGCTGCTGCTAATGTGAAAGTAACTCACCAATCCCTGTTTTTTCCGGCCCTAGGAGGTTAAAAATGCATTGTTTGATATGCCACAGGCTTGAAACACAGGCTAGCTTAGAAGCAGGTGCTGTGGCAAGGTTGTACTGTCATGAGATACTCGAGCATAGTAAGGTAATTCACTGACCAGAGGCACAGAAAGGCTTGTGCTGGAAGGGACCTTGAGCTCATCTGCTTCCAGCTCCTGTCTTGCTCAGGGGTGTTTGTTTTGCGCTGTGTTGTGCAGGCTGCGCCGTGGTTTAATTAGGTATGTGTATGTTTGCTAGCAAAATGCCAGTACAGCGTGGAAATACTTGCTGTCAGTGGATTCTTTTTTTAAAAGGGGAGGGGGAACCAAAATAATAAGGGATCGTTCAAACAGCTCTTGCAGCAAGAGTTAAGAAAAGTTAAATTTTATGATATTGAAAGCTGGGATTTATGTTTTGGGGGTTTTGATTTGGGTGGGGTTTTTTTTTCAGTTTGTCACATTATAAATTTTTTTAAAGTGTTTTGGCTATGAAAAGCTTTTCTGTTTTTACGTTAGACAAATTATGCTGTGGATTTGCCAGATGGCAGTTGACTCTTGGGTGCATTTATTTTTCAGGCTTCATAAAACAATTTTTAATGATGAGGTGAATGTATTTGCTGTTACTTACGGGGTTTCTGTTTGCTCTCTGACCTAGCTGTTAGTCTTGCACATTAAAACGGGAATTCAGCATTTTGTTTAAAATGTATTTTTTCAGCGCTGCGATATTGGTGATGCATCCCGTGGTAGTCTGTCTTCGTATGCCTATATTCTTATGGTTTTGTACTTTCTACAGCAGAGAAATCCACCAGTTATTCCAGTTCTTCAGGAGGTACGTTCAGAAAATGAGGCTGTGAAAACAGATGAACTTTTTCTTCAAGCCAAATATGAGAAGCCTGGGATTTTAGGATTGGGGGGATAAATAGAAATGTGGGGCCCTTCTAATCAGCAGGTTCTTAATTCCCTCTTGGTTTTAGTAGGTAAAACTTACTAAGAATATTAGATCAAAGCTGGGAGTCTGTTGTGCCTGAGTTCTGCTATTACATTTACTTTGGGATTTTGGTCTTAGGATGATATTTATATGCTGAACAGGATAGAAAAAAAAATTGGCAGGTGGTATGGAGAGAAGGGAATTGTAATTATGAGACTGCAGCAGATGCTCTTGAAATGTGAGTCCAGCTCTTCAGCCAGTTATTGTCAGAAGCCTTATTTATTGCTCAACACTTTATCTGTAAGAGAAAAAGTTTATTTTATTATTTGATGGGGGTAAAATAAGATAGTTGATGCTTTGGTACAACTTGAAAGAAATATTTCACATGTGCTAGGAAACTTTATTAAGAAAATAAAAGTTCTGCACCCCCATTGTATGGGTGGGGAGAATATAATTATTTAGCTATTGCCTCTTCCTGGATACACTCTGGAACTCCCAAGCACGTCTGCAAATTATCCCTTTCTGCCTCTTTTGGTTTCTTTGTGCAAGAGGAAAATTGGCTTAAGCATTGCAGTTGAGACTCATAGACTTTCTTGCTGATATTTTAGTAGTGGTTGGGGGTTTTTATTTTACTGCTGCCCCGAGAGTGCATTTAAATAACAGTGGAATTTCCCCTTGGCCGTGCTAAAGTCAAAATGTAATAGAAATCATGTAAAGTCTCCTTAGAGAATCTGTGGGCAAGAGAGATGTCGGAATCTTGACAAGGTAATTCAGTCGTGTTTTCTTAGTTGCAAAGAACAAGTAAAAATTAAATATTCAGATCATTTGAGAGGTACAGCAACAATGCAAAAAGACTTTCAGACTTTTTACCAGTGGGAAATTCTGTCTGTGTAAGAAGGAATCGTTAAAATTCAAGTGTTTATATTTTTATATTATTTTTTTAACCAAAAGAACTGCAAGTATTTTCCAGCAGCTTTGAAATCGAGCGGTAACTGTCACTCTCTGTTCTGGCAGATATTTGATGGCAAACAGATTCCACAAAGAATGGTGGATGGATGGAATGCTTTTTTCTTTGATGACATGGAAGAATTGGTAATATTCTAATTCCAGAAGAGTAACTAAAATTTAAACCTTGCTTTTCAGGAAAAGTAATACATTTTTAACAGTGTAATATATAAAAGATGAATTTTATTAATTGATTAAACTTCCATATCCATAGTGTTGCAACTTCCCAAACGAGTTTCTGCTTTTGCTCGGTTGAAGTCATTTCTAAATAGCATAAAGCATGAAAAATACTTTTTATTTTTAAAAATGGTCTAGGTTTAGTCTTAACTGTAGTGATTTAACCTTACTTTAACCAAAAGAAACCGTTCATAGTAGGCAAACTTGTAATTGGAGAGGTATTTCAGGAGAAGCAGTGCTGCAGTAACTGTAGCTGAATAAATTGTCTTCACGTGCACGCAGAAGAAGCGTCTGCCTGCTCTTGGAAAGAACACTGAATCTCTTGGGGAGCTCTGGCTGGGGCTGCTGCGATTCTACACGGAGGAATTTGACTTCAAGGAGTACGTGATCAGCATCCGGCAGAAGAAGCTGTTAACCACGTTTGAGAAGCAGTGGACATCCAAATGTATTGCAATCGAAGGTACTCCTCTGCTGAATTCACCTTCCTTGCATGAGGAGCACGAAGCTCTGTTGCTTGAGAGGCTGCTCCCTTTGCACAGGATCTTTATGTGAGGAAACTACAGTCTGTTTTAAAAAGATAAAAAGAAACATTGTTTGCAAGTCCTACAGCTCACAAAATTGTTGAAACTCGTAACTTTTACTAAATGTCAGTGAATTGTTCTTCTTACTGTATGATGGTTAGTCACAGTTTTAAAACTCTCAGCATTGCTTTGCTCTAATCTACTCTGTGAGTGCATTTAAAATGAAATTTTCTGCATTAAAATAAAAAATTCTGTTGCAGCATATTTTTTCCAGCTCTGATTTTTTTTCCCCTTCTTTATGTAGATCCTTTTGACTTGAATCATAATCTGGGTGCTGGAGTCTCTAGGAAAAGTAAGCTATTAATGTCTACTAATGCTTAATGTTTGCTGAGTTGTGCCTTTCCTGTGGTTTTCCAATAACTTTGTCTTTCTTCAATAGTGACCAATTTCATAATGAAGGCATTTATCAATGGGAGAAAATTATTTGGTACCCCATTCTACCCAGCTGTTGGAAGAGAAGCTGTAAGTTCTCAGATTTTTTCATTTTCTTCATCTGAAAGATGTAAATCTCCTGTATGTATTTATCAATTTGGTATTCACAGTGTGTGTAATTATACTTTGTCTGCATTAAATGTATAGCTTAGTATTGGGCTCCTGGAATATAAAATTCAGAGGAGTAGTTGGCTGGGTGATGGGTATTACTGGCAGGTTTGGGGGAAGCAAGCATAATTTGTGTTTTGTTTTTTATAAAACCTCCCACTGTATAGTGTTAAGTTTTGCAGAAAACCCTAAATTTGGCTGCAAAACCCAGAAACAGCTCTAGGAACCTTACTGGCTCTTCATGCAGCTAAAGAAAACAGATCCAAGAGATGTTCCATCCTATTTATTTTTCCACTTGCTGGAGATAGTAAGGATTGCTGCTTAAGCAAGGAAAAGTTTGATGATTGATTTTTTTGTTGTTTTTTTTTTTAACAGTTGACCTTTAAAATTTGCATAGTGAGTGAGGGTTAGGAATGTGTTCATGCAATATTATTTTGGAGAAAGTACTGCTCTGTACTACAGGGTCCAGTCATTGATGTGTAAGAGACAACTATTTATTTTTTTTTAATATGAGGAAATAAAATTCTGTAGTATTTTTAAGATCAACATAGAAAAGGATTTTCTAAAACAGTTTAGAGCACTGTTCTCCCAGTGGCTTTTAACAGAACTTGAGTTTCTAAAGGATTTTAAAAATCTTTTGAAAGCTTTTAATTCAGTTCATCCTTCCCTATCTTCTCTTCTCCATTAGCTTGCTTTATCTGTGGGGGGTTTTTTCCTGAGTTTGTACCTTTATTTCAGTCTTTCAGGCAAGACAGTATTTCTTTCACAATATTTCTGTTGCTCAGAGGCTGTAAACTGTGGCCTTTGTGCTGCCACACATGAGAGCTGCAGCTGTCCTGAGGATTCCAGGGGAGGGGAGGGATGCAGCTCATCTGCAGGTGCTCCAGCTGTTTCCCACCTGAGCTGTGTTCTGTCTCAAGGGATGTAATCGTGTCATGTGTAATCATGGCCCCAAAGGGACATTGCCTGCTCTGGAAAGCAGTGACTCAGATACCAAAATAGATCATAGGTGAAAAATTGCCCTCCGAAGAGCCTTTGGGGAGGTGAAAGGTGGGCAGCAGGCTGGAGCCTAGAGAAGCTGCTCTGCAGATTTAACCTCTGTCCCTAAGACCAAACAGCCCCTCTTGGCCCAAACTGCTCCATGTCTCTGAAAAAGCTGCCATTATCTAGGAGAAGAAAAGACCAGGTGTCATCTCAGAAGCAGTAACATTCAGAGAGCAATAAAAGATGAAAGCTGACAATTTGACTTTCATTCTTCAGTCTTGTGAGTGAATGGTTTATACATTTCATCTGTCTGATGTGTTTTGATAGGAATACTTTTTTGACTCAAAAGTGCTGACAGATGGGGAATTGGCACCCAATGACAGATGTTGTCGTGTCTGTGGAAAAATTGGTCACTACATGAAAGACTGTCCAAAGAGGAGGAGGTGAGTAATACACAAAATGAAATCTTTGAGATTAAATCATGAGGGATTTGGACATTTGAAGATTATTGAAAAGGAAAAGAAGTTCAGCAGAGAAAATCAAAGCTTCATATCTGATCCTCAATTTCCCATCTTATTTTTTCTTTTCTTTAAACAGTTTCTGATCACCTCTTTAAATCTGAAGTGTTTATGGAAGCACACGGAGTAAAATCAACAGTGTATGGTGTGTTAATATGTAGTTGAGCTTAACTTAAAACTTAGATCACTAAATTATCTTTTTATAGTGTAGACGTTCAGATGGAGAACATAGCACCTGGCTGCAAAATTTATCATGTGTTAAAATGGATTTCCTGTAGTGCTCGTGTTCAGAGGACAGTGTTGAATTTGAATTGTTCTGTAGAGCTGATAATGTACATCTGCAAGGCAGGTAAAAGCTCATTTATTAAACTCTAGGATTAGTTAAAATGTACATAGTTAAGGTGCATTTCTGTAACATCCTATTAGTGCCAGGCACTTGGTGATCTTGCACGTGTATTTTAATTTCACTTAGGAATTTTGGGTCCAGGACTCCTGCAAAAGGAGTCCCTGGTACGTGCAGGTCATTGTTTCCAAAGAGAGTTTAGTAGGAATTGTGTACAGAAAATGTGTGCTCCTCACTTTTTACAGCTTTGGCTATTTAATGACCCCCTCAGGCTGGGTTGTCTGACTCCTCCTAAAGCCTGTTGAAGCCCTCAGAATGCAAATTAATCTGGGCTCTTTCATCTGCTCCTTACGTTCAGTTGTGTGCTCCGTAATTCTTCAAAGGGTTCTTGGTCTCTTCCACTACAAAATCTTTATTTACAGCCTTTTGTTCAGTCAGCAGAGTTCAAGACACATGAAAGTGCACTGGAACCCTGTGGTCACAGGTGGACCATTTCTTTCAGATGCTCTCTGTACAAGCACTAGCACATGGAGTTGCATCACCTCTTTCCCCACATCTGCCTCAGGAAAAGAAGTTGTGATCTGCTCTTCACACAAACTGCTACTCCAGCACAGCCTCACAGAATCTCTCTCAGATTGTATATACAGCTCACAGAATATTATTATTTAACAATCCTGCAGATCCCTTGTGGAAGAAGACCTTTGCTTCTTGTCTTGGTTCCTGATCACTAATTCTCCTGCTGTATTAGATCTGAGTGTTTGAAAGGGCCTCGCTGCTTTGTTGCACATTTTGTCTGGGCTCAGACAGTGACAGAAGTGTGCCCTGTCCAGTGAGGGGGAGATTGTATGAACGAGTGCAGCTCACTTATTTTGGGTATATTCTGACTCAGTGGGATTGCTGCATAGCACTGCTCCCCAGCTCTGCCTGCCTAACTGCATAGCTCTGCCCTAATACAGTCAGACAGCTTTTGGACAGGTCTGGGGAGCATCTAACTTCATGAAGTTTTTACAGGCTGTTAGCCAGCCCAGAATCTGAGAGTGTTTTCTGGGATTCCTGAGGTATTTGTATTCTGGTACAGCTGTTGGTTGTGTAACCATTCCCTTTGAACACAACAGTCCAACAGCTCTACAGAGATTATGTGTTTGTGTGTGTGGGTTTTTTTGATATTGCTAATAAAAGTCATTGTTCAGGTTGAAGAAAAAGGAGAATGAGAAAGATGATGAAAAAGAGGTGAAAGAAGAGGACAGAGAAACAAGAGAGAAAAGGTGTTTCATCTGTGGGGATGTGGGTCACGTAAGGAGAGACTGTCCTGAATTCAAACAAACCCGTCAGAGAAATAATAGTGTGCCAGGTGAGTTAGCTTATGTGGTAGGATGATTTGAAAGCTCTGAGATCCCTTTTCTCTAGGTTTCTCTACAGACTTGCTAATTACCTTCAAAAAATAATCCTGCAAGTAATGTTTCAGTCGCTGCAAATACAGCTTTTAGTCTGTGTTGCTTTTCTGCAAGGGGAGTAATGTCTCCTGAAGTACTGCATGGGTGGTAAAAATGTACTCAGCAGTAAAATACAGTGTACTTCAGGGTATTGCATTATTTCTCTTCCACTCACAATTGGTGCATTTAGAAGTAGTAGTAGTAATAACAGTCACAACAATAATAATTGAATGCATTTCCTCTTCCAAATGTTTCTCAAATGTTAGCTAACCCTCCGTCATCTGTGAGAGGTAAGTAAATGTATTTTCAGCAAAAATCAGCGCTCTTTAAGTAACACTTCAAAAAAGCATATAGATGAATTATGCTAAATCCAGCTTTCAAATTACTGATAGTACTTAGAGAAGATTAATTGCAAACTCATTCAAATTAGGCCCTTGGGTGCCTGTGGTAGTGGAAAAAGTAGAGGAAGCATTCATAAGTGAACTTCAGAAGGACCTTGCTTCTGTGTTCTGTTATCCTTTAGTCTTTTTTTCTTTTTTAGTTTTCTTTCTTTGCCCAGAAGTTTATACTGTCACTATTGCTATTTAAAATGCCACTGCTTACAGCAGTAATATGAAAACCTATATAAAGTAGAGCTCCTGCCTGATAGGAAGGTGAGCCTTGTTCCTGCCTTGCTCGACTTACTCAAAAATAGACTTCATGCTTACCTCCTATACCTATTAATGTTGTCTGCTGCCAGTAGAGGGAAAAGTTTCCACTTAAAGGAGAGGAGAGATCAAGTGATTTACCTATTCTGTGTCACTTGAGAGTTCAGGTACTGCTGACTCCCAGTTCTGCTCATTATTGTCACCCTGTGGCTTTTATTAACACTTGTGTTCCTTGCTCAGGCACGCAGCTGGTCCGGAGCATGGTCAATTCCCAGCTGGTGGCTGTGGGCCAGCAGCAGGTGGAGCGACCCCTGCGCACCAGGCAGTCGTCAGAATGTGTAAGTTCTGGGAGCAGGGGACTGCAGGGAGCAGAGCTGTAGCAAACCAGCCATACTGGGAACAGCTGTGCCTGGTTTATCTCAACAGATCCTGCACTTGGTGATGGCTGCGTTGCACTCTGCCAGTTAGTGGAACTTTGATTTTTGATGCGTCTTGGGGAGCATTGGTGGTTTTTCAGTATAGAAACCTCATAGTTAAGTTTGAGATGAGATACCGTGCTATTCTGAAAGGCCAGGTTAAGCTAGGATGCCTTTCAAATTCTCATTGTTTTGACAGTGTTGTGGAGTTACTAAAGGAGATAAAGCATAGCTCATTGTTAACATGCTGCAGACTAAGTTAGTGACAACCATGACTCTTTGTGGTTTATGAGATCTGTCTTAAAGGACTGTCATGTACAGACACGGAACACAGCTGGGTCATACTTCAATGAAAAGTCTGCCAGAGCATCCTAGAAGCACAAGCAGAACAATGGGGAAATTTTTGATAGTTTTACCTAGAATTTTTTCAAGTCTCTGTAGAGCTACATAAAATATGATTAAACTGCTTCTGAGTGGAGATGGGTAGCAGAGGGTATTTGAGCAAATACAACTGCTGGCATTTAATATTTTTGGAGCAGACAGCACAGCAGAAATTAATTTATTTTAAGCTGTTAGTCTGAGGAGCGTGTGCCTGCTAATGAAGCTGGCAAGTAAGCAAATACAGCAATCAGGGCTGCTGATCACTACTGCTCTTTGTTCGGTTTGCTGCTTTCCTAACTGATCAGCAAGCATTTATTGGAATGCTGGCTCCAGTATAGAGACCTTATGACCTAGGGTGCTGCTAAAGAGGGACTGCTGCAGCCCTAATCTAACTGAAGGGCTGAACTTGACACAGGAGTATTTTTTTTAGGAGCTTTATATTTCTGCCTGAGGAACCAAAGCTGAACATGTGGGTGCACTCAGAGGCAGACACATCATGTGCACATTCTTGTGTCAGCTGGGTGTCATGGACTCTGTGTGTGTTGCATGGTTGTCATCTGGCCAGGATTTCCTGGTGAATGTGTTCTGTCCAGAAATTGGTTGAGAATGGGAAGGAGGATATTGGTGGAGTAAAGAGGGGAGCAGATCGACAGCCTGGAGTGTAATATGCTTCCTCTCCTGCTGCTGGCACATTCAGTGCATGCTTGTGGTGGATTAATATTTGTAGGAATGTTTGTAGTCAGTGCATGTGCTTTATTTTTACAACATTTAAACTGTTAAACTAGTGATCATCTTTCAAATCCCAGGTTTTACCTTCTCGTCCTGGTCGGATAGAAAGGTGTAGGAGGCACAGTTGGAATAGCAGCAGGGAGCAATCCCAGCTTTGGCCCAGGCACAGACACACAGCGTGCTGCTGGAGGGGATGCTCTGGCATGGGCAGGTCCTGCAGACATCTCTGGTGATTGGAGACAAGTGACTGCCAGTTTAAATGACAGTGACAAGCTGGGGACACCTTTAACGCCCTGTGTTCAACAGCAGCTGAGGCACTTGGAGCTTGGCTGGCTGCTGTAGTCTGTGGAGAGAAGAGTCAGTCTCAGGGGGAAAATGAGATCTGAGATTCAGGTCCTCCTCTCTAGTTTAGGTACCTGTCTCATTTGAATGTCTCTGGAGGCACTTCATCAGCATCTTGTCTCAGTGCTCAAAACCAGACTGGGGAATCCAGATAACGGCATTAAGTGTAAACTAAGGAAGTGTTTAGTGTAAACACATAAACTGAGGAACTTCTCCCAACCACTCCAGTTCTTGAAGTGCTTCTCTGTTCAGTTGCAATTCCAAACAGATAAAATAACCTCATGCCTGTTTCTGTTGCTGGTGAAAAGGAGAACTTTGTACAAGCTCTGCAAAGGCTGTAATAATTGATATTACTGTGCCTTTAGCCATGGATGTGAAGGTTGAAACTGGGTTTTTGGAATTTGCATTTCTTGTTTAACAGGTAGTTAAAACCTAAAGAAATATCAGGAGCTTACTTTGGAATTACTTAAAAAACCTGCAATAATAAGAACACTCTGTTTAGAAGTAAGGCAATTAGTTAATGTGATACTGGGCTGTAGAGAAGTAGGGTAGGGAAGACAATGATTAAAAATCAGAAACAAGGAGTCTAATGAAGCGATTGGGGCTAATATTCACTCACAATGGTGTTTCTGATGGTGTGATGTGCCGCATTAACAGACCAAATTTTCTGTTGGTGAAGGTCAGTGTCAGTTTGAACTGCACTTACTGAAGCCAACAGGAACTTGGGTGCAGTGCTTAGTGTGTTGCTGGGGAGTGCTTTGCTGTTTTATAAACAATCTAATACAGTGGGTGCTTATTAAAGAAAACACCATTAAATAGCCAGTGAACTAATCAGAAATACATACTTTTTTTTTTCCTCCAGTCTGATTCGCATCAGTCATCTTACTCTCCACAACCTCAACAATTCCCACAGAATTCCTCTCAGCCAGCCTCCATTAACCAGACTCAGCCACAATCAATATCCCAGTCTAAGCACGTTCCTCAGCCACAGCAGGGTGCACAGCCACCCCATCAGGTCCAGCTGCCTTTGTTTAACTTTCCCCAATCTCCCCCAGGTCAGTATTCCACCTTGCATAACCTGGGACTACTTCAGATGCACCATCACCACCAAATTCAGCTTCCCAACACTTCTTGGCCTATTCACGGGCCTGTTATTCACTCTGCACCGGGTAACCCTCCTCATTCTACAAATGTTCCATTTTCTATGAGATCTGGCAGCAGCAGCACCACAAATAACCAGAGCAGTGTAAGCTTGAATGATCCCAGTATCATCTTTGCACAGCCTGCTGCCAGGCCCATGGGAATCCCCAGCACTTCTCATGAGGGACACTGGCACAACCCCGTGACTCCAAACTCACTGGTGAACAATGGCACTGTGGGGAATTCAGGTAACTCTTCTCTGTTGTATCAAACCTCTGGCACTTCGTGTACTAGTGTTAAGCGGTACGGGAACAGCTACCTCTTTCGACTTGTTTGATAAAAATATGATTCTTAAGAAACCAAATCAGGACTTTTACCTGTCTTAATATTTTCATAGGGAAAAAAAAAAATTAGAATCGATCACTGTAACTTTTAGGCATTAGTCCTGTCTGCCATTAGTGGCTGTGCAACAATGAGAAATCCTGCATTCAACTGAGAAACCTCCTCATCATTGTTTGAATCACTCACAGTTCTGTGAATGTGCTGACAAATAATGGATTCCTTGTATCAGAGAACCATGGAAACATTAAGGTTGGAAAAGACCTCTAAGATCAACACAATCATTACATAATTTATTAGACAAATGCTGAGGTTGTAACCATGACCTTAGAGACTGGCAGAATTATAATTGTGCAAGTTGAATATTCATCTCGTCATCTTCAGTACAATGTAATGTGATCTTATCTATTCTCTTTTTTCCTATGGCTTACCCTGCCACATTTAACTTCCACAATCTCAGTGTTGATTCCTGACAGTACATTTTCCTCTGACAGGTGGGCAGCAGTCTCTTGCCTCATAGCAAAGCCAAATACAATGGTATGTTGGAGGCTGAGAAAAAACAGTATATAATGATGAAAGCCCATTCATTTTTGTCTTCCATATGAACTGTGGCAGCCCCTAAATTTTAACTGCTAGCCTTTACATCATGAATCATGGTGGTGGTCTTCTGATTTGTTCTGAGTAAGTCCTCCTATGTTTAAGAAAATAAATCCATCATGCAATGTACTGGTGCAGTTGTGCATCCTAAGATGAAAATTCTCAATCTCCTGCCCAGCCTTTCTCTGCACTAATAACACGATTGTCAGTAACAGCAGATTTCCAGCTGAGTCTACAGTTTTGGATGAGGAATAATTCACCAGTGGGCTTCAAACTTATGTTAAGGTGCTGGAGATGGATGATTTTCTATTTCAAACTTTGTGGGGAATATATTTTAAAGGATACAGGGGCTTCTACCCATGTGTTTTGTGTGTCTCCAGTGTGCTCTGTCCCTGCCTCTCCATTTTGGATCTTGTCATGTGTCCCCTTCTCCAGCTTTGCCTTCCCCTCAAGCAGCTCCTTCCAACCCACATGTCCTTACTAAGGCAGCTGCCTTCTTTCAGACAAGCTCCATAAATTCTAATTCCTTCTTCATGTGCTGTCAGTCACAGTATTCTTTTTCCATCAATTTCTAACCTCATCACACTCCTTTTCCTAGTTCCCCAATCATAGTAATTTTCCTTTTTGAATTTGAATCAGTTTTATTTCCTTTTTGGCTTAGATGCCATTGAGGTGAATGCACAGTAGAGATGAGCTGTCTCCTGTCTGTTTGAAGCATGGTTTCTTAACCTCCCCAGGACAATTTGAGAACAGTAAGTTTGAGGAAGCTTTGTCCTGGCTCACATTACCTTGACTTGAAAGGAGCTACTTTAATTTTCTTTTCAGTAGACAACTGATCAGAAGTAGAATCATTAGAACAATTCTTTTTCATGCATACTCCAGAGCTGTGCCTCATGTTGTGGGTCATTCTCTCCTTGGATGCTCGATTTCTCATCCTTAATGTTGCAGTGATACCAGAACTGTAAATGGAGGAGCTTTACAATTTGTATACTTATTTCCAGAGTTTATATTTTCTCTCTAAGAATACCTTTTTAAGTCAATCCAGTGATCTAGATAGCAAGTTTCTTAAGCATGTAAGTATTAGTGGAATTCCAGTGTGTATCTGATTATTTCTTGCAGTAGGATAATAGCTTTCATGTCACAGCTCTGTCAGTGATAGTGGATATTTGTGTGGGATCAGACAGTAGTTCTGGGCATTGTTCAGACCTTGTATTTTTCATCCTGAGAAAATCATAAAAATAGTGAAATTGTCGCTCTTGATTTTAATATTGATTCATCCTCTCTCTTCCCAATAATTCTATAATAGTGAGTAATGAAGTAATTTAGGTAGTAATTCTTACTGATGTATATTAAAAAAAAGTAGCACATCAGACTAATCTCATTAAGTCCCCTGCAAACTGTTATTTAAGATGTAAATTGTATTTGTGACTTACTGTTTAATTATTTCAACTTGCAATGTGCTTTTCCCTTTCAATTGAAAACTAGATCAGGGTTTCCAAGGACAGTTTGGTAAAATGAACCCTCCTTCTGTCCCTTGGGACCATGGGACCCCTACCCATTTTCCTCTCCTCCGAGGAGCGTGGCCTTACAATATGCCTCAGAACTACATGCAGCAGGGAAATGCCAGCTACCCACCGAACAAACCTTTCTACCCTCAAGGTACTAGAACCAGTATGTGAATCAACAGCTCATGCACCATGTCTCTGTACTGTCTCAAAGGCTTTAAAAGCCAAGGAATCACTCGCTAGGCTCCCTGGAACCGTAACCAATCCCAGAGTCAATTCAGCGCTTCAGCTTCCTCTGTGGACAAATCTTTGTGGGAGGGAAGGGTTCAAATAAAATTCTGAAATCCGAGCCAGTTTGCAGCTTGTTGCACTTCCAGTCTCTTTTTCTTTGCTGCTGCTGGCTCACCGTGGAGCTGCCTCTGCTTCAATAGAGGTGGATTGGCCCATGAGCGCGTTCAGAATATGAAGAAATTTTTGTCGTAATTCACTTTATTCGGCTTTTGTACCTTGCTTTGGGAAATGATTTACATAGATAAAAAATTGCAAGACCATAGAATAATTGAAGTTGGAAGGGGCCTCTGGAGGTTTAGACCAGCCCATCCAGTCAGAGCAGCTGATTGCAAAGTCAGGTCAGGTTCAGTTCGTCGGGGAACTGGGAAGGACTGGCTTGATTTCAACTCCGAGGTTTATGAAAGGTAAAGGCATTCAGCATCTGGCAGGGTGGGGAAAGGCTGTAGGAAAAAGAGCTCCACGACCAGAGAAAAAATGTTCAAATTTTACTTGGAGGATGTGGAGTTTCCGTGTTGCTGGGGCCACCTGGTGTAAAATGAGAGATACGGGTACCAAATCCTTTTGCAAAATCTAATCTATTTGCTCTAGCAGGGTTTCCAAGTGAAAACCGAATTTACTTAAAATCCTGAAATTACTTTTGTTAAATAACTGAAGTAAAGCAACAAAATAACGTGTTTGTGATTGTTAGGGAATTTTGGAGATAGGATTAAATTAATTCTGCATTGTCCCAATAAATGGGTTAGTTGTACAGCAAGCATTTGTGTCAGTCTAGTAAATGGCTTTATTTCTAAGTTAGATTAGTACACTGAATATAGCCAAGCACTGTTAAATATGTGATTGCTGAAGTAATTGTAATCCATTTTCTTTTAGCTGGTCCACTGATGCAGAGTAACCAGCGGTTCTCGCTTCTGTCTCAAGGACACCCACACTTGAATCTGAATTACATTCAACAGAAAAAGTGAAATTGGATGGGATTGTGGGTGGGTGGGGGGAGGGGAGGAAGAAATTCAGGTTCTGATTGAAAATCTTAATGCAACATGTTTAGATACAAGATTATTTAAGACTGTTTTTAAACTGTATCATTTGTACATAGATATGAACTATAGTTTTTACTAGTATCACAAGACTGAGTGATACAAATTTCATCTATTTTATTACCCTATTTTTAAGGGGAATTGTGTTTTGTTTTATCTTGATAAACTGTAAAGAGAGAGAATTTTTAAAATTAAGTTCTTTATTTTCTATTAGCTGTATTCATACTTTGGTTGCTTCAGACTTTATATATATTGTTCTAAAAAAATAAAAAATTAGAAGGGGATTTCATGTGTTTAAAAATTTGTCACTTCTATTCTTTACAGAACTATGTAGTGCCAAAAAACTTTTTAAAAAGAAAAATAAAACGGCAAAAAAAGGACTTAAGGCTTTTTTCCTCTTCCCTATTTGTATGCATGCTCACTTTAACGGGAATAATAAAAATGGCTTTAATGTGGGGATCTTGGAAAGATGAGCAGAGCTTTAAGTGGTACAAGCACTAGATCTGTTTTTCTCCATGCTGGTCTTGTTGCATGTGATGTTCACAGCCAGTGTGTGTATTAACCTTGAAGGAAGAGCACACCTGATTTTTTGTTTATCAGCTTTGCAATAATTTGCAAATACCCTGGAAAAATGAGGCTGTACAGGG
Organism: Hirundo rustica; assembly: GCF_015227805.2. NCBI lineage: Eukaryota > Metazoa > Chordata > Aves > Passeriformes > Hirundinidae > Hirundo > Hirundo rustica. The sequence goes on from NC_053458.1 coordinate 5,803,962, forward strand.
AAGCAGTTTTAAAGAGGGCTTTCTATAAAGTCATTAGGAACCCTCCCTTATTTAGGTTGTCAGCACTCCCAGGGCAATATGAGACTCCTGAAGCCCTAAATGCAGAGTTCAGGGATAAACCTGCCTGGCCCTGCTCCCGAAGAAGGGCTGTGAATAAAGACATGGTGCACAAGAGCTTAAATCAACTGATTTCAAATGCAGGAAGAGGAGAATTATATCTTCAGTAAGAGCTTAACTATTCTAAATTTAAAAAGCTAACTTCACTCAGAGAAGGTAGAGCTGAACATGGTGTCAAATTCTGTCCCCAGGCACAGAGAGGCCACAAACCTTCAAATATATTGAACTTCTTACTCCAAAAGAATTAATTAGTGCTTTGTACTTCTTTAACCTTCTGAACTCTCCGATGGCATCATCAGAAGCAGCAGATTACACTGAAGGGTGATTTTTACAAAGGACCCAATGACAACCACTTGTTGGAGAGCCCTTTCAGGTGAGCTTGTAGTAAACACACTGGGTTGTGACAGCCTTGCTTCCTCTCCTGTACTGGAGCTCTGAGAGGCCAGGGCTGGGAGCCCTGCAGTGTTCATGACTGAAAGCAGACTTCCTTTGGCACCTGATTGCAGGGACAGTTTGACAAAACAATGCCCTGATTTGCGAATGAAGCCAGCTTAAACCACGGGACATCTCAATAAAATATTACTAAGGAAACAGCCAGGAGCCTTTAAAGACAAACCTTCCTTTTTTTATTGCTCTTCATTAAGGTTTTTACAGGCGTCAAGAAAAACAATTAAAAAACAATCTTCAAATTCTATCACAAGAATGGGTAACTAACTACATAAAAAGTATCCTTAGCTTACCTTTAATAAAAAAATCCAAGACAACAAAATGAGAAAGATTAAAGAAAGGGACTGCTAAAGCAGCCAGTATTGAGCCAGCTGTCCTACAGAGCAAATAAGACAGCATTAGACTGCAGTTCAAGGCCCTTAAATGGTGGGCTGGGTTTTGTTTGTTATTCATTCCGCCGACTCTTTTTGTGACTTTTCTTAGATCTGAAACAGAAAAAACCAAAAAGCCAATACTTTAAAGCCTACCTTTAATTCCCAAATTGCACTTAAGAAATAGGCCAAGCCTTTACCTTTCAGGTGATTTGGAATGACTTCTGTGCCTGTGACTACGGTGATGCCCTGTGAGATAAAAAGGCAATAATTACTTCCATTGCCACTGGAATTCTTCATTGTTTCGCTAATGCAATCTGCTTCTAGTGACCAAGTGTGCCACATATTGCCAGAACAACCCTTGCTTTAACCAGGCACTCAAATCAACTTCCTGGCAAGGATCTGAAAACTTACTCAAGACAATCTTGCAGCCATTAAAGGAGTTCCCCAGCTCTGCTTTCAGGTGAGCAGCAGTTTTATCAGCCGGATTTAACCCCTGTGCTACCATCTCAGCATGGTGACACAGATTGTTCTTGCAGTGCAATGTGCAGCTGATAGATTTGCCAGAGCTATTCTGGAAGTGGCAGAAATACCTGGAGATTTAGATCTCGATCTGTGGCGCCTCTCCCGGGATCTGCTCCGGTGCCGTCTCGGGCTTTTGCTGCGATGCCGTTCCCGGCGCGGTGATGGGCTGAGGGAAAGGCAGCTTGTAAGGGAGCTGTGCTACAAATGCACATTGCTCAGCTCAAATAATTAGAATTAAAGAGTACCTTCTTCTCTTGGGAGAGCGGCTGCGCCTGCAATTGGGGGAGAAAAGCAAAAAAATCACTAAAAATCATTAGCAGAACAGCTGTCCTGCAGCAACACACCAGGGCTTTTACTTCCCATTAGTGCTTTTGACCTGCTCCACATGGACCTGCTTAGGACTGGACTATGCAGTGAGCGAGAGTTCAGTGATTAATTCTTCCTGGCTTAATATCAATAAGAGCAATTAATAGGATTTTCTCTGCAGCCTTTAGCTTACATCAAAACAAAGCACTTGGTTCTCCTTAACGTCTTCACTGCATTGTCAAATTTAGTTAAAGTTGGCCAGCAAGTTCAAGAGTTAGAGAATGACTGGAGAAACAGGCAGAGGGGTTGACTGTGGCTGTGCACCGCAGTTCCTCACTTCAGGAAGTGCTAAAGGAACTGGGAGGTGTGGGAGGTCCTGGCTGAACTGCCACCTTCACTGCAGTGCTCCATCTGCAGCAGCACAGGTAAAAGCACTGGTCAAGGGAGAGTCCCCTCACCTCCTCGGGGACCTGCTCCGGCTCCGCCGGTACCGCACCACCGGAGATCTGCGGGGCTTGTCCAGGTCCCTGTAGCCCCTTCTGCGGTGGTCAGGAGATGGGATCCGCTCCAGCTGTCAACAAGAGGGGAGAGGATCTGTGAGTCTCGTTTCAGCAAGGTTTTACGTTATCGGTAAAGATTTCTGAACAATGAATATAATAAATTGCAAGAGCCAGGCAGCCAATGTGCCCCATCCCCAAGTATTTCTTATTCAGGAGTGAGTGGTGCTGCCCAAAACTGCCAGCTGGAAACTCAAAACAGCTACTTCTCATAGTGGTGGTTCTGGAGAAGTACAGCAGCACTGACTGATGGTCACACAGGACCTTCCATCATCACCTTTAGCTCTCTCCATTACATATGCATGTAAATCAATTGATCTAAATAAGCTCAACACAGAACACTTGTGGAATTCAAGAGACAGGAAAACATGGCAATATGAGAGTTGCTTCAGGGTCCAAGTCCTCGCAAGCTGCTTATATGAAAATACATTATGAGGGGAGGTAAGAGTTGCCAGCAGCCTCCTGGTGCCTCCCCTCAATTATTTGTCATAGACTATGAAGTGTCCTAAAGGGATTCAGCTTCAACTAATCCTTTCCAAAACAGTTCATTGAACAGTTCACCAACCTTTTCATCTTCTTCTTCCTCCTCCTCACTAGATTCTACATCATCCATGTCTTCTTCCAGAGCACTAACACGAGGCTCAAGTTGCTCAGCTTCTTCCAGAACATACCGTTTCTAGGAGAAATTGCAACTTTATTCAACATAACTCAAGTAAGAACGAACACCTAAGGAGGCAACCACAGCTTACACAACAAGGCAGCAGCTGATCCAGCTACTGAACTTGGTGCTGTTGGGAATTCCACAACCATCTACATTTCCCAACCTGCAGTCGAGGCAGGATGATGTCACAAACACGTTCCTCATGGAGTAGCTCATCAATAAATTCATCCACGTGCATCAGCTCAAATTCTGGGGGTGAAAAATAGCATTTAAAAGGCAAAACTAACACTACAGGCTAAAGTAAAGAAGAAACACTTCCGACAACTTATGTCAACAGGCTGTGCCACAGTTTTTAAGATTTATATTGCTAAACAGACATAAGAGTGTTTACCCCCATTTCTGTTCTGACTTTTAATTTTCCGATAGTCGTTGTACAGCGGTTCCAGGTACTTGTAGCAGTCGATGGCAGTGCCTGTCAGTCTCATGTACAGTGCTCCAAGCATTCGGACATACCTGGAAAGGAAACCTTTCCATGGATCTCGGCTTCCTGCACACTTAACAGTTTGGATAAAAAAAGTCTTTTTTCCCCACAAGTTTCTGAGGAAAATCAGTACAGTGGCCAGAATACAAAACCAATTAGATTTGCTCCACCACTTCCTCGATACTGTCAAAACCACAGATATACTTTACATACACAATGTCTGTATGAGGGCATTGTCACTGACAAATATGGAAAAATACTGAAGAAAACCAGATTAACATGAATCCTTTAATGCAGCTCATTCCAAACGCTTTAGGCAGAGGTTTATTATCACAGAGAGCACAAGCCACAAAGATGAGCCCTTCCAACAGGCCAGATGACAAGGAGAGCAGTCTTGAAAGCAAGAAGAAAAGCTTGGTTTTGGGCAAGCACAGTTTACCAGGGCGCCCTGAGAGCTAAATCCCGCACTGAGGTTTCCCTGGCTGTTTTGGGCACTTCCCCTCGATACAACCCCGACAAGGGAAAAATCAACACTACAACTTACTTGAAGTCCTCGTTTTTGATGAACTCCACGATGATGTCCTTCTCGGGCTGGATCTGCAGCATCTTCAGCGTCAGGCACAAGAAGGGCGTGGGTTTAATGTTCCCTCCATAGACGCCCCCCACGTACTTCAGCTCCATGGCCTTGTCCACCACCAGCTCGGCTGCGAGAGGGACGGGCCGGGCCGTCAGCTCGGGCTCCCCCCGGGCTCCCCGGCCTCGGCCCGGCCCTGCCTCCCGCCCGCCATACCCGTGAGGCCGAAACACTCCTCCTTCCAGTACTTGGACTCGTAGATTCTCGTGCGGATGATCTTCTCCACCAGGTACTGCGGGTTGGTGCCGTGGATGCTGTGCGCGTCCTTCACCGTGCGGTTGGCCATGGCGGCCGCCGCGCAGCCCCGCTCGCCGCTCCGAGCTCAGCCCCGCTCCCGTCAGGGCCGCGCCGCCTTCCGCTTCCGCTGCTCCCTCCGGGGCGGAGCCGCCGCCGCCGCCACCGCCTCCGCGGCCGCCCGGCACAAACACGGCGGGGCCGCGCCTCCGCCCGGCACCAACACGGCGGGGCCGCGCCTCCGCCCGGCACCAACACGGCGGGGCCGCGCCTCCGCCCGGCACCAACACGGCGGGGCCGCGCCTCCGCCCGGCACAAATATGGCGGGGCCGCGCCTCCGCCCGGCACAAACATGGCGGGGCCGCGCCTCCGCCCGCCCCGTGCGCGCGCCGCCGGGGGCGGGGCCCCGCGCGCGCTTTGGCGCGAAGTTCTATCGCGGCACCGGCGGGAAGCGCTGAGGGGACGCGGCGAGCTGCGGCCGTGAGGGGACACCCCGGGCAAAGGGCTCCTGCTGCGGGTGACCGCGCACTGGGACAGGCAGCCCGGGGAGGCTGGGCGCTCTCCCTCGCTAGAGATATCCCAGAACGGTCCGGGCGCGATCCTGTGCGGTGCGCTCTGGGACGACCCTGCTGGAGCGGAGAGGTGGGAGCGGATAGACCGCGGTGATGTGCTGCAGTCTCACTCGCTCTGTGAGGGGATCGGGCCGCTGAGGGGCCGGGGGGGTCAGTGGCTGTGTGGCGCTGCCGAAGCCGCTCGGTGTCCCGCAGCGTGTCCCGCCCGGCGCACAGCGGCCCCTCAGCCGCCATGTGCTGCCCGGGCTGGGGCGGTGAGCGGCGCTGGGGGCTGTGTGGGGCTTTTCCCCGACTTTCCGAAAGACATTCTTAGTTAGGAAAGAAAGAAAGAAAAAAAAAAAAAAGGAATTAAAAGCCAGAATGAAACCATAAGAGTTGAGCGAAAGTGAAAGGTCGGTGAGGATCTCAGCCAGCTCGCAGCGAGGTTGGGGCTCCCCGGGGCGGGCAGCCGGCCCCGCCATGGCGGTGAGGGCCGGGGAGCCGCGGGGGAATGGGAGAGGAATTGAGAAAAAGTCGCTACTAAATATCTTCCTTTTTTCCTCACCCTTCGGAGCGGGGCTTTGGGGAAGGTGGGCTTCTCTCTGTCAACCATCGCTCTTCGTGCACGCCGAAAAGTATTGATAGCAGTTCTATGTATCTTCCCATCTTTCCTTTTTTTTTTTTTTTTTAAATAATAATCAGAAAATGTTTGTTTATTTGTTTTAGCTTTTCCTTGGGAATCATGAACACCCGGCAGCAAACTAAACTTATTTACTCCTGGTATGGAAAACCCTTGAGTTCAGACAGAAAGCTGAGAACTTCCCAGTACAAGTAAATAACATTTATTTCTGTTTTGCTACGGGAAACTTAATAGATTTTTTTTACCTTTCTGACATCGTTTAGGTTAACGTGGCAGTCAGTGACAACAGGAGTAAGGTTTTGAGCATTTTGGTGTGACACCGTATGTATGTAACAGAAACATTGTCACTAAGCTCTTGAATTATAAACTGGATAATCTATAAGCAAAAACATTTAACCGAATTTGTGAGTAAGTTTTAACGAATTGAACTACATATGAAAGCTTCTAATCGGGGAACTAATTTGTAAGCGTTGCAAGAAGGGGCACAACTAACTGTAATGCTGACAGGACATTAGGCTTACTGATACGGGAATTATGAAGAATATTAAATTCTCTTAATCTTCTTCTGTCTATCACTTTCTAGGGGGATCTTTATTACATCAGAAAGCACCAAAACAGAAACCTGTATACAGCTTGGTGACTTTATTTTAGTAGAAGGGGTGAATGCAGACCAGCCTTACGTGGCACAGCTCATGGATTTATATGAAGATGGTAAGAGAATGAAAAAATTACATTCTGTCTGAGAAAACTTAAAATGTTTTAAAGTTACTTATTTCATGGGGGTGTAGTTAGCATTAACACTATGTCACTGGCCTAATTTATTAAGAAAATCAAGTTTTGGTAATTATTGCATCTCTTCACATGCTCCCCCAAATATTTGGGACTGATGGCCAATTCCAGCTAAATTTGAGACATAAATGGAAATTTAAGTACATTGCAATTTTTGCAGTCTTTTTACTACTTGTCTAATTTAAAAGCAATGGTCCTTGAGGAAGACAGTGTGAGCTTATGCTTTATTTAGAGATTGGAGAATCCAAATGGAGCAAGAGCACTGCAGCCCTGAAATTCGCATCTCATCAGACATCAGGCAATTTAAAGATAAAGTACAAGGCTGAATAAATAGGACTTGTTATTTTTGTTCCTTGTAGAACTACTTGTTTATACAGAGATAGATATGAAAGGATAAATCATGGGAGGTGGGTGATACAAAAATTGTCCGAGTCTGAATTGGGAGCTACTCATTGGCTGTATTTGATTCCTTTGAGCAGTTTTTGTTCTTTTTTGTGCTGTAATAATACTTTGAGGAGTCTTCTTTACCTTTTTTAAAATATACATAGCTGCCATTCCATCTTATTTATTTACTAATGCACTTTCTTGTAGCACAACTGAATATCCTTTTCATGCTGGAAAAAAACCCATGAGAACTTCCTTAAAAACAAGATATTTCGTCAGCAATATTCCCTGGTTTGTCAGCCAGTGAAAAAATTGTTTCTGGCTTGTCAAAGTAAAATGGCAATGCAAATAACATCCTGAAATTTCTCAGTTCTCCTTTTATGTCACTGCTTTTAGTTAGCAGGGTTTGAGGAGATCGCATCTATGCAAATAAGGAACCTCTTTTGTTTGTGATAGGGAACTTGTGGTCTGGAGCTGGTCTCCAGGTATTTTTGTGATTGAGACTCTGTGCTGGTGTTACCTTAGCCCTTAAAATTCTCAACTCAGACATTTTAATTTAGCTTAGAAAATGGGACTTGCAATCTCTTATCAGATGCTTTCTCACCTGTGTCCAGCGAGGATTTCTACCCTTGCTGGCATTTCAGCTAAAGTCTGGCACGACTTGTGACACAATAAAATCCTGATGTTCCCTGATATTCCTCTCCTTGTTGCAGGTGCTCAGCACAAACGTGCGGTCGTGCAGTGGTTCTGTCGTTTGGAGGAGATACCTCAGAACAAAAGGAAGCTGCTTAAAAGAGAGATTTCTGCCCAGGAGGTGTTTTTCGATCAAATTCTTGGCTATGACACCGATATAGCTGCAGAGACCATTATTAAAAGCATCATGGTATGTACCTGCAACCCTTCCACACAGAGAGGGAAGAAAGAAACAAACAGCAACTCTAGCGTAAATTAGAAACTAAGGATTGCACGAGTTGCAGTAATAAGATCTGTGACTAGAAAATAGCTGATTCTAAATTAACAGTAACCCTTGATGTGTGTATGTTTTGATATTTCCTGTTTTTGCAGGTTTTACCACTACATCTGGGCGAGGAGCTGCCTGTTATTACATTAAACAAGGAACAAACTTTCTATGTCAAACAGTCTTGGGATGGGAAGTGCTTCAAAGTTTTGTCCCCGGACACGTTCTCTAAGCTGAAAGAAGCTAACAAGAAAAGAGGTGTCATCACAAACTCTTCAAAAGCATTTGTTCCTTCAGACATCCTTACACCTGTGAAAAAAGAGACAGACAGTGTTCTTCGGAGTGCCACAAAACCAAAAAACGTTGATATGGAAATAGAATCCAAACATTCTGCTTCCAAGTCCTCCCTTGCTAAGGAGAGGCATTCTCAAAGGGTGGCTAAGAATGACATCAAAACCCCAACAGCAAGGAAGAAGCTGGAGTTAAGCAGTATGTATATGGCAATATTCTGTCCATTCAGTAATCCTGTATGTTTTGTGCTTCTCCCTTTTGGCTAGTTCAAACTGTTGTAAGATTCAGCATCAATATTTTTAGCTACCTTGTAGCTTTGGGATCAGCCTGAGCCTTGTAGGCAGTTCACTTGTTTGACTTGTCTGTTGTTCCAAGCACTCTGCTGCTGATATCCAGCTGTGCTGCTGCACATGTTTTATTTGTATCTGATAAATCTAAATGAAAGTGCTTGTTGACTGAAATGCTACCAGTCAGCCTCGCTCGACCTCAGTGTCCCACTTTCTTTAATCTTCTAATTGTGCACTAAAATGTTTACATTGAGCTGGTTGAATAAGCACATTTCATCCTGTGTAACATGCAGTATTTCCCACATGGAACCTGACTAAAGTTGTAAGTGATGGAGGTGGATTAGAAAACTGAAAAAATCTGTTTGTCTTCCTTCTGTTTAGTAATTTTTTAGATTTTAGAAATGCCTTCTAGTGATCCAGTTCCTTGTTCCTGGAGTCAACTGTCCCTCTGCCTTCATTTAAATAAGTCACTGAGCCAGCTGTATCACATCTTCTGAAAGTTAACCAAACCAACTGTATTGAAGCCTGACAAAAATTAATTTTGCTCTTCATTTTTAGGTCCCACAAGATCCAAAGGCCGGCTGCTGGGATCTGAAGTTTTGGGTCTTTTGGATGACGACTGTGATGCCATAGCACCATTGAAAACATCAGCCACTAAAAGAAAAGTGAAATTCACAAGTGATACTTCAGGCTCACCACCAAAGATCCCCTGCAGCAATGATAAGGCCAAGTCCACGTCTGAGACTGCAGAGCACCACCAGAGGTTCAGTGACACCATACGATTGTCCCCCTACACCAGGGTCAAAGACTTCAGTGGAAAAGACAAGAATCTTCACGAGAAAGATGATGTTCTATCGTAAGTGACAGCGTTTTTATTATTTTTGTGGGGGGGTTCTATTTTATGAAGCTCTCTTAAAACACATTTATGGAAGACTTCTGGAGAGAAAAGTGGGTGAAGTCTGTGATGTGTTTTGCCTGTTGAGAACAAGGAGAGAAGGGGGAGAGCCTCAGCAGTGACAAGTGCACTGTGATGGAACTTTAGTAAATGTTACTTGGAGGTGAGTGAATGATCAGGGAGATCCAAAGAGGACTTGACTTTCCAGATGGAAAAGCAGTTCATGGTTCCAAGAACAGAGAGATGATGCTGGAAATGGGAATGGTAGGAAGATATGAAACTGAAGCCACGTTGATCGTTGTTCTCTTGATGACTGTACCCATGTGCCTGACTTGTGACAAGTGTTGAGGGATGCTGGACTATAGAAAGTGGTTTGATTGGCCTCAGGAGAGTCTTCATGAGAATTGTATGTATGCTTCCATGCTAATTTTTATGTAGGAAAGAAATCAAAGCCCAAAAAGCACAACTATTCGTGTATGTCTTCACAGTCTTTAGAAGTGGCATAAACTGGGGGAGGAGAAGAATGGAACAGACTTTCTCGTGCAAAATGTTGTACAAAGCCAGAAACCAGTCCTTTTCCTCCTTTCCAAGAGTAAAGATGTGGATGCAACAGTGGAATTTCCACCTTTTTTTTTGTCACTAATTATATATAGCATGAAAATGTTTATCTTTCATTGATGGCATTTCAGTAGGATTTATAGATCTAAAAAACTTATAAGAAGTGTCAACAAATAATAAAAGCATCTGTAATTCATCTCATTTTGTACTTTGAACCGGTAGGAAGGTTGTGTAATAACAGTAAAATGTTTCAGTGGCAGGGATGAAGAAGCACCCAGGAAGACAACCAAGGAATGTCAAAACACAAAGAGAAAAGTACTTCCAAAGAGCAAATCAGAGAGATGCCCAAAGGAAATAATTTTTTTCTTATCTTTCTTAAGGAAAAAAAATAGGCAAAAAAACACCTCTCAATAAAATAAAACCACAGCTGTTGTGAGCCCGTCCCTTCAGTTTGGCAGTGCAAAATACAGCAAATAATTTGTTTTTCTTTGCAAAGATGTATTGAAGACAAAATGCAAGAGGGGGGAAACTGTGCTGCCAGCATCCATGCCATAGCCAATCTGTAAATAACAAATAAGAATTCACGCTGGATGGACAGTGGTAACAATTGAGCCTGAAGTTTGAAAGGCCTTCTCTGTGTCTTTACAAGTGTGATGCAAAGAGAGGGAATATAACCGGCTTTGTTTTTTCTTTCCAGTTCTGTTGGATATCAGAAACCGAGCAGCCAGAGCCCTGTGCTGACCCCTCGCTCCCGTAGAGCATGTGCACAGAAAACCAGTGCTCTCATTGCAGAGCAGATCAGGTAAACCCTGCAGCCAAAATCTCCTGTTCTGGTTGCTGTTGAGAGCTTGAGGCCTTGAGAGCTTGAAGCCTTGAGAGCTTGTCTGGCTTAATATTAAAATGCAAATTGTTCTAGAAGCACAGCCTAATTGCAGCTTGAGTAAAAACTGGTTTATGTTCAGAAACGTAAAGCTGACTCATGGTGTTCTTCAGAAAACTGACTTCCTTTTAAATCAGTCTGTTAGAAAGCCATGGAAAATTAGTAGCTGAAGTGGAAAACGTTTTGGCTTGCTGATTACAAGAACTCCAGAAAAAACTGAAAGTGCACAAATGTTGCTCTGTGATGTGTAGACTTGTGTGGATTTTTTTTTTTTTTTTTTTTTTTTTGGAAGCTTAAATCATTTGTGTTTCTTACAGCATGTTGGACCAGGAAGATTTTCTGTCTGGCTCTGACAGTTCCTACTCTTCAAGTAGCGAGGAAGAGGAGGATGATGATGTGCCTTGTACACCAGAGAAGAAAACAAAATCCAGCAGAGTATTCAGCACCCCAAAATCTTCAAGGAAGTCAGCAGTTCACACTCCTGTGAAGACAATGAAGAAAACTGTAAGGTTCCACATAAAAGAGCTATTTTTATTATTTCTGAGCCAGTTATTTGAATGTTTGATGCTGTGTACCAGAGTTAAATATCTGAACCCCTTGGCTTTTAATGAAGCCTTATCTGGATTAATTTAATCTTTTATATGAGTAGGTTAAGAAAATACATAAAGCCATTTGCATGTTGTAATATTGTGACAGTATTGATCAGAAAACTGTAGCCTAAACGGGGAAATTATTGGCTTGGATGCTGTTTCTTAAGAACCAGATCATTCTGTTACGCAGCACTTCAGAAAAGGACTGACAACTCAAAAATTCTTCAGACAGTTAAAAGGTGTAGTTGTCGCCACTGCCTTTCCAGTTTCCTTTTTCTCTTAGGAAGAAAACACCATAAAGCTTGTTTGGTAATTCCCTGGGTAAATACTGGCTCTCAGTTCACTCTGGCATAAGTAATGTTTGGGAAACTCACGTCAGTGATTTGTTCCCAACAGAAATTGCTGTTTGTAGAAAATCTGCTTGAGGTTGTAATTTCTCTTTGCAGCCTTCACAAGGAACGCCCAGAACACCCCGGAATGCAACTCCAGAAATCCCCAGGCGCATCCAGGCAGCCCAGGAACCAACCAGTGTACTGGAAGAAGCCAGATTAAGGTAATCTGTGCTCAGGAAAATCATCTTTATTTTGCATCAGGTGTGCACAGCAGTAGACTCTGCTGAAATGGGGAATGTTATCTTTACCATTTAGAAGAAAATAGGTAAAAATGCGTGGTGTTCTGATCCAAGAAGAGTATTTAATAATTTACAGTATAATACAAACAATGGTAGTGTTTACAATACTGTTTTCGCAATTTCAGATGATTTTAACCTGTCCATGCTAAGTTCTTCAGAATTAGGCATCTTTATTCTGTGCATTAGAAAAACAAAGATCCTCTCTGATTACCTTTAGACTGTAAAGGCACAATAATTGTCTCCTTTTGGTGCACGAAAAAGCTTCACAGGTATCACTGTAGGTCTTCACAGTGGAAAAAAACCAAGCATTCAGGACTGACTATCCTTTCAAACTGGGTTTTAGTTCTGTTTCTGATAAGCAGTCTCTCCTGATTTATCCTATCTCTGCACTGAGTTATAAATAGTCTGTGAATTAAAACAATTAGATCTTTATTGCTGCATAAATTAAGAGCACACAGAGAGAGACCAGGCTGTTTCTTTTGGGATACTTGACACTGACTTAAAAGTATGTAAGAGAGATTTGGAAAACTCCACACAGGAGGAAGGTGAGCATCTGCCTGTTGACTTGCATCAGTTCTTCGGAGAGAACAGCAATTTTAATTTTCTTTTTCTTTTTTAATTCAAAGGCTGCATGTTTCTGCTATCCCAGAATCTCTGCCTTGTCGTGAGGAAGAATTCCAGGATATCTATAACTTCGTGGAAAGCAAACTTATCGACGGTACAGGAGGGTGAGTTTGGATAGACTGAGACCAAGATCACATCTGCTTACAGCATAACAGTAGGCAGATGATGTATTTTCACTTTATATTTATACTTTATTACTTATATTTGAAAGGTTATCCTCATTTAAAGTTCCTCACTCAATTTTCCTGGTATTTTTCTTCCTTAAGTGGTGGTGTGTGTAGAAAAAACGTGGGCTTCTTTATTCCACAGATTCAAATTAAAGACCAAGTTATAACTGGTCAGTTTTAGAAGTCTGGAAAACTATTTATGTAAAAAAAAAAAAAAAAAGTAAATTACATTTATAAAATGTTTGAGGTTGTTAATTGCTTCAGTAATAATAAAACCCCTCATGATCCTCCAAGGTGTTATTTGCAAATAAAGCTTGCAAATAAAGTAAGATGTAGGGAGTAGCCTGAAGTGTCAGAGGAGCATTCAGGACTGGTGTCAGGTCAGGAATTCCAGCTCATTAATCCCAAGAGTGTTACCATTTTGCTCAGGCTGCTGAAGAGGTGCTCTCCTTCTGTAGGTGCATGTACATTTCTGGAGTGCCTGGGACAGGTAAAACTGCAACTGTTCACGAAGTAATTCGGTGTCTTCAGCGAGCTGCAGAGAACGATGAACTGCCACCGTTCCAGTTTGTGGAGATCAACGGCATGAAGCTCACAGACCCTCACCAAGCCTATGTGCAGATATTAGAGGTAAGTAAAGAGTTTTCAGTGGCTCCTGGGTTTGAAAGAAGAGATCTTACACTTTACAGTCAGATCCTTGATGTCTTACAGTGTTCAAGGCACTTAGCAGCAGTTCCCAGTCCCTCCAAGAGACTGTGCTTTAATCTTAGAGCAGGTTAGAAAATAATTAACTTAAGGCCTTAGCCAACTTCTTGAACTGTTTCTGCTGCATAAGGGTAGTGGCTGAGAAGTAGCCTGGTTTATTGCATCTACTCATCTAAAAAAAAATCGAAACCAGCTTTTTGTATTTTCTATGGCAAAACTTTTACTGCACATCTGCTTAAACAACTACTAAGGTGACAATTCTGAAAGTCAGTGTAGCAGTAGAATAATTACTGAGGGGGTCTCAATGGTTAATTGGTCAGTCACAATAGTAATTCAGTTAAAGAGGGGCCATCTCTGTCAACAAAAGTGTGTTTCTGAGATCCATGACAAACCAGTCTGCAGTATCTGTCTGGGACTACTGACTGTGCTTGTGTTGTATGGGTGGGAATTAATCTTCTGAGGACCTGATTAAGATCACCCAGTAGGCATTAGACAGTAACTGTAAAGCTTCCTCAGTCTAGGCTAACTTTAAACCAGTGACCTGGAAATTAAATGGTTTCCTGAAGCATCTGTTCCATTTTCATATAAACTTCTGCTCCATTTATTTAAGTTTGACATCATCTTTCTGAGCAGAGTGGCATACATTAGTGTTCTAATGTCCCCATCCTCATAGTTGGCTGCTCAATTTGCATATTTGCATCCTTTCCTCAAACCAGCTTGGACAGCATCTTGCTGAGGGATTTGCTGAGGTCAGGCCACTGTGTGTCTTTAGCATAGTGAGGCTTCCTGACAATTACCTTATTTCATGGTAGTGTGAATGTATTTTAACATCCTTTGTTCCCATCCCATTCAGCAGAAAATCTAAAAATGAATAAAGAATGGGCCTTTGGAAGTACAATCTGTTGCCCCCCACTGGTCCTGAACTCTAAGGTAGCCCAGTGAGATATCCTTTAGGGGAGTACAAAGTGACACGAACCACGTACTTCTCCAATTCCTTCTGCCTCAGCTGCTGTGAAAGAACCCTAACTAAGAGCGAGGCTGCTGCTGCTCTCCTGATTGCTGCAGGTCCAGATCCAGTTTGTTGGTGTTTCTCTTTGCATGACTGAAGCAAATTCTGGAGCTTCCCTTCTGCAGTGACCTCGGTGCTGTAGGAAAGTGTAGAGATGAAGAGGGACTGGAAGCCCTGCACAGAGGAAAGAGATAAGGTTGAATACCTGGGTACAGTAAGAGTCCAGTTCCACCACAGCAACTGAACTCTGTGGGATATTGGATACTCAGCTCCAGAGCTGTAGAATCAGAGTTCTCTGGGATTCAACTCCTTTCTGTGACTGATTTGGACTGTCCTGACTGAACTGGAAACATGAAACAATTAGAGATTATACATTAATCTTGTGCCCTTGTTTAGTAATTATCAAATCTTAGGTTTATGCAAGACTTTAGAAAAGAAATACAGTTTTCAAATGCAGTCTCCGTTTGGTTTTATTGCTGGACTTTGCACTATGGTGAACAATTGATTCAGCATCTGCAGTGTCATTTTGAACTGTCATGCTTTGATTTCTGGATATCTTTGGACTTGCAAGGGAGGAGGTAATGTACAGTCAGCTCATCTGTTCTGCCACATAGATGCAAAAGGTAGTGCAGGTATCTTTTTAGCTCACAGTTGAATAAATTTAATTATAGATCCTACTGATGATTCATTAGAATTTTAATAGCAGTCCAGGATTACTCAAGTCAGGCTATTCTTGTCAGCTGACTTAGGTTTTCAGTAGGTGTGTGCATTTAGAGATACCCTAGAGATATGCTGGGTTTAGAGCCCTCTAGACTGGGTGGGTTCAGGATTTCTTAATGATTCTAAGACTGCAGAGAATTCTGTGGGCCTTTCTTTTTATTGTTTTGTTTCTCTTTTCCTTTATGGGCAGTTCTTGGCAGATCTGAGTGTCTTATGAGCTACTTTCTCCCTTTTTTTATTCCCCCACAGAAAAAATAATCCAGGTGCTCGGTGTTGATTGTTAAGGAAAGGCAAAATTGAGTGGAGTATTTGTATTTTGTATTTCCAGGGGTTTGGTGTGATTAACCTGCAATATTTGTTCAATCCTTGTGCAGTTCTTGACCGGTCAGAAGGTGACAGCAACCCATGCTGCAGTACTGCTGGCAAAGCTGTTCAGTACGCCTGGACCAAAGAGGAAAACCACAGTGCTGATAGTGGATGAGGTGAGACAAAGAATCCTTTGTTTTCTTTCCTCCAGGGATTGTAAGAAGTGAGTTTTTGGTGGATGGAAAATTATGCATGCTTTTGAGTGATGTAACAGGAACAGACTTAGGAGAGGGGAGACACAAATAGTTCCTCTTACGTATTTAAATTCACTTTCCTAAAAAGGCTGAGTATCCTGTTGCCATGTTGTTCTCTGCCTTGGATTTCGTATTGGTTTTATGTTTTGTTATTCCAAGACATGGAGTAGGTTGTTTGTCAATTCTAAATACCAGAGGATTCAACTTTTTGTATTTAGTCTGGAAGCTGCTGCTTTTCCAGTGGGCAAACTCCCAGATAAATAAGTCACACCCAATTTTGAAAAACCTTGAATGTGCTATGTTCAGTAATAATCATATGCACTCTTATTTTTGCTGTAAGCTAATTCAGACGTCTCACTTGGAGGGTCTTTGAATCTTGTTAGATGTAGTATTAGTATCACAGTAGTGCTTTAAAACTCCAGCTGTTTAACATTTACTGTTCAAGCATCCAGTAGGACTGTGTGCTTTTCCAAAAGAGATTAGAGCCCTAACTCAGCAAATGCAGTCCTATTAGATGGATAAAGGAAAGGCAACAGAGACAGCTTGTTCAGAATCTTCTGTGGCAGAGCTGGTTCCTTTTGCCAGTCTGATTCTTCTCTTTTTACCCCTGCAGCTTGATCTGCTGTGGACGCGGAAGCAGAACGTGATGTACAATTTATTCGACTGGCCGACCCAAAAGCACTCCAAGCTGATCATCCTGGCCATTGCCAACACCATGGACCTGCCAGAGAGGATCATGATGAACAGAGTAGCCAGCAGGCTGGTACGTCCTAGCAGGTCTGCTGCTGTGCCGTAGCAGGAGAACAGATTAAATCTGGATGCAATGGAAAGCAGTCCAGGAGAAAAGGAGGATTGGTTATATCAGAAGCTGAACAATGTTTTTATAATTCCCTCTCCAGAGGACTGATAATGAACATATAAATCTTAGCAAAGTTAGTTCAGGAGCCTGTTTGCTAATCAGGGATTAGGCTGTGTACATACATTATGTTCTTGTAAGAATGAAATAAGAATGTGATGCCTGTTTAAACTATATTAAGATCTGGATAATCAAATGCTGTGCTTCATAGTTAAGCTGCTTACTCTAGAGTTCAGAAGAATTCCCTTCTGGTTTCCCTTCCTCTTCCCCTTTCATTCCAGGCACCTACTTCTCTGGTTGCCATCATCAGTTGGTATACATAAAGGTATCCAGCAAAGAAAATTGGATGTTCTCTCCACTTGTTTTGAATACATTTTCCTAGGTCATCTCACCACGGCTCTAGAAAGTGATTTGCAAAAACAGTGCTCGGTGCCTCTATCCTTCCATGACTCAAAAGCAGCTCCACAGGGTGTGAATTGCTTTCCCCCACCCACTAAGCTCACCGCAGATCAGCTGAGTCCATACAGTCACAAGAGAAGAGTTTTGCATAAGAAATTCCAAACTCGGGTCTCCCGTAGGATTGCACCATCTGTAACACAGATTGTCCTCATCTGAGGGCAGTTCTTATTCTCTTGAGCCAGAAGAGGCTTTTAATTCTTGGCTGATGGCTAACTTGAAGTCAGCACAGACATACACAGATTTGCTAAAGGAGACATTAATATTTTTCCATGGCTGCCGCTGTTATTGTATGAAAAAAATAATGTGTAGACAGATGTAATCAAAGTATTTTTGTGTTAGGGGAGCTCTGATTTGTTAAAAAGTTTTTTGTAAGATAGATCTGAATTCTGATAGCAGCTTCACTTGCTCCTCGGACCTTTCAGCAGGGAAATCCAACCAGTGGTCCTCACTGAGTCACAGTTCTGTGGATTTGTACATTTGTTTCACAAATGTGATTGATTAAAGCGTGTCACTAGGAGGGAAAGGATGTGAAAGACTGATTGCTCCACCAGAAAAAGGAAAAGTTACCACACAGGCCATTCTTGAGCAGCTGAGAGTTTTCCAGCACCACAAACCCTTCTCACTGTGTTGTGTCATTTGTTGTAGGGCCTCACCAGAATGTCCTTCCAGCCCTACACCTACAAACAGTTACAGCAAATCATTTCATCCAGGCTGAAGGGTGTGAAGGCATTTGAAGAGGATGCAGTTCAACTGGTTTCCAGAAAGGTGAGCACCGAGCAGATGAATGTCCTTCATGTTGCACCAGGTGAAAAGTGTGGGGACAGCAGGGAGAGTTTTGGAACAGCTGTTAGACCTGGTTCTGTGGCTGTGTCCTGTATTGGAGGCAAGTGGGGCACAATTATACATTATTCAGCGTATTTTCTCAGAAGACGTTGCTAGAGCAGTGTCCTTGCTTTTTCCACCTACTCTGAGAAGGCAGCAGCTTATTCCAAGAGCTGAAGGCATGACAAGAGTCGTGATGATGAGATGTCAACTGTCTCCGCTGTTTAGCATAATGTGAGTCATTGGAGAATCCTGAAAAAGGTAGCATGCCAGTGGCAGTGGAAATAGACTTATTAATTTTATTTCTCAAGAAGTTTAGTGCCCTGTTATAATGGATAATAGCTGCTCTGTTTGTAAGTCTCAATACTCAGTTGTACAAAATGTAAGTATTGCATTTGGGGATCAGCAGCTTCTCAAACTGAGATATGTGCACTGCTAATGTGCTATGTTAGCAGCTCTATATTAAAGTAATCTATTAAAATTACGTCAAAACATCCTACATCACTGTAGGATTAATAAAGAGTGCTCATGAATATGCAAGAAGCAAACACAAGCATGTGTTTTGTTGCGAAAGAACCACCTCTCTGTAAGAGTAATAGTGATGATTTTGCAGAGGAAATAATTGCAGTGCTTTTCTAGTACGAGTTTTCTTCAGAAAATACAGAAATATACCTTGCAATTAGGTTTTCTACAGGGTTTCTCATTCTTGGCCCCACCTGGGTTCTAAGGCTTTTGTATATTACCAGCACCTACTGGGAAAAGTAGGCCAGTGCTATATGTGATGAATGTTCATAGCTTTATTAAAACTGTAAAGCACAACTGGGGTTTTAACAAGTATTTAGTTTCAGAAATTTCAGACACCTAAAAATTTTCATGCACTTGTAACTGTAAATCGACTATCCTGAATATTTCTTGGAGACCTTCTAAAATTATTGGTGTACTCTTAAAATCATTATTTTAATGAGTATAGATAAACGGAGGTTTTAGGTGTCATAGCTACCCTCTCCCCTTTTTTTTTGTCCCTTTTGCATGAACCTGGGTTATGGTAAAGGTCTTCACTGATAATTAAACTGGTACTTCTGAAAGCTTTTGCTGTTGAAGTGAACTGCTCACCTTTAATTTTTTTTTTAACCTCTGACTTCTGTGTTACAGAAAAAAGTTCAGCCTTGAATTTATGATGACCAGATCAAGGTGGGGTGGTGGGAGATGTGGAGTGTCGCTCCTCTTGGTTTTGATCAGTAAGCTTTGTTGCTCAGGATCTGGGACTGTATGAAGACATTTCAGAGCTGCGTGCTCAGGATGTCTGGGGTTTGTTTGCCTGCTGATTCTTGCTAAACTCCCCCCAGCTGTTTGGAAATGTCACAAATGTGTCCCGTTCCCTTGCAGGTGGCAGCCCTGTCCGGGGATGCCCGGCGGTGCCTGGATATCTGCAGAAGGGCCACGGAGATCTGCGAGTTCGCGGGGGAGAAGAGAACCCCGGAGATCGTCAGGATGGCCCACGTGATCGAAGCCATAGATGAGATGTTCTCATCACCATATGCCAACGCCATCAGGTAAAAATGTTTCCTTTGCTCTTGTGTCTCTTTCGCAGCACTGGTTTTTCAAAAACAAAAATTGTGATGCCAGAGTTGCAGGCTGTGATACAGTGGCCGCTTGTGACATAAACTGCCCACCCTGCGTTTAAATATGTAGCTCCCAAGCAATTTCCCTTCCAGACTTCCTCCTGATGTTTCATAGGCTCTGAACTTCACAAATGGATTTTTGTCTGTTTTGTTTTTTGACTCAGGAATGCTTCATTGCATGAACAAATCTTCTTGAAAGCAATTTTGGCAGAGTTTCGCAGGGCAGGAGTTGAGGAGGCGACAGTTCAACAGGTACGGGGCTTTTTTGTTACCGACACCAGTAATCTGGATCACAAGGTGGTTTTGGTTTTTTTTTGTTTTTTTTTGCCTGCGTGTGAAAACATCTCATGCTTCTACCCTAAGAAGCTTTGTAACAGGAAAAATCAAAGAGAAGCTGAAATTATCAGGCAGTGGTCCAAGGAGGAAAACTGAAAGTTGATTCCAACTTGTGCATCACTGTTTTTCTTTTCAGAGGCAGATATGTCACTGGTGGCTTTGGTTTAACTAAACCCATAAAATACCAGGCGCCAGCAGAGCTGTGAAAACTGGAGTAGTCATGAGTAGTGTGGAAGCTAAATGTTAATACTTACAGAAAGATGGTAGTTCTAAACATTTTTATATAAAATTACAGCATCTAAAGAAGCTGGAGCGATTTTTCTCTCCCCTCCCATGGTTGTGGGGGAAGGCAGCTTCTCTCTGTGTCACCTTGGCACACTCATTTGCAGCAGGCAGTGAACATAACCTGTGTCCTTCTCCTCTTTTCCGACAGATCTACCACCACCACGTGGCCTTGTGCAGGATGGAAGGCCTGCAGAGCCCTACGGTGTCAGAAATCATGGCAATTTGCTCGAGGCTTGGTGCCTGCAGGCTCTTGCTGGTGGAGGCCAGCAATAAATACCTGCACATGCGGGTGAGGCTGAACCTCGGCCAGGACGATGTCATGTACGCACTCAGGGAGGAATAAAGCTAAAGAGATTTTATTGCTTTTAGTATGTATAAATATTTTAAATACCATGTATTTTTATTTTTTTTTTAATTATTGATAAAATGGAAATAGTGTATTTTTAAATGCTTTGCGTATTTGTTCGGTGTACAAGAGCGCTCTGTTTTAATAATAAAGAATTAATTTCAAAGCATTTTAAGCATTTCAAACTATTTGTTTTTAGAAGTATTTTTAAGTGCTGGGAGCTGGGCCCCTTTTAATTGAGGTCTATGAACTTGGAATGGATTATTTCAAATGGGTTATTTGAAATGGATTACCTGCATCACTATTTTTTGTTGTTAAGACCCATGGAGTCTGGCACACTGTGTATTTTCCTCACTGACTTTTATACTCAACGAAAGGCGTCGTTAAAATATGCTTAAACTTTAATTATATCAGTAAGGAAAGGAAACTTCCAGTTTGCAAGGCAGGGTCGACGTCGGAACGGAGGAGACTGTAACAATACCGCGCGAACTGCGCGACTGAAGTACCCAACCCCTTTATCGGATCGCGACGAAGGCTCGGGTGTGCGGGCGGCGCGCAGGAGCCGGTTCGGACAGCCCGGGGGCCGCGGCTCCGCGCCGGGCCCGCCTCTCCGCGCAGCCGCGCAGCCGCCGGGGCCGCGGGCGGGCCCTCACCGAGCGCGCCGGGCGGAGCCGCGGCCGCACGGGCGGGAGCCGAGGTGAGCCGGGGCCGGGCTCTCTCCGGGCGGCCCCTCCGCGGTTCTTCGCCCGGCTCCCGGCCCATCGCCCCCGCGGCCCGTCCCTGCCCGCCGGCTCCCGCCGGGCTCCCCGGGCCCCGCGGAGCGCGTCCCGCCGCGCTGCCCTCACGGCGGGGGCGCAGCGAGGCGGTGCCGGGGGAGCGGCGGGGTCGCGCCGCCCGCCTCCGGCCGGGCTTTGCCTCGGCACGGGCACGGTACTGACTTTAAGTTCCCTGTGCTCTCGGTCCCGTAGAGACGCAGCCCTCTGGGATTCATGAACCGACATGCTTGGCAGAAGACCTAAAAAGAGCCCTCAGGCAAAGGGCCAGGGAGCTGCAGTTGCAAAGCAGGTAAGGAGGGCGAAGGGCCAGGGAGATGTGGTTGCAGAGCAGGCAGGGAAACCTCCTCCTCCCACTGCTCCTCAGGATCGTCTCCTTCAGACCTCTTGCTGTTTTCCTACAGAATCTCCCGTGTGTTTGTAGCATTGCAAGACCATGAGAAAAACTAGATTGTGCGGCGCCTGTTTTCCTCCCTTCTTTAATGCATTCTAATTCGAGTAAATATCTGATAGGCAGCTGTGGAGGTCTTGCAGGGAAGGCAGTGTTGTAATGCTGTAATCTTTGCATGAGACCTCATGACTCATGCTTACAGTATTTTCTTAGCCGAGCTCTGTTGAGATTTAATAATAACTTCTGTGACTCTGTGGAGGTTTTCCTTACATCTCCAAGAAAACAAAAGTGAGAACAACAGAATATCAGGTAACAAATTAAGGGACGTATATGGGACAGTATTAAGGTGCTAAACAAGAGACAGTTAATTTTAATTTCCCTTTATGTGAAAAGTGCTTTATATAGACATTTTTTCATGTAACAGATAGACTGATAACCCTATGCCTCTTTCCTGTAGCTGTAAGTGAGTTTAGCTGTGTCTGTGTGTTGGGGTTTTTTCATGCTTAATTACCTTTGGATGGAGTTTCAGAAGTCTTGTGGAGATAAACAATAATTAGTCATGGTTGGGAGGTGTAGAAAGTCAGGCGACAGTGTCAAAATTAGAAATACAGTCAAGGCAAAATTCTGGGTAGAAGACTGACAGAAAATCACTGTAGTTAAAGGATACGTTAGAGCCAGAATGGAATTTCAGAAACCTTTGGAGGTAGAATAGAGGCAAGTAACAGGTGGAATCACTGGTAAGAATATAGAGAAATGTGATAAGGGATTGTAACAGGTTATTAGAATAGCGAAAATAGCTAAGATGTTCTCTTTTGGTGATTTCTTAGGAACCAGTGTTCTCATACTGAAGGCAGAATGCTGTAGTTAGTGATCCATAATGTCACCATGGCTCCAGCATGAAAGTTTGCATTTCTCAGTGTCAGAGATAGTGTATAAGTTATCTGAGCAGGAGAGAAGATAAAAGGTGAAAATATCTTTCCTCCTTCCAGGGGAAAAAAAAAAAGAAACCTCACTCTGAGAAGATAAGAGAGTAAATCAAGGATCTGATTAACATATTTTACTGACTTCTAATTAAATACAGTTAATTATTCAGCCTGTCTTACAGCATGGATGAGTGTTTCTTGAAACAAATGGCTTGTTCGCTTTCAAATTAATTCAATTTAAAATGGTTTTTGTTGTGTAGTATATCAACTGCAAGCTGTTTTTAACTATTTTTTTCTGTTTTATTAAACATTGCCTCAATACTACTAATTTCTTTGGAAACGTTCCTTCTTGAATGGATTGGGACTCGGAGCTAGAACTGCTGAATTGTGTTCTTGACTTCGTGGTCGCTGCAGTTGCCTCACTGTCCACGCTTGCAGTGTGGTACTGAGCAGATGCTGTGTTCTCCTGGTGAAAGGTCTATGTGTGTTCCAGAGAACTTGAATCTTTAGATCACCATTGTAAATATTTGCTATTTAAACCTTGTCCTCACCTTCCTTCTGTTCTAGCCAAGTGTGCGAGTACTTCAGTTTTGCCCTAAAGCTGGGAGATGGATGAGGCAGAGGGTGGCTCTGCCCGGGGCCTTATGGAATGTCAAGGGCAGGATCAGGGCTAGGAAACAAGCAGCTGCTGATTTTAAGTGCTGGTGCTGGTCCTCGGAACCTGCGTTTCTCAGCTCTATGTTTCACATTCTCCTTTGGGATTATAAAATAGTCCAAAGAGGGGCACAGAGCGTTTCAGGGCAGTAGCCACCAGCACTTCCATTGCTACTGGGTTAAAAGAATATATTATTACATTAAATCATAAACTGACAGACAGCTTCTTGCAGCACTTCAGATCCTCAAGACAGAAGGAGATCGCTAACCCTCAGAGTAATGACAGCTGATGTTTTTTTCCTGTCCTGGACAGAAGCTGAAGTGCTGCCTCCTTGGCCATGTGAGGATCAGTAGGGGCTTGTGCTTTGGAAAAGTCTGAGGGAAGCTTCACCTACCTCACAGGATGAATATAACTCTGTTCATTCATGTTTATAGAAAATCTTAGCATACTTAAGATTCTTTTTTTTCCTGGGGCAGTTAGTATCTTAACCAGAAATACAAAAACCGTGATAAAATGGCATTTTTAAGGAATACCTTTTGGACTAAGACCCCAGAGATTCCTTTGATTTACGTTGGAATGTTTTGTCACAGGAGAGCGATAACCCCTACTGTCCTATCCTGATTACTGTTATTAATACTGTTCCCTGAGATGTTATCTCTTAGCTGATGATCTGTGCCAGCCAGTTTGGTGGTTTTCTCCAGTGCAGTGTGGGCATTGCTGGGTTTTAATGGCTGTGTTTGTCTCCATGGGATTTAGAAATTGATGGAAGGAGACAGAACCGTTCTGTGTTTACAAATGTGGCTTCTTCAAGAGATAAGGGTGAAGTCTCTGCAGCGTGCACATGTCAGACCTGTTGTGTGTGAACCATGAGTGAATATTTTTTAGCTTAGCTGTTACAGGCACTGCCCTGAGCTTCCCTGATGCTATCTGCTCTGTGAGGCTCAGTGAAACAAACATTTTATTCTACCTTGTCATGTCAGACTGTTAAACGGGATTGATTTCAAGGAATGGTTTGTGTAGAGTTTTAAAGAGAAGAGTTGTGGGATTATAAGAATTTATGTGCCTTGCACGAGTTAGGGTGCCTGGTATGCATTGTTGTGGTAATAGGGGTGGTATGATAGTGGGCTGTAAAAAAAAAAAAAACCAGCAAAAAACCGGAATTCAGAATGCATGAAAATTTCTAAATAATCCATGCAGTGTGATGTTTTGGAGTGTCATCTTTGTTCTAACTCTAGGGTATTTTATTATTCTGTGTTGTTATTTTCCCTTGGTTCCAGCTGGGGCTGTTTGTGGATTTCAGTCCTGAAGAGATGCTGCTGGGTGCAGAGGAAGGTGAGGATGACGGGGACCTTGAAGCAGAGCTTGCTGCTATCACAGGAGCAAAAGTGAAAGAAGGAAAACCAAAGCCAAAGGTGAAAAGTAAGTTAAAATAGCAGAATTTTATTTACCTTTAATAAATTTATTCAAATTTATTATTTATCTAAAAAATCTTTCAATCTATCTAAAATTTTTTTTTTATCGCTGAATAAAAGCTGAATTTGCATCTGCTCTTTACATTGAAAGGTTTAATTTGCTACTCCACAAACAATGTAAAAGTATTTTTTTGTTGATGCTCTTGTAGATGCAGGAAAGATACCTCTGGCCCATTTAATGACTGAATTAAGCCTTGCTTTTTTAGCATATGAAATCATAAAAATGTGTAGTAGGCGCTAGATGATTTCAGAAGGGAAATTGTGTTTCTTGTGGAGGGTGGGTTGTTTGTCATGTGGTTTGTCATTCTGTTTTTGTTTGAAGAATGAATTTACATAACGAGCATTATATTTTTAGTTACTTGGAGTCTGTAACCAAAACGGAATCCCATTTTCAGAGGCAGCTACTGATGCAGTCAGTTGGAGAATCCTGTAGCTTGTGTTATGCAGGTTAGAGTCTCTCTTGGAATGGACTCCCACTCTTAAAGGTTTAAGCACCTGTTGATTCTGTCTGCTGGTGTTTGCGTGCAGCTCTGCAGCGTTCTGCAGGCTTGCTGTGATCTGCCGTAGAGCAGGGCTGCTGCTGTGGGGGCACTCCAGCGAGCACGCTCTGCCTCGGAGCGTGTCCGTGTTTGTGGAGCTGCAGGGTGAGCTGCTGCAGGAGCTCCTCCGCAGAAATAAACCTCTGTTCTTGTGGGAGCTTTTCAGCTGAGCCGGGTTTGCTCCCTGCCAATCTGAGACCTGGGGTGGCGGCCGGTGCTTGAGGTGGCACAAGGAAAAGGGGACCTTCAGGTGTGTGAGCAGGTGCAGGAAGGAAGGGATAGTTAGTGCACCTACAGCCTTATCGCAGCTCTGCAGTAATTTCACGGTAAGATTTGAAGGGGCTTCACAAAGAGCGGCAGGGAAATGAAGGATTTGGAAATATTTAGGCAAGACAACTCTATAAACACGGTAGCTGATGATGGACAAAGGACATGTTTGTATCTGAAACTAAATTCTAAATCGTTTCCACTCTCCATGTTTCAAAATTTTAGGAAACTCTTAAAGCTAATGAGCATAATTGTGCAAATAGGCATAGCAGCAGAACTTCTGCCATTGGCCATAGGTTACTTGTGGCTAAAATATGCAGGATAATGTTTTGAGTGTGAATCTGTGTATCAACAGCTCTTGAATTGTCAGCTTTTCAGGAGCTGACTTCCCTCTCACTCTCATTGTGTCACTTATTTTGTTGTTTTGGTCTTTTTATTCATAAGAGGAAAATAAAACTTCAGACAGTGTGAAACTAATATTTACTATGCCTGACAATTCACGGTGCTTTCTAAATGTGTGGTTCAAAAGTGATTTTCCAATGTGCAGCTGTTCTGTTTCCCTGTTAGAATGGGAGGTGTGTGGGTTGGAAGCTCATGGAGGATGAGCAGCTGGCACTGGGGACTCCTGAGACCTGGCGCAGTGCAGTGGTCGGGGCAGGATGCAGGCAGGCCGCAGCCTGGAAAGGAGGAGCTGCAGTGAGGGCAGGGGAGAAGCAGATCCTGTCTGGGAAAGGACAGGAAAAAGGGATCCAGTGCAGCTCACGTGCTTGGCTCTTGGCTGGGCGCCGGGTGCAGTAATTCCCTCCTGGATTGCATCTGACTGGGAGTGGGGGATTGGCCTCCTCCAGCCAAAGCTGCGCTGTTGGGACATCTTAAGCACAGAGATCCCTGCTCTCTCTGATAAGTGCCAGCTGGGCAGCCACTCACGAGTTTGAAATTGTGGCCTTGTCTTGCTGCACGGGATTAGAGCTAAAAAACCATCTGAGGAGGCTTGATTAGATTTTTTGCCTCTGCTGCAGTTTTCTGCACAGCCAGTTGCCTTTGGATATGGCCTGCGGTCCAAGTTTTTCTAAGGGTCAAATTTATGAGCAGCGTGTTTGATGCAAATAGTGAAGCGCTGATGGGCCGAATCAGGTTATTTGAAAAGAAACAGTTTTGTACCTGGGGTAATTTTCAGCTGATTCAGCAGGGAGTGAATGGGATCCATTTAAATTGGAGATCTGTAATTTCTGCAGCTTTCACTGCCGCTGGTGAGTCACAGTCATGTGTCTGCATGGGGAAGTATCAGAGGCATTTACGTGGACAGTTGGGATTTGTGGGCAAACAACCTCACCTTTGAGAGCATGTGGAGGAAGTTGATAGTGTAGGAACATGTGGTTGGCACAGGATGAAGCACAGATGAGAACTCAGCAGTGAGGAGTTCAGCAGAGCTTTCGGGATGAAGAGCAGAAGCAAAATTGCAAAATGAAGGAGCCAAGAAAAATTTGGAAAAGGCTGAATCTCATCATCACGAGACAGCAGTGCAGAAAATGTGCGAGTGTCTTAGTGCCTGCCTCAACTGCCTGCCACAGCAGAGACACCAGTGCTGCTTCTCCTGGGTGCTCACTTCCCAGGCTTTGCCCTTTACCCATCCATATACTCTCAGTCACCTGTGACACTGCAGTAAAGGGGGCACAAGAGGGGAGGTCACTGCTCTCTTTCAGCTCCATCAGGATTTATACCCCGTGACTGTTCCTTAGGGTTTACAGCTCCTTGGGGTTTCCTTTCACAGCTCCTCTGCCCATGGATCGTATTGAAAAGATGGCTGCGGAGTGTATGAAGGACCTGAATGAAGATGGAGAGGAAGATGCAGATGATGAAGACTTGGAGAAAGATACAGACCTGTTGGTATGCATAACTGTTAGCAAAGACTTTTAGTATGTTGGTTGTGGTTTTTTTTTAAACAGAACTGCATTTAGCAAAAATGTCTGTTAACTTTGTGGTGAGAAGCTAAACTATTGCAAAAGCACCATTAGATGCAGGTCTTTGCAAGATCTATGCCCCTGCACAGCAGAGTAAGACAGTTTCCCAACATTTATATGTGTGGGGGTCTTAGAGAATTGAGGGAAGAGCAGGAATCCCACTCCATGTCAGCTGATGAAAGACAGCCAGGGACAGTCTCCTTAAAGAGATGTCTGCCACCATTTTGCTACTGCTTCAAGTAGTGCTTGGCCTGAGAGAACACCTCAAGAAGGTCTTTGTTGTTTCAGTGACTCATCTAACTGGCAGGCTTTAGGGAAGGAATGCTAAGCAGTGGTTTTGACTGCTATTGCTAGTAGAGGCTTTTTGGAAATTTGAAATTTAGGTTTGCATAATCTTTGTAAAAGTACTTCTTTGAACTTCTCTGGCTTGTGTGGTGATCCTGGGGCTGCAGTGTGGCTTTTCAGTGGAATATGGAACCAGTTTAAATTAATAATGCAAAATAAAATTGAATTTTAAAAAGACTAGAATAGAAGATCTTCAGACTCTTCGCTTGGGTTCAAGATCTGTCCAGAGCTTTTGACGCTTTAGACTTGATTTTATTTTTGTCTTTTGAGGACAGAGAAAATTTTGAGGAAAAGCCCTTTGTTGGCTCTTGCTTTTACCTTAGGCAGAGTTGCAAGAAGTTCTGGGGGAAGAAGGTGAGACAGGAAGCTGTGAGGATGAAGTGACAGCAGCAGAGCCATCCCCAGCTGAACCAGAAGATGAACTACCTGAACTGCAATCACAGGTAGGAATGAGCTTTGTGTTTCTGACAGTTTTGCTCAATCACCGTTGTCACGTGGCTTGGATGAGAGTCATTATCAACAATCTAGGGAGGTCTTGTCTTCCAAGGAGGAAAAACTGCACTGTTGCTGTTTCCTCTGGGGAAACCAGTGCTGTAGGGGTGCAGGTGATCCTTTAGCTTTGTTCCAAGGATGAATTCTGATGTTAGCATAGAATTGAAGAGGTAAACAGTTGGAGTCAAGCACGTCTTGTCCCTCGTTATAGGTAGGAGCATGCAGACTGCAGTGCAGGTCCAGAGTTCATCTCTTCTCCCTCAGACTACTGAGCAGTGTGCTGAAATTGTGAGACATGTGATAACTCAGCATCTCTGACGTAGTTTTGGATTTTTATCAGTAGCATTATCTGTCTCGGCTTAATTTGTCAGTCCTCATGCAGTCAAATCCTTTATTCAGTCACTGCATGTTTCTGTTGTGTGCCACAGATTCCAGTGCCTTGTGCATTGAGGCCATTAGTAAATGGGATTGAGAGGGTTTCTATAGAGATAATGGCAATAATTACATCAGGAGCCATCTGCAGGGTCTCTGTGGCTGTGGAGAGTTTCTGAGTAGCTGCTCATGACTTCGCTTAAGCTGCTTTTGTCACTGAACTAATTCCAGGCTGGAGGAGGAGGAAAAAGAACTCGTTGTAAAACCAGGTTGAAGCCCAGAAGGGGGCAAACTAGCGTGGTTTAAAAATAAGAAAAGAATAAGTCAAGATTTGTGCCAAAATACCTCTTCACACCCTCTGTTGTGTGGGGTTTGAGAGACTTCAGTGTTCTCCTCACCTACTCAGGGACCACATGGCTCCAATTACCCTGTGAGTGAGAGTTTCCCGAGTCTCTCCACCCATTCTTCTCTGTGAGGCTTTTGAGAGAGCCCCGAGGTGGATGCAGGGCCGTTAGCAGAGCACAAACGCCGCTCTGTTTCAGGGGCTGTTCCCTCCTGCGCTCCCTTCACGGCGGTGTGTGTGTTTTTAGAAGAGGAGTGTTTGTTTTTTCAGTGCGGTGGGAAAACTCGTCTAGCTGGATGAAATAAGTTTTCTTGATTTGTTTTATTGTTTTTTCTGAGACCTCCTCACTTCCTGCTGTTACCAGTGAGCTACAGCAGACGCTGGAGGGGAGAATTGCTGACTACAGGACGGCGATTTCCAACGCGAAGGCGTCGGGGGAGAGCTCCAAAACACGGCGGTACGAGAGAGGCCTGAAGGTGAGTTGGGATCCTCAGGATGTGAGTGAGGGTGAGGCAGAGTCAGCTCTCTGCAGTGTGTGAGATTGTTGACAGGGGAGTGAAATATTCGTGTGCTGCCTGGTGTTACTTTAGAAACATTTGTTGTTATTGACTACCCACCTGATAGAGCAAACACACAGATAAGGTGTGGCTTCAGCTGCCTTTTGTGTGTCAGCTTTGTTTCTGTTGGATGTGGTAGCTGGAGGCAGGGTTTGTGGTACGTGCTGAAGTTAAACCCACCTGCCTGGATCTGAATTTGACCTGTGGTGAGTGCTCAGTGTTACCTTAAAGCAAAGTTTAGGAGTTTTCCTAGCACATAACACCTTGCAGTTCATCCCTGCTGCCTCCCCTTAGGTACTAACCTTCCACTCACTTCTCTCCCTCAGAGGGAGGTGGTGCCTTTCCCTGAGTGTGTTGGCTGTGCTTGGAGAGGAGTGGAGCAGGATTTTTGATGAAGGCAATTGAGAGCTGCAGCAAGGAGCAGTCTCTCCAGCCTCTCGTGGTTCCAGGCAGGTGGCGTGCTTGCAGTGAGCTGCAGTGCTCGTTTACTGCTGGGCAGGGCCTTTCTCTCCCCGTTGCTTTCAGCAGCTCTCCTGCATCGCCTCAGGCAGCAGCAGAGCTGTACAGCTCAGGGCTGTGCACTGGGGCAGGATGCAGTGGCTCACTGCCTACCAGGTGTCTTGGGGTACAGAGGGAACAACTGAGGCCAAACTCAGGGAAGAAGGAGCACAAGAAAGATGTCTGTGTGTGTCCACTGCCTGCCAGCTGTGACAGGGATGGACACAAAACCACCTGGCCTTTCTGAGAGCCACAGGGAAGGGCAGACCAGCTGTTCAATCCAGTAATGAGCTTAGTGCACTGTGCCACTTCCTTTATTTCTCAGGATAGGGAGTTTCCCTGTGCCTAAGCAGTGTGACTGGGGATAATAGACCAGATCTCACTTCACAGCTCACGGCTACTTAATTAGCAAAATTGCATGTCAACAAATGGTGTAGGGTTCTCTCTTATATGTTGTTCTTGGAACTGTGTACTTCAGTCTCAGTCTGTCAGCCCCACGTGGAGAGGAGGGAGCTGCCTGTGGGTGCTGGTCTGAACCCAGTCTCACATGCAGTCATTTCAAGGTATCTCTGCCACTGTTACTCAACAGGTCAAACAATGCCATGGCTAAGAAAAAGAAAAACAGCAGTGATTCTGGCACTGATGAGATTTTGTTGTTGTTGTCTTTCTGTGCTTCCATTTTAGTTTCTTTGGAAGATGAAAGAAGTAAAACTTTTGTTTTGGCTTGAAGTGCATACTGGTCTTTTGTCTGAACCTTAAATTAAAATGAAAAAAAAATTTAAAAAAATGCTGAGGAAAGTAATATTTGGGGTGGAGGAGGGGTTTTTAAAAATGAGCAGCAGTTAACCCAAGTTAGAGATGGTGAGAGCTCCTTACACAGGTGGTGAACTGAAGCTCCATTTCCTCTGTTAGCGTTTAATGGCTTTTCTCATTGTATTAAATAGATTTGCAGACCCCTTCCTCCCCTGGATCCATGCAGGCAGTGACATTTCAGAATAGCATATTTTATTATATTTTAAAAATGCTCAAAATCCATCTACAGTTGGTATAAATGGCTTCCTTGGTGACTTTCTGTGACAAAGCTGAGGGGATCACATCAGCTCTCCAGTAATTCTGGGCGCTGAGGTTCCTGCAGTTACCTGGTTTGGGTAACAAGGCCTTTGCACTGTGTTGCTCTGGTATCTGGACACCTTTCACTGGCACTGAAGTTCTTGCAGAAGAAGAGGGAGCTGAAGGGCAGCAGTCTGTGGTGGTGTGTGTGACAGAGCCTGTCGTGTATAAGGGGATGAATTTGTCTTCTAATGATTTTTTGCTGGTCGCATGTTTGATGAAAATGCCTATTGACTCTGTTGTTCCTTCCATGCCAGACACTGGAAACCATGCTGGCTGCAGTGAAGAAAGGCAAAAAAATCGATGAGGGAGAAATGCCACCTCCTGTTGCAACAGGAAAGAGTTCTTCTTATGTACCTCAAGCCATGGCAGTGGAGCTAGAGAATTCAGGAGATTCACCAGAGAATAAAGCTGAGTCTGCTGCAGATGATGAGCAGAAGGCTTCTCCTGAGGCAAGGGAGCATTTGGAATCAGAGTCTCTGCAAGGTCGTGCTGCTGCTGATCCTACTGTGGAAACAGGTACTGTGATGTGAGATGAGAAGCAGCTGCAGCCCTGTTTTAATGCTGCATCTTCCTTGATGTTTGTGTTGTGTGTAGCAAAGCACTGCTTATGTTGAAACTTCGCTGCTGAATGTCTCAGAGTTGTCCATGGAATGCTGAGTTTCTGGCAGTGGAATCAGTTCTTGTTTTAGAGCTCCTCTGTGTGCTGGATCAGTATCCTTAACTTCTCCTGTGCCTCTGTTTCTCCTTCGTTATTTGGCATGTGGAATTCCAAACTTTAAAAAGTTTTGACTTACAGACCTAATATTTTTTTCTTTAAATTGGGAAAAGTGGAATTCTTATGTTAGGACTCCTGGAGACTGGAGGAAGAAGGGTATTTGTAAGATGGCTGTTGTGACTTAGAGCAGAAGGGAACAAATGTGTATTTGCATAGATGGATGTAGCAAGGGATGCAAATCTTGCATGCTCTGTGTCAATCTCAGCATTGTCTCATTCTCCCAGATCCCCAGCACAGCAGCACACGAGCAATCCTACTTAGGAGGCAGAAGGAGTATAAATTAGCAGCTCTGAAAGCCAAGCAGCAAGGGGACCTGGAGAAAGCAAAGGAATACATGAAGGCAGGCAAGGTATGCACTCCAGAAATCCCCAATGCTGAACATACCCACATGCATTAAATGTCCTTACTGTGGCAGCTGGCACGTCTTGGACAGACCAGAATAAACCTTTTGTTTTTTCCATGCTAGAAATTCAGTGTGGTGTTGGAAGCTTTGGACAGTGGGCAGCCAGTAGACCTCCAGAATATGCCTCCATCTCCTCAGGGTAAGATTTGCCTTCAGGAATCCTTTTCAGAAGTGTCTCTGTGCTGTGATGGAATGATTCTCCATTTGATTGCAAAGCTATTAAAAGAGCTGGAGATGGTTTAGGACTGAGGCTCACTGCATGTTCACAGTCTAATCAAGACCAATGAAGCGAAATGAGGTATCATCACTTACATTGCAGTTACCCTCTGTGAATTACAAGTTCAAACAAGTATTGATGTCTGATATTCCTGGCTTTATAAGTGTAGGTAATAGCAACCAGTACTTGAAGTGGAAGGGAAAGAAGGATAATGGCGCATTCTTAAAATTTACTGTAATGTTTGATGGTGCTATGTGCTTCAACTAAAGGTCACAGTGTTCAGATTAGTAAACAGATTGCAGTGCACTAAAGTCCAATTTTTAAGGCAAGCTATCAATATTAAAGGTGCCTCAGTCCTCGTAAGAGAGACTTGGTTTTCTTTTAAGTAGATGCAGTATCCCTACCAATAATTAATACCTGGTGTTTGTAGCCCAGTATTTTAAACAACTTACTTTAGTAGATTATTTTATTCTAAGAAATAAAATGACAGATTATTTCAATAAATCGTGAGATTCATGACTCAAGTTACTGATCACTAAATGGCATTGCAGAGAAACTTCACCCAGGGCATAACCTTACCTTAAAAAGTGCAAGATTTTTGCAGTGAATGATTTTCTAGTTTTATGTTTTACAAGGCCAGAAACTGGAGTTTCTGAATAGATGGTAAGAGTTTCTTCCCTTTTCCAGCACATCTTTTGTTACTAGAATATTTTAGTTAATTAGCAGACTTGTTCACTCTTTCCATCTGCCAAGATACCAAGTTATATTTTGGGGAGAGAATTCTTAGAATACTTGAACTACTTTTGCTTTTTTTTCCTCAAGCAGCCCTAACCAAAATTAAATCAGCATTTGAGATTTTCTCTTATGAGGCATGTTCTGTGGATAAGGGAAACCTTAGACTTAGCTAGCCATGGAGATACTCTTTGGAAGCCAGAAAGCTTTCAGGAAGATGATGTGATCAAATTGCTGTTTTTCTGAGTGACGTGCAGCAGTAATTGCTGTGTATGAACATGCTGTGAAACTTCCTGCTTTCTCTCCTTTGCAGATCTTGAAAGCTTAGGGCATGTACAAGATGCATCCAAGCAAAAAGTACCACCCCGAGTGGGAAGTTCCCAGGATCTTGCAACACCTGAACCTCAGACCCCAGAAACTTCAGGTGGGACTTTTGCATTTCTCCAGTAAGTCATGAAAACAGCACTTTAATGTCTGACCTCAGCCACTGAACTGCAGCAGGGCTGAGTAAACCTGGCTAATGTTCCTGGGTACTGTTTGCTGCTGATCCAATCCGCTTTTGCTCTGGATCAGTGACAGAACTAAAAGTTAATAAACTTTCTTTATAACAGCAGTGTTCGTAGTGAAACTTTGCAGTGCTGTTCTCTGAGGAAGGGGAGGAGAAAGGCAGCCTGTGTGTTTTGAAATCCTTGTGAGGTGGCATTTCTTTGCCTGTGTGGTTTGCAGAGTCCCTGCAGCAGCCCAAGACGGTGCTGGAAGCGTTGCAGCAGCGGCTGGAGAAGTACAGGGCAGCAGCAGCTCAGGCTAAAGCCAGCGGGGACGATCGGAAGGGCAGGATGCACGACAGGATAGCCAAGGTAAAACTGAAGCGGGGCTCTTTGCATCCAGCAAAGCCATTGGAATTAGTTCTCCCGCTGGAGACTTTTTCAAGGCTGAAATAATTTGTGTATTGTCTGTCTGTTTGAAAAGAGGTCCAGTGGGGAAGCTGGAAAGCATTCGGAGGAAGAGTTGGAGACAATGCACACATTGTAGTAAAATACTGAGTCTTGTGCAGTGTTTATGCCGGTTAAATACAGATGATTGCTAATTCACAGTCAGCTCTATTTTATGTCTTACTGAGTGCCTTTGATTGCAGCAATACCAGGATGCCATCAGAGCCCATAAGGCAGGGAGAAAAGTGAATTTTTCTGAGCTACCTGTTCCTCCTGGTAAGTGTGAACGTAAAACATCCTAATCCCCAAGCTTTTGTACACCTGCTAGGCTCTGAAGGGGCTGTGCAGATATCGCCTGCCCGTCCTGTGGAGCAGCTCCTCCTTTTTCTCACTGAGTAGTTGGCCTTGCTGTTTGATGGCAGTGGGAAATTTTTTTATTAATATGCTCCTAAACACTGACACTAGTGAATATTTCTGCATATTGATGGCCTGTTTGACAGTATGGGAACTTAAAACTGGCACTATTTGAAAAGTGCAAGGCATCACAACTGCACCGTAGGCAGGTGCTAAAAATGTTACTTGTCTATCCTCTGTGTCAGCCCTCCTAGAGGAAAGACTAAATTTGGATTATATTGGCTTCTTAGTTTTGCTGGAAAGAGGTTTTTAAAAGTGAAAAAAACTACCTGAGGTCCCCCATTCTGCTGATTCCTATCAGGAGGCTCAGAACTTGATATCTAATGAATATCTCCTTGTAACACCAAATCAGCCTTGCAGCTCTCCTGGCTGGTAAAAGTGTGCAGAGAGGAAGCAAGTCGTGCCCGTGGTCACACTGAGACAGTGGCAGAGGAGCAGCTGAGCTGTTAATCGTGAGATGCTGTGCCCTGTTTATCTCCTTCAGAACACTCCGTGCTGTGTCTGGAGAAGTTTGGGCAAGGTCACCTGTGAATGCTCTGCCTCTCATTTGCATTTCTCCCCTAGGAAACATCTTGCCTTTCATCTTGGGCCTGATGTGTTCTTCTGAAGGATACAGTCAGCACTGCAAAGCAGGATTTTTTAAGTTAGAGGATAGAGATGGACCCTGTGGTGTTTTTGGCACGGGCAGATGTGGCAGTGGCAAGCACTGCAGTGGTGGTAGAGTAGGCGCTGCCAGCTCTGTCAGGTCGTGTGTGGTTTTGAAGGTTTCCTGCTTTCAAGCTGTCCCTGAAAGGCAGTTTAGCATGTCTTTTTGCAGAATGTGTTCCCTTAAATACCAGTTTCTGTAGGAGTGAGGTACACCATGCTTATGCCTCTGGAAGTATGGAGAGCTGCTCAGTGTCCTTGCACATCAGCTGTGTGGTTTTCAGCCATCGTTTGGAGGCCACGTGATTGACATTGAAGACACTTATCAGGCAGTCACTGAAACCAGCAGTGAGTTATCCTGGGATGGCAGTGCCCTTCATGGCATGGACTCCCTGGAAACAGAAATGCTGCTGAGCAGTGGATCAAATGTCACACGGGGCAGCAGCACAGGATTCTGTGTTCTCTGCCTGCCTGAGTACCTCAAACTTGTGCTGTAGCAGCCATCTCTAGGAGCAATTTAGTGTTTCTTAGCACTTCTCATGAGACTGGCTGCAATACTTGCTTGCAATATACACTGCTGTATATTAAATGAGAGAAGTCCTAACAGACATTTTATAGCTGTGGCTCTGGGTCTCTGTTCTCTGAAGCTGGCACTGAACTCGTGATGTGGCAGTGAGAATTTATCTTCGTCCTCAAACCTTCCTCCCATCCTTAAGAGAATAACAAAACAATGAAGAATATTATTCTTCTTCATACACTTCTCATTTAACTCCTCTGATTGTGCCTTAGTTTGCTACCTCTGCATTGCAGTACCTTTTCAGCAGAGGCTGAGTGTATTACCCAGCTGTCAGCAGTGGTTTGTTTATTACTCTGGGGGTAGCATTGATTTTCTGCTGGACTGTGTGCCTGCTGAAGTGAGGCAGCAGTGGGAGGGGGAAAAATGGGACTAAACTCTGCTGGTTCTGGGGGCATCCCTGCTACTGAAGTCTTGAGGTTGCTTGGCTGGCTGCCAGTTGCTCAGCTTGGAAAACTGCTCAGTTATTGCATCATTTTACTGTCATCCACTTAAGCCAGGTATCTATGAGAGATCTGATCTTATATCCACCACTCAGACCTGATCTAGCAAGGCTTTTTTTGGCCTTGGCCTCAGTCTAGTTAGACTGAGTTCTAAAATACATTAGATAATAGGTATTTGGATAGAAACAGCTTTACAGTAAACAAGTAATATGGAAAGCCATACCATAGGGCTTATGCAACTCTCTCTTCTGTGTTCCTTTCCTTCACAGGATTTCCCCCTCTTCCTGGTGTTGCAGCAGCAGATGGTGGCAGCACCATTGCTGCTGTCCTGGAGAGTGCCAGCAAGCTGGCAAACATGGAGGAGAATGATGAAGAGGAGGAGGAGGAGGTTAGTGTTGCCTGGTAGGATGTGTCAGAGTTTTCAATTACCATCTCTCGTGGCACGCAGAGATGAGGCCATTGGATTTCCAGGTAAGGGTACTGAGGTGAAATACATTTCCCAAAGGTCTGAGGAGTACAGGATGTCAGTAGTAATTTCAGTTTCCTTTATAGAGTAGGAGAGACAGATGAGATGTTATTACAGTCAGTACCACAGAGTCTGTGAGCAGGATTTGGCTCTTTCATAACTCTTGTATGTAGATTTTATTTTTGAAGCAAACACTTCAGATCCTTAGCACTCCTTTACATTATTCTAAAGTACTTAAATCTGTACTTTCATCCTGCATCCCAGTAGCTTCCTATGTTTGTTCTTTCCCAGGATGTTCAGCACTTAATGCTTTTTGTCAGGCTGCACCAGCATTTAGACTTTGGGTTGATTTCTGTCTCTCTCTGGATTTGGTTGCTGATTGATGGTGCTTTCAACTGGAGTAGCTTTTAATGGGGAGAATTCCTGAATTTTTTTTTTATTTTTTTTTCTTCATGCCTCTGCTTTTTTAAAAATCACTGCCTTGTTGAACATTCCTTTTATTCCATCTATGACTTGCATAGGTCAGCTACCTGCTGGCCTGGCATGGCTCATAAACCTCCAGAAGTTAAAAATCTGTTGTCTGGAATGCAAAGCTCCCCTCAAAAGGGATACCCAGAGGCTGATACAGTTATAACCATAGTTGTTGATGCTTGAGGTGCTGTCCTCAACCCTGGAATAGATTTTATTCATTTATTATGCAATTATTTTTGTTCTAGAATGAGCCTCTGCCCCAGGCCCCGGTTGCCAAGAAGCCAACTCAGGTTGTTAAGCCCACTCCAGTTCCACGTGCTGCAGCTCAGGAGAGCTCTCCTGAGCACCTGAAACGAGCTGCATCACCCTCCACCCTGGACAAGGCAGAGTCAATGGATCATCTCCCTCCAGCTGGTAAGTGAAGGGATCACCATTCCCAGTGCTCCACATGCAAGTTGTTTGCTCTAGTTTCGTGAAGACTTATTCTTTATAATTTAGGTGTGAGCCCGTGAACCTGTGTCACGGATTTCTCTGACAGGAGCCTCAGTTCATGTGTGCTGGAGGGCAGACCCACCCCAGCCACGCAGCTTTATTTCACAGAGACAGCATGTATAATTATAAGGCTGATTAGGTTTTTAATTAATTGTGATGTAACAAGTGTATCGATTCATAATGTTTAACTCCGCTCACGGCTGAGCTCTCATTAAAGGGGACGGGTCGCCGCTGTGAATTATTCATTGCTCTAACGGAGCTCCCTACATCACACAGAGTTCTCTGCCTGGTGCTTCACCCAAGCATCTCAGGCTGGCAGTGCAGGCAGGGCTTCCTCAGTCTCTGCTCTTCCCTTGCTGAGGTCGCTGAGCAGTTGTGCGCAGGGTGAATTGACAGACAGTGAGGGACAGGCAGCAGGTCACAGCGTGGTTTGGGCGCACACAGCCAGTGCTCAGGCTCTCGCTGCTGTGTTCCATCCTCCTTCCCTTCTGCCCTGGCTGCTTCCCTCAGGATGGGGCAGAGCTGCCTGCCTGACTGATGCACTGACCTGGTACAGTGTGAAGCGATCTTACTGGTGTGATTATCCTTACTGGTTTGGCAAGGAAAGAAGAGACTCGAGCCTTAATAAGAAACTAAGAGAACAAGGGATTACAGAGAGGCAGAGGTGTGTTGGAGTCCAGGGCACTCCTTTGGTTGCCCTGGAGGGTCAGGGACCTGGGCAGGGGTGTCTGGGACCCCAGCCCAGAGCCCAGAGAGACACTGGATTTGATTTCAGTCCATGGGAGAGGCTTCTTGCACTGCAGGAAGCATTGCAGGCCACAAGAGTGTGAAAAACAGTAGTTTAGTACATCACAGGATGAAAAAACAGTGAGTTTGGGATTTTTGGCATTGAAGTGAATGGGGCAAGGTGGAGGATTTGGGGCGTTGTCTCCTTCTTCTTCCTTCTTGTTCCCTCACTCCATTTCTGCAGTGACGTTGGCACAAAGTAGTTAGTGAGGATTGGGTCAGAGTAAAGATGACCTTTTTAGTAATAGTGATAGACATTGGTAATAAATAGTAAATAAAGAATACGTAGCAATTAGTATAAAAGATAAGGGCAGCCCAGAGACAGGGGGAGTCACCAGATGTCCGAGCTGTGGCAAACACCTTTTGGACACTGAGAAAATCGTAAGATAAGAACTAATAAACGAAGCATGTAACCTTGAAGACTCCGTCTTTTCCTGCGTTTGGCACAGAGCTTCGCAGAGGGCCAGAACTCTAAAACCACCTGAATGCCGGGGAATTTAAACTCCTGCAAAGGAGCCCCCGACAACTGGCGTCCCTTCAGATGGGACACAAACAACTGCCGTCCCTGAGTGGGCAGAGACAACTGGCACCCCAGATGGGACAAAACCAGAGGTGATGTGTCTGAGTGGGCCTGCACATTGGTTCATTGGGTTCTTTTCTGCCCTTTTCTGATCTGGGGAGAAGGAAGGAAATAACTCCAGCGGGTGCTCGTGATATTTGCTGTTTTTCAGAAGTTAACGTGGAGAGCTGAAAGTTTGGATTCAGCTTCTCCCGTGGACCAGTCAGCTGTGCTGGAGTCTGTCTCAGGCCTGCAGATTAGGGGCTGTAATAACTCTTGTGGCGCTTGTGAAGTGCTGTGAGGTTTTTTTTGATGAAGGGTGCTGTTCTAGGAGGAAGCTTGTTTCTTTTTTTAATGCTTGAAATTGAAAGTGCCCAAGAAACAGCTGAGTGCGGTAAGGAAATGTCCCGGTTTGACATCTGCACTTTCACTGATCTTTTCCTGGCTCTAAGATGAGT
This sequence comes from Hirundo rustica, assembly GCF_015227805.2. Lineage (NCBI taxonomy): Eukaryota > Metazoa > Chordata > Aves > Passeriformes > Hirundinidae > Hirundo > Hirundo rustica. The sequence continues at coordinate 5,843,328 of NC_053458.1, forward strand.
GAGTGTTTCTGTACAACTGTGTTTCAGTTAGGGAACAGCTGGAATTTCTGGAGAACAGGAAGAAGCAATACCTGAAGGCAGCCATCAAAGCAAAGAGGGAAAACAACCTCGAACAGGCGAAGACGTATCTCAGAACAGCAAAGGGCCTCGACCTAAAGATTGAGCAGGCAAAATCTGGCAAAACTGTTGATATCTCCAAGGTTAGTAGGACTGTTAATATTCTGCTTTGTTTCATATTCTTGGACATCTAAGTGCTTACTTTTCTCTGTAAGGGCTCTGAAATGTGATGTTCTTGCGTTGCAGCTGCCATCACCTCCTACAGATGACGAGGGTGATTTTATCTTTGTACACCACGAAGATGTCAGGCTGTCTCAGAAAGCAGATGAAGTTTATGCACAGCTTGTAAAATTGCTGAAGGACCAACATGAGGTGACCATTTTATAGTTTTTAGAAATGTTTTGGTGTTAGATTTGTCTGGGATTTATTATAATCCCATCATTGTTCCGGTGGGGTCTTTTTTTTTTTTTCTTTGAAAATACTTTTGATATTGTGTGTTTGAAAATGGAGAATTTTCAGAGTTGGATTCTATGGCTGGTTGAGGCCAGAGGGTGTGCTTGAAGGCTTGGGACTAGCAAATTATCACTGTTAAATATGAGCACTCGAGTTTGAAAACAGTACCTGAATATGAAGACTAGGCCTAAGGTGAACCTCCTATGTACTAATCAGGTGATTAAAAAGTAATAGGGAGAACAGCTCAAATGCTGTGCGTTGGACTTGAGGAATGGGGTGGTGAATGTTCTTGAGTGACTCGGGAAAACGCCTGGCTTTTCTTAAATCAGGTTATCTACCTCAGAACCGTGTGTGAGGATCACTGAGTGAATCTGTTTGGCTTTGTTTGTGTTGACAGAGGTGTTTGCAGTATTCCAAGCAGTTCATGCATCTGGGGAACGTAGCAGAAACAACTCGGTAAGACCCAGTGCCTGCTTTCAGTCATCCCCAAAGCAGTTATTTCGGGTTTGAGTCTCCCTGACCCACTAAAGATCTTGGGGTTTGAGTTGGTAAGTTTATCCTTGTGTGAAAGGCTTGGGACTGTGATTCCTGCATCTCCACATTGCTCTCAGCTCTGGCTGAGGGTTACTCTGTGCTCTGTTTGATTTCCAGCACGTGTGGGTTTTTTATTGTTTTTTTTTTTTTTCCTTTTCCTATAGGTTTGAGAAACTGGCCCAAGGCTGTAAAAAGGACATGGAGATCCTACAGCTTGCACGAGCACAAGGAATGGATCCTCCAAGCCATCACTTTGAGGAAAGAACCTTTAAAATGATAAGGTGTGGAAAAAACAAAAGGATCTCTCAGCAGGCTGGAATGACTTTCCTGGTCTTCTGCCCTTGTTTAGGGAATTGTGGGCTTCAGCAAGCCTGGGTGGCATCCAGGATTAGGCTCAGCATTCCTGAAAGGATACTCTCAACAACTTAAATACAGAGAAGTTGTTCTCTATCTTCTCTTGCTGATTCTTTTGTTTTCAGAATGCCTCCAGCTTCCCCTCTTATATTCTCTTAGTTCAGCCATTCCTCCTTCCTCTGTTTTTCCCTCAGTCCTGTTGCCTCCTGGGCTTTGTTCCTGGCCTCAGAGATATTTTTAGCTCTGTTTGTGCTCTTCCTTTGCTCTGCTGTATTTTGTGGAGATGATCTCTATAGGAGTGCACTGTTGACAGAGCTCTGACAAATAGCCATGGCACCCTGGTCTGGCAGTGGATCAGCTGATGGTGGGATGAATGTGCTTTTTTTGTCTTTTCACAGGATATTTTCTGATCTCAACAGCACAGAAATGCACCTTCTTATTGTCAGAGGGATAAACTTACCAGCCCCACCAGGTGTGTACTCAAAAGGGCACGTGGGCTTTTTCCTCTTGAGTAGGTAAGGAGAGTAACGGGGAGTTAAATTTTCTCTATCTTCAAAGGCCACTTTAGGAGCCAGCACTCATTAAAGTAACCATGTTTTGGGCTCATATCCCCCCAAAACCTTTAAACAGTATTTTTAAAACAGACAGATGAATAAAGAGAATCTGTGTTCCATCTGGACAAAGAGAACTTTAATTTTATCCTGGGAAAGTTTCATTTTTACCTCCTATTTTGTTATGGGTGCCTGGCTATGAGTTTCACCACTTTGGAGTATTTTGACTCTTCAGTAGACAGCGTTTGCTCCTGCCAGTGTTACTGCTTTAACCCTTGTTCCTGGGAGCTTGTAAATCATCTGTGCTAGACTGTCTTAGGACTAACAACATAAAACCCCAGGTGTTTTCCTTTGGATGCCAACTTTCCGTGGATTTGGGGTTGCTGGATGGGTTTTTCAGTTGTCAAGGGGCAGGTCATGAGTCCTGCTGTAAAACAGTTGGGTGCTCTTGGAGTCCTGCTCGACATGACAGCTGCAGTGACAATGTCTGTACTGGCTGTTTGCATTGGCTGGCTGTTGTCTCACCCAGGTGTGTCACCGAGAGATTTGGATGCGTTTGTGAAGTTTGAATTTCAGTACCCGAGTGCGGTGAGTGTGCCGTGCCTCTTCTGCCCCTCAGTCTGTCCCCCCTGCCACTGCCTGAGCTTGTGAGGGCTCCAAGGAAAGGGAGAACACTTCTAGACCTCCTGCTTGGATCTGCCTTGAAGCAGATTTCTTTTGCTGAGCGTGTTGGCTGCAGGTTTGAGCTTAGCACCTTTCTCTCGGTGCTCTGCACCTTGCCCTTGGCAGGGCGGTGTCTGCAGGCTCTGTGTCAGCAGCACTCTCAGTGCTAAGCCGTGCCCACCTCTTCCCCCTGAGGGCACTGTCAGGCTCTTTCCACTTTGGGAAAATGTGTCAAAGTTCATTTCTTTCAGGGATGCAAACACACCAAACACCAGGGCACACAAAGTTGTTGCCAAGGGCCGCCTCAGATGTGATCTCCCCGTGTCCTCTTGGGTTAAAAACCCGAGCTTTTAAAGGCTTTGCATTTGAGCCTCTCTCACAATCGTAGAAATGGATTGAAAAGGTTAATCTTTGTCATCAAATAAACGGTGGTTTAATTAGCAAATGTATATATACCTGGAGAAGGGTCTCGGGCCAAATTTCTGCTCTTACTAATTAACACTTGTGTGTATGTGCATGTATGTATGTGTATGTATATAAAAATATGTATACACATACGTGGTACTTCTTTCCTTGGAATTCCCCAGTGTCATCCTGTTCCTCTCACCTTTAAAAGCAGTCTCTGGTCTGAAAAATGCTCCAGCCTTAGAGCTAGAAGGGCTTCTGAGGAGGGAGTGGCTGGTCTCTTCCTGTCAGTGGAAGTCCTGGGGCTTTGCTGCTCTCTGTGTAGGACAAAACCAGACCTTGCTCTTGCAGGACTGAGGCTTAGCCCTGGGAATGTGCAGAGCCTAGGTTCTGCCTTCCAGTAAATCTTGGAAATTGCTGATGGTCAGACCGTGTTTGTGTTTAGGTTTGAGTGACACGAGGCCTTAATGAAGGAGTAACTCGGTTAGGGTGGCTGAAACCAGAACTGGTCTGTATGAGTAATTTTCTGGGGAATGAGTAAGAATGAGCATAGTTCCTTTTAATCTATTTTCCTTTGGAAAATCCAGATCTCTACTCCTTAGCCAACAGTCAAATAAATATACCACCTTTCTCTTTATAGCTGAAATCAGCTTTGCAGAGTAGCTGCAATAATTAGGCCACATTGTCCTTGCTCATCCCCTGGAGATTTAGTTTGTACTCCACTTTAGGTTAAAAGTTAATTCATTTTGGTGGCAGATTGATTGTCAGGGAGAATAATAGTAGGGCAATTCCCTGAATGATTTGTGATGAATTCCTTGTGTAGCTCATTATTCCAGCTAATGCAGGAGGAACAGAATTACCGTGTCGTGGAAGGTGCACGGTTTGTCACGGTGTTTAACAGCCCCAGCCAGTAACTTGATGATGATTGGATTGAATTGACTGACTGCGTAGCTTATCTATGGCTCTCATATTCAATGTAATGTTCTGGCTTATTCTTTCTCCAGTATTATCTTTGTTACCACAGTGAAATCCAAGTATTTTAGTCTTAAATGTGCCATGAGTCTTCTTATTTAGATAACCCTAAAACCTTACGTTTCTTGTGTAGTCATAAAATAGAGCTGGCAATAAAAATGGTCACTAGTCTGTTTTCAAACAATACCTGACAGTTTCATGTAATGTCTGTCTCTTTTTTTGATAGGAACAACCTCAAAAGAGTAAAACGCCTGTAATTAACAATAACAACTGTCCAGGTGAGTCCTTTTTTTCTGGAACAGCAGGAAAAATGTTGCACCTCGGGAATCCCTGGACAGTACAGCCTGGTGTCAGACTGTGAACCAGGCCAGAGATCCTCCCACCACCTTCTTACTTCTTTCTTATGAAAAGATTTCTTGTGGGGTGAAGTCCAGCTGCGTTGGCAGTTTCTTCCCCCTCATCCCGATATTGGTGGTAGCTATTACGTCATGAATTAAACCAGTATTAATTACATTATCCAAAACACCCCTTCCCAGTCATTCCAGCCTTACTCTGCTTTTTCTTGAACACTTTGTACCTTTTATCTTAGCCACAGACACTCTTTACTTGCTGAAAGACCTAAACTCTCTGGTTTGATCTCTCCAGTACCTTGCTGTCAGCTCACAGTGATTTGGTTCCTGTCCCTGCAGGGTGAGGGTGGCGTGAGCTGTGGCACAGGGGCACCGTGTCCCTGTGACTGACTGAAAGCCCCTCCTGAGGAGGAGTTCCTGTGGCTCTGAAGTGTCTCACACGTGGGCCAGCCTGAGATAAAAGAGCTCTGAGAAGTTACAGGGATACAACACTGCACATTTGACTGACAGCTTTCCTTTCCCTTGCAGAGTACAACCAGCTGTTCAAGCTCAACATCAACCGCAACCACCGAGGCTTCCGACGCGCAATTCGGTCCAAAGGAATTAAATTTGAGGTGTTTCACAAAGGGTGAGTCCAGTTTGCTTCTCCACTGACAGCTGAAAGGAGTGCTGGAGCTGAAGTTTATCGAGCACAATCTCTAAGCCAGCACTGAAGGGTTCTCTGGTACTCTTGTCTGAGAGCTTTCAGAATGTGCCTGAGCCCTGCAGCTTCCCCTGTGGGGGTGAAGAAAGGCACAAATTCGGTGCAGTTGACTCAGATCAGCTGAGGATTAGTGTGTTAAAAGGAGTTGGTTAGACTGAGAAAGCAGTGGTTTACTTCAAATTGTTTTCATTCTTACCCAGTTTGGTTTCAGACATCAGGACTAGAAAATTTAAATACTCTGTAGAATAATGAATTAAAGTGGCAGCAAAACATGGACAGGAGGAGAGCAGGTGACACATGATGGCAGAACTAATTATGTTTTTGTACTTCCATTCACTGGATCTTGCAGTACTTCCTGAGCACTTCTGGCAGCTGCCTGGAGAGAGACAGACTCATCTCAGAGGGCAGGATCACAGGGTGGCTGTTAACAAGGGATGGTTCAGGGAGATCATCCTCAGTCCAGGCTCATAACCGAGTTGTTCAGAGTAGGAGTGGCCTGTGTTCCTCAGCCCTGGGTTGGTTGTGATCCAAGACTGTGATGGGCTGCCAAATAACCTGATTTTTGTCTGGTGGCTCTTTGTCCTATTCCTCGTTGCTATTACTGGACCATTCCAAAATCATCCACAGGTTTTCAAGTTGCAGATGTTTCAGTTTGTGATCTGAAGTCCCAGTGTTTTACTCCAGATCATCCACTGGCATCTCTATTGGAGCAAAAGTTGGTTTTCTTACTCTTTTTCTGTCAATCCTGACTGCTCCACTGCTCTGTGTTCAAGATCCCCTCTCTTTTGCACAGAGCTGTGAAGTGTTTACATTTGTTTAAAATGGTTTTTTTTAATCACCTTTTCCCAGCCATCTCCTTGGGAGAAAGGAGAGGATGAAGTGATCCAGGCTCTTTTCTAAAGGCTGTCTGCTCCCTGTCTTTTCAAAGACTACAAATGAATCGTACTTTCAGAAATGCTTTTGTGAATGTTGCAGCTTCAGGGTCTCTGATAGCTTTTTGACCATCTCCCAAGAATTATTTTTGCTCAGTGAGCAAAGGAGACTTGTTTCAGGTCATATATATTAAACTTCAGTTTAGCAGCACTTTCAGGTAAAAACCCAGCAATGTATTTTTCCAAAGGAAAAGTCTCTTCTTGAGCCTCTCCTAAAAGCTTCTGAAGATGAAAAGGGATTTCCCCAGAGCTGTTTCTGAAGCCAGAGCCTAGAGCAAGTTCTCAGTCTTCACAGCAACCCCCTGGAACTGAGCAGGGATGAACCAGTCTTTATTGTTTGAGCTATAAAATCGAAAAATGCTTTAAAAGAATTCAGCAAGAATTGCAGATTCTCTCAAGTTTGTGAGCAGAGTGTCCCACATGCTGCAGTACAATTACATAACCCTTCATTTGACAGTGCTTGTGAAGTGAAGGAAGTGTTCCAACATGTGAGCTAAGAAATTCTGGACTTTGCTCAGTGATTCTGTGAGGGTTTCATCGATGGAGAGTCTCAGGCTCCTGTTGCCACCCATGATGTGATCATGAGGCTCCATTAACAATCTTTGAGTTTCCATGGCATATGTCAAGCCTTGCTTGATAGTATCTCAGTATCTCTTAATGACAGTAGGAAGAAGGGTGGATGTTTTGGGGTGTGAGGGATGGCGTTTTTATGTTGGTTGGTTTATTTGCTCATTTTTTCTGAAATAGAGTGGGTAAAAAAAGGAAGCTTCTGAAATCTTGGAAAATTTCCAAAATACAGCAGATGTGGTCAGATTATCTTTTTTAACTCACCTTTACAGGTTAGTTGTTTATCAAACCTTTAAGAGTCAGGTTCAGGGAGCTGCTTGGATGCAGGCAAAGAAATGCTGTGCTTTGAGCTGGACAGTTCTGTGGGATTAGGGTGGTTTAGTCTTGGCTGTTCCCTTTTGGAGGAGTTTGTCTGGACAAGGGTTGTAACACCTGTCTCTGTTCAGGCATGGATTGACCTATTGCTGATTAAACTCTTCAACAGAAGTGACTACAGCAAGGAGAAAGTGCTTGTTTTCCTCACAGAATAAAAATGCTTCTGTTTAACTCCAGAAGACTGGAAATTCTCAAATAATAGTTTTTGACTGTTAAAACTACCAGTATGTAGGTGAATCAAAACAATAGCTGAAATGTTCTTATTTACTGAAATTGTTTTGATTTATTGAGATGAAACAGAATGATTCATGTGACTTTCCTAGAAGTAGTTTGCCAAAGGCAGCAGGTGCCTGTGAAATGTTTGTTTTGCTGGGAGATGCAACTTCCTTGGCAATTCCTTCAGCCTGTTGTGTTGAAGAGCCCCAAGCAGAGGATGGCCCTGTCCTGGCCACTGGAACCTCCTTCCTGTCACCCTGGGCAGGGACAGAAGCTGCTGCCACCCCAAGTGCTGATTTAGTCGGTTGTTTTCCTTCGCTGCTGTCCTCATCTTTACCTTGGTTGCAAAAGAACAATTAACAAATGAGTGCTTTCTTATCTTGTTCCTTGGAGTCTGGTTTTTAAGGGTTTGCCTGAGCCCTGTGGTGTGCAGGTTCCAGGAGCATGTCCTGACCAGCCCTCTCTGGATGTGGGGATGGAGCAAATAGCGATGGCCTCGGGGCTTGTTTGCTCTTTATGTCCTGGAAATCCTTACCCCGTCACTTCTTTGGCACAGGTCCTTTTTCAGAAGTGACAAACACGTGGGGACAGCACACTTGAAGCTGGACAAGCTGGAATCAGAATGTGAAGTTAGAGAGATCATCGAGGTACGTTTTTGGGATGAGATGTGTTCTTCTGCTTAGTCTTTAAACCCAAAGGGGAGATGAGGATTTGGATCACATAAACCTGTGAATGCAGTGGGGTTTTGTATTAAGGAATTTGATAACCTTAATACACCTTAACCTTAATCACCTGCAGGAACCTCTGGAGTCACAGTTGCCTGAGGCTCTATAGTTTAACATGATAATCCCTATTTGTCCTAACTGCTCTTCTTTTTGTGGTTATTTCAGATTTTTGATGGCAGAAAGCCCACTGGAGGGAAACTGGAGGTAAAAGTGAGACTCAGGGAGCCCCTCAGTGGTCAAGATCTTCAAACAGTTACAGAAAATTGGCTGGTCCTTGAACGCTAGTTCTGTCTGAGGTACGAACGCTGTGGTCTGGGCAGGACCTGACAGGGCTGCAGAGAAACTCTGCTTGAATAATGCCTTTTGTTGGCATTGACCTAATTAACACAGCTCTGGCTTCAGTAGCATTCCTCTTTATATTTGTGGTGGGGAGTTGACATCATTTCATAAATGAGGTTACAGAATCTCTGATCAGTTTGTATCTCAAAGATGCTGTTTCGCAATCCCTTGAAATACAGGGAGAGCTCCTGGTGTCACCTTTACCAAGAGTATTATTTGGAAAATAAGTGATAAGTAATCCATCTTCCTTTACTTGATCTCCTGAAGCCTTTGTGCTCCTTCTTCCTTAGCACATGGTTTCACTTTACATTTATAAATGGCAGTTTAGCAAATATTCACCAGCTTTAGAGTGACATCACCTGTGTGGAAGCAAAGGTGTGGCAAATGGTGTCGGGTTGTAGAGACTGAGGTCTCATTTCAGTACAGGAGTCACCATTTGGGTAGCAAAGGGCCTGTTGTAGTGTTCTCCTCCCAGCCAGGGAGGTCAGGAGGTCCCGTGAGCTGCAGTCAGGCTGAGGGACACGTTTGATGGCCGTACCTGAAATAACAACTTGGCCTCGTGCCCAAGCACTTTCCAGTGCTGGAGTTTAATAACAGTGCTCCATTGATTTTTCTTGTTGACCATCCAGAACCTTGGTGTCAGCATTTCCCATATAATGTCACCTTGAACTCTGTACATCTGCTCTACACCACAGCAAGGAATTCTCATGGGTTTGTTCGTGTTGTTTTCCCCAGATCCATGGGAATGTTGGAATGGAAGTTGTGGGCTGAGCGAAGGCAGGAAGATGCTGCTAAGCTGCAAGCACCAAAGATGTTAAATGAATGCACTACTGAACCTAATGTCTATTTTGATAACAGCCATAGTGCTTATTAATAACTCCAAGGCAAACGGGAGGCTCTGGGAACGCGCTGCTGCAGGGCTTGGGACCGGTCTACCCAAAATAGACAGAATTGCCTTAACGTGGGACTACTGCTGTAGCACCAGGACGAATGTTACACTAACTATGCAGAGTGCTGTGAGAAGGGTTTAGCCCCTTAAAAATTCCCTGAGGCAGTGCCAGAGCTTTTTAGTTAAGTCACAGGTAAGACCTTCACCAGAATTCCTGTTCCCAGGTGTCTGAGCGGCTGGCGTGGTTCAGTGAGCAGTCTGCTACTGCTTTTTCTGTTCTCTCCTATCCAGGCCTGTTTGGGTTGGGGTCTTTTTTAGTTTCCTAAACCAGAGGAGAGCTCTCAGGCAGCAGTTCAGGGGTGCCAGTCCCTCCTCAGTGCACGCCCTTGGCTCCAGAGGTTCCAGGGGTTGTCCCTTCCTGAAGGAAAGGCCCCAGGGCTCCTCAGCAGGTTGGTGTTTACAGACCTCTGGTTTTGTTCTGGCTCCCAGTTGTGTGCCGTGCTTGCTGCACTGCTTTGTCCAGTGCAGAAGGGTACTGTGCCTTCATCCTTTAAGGTGTTGGGGTTTTAATTTAAATAAGGAAGAAAACAGTACACTAGACTCTGCTGCTTCCCAAACGTTCCTTGTATTTTTACAAAAATAGGCTTTTACAATTCTTCCAGGTAATGGGGAAAATAGTCACAACTTTGTCCTTTAAGAAAACTGGATCATGACTTATTTTCAGGAATGCTTTTTGATCAGCAGCATCCATGAAAGGGTACTAAATCTGTTTGTGTTTTAAAATCTCTGTGAGCTAACAGAAACCAGGGATCTCCAAGGGGAGGATGTGCCTGTGCCAGGGTTGGGCAGGGTGGGAGACAGAACAGAGTCCAGACAGGTCAGGCAGCTCTGCCTCTGTCTTCCTGAGCAGATGAAGACAATACAGTGTTTAGTTTTTAATTTCAATAAATTTAATATACAAAACTACATGTTGAAAATAAAAATATAATATGCAGTTTTTTGCAGTGTTAACTAACTGAATTTTAAAAGTACAATTTTTTTTCTAAACAAGTACTCATTTCTTAACAACATGGTAATTAAGGTCATTTCAAAGGCTATGGTTGAAGCAGACATGTCGGTCACCAGTTTGATAGTGTTTTACACAAACAGAATCCAAACCTAAAAGACTTCTGGGGCAAAGGAAGAGAAGATAAACATTTTTCACCTCTTTTACTGCATTATTAAGCGTAACAATGCAACGGAATAACTGGAAAGCTGCTGCTGTGGCAAAGCTGGAGTGCAGGCTCTAGGAGGAAGATTATTACCGAGTTTCTGGAATGCTCTTCCAGCTGTGGAACCGCGCCTACACCGTGTCCCAGGGGGCAGAACCAGGGTGCAGAGGGCGAGCGAGTGGCCTCAGTGCAGCTGGGCTGGGTCACAGCTCCTGCTTTGGCCAGCAGGAGCCACTCAATGAGGTGCATTAGGTCACCCACCCTCTCCCAAATGCCAGAGGTAAGGCTTCACTTGGATCTGATACCCTCTGAAGTTTGGTACTTGCTCCCTCTTGCTGGCCAGCTTTTGTTTGTAGGGTTGGCCCCTGTTCCCTGGCCAGTCTTCTCCAAGGGCTGGGTGGTGCCAGCTGTGATTTGGAACATCGGATTTGTCATACTTTGTTTTTTTTGAAAAGCAGCAGCCATTTATTCCCAAGTGCACTCTGTGCAGACACTGGGCTGCCTTTCTATGGAATGTATCACTGTGTGCAGTCATCCTTCCCTTGCCCAGCCAGCGGTGGTGATTTGTTTAAAAAGCAGAGCCTCAGTCTCACAGTGGCCTGGCACTTCCCTTTCTCTGTGCAAGGCCCCTGGTGTCACCGTGTCACAGCACAGCCCAGCCAGGCCCCGCTGCTTCCCCAGAATGGACGGCAACAGGGAATGGTTGACACCACAAATGTGCACCATAAATTAGCACCTCTCTTCCACATTAATTAGTTCTAGACAGGAGGAGAAACCTTCACCCCTCTTCCTGGGAAGGACTCAAAAGAGCTGCTTTGCATGACTGGCTGAACAAATCAAACCCCTTCTCCTGCTTACAGCTCTTGCCACTGGTTAGCAGCTTTCCATGGAGACAGTAAGAACATGGGACCACATTTCCTCTGGCTGATGCTCAATTCCAGCTCCTTAATGCCCTGGCACACACGAGCAGCTGCTTTCCTTACCAAAGCCCTCTCAGGTGAGACCAGGAGCACTGGGCCGAGTGCACGTGTTCAGAACTGACCACAAAGCCTTTTTCAGCAGAACATGCAGGAACAGCCACTCCACTGCTATCACAGGTAAGCTTGGACATGGGGCTGCAATAAGAAGTGCAAGCTGGCTTGGGTTACATGACACTGGCGTTACACTACAGCGAACAGCAGGGAGGGGACAAGGAACAAGATGGAACTGCACTTGAGGGCTGATCTTTCCTCTGCTTCAGACAGATTTGTAAACAAAGTACAGAACAGCAGAGTTGTAGATCACAGAAACCTGCCCAAGTGATGGACTTTCGTGGTAAAGAGAGGAGAGAAGGAAACTAGCCTATTACACACACACAGCTGCAGTTCAGTAACTTTCAGAGATGCCTGTCCTGCTCCTCTGGACGCACAGACAAACAGGGTTATGGCATGGGAATCTTTCTCTGTCTCTCAAGGGCTTCTCCAGATGTATTTCAACCACTAACCTGGTCAAAATAATGTAAACGTTACTTTTTAATGTCTACAGAATAACCACAAATGGCATCAGGATGAGGTCAGAATGGAGGTCTTGATTGTTTCTTACATGTCCATCTACAGACAGTACAAGGTTGGAATTTCACTTTTTATTTACGCCCCAGCGATCTTCGCACCCTTTGAGCATTGAGAGTACACGACTGTAAGTCTTTAAACATGAGCATTTTCCTAAACAGTAACAGAAGTGGATTAGCTGCAAGGATAGCATAGCCATGTTGTAGTATAGAAGCTGCCCTGATCCTCTGGTTGTTGACAATGCATAGAAGATTTAGAATTATGGAACAACTGTCCCGCCCCCTCCCCCCCTTCCCCAATAGTGTTAACAAAAGCTTAATTTTCCAGTTTTAAAGTGCAAATGATTCAGATACAACTGCTGCTGGAACAGGTCTGAACAGAAAATGAAGTCCTCTTATGAGATGTTTTCCAGAATATAAAAGATGAGCTCCATTATGACTGGCCCCTCACTCAACTGACAGGCCCCTCCATGAATCACTGGCACTAAGGCACTGTCCAGGTCATTCATGTATTGAGAGGGCAGTGGCTGTCCATTGCTCCCAGCTTGATAACCAACCTAAAAAATACAAAGAGTGGGTTTTAAGAACAGGACACGATGCTCTGAGTCAGGGGGCAGGAAGGGAGGAGGAGCTGTGGCATCTCCAGGGGAGTTCAGGAACTCGGACTGGATTGAGCAGGCACTAAAGAACCTTTTCCACTTGTCTTTGTGCTTGTTTGTGTTCCCAGTGGCTGCCTGAGCAAAAGGAGCTTCCTTTTTCTCCTGTTTTCTCAAAGCAGCTCCTTGGGATGAGCAGGACCCTCACACAGCAGTAATTGCTGGCAAAAAAGGCCAATTAAGAGTCTTCTCTGAGCACAGAGCAGGTGCTGCTCGTGCCACAGGGGGGTCAAGCCTACGTTAATTCAGGCTGGGCATTGGCTCTAACAGATGTCCCAAAACACAAAACAACAGCACCACCTGAGTAGCATCTGATACTGCCCCTTCTTCAGCATTCTCCTGGTTAAAGTGTATTCCCGTTCTGGGGGATGAACAAGAGAACAAAGCCGCAGTTAAACCCAAACTATTGGAGACTTACTTGATCCGAGTCCAGTGTCACACGCAGACCCAGCTTAGTCATTCCGTCTTCTTTCAGCAGTTTCAGATGAGGACACAGAGCCAGACAGAAAGCTTTTGCCACATTTTCAGTCAGTCTGCTGTGATCAGCTGGGTCACTCAGCCCACTGTGTTGCTCGTCATTTTCCAGAAAAAACACCTGAAGGGAAGAGTCAACATGAGACATAAAACTTGGCATTTCTAGAAAATTCAGGTTGGATGTAATTTAAACTTTTACAAATGAAGACTTAAGAATTAAATGTTCAGGGAAGCCCAGCAAAAAACCCTGAAGACAAGTCACCTTATGGAGGGAAAAAAAAACAACCAACTTTAGAAGGAATATTTAAATTTAAATAGTCCTCTGAAACCTCTCAGATCCAGTCAAAAGCGTTGCTATGGAAATTCACTATGTTTGGCGCATGGTTTTAATAAAAACCTGCTTTTAAACAGATGTTTAGTTCAGAAAAATTACACTTTTAATACAAACCCAAATATCTCTGCTATTTTTGTCACTGAACTTGTTTCTGTTGAGCCCAAGCGACCTGGGAAAAAAGGGCACATGGAGGCTGAGCTGCAGAGTAAGGAACTTGGTTCCTCCTCAGCAGGCAAAGTGAAACACTTTAAGAAATATTTTGACATCAGCATTTGTGTACTGGCAGAGTCACAGGCAACATCAGCCATGCAAGCAGTTTCTGAGGGATTTATGCCACAGCGCTTTAACATGCAGCATTTGAGAGAAAATGGCTCAAAATAACATTTCTAAAAAACAACTTCTATTAAGATTTGTCTCCATGTAGAAATGCAGCTTTTAACATGAAGGCAGATGAACCCAAGCGTTCCTGTGTGTAACACAGCGAGCGTTTTCGTGGTGCCCCCACGCTGAACACCCTGCCGTGAGCAGCACGGCCGGTGCAGCGCGGGCTGCGTCAGGAGCGTGTCTGATCCCGCAGGATGCCACGCTGCAGCTCCCTGTGCGGGCAGAACAGCACCACAGGCTCGTGGGGAAGCGGGTGCTGCTTCCCCGTGGTGACTGGGGAGCAGCTGGACCCGGCCCTGGCCGCAGTCCCGGCCCCAGGACCCACCTCTGTCCACCGGATGACCTTCCCGTTGGCCTTGTACTCGGAGCCGTGGAATATCTTCACGCTGGTTATGGATTCCATGGATTTGCCATCAATAGGGCTCACAACGCTGCAAAAGGGAGGGAGGAGGGTGAGCTCTGACTCAGCACACCACCTGAGCTGGACGGAGCCCTCTCTGCAAGAGAATGGCCTTGGAATCCGAGGGCAGTTCCTGGAAGGGGTCACATGCACAGTGCAGGTGCAGGAAAGACCTTCCTGAAGGTTTTCAGCAAAGTTTTGCAGCACAGCTGTGATCCTGTAAGGCTCTGATGGAGTAACGAGGCGTTTCATACAGGTTGGATTTTCGCTCATTTGTAAACTCAGTGTAAGCCATCACTACCTTACACACAACTTACACAGCCCAGGACTTGATTGCGGAACCTAAGATTGATCTGGAGAACCTGAAACTACAGAAATGTCCTTCTTTCTAGGTGCTGAGTCCTGAAATATGGAATCCACCACAACAGCACTTTACTGCCACTAATACTTCAGCTGCCAAATCCACCTTCCTTTTGGCTTAACTATCAAGTGTCCAAAGATACTACTGATGTTCAGCAATTCTGTTTCCAGCTATACTTAATGCAAACTAAGCACCAACAGAGCAAAGTGACCACAGTGTGCAGGGTTCAGCACTGAGAGTTGGAGATATTAGTGGTTTCCAGTAACGATATTGGCAATGCCAAAAAAATCCATAGCATTGCCAGTTTTCTAAATTGATGCCCCAAAGCTCTGGTATCTCAATTCCATTTTCATTACAATTAATTGCATCTTATCACTCAAAACAGAGGCACAGACTTTTAATTCCTATTGATTTGAAGATTCATGTGCCTTACAAGATCAATTAAAATTTTTAACAGGCACCAGTGTCAAGTGACTGCCCCTCTACTTACCCTTTATTAAAGTTTTTATCATCTTCTACCCACTGAATGTGAACTTGTTCCTGAGGGTCTTCAGCATCTACTTTGCCACAGGTGATGGTGAAGTCTTTCATCTCTCTCAAGGCCTGTCTCAAAGAGTCCATGTTCTCAGCAGCTATCTGGACCATCACTCCATCTAGGGAACCAAGAAATCCTCGTAAGCCAAGATAAGCCATGTCAAACAGTGCCTATATAGGAAAAACAAATTAACATCCTTCCTCTGTTTGCAACAGAGTTAAATGTTCATTTCAAGCATCATGGGCAGCAGTGCTCCATAAGCCCATTTCTGAACACTCGCATTCCTAAAATGCAAACCTGCTGAGTGCTGATGAGGGAAAACACAACAGTAAGAGAAGGGCAGCTCCCAGGTGAAGTCAGCTGTAGCAAAGTCCCCATTGTGAGTTTGCCTCACAACCTGACACCTGCTCTAGGCCCCTCTCAGAAACCCCAACTGACACCGCTCCGTTCAGCTGTCTCTTGGCTCTGGAAGCAGCACTCCAGCAGTGACAGTGGCTGAGAAGTCAGTGCTTGCCTGACAGTGGCAAAAGATACAGAATTTGGACTGAAGGAGGTTGAAAAGACCTCCAAGGTCATCCAGTCCAGCCATTAACCCAGCACCACTGTGGTTATGGCAAAAATACCAGGAGTGAAACACTTCTCCGTGTAGAGACCGAGTCCCCCTGCACCACTGTCTTACCCTAACCACCCATCAGACACGGGAAATGGCACCATGACCTGCATGCTCTGCTGGCAGCCCAGGGACCCCACCCGTGGCCACACTCAGAGCTGCACAAGGAGCTCCTGCTCACCCACGGGGCTCTGCCAGCTGACTGCTCACGTGGGCACCTGGCATCCCTCAGCACCGGGCACAGGAGCACTGCTCCACCACCCCTGCCTGCACCGTCACAGCTGCAGGGACCTGAGCACAGCTGCGCAGCTCAGCAGCAGGCACTAACAGCTTCCAGCCAGAGCACCCCAGCAGCAGCTCTTCCTGTGATACGACAGAGCAAATCCCAGAGGGAGCGGCTCAGTGCTCTCAACCTGTCCCGCTCTCATCTGCCTGCATACAAGCACGTGAACAATGCACATTCATAGCCTTGCACACTGCAGAGCTGTTTGGTAGCTGAGGAAGTTCAGCAAGGCTTCCTCTGCTGCTTGGTGGATTACACATTCCGTGTTTCTTAGGCTCACAATTTCCTCATTCAGCCCAAACCTCTGAATTGATCACAGGCTCCCAAGCCAAGTATTTCGTATCCTACCCTCATTTTCTTGTGACCCTGTTTTGCAGCATCTGCACAAATTCCTCCTTGTTAAAGGGAACAGGGTGGGTTTTGCTAGAAAGTAGGATAAAGCTGAAGCAGCAGCAAGACTCCAAGGCCCAAGGCGTGAGCAGAGAGCCCTGCTAACTGCAGAGCTGGGCTGGGCAAAGAGAGAAGCGTGTTTTAAGCAAACAGTTCAGTTCTTACCTTCCACTATACTGGATTTGGCAAGGAAGCCTGAAGAGGATTTTAAAGCTCCACTGAACACAAAGAAGCTGGCACCAGTCACTGCAACAACAACAACAGGAGAGATTTAGTGGGGCTTTTGTCACAGCAATGCCTTACCCAAGATCAGGTATCGGCTTTAGCAGGCAGAGAGGTGATTACCCTGAATCAGGACAAATGCTGCTTGCGATTATGGTGCCTGTACTGCACATCATAAGCTTGGATATGCAAAGGCAAATGATCAGCCAGTTACTTTCTAAACTGGACAACAGTTTTTGTCTAAGTTAATGAATGCTTGTACTTTATCACTCTCCCTCTCCATGCCCTACACACCTCTGAGTTTCAGAATTACTAATTTTGGGTAACCAAGTGCACAATTACCTTCTAAATGTTCCCACATAGGTGGCAGACTATGAGTGAGCTGTTTATGGATCATGCTGTAACACCAGCCCACTGGCAAGGCCACAGCTTAAAGCCACCTGTCTTAAAGTGAAATTATCTTTAATGACTACTAAACATCATGAAATTCCAGCTGGAAATCCCTCTTCTTGCCCCATAGGTGAAGTTAACAGAAGTCAGACAAGACCATCAGTCCCAAGTGACATTCCATGCCAGTACGCTTGCTGGAGTCACCAATGATACTTGCAAGACATTCAACTCAGCCTCTGTTTTGTTCTCATTTGGAGATTGTAGAAATGTCTTTGCGCCAGAAATGTCCCCAAACCCACAACATTTAAATTCTCAGCACACAGCTGCTGCAGCCTTTCAGCCTACTGGAACAAAAATATACCCTGGAAATTAGATGGTCTAATTAAGGTGAAAATGAGAAGTTTTTTGAAGATGTGTTATTACAACGCTGCTGTGGTTGGTTATTCCTATTTAACTTTCTGTCCTACTGAGTCTTCCTTTCACATAGTGTAGGTCAAGCACAGGCAACCACAACCTCACCTGCACATCCAATAATGCCAGAGCCAGCTCTCAATTATCAATGGAGAGGTGTTGCCTAAGCTAGTTCCAGCACAAAGCTGCCCAGTCAGGGACGCCAGTTGTCAGACTGATTTTCTCTAACAAAAACTGGGTGAAACCCAGCCAAATCCAGCTGCAGCCAATTCACAAAGCCCCACAAGGCTGGGGCAGCAACACAGGGGCCAAGCAGCCGTGCAGAGCAGCAGAGCCAGGGCTCCCCTCACCTTTCCTGGGCTGGTTGTGGATGCTGATGGCCTGTGTCTGGTAGTTGCCATCGTCGTTCTGGACACACACCAGATGCGAGTCTGCCTTCTCGTTGAAACACGCTCCCCCTGCCAGCACGTGCTCGTTGGATTTGTTCATGGCTTTCATCATCTGCAAGCACAGAGCTTTAGCATTTCCACCCTGTTCATCAAGCACTTCCATAAATAGGTGATTCTTGGAGCAGTTTAATCAGAAGCTTCTCAAGTTCTCATATTCCACATCAGGTTTTAGCACTCAGAACCGTAAACTGCTTTTGAGAAGAGGGTTCAGGTCTTTTTACTGCCTGGATGCTTTAAAGTGCCATCTTTTGTGCAATTAAGGTAAGTGCTATAAGGGACAGCTGAGCTACAAAAGGTGCAAAAGCTGTTCTCTCTACCTGGTTTTAAAAATACACTGGGGGGGGAAAAAAAAAACCAACATGAGAAAAACCCTGGGAGGAAATACTTGGCTTGTTTACACACCTCCAGTTGTTAACGACACAAATCATCCAAGCCCCTCCACAGTTCAGTGCCACATGGGCTCCCAGACTGGGGCCATCTCATCCTGTCCTGCCTCAACCAGACACCAAAGCTTCAGTGTCTCTGTGCTTCACCTGCACCAACTGGTGAAACTGGGATCGATGCTCCCAATTTAAGACTTTTTAAAAACATCCAAATTTTCTTTCTCGATAAATGAAGCCTCCAGAAAGCATCCAAAAGAGTTTGTGACACATTTGCCCTGCAGTTCTGCTGATGATCATCTAACACACACCAAGTTATAAGCTTTGATAAAATACCCTTGGTTGATTATATAGTTTCTTTTCTTTTCTCCACTATTCCTATTTGTGGAGGCTCAGACTCGGTGATTTTTGAACCAAAAGAAAACTGAGGGAGTCACCCAACTCTGGAATTTGTTCTAAACACGAAAATTACATGTTTGCTTCAAATAAAAAAAGTCAAATTAAATGACACAAATCCCCCCGCAGTGAAAACCCAGAAAAATACGGAATTATTTGACATCTCCTAACAGCACTCACACTCCCACCTCTGCTTCCTGGAGCTGATAAGCATGCAGGCTACACACAACACATTTGTCTCTCTCAGTCCGACGTAAAACCTTAATTACAGCGTCAGGAACATTAACTGATGCTCGCTATTGACAAATGTGCACAGGTGTAATGTTTGGGGAGGAAACTTAATTGATATTTTGCATCACACAACAGTCCCTTTCATTATCCAGCTGATCCAGAAACTGGATTTTAGCTCCAGAACAGCCACGTTTGTGGAGCCCGGCAGCTGCCTTCAGCACAACAAGAAACAACTGGATGTGGCAACTGTGCTTCCTTAGAAGGCAACTGATTAAGAAATTACAGTCACCTTTGCTGAGGGACTAAACAGGCAACTAGGGACCTCTAAGCTGTAGAAAATTTAAATAATTTTGAAGACAAAAGTATGTATTTAATAGAAAAACCATGCATTAATGTTAATCACAGACTGAATTCTCCCCATTTAATACGCACATGAGATTTCAAATTAGTTTTTCACTTTTTAGTTAGCGAAAACATCTGAGTAAGAGTCCTTTCTAATTAAATAAAAGTAAAGGTCTTATTATTTAATTCATCTTGAGACTGGCTCAGTTGGTTAGAGGAGGGTGATGGTAACACCAAGGCCAGGGATTTGATCCCTGTATGGGCCATTAAGACTTGGACTCGATGATCCTTGTGGGTCCCCTCCAACTCAGAAGATTCTGTGAATCTGTGAGTCTTAATTCAAAGTAAACTCATGAAAAATTCCTATTAATACAACATTTCAAATGAGCCACAAGCTAAGAACAATGTTAAACAGGTAACAATTTCTCCATTTAAAAAGCTGGGAAGAGAACCCAAGCACAATTCAGAGGTTTTGCTACGTCCCTGCCACAGGAATTCCCTCTCAGTCCTGCTCAGGCCATGTCAGGCACAAGAGGAGCTGAGATCTTGCAGAGCCCAGGCACAGCTGACACTGAACTGCATTGTCTGTGCCATTCCAGACTGAATTCATTCAAACCTCACTGACCTCTTCTGTTCTGGCACAACTGCATCAAAAATTAAAACACCTCTTAACAGACCCTTCATCTTCATCAATTTCATCTTTTTCAAACTTCATAAAAGAACACTTTTCTTCAATGATTTTTTTTTTTTCCCTCACTTATTTTACTCAAATGCTTCTTGCAGGGCAATTCCCTCTTGAGATAAAGCTGCATTCTGCTCTGCTCTTACAAGAATTTTTACAAATACCACTCTGCTCAGGAGGTTTGCCCTCACCCCAACTCTGGCATGTTTCAAACTACCAAGTTACCCCCTTCCCTCCAGACAGAACACAAAATCAATCCCCTTCTCCACTGTTCCCTTTCATTACTGTTCAAATACCTCCTCCCCCAGCTTTCTCTAGTTAGCAGCACTAACTCCTACAGGTGCTGACTGATTTTCTCACACCAGAAATCAAGTACAAAATTTTCATGTTGAGGGAACTTTTACATAAAATAATCAGCAATCCAACAAATACTACAAAATGCTTTGAGTGGGAACACACAACACAAATGAGAAAAGCTAATGCATGTTTTCTTCCTATTTTACCTGAGTGTAAAGCTTGTCAACTTACTTGTTCAAATCAAACACATGATACTTTATGGAAACAGTTCAAAAACCTGAAGAAAAAGTTTTAAGAGTTTAATGGAACTAAATGGAACTGCGTTCCTCCTGTGAAGCCAGGCTCATTCACTTCCAAAAGCTGTGTGCATCACACAGATAATTTTTGCTTTCGAGGTATTTTTCTTTAGTGGTAGTGAACAGAATAAAAATTCCTCCAGATCCCAGGTACCCCGATCACAAAGGAACTGTACCCAAATGTATGTATTATAAACATTACCTCATTATATCTGTTGCTAGGTATTTTGATGCTGGTTTTTCTGACTTCCATATCAACCACTAAACCTTGGACCACAGGTAGTGTGTACTGGTAGTTTCTGAAGTCCTGATAATTAAAACAAGATTTTAAGTTAGGCATGATGATGATCATTAACACTGTAGGTTTCATAACTGTCCTGGTGACTACTACTTAGGCCACTCAAATCATTGTCATCTGGCTGGAAGGCAGGGAGGGACAGAGACACCACAGCGTGTAACCCATGTAATTGCAGTACACAAACGAAAAAATACCATTGGGACTGTTTGTCATTTCTCACATTTTCTTACACCACAATTAATGTTATCCAACCTTGAATATCATCACTGTATGTAAGGAAATTTGCTCCCCGTGTTCTGTTACATTACTAGCTTTAGTTACCAGTTTTTCTAGCAGTGAGATTAAGTCATGCATCAAAGAGAATTTCCTATATTGAAAATATTTGCGAAGTAGAAGAGATAATAACGTCCCTTCAGTCGGAGCAGTATGTAATCAGAGAGCTGTGACTGCACACTGTGATGACCCAGCATTTCTGAGGAAGCAATCTGAGCAAACAACGCATTTACTTCAAGATCCAAACACCCCCCAGCAGCCAGGTTTGGGATATTGATTTGGGTACCTTGTTACAATTCACTGTGCTGTTGAAAGCTAACACCCCCTCTCAGTAACAGCAGGGAAATTCTCCAAAACCCCCACTTCCCCCTCTTGCATCTCCTGGACCTTCCTGCTACTGCGTGCACCTGGAGCCCCATGTCCCCCCAGAGAATCACTGACACCAATGGAATGCACAAATTCCAGCACAGACTTACTGCAAGGAGGTTCATGATGGTGTGGCCAGTCTCTCCAAACAAAGGCTTACGGAATCTGACGCTAAAAAGTGGGCATGGATAAACTGGAATAAAACAGGAAAGAACAGGTCAGATGGAAATTTACATACTCAGATTCTGCAAAAGTATCATTTCCTCAGCTGAATGTGGTAAACAGCAGCTAAAGACGAGACTGGGAAGACTGGAATTTAAACAGCAAAGGGGCAGAAGGGTTCAGCATTATACTGACCTTACACGTGTCATGGCTGCTTGCCACCATGCTCAGAACAAGAATAATTACATGGACAGCTTACCGGTGCCCCACTGCAGGGCTGAACTGAGTGACCCGGGCCCTGATGGCAAGGATGACCTTTCTGAGTGCTTTTTTTCAGACTACTCCTTGGAAATGGCTTCTATTTTTGTACAACCATTCTGCTGCTCTCCACTACAGCATCATCAGTCTTTCAGTTCTGTAGCTGACACGTGACGTTCAAGTGATAACCCAGATTATTTCCTGTTTTCATTATTTCATGAGAGTGTGGCAAACTCCGCAGGGGTACATCAAAAACAATTTAAAGGACATTTATGGTATGTCAGTGATGTAAAATATCTGCATTCCTTGGCTGACATCCATACCTGTAAAACATCTGTGATGCAATTCCGAGTGCAGGGCACGGACCTGGCTGCATTACGTTACGTTGCAGCAGAAGCCATCACAATGCTTGCAACATGACTCATGCACTGGTACATAATGCCAAGGTTTCCTAAACACATGTTTGGAGGAGGATTCCTAAGCTATCCTCAGGCAAACACTCAGCCTGATTTCCCCAGGTGCCACCCTCCCAGTTCCCAGTGTGGTCAGAAGGGACTGCAGAGCGTTCAGCATCATGTGAATAACATGAGGATTTCCTGATGGAAATCAGCTCCAGCCTCTGCACGCTGATTTGATACCTGAAGGCACCACACAGCAACAACCCGTGCACAGTGCCCTGAGGCACCAGCAAGGGCTGAATTTCTGCCACCCTGGTTTCAAGCAGCAGCCCAGCTCCGTCCCAGATGCACCGAATTCCCTGAGCCTGAGCCGCTGGGCTGATCTGCGGATGCTCAGCAGATGTTCTCTGCACGCCCAGCAACCCCAGGGCCTCCTGCACCCCATCTGCACAGCACTGCACTAATGGCTGGGCTCTGACAGCTCCACCAGCAAGGAGGAGGGAAGGGAACCCAGGAAACCTGGGCCACAAAAGCAGCACCTTCCAGGGAGAAACTGAGGCAGCGCCCTGCAGTCACAACTGGCACAGCTCCAGGGAACATGCCAAAATCCAAACCACGGCTGTAGGAATGATGCAAAGCCCGGCTTCCCAATAGATCAGAGCAGGTACTTTTGTTTGTCACTATCAAAACACTTCTTTCTGTGCTCAGAAACAGATGTCACATCCAAAATATGAGATTTTTTTGTTTGTTTTTCTAAATACTGATGGGAATAAATGCGCTACTTAAAAAATGCCTGTGGGTACACACAAAAACCTACAAACCTTTAACATGAATGTTTCTGTGGACAAGTTTAACCTTCAGTCTTTATCCTCAGAAGACAAATTTTGAGGATTTTATTTTTCTCCTCCAGCAACACATGTTTTGTGGAAAATTCCCAACGTCCTCAAAATTTTAAAAGTTAAGGTGACAAATCTCTGTATGGCATATTATAAAACTTACTTTGCTAAAATGTTCTGAAAGAGTTCTGGGAAAAATTAACAACAGACCATTCTCACAGTAATTTAGATTAATGAGACGTACTAATCAAAACTGTAGATGAGTAAAACATACCAGTTTTTGGCCCCTCATGGTGGACAAACTGCCAGTAATGTCTTTGCTCCAACAATAGTAAATGACTTTTGAAAATTATTTTATCTTAACTTTATGCTAATTTATGGTAACTGCTAAGATCTTGTTCAGATGAAACATTCTCTCCAGCCTATTTATTATTAGTTGCAGCAGAATTTTTGCAACAAACTGCCAGGTTTGTTGCCCCTGCACACATATTGTTACGCTCTGGAAAATGAACATGGGTTTTAAAAATCTAAAAGCAAATGGTGTTTTGTTTCAGCATGGAAAGAATTTAACACCTCAAAGGCTCTGTCCCTCGTGCTAACTACACCAGACTTGTTCTGCACATAACTCTCAGGTCACTAAATGGGTACAAACGCGCTCAGAACTGGATTGGTCTCCACAAAAGCCTCCCAGCAGAGCTGCAAGCGAGGCTGTAGGTCCCACCACCACCTCACTGTGGGTCTGACACACAGCTCCTCCTGGCCTGTGTGAGCCGGGGTGGCTCTGCCAGCTGCCAGCGCATGGCTGGGGGTGTGTTCTGAGGCACAATTCATCTGCTCCCCTGCAGAAGCTGCTGCAGCAGAGCCCGATACTCACGCCTGTATTCAGCTCCGAGTCTCAGCATCAGGCGGATGGGGAACACCTTGGCCCAGGGAGTCTCCCACTTCTGGATGAGGATGCCAAACAAGTATGGCGGGGTTGGGAGCACCAGGTCCTGCAGGGACTGATACGTCGCCGCAACGTACAAGAACCCTCCGTGTTCTTTGCTTCCAAGGAAGCTCTGGCTGAAAAAGGAGTGTCCCAGGTTGCCAACAATGTTACCTACGAGGAAAAAAAAAAAGAGTTCATTACTTCATTGGATTGAGAGCTGTAGCAAGAATGTCAGGAGTTGTTCAGAAGGGGAAAAAAAAATCCCTGTTAAATTCACTTTGCTTCCTGGAGCATTAATGTGAATTAAGCACAGCTGAAACAATGATTTGCTGCACATGGGTGCTTTTTACCTCCTGTGCAAAAGTGCCCCAACCTGGCTTTGGACGCTTGCAGAGATGGGGCAGCCACAGCTGCTCTGGGCAACCTGTGCCAGGCCCTCACTGCCCTCTCAGGACATCACAGCAGAGTTCAGGCCAGTATCACTGCTAAGGTGAAACCTCCCCCTGGCACTACACACACCCCCACACAAAGCCTTCTGTCAGTGCCTTACAGATATTCAAGGGACTTCCACTGCAGAAGCTGCTGTTGTGTGAACAAAACTTTTGGATTCAGCTGCAATTTAAGGAGGGATGTGCACCTGGTCAAACAATTAATGTCCCCTGGTTGTCCTTCCATTTAGGCAAACCACTGGGGCGCCTGCTCAGACACAGATTGAAGATCTGGGTCATTTCAAGAATTACACAAAAGACTCTTTATTTCATTAGTACACTTAATGTAAAATGCAACTGAGAGAGACACAGGGGAGAAACATCACTAATTTTTATTCACATTTTTACTCTTTGATGCTTCTAATTTCAAAAAATGTTTACACTCAAATGGCTGAATGAATCTGAATGTTGATTAGGTTATTATAGCATCCAACACAGCATTTAACATCGAAGCAAAGGACCATGGTGTGATTCCTTTTATCAAATGACAACAACAGCATGCAGATAATGTACAGAACAGCTGATCACAATTCTCCATAGGAAGATGTGAATATTAATAGTGCTGATTTGCTCTCAAAGAAAAGCAATTTCAGAGAGCGTGGTGTGCT
This sequence comes from Hirundo rustica, assembly GCF_015227805.2. Taxonomy (NCBI): domain Eukaryota; kingdom Metazoa; phylum Chordata; class Aves; order Passeriformes; family Hirundinidae; genus Hirundo; species Hirundo rustica. The sequence continues at coordinate 5,868,308 of NC_053458.1, forward strand.
TGATCGCACCGCTCATGGGGAATTGCATGGGATGGAGGTACTCATGCAGACCTCCTGGGCTTCTGGAGCAATCCCAGGCTTTCCCACCTGCATACAGACACTGCTAAGTAAGAGCTTCTGCTCCTTCTCCACCACCTCATAACAGTGTTTGTATCTGAACTCAAGGCAGAGATGTGCACATCCACTGGACACTACCTGGAGTGTTTCTTCCTTTTACACACACGATGCACACAAACGACAGGTTTTAATTAAGTAAAAATATGAGTCACAGAAATGATACTTTGACATCTTCAGTAATACAAGTTATAATAATACAGCTATTCCAGCCCTCCCCCTGGAGATGTGGCCATGCTGCTTTGCACCCCTCCAGAGCAACTCAGCACAATCATAACTCAATATCGTCCTTCACATGACCTTGGGTCCTACAGCTTTACAAAAGGCTCCTTTTATACTCCAACTAACAAAATAAGCTCAGGGGTTTCTTTATTTTTCAAATTTCAGGGCTCCCTTGTGGATTGTTTTTTCTGTACTCAAAAATGCTGCACAAGGTAAGTTATGAGGTTCCCTGTTTGAAGGTGACAGCTTTGGCAGTGCAGCATCCCATAGCAGGCTGAGGGTCATTCAGAGCTTGCCACTGTCCTGAAAAGCCAACCTGTAATTTTACAGATACACACAGGCCAAATCTGACATGATCACCCAGATCAAACTCCAGAACTCTTAGAGTAGCTACAGCTTCTCAGCTGAGCATACTTGATGAAAAGCAGCTACCGTGAATAACAGAGCCACACCAAACGTCAGCTGCCAAGAATCCCTGCTCCTGCCCATGTGCAAATGCAGCTGTGCTGCTCAGTGAAACACCAATGCACCAACGTGAGCATCCTGCTAGTGAGTGCAAACCAGTGTATCCACTGGTGTTCATGAGAAAGATTTTCACTTAACAAAAATAGCTGCTGGCACTCTTCTTTTGCAGTTCCCACCTACCCTCACTAATCGCCTCTTCTTCATTTATACTTCCTTTTCCCCTTCCCATCTGTTCTTACCCAAATAGAGCTGATAATAAAGTCACTTGGTGAGGTTCTCAGTCCCAGCAACGTGACCACAGTAATCCTTTTTACCCCTTCGAGTATGTGACGTGTGTGAACTGCTGAACTGCACTGAATTCTGCCCCCTTTTTCCTGTGTGCAAGAGGCCAGGCAAAGTGCAGCTGTACAATCCCGTATCGATCTGAGACGTGTGGCACTGCCCACTGGAATGACAAAGCAACCAGACATTTCCACTTGAGACTGGTGCCAAGTGCTGCAGCAGAAGGGGATGACTACTTATTTTTTCCGTTTCAGGAGATGGAGCTTCGAGGCTCGCACGCCTGGGATGCCTTAATAAGAATTTTTCAGCCAACGGAAACGTGGAAAAAACCCTCAGAGTGGAATCTGCAACTCAGCTGTTCAGCCCTTTCCTTCCATAAGCCACAGCATCATAAATTACCCCTTCGAACACAAGCAGCTTGCACAGTGCAAGCTCCAAGAGCCTGCCACCGCTTTAAGAGGACAAATTACTGGGATTAGGTAGCTGAGCTGCAATTCATTTTTTATAACAGCTTAAGAGCCTGGATGTGGACAGCATGGGAAGAAGCAAGTGTTTTCCTACACACTTCCTTAGTGTCCTTTTCAGTCAGCACAACCAAGTCAAAAGAGCCTCTTTAGGCTCGTCCCTCAAACATCTCTGCCCTGCCCAGGGGTTGTCAGTCCTTCCTGCCCTGTCTCTGAAGGTGATTCCAAGCCAAGGCCCCACTAGGAAGTTGCTATTCCCAGCCTGACATTGTCAAACCCAACCCACTGCACCATTACACATTTTAAGCACAGAACTGTTTCAGAGGCTTGTAGAAAAAGTGTAGGCGTCAGAAAAACCTTCAAAAATAACTATCCTTTGCAAAAGCATGTAATTTAATTTAAAGCATATCACAACTTCCTTTCTAATGAGGCAATCTCAGAGTGAGCAGAAAGGTGCCCTTCCATACATTAAGCTCCAGCACCTGACATCAGACAATTGACATTATTTAGGAAGTGCTTTAAGTGTGTGTGATGCATCTAAAGCAGGTCTGCAGTAGGTCAGTTCTTACTCTCTTCTCAATTGTACTGGGTTATCCTGGACTTTAAACCTTAAGCATCTCTACAAAATTCTCCAAAAAAAAAAAAAAAAAAGCTTTTATCCATGGTGTTTTGGATACCTCACTTAGATATTTTTCCATGATGAACAATGTGCTTTGCATGGCAGTTTTGCAATCCCTTCTGGCCTCAAAACAGTCTGGACCAGGAAAGGTAGATGGGGGAAAAAAAGAAAGATTCCTGCTTTTGTTTATTGCCCTCAACGTGTGGTAGAGCCAGCTAAGTACTTCTGCCAAAAAACAGCGAGGCTAAATTCTTAATGTATGCTTCCTATCTTTTGGTTAACGCCCGGTCAAAAAAAGGTAATGGCATCTGGACTCAGACAAGGCATTTATTGGTGGCTTGGGGAAGTCCATCCAGCCTCATTCCACTGCCATCCAGAACAGCCAGGAACTGCCCTGTACCAAACTCTGCTGGCATCCTGAAAACCCCAGCACCCCAGTGCTGCAGCAGGAGATGCAAAGCAATATTTACCTGTGAACAATATTGCTAGATGGATTTTCTTCAAGAGCAAATGAGCACATTTCCTTTGGAAAAGGAATATAAACCCAATCACTCCAAGAACCACAAAGAGCCACAGAAGAGCCAAGGCCATGAATGTACCCTGCTGCCCCAACACATCTGTAGCAGATGCCAACGCTGAGAAAAACCATATCAGCTCCACATTCAAAGTTCTGGCCGTGGCCAGCATCTCTTTATTGAAACACAGCAGAAAATAATTTGGGAAGAACTCACTCCTGTTGCCAAGGGCCATAGCACTTCACTTACTATCAGTGAGAGCAGCAGCTGCCAGCATCCAAAACTTTCTCAGGCTACTCTGTGGCAGTCTTCCTAGCATCACTCACACCACTCATACCAAGTTTGATTTTGTCTCCACCTTTCCACGGACCTGCTGCAGGGTGTATTACTTGGTTAACCTGTTCTTTGTTCAGAACATCTACATGGGCTTTTTTACAGATCTACTATTAACTACCACCATATTTAATTAAAACCACGCTGGGTAAAAAAAACCACACAAACTGTGTCAGGGATAAACCCACCCTCACAAGGAATAGCCCCAAAAACCAGGGTGACCACAAAGGGTTTCAGGCAGTTGCCAGATTTCCACTTCCACTACCGAAGTGACAGTAGCTTTTATTGTCTTCCAGCACAGAGCTGATGCACTAGGGCATCTCTGGCAGCACTACATTAACACATCCAACTGCCTCAAAGTACCCATTCAGATGGACAGAAGTTCCCATTTTCCCATTCACTGCCAGGCTTATAGCCAACAGACAAGGCTAATCATGGGATTACTACTACAGCAGTACAACTACCACAACCACAACAAAAATCATTAGCTTCCAATTACAAAACAAGAAAAGCAACACAGCAGGGAGCTTGATGACAGAGGGGCCAGAGGAAAAGTAAAGTGATGAAAAGTGAGCAGCAACAAAGACTTGCCTTAACTGACTTTATTTTTTTATAACTCACATGCATGCAGCCTATAGTGAAAAATGCCAGTTTTCCTCCAAAATCTCTCTGCTGCCACCCTGCCAGAGCCAGCCTGCAAACAACACCCAGCACAGAGGGCAGGACTCTGCCTCCAGAACAGGTTATCCCTTCAGGAAGCAGAAACATCTGGGAAGAGGCATGCGTACACACATGTAGGCTTGAGCACAGAATTCAAACTCCTAAATTCATGTGACTCATGAAGAAATAATTTGCTACGGATTGGGCTTTAATTGAACAAACAAAAAAGGATGCTGTGTTTTTCCGCTGAAAACACGACCAAGAAATCTAAAATCACTTCAAAGCAAAATCAACCACGTTAAAGGTAATTCTTGTTTCCATTCCAATAAAAAGTACTGTATGTGCCTTTTTATTTTATTACTGTTTTTAAGAAAACTTGTACTAAAGGAAATAAATAAGAAACATCCACAGAATTTATTTCCGTTTCCTGATATAGAATACATTTAAGCCAATGTATTATAGAATGAAAAATGAAATGGTGAGGCAGGCTGTTAAATAGTCTCTAAATTCTACTGGGAATTCTTGTTTGCTCTAAATGTCTAAATCATCTCATTGCCAGGAGAGGTGCAGTACTTCTGAAATGAACAGCTTAGAAAGCACGGCTCCACCTACAAGAGCAGAACTGCTAACCACTTCCAAGGGAATACAGACACCAAACTGAAACCCCTACAGCATCACCTCCTCTCTGCCTGAATAATGTTTAAAGCAGCCAAGTTACAAATATGCTAACAGATCCTTCTGCCTCTCAAACAACGAGTGCCTCGGAAAGAAAAAAAAAAAGGGATGGATATTGAGAGAGCATTCCAAAGTGCTTTGGGAGTTTATCAAGGTGCACTATCTACAAAACCTGCATCACACAGTAACTGAAGGTGTCTGTCTACTCATCCTTCATGTCTGAAACACAACACAGAGCAGATCCTACCAAAAGGAAACACACAGTGGAATTCTTCAACGGCGACATTCGGTTTCTGATTAAGAATCGTACAATAGTAAGCAGCTCTTTGTGCCAGTGGAATTGTAGGATATCAAATTACTACCACTACAGTACTAAAAAAGGAATTCCAAATACATTATGTAGGAGTTATAAATTATGTATTTCTGTAGTGTAATTATACAGAACTTCATAGCAATATACGCACCAAGCTGGATTTATATCTGCAATATACATATATACACATTTATATACACATGCTTGCCATTTTTCATATCTATCTCCCTCTGAATAACAGCATTATAAGACAAAGAAAATGAACTGAGGTTTAGAACAGTAGTTGTTTGCCATGCACACAAGATGCTTTATGACACGAGATAATAATACATTCTGGACCTGCAACTTCTCCGGACAAGCTGACCTTTGTTGTACAAAGATATTTTAGGAAACAAGTATCTTTCATTATTTTATTAAAGTACCGGATTCAATCACTCCAAAGGCATTACAAATGATAAGCAGAACCTCTTGTATTTTCAGCATATAACCTTAATGTGATTCAATTTCACCTTTGGAAAACAGCTTTATTTTTTGATCTGTGGAACCAAATACATGTGTTTTTCCTTATGCAAGGATTTTTGAATGCTAAGATCCAACAATAATACCTAGAAGTGGAAATCTATTTACTTAGGAAATGTAAAATGTGCAATGATTTATATTAAAATGTTGCCATCAAGATATAAAAAAATCAAAATTCAGGGATAATTTCTGAAATGCTGTACAGTTCATTCTGGGCACACATATATTATTTTAAAATATAAATAGATTCTCCATAATGTAGGAATAAACACAGGCACTGTGAGAACCAAACTTCTGAACTACCTAGTCAGGAGATATTGAACATACTACCCACAAGAATTCTCAACATTTTCCTTCTGGCTGGAAGATCTTTGGAGCAGCTCCCCAGGTTACCAGCATTTTATTTGGTGAGATGACTAGAACACCGGATACTGACAACCAACAACTCATCCTTCGATCAGCTTTGATCCTTATTCTCTTTTTATACAAAAAGAGCCATTTGCTGTGACAGAAGTGTACCTGACCCTGTACGATCACCCATTCAAAGCATTTTTAACAGAGAGCACTCCTACCTGCTAAGGCATCCCGGTAAAGTTGCACAAAATGGTTAAAGATATCCTTAGGCAAACATTTCTCATCAGGCAAACACTGCAGGAGAATGACGATCTCCGACTGCCCCACGGCGTGCATGCCCTTCGTGGTGAAACACCAGCACTTCCTGTTCACATCTGCACGGATGGAAACACGCATCAGCAGAGCAGAACTGCAAAAAGGGTGCCTGAATTTCACTGCAGGCAGACAGCTCTTGCAAGGACCAGTTTTACAGCACGTATTGTTTTGATATCTGTCGCACAAATTACGTCCTACATCTGTTACCGTGAGGGCAAGCACATCCAAAACGAGAGGCTCAATAATTCCCAGTTTACAGCGAAGGAAGAGCCAGAGTATTACAGCTCCCAGTCAGATCTGGGGATTAACACCACAGAGCAGACTTTTAGCAGTTTCTGTATTCAAATGAAAGGACAGGATTTAAATGTGAATGAAGGAGCCTGGGAACAGGCCAGGCTGCTGGCTGCATATACCATGATCCTGACAGTTGAAACAATTTCCAGCAGCGATATCTCTCTTAACATGGAGAGCTGGAAGTCAGGTGTCTCCATGAGCCCTCACTGTGTTGTTCTGCTTCACAGGGATGTTAATAATGACACATGCTCTGGGCATCATTTCCTGAGAATACTAAGTTGTTGAAATAAAACCTGTGTCTATAATATAACGTAGTATCTTCCTATACATACGTAAAGCATTGTACCACAATCTAAGAGATGCTGAAAGGTTTATAAACAATTTATTAATACAAAACTGTCCTTCCCAATTTCTCCACCATGTTTCTATCCAGCAGAGATCAGCTGAGGAAGTGGCACGAGAAGCCACCATGTGCCTCCCCACCCCTCCCCCAGCACAGGTACACAAGGCACAGGACAGCAAGGGACAGAAGAGGTGCACCGGGGAATGGAACCTCGGCAATATTATGGGATCCCATCTGCTTTGTCCAGAATGGGATGACAGGGGAATAAGCGAAGCATCCAAAGGAAAATGGGTGATAAAATACCCTGCCCTACCAAGCTCTACAGGAGACATTGATCTCCAAACCTGACACTGGACCCTCTCTCAGTCCAGGTCATATTTTCTACACAAAATTATCTGTATTGATACCTGAATCACCAGCAAAGGGCCTTTTGCTATTTAACTTAATATGGCTCAGTACAAAGTTTTCAACCCTTACACATTTTCAGAGACTATCCTTCCTAATAAAAATGCTGCTGTTCCTACTAATAATCTAGATAACATTTCCCTTCTAATAGACTAGGACTTACTTAATATAAACACTTACAATTTACTATTTTTACCATGGACAGCAGATTAGCATTTAAAACAAATACTAGAGGGTCAGGGCCACCATCCTCCAGCTGCTGCATGACAGAGATCTGAGAAGGTCTCTCCTCCACAGCATAGTCTACAAAAGAGGCAAACACAATGAAATCCATAAACTACTGCTAGAGACTCTACATTATAATCAGATAACCCCTATTCTAGTTCTTTTTACTGTTTTGACCTTTTAGACAAACACTTAAGTATTGCTGGTTTGATTGATTGTTTCCTAGGCTGGTATTTTCAAACTTCAACAGAATGTATGAGATGTCTTCTGTACACCCTTTAGAAAGGTGCAGCTTGTTTCAGGAAAATAACTATTTTTCAGTATCAACCAGAGGAGAAAACTGAAATCAAGCTGAGAAATGCGTCACAATGTCAACTGAAATCCCAAATGACAAAGCAGTTAAGAACTGTTACTTAAATCACAGTAAGGCAGAAGGGCATCAGTCCTGAACTACCATGAACAGCTAACACAGGACGGAACAGATTTGTTTTGAAATTAAATGCTGCTCACATTTTGGTTTTGACACTACCCTGAAACTAAAGGTTACTTCCAGCTTAACATTAGAAATGCACTGTGTCAGCAAAATATCTAATAGGAATAAAACAACCAAAGAAGAGAAAATAAGTTCATTCCAGGAATATATTAAAGGATGTCATGAATCAGACTGTGGAAAGCAATTTCACATAAACAAATACACATTTCTAATCTTTTAAAAATTAGTGTTTAATTTCCCGAAGCTTCCTCCATTTGGATCCTCTATAAGGGGACATCACAATGACTAAAAGCTGCACTGTGGGCCAAGATGTGCAATAGTGTTACTGAATGCAGTGCTTGGGGATGCCTCAGACAGAGCCCATGTTCCAACAGAATTTCAGAGAAGGGAAGCATGAATATTCATAAGTCTAATTAAAACCTATCTCTGTGTGAAACATTCCCCACAGTTCGATTAGTGAAGAAATTAGCACATGTTTCTGGACTGCAGGTAATTTCTTGCTTGGTGTTTTACTTGTTACAGGAATTGCATTGCAAGGTGGGGCTCTTCCTGGATGCAAATAAGGACCAATTGTGCAAAGGAGCGGCCCAGCGTTGCTTACTGAGAATTCCTTCCAATACTCAGCACATTGCCAGCATCTTATTTTTAAAATAAACACAGTAGCCATTAGGTTGTTGCATCTGGTAAGCATAGAAGCTGGCTGCCAAATTCCACCCTCACCTCCTTTTACTCCAGTGGAGATGAGAATTGGAGGGAGACCATCTTCAGGAATCAGATTCATTGCGCTGCCAACAGGACTGCCAACCTGAGTTATATTTCCCGAGAATACAGAGGCATTATCAGTCTGCAAGAAGCAAACAAGGAAGGACAACATTAAAGCAGTAATAATGATAAAAATGTAAGAGCTGGCTGGCTAAATTATTGGAGATGTAGGCGAAGGAGTCTGTGTCTGCTGGACAAACAGAAGCACCAAATAATTTGGCTCTGTAACGATAGATGATCATGTGATGAGCCCTGTACGTGAATTACTGCTAGAAAATCTGCTTAGAGCCTGCACCTCCCTTCTCTAACACCACACATAACCATTTCTTCACAAAAGCTTAATGCAGCACCTATACCCATTTGAACTTTCTTCTTACACAGGGTATGGCGGACTTAACATTGTTAGATTTTATCTGCACTTTCCTGCATACATGATTTTGTGACAGAGTATTCTTCTGACCCACGCTATGATAATCTTATTGTTTCAAACTCCTTACTGACCACACCACCTCTTTTAAAGCATGTGTTACACAAATATCCTTCACACACCAGCTGTGCAGCCAAACAGTTGGAAGCCACACAGACAACAAACGTTCTTAGCACTCTGCCCCAAAAATCTTCATTTCATTTTAAAAAATATGGTTGTTTCAGCACTCTGTAAACATTCAAATAAGGACAACACCTGCTATGCAACACGCTAAGACAAGCCTGAGCGGATTTCCTACATCAGTCTTGCTGCAGTCACCACAGCCACTCATACAGCACTCACGACCAAGACAAACGCAGGATTTTGAATGCCAAACACTCCCTTACTTCTGCTGATAAAGTGTTGTTGGCCATGGGCTTTGATGGATCATGAGACACTGCTAAGGTTCCTGTGGAAGCTGTCCCAGCCACTGTCAGCTTTGCTGCATCGGCAACTTCTCCATTGGGTAAAATCCCATCAGCAAACCAAACACGCCTTTGTTCTCTAGGCTGAGCCACTGGAGAGAACGTAAAAAAACAGAGTTTAACATCTCACAGCAACATTGGCTAGGAAATTGGAAAATCTGAGTATAAAACAGCAAAATGGAAAAAATAAATATAAAAAATGTGGATTGGAAGGAACTTAAGGCATCACCTAGTGCATTCCCTATGGCAGCATCATGTACAGACACAACCACAGAGAACAGCTTACGTGTCCTGAAAAGCCTGATGTCCCTGCTGAGGGCAGGAATGGCTCAACTGGCATTAGCCATTATTTGGAATGGATGAAGTGCCGATATTCTTTCCAAATTCTTACTACAGGTAAACTGAAAGAAAAAGGAAGCGTCCTTACCTTCTGCTCCAGGATGCTTCAGAACTCCCACAGGTACCATGACAGTGGGAGGCGGAGAGCTCAGGGCGCCCGAGGCCTGAGCCTGCTGCAAAGGAGGGATAGTAGAACAGTATTCAGCAGGATTGTTAGGGTTAGGGCTCTGGCTTGAGGCACTCATCATGTTCTCCCAGGCTTGAGCTAAAGCAAACAAAGAACAAGAGCCATGAACACAGAGGAAGGTATCTAACAGTCCAAAACACTGTGATAAGTTCTCAGCTGCTCTTGGTTTGGGCCCTGCCACCCCCCAAAGAGCATTCCCTCCATGGAACAGCCCAGGAGATTGCAATCAAGCAAGAAAAGCACAAGGAGAAACTGCACTGGTCCTGTGTAATAAAAATATCAGTCCACAGAGAAGTATTTTCTGAAAATGGTTACAATACACTTTGACTTGAGTGATGCTTAAGTCTTCATGCTTCATTTTGTTCCCTCTTCAAAGACTTAACTGAAAAGTCAATATGTACATAAATATATATGTATATATATATGAACATATCACAATGCATGGAGAAATAGACATTCCTATTACAAATGTTTCATAACCCACGGAATACTTGAGTAGATTTAGCTTTCATTTATGATAAAAAGCACTCTGCACTTCTTTGTGTACAGGGCAGTTGTGTATAGATCAACAGCTTTTATTCTTAACTGCAAAAAAACCCCTTATGCTATTAATTTGGAAGGCATGACTTGAGCCTTAATTCAATTGGCCAAAAAATAACAAATAAATCTTCTTTGTCAACAACATCTATCATAGGGAAATCTCCTCTGGTGAGTAAACCAGACCATCTCCACAGTGCTACTTCTTTTTCACCTGTAAGGGAGGCGTGTAGCAAGATGCCAGAAAATTAATATGTGTGCTTGTACCCACCACCGTATCAGTGTGTTACAAATAAATGCATTCTTTGAGTCAGGCACAAATATCATGGCACCTAAGCTCTCAGAGCACCTGCACCCTTGGGTTCCTTCAGCTGCAAATTGTTAGAAAACCAAAGTAGAAATGAGAAGAGCAAAAAAAAACCCCAAACAGAACTCAACAGAACATAAACCCTCCTGCTTCCCCCCATCAAGATGCAAAACCAATAGTGAAATGCTTGTCAATGAAAAAGGTATTGGCATTCCAGTTGAGAAAATTACTTGAACCAAAGCACATTTTAAACAGCAATTCTGTACCAGTTATAGTAAAGGTCCTGAAAGAAAAAAAGTATTAAAAATGCACAAAGTTACATGTCCAGGGCTCCTTTATTAGAAAAGCAAAAGAGCATTCTTAAAGCCTTCTTTAAAGCAAAGCAAAGTGCCAAGTCAGCATATCTACCAACTGAAACAACCAAGTGAAACAACCAAGTGAAAATACACTAAAAATAGCATTGGAAACTGATGGAACACAAAGCCTGGCCATGGAAACGTGCCAGAAAACACAACCCTCCTCTCACACCCAGTCAAACACAAACCAGGTATCGAGCAATCAAATGAAATAATAACTGTTTTTACAGTTCCTACCCCAGCTTCCAGGACTGTGCAGAGATGAATGTTTAACCTGCTGCCCTGACAGGGACAAAAATCCCAAAACCTGCACTGACAAAGAAACTGGAAGGATCAGGAGGGGTGGGATACAATCAGGCTCCAGGTGAATTAACCCAAAGCATCACCACGAAGCACTGCAGCAGGGACAGGAACAGAGGAGACATGCCAAGCACAGCACTGGTGTCACTGTTTGCTGCCATTAATGTGCTTCTGCCCTGGCAACAGGACAGAGAGGCTTTCAAATGAAATTGTTTTAATATGATCAGTTTCATTTGGTCTTTTTAAAACAACACTTTGGTTTCAACCGAAACATTTTCAGATTCTTCCCTTCTCCCAGATGAAAATTAATCCTACTCAGCACCACAGAGCCAACTGTCTTTTGCTAAGTGTGTTTGTAATTCCTTGCTCTTGCACACCTTGAAACGTGTTCATTTCTCCATCCCAAAATTTAACAGTTTAGAACCCTTCCAGTATCATTACTGGGACTAGTTTTTAATTTCTAGATATTATAACCTACACTTTCCTGTCACCTTACACATTTGGCCTAGAGTAAAGAATTATTAATAATTAAAACCTACCACTGCACAGTGATTAATGTTAAATATTTTTGAAACATTTCAACTTTCTGAATTTTTTTTTGAGAAAATTATTTTCCCGTTTAATAACAGATACTGTCTACTAATTTTATATTCTCATCTCAAGACTAAGCAATCAGTTACTTTCAACCAAACCTGAACCAACACTCAACTTCCTTGGAGAAAAACTAAAGCGATGACCTTAAGTTTAGTGTTTTAGTTTAGACGTACAACAAAGAAAGAGATCTTTCTGAAAAAAAACCCAAATAATCCACTATGCAGTAATGTGTAAAGATACTGCCAAAATTACTTTGTGTGACGCTGACACAAACCACAATTTTCCTAACCAATTCTTGGTTAGAATCTTTGCTAAAAGTCTCCAAAGTTTAGCTAAACAAGCACAGCAATGGGGATTCCATGACAAACCATCCTGATAATTACTGAACAGTTATATTATCAGCTAAACTTTGCATTTAGAGTCTGAACTTCTCTTACTTCTCATTCTACCCTTTACGCGTTAAAATGAAGCTGTCAGACCTTCCTCTACCACTGAGTTCACTTCTGGCATTAAGTTTCCATGATCCAGACATAGATTTATACCCCAGGACCAAGACAGCCATTCACCTTCCCACTAATAAGCCAAAATGCCCAGAATTTCTCACGATGAGACAGGTTACCTCATGATTTAAGCACTCACATGGGTCCTCTCTCAACCTAACCCAATTTCTCTGCCTTCTCAGTTCAAGACAGAAAAACTGAACATTGACTCTTCCAGCAGCAGCTGTCTCAGTGCCATGGGCTGGACAGATCATCACTCAGAGGTAACTGCCAGTGTGGGAAGTTCTGGAGATTTTCACAGGCCTCAAGAGAGTGCTCTGTGTTTGCCCATATTTATAGCACAGCTCTAAAGTGTTAATACAATAAAGAACAACACAAAATACATTCCACAGCCTGCTGGTGAGAACCAGAGTTTTTCCTTACACCAAGCAGAGGTGATAGAACCTCCAATCACTTGGGACCGCTCTGCTGTGTCCCATGTTCTCACCAGGCTTTTAGCCACAGCACCACCCTGGGTTTGACACTCTCCAGGAATGTGTGAAAGTAAAAATCTAAGCTCAGCTGTCCACTTTTGTGGACCTGTATTTAGACAAGACCTTCTACTTTAGCAGCAAGGAGTTAAGAAGAGGAGCTGGATTAATTTGTGGGTAAATACTACTCTCTCAATCTGCTACAGCGCATAATCCAGAACAGGCACAACTGCATTACTCTACTCTTTGGCATTCCATCTAAATGTGTAGCCGGTTATGTACTCAGGCAACAAAGGATACAGAGTACACCTCTGAATCAACACCCAAAAAACCCCCAAAAGTCAGTTTTTGCAATCCTGGTAGAGCACTCCCAAATGAAAGCTTTCAAACTCACTGCAACCTTACCAGTTCTTCCACTCTTCACAGGAATTCCACGCCAGCCTTTCAAGCGCCTTTACTGTTTTAGAATACTTACCCATACAAATGAAGTGCTTTGATATTTTTCTTTTTAAATGCCCTCACTGCAGCTCCACAGAGAGCCAGTGAAGTGCCACACGTGGGATTCCCTCCCCACTCACCATTCATCAGCACTGAGTGGCAGATCACACACACTCTGGCTTCCTTTCGGTCCATGTACAGCAGCTTGCACTTCAGGCTACAGCACGCGGCACAGAACACCTGCAACACAGGGGAAACTGCTCAGGGTGTGCACAGATATGGGACAAACTGAGCGTCTGCAAAGCTCCTGAAATGCAAAAGACAGAGGTAAAATAAATCGGTATTTTCCCACTAAAGCCACAGTGATGAATACCTACCCAGGGTGCTGTACTACTAATGCTGATGATTATTTCGTGGAACACATAAATGCATTTTGTGCTGATACTGCACTGTGAGGTTTTGTAAAATTTGTTTGGCATAAATGACAATGGGCGTAAATAAATATCTGCCACATTACAATCCCTCACAGAATTAACTATTTGGGAATTAACTTCAGTCTCAGAAAATGCATGAGTACTTCCTAGAATTAAATAGGAATTCAAAGCACAAGTATACCACACATATGAGAGACTGCTACGGCACAGATTAATTCAAATTTAATTAAATGATTGTTTGCAGCAGCACAATTCTTCTACATGGTAATGAACATTAGAAGGAGTTTTTGGACATCAGGAGGAATTTCTTCACAGAAGGGGTGATTAAACATTGGAATGGACTGCTCAGGAAGGTGCTGGAGTCACTGTCCTTGCAGCTGTGTAAGGAAAAGACTGGAGGTGGCACTCAAAATCTCAAGAGGTTTTTTCCCAACCTAAATAATTCTGTGATTCTGTATTAGCAACTCCAGCTGTTTAATCTCTTCATATCCAGCAAGCTATTCCTCAGTTGAGGAGGAACAGTGATTATCAAAATATTTTAAGTGTACAACATATAAACCAAGACATTTAAGAAAGCTGAATGACATTAGTACTGCAAGAAAACCTTGCCCCATTTCTACAAAAAAGCTCATTTTGACATGAATACAAACATCACAGCATCACAAGAGTAGGGAGAAGTCAGGAACTGCATCCTGTGCACCCTGGCTGCTAAAGGGGCCGGGGCAAAGCCCAGGGAGCACAAAGTGCAGTGGAGATGCAGGTGCAGGGCTGCTGCTCCTCCCCTGAACCAGCACTAGGAACTCCCCAGTCCTGGGCAGGAAACAGTCCTGAGGCTTCCTCCACACGAGCAAAACCATAAAACACGAGCATGGCTCGTGCACCAAAACACACTTGCATGCAGATATGATCCTACAACTGCCTTCTCGAAATCCTGCAGAACATGTGCCCTAATGATTCTTTATTTGTTTTAATTACTTATATTGTCTTTATTTAAAAAACAAAAACAAAAAAAAACCCAAGCAGATCCTCAGGGTTATTTTTGAGGTGATGTGAAGATACATCCATTTCCTGCAGAAAGGTAATGTCACACTCAGGAGATCTAGAAACAGCAGCTGCCTAACAAATGAGTTCAGATACCAAGAGAGAATTTCAAAATTTAATTATGGGTGGATATTATCTCTGCAACTCACTATGCATTATAATGATCTATAATGCCTTCTAAAGTTAAAAAAAAAAAAACAAAAACCCATCACTCCAGCAACATTATTTCTGTAATATAGACAAGAAGCTACATAGGATTCTTATAAATAAATGTGTTTAAGCCTAATTAAATTTCAATCAAGTTAAGATCACACCAAATTACAACTACTTTGCAGCCTGTTACTTGCTGGTTTTCTTGCAAGTGTTTAAAATAAGCAAATACAGGTTCTGAACTCAACATGAGAGTTGAAAATCAAAGGTGCAGAAAGCTCAGCCTTGTCGCATTAGAACCAGTTTTAATGTTTTCTAATTATGACAACTCAAACATTTCAAAAACAAAATATAATTAAGCATACCCTGGAATTTTAATGCAAAAATAAAATCCACCCTTTCACATATGCGAAAGCCTTTAAAAAACCAAAGTAATTATATTCGAACAATCTGATTTCTGCACTTACATCTCAACCCAATTTACAAGTATTCTAGGGAATATTAATAACAACATCACAGCATATTTTAGAGACATTTGACATCATTTCAGCTCAATGGGTGAAATCCCAGTCAAAAGTTCATTCAGTATTGAACATGGAAAAATCAATGTCATCAACCATAAATGAAGACCCAACACAAATTAATATCTAATTTAGGACCCTTTTTCAAACAACACATCGTGCATTCATGAAAGCTCCTGAATGCAATTGATTTCAATATTAAAAGAGAAAATAGAAGCAATGACAGAACATCCCCACCTCCTCTCTCAGGCTGCATCAGCCTTGAGCAGCAGTAATGCAGAGAACGCAATCCAGCACAACTGACAAGTCAGACTTGTCATTAACAATCACCAAGTCATTATCTCAGTACATCATGCTATAAAAAAACAACAGAGCAGTGTCAAAGCAAGTTTTTATGTTACTAGGGTTTTCAGGTTCACTAGGAGCTGTTAAAGCATTAGTTGCTAGGGGAATTGCTGATTTTTTTTAAAATATTTTAGTGGAAAAATATCATTTTGGTTGTCAATAAAAAAGATTGCATACAAATTTTCTGGTTGTCCTATCAAGAGTGATGATTTCATCTGACAACAGAAAGTACATAAATACATAACATATCATTTATTAATGTGTTCATACACATTCACTGGGTTCTTAATTTTAACTCAAAAATTACTGTATTACTCAATGCAAATGGTTCATATCATCCTTTAACTTTGCAATTATTATTCTGAAATTAAAAACCCAGACAGACTTCCCAGTTGCCACTCAACTATTTTTAAATGCAGTGTTTATTCCCAAATGAAGCACACACATTCACCCCTACTAATATGATTTGTCACAATGCTAATAAAGCTTAAAAAGAAACTGTTGTGCTAAAGGCTGTGTTCAAAATATTTAAAAAGAAATACTTAATCCCATGACTTCCTTCCTTCCACAGGACTTGCTCTGGGGCTGGAGATGGTGAACACAAAGCAGGAGCACACAGCTGAGAACTGGGAATTCATCAGAGCTTTGGTCTCTCTCTGCCCAGAATCATTACAGGAATTAAGGGCTGTAAAGCAATTTGCAGTAAGTGCTACGTATTATCTGACTTGCACTGATCCTTAGCATTTATTAATGAGTCCTTTCTGCAACATCTTTTGGCTGCACTTGTGCAAATTTGGCTCAGACAAACATTCGCTAACAAAAGCTTCTAAAACAATCCATTCTAAGTCTACTGAGTCTGTTTGTCTACTGAGCAGAGGGATTTTTTATTTTATCCTTTTCTCAGATACAATCAAAAAAACCTCACTGGCACTGGTGGTTCTTCTCAAGGTTTGTTAGGAGAATGTAAAAAGAAAAAGGGAAAAAAAATAGAAATGTTTGGCCTTGTTTCCTCATTGCATGTTTTATCCATTTACATATATTATAATTTTCTGCATTCATTTGTGCAATTGACGGCTTCGGTCGTTACAGAGAAGCAATTAAATCCAAGCAATAAAGTTGTTTAAAACAAAAAAAAAAGTAGAAAATTTTACTGCACATGAAAATTGAAGTCATATTTGTTCAACTAAAAAAAAAAAAAATTACCTAAGTAACATATCAAAGCTAAAGTCATGGACAATCCTTTAACTCCCACACCTTACAGATGCTCTTTAACTGCCGTGAGAAGAATGACAAACAAAATCAAAAACACACCAAGGGAAGGAAGGTGCTTTGTGTGGCGCTCACTGATCACCTGTGGTTACTGGCTCCACATCAGGACTTCCACTGCAACCAAGCTGCAGCTGGATGGGCAGAACCAAGTGGAAGTGCTGGAGCAGTGCACAAGGAATGTCTGCTTAGCTGGTACAAGTGTCCTGGGAAAGGCTGCTCAGCATTTCTCCAGTGACAGGCTGAGGGCTGTGCAGTCTGCTTCCAAAAGGGACACGTGTTCCATCTCACAGGAGCAAGCCTGGGGGCTCTGCTGGGCTGCTTCCACAACCAGCTGGAATAAGGGTTTCAGCTTTGCTGATGGATTCGCTTCTTTTAGGTCCTTTATCCACATCGTTCTGCTTTCCCTGCACTCTTCTGGTAGCAAAAATTATCACCCACAGCAGCCAGGAGGTCTTTTAATCAACTTCAGAAACCTTTAAATGAGGCCTAAATGAACCAAAGTTATTTTTATTCTAGTTCTCATTGGTTTCAGTATTTCTTTTTACAATATTAATTAATGCCTAATTTACAAGAGTGTTAGTTTACTGCTTTTGATTCATCATTATTTTTTCCCTGAGTTCCTGCTTATGTCACTGACATGTATTTCAGTACAAGATATTTGGAAATACTTTACAAGTTAATAATTTACAATAAACTCATCACATAAGAATTTGAGTTCACCTAGGTGGCACATACATAAAATTTTAAAACGCCCTCAACAACGAAGTATTTCTTACACAACAAGAAGTGATACAGAAATGATGCTTTAATTGTCTTCATTATGACATTTCTCACCATGTGGACATACACCAGGTTAACAGTTAACCAGTTTTTTCTTTCCCCAGGAGCAAATGTATGTTTAAAAACATGTTAATACTATTTAAAATAATGTAAGCAATATGAGAACAGTAAAGAAAACTGAGAAGAACGGAGCTGATCAGCCATGTAAACCAGCAGGAATGCCAGCAATCCAACAGCCCATTCCCAAGGCACAAGCTTGTTTCAGTAATTTTAATGGGATTATTGATGCAGTAATTTCTGTAAAGCAGTTTCCTGCACTTAGTCATTTCATAAGAGTTCTGACATAAACCCAAGGATGATGATCATTGCAATCAACAAATACAACTGCTCATTTAGACTAATAACAATTGGTTGTTCTTTACTGGCACCCTAAATAGACCAGAGCTCAGAAATTCCCATTTTTGCTTCATTCGGA
Organism: Hirundo rustica; assembly: GCF_015227805.2. Lineage (NCBI taxonomy): Eukaryota > Metazoa > Chordata > Aves > Passeriformes > Hirundinidae > Hirundo > Hirundo rustica. Next base: position 5,886,614 of record NC_053458.1, read on the forward strand.
CACAGCTGAGTGAAGCTTTTTAGGAAGAGATGTCACAGGTGACTATATCCAGTAGCTTAGCGAGCCCTCTGATGCAACGTTGTGCAGCGTCACAGGGAAAAAAGGGTGCTTTGAGCTTATTCAAAAAATATGAACTTACCTTCCCACAGGCTCTGCAATGGTGCCTTCTTTTGGTGAATGTAAATCTGGCCTCACATTTCATACAGTTTGGTGCTTGAGAATCTGGAACCCACACTGGAGCCACCTCACCCAAAGTTGTAAAAGGCTTTCTGGCTGGAGCTCCAAACTGACCAGCTCTGAGATCATTATCTGGACTATCTGGGGCTACTGCAAGGCACGAACTATTAGAGACTCCAGATTCATACTCGTCCAAGTGTTCCCCGTTAGAACCAGTACCAGAGGCATTTGAGGATGTTTCACCAGGAAACGTGTCTGCTGTATCCCCTAACTGTGTCTTACCAAAGACATTTTTGTTTTTACTATTACCTCCACAATTTGGGGGAATAACGTCATTTTGTAAGTGGTCCGATAATGGCTTCGGAATCTGCAGTTTCAGATTTGTGGGTTGCTTCGGTCTTGCACCACCAAAAGGAACACTGATATATTGCAGGTTAGTCATTGGTTTTGGTGAAGTCTGCCCTTGCATGGATGAATTATGCAAATAATTTTTCTTTATGTGATCACCAGTGCTGTTTAAAATAAGACCACTCCCTTCTGCGGTCTCATTTCCTCTCTGTTCATAAACGTTAGTGTAACATTCTGACTTGCTTTCCTCAATCTCCTTCTCCTCTGTTACCGAGTCTTCCTTGGAGGGTAAAGTCTTTGGAACATGAGCAACAACTGGGTTCTGCATTCCATAGGAATCACAACAATTAGACAGAGAGCTTGCTGCTGATGTAGCCATCACATCAGGGAGACCGGACCCTCCAAGCTCATCTGTACCAGACCCCTTTAAGTCTATGCCTGCCTCCAATACCCCATCTTCATCTTCTTTGCTATTCCCACATGCATCATCAGGCTGTTTGGTCTGCAAAAGTCTTTCATTCTCTCCTAGAGTTTGCTTATTATTCATCTCATTCAACTTTGTCAGCTCCCAATTAGTCACCTCCTGAGATTCAGGGTAACATTCTGCCATGCTGTGCAATTCCGTTGTGCCGAGATTTTTATCACATTCAATGACTTCGCTTTCAGTGGCACTAACATCCTCAGCAACACATTCCTTGCAATTGCCACTTCCAGCCACGTCAGGTTGACAGGTTTCAGTGAGCCCAGATAGCCTGGACTGCAACGTTGTTTCCTGTTCTACGATTAAGCTTCCACTACTAGAACCAGAAGAGTTTGTAGCTTCTAGATCTGTTCTCTGAGGAATGGCTTTACTGGTGAAATTTTCAACTGATGCACAATTTTCTTGCATTTTACCAGTACCATCAACTGGTCTCTGTAAGAGAGTCACTGCATTGATCCCTGCAGCTGCAGCTTCTGAAAACAGCAAATCTTTACTCATATTAAAATCCTCCTTTGATCGAGAGGAGGGGCATGCAGCGGTCAGGCTTTCAGATGAAGCATTAACCAAATGACTTACAGAGTCATCTTCAGTGCACAGCCTGTTTACTTGCTTTTCTGTATCAATATCCTTTTCTGTGGATCCATTTACAGTAACGCTAAACTGGTCACTCTGTCGGTTTTCATTATCCAGTGTAAAGCTAATAGAGTCCATTAGGGACCGACTGCTGCAATTTGTACAATCCACCACATCTCCACTTTGTAGTGTTCTTCTGTCACAGTTGTGCATAACTGCCACCACTAACACATTCTTCTCCTCTGGCAAGCAAGCTGTATTTCCACATTTCTTTTCTCCTGCTTCCACAAAATTACACTGATCATCCCTATTACTATTTCTTTTAATCAACTGATCATCTGCTGCTGCCTGATCGTCAATCCACATGACGGGGGTCTCTGGGCTTATGCTAAAATCCTTTCCATTAGCACAGGGATCTCCTCCTCCTGTTGCTGTAGTCACTGAGTGGGACAAGGAGAAAGCCTTTAACCTCTGCTGACATTCATTAGGAGTTGTAGCTTCATTCACGGTGGCCACAGTCGAGTTGAATGACAGGCGACGAGAAGGCGGATCTAGAATCTGATTCCACTTTGCTCCCAGCAGAGTAGGTGAAACAGTGGCATCTGAAAAAGGGTTTAAACAAGAAAACTTACTGTCATATCAAAGCTACAGGTCCTATTAATCCTGCTGCATTAGAATGTCCCAAATAGAAATGCAGAAGTGTGCAAACACGGGCACAAAAATGAAGCTCGCCTGCCATAATCAACATCCTTGGTCAACCATTAGCAGTGTAATTCCATAGTGTTTCTGGAACTCAAGAAGTTTAGAGCTACTCCAATTAGTATCAGGCTGAATTTGCAAAAGCAGCCTTAAAGTATTGATTACTATGTTTTAGACAGCTAGAAGTGCCTAGAAAGATTCTCACCCCCATAAAATGATCAGGTCAACTTCCTTGACAGCAAAGAATTACCAATTAGACTAAGTAAAAAATGTAGTACTTTGAACATGATAACTTTCATTGTATGATTTATGTGACCTAATAAAACATTTCTGCAAAAGAAGCTTAAAATAAGTTTTGCCTGATTTGTTTAAAATGAATGATTTAAATATTGCTACTGAGATTAAGCTTCACAAAACCTTTCTTTAAAAGTGCATAACATACTTGCTATTACAAGAGTAAGAAATTTCACAAAGGTAAACAAGATGAATGGAAGCAGAAGAGAATGCTACTGAGAAATGCTGAAGACATACCACACAAAATTAAAAGATTTTATTTGTAAGTTCTGAGATTAATTTGCAACTCAAACCCACAAACGGTATCACAGATCTCCCCCTCTTCTATCCTGCTCTCTGTAGAAGACATCTGACGTGCATCTACAATCCTGTTCGAAATGACTCACCTTCGTTTTGCTCAAATTCATCTAAAACCTTATCGAGGTTATATGCCTCTGCTTGGAAATAGTTCTCCATTTGTCAGGGAACGACCACCAGATCCTTGTCTAAACCTGCCAGAGAACAAATTACAATCACATGCTTAACCTTCAGTCAGCAGCGTTCCATTACACATTGTCCCAATTTAAGGGGAAAAGTCCTTTGTAAATCAAATTCTACATACATTACAGACATAAATCAAAAGTATTTTCCAGGAATAAAAATTATTTCTGTGCTTAAACTTGCTTCATTCAGATTAACAACTCCTCAAACTTGCTTTGGATTTTATTACCTCCAGTCTCTTGGATTAATGTGTCTGGCTATCAGGATCACCATAATGTTAAGAGCAAAACTGCCTGGACACCAGTCTAAAAAAAATACCAGTCTAGAAAGGCCAACTCAAAAATCTGAAGACCTGACTTTCAGATCTGTGCTACCATCAATTAGTTCATGTGGCTTTGAGCAAGGAGTTTAAACTCCCTGTGCTTCTGATTTTTTTATGTACAGTAGGCTAGCAGTACTCTGTGTCAGTCCGCATTTCTCTCGAGATGCTTCAAAGATTCATACTTGCAAAAGTTGTTAAGGGACTTAATGGGTGTTACTTGAATTGTGCTACCTCTTAAAATGTCTGCTTCAATAATCCTTGTTTCCCTGAAAGGCAGCCACTGGAAATCTAGCAAAATGCACAGAAGTAAATAGCCTCATCAAGAGATAATGCTCTCAGGCTAGAAAAGAAGATGACAAGAGAGAAGTGAGGGGAAAAAAAAGCAAACACAAAGCCAAAAACCCAACCCTGAATCATTACATAACTATCTTCACATAAGAAGTAACATTTTGCCCTAACAGCAGTAACATGGACTCCTCACTACCAAAGTCTTGTAACAACAAGACACCCTGATTCATTTTTTCCAAACATTCACTACCACTAGAGACTTTTCAGTGGGAAATATGTGCCATAACCTATAAACCACAGAGAGACCTTGACTTGATCTGCTCTATGAACATCATCCAAAACAGCCTTATTCTCTTCAGAGCTGGATTTCACTGTTATGAAATAAGGCAATGGAGGAGGAGAGGGTGAGAACCTTGTTTTGCAGCATGAAGCATTGTTAGACCTGACAGCTCAATTAAAAACCTGCTTTTTTTCCACCAGAAATACAACACATTAATGGAAGTTTCCAATTTGAAACAATACTGTACCATGATCCTCACAGCATCTGGGCTTGAAGAAAACATCAACCCACCTTTATTTCCATTACTACAGCATTTTGTATTTCCGAATTTACAAATTATAAATATTTACGGTACAAGAGTTTTGTATTTATTATGGGCAACAGCTGCAGTTAGGTTATTGATAGCAAAAGACTGTGCATTAAAATATCATAACATGCAGAGTTAAGGTTTTCAAGGTCAACTTCAAATTTTATACATGGTTGTTTTAAAAGATGAGCACGATACAACATAAATACATTGCTATTTAATATAATTAGACTAAGGCATGTGTTAAAGATATACCCAGAAGCTGGTTTTAAAGAAAATTAATCTAACTTAGAACTGCAGTAAGCATCAACAGAGAAAAGACCATTGCAAAATAATTCTAAGATAAACTACACTTGTCATCTGACATACTCCTAGATTTGTCCTCTGTTCTGGGATTTTAGATTAACTCCTTCTGCAAGGAAAACAGATGATTTGCCATATCATTTACTGTGCACAGATGCACAGATCATAACATAAGCAATGGAAAAACTGCCCACCTTGATCACCAGCTGCATTTAAGGAGTCTCTAAAAGGAGGACTGTTTTGTACAAAGTATCAGGTGATTTCACATCCATTTATAATATATTTAATTTACATTATAATGATAACATTGCTTCTGGCAAACAATTGATGAAGACATGTATAATTATTCCAAAGTACTAAGGTCAATGATGCAAAAAGTATTTGTCAGAGAGGCAGTGCAAGACTGAAAAAATGTCATAAAAACTTTTTGTGCTCATGAGTTCCAACTGAAGAGAGAAAAGACCTTTTATATCACTATTGTTATTTCACTCACTGATGTACCAGGATATATGGAGAACCTTTTATTTTTAAACTCACAGTCACTAAGCTGACAGCCGCTCTAAATGAGATCTTATTGTCTGTTGCAGTAGGTGTTTCTCAGGAAAGGTCAGCCGCAAATCTTCAGGTCTAACATCTAAAATTATTATTATTATATAAAAGAACACAACAACCCCCCAAGCTTTTCTGCAAGTTTCTCCCAAGGGCAAAACACACTGCCAAATCCACAAAAGTCCTTAATGTCCTCTCCTCTGTCTGACAGTAAAGGAGGATGAGTACTCATGTTCCTAACAGATATCAGCAAGGCTTCCTGATTGTCAGCAACTCACATATTTGCCAGCTGAAGATCTAATGCTTCAACGCTCCATAGCCAGCAACTCAAGATCAAAATGGAAAATAAAATGCTCTAACACAGGATGCTGTAACAACTGAGTAGCTGTTCTCTCTGTGGTTTAGAAATTTAATTTATTTTTTTTTAATTAAATGCCCAAACTAAATAAAAAGCATATTACTTTACAGGTCTTTTGAAACTTTTGACTGCATCTCACATGTACTACTATAAAAGTTTGGAAGACTTTTAGAATTACTCTAATCCCTGAGTTCCTCTTAGTACAAAGATTAGCATGACATTTTTTAAAGGATCCTTAATAGTCGTGAAACTCTGTAGTATTGCTCCAATATCCTGAGTCATGGCATGGAGAGAAGCTGATGAGCAAACACACAACACTTACACTCTGGAAAAAGGAGAATAAAAACTTGAGCAAATCAGAAAGAAGGTAATTTTAGCTGTATGCCACCAAAAAAAGGAGATACTTCCTAAATTACTATATATCGGGATGAACAACATGCAATATTGTACACTTGCAACTGCAAGGAAAAGGAAGCATAAACCACTAATGAGTAAAAAACAGGAGGCTTTTTTTTCAAAAATGTAGTCCTCCATGCAAAGATTTGGCGGAAGAGACTAATTATGGAAAAAATAGTAAAATTTTATGGTTTAACTCTGTATACAAAAAAGACTACAATGGTTACTATCCACTGGAATTAAAGTCCAGAACTCAAGATCACTTGTTACCCACTGCAGAGTCATCTTCTGTCTTTCAGGGCAAAGAGCTAATTAAAACATGCAGCCTGTCAAATTCAATTATTTTGAAGCTCCTGTTGGATTACAGATCATGCATAATTCAGGAAGTGTGTTTTACTTATCAATTTCTTCATAACAACAGCATGGGCTTATCATCATCTTCATTTCTGAAACTTAGGAACTTACATTCCATGAAGCTTACATGCTTTATTCTCCCTTGATGTCTAAATTTAAAGGTGCATGCACCAGAAATGTGTGTGTCATATCTACCCAAAATTACTGCCCTTGTCATCACAGCATTCAGACACAACACAAACTTCAGTTGCATAGTGGGGGAGAGAAGGAGACGGAAGTAAAGGACAGAAAAACCTTCCTTAAAATTAGGCGTTACTCTGAACAGGCTTAGCCCTGGAGACTGCCTCTCAAGAGAGCTGTGACATCCCAAGGGCCATCTTGCTCCTGGGAAATGAACTGTACAGGAGACTGGCCTTGAGTTATACCTGCAAAGCAGCCAGACTCGAATTTGTGTTGGGCTCTATGATAAGGGATTATGCAACCCCATCATCTTCTGCTCTGCGCATCCTAAATTATCCTTGGGATGCTTTCACCACGGGAACTGGCAGCCTTTAGTCTTTTAAATTGTCTTTAAAAGTGGATGATCAGCTCACAATCACATTAAAACACTGTAATAAAAAATGCACTGAAAGGAAATAATACTGACATTCAACTATTGGCCTCACAGCAAAGACCTAAAAACCAGAGAATATGTAAATAACCAGAACAGGATTTCAGGATTTTCTGTCATGCTGTCCTGTGAAGACAACCCTTTCAATATCTAACTGTGAACCTACACGTTTCAGTAATCTCCTACTAAACAAAATGCTCAAATAGTTTATTATAGTCCTCACAAAAAATATCCATGAAAAGCTCATAAAATGGAAGTCACAAAAGGGCATGATCAAACTGAAACCAAACATTGCTCACTCATCCTGATAAAAATCACACATCCAGAAAATGTCATTTTCCCGTAGCATCACAGCACAGAAGTACAGATTGATTGGACAGATGGATTTATTAGATCCAGGGCTCCTGAAGACTTCCTTCAACCCCAACAAACAATGGTCAAGAGCACATCTTGTTCCAGCTCCCTTCGGCGCTGTGAGTTACCTGTCCCTGCGAGTCAGGCACCTCTGCTGTAATGAACACTTTGTTCAGAGTTGAGCTATAGCTTTATTTAGAACTGATGAGATCTGGCTACAGCACAGACTGAGAAAGACTTTGCCCACCTTCCCCCTCGCCCAAACAAAATAAGAAACAATCTTTGCTCTAAAATGGGGCAATTACTCTCAGTAAAAAGAAACCAACAAATTGCTAAAAATCCTCCATCATCTGCTACGTAAGAGATCCATCTACATACAAAGGTTTATGTATATAAATATAAATGGTATATAAATATAAATCCATAAGAATACTTAAAAAACATTTCAGGTGCAGAACCCTGAATCTTTATATTCTTAAGCAGAACTTGCCTCTTACCTTTTTCTTATACATATGTTAAGAAACGAATGACCCTGTGCCTTCTCATGATGACTGCAGCACAACCAGCCAGTTCTGCTGAATCAGGGTGCTCTACTTGATCCTAGGAAGAAAACACAAACGTGTATTTTATGGGTGGTAATTCTGCCACAAACCATGTTCTTTTTCAACACCTGACTGCAGCCAGCACAGGCATATCTGGCAAACGCTGCAAGCTTCAGATGATTTGGATTACATCTGCAGCTTTAAATTCAGGGATGTGTGTGCGCTATGCCACCACTGCCCTCCAACAGTCTGGTGAAAAATGTTGCTAATAAAAACCACATTGCTACCTGCCTGTCATTATTCTTCATTTAACTGTAAACTCTCAGTGTAATGCAGCAACTCCAACTGTCCTTATATTCCTGATGACCTTGACTGTAACAATTTATAAAACTAGCCCTGAAATCAATTATATTATACTACAATAGGCCTTCCAAAAATAAAGAGCTAGTAGCTTTGATAGTCAACAAAAATTCACAGCCCTCTGAATTCTGTACTCATCAGCTTCCCACTGATTTTGTTACAGCTAAACAAGTGGTTTTGTACTCAAATTATTCACCTAACATTCTTAGGCTCCCTTCACTTCCTAAAGGCTTCTTCTCCCAAAACCCACAACAGCACCAACCTCCAAGAGCAGGCAGGACTCAAGGAAAAAAAAAAGTCATCTGAAGAAACTTTTATTCTGCAATCCACAGCATTTCTATAGGTCAGGTGCTCATTTTCCCAGGCTGCATCCTAACAGCCAACATAGCTCAAAGATCCAGCACAGCATGGGCAGAGAAAATAGAAACTAGTTGATGACAAACAGTGCAACAAGAAAAGTAATGAGATACATTAAATTAATTTTTAAGGTTTGCTAGCACTGATATTTTGACCTGTTGGGTGGTTGAAATATTTATTGGTACTCTGATGAAGCTACAACGTTATGTCAGAAAAAAAAAAAAAAAAACACCAAAACCTTAAAGCTCCAGCAAAATTAACAGTGCTAAATATAAAAGATCAGTTCTCCATGCATGAAAGCAATATTCAGTGTTACAGTAAATGTTTCCCAGGGTTGTTTGTTATTCTTTTCAGACATAAGCTACAGTAATAATTCCAGGAAACTAATGAACTGAACAGTAACACTCTGAGTAGTACTGTTTCCAAACTCAGAATCCCACAGCTTTGGATGCCAGCAGAACTCTTCCTGTATACAAGTAAAATTTCTGACGCTACGTATTTCTACCTCTATAAATGAAAGTTAATTTTGGTTATCTGGGAAACAGCAGATGTCATCTTATTACAACATTCTTCAGATAGGCTTCACCTGCATGCAAAAACAGAAGTGGAGGAAATTTAATTCCACTGAAAGGCAGGGATGTGAAGCACACGTGGCAGTGGGGAAGGTTTTCTGTACCACCACCACGTCCCCTCCCAGCCTGCAGTGCAGGAAAACAATTCAGTTTTCATGACCCCTTGGAAAAGACAGATCAATTAATGACAATTCTGTCTGTGATTTATGGCAAGGCCTGTCAGCTGCATCACGAACATCACACGAACCAGTCATACATTAACCACGAAGTTCAACCTTCCCTGATCAGAAATGGATCAGCCCTAGCAACCCACAGCTGAAACGAGCTGTGCTGGCACCCGTGCTCTAAGCCAGCAAACCTTCTAGGCAAGCAATATTCAGGGCAACAGCACAGCTTTATTATTCATTGTTTTTATTCTGCTCCTCTTTCCTTGTTCCATTCTTCCCAGGCAATGACTTTTTTGTACGTAACCACTCAACAGAGAAGAACATAGATTTAATCAAATCGCTGCCAGTCTCCAAAGTAAGCTTTGAAGAGATATTACCTGGAGGTCCTGGAGCTTTTTGTTTACAGTTCAACATTTACTCTCTGCAGCCAGTTCCGCTTACAAAGATCAATGCAAAAATCAAAGCGTGCTTACAGACATGAATATAGTAGATTAAAACAAAAAGCAAGTTAAAAAAAAAAAAAAAGTAAATTATAACATTTGGATTTCACGAAAAAAAATGAACAAGTTGGGAACAGAGCCAAATTCTTTTTTCAGTAAGAATTCAATGTAAGAGAAGTACATTTAAATGAAAATCGAGGAGAAAAGGGTAACTACAAATGAGAGCCAAGAATACTCACAACAACATATAACCTAGTGATCATTAGGTTTTCTCTGAATCGCACGCACTGCTAAAAAAGGGCTCTTGTAAAAAATACATACACTTCCACCTAAAAAAGATGGGCCCACTGAGACCTAAGATCACTGCAAATGAAGGAGGCCCAGTGTCCCTGCTGTCCCAGTCTGCTTTTGGAGCGTTTCAGTTCCTTATCCCTTCTGCTGGTGGGTGGCTGAACTCCTGTGCCTCCTGCCCTACAGTGGTGTCACTCAGGTGCTGCTTTGGTTGGACACTGCGTGTCTGATTTCCCTCAGGAGCTCCAAGAAGGCGACTACCAATTACTGCAAAAGCAAAAACAGAAATTGAAGAGAAATTTGAAAAGCAGAGACGTGCTCAGAATAAAGAAAGGATGAAGAATGGAAGAAAACAACTCTAAAAATACAAAATTAGAAGTATCTTCCACAAAAAAAGAATGCAAAAAATGTTTACAACGTTAAATGAAAGTAATCTGAACTAACAGACACTGGAATAGCTTATAACAAATGGAAAGAGACTGAAAAAGAAGCAATTTTGATACTATGGTAAAAAAAATGCAAAAAATGCTCAAAGCATGAGGAGATGCTAAAAAATGCTTCCATCTACTGGCAAAGATCCAACTCTTAACTACACTACAGATCCTCTATAATGTGCTACCAGTGAGAAGATGTCTTTGAGTAGGCAGGGAGACATTTGCAGCCATTTTAAGGCACTTTATTATTGCTAGATTAGTTGAACTAGGCATTATCTTAAATGCAAATCCAGATTTCCACACTGGTATCTTCACTTCCTACCTTGTCTACACTCTATCAGGAAGTATCAGATGGGAGATTCAGAAACTACAGACAGGGGATGTGTTCAGGCCCCAAATCTGCAAGAAAATACAAACTGCAACAAGAAATACCATAGCAGGGGGTTCCATGAACAGGAAATCAGTGTACTTAAACAAAGGGGGAGACAGGTGGAAAGTTTCAGGACACATATCAGTAAAAACGTAAAATTATTCATTTTACCTGATCAAGCAATCTGGGAGGTAATCCCTCACAAATGGAAAAGGAGGTTCTTCACTCAAGTAATGTAATGTTTGGAATAATGGTGGTTTACCACGTGCCCAACAATTCTGTCCCCAAACATGGGGTTCTTTCTACAGCACGTGCCAAATGAAGGGAAAGGCAGGCATTACAAAGTGTTTGTGACACAGCAGTAGCAATATCTGTCACATACCTGAAAATGCCTGCAATGGCAAGGACTTCTGATTAGGCCTCAAATTAAACATCCCAAAATTGAGTGTTCTATTAATAAATTAAAGTAGTAGTCATTCAATGCAACCAGAAAAAAACAAAACGAACAAACAAACAAAAAACCCAACTGTTTTCTAAATTCTAAGTTATTAAAGAAAATTCAGCAAATGACAACAGATTTTTTTTTTAAATTACATGGTCTATACCACAGTTCAGATTAGAAATTAATCCAATTAAAACTCATCATAAATCCATTTAGTAGGAAATACTAAACACAGCAGTAAAAATGAAATGTAACACATACAAAGAAGATACAGTCACTGCTAATCCTTTCCTCGCACCAAAAGCTCAAGATGACCAATCATCCTTCAGTTTTACCTTCCATAATTTGCTGATGTTGTACTACTCATGCACCCAGAGCAGGTTGGGCATGGCTATTTCTGTGTAACACAACACTTTGCACCAGCTCACTACCCATGAATGCTGACAAAAGATAAACTATTGCAATGTTGCACCGGATTGTCTTTTTTTCCAATCAACTGAACAGAGGTGGATGATGCTTAAAGCAGAAGAGTCTCTAATTATTTTACCAATATTTGCATCTTTTCCCTTGACTCTCCCCCGTGCCATTTTAAAGCCATTATTTCCACTTTTGTCCCCAGCCAAGCTTCCATAAGGAGACATTCACACATGCCTGAGCAGTAGTAAGGCAGTGAAAAGAGCAGCAACTTCAAAGCAGCGTTATAGGAAGTATCACAGTCAAAAGAAACAGGGAGACAAGACAAACTACAGCAGCAGCATCAACCTTTGTGCTCCAGAAAATAAAAGCAGCCCAACTGAAAAGGACACCTGCTTTATAACCATCTACAGTAGAAATAAAATTCCATTTCCTAGCCTTTTTTACTATTTCAAGGAGAAAGCAATTGATTTGTTTTCCTGACACAAATCCCAGCTTTGCCAAGCAGCCTCAGCCCGCTGCAGAGGCCGGGCCTGAGCACCTGGAGACAGGAACCAGCTCCTGCTTATGTAACTGCTTCTGATGCCTGGAAAAGGATCCATCCCTGCTCGGGGGAAGAACAAATAGATGGGTTTACACCACACTGCTGCCTTCCACGCAAGTTTTTCCAGAGGGATACAGCTGGAGGGAAAAAAAAAAAAAAAAAAAAAAAAAATCCTTCCATGCGCTTACTCATATGTCCGTAGAGGTCACTTCAAAATTTGGTGGTTTATGTGTCTAATGTTTTATAACACTTTGTTTCATGCAACTTCCAAGTTTAAAATACTGTAAGCCACTAAAAGCCACTGCACGGTGCATTAAACATGAATTTAATATGAAATCATGTTTCTTAATTTGTGCATGGGTTCCAAGTAATGTCATCAATGTAACAACATACTTATTTTTAAAAATTAATCAATTTAACATACTGATATGAAGCTGTTATTTATCTTTATTCAAATACAAACTAAAGTAAACATACAGAACAAGTAGGTTTATGGGATGATTTTTATGTTTCAATATCTGAGAAGGTTTTGACTCTGATGTTTAACACGTTTGAAGAACAAAATTATTTAAAGCTGCACACTCTATCCCAGAGTGGATTAATCCTGTATTCTAATAGTTTATGATTTTTTTTTTTCTTTCTAATGTAGGGTAGAAACAAGAATGAAACCCAAGGAGACTCAACATTGTTTCAGACCTTTCTTAAATTTGGCCAATAAGGGAAGAACTGACTGCGGTCCCCTAGAATCTCTAATTAAAAGCCTACAACTCCTGAGAAACTGTCTTTATAAAGAAGCCCACGAGGGTCTGACACTTGAGAGTGCCAGCGAGCAAAAGCTGATAATAAAAGCCAGAACTGCCACACAACCAAAATGGGACAGATCAAAAGGACAGTGGGCAAGAAGGGAAACTGCTTTGCTACCATCTACCAGCCCATCAATTCCGAGCTGTACCCACTGGGGAGAGAAGCTGCTGAAGCAACACAATTTATACATTCAGCTGCTCTTTAGAGAATGGACCATCCAATCAGGCAAAATCTCTGAAAGACCACTGGAGAGCCATCAGGCAGCTCCTAACACTGCCCCTATCACAGGCTGTTTCCAACACTCCTGTGCTCCTCTCTGCCCATCTGATAACTGTGACACTCAACAATATTCTAAATTCTGATATAACTTTTAAAGAAATATCATCATTATAGACACCAAACGGTTGCTATTTCTCAAATCCTACGTTATGTAAAGCTGGATTACCATACATCCCCGAAACAAATATGGACTTTTATCTCATACTCTCTTCTCCCTGAAATTATCTCTAAGTAGGTAACTTAATTCCCATTTTGTGTAGACCTTTATATTCATATCACACCAAACACATTATAAAACGCTGTTGTCAAGTGCAGCAAAGTTCCCTCCCACGTTTGTGATCGTGATCTAACATCACTGCTGATGCTCACAGTGCATTATGTCTTAAGTCATCTGTAACTAGTAACTCACTCGGTACAACTCAGTCATCCATGGCAACAGTGCGTACTGAAACTGCTATTTCTGAGCATGCAGCTCATCTGCGCTGAGGGCCATTAACATGCTTGTAACCGTGCTGAGCACTAACCACCAGGAACAGGCAGTAACTTGCATTTAGGTGCACTGTAAAGCTTTTTGCTTTTCACTGATATACTGTGCCACTGGGGCAAATCAGGACATCTACCTGAAATTTATGCTGGGCTCCAGAAGTTTTAGTTACAATACTAAGTGGCCATAACTCTGTAGCCCTGTTAGCAGTCACAGGAAATAAAGACTTAACAGACAAAACGCAGAAACATTTGAAAGCCTTCCTTACTAATGAGTTGTGAGTACTAATATCAGAAATTATTAAAATTATTATTTTAAAATATTCAATTTAAAATTACTAAAATTATCAAAAGTTATCAGAAATCTTACAGAGCTCTAGGAACTTCAAATTCTTCTAAACTCAGATGCAGTATTTCTCAGCTAGATGCAAATTGAGAAACCTCTCCCACTTCTTCTGTCCACTGATAGGGGGGTTGATTCTGCTCAGCAATGAATCCCCATTTCTTTACCCCTCCTTCTTAACCTCTAGCATACTCCTGTTTTCTCCATCTGGAGGGCTCCTTTTCCCCTCTCACATTCCTTCCCCATTCACTTCTGCCTGCATCCATTTGTTTTCTCCCTACCCAAGCTTTCTTCTTTTTCTGACAAAAAAACCATGAGAAACCCCATGTTCTAACATTACTGTTCATTACTGGTATAAACACACTTGTAAACAACCTTATCAACCACATAAGATTAAGAACAGCGGGAGCAAACCCAATAGCAATGGTGGTACATCCACTTTGCAAACAGAAATGGAAGTCTTTAAAGGCTTGGCCATCAAAAAAAGCAAAAAAAAAAAACCCACATGGCTAAAATTACTGCCACATCCTAAGACACTGTTCTAACTGCCAACCTGCCTTTTACCCCTCCTCATCCTTACTGACCATCATTAAGCTCCTTCACAAACCCATTTAAACCCCAAGCCTTGTATTTTCTTGCATTTTCTGACACATATACACAGTGGGTATTCAGCATCCAGGACCATTTCCCTCAAGCATCTCAGTATTTGAAACATCTGGTCAAGACAAGTTTTGTTAACTACAAAGGAGGCATGTTTCCTCAAATTAGGAGGTACAACTACATTAAAATCCATCTGTACAGAAATGAAGCTTAATGAAAAAAAAATAAAATATATATATATAGCCACAAGGGGTATTATAGGAAATTAATAAGGGAACAAACCCACTACAAATACATTTATCTATTGCCCATGAGTCTGAAGAAACAATTTCTAATTGGCATCATAATAAACCCCACATTCATCCTACATGAGTATACAAAAGAAAACCTACAAGCAAAATCCAGAGATAGGTTAAAATGCATTTTACAGGTGACTTGTTACGTGACACCAAGGTAAATACAATACAGAAGCCATTAAGGCAGTACACCAATACAATTATTTGCAAGCAGAAAAGCACACAGATGGACTGATGCTTAAGTAACAACCTTTTAAAGTTACATTTATAAAAGAGTCAAGAAAGAACTGTGAAACCCATGAAATACGCTGGGGTTTTATGCAGCCTTCATCATTTATACAAAAACACAGTATGAAATTACTACAATCAATGCAATTTGGTGTTTCAGCTAAGAGGCTGTTTCAATATATATGCTATTTAAAGTAATCTGTTAATAATATAACCTAAGAAGTGGGCTTTGCATGTACTTTCAAGTTCACCAAGTAAGAGATCACTAAAATACTCATTTTGAATTAACCAACACAGCATTTACAATGTACCTTTGTAACACAGTGACAACCAGTATGCTCTGCTGGACCATCAATGTGGCTGGGCAAACAGAAACAGCAGCTGCACACTGGAGTATAAAGCCCAAAAAGGGTGTAAATCAGATACCTGTGCCTTTCTCTACAAAACACAAGCCTCAGGGGCAAGCTATTTCCAAGCTATAGCATGTATTTCTACAGTATCACAGGAGAATGAGCAATTACCAAGACTGCAAGATAAATGAAAAAAAAAAAAAAAAATCACAAAGAGGGAACCCTCCTCTTACATTATCACAATTCACATTAAATGTTCATTTATCTGCATTACAGTGCAGATAGGGAATAAAAATTTACATTGGCATGATTGGCTTGCTGGGTATATTTTAATGATGAAACTTCTGTCTCCTCCAGCCTACAAAGAAAGCTCAGTATCCACAGCCTCAGAAACATGAACAAGAGGATTTACATACTGGTTAAGTGTTCAGATGCTGTCACTTTTCAGGTGTTGTATCTTTAATCTAATCTCCTATAGTAATTAAGATTATGGGATTATATTGTTCATTTACAATTCTTCATGCTCATTTTTAAAATACATATATATATATGTGTCATGAAAATTAGTATCTACATAGTAGAAACAAATCCAAGTGATTGCCCTCCAAGGGAAGAGCAAGCTGCTCTATGTATTTTGGCAGCAACCTGCTGGGCAATCAATACCCACACAGCTCTGGAAAAAAATCCCCAGAATTATGGTGTTATGTGAGAAAGATGGGATTAATGCAGAGAGGGAAGGAAAGCAAGAGATACTATGGGGCAAAAAGGATTTAGATCTACAGAAAAACTAGATTCTTTCATTCCACAGATGGTGGAACAAAATGCTTACTAATACAGTATCTCCAAGGACTTGGATACATATAACAACAGATAATATTTACACTATAATAAACTCATTCAACACATCTTCCAACTTGAAACAAAACATACTTCTCTCCATCTCTAGATCATGGAAGAAGTTCCCTGCTACTTACAAAATCTTTCACAAAATCTGAAGAATTAGGGTGGAAAATAAGTCATAGCCATGAGAAACAAACCTGGGACAGATTCCCAGTGTTTCAGCTCCTTTATTACTGGTTCCAGCACACTGCACTGACTCAATCCAAGACCCACTGAACTCTTTAGAGCACCAGGTCAATCAAGCCCATTCTCTGTTCTCAGTGTTGGAAGGTGACAGGCAACAAGCTCCTTGGATCTGTGATGCACTAAAGACAGGTCAGCACCACCCCTACTCAGCAGCTGGTGAGAATAACACACAAGATAAACTTTTCTCTTTCCTATCACACTTATTTAAGAATCACCAGCACAGTCATCCACCTCTCTTCTGCAATAAACCACAGCAGCCCACCTGCCTTTGCTTCTCTACAACACCTGCAGAAAAACCAAACGTGCACCTCTTCACTCACTGCACTTCCCGACCTGGCAGAGAAACAAGATTCATTTTGTTTTGTTTAAATTGATATGCAAAGCTCAGAGCTGCAGAACCTGAAGTGGGAATACAAATTTAATTCTGCCAGGCACATTCAGCAGATGACTGGGGCAGGGTTTACCTTCACCCCCACACTCATCACCAAAGTGCACCCCAGAGATACTGGATGTGCGGCACACCCAAGATCAGAATGAGGTCTGAGCACCACACAGACCAGAGGAATCTACATCCTCAGAAACCAGGACCCATATTTTACTGACACCAGTCTTCAACCTTCCTCTTCAAATCAAAGAGAGGAAAAAAAATCGAAGCTGTTGAAGAAGAAAAGGAAACAGATGAGAGAACAATTTCATTGACTGGGTTAAAAGAAATGCAAGAGAAGCACAGTAAACAATAACTGAGAAACAAAATCCTCACAAATCTGAAAATATCTACAACTTTTGTCATGCAGTATCTTACAGACTTCCAATTATCTGACTGGCCAACTGGTCAAGCAATAATTTTTATGCATATTCATATATTTGCCAATTCTTCTTGAATTTATAGTAACTACACACACCATAAAATCATAGTTTCAAACGGCTTGGCCTTTATTTTAACGTTCCTAAGACAATCTTCTAGTTCACACTTGGAGTGCAAACAGGTAAGACAACATGTATGCTGAGTTCAAAGCAGAGTTTTGACACAACAAAACTGAACCTGGAAACAAGAAAAGCTCCTCTAATAGTCAGTGTCATTCACAGATAAAAAAGGTATTGAGAAAGCTCTTTGATCTTCTCCTTCCACTGAACATTTACCAAATTCTTTTTAGTGCATCACTACTTCTTGGAAAAAAGTACCAGTGTATGTTCTTCCATTGACAATCAGCTAAGAATCTGCTCATGTATTTCACCCACATTACTTCCCTAAATAAAATTTTAAACTGGGAGTGAAATAGAAATGTTGTACCCAAAACGTTTATAAAGTTTGAGTTGTATTATTTATTAAAAAAAGGCTTCAGTATATTGCAGGAGTAAATAAAAACTTTCCCATTACAGTATTTTTGAAAACTGCAAGAATCCAGAAGGCTGTGAAGTACTACTAGAGCAGCTAGAGCTCTTCTGTAATTGATAGAGCACCCATGAATCTCTGACCCAAGTATGGCCTAATTTCAATTTATCACCTGATAGGAAATGTCCTCTGGATTCTTTTTACGCTGAGAAGAGGGAAAGACAAGTTCCTCCCAGCTACCATTTTACTAACAAAAAAAAAGCTTTTTCTGCAAAATTATAGTACAAGGAGTCAATAAGGAAAATTCTGAAACACTACCAGTCAGCACAATAATCATTTGGTATATAGCATTTCTTTTTTATCTCTTAACTAGACAAGGAATCTTCTCAGGTTAAGCAAAGAAAAGCACAAAACACTTCAAGACTGATCGTGCCTAATTCCTCTAATGAAGAATAGCTGGGAAACAGCCCTAAAATAGTTATCAAACTGAATTCTACAACATTTTCACACACAGAAAATAGCAGGGGAAGAAACACTTCCAGCTTTGTGTACATTAGGCTTTAGTGCTTTTTTTCCTAACTACTGCAAACATCAGTTCAGCTTAAGTCAGGCCAAAAACCAGGAAGAAACCAGCAGAGGCACAATTACTGCATTGCTTTACATACAAAACCATCCCCTGCACAGGGCTCAGCAGCACTGTCTAAAGCACCAGCTGATGCCTCAAGCCTCCAAGGGAAAGCTTTCCACCTTTGTCACTGTGCTGGAACCAAACTGCAACAGAAATCCAACACAACAGTGTCTGAAAAAATTGTTAATGGGCAATACCATTTCCAAATGTAAAGCCCGACTCGACTCCACTATGCCATCAAGCTCTGTAAAGCCCGACTTGACTCCACTATGCCATCAAGCTCTTACAACAAAAGTTCATCAAGCTTCCTGCGGATATTAAAAGGAAGGGGAAGAAGTATAGGAAACAAGCAGCAACAATAAAATTCTTGACAGAGAAACCCAGACAATCCCAGCAGACCTTACTGGAATGCTTCTGGACCTTCAGTGTATTCCCTTAAATGACTGATACTACTCATACCCCACTGATTCATAGATAGGTTTGTAACTTCAGCTGGCATCAAAATATCAGAGGTATAGTATTAACAATATTAACATATACAGCAAGCAAGACAAAGGTATTTATATATTCTATATACAACACAGAGACAAAACATGGATACAACTATCAGCATCATCTGCAAATAATTCCATGTGAAAGTTGATAAGTTTCTACTCAAGAAACACAGAGACAAACAAAAAAACAATGCAAGTGGAAATCCACTGTTCAAGACCACGTTTTCCTTTGTTCGGTGTACTCTGGGGACAAAACGTGTGAAAAGTTCGATACATCAACGCCAAAATTTCAAAACATAATGTATGATCACAGTGCTGCATATGGACATTTCCAAATCATCAAATTTCACATGAAAACAACACGATGCTGAAGTTTCCTAAAGCTCTCTCTTCCCCAGCCTTCATAGCTAACACAACTCTTGCCTCAGTTTATCCTCAGACTGAAGATATCACACAAGATCTTCAGAGAGCACTCCAGCTTCACACTTCCTAAAACACACAGGTTCTACAGGTTGTGACTCCACACCTGTTTATCACATAGTTTATCACCTTTTTTTTCCCTTTTTTTTTTTTTTTACTGTAACAGAACTATGGCTGAGCAAATCTCAGCTAACTGGACTTGCTTCTTTACGCCCCCTCTCCTTTGAGCAGATCTGAATGAAGGAATAGGGAAGGAACAATTTACTCTCTGTTGACACCCTGAAATTCCTGTCCATGCACTGCCTGCCTTCAACTTATGTTTTTAAATTAATTAGATTTCTCTAGTAACTACCTTTAAAACAGTTTAAGTGACACTTTATGGACTTCCTCTGCCACTCATGTTAAGCCTATTTGATGCTGATGTACTACTTGGAAGGCTGTTATTTCTGAAAAGGAAGTACCAATATTAGCCATCTCTGCTTGTCTCTTGCAGCAATACAGTAGTAATATAATTACTGATGGAATAATCCAGTTATACACCAGACTGGAATTATTCAGTCAAAGAATACATATAAACTCACCTTAAAAGTATTTTTCCTACTCTACCTGTCTGCTATGGCAGCCTGAATAGCAGCTAAAGTGAAACTCAGCCAAACAAATAGTAAGTAGGAACATACTTTCCTTGTATTTTTGTAGAGATAAGACAAATAATTATTCTTTACATATACATTATATTTGTGTGCATTATGATAAAGTTAATTTACTTTTATCACACTGATTTTTCAGCGTGCTATTTTTTTTTATAATTATATAGCAAGTTTTGCTCTAGTCATTAGTCAAAAAAGTTGTATCAATACATATCTTGAATTCTACTGTTCCTGAATTCCAATTCAAGTAGAAACAACTATGTCAATGAAGGATCCTTGATAAATATTTTATATTTTCCTATCCATCTGCATTAATTGACACAATTTTCCCAGTATCGCAAGATACAGCAAACACTTCCAGCTAACACAGAAGTAAAAGCTGTCTCTATCAGCTAAAATTCAATACTTTCAGTTACTTTCAGCCATTTACTTTTCACTTCCTACTGCTTATCAATAGAAAAAGCTTTGACAACTTGTACCTACCACTGTACCTTTCTCAGTGCTTTAGAGAAACAACAGGAGGGAAAACCAAGCATATTAGTTCACATATCTGTCCATTTAAACATCCAAGTCTCCTAAAGAATTACAAATAGAACCATTAACAGGCCACCTTTCAATTTCTTCAATCTCAGCCACATTACAAAAATAAACATTAGCCTTTATATAATGCTTTCAAAGAAGCCTATGAATACACTGGCATCTTACAACAGTGTTCTGGAAAAGATCACAGATTCATCAGCACACAGACTAACTGTGCACTGAAACCATCATTCCTCAACTGATTTTCAGTAAAGAAAACTACTTTTATTGGGAAGATTGTCAGCTTACTATATCAAAAAGATTTTTCTGATCAACAAAACATGAACACACAACTTCTTCCCAAATCCTCTTTTTGGCCAACTTGTATTCAAAGGCAAAAGGCCATTCTAATCCTTTAGCAAAATCATTTCCAGGTAATTTTCTATAGATAGCCTGTAAACTGAAAAACAAGCAAGCTCCTTTCTGCCAAAGCTGGCACAGCGAGTGGACAGACTACAACAAACATTAAAGGCTTATCATTCTTCGGCCACAAGTTTTAATACTGCATCTTTGTTCAGTCTCTACCTTTGTTCCCTGAGACAATCACAGCCAGACTTTATGTCAAGCTAAAAAAACTGTATTTCATCTCAGCCTTAGCCCCAGGCCTCAGATCCTGAAATGAGCGTGTGTTTGAAAGTATTTAATCCCCAGCCTCGTAACTGAGTCAAAGCTAACACACAAAAATAACACCCAATATCAGGAGTCAGCACGGCGGTTTTGGGGTGGGTTTCTTCCTTTCTCACACACTAAAGGAGGCACCATAAAGCAATGCAAATAAATCACAATGTGTCAGAACACGGTAACTTGTTCAGGGCTGATCAGGGCTTCAATTAGAGACAGAGGGTTGTTTGAAATGTTAGACCCTTCTTCAGCTTCCATTTCAGATTCACCAAACCTCTGAAGAGATTTTTTAATTTGTCTCTCTTGGGTCAAGGAGACTGTTCTTATCATTTTGCATCACATGCTGTAACTTTATAAAAAGAAGCACACGGAGGGTTCAGCAGTAACAAAGGATTTGGATGTTTCAACCACTGAGGGTGTAACTAAAATCTGGATTTGTTCCATGCAATCAAAAATTACTTGGTAATAGAAGTTAATTACAATGTTTTAAAGCCTTGCATAGTCACTTAAATGCTGCCCAAAGAAAATAAAGGCTTTTATTCAGGTAGAGCATCTTTTTTATTTTTACTATTTTACTTGTTTTTACATGGCTCCTTCCAGGTTTGGATTCAGTCTAGACCCAAAAACTGAGGGCAGTGTTATTCAAAAATTCTAATCCGAGACAACCACACTTAATAAGAGGACTGACGGAATTCAGTTAACTTCTAATATCTGAACTTTATGAAAATATGTGTAAAAATGACACCCTCTGAAATACCCCCGTCATAAAATAATAAGGAATATCCTGTCTATAAATAAAGAAGATTGTTAACACGGAAACATAATAGCCTATCAATTTCCATCTGCTACTTGCTCCTCTGCCTGGTTAAGAAGATAAAAACATTTCTTGAGCCACGCTCTGCCATAGGGACCTATTTAGCCATAACATTTATGAGCAAGAAACTAGCCCACCTCTGCAAGAAGTCTGACATGCCAAGAGGGCCAGTTATTCTTAGAGAGAGACATGACCACAATTTCACGTAATTAGAGATGTTATAAAACGCATCCCGCCCGCTCTCCCCATCCCCCTCCACCACTACCACCATTGCAGGAGCGACTTGTTACACATCGCGACGAGCAAGTAACATTCCCTGCCCGGGGAGAGAGCGGAGATCAGGCCATAAAAAAAGGGCACGAGATGCGAACGGGGATCCTCCCTCCTCTGCCCGGGCCGGCAGCCGCGGCTGCCCGGGCACAACCTCGCCCTGCCCCGCGCCGGTACCCGCGGCGTTCCGGGGGGAGCAGCAGCTCCTTCCCCATCCCCGGGATCGCCGGCGCGGGGAGAAAGGTGCCCCGGGCGAGCGGGTCACCCAGTCCGGACGCCCGGGAACGGCGGGGAGGGGGCTCGAAGGACCACGGCGGCCGCCGGGGAGGGCTGGGGGGGACCGCTGCCTTCCCCTTGGTAGCGTGCGGAGGACAAGGGCGGCGGGGCGAGGGGGCGCCCGGAGCCCGCAAACCCGGGGCGCCGTCGGCGATACGGCGGCTCCACCGAGGCACCGGAGCCCTCCTCGCCCGCCCGCCCGCCCGCGGGGCCTCGCTGCGGGCGGCGGGGGCCCGGGGAACGGGGTACCCCCGGCCTCCCGGCCCCAGCGCGCCGGACGCCGTTCACTCACCTCGGGAGGCAGCAGGCGCCGCCGGGTCTGCATGGCGAGGGGGATCCCCCCGGGTCCGCCCCGGGAGCGCTGGGGGCCGGCGCGCCCTCGCCGCCGCCAGCCGGGCTCGCTCGCTGCCTCCGCGGCCAAGGCCGCCGCAGCGCCCGGCAGCAGCGCCCCCTGCCCGGCCCCGGCGGCAGCGCACGGCACTGCGGCACCGCCGGGGAGGCGGCGCGGAGCTGCCGCGCCCCCGCCCCGGCCGCGGGGTCCGCGCCTTCTCCCCCGCACCGGGCCCCGGGTCCGCACCCTCGCACCGGGCGGACAGCGGGAGCAGCCGCCCGTTCTGTCCCCGCGGGGAGCCGCCGAGCCCACGGTCCCCGCAGCCACACACACACAGAAGAGGGGGGCGGCACCGGGCTCTCACCGCCGGCACCGGGCCCTGCCGGTGGCCCGCGGCCGAGGGACGCGCCTCCGGGCACCGGCTGCATTGTGTGTAGCGTGACCACTCCACAAAACCTGGTGGGAAGGACTCGCGGCTGGGAGCCGAACGTGTTACTTCGCCATTTCATGCTGAGCGTCTCCACTACCGAAGAGGGACACCATCCTGCGGGACTCCTTCGGCCGCCCCGAGAGGTGCGAGGCCCGGAGCCATCCGCTGGCAGCCTCAGCAAAGTGGCTTCCAAAAAACAAAAACAAAACCAAACCAAAACAAAAACACAAACAAACAAAAAAATACACTTGTTCCTCACAGAATCCGCGAAGACGAGCTGACAGGGCACGCCAAAGTGTTACACTGCGCCCGGAGTCTCACCCGTTCTCTCTCCAAGAGAAGGCGAAGGGCCATGCCGGGAGCGGGACTCTCCGCCCGGCTGCGGGCGCTCGGGAACTCCAGGAAATGTCACTGCCCGCGTGTGCCGCGGTCCGGCGGGCGCGGCGTGGGCGGGGGGCGGCCGGGCCCGGGCTGCGAACCGGCACAGAGCGCCCTCATCGCCGCCTGCAGCCTCGCCCGGGCGAGCCGGCGCCCAGCGCCTCACGAACCCCTCAGTCCTCGTCTCAGGAGCCCCTCACGGCTCTCCTCAGGAGCCCCTCACCTCAGGAATCCATCATGGCTCTCCTCAGGAGCCCCTCACCTCAGGAACCTGTCATGGCTCTCCTCAGGAGCCCCTCACCTCAGGAACAGCCCATCCCTCACCTCAGGAACCCCTCACCTCGGTTCCCCCTCAGGAAAGGCTCGCTTGGTGCCAGAGCAATGGGAAGGAGTCATTATCCCCTCACCTTTGTGCAGGTCCGTGACCTCCCAGCCACAGCAGTGCCATGTCAGCCCAGGAAGGAGGGAAAGGTGAGTGTGGTGGCTGTTAATGCAGTTGCACGGCCATTTCCTCTTCCCAGGCCTTCACACTTGCTGGCCATCACTTTCCAGCGGGTTGGGCTTCTCCATTAACTTCCCACATATGTCAGTGAATGCAGTGTAATGAGCCCCGGTGATAAAATCTAGGCCTCCTTGCTCCAAGAGCATCAGCCCGTCCAGCTTGAAATGAAAGAGAAGCACTTAATGTTTATTCATTGATTCTGGTGGAACTATGTGCTTTTCAAACAGAAAATATGAGATACTCCCAATCAACTGAATCATCAATCCATGGGCAAATAGCTGAGGAAATAAAAAATGCTCATCCATCATAGCTGGGAGTAGCATGTTAATGGAGATGGAATTTATTTTCTCCCATAAAGCATTCCTGGTTAACCCCAACTTGCTATCTCTTTAGCAATTAGTGTCGTCATGCTTGTGAAGTACAGATGAGGGGCTCAGATTGGTGCAATACACCATTACTGTCCTCAAAATGATTCTCATGAAACATCTCAGACTGATAAACACTCAATATGCCTGAAAAAAAAAAAAAAAAAAAAGAAAAGGAAATTAATTAAAGGATGAGTGGCATAACATCCATCACCTCTGGCCAAATGCATGCAAGTGCATAGCTTTCCCATCTATGAATGTCTCACAGAGGCACATCACTAATAATTTTGTTCTACTTTTATTCCTCTGGATACAGCCATTCATTGAAATGTCTTCTCACCAAACAGGTGATAAAACAAGAGTTTTTTCCTGAAGGGTATCATAACTGGATGTTTTGCAAGGAGGCTGTCACATGAAAGCATGCAAAACAGAAGTTAGGGGCAATGGGAATCATCTCTGTGAGTTAAGGTGATGGGACATGGTCTCGTTCCCCATCCCTCCTGGGTATCTTGGACACCACATGACTTGTTCCTAATGAAGATGTATCTAAAGGAGCAGCAAACTCAACAAACCCCTGGGTGCTGCTCCAGGCAGTTGTGGTGCCAGACACCTGAGCTTAGAGCAGGGAGATTGCCCATCCTGTGTTCTCAACGTGCTCCCTCTGCTAGAAGAGGAAACGTTTCAATATTAGAGAGTGAGAAACACTGTGTACAAACCAAACCAATAATTTTGATCCCAAGCCTCAGCAAGGCTGTAAGATGTGGATCATGACCTTTCACTTGGCACAAGAGTCCAAGTTACAAACTCTCCAAAACGCATCTGCAGCTCTTCCATGTCCATGAGGTTCCGCAGCACTGTCATAAGAAATGGTGCCTGATGCTATCCCACAGGACAGCTTGCTATTGAGCTTGCCACTTATTTTCCCAAGTATTTTGCCACTTTTTCCTTGCTCTTTATAAGAAGCTGCCAAAGAAAAGGCATAAAGGAGAGCAGAGAGAAGGGGATAGTCCAATTTGCAAAAGGCAGGGGACGGTGAAGGGGATGAGAGGACCACAGAAAGGTGAGGGAAACCTCTGAGGTGCCCTGGTGGCAGGGAGCATCACAGAGTTACAGAGTCAATACAAAGATGTGTGTAACAACATGTGCACCCTGGGATCTAGGAGTTCTAGGGAATTCTAGGGATTCAAAATGATGCCAGAATAATCTTTGAACAACAGAGTTAAAGACAAATTAAAGGATTTTTTAAGTACATGGTGAAAATTGCAGAAACCTGGAGAATAGGAAGTTTCATGGTGGCTTCACTCTGTTCCTAGGTAGAAATAGTGGAATGGTTAACAACACTGTAGGAAAGGCAGAAGAACTCAGTAACTGTTCCTGGTCTGTTTTTGGGGAAGAGCCATATGATACACAAGTAGATGATGATGATGATGATGAAATACATTCCATTACAAAAACCACTGAGGAGGTTGTTAAGCAGAAGCTAATGAAGTTGGCTATCAGCAGGTCCAGGTAACTTGCATCCAAAAGTTTTAAAAGCACTGGCACAGAGTATCTTTAGACCATTAATGCTGATTTTTAATAAATCTTGGAGCACTGTTAAAGTTCCACAGGACTGGATGAAATATTGTACCAATATTTTAAAAGGGTAAACAAGGTGACCAAGGTAATTACAACCTGCCAGACTGACAAGAATTCTGGGTAATAAAATGGGACATTATCTCCATTACTTGATTAAAAAAGAATTAAAGGGTGGAAACACAATAAATGCAAATTAATGTGGAAAATAAATCTTGTGAAAATAATTTGATTTTTAAAATGGCATTACAAGTTTGGTTGATGAAGGTAAGTAGGTCTACAAAATATTTGTTCTGGTGACTTGCAGCATTTTAATTCAGAAGCCAAAATGATACAGACTCATCACAGCACTTATTAAACTGCTGAGACTCCAACTAACTGACAGTTACAAAGTGGGAAAATAAAAAGTCATCATCAAAGAATGTGTTTCTGCATCCTATGGCAATTAGTTCTACACTGTATTGTATTGATATTAATGGTTTTAAGAAGAACATAAAATCATCACTTAAGGAGTTTGCAAGTGATGTAAGCAATAGGGATTCATAAATAACAACTCATGCTGCAAAGTAGCTGAGACAGCTTGAGAACAAGTAATGTGCATTTCTGTACAGCCAAATGTAAAGACATGCACCGAGGAATAGAGGGAGTGATTATAGGATGAGAAGATTTGTGCTTTTACAAGTTAATGCTCAAAAACCTTAAGAATCATCACATATAATCAGAAAAAAAATAAGCAGGTGGTGTGGTGCTGTAGACACGAGGATAATGCAATCCTTGGGTTTTTAAACAGGAGAATATAGAAAGATACCTGTATTTATTTTTCTGGTTCTAGTCCTGCTGCTTCTGAAGTCTGATACCCAAATTCCTTAATTCCTTAATAGAAGCTGAAAAAGAGATGGTTCAGGGAAGATCAATAAGAATGATTTAGACTGAAAGTGAAAAGGTTCAATCTATTTCAGTGTCAAAAGAGGTGAACTGGTGACTCAATAGCAGGTTTTAAGGACCTCCAAGATTCAGTGAGTGTATGCAGATATAGTCATCTTCCTGTGAGGTCTTCTACCAGGGAAGGTAATTAATCACCAAGGCAGTTTAGGACGGGACAAGCTGGATTTCCCAGCACTGCGAATGTCAAAATCAGGAGGTCATATAAACTTAATTTTAACAGGAGCAGGAGTTCAGTCCTGTAAGTCTGCTCCCCGGGAGGTAGAACTCCGTGTCTGTAGCTGTGGTTTCTGGCTGCTTGTCTATGCAGGAGTTGATTTCCTTGCACTAAGAAGTAACAACCTGTCATCCCTTTGAGCATCATCTGACTCAGCTCATGTGCTGTTCAGCACATGACGGCAGCAGCCGTGGGGATGGCAGTGTTTACAATGGTTGAAGGGATGGGTGGACTCGTTCACAGAAGGCAAAGCCTTTGAAGCATATTGCATGCCGAGATAACTTTTCTCACTCAGGAAGCCTGAGACATGCATTGCTGGAAGCTGGGAGGTTACTCCTGACAAGTGTGACTGTATGATTATCCTGCTGCTAAACTCTTCCTCTGGCATCTGCTTCTGGCCACTGTCACAGACAGCGCAGTGATCTTGTGCCCGGCAGTCTCTCAGGTCCACACCAAAGCTGACCCACGCCTGATCTCTGAAAGGCGCAGTGGGAAATTCAGTGTGAGCAGAGAATAGATGCTTGATAAGATGCATTGCACAGGAGAGGGCAAGAACCAGTGGAGAGAACAAGAATTCTTAATATTAGTGGGTCAAAGGCTGACTTGGGTAGGGGATTGTACATAAAGCTCTGTCACTGAAGCATGCAGGAGTGTCTTGGTCTGATCTGGTACCATCCAAAAACTAGGAAACCTTGCAGCAAAATGTTCATTACTTTCCCAGCCTAGCTCCTGCTACAAATGATCAGTCTTCTAGTGACATGCAAGATCTCGAGTAGGAAAGGCCTGTGCTGTGAGCCTAAGAGTCCAAACCCCTTGAATGACTGAAGCTTTTATTCACAATTCCATGGAAGAAAACGTTGGCTTTTTATCTGCGCAGTTGCTAATAACTGCCTGCATGCCACACTCTGACAGAAACAACACTCTAAGTGTTCATTACTAACGCCGCTCCTAGTGAAGGGCTTTGTGTTCATTTAACCGGTTTTTGCTGTAAAATAGACGCTGTGCTGATAACACGCTTGGAAAGAGGCGAGCACACGGCGCTGCTGCCTGCAGTGCTGTGCCTTTGCCCTCTAGTGGCTGAGGGTCTGGCCCAGCTCCGGTGGAGTCTGTCTTCGTACGTTTTGATTACCTCATCAGCCTTGAATCTTTGATTTTTCTAAATTCTGTGCAGTCTTCATCCATTAAACTCGAGTACTACCTGCACCAGAACAATGTGAATCAATAAAATCCTTGGCTTAAGATTCTCAGAATCCTATATTAAGGTTAACTCAGTATTAGTGAGTCATACGATAAAGCCACTAATACACAGGCACTTAATTAATCTATGATGCATTTTCCACCAGATAGGTCTTAATCTCTTGGAAAGAAAAAGGCCTGCTAGGTCACCATCTCATTGTGTGAGTCAGTTTAGAGTCATTCCAGGCTGAATATCCTTATTTTGTCAAGGTTGAATTATAAATGTGCCATGTATCCTTAGGAGTTAAAACAACAACAACAACAACAACAACAACAAAAAGGAAAGATTGTGTGGTAATCCTTTTCAACACTAAACTCAATAGGTTATGCATTTGAAAAGGGTATAACTTCTTTACTGTCTATGCTGGCTAAATCTTGAAACATCCATTGCTTTTCTGTCCATACTCCACATACTGGCCTAGAGGCTCTAAGAGATCTGTGTCTGCATCTGTTTAAAAACCTCTGTGGGAGCATGAGCAAGGGCTTTGGACTTCAAGGACATCTCAATTTTTTCTCTTTCTCTCCCTCTGGCACCCATTTTAGATTATTACACCAAACTTCATAAGGAAATAACACTTATTCAATTAAATTGTCTTTCTCTCCCCCTTCCTCTTTCCTATATCTTTAGGATCTCTTGGCCAATTTCTGCCACAGCTGAAGAAGTGGTAAGTCTCCAAGGAAATTTAATTCTTACAGTTTTTGTGTCAGTCCGTGGCCAGACACAGAGGGGCTGATCCAAAGCAAGTCCAGCTCTGCTGGTCCACACTGAGTGTGTCAGTCAGTGCCCTGGCCTTGCAGAGAATGTGGAGGCAGCTGAAATCATTGTGGTAGCAGGGTCATCCTGGTCATGGCAGGGCTGAGGTTAGTGCAAGGAAGGGATGAGGGGAAGACACAAATCCATGTGCGAACTCACTCATACTCACAGGACAGCTTTTCAAGGGTTGTTATTTGGACTCGGTATTCCAGCGTGAGATGATACTTAGGTAATTTGAAAGCCTCTGCTAAGCAAGAAGTCAAATTACAGGATTTAGTAGTTCCAATAAACAACTGGATCATTTAACTCTTATTGTTTATTTTGTTATTTGCCCGTATTTAGAAGCCCTGGAAGTGCTTAAGTACCTTTTTGATTACATTCCTGTTCTGGCCAGAAGCTGGAAGTGGCTTTAGTGAATACTCAGGGGGTTCATGTATTTGAGAGTCTGTTCCAGACGAACACATCTGTGCTCAGTAACAAAAAAACCTGCCAGGATCTGGAATCAGGAGAAACAGGTTGTTGTTCAACTCTTTGCTGCCTTACTGAGTGACATTCAACCCCCTGATCCCCTCTCCCCACGTGCAGTAAAAGTAGTTATATCTACAGCATGAGTAAGTTTTCCAGGAGTCCTTAGGAAGGTCTGTGAAACCACTCTGAGAGTCTCTTATGGGAAAGGTTATTATGATGATCACATGAAAAGCCATCATTTGGAAGATATGAAATCACCACCTAAGTATGTGCTTTCTGGTTCACTGAGACAAAAGAACTTTGAGATTCAAAAATGAATAGGAGTTGTAAAACTCCTGATTTTACAATTTCTCCCGTGTATATTGGGGTATCCCTGGGATCTGCTATTATTTAATTTCCTCAGTCATATAAAACTCTTTTAAGGCTGATAGTACTCCAGGAATAATGTTGGAGCTGTGCCGGAGGATGGCGGAAGGTGGGAGAATTGAGGTTCTCATTGTTTGGATAAAAGTCATAATTCATGCCAGTTTGCTCTAAAAAAACTGCCTTAAGTGCGATAAATTGGTGAGGAGGGAGGGCCCAGCACAACTCTTTAAAGAAGTGCCTCACAAGTGCCATAAGGAAGTTTCTGAGTTGTTGACAGCCCAGCACACTTTTCCATACGTACCACCAAAATTTCAACACTTCATGGCCAATAGAAAGCACAATGGTGAAGAACAGGTGAATTTTGAACTGAGAGTCTCCAACCTAGACCAGAAATGGCCCTACAACGGAGCTTAGAAGCTCACAGTTAACATCTCAGGCGTTGGTGTGGGCCTCAGTGAACATGTTTGGGACACTCACTCCTAGCAGCACGGCTTATGCGATGTGTTGGCTGGGAGCAAACCCCAGCAGACACCGGCAGAGAGGAATTCCCCCAGCAAACACCAGCACAGGGGATGTTTTGTGGAGGATTCTTGAATGACTGTTTTTGTGAGCAGAAAGTCACTCCCTTGAGTGTCGGCGCTTCAGGTGCAAGGAAAATTCTAAGGATAAAAGAATTTTAGGGAAATCGAAATACTACAATTCAAACTTGACTCGATTTTAATTACATACGGTGCAAAATAAAACTGTTGCAAATTGAAAAATCACATCAACATTGGTATTATTAAATAACTTACTATTATGACTGTTGAAGTGATATCTTTTGATGTGTCTTTTCTTTAGTTTCTTCCAGCATATCTATATTCTGTGACCAAAAAAGCTGTCAGAATTTTTTACAGATTCAGTACACAAATTAAATAAATTTGTTCATCATTGTACTTATATAAATGGAGACACATTTTACACAGAAAAACATCTAATCATTTGAAATCCTGTTTTAGTCTGTGATGTCTTGTAACAGTGAGTTCTCTGCACTAATTGTGCCACTTTAAAAGTATTTTCTTCCAGCACATGGAAGAATGGAAATGCTCTACTGCACAATTTAACTTAATACCCTTTTTTTTTCTCATGTAGGAAAAATTGTTCTCTGTATAACCCCTAATTATGTTTATTTCTGCTACGTACCTTCTTATCCTTCTCCTGCAAAGATAATGATGTTTTCAATTTATCTTTAAATCACAAGTTTCTCTGCATCTTTACATGGTGTCATTTTCAGCTTTTAATAATTCCTGTTGATAGGGCGAGGGTTATGGGCAGAGCTGAGGGGGCCGTGTCACTGAGTTAGAGAAGCTCTGCTGTTCTGTGGTTGTGTGGAAGCCACCTAAATAGAAAACGAAGTCCAAGGTGGGAACACAGACAAAATAAACAGATGAAGGTCAGGAACTGCTGCATCTGCCTTCTTGTATAGCCTGTGCTGCCAGAGCACGGCAAACACGGACACATCCCATCCCTGTGCCTCACCGACACTGGTGTGCAGCACTGGGGCCCTGGGGGAGAATGCTATTTCCATTTTTTCTCATTATTTCTTTCACCAATTTCTCCAGATCCGCAGGTCTGTGAGCCTGAAGGAGGAGAGGGAAAGCTGCTGGTCTCGGCAGGAGAAGGGAGGACACAGAGAGAAGGAGCCCGGTGAGTGCTGGGCCAGAGGAAGGCGGAGGATGAGGGACAGCAGGAGCAGTGAGGGCACACATCTTCCGTGAAGCTCATAGTTCCTGTCTGAGGTAGGAAATACATTTCAGACAATTTCAGCATTATCAGCTTACCTATTACCATGCGGCTACATATTTCCAGTCTGGTTGGTTTTGTTGTTTGAGGTGCCTTTTTTTTGATGATGTAAGTAAACAAAAGTATAAACCTTTGTCTATGGTACCCTTTTTTTTTTTTTCCTTCTATGCTTATGTGAAGGGTTTGATCTAACATGTATATATGAGTTTATTCTTTAGGTTTTTCTAGATTCAAAGGAAGAGCTGAGTTTTCTTTAGGGAGGAACTGAAACTTACTTGAAAGGAAGCGATAGATGTAGTTGGCTCATTGTTATCTTAAGCATTTCCTTTCTTTGTTGCACTGGAGATGGATGAATAGCTGCTGTGCATGTACATACATGACTCTCAAGCTCTGGCCAATGATTTTTGGTAATTAAATCATTCGAGGTGTGATTGACTCCAGCAAAAGGGATTTTATTCTTGAAAGAATCCGGCAGGCATCACTTTTGCAACGCTTTCTTGATTTATCTGCTGTTGGCATCTTGGTCTTTTCCTCCCTACTTCTCCTTAATGACAGTGGGTGCAGCGGGCATCAAAACCACCATTCTTTGTGCACAGAATATTTGAAGCTGTGTTTCAAAGGAGAAAGGCTCACAAACCTGTGCTGCAGATTGCAGGCACATCTTTGTTTCTTAAATAACTCAGGAATATGTTGCTCAAATTTAACCACACTTGACTGAGGCAACTGGTGACTGCTGTAGGGGAGGGTCAAAAATAGCTGCCACTGCTGAGGGCATGGAGAGGGAAGGCAGCCACTGCAGTAGCTTTCAGCAGCAGGTGGCTGTCAGTCAGCCACACACAGGCCTAAAATTCTTCATAGGGCTATTTCTCCTCTATCAGAACTGCAACAGGGAATGCAGTGCTCATACCTCAGGGAAAAGATGTGATGGGGAGCAGGTAAAGAATGGTTAAAAACATGGGCTCCTGCTTTCATCAGTTCTTCAAGCAGTGAAACAGTTCACACACACACACAAAGCTTTAAGTACACCCTGAAGTATTCAAGGCATTAACGAAAATCCAAAGCATCTTGTTCATTTCAATTACTTCTCCACCCACATTCTTCATTGAATTAAAGGATATCCTACACACTCTTTTGTTTCACTTATTCCCCAAAGATTGTTTCATCGTACACCAAGCAAGGATCTTCAGCGTATTCATAGTAACGTCTCAGTCACGGCATTCAGCATTATGATGTTCCTGGCACAAGGGATGTTATTAAAGGATTGAAGAGATGAAGAGAAGACAGATCTCCCCAGGGCAGCACATCACAAAATGGACATCAAAAGAACCTGGCTCAAAATGCAGTGGGTATTACTGGCTCCTGACAAATCCTACTCATTTCTGAATAGTAACACTGTCAGGCTGTGTTAGGGACATGTCCATCCTGGAATACCTCCATAAAACTGTTTGCTTATCCTGTAAAAGCACTCCCATTTCAACACTCGCCCCTCTGGTTGAAGAGAACATAATCTTCACTAGTCAAAAGTACTTTGGGCCCAAATCCAAATACAATCTTACTCAAATAATTACCAGCATCCTAAGGCTCAGGTTCTGTAGCCATCAAAATTACGTTTTTCTCCCACCATTTTTCATGGACCCATCTGGATTGCCCTAGAAACCCTGCACGTGTGAGTCTCTTTTACAGGACATGTAGGTTGTCACATATTACAAGTCATCTTCACAGACCCCAACAGGATAACAGGCCACAGACTGTGACAGGAAATTTTAAAAATTTCTATTTCCTTTTTCACCAAGAACTGGTTGGAATTTATTTTCTTAAAGCTATTTCAAACCATGAGTAACAATTCCTGAGCAGGCATTGAGGAAGGAGAAGCACATATACTGACATGATGTCACCACCTGAATTATTCTGCTGAGATATAAAAATAGTTTGGAAGGCAGCATGACCAAAATTACTATATCATTTAATTACAACCTACTTTCATGACAGGCCATCAGTTAATTAAGAGTGTCAAAATGCTGAATTGCCTCCAGCTTCTACATGCTTTGCAAATGACATGGAAGTCATCTTTTGAAATAGCAACAGCTTAACTGAAAATGTGGAACCCATAGTGAAGTGCTTTGAAAAATGAGGCAGTCAGCTGAGCTGACCTGAAATTCCCCACGCCATAAATTCACTAGGGAAGACAGTTATAACCCATTTAATTTACTCTCTGAAGATCACATTCACATGACATCAAAACTACTTTTCTGAAATTGATATAATTTTGAAGTGTTATAAAAACAGGAGCCTGAAGTGCTCTGTGCAGGACACACAGGGCCTGGCTCCAGCATTAGCACCTTCCCTCCAGGCTGCTACAATACAGGCAACTGTAAAGCAAGAAAATGCTTAGAAAAAAGTGTTTTTTTCCTTTAGAAATAAGTCACCTTCACTGATGCTCAGGTATCGCGTATAACATGAGAGAAAATTCTCTGTAAAGGGAATAATACTGCTATAAACTTAGAAAATTAAGGAATTGGCTTACATATTTGTTATATTTGATACCAAATACCTTATTTTCTTTATGGAGTTATGTAGTTTTTAATTAAACAAATGATTTTGTATTAATTATATAACAATGGATAGAAAGGTGATGTTTCCAAGCATCAAAGGATAAGAGTAGTACCCATCTGCAGAAAGAAGCCAAACATCGTGAAACTGAAACAAAACCAGAGCAGACCCTCTCCCTCATTCTCCCTTTGGCAATGAGGGGGTTCCTTCATTGGACAGAGAAAAATATTGTTTGTTGGCTGGATTTTTCTTTTCTTACAATGAAAATGAGTACTTCACGCTGGGAAAAAACACCTGATGAGCAAACTTCTCCCCCTATAGTTTGCAAGAAGCTGAGCATCTTAAAAATAATAATTAAAATCCCATCTCTTGGCTGAATAAGGGAGCCAAGCCAAAACTGAGCCAGAACTTTATGTAGTATGGCAACATGGAAGTGGATGCTATAAGAGAGTGCTTGAATAAAAAGTACGAGGCACTAAGAAAGAAACCTGATCATTCAGAAGAATTGTGGCAGGCTCATGGTTTCATGACTGTGGCAGTGTCCAAGTGATTAACAAACTCAGGGCTGGGGAAGACAGACTGAATTTCAGTATCATTTACATGTGGCAGCAAGGGGAGTGCATTAGGCCTGTAATTTACACAATAGGCAAAGAATTTCAAATACTAGAAAGAACTGTTGACTTCAAAGTGATCCCTACTACTAAAGACTTTGATTAAGAAAATATTTGAGCTTGGTAAAAATGCCATTTAATCTAATAGGCCATAAAAATGAAAGCTGACCAGTAAACAAGAGTGCTTTGCCAGATGACTAACAGCTCAATGCAACTTCCACAAAATTATGATTACTCACCAATTTTATGTCTGTTTCAAAGAGAATATGTGTGGGATGGATCCTGTCATCCATGTCCTCATGCTGAGACATTGTTGCTGTTTCTGTAAGGAAGAAGCTCTGTAACTGGACTTCACTGCCATTCACAACTACTGAAAACCAGCTGTCATTAATTTTACAATCCCCATGGAGGTTTAAGGTGAAGTGACATCTTTTATTCAGTGTTTTTACAGAGAACAGTCTAACAAAGTAGTTAGTATACAGCAAGGCCTATTACACAATACGATGATGCAACATTAATGGAAAATTGTGTTCTCCCCTGAGCGTTTACCTTCCGTGTTTGACAGGCAGTCCTTGGGGTCCAAGCATGAGTCCAGCAGTGGCTGGAATGGCATTGGCTCCAGCCCTTTCCCCTAATGGTGGAAAATATCCCAGTGGCTGCAGTTGCATGAGCTTAGCAAATGCTTCACATACCAGCCTGTGCTGGCCTCCTTATTCATGGAAACATACTTTAAAAAAATCCCATTTGTCAGGTGTGGTGTTAGACATGGACTGGATGAGTCCAGAATCCTGCAGACACTGGAATATGGCAAGGGGGTGAAACTGATGGTGATCTTTAATGTCCCCTCAAAACCATCATGACTTCTTACAGATATTAAGTCACAAAAACAGAGTGAAAAGAACAATAGTGTCATTGATTTTGTGTAAAGATCTCCTGACTAAATACAACCACTAATTATTCTAGGCAGGCATGCCCACTTCCCATTGGTGCATTTCCCTTTCACTAGTCCATATGAGGGGGGAAAAAGACCCAAACAAACAACAACAAAAAAATCTGGGACACACATGCTTCTCTTGATCATGTCATTTATTGAATCAGCAGTGATGGCAAACGGGGAATCAATCGGTCTTACCGTCACCGGCAAACCCCACCACCAAATCCCATGGAAGTGTACACACACTCCTGCTTGTCCCATGAACTCCATGGCTCTGCTGGAACCTTCCTGTTCTCCTGGCCTTGGTTTGCCTTCTCAGCAGTGTGGCAACTCCCTGCAAAAAGACATTGCTTTACCAGGTGTAATTAAGGCTATAAAAAACCCACCTCGGGCTTATTTATGCCTTGTTAAAGCACATGATTGAGATTTTGTGGAGTGCCGTGAGTCAGACACTTCGGAAAGCCTGAGCAGCTATTTCCTCAACATCTCAGTGAGAGATGTCTGTGTGTTGTTCCTGTTTGTACCTCAGCAGTCAGTCAGATGAATGCTTTGAGTTTGCTAAAAAAGCCTGGTACCCCATTTCAAAGTGCCAGAACCCTTGCAAACAATTTTGACTATGATACAGAATTAAATAAGGCACAGTAAATAACAGCACATACATCAAGAAGCTGCATTCTTGGGGGAGAGAGTGAGGGGAAAAAGAAAAATGCTCTTTGGCATCTTTGACATCTGTCTTTTATTTTGTTTTCATCAAACCAGAGAGACATTCTGAGTATAAAACTTGCAAATGTTTCTGCTTTAACAGGATCACTTAAACATGGTAGAAACAACTGCTAAAGCTTGTTTTTTATTGTGCAAGGAGACCAATGCATGTAATTCTTCCTGCAGCAATTTTTCATGGGGCTGCTTATGAGGGCAGGAGTAATTGAGGACAAGTATTTAATCACCTCTCTCTTATCTTGGCTTATCTAAGTGTTAAGATAAAAGGGCAAAAATTGAACCAAGGCACATCTCATAGAAATTTTAATGCAGACTAATGTCTCAGCAGAGAAACTGATAAAAATAATTGCTCACCATTTTTATTCAATGCAAGTGAATTCTTGTTCTGAATAGTTACTACTTACCTTTTTTTCTTTTCTAACAAATACTGGCCATCCTGAACCATAATGAACATGAGGACCTGAGCAGTTTGAAAGTTATCAGCACACTGTGACACTGTGATGGCAGTAGTCCTGTTTCTCAGACAATACCACTATATATGCATATATATATTCTATAGAGAAAGGAAGAGGACAGAACTGCAGTCACAAAGGCAAACACAATTGGTGTACATTCCTGATGATGCTACTGTGAGCCATTGAGGAAATGGAGGTATAAGACACCTAAACCTTTTATTACAGTTTACTGCAAATCCAGGAAGTGCTTGTGCAGACTAAAACCAGTAAGACTGTGTGCATTTTTCATGGAAGAGTTTTCATCAGTTAAGATGCTAATGATGTTTGTCTGCTTGTAGCCAAAGAAAAAGCAAGCTTGTTCAAAGAACTCACCAGGCTCTCAGCGACCCAGACTGCACTATAAAAATCTTCTATAATTTGCAAAATCATCAGGATAGAACATGTATTCCACTAGAAACAATAGCTAGATTATCCCTTCAAATTTGACTATAGCCTTTAAAAGAAAAAAGGAGTGCCTGGAATATTTTTATGGAAAACCTATTTCAAGGTTCTCAGGAGAACTGAGCTGGAAAAATCACCATGTAATGGGATAAACTATTACAATTTCAGGGCTGCAAGTGGCCAACATGATTTCTCAGTGCATACTGCCAATGAAAGCAACCCTGCAACTCAAAGGGCAGGAGACGAGTTAGAAGCAATAATATCCCTGTGTTCAAAAGTTAATAATTTACAACAACACTGAAATCATGCTGCTGAAAGGTGATAAAGACTAGAAAATAACACATCCCTTGTTTTTCAGAAGACTGACATCACTTTTGTGTCAAAATAGAAGGAAGTCTCAGCAAATTGCCCATATCCAGCAGGAGATCATGAGAAAACCTGATGTCTTTCAGTCAAACTGTGGGAGAAGGCTGTGGGAAACTTAAGACATATAGGGGAAGAAATCCTTATTCAAAGTAAAAATTAATTTAGGCCATATTTGCATTCTTTCAGAAACATGCAAACATGCAAAATGTCACTAACTACAACTGTCAATAACAGAGCAGACCAAGTCTCCAGCAATAGAGCAAAGGTTTCAAAATGAACAGAGCAGGAATTTAGTTGCATTTGTTCCTCCCTGGAGATTATAACAATGCTGTAAGCAAGCTAGTGTTATTTTCAATTCAACACCACGTGTCAGAAACCATTTGAAACCAGATCTTGTCACAAAAGTAGAAATTCCATATTAAATATCTCAGTCAGTAACTTTAAAAGTGATTTGCAATGAACAAGAACCTGCAGCATGAAACATCAAAACTTCAGCAGCTTGCCCCAGTGAATCAGTGTTCGCCTAGAAGGAGACATGCAGAACAGGCTCGCTGGGAAAGCTGTGCAGCAGGGGGGTGGCTGGGGCAGAGGGCAGTGACGGCACGCTGGGCTCTCATGGGACAGCTTATCTGCCCATGGCGCAGGCAGAGTGAACTGGACAGAACTTCTATTTCACAACAAAAAAATTTAGAAACAAACTTCAAGTTAGAGGGTCTGATGACATCATCACCTAAGGTTTCAATATGGCCAATCCTTCTCTCTTCCCAAGCTCGGTGTGACGCTTGCAGCAGCAGGGCTAAAAGGCCAGTTGAGTCCAGGCTGGGAGGCTGCTTTGCTGCTGGCTGTCCCCACCCAGCCTGCCAGCAAACGCTTCCCTGGCAGGGGGTTAGCCTTTATCTCCCAGATACGTCAAGCTCATTGCCAGGGGGTGAGGCAAAGGCAACAAGATGGGCTCCTGGAGCTTTGGAGCAAGCTGGTCCGGCTGACCTCAGGCATCAGCTTGGGAAGGCAAGGAAGGGGAAGCCTCGCTCTGCTGGCAGCAGAAAAGCCAGAGATCAGTGAAAGCTTTTCAGGGAACTTCACTCTTGGTGTGCAAAGGTCTGGCATCCTGCTGACATCTGCCGAGATTCTGTGTCGTCACTTACCTATGTCAGGCAGTAATTTGCATTGCTTGGAAATTTCCAGCTTTGCACATGGCCTCAAAATGAGATCTGCCATTCTCAAAATGTTGTTTGTGCCACACTTCCCAATGTCTGTAGAGAGCTGGTCTCACAGCACTGGCTCTTCTTTGTCAGCTAAGTTGCATTAGACAGAATCTAAAAATACATTAAATACTTTCTAATATTACTTTTTGACATAAGCAGTTACTATAGCTGCAAGAAGGATGTTGCAAGAAAGTGCATGAGGTTGCACAAATCCTTTTATTCAGCTGGGATATGTGCAGTGAAAGGTCAAAAGGCCCTGGAATAGGGGCTTTTGTTTTAATGTTTGCCTTAGCATTAATAGTTCAACAAAAATATCAAAAACAACTTCAAAAACTCAAATGAGCAGGTAATCTCCTCTTCTTCAAAGAGACAACTAATTTAGCTTAGTTAGAAAAATCTACCTGCAATGCAAAATTCAAGGAGATGCTGTCTAATATGTGAGAATCTGACAGCTAACAGTTAACAAAAAAGCAGCATCTGAGCAGGCTGGGGGTCTCTTGCTTAGTGAGGGAGTTTAACAGCACAGAGAACCCACCAAATATTATGTGTTCATAACACAGAAGTAGCTTTTTATACCAGTTGCACAGAGATGTAGCTCTCTCCTC
Source organism: Hirundo rustica (assembly GCF_015227805.2). Lineage (NCBI taxonomy): Eukaryota > Metazoa > Chordata > Aves > Passeriformes > Hirundinidae > Hirundo > Hirundo rustica. The sequence goes on from NC_053458.1 coordinate 5,926,504, forward strand.
TCAAGAAAGCATTCAGTGTGGTATTCATTAATTTACAAAGCACATAGAGGAGGCAAGAGTACTCCTGAAATGAAGGCAAACCAAGGCCTGGGAAGATGTACGAGTGTGGTTTTTCTTGTCCAGTAACAGTGGTGGATGTGAAATGAAAGCCCCAATAACCCTGCTCTAGATACCAAGCCAAGCTTCCACCCAAACATAACCAAAATAACCAATTTTAGAATTAGTGTCTTCACTTGCTCCCCAAATCCTTGATACTGCAGCCCTCATGTTTCTGGAAAAATCCATTAAGTTCTTCAGTGCCTGCAAACTGGTCTTTTAAAGGGAAGGATTTAAAAAAAATATTTAATGGGAAAGCAGTAAAAGGTGCATAACCATCCCCTGCACTTGTGCTGTCACTACTGTGAAGCTGCTATGGCTGCTGTTCTGATGTGCTTCTCTTCTGCACCACTTCATTTGCTCAAGTACAAAACAGGGATCATTTCATTAGTGCAATCTGGATCCCCAGAATAAAGACTACTCACTTTGTTGGAACAAACCAGTACTGCCTTCAAATAATAAAAGCAGACTGATGTTAAGCGCTAGTGGAAGAATTCACTCACTCACCTTCACCTAAGGGGCAGTTTGCTCAGCCCTCTGTAAATTCCCACTGTCCACAGCTGCATGGGTTCTGATTCCAGTGCAGACCTCCAGTGCTCATTTTGTACACACCAAATCCAAAACATTATTTGTAGAGATCCTGGCAGAAGGAAGCTCATAGAAACTCCTAGTTCCCATGGAAAGTTGACAAATATGAGCAAGTTATCAACATATTTCCACAGCAGTTCTAAATTCATCCTTATCATTCCTGTGCACTCTTCAAATATTGCTACATAACAAAAGCTAAAAATAAAAATTCGCTTTGTTCTCCAGCTCTGCATGGGAAATCCATGCGCCCAGCCCCAAGTCTCCAGCACCACTGCCTGTGCTGTAACCTCGGCATCCATCACACACAAGCATTTCTTTTTCATAGAGAAAACTATGAAACAATTGCAGGTTCTTACAGACTTTCCTGCCTCAGAGAAGCCAGCCAGACCCAGGTTTCCCAGCCATAAACTAGGGAACTGCACAAATGCACCAGCAGCCAGGGCAGGAAGGTCAGTGTTTGCTGTCTCACACGTTTGCCAATTCTTTGATTTTCACTGATGCAGCTTCGACTCCCTCACATACAATCCAGGAGACATTTCAATTTCCTTTCTGCTCCGTTTTCCTGCTTTCCAATCACTGCTAAGTTATTTATCATGTCAATAGCATTGCCAGTATCTTTAATATGTCAGCAGAGTTAAGTAGTGAGCAAGTAAGCACAAGGGCTTCAGAAATATTGTGGTTATCACGCTTCAAGCCAAGCAGAGAACTTAAGACTCCCTGAAACTATTTTTAGTAACCTTGCATTTCCACCAGCATATAAAAACACTGTGTTATATCATGAATAAATACAAAAGAAAAAGAGCTTTTCCCACAACAGCCTCGATGGGCTACTTTTAATTAAAATCAGTTTAATGATTGATAAGCTCTAGTATTTCCAGCAGCAAATCATAAGTGGTTGACTGTTTCCAGAGACAGTGAAAAAACTGAATATAACTACATAAGCTAGCACAGTTAGTTGGTTTACTGGTTGCCAACACAGGAAAAAATTGAGGGTTTAACATGTAAATTCAAGAGCAAAAACTAAATCAGTATTTTGTAGGACTCAAAGTTCAGCTATATAAACTTAGGGAATCACTGTTTCCAAGGCTTGCTTTTAGCCTCTCACAGAATTACTTTTGACATACTTCCTACATCAAAAGGAACAAGCAGGAATTTTCAGTATCTGATTAGTATTTAGGAAGAGGATGTCCCATATATCAACTCCATACAGTTGCTACTTGAAAAGGTTCTTCACTTGTGCCTCTTAAGCAAACGGAGGAACACTGCAAATACCGGTAGCCTCATGTCCTTCCTTTGCTCCCTGGGCTCACAGAGGCAGCAGAAGGCAATTCCATGTGCCCAAGCACACACTTGTGGAGACACCTCCTCCTTATAAACAGAACAAATCATCTGCAGCTGATCAGCCATAACAACAAACAGAAGTTTCATTCAACACCAGAGAGAAAATAGGAGTGAGTGTAGGGAGTGTGAAATCCTAGAGCTCTAACAGGACCCTCCCCAGCCCTGCATGTCTTCCTTGGTCACCGTCACCAAGAATGCCGTGCTGTCTCAAACAGCTGCTGCATCCACCTGCTTTCCTCAGCCAGTGCTGGTAGGAGGAGCAGACAACACACAGGAGGGAGCATTTCCTCTTTTGCACTGTTATTTTATTTTGTAGTAAGATCCACGTAGTATATAAAATATAACAGGAAAAACTGAACGAAGCCTAGAAAATTAACCGAGGAGTTCAGCTGACGAACCACTACAGCTCTACTTCTGTGGGTTCATGAAGTCTCCAGAACTCATGGACTGCTTGCTTGTACTATTACAGTTCTCTAGCATATGAGCCTACACCAAAAGCTGATATGTTCCAATTAAGCCATAGTTAAGTGACAGATGTAGAGAAAAAAAAAAAAAAGTGGCTTTTGTAAGCCACAGCTGCCCCTGACAGAGGTTACAATGATGTCTAACTAAACTGTAATGCACATTACATCAAGAACCTTGAAAGAGCCTCTGAGAAAACGGCTTCACATTAAGCATTTTAAAGAAAGGTCATAAATACTGCACTGTACCAACAGTACCTCCCAATGTCCTCCTTATGCCTGAGGAGCATTTGTGTTTTGTAAGAAGCTACTATATAGATGACACCAAACCTAGAGGTAGGTTATAGGCCAAGGTAAGTTACAGGCAAAAAAAAAATAATGATAAAAAAAATCCCTTTAGAGCTAGTCACTGCACAGACTGCCCAGCAGGAAGCAAGGCAAAGTGTCAACAACTCTTTCCTCCCACCCTAAACATTGCTCACACAGTGCATTTAGTTCCTAGCGCCCTAGGAATGAGAGTGGACCATCAGCTGCTAGTAAATGCAGTCATGCCAAGAGAACAGCTTGAAGTTATTCAAGCAAAAACCTGTTACTGTGCAAAACCGGTGCACTGGACTGTTACCAACCAGACTCCAAGCTTAGGAAGTGACCCGACAGTAGAGAACCAAGGTGTTTTTCTTTTGACTGGGAAATACTTTAGTAACCAAAAGGAGAACATACTGCTAAGCCTACATGAAAGGAGTCAAATATCAGCTTGTATCAAAACTTTAGAGACCAAAAAAAGAACCAACCAAAAAAAAAACCCACAAAAAATCCCCAAAACCATCACCACCAAATTGAAAAATAAATTTTGAAAAAGGTTAAAGAAAGCACACTTTGATGAAACCCAAGTTTTAAAAAAATTACTATACCAAACAAGCTGCTGAAACAGCTCATCTCCCCTAAAACCTGGGATCGACACAAGGTTGGTAACAAATATGCATACACTGAGAAACACCTGCAAGTACAATAGTTAGAGCAAATTAACCCCAAGTTTAAATGGTGTAATGCCTTCAGGTCACAAAATGTGGACAAAACATTAATCTTAACTCCCTCTGTGCATTATTTGGTGATAATCAAAGTAACAATGCTGAAGATTCATTTTATTTCTACTTCCAAAGGAAAAGGGTAAATGGTTAAATACGTGTTCTCCAATTTGTTCTCCACTAGACGTACACCCACACACATACACACACCCCTCAAACTGCACTGACATTTCTTTTTGACCAAAAGAGTAGATCCTGGGAGTAAGTGCAAAATGCAAAATCAACTGACAGAAAATGCTGAACAAACAGCATCATAAAAATACAAAATATTTATATTACTGAACTATTAACAGATGATGTTCTCTGTTTCTTTAAAACTTTGGAACCACATAGCTGATTTCTTAAATCTAGTCCATGCCAGCTTCCAGAACTATTAATGTTTTAGTTAGCTTCATTCTTTGATGCTTCATCAAAATTTTCTACGAGATCTGAAAAAGATGAAGACATTTAATACAGTAATGCCCAGTAAGATTACCTTTGTAAGTTCAATGAAAATGCACATAATTACAGGAAAGGTTAAGTAGTACTTAATTACACTTAGGGAAACCATTTCTTTATGGGCAGATTTCAAAAGGCTTTAGAAAATAGAGTTTGTTTAAACGTACACAAAGAATTAGAAGTGCAGAAATACTCCAACAGTGAAAATTCTAACATTAAATGATTAAGAGCTGATTTTCAAAGGTGCTCTACTAGCTGCAGTTGAGTTTTGAGCATCAACATTCTTTAAATGCCTGGCATTTCAGAGAACTGAATTTTATGCAAGGTCACAAAGAAACAAACCACTGCCAAGGCACAAGGAATTGAATCTCTGGTCCACATGCATGTTTTAGCTAACACACCATCCCGAAGGATACAGTGGAAGGTAGTTATTGATAAAACAGTTATTCACCTGCAAATAAAGAACTTACCATACTTACTTTCAGACACTGACATAAGCCTTTTTTCTTCTGCTACAGAAATAAAAATTCCCTTCCAGACCCTGATATAAAAACAACCTGATAACTATGCCAATTATGTCATTCTGTAGTCCTGAACCCCTGTTTGGATATTTAGATACCTGTTCGAGCTCACTGAAAGTATTTTAACCTAGCTTCACTCAATAATTAAGGTAGTTGCATAAGGTAATCTCTTTTTCAAAAGCTGGAGTCCCAAGTTGTGATTTAATGCTGTCCTCTGTAAGAAGCCTCCCTTAGCAAGCAAGGAGTATAATCACATCAAAAGCTACATTAAATTTACATTTATATATTGAGTGGACATAAAAGTGTGTATGTACCTGGGACATCATCATCTTCTTCATCAATATCTTCAGATTTTGGTGCTTTACTGTCCAACACTATAAAAAGAAATTTGGTGCTGAGTTCTCACGATACAGAATCAGGGACAACAAATCACACAACAAAATAAAAACCATACACGTGAAAAAAGCAAGCATTTCCCCAATCCCCAGCAGAAACAAACACACAAATGACCAGGCACTGAGAGTTAACAGCATGACCAATAAGTGTCCTTGGGGACATTGTGACAGCAAAGCATTAGCAGAGCCATTTTCAGATGCTAAGGGGTATTCATAAAGAGTTTGCAAAGATCAAATCATACAGAGAACCCCCAGCATGACTCAATCTTCTAAGAGAAGTCACGTGATTCAATAATATGGCACCCACCAGTGACCAACAGATCACAGGATTCAAATATGCTTATGATGATCCATCTCTCTAAATTTTAGAAGGATTTAAATTTTACATGTTACTAAAGAAGAAAAACAAACCTTTTACTTAAACTCTGAACATGAATGTTGGAGAAATTTAAACTGATTTAAAAGGAATCTATTTGTTGAAAACCTTAGAACAGGTGATGTATATTCCATTCCAAACACAGACAGCTGCAACACATCCAACTACAGTCAACTTAATGGCCATAACAGTCGAAACTGGAACTGTACCTAATCTTCATTTAACTGTAAAATTACAGTAATAGCTATACCACATACTCCCCTCCACCCATACTCCAGGTTTTAAAATTAATAGAAAATAAAAAATCACGTGCATAACTGATTTGGTTTGTTTTTTTTAGTTTTCCATTAAAATTTTGATTTTTAATTAGTTTTTTGAAGTCTTGGTTAAATTCCAAAGCCAACTGCAGAGCAAAAAAACATATTTCTTCTTCTATAACTGCAATAGAAATGTTTTGTATAAACAAAGAAAACAGAATAGATGCCCTGACAAAAAGAACTGGTTGAGTTTTTCCAAGTAAAAACATGAACTTGCTTTCCCCTAAGCATTCTGCCATACACAGCTGTACACCTGCTATCACAGCATGTCAGACTTATCTATTTCTTTTAAATCAGGGCCTGCCTATGTAATCTTGAATCAACAAAGATAAAAATAACGTTCTTCCCCCACCCTCTACTTCCACTACAGTGGCAAATAAATAAAAGCACACACACACCACTGACTTTTAAAGTCACATGCTGTTGTTAAATTTGGGTTAAAACTTTTAATACTTTGTATGTCCCTTAAGCCAGCTGTGAAAGATTCCAAAAATACCTACCTTGTCTTGGGAATTGTTCAGCTAACTTCCTGAGACTTGTTAAGCTGTCAGCACCAAGCTGGCTTAAGATGCCTGGAAGCATTTCTGTGATCGGTTTAGCCTCTGCATGACCAGTAATTGCAAAAGTGTTGGCAGAGAGGGAAGCTTGAACCTTGGGGTTGTTGAAGTGAATAACTGTTCCATCGTCTTTTATCATGTTCACCTGTTTAAATGTATGAATAACATTTACCAAAGTGTTGCAGCATCTTGTTACACAAGCATAATAACTGAAATCTAGATTGAAAATATTAAAAATTACGGAACTAGAACTCCTGCTAAACGATAATATAACCATGATAAAAGCATCTGGAATTAACACCATCTAAATTCAAAGCTCCAACAGCAGCACCTTGCGGGTATTAAGCAATTGCCTTTCACAGGTACCTGTGCCACCTACCAGGAAAATGCTCCTGCTTCTGCCCAGCTGGCAAAGGCACAGGACTCCCACTGGCTGAAGGCAGGGATGCACACACAGCACTGGGGATTATGTACCAACAGCACTACAGCTGACTTCCAATACCTTCCCAATAATTCCACAAGGGCTCTTAAGACTAAGGACACCACACACTGGTGATAACTACTTTTCTTCCTCTTCCCTAGCCTTCTGAATCACCAAGAATTCTGTTTTTACAGCCAGGGTAGTGGCATGCTTTAGAAAGCTGAAAAGCTTTTTCTTCAGGGCGTGACTAAACTATAATGTGAAAAATAATTCTGTCTGACCGTAGGGAAAGAGTTCTATCCATCCAACAAAACAGTGGTATTAAGCTTATGTGAAAAAATTATTAAGCAATGTTTTTAAGTTACAGGGAGAAAAGAGGGATTCAGAACTAAAGATGAGACTTAGAATACAAAAACATCTAAGTTCTCAATCCTCCCACAGCAGCAGAGTTCCAAATACGTTTTGAACAGGAAATCCAGGTGTGTTGCTTTCTTGCAAAACTAAGCAATGCCCGGTCCTTTGCCCATGGGGAAATGGTAAAGGCTCCAAGCACAGTCATCCTGTTACTTAAAGGCCTCTTTCAAAATGACACAAATGTGTTACTCATGCTTGACTCAACATTACTCTTCCATCTGCACGAAGCTTACCAAGGTCAACTTGCGTTCACTTGAATAAAACATTCCACAATTATGTCACTTACTATCAAGGTAGAGATGTTTTGCATCATCTTCCTACACGCTGAGATATTTAAAATCCTTAATAACTGCATCTGAATAATGATCCTGTGCTCTGTGCAGAAAAAAAACCCTGAACATACACTAAGAACCATGTCTTTCCTTAGTTCATATAGCTCTGTTTATTTGTATTAAGCTTAAGAAAACAAACTGAACTGTTTCTGTAACAGAGGTCTGAAAACTTACAGTCAAACCACACTAAATCTGCATTTGCCTTTGGAAGGGAGGAATGCACTTAGTGACTTCTGCATGCACCTTGCAATCCTGCTTCAATTAATTAATCACAGATTAAATATTGTACTTCTTTAACCAAGTAGTGCAAGTACTACAGCCACACTGAGCTCATGATGGAGGAACATCCTCCCATGTATGAGGGTCACTCTCTACACTGTTATGGAAAACATGTTTTATTAATACATGTAAATTAGAGGTATTCAAGGAACATCTGAAACCTTCACGTTCCTACTTATATTAAAACAGAAGCTGCTTCTGTAGAGTCTCTGCAGTGTTTTAAAATACATCTCCTGTAACTACTGCAAACAATTCCAGCAATTTTTGTGAAGCAAAAGGTCCTAATTTTGATAATACAGACTCAAGTCCTTACTCATGCACAGTCCATATACATTCACTGCTCTTCTCTTTAGAGCAGGTAATCAACTTCACAAAAGTCAAGAATGAAGTTCTGAAGTTTGATTCTGCAATGAATGCAAGACACACACACAGCACAGAGCTTTACTACCTTCATCACACGGCCTGGCCAGCAGAACCTTCACCTTTCCTTCTCCAGGTTCATACATACTCTTGCCAATGAGACAACAATACATCAAACAGCTTTACCTCTCAATAACCAGATCTCTATGGTTTTGTTTGGAAGATAAAACTGTTGCCAAAAACAAAAGCAAACCCCAGAATACCACCACCAAAATAAGAGAGTGAATTGAATTTCAAAAAGGAAACACTTGTTTTTTTAACTATACCTCTTCAATGCCAGCAATGTTATTTACTGCCAGTTTTTTGAGGGAACTCTGAAGTTTTTTGTCATCTGCTGTAGCTGTTCTGTGCACCACCTTCTTCTTTCTGCGAGCTGTTCCCTGGGAAGAATCAAGAGACAACAGTCAGCTCTGCTCAAAATCTCTCAACACTAATTGCATAAGTCAAGCCACAGGCTGAGCAACATCTTTCAAGTTACGAGACATTCCTGTAGACAAAAATGCTTCTCGACTTATTTCCCTTTACCTACAGCTTTGGCCATCATTACCAATTTTAAGTTTTTTCTTAAGCCTAAAAGACCAAAGGAATACCAAAGAGCAGCATATTTTCCCTTCCTCTAACCCACACTACAAAAACACTACCTAATATTAAGCAATACATAAAGTTTCCCCTAGGTATTTCTTCCAAAACAAAGCACACATACAGTGATTTAAATTGTCCCACTTTGGCAAGTCATTAACACTTCCAGAGCGTTCCACAGACAGCAATTTTGGAATTCCTGCTTTGCAAACTTTTGTATAATCATCTCTATGACAGAGGATGAGCACCCACACTAAACAAACTACACGGCTTTTTATTGGTCACAGTAACTAGCTCAGAGAAAAGAAAGAGCTCAGTGCACAGCCAGTGCCTGAAGTAGGCACAAAGAAGAGAATCTCCAACAGGGAGACCAGAAAGGCAGAACTGGGACACCCAAGAGGTGAGCCTAGCTGGAGCTTTCACAGGTCACAACAAGTCATTGAATTGAAACAATGCCTGCACACTGGAAACTGCTCATCCAGCAGTTGTGCACTGAAAGAAACTTGCATTTCAGGTAGCTGCACTACAGGCCAGATCACACAAAACCTGTATTGGTCAAGCCTGAGAATAATTTTTTTCTTCCCTTTCTTTGAGCTTCAGCCCATGTTTTCAAAAGCATCTCTGGTGGTTTTCTTACCTTTCCTCCTATTCGGACCTGCGCTTGAAGCTTGGCCAGTTTTTCTTGGTTCATAGTGCTACGTCTGAAGAGCAAGAACAAGTTCAACTTAACCATCAAAAACAATAACAAAAAACAGTCACGGTCCATTTCAAGAGTACTCTTACAATTGCAATGGGTTTTTCAAACTTCTAGAACATCACCCAAAATCGTGTATCAAACAAACACACACAAAAAGAGCTTTAAAGCCACACCACCTAATCAATCTGTAGTGGTCCTGCAGTAGGTAGGACCCACATTTAGTTGAAGTGTCTGTGCCACGATGAGGCAACTGGACAGGACATTTCATTCTGCATCAGGCCGAGGAACCAGACCCGAACCAGCACACACATGACAACCGGGTCTGGGAAAACGCCCGTATCTTTATGAGGGCCCAGGGCCAGATTCATCACTTAACTAGCTGGAATAGTATTCATGTAATGAATCTATGATCCTTATGATTAATAAGCAAGACCCAAACTCCGTGAAGTTCGTGTATGGACATATTTGCTACATGAACTTCTGGTAGCTCCTCATTCAATACAGCGACTGCGAAGTTAGTCCAGTGCTTCTCCCACGGGTTAGGTGGGACCTTTAAATGCTGAAAGCCCTGAAAATCCATAATGGGTGAAAAAACGCCTCAAGCGAAAGGAATGCGTTTCGCCGCTCTGCCCCAGCGAGCATCAGTGATCCCCGGAGTGACGGGGAAGTCTCCGCATGTGCTTTGTGCCGGAAAAGACCGGGCGGAGAGCGGGAGCGAGGCAGGGATCGGCGCACGGGGGAACCCCGCGGGGCGGCGGGAGAAGGGACTCAGGGGGGTTCGCTGGGGAGCCCCAGGGCACGGGGAGCGGGAGGGGAACGCGGCTCATCCCTCAAGGGCCGTGTAATCGCGGTCCCACGGGTGAGCCGCGGCCTCGCCAGCCGGGGCAGCCCCCGCACAAGGGGGTCGCTCGCTCGGCCTCTCCTCGGGGAATGGCCCAACACGGCCCAAGGGGACAGGATCGAGCTGCCGCGGCGCACCTCCCGCCTCAGGCCGGCGGGGACGCGGCCATACCAGGACACGGAGACACCGTGACACGGGAACAGCGGACCCCCTCACCTGAGCGCGGCGGAGCACCCGCTGCCAACACGCGGCGAGAACAAGATGGCGGCCGAGGAAGGAAAGAGAGGCGCACAGAGAAAGGAAGCGCCGCGCCACGTGACGGCGCCAACCCGCCAGGCGATTTGGTGGAGACGCCCACTCATTTACATAGAGGCGGGGCATCGTGCGCAATGGCTCCCGGGAGTTGTAGTCTCCAGGGAGCAGCAGTCGCCGGGGCCCCAGGGCAGGGAGCGGTGCCCTTGTGACTCAAACCCGAGATGCGGCGCTTCCAAAGGCGTCTCCATTCGCTCTGTCCCCCTTAGTGGAGCCTCCCTCACACGCTGCGCTTGCGGTCGGTTTCGCCTTCCAGACAGCTGGGCAACTCCAGAGAGCAGCGCGACAAAAGAGTTTATTTGGGAAGGAGAAAATAAATTCGAAACCACCCCCCTCCCACCGCTGCCTGCTCCCGTCGGGTTAACGCTGGGGTTTGTTCAGGGGGAGTAACCAGGCCTCTGGGGCCCCGGTGCAATGACCCCTGTGCCGGGGGTCCCGGCTCCCTGTAAGGAGCTGAGCTCATCCCGAGCCCCCCACACCGTTCCCACCGGCATCCCCGGGCCGAGCCGTGAGGGCGGCGCACCGCCTACATCCGCCACACATCACTTCCTGGGCTTTAAAAAAACGGGGAAAAAAAAAAAAAAAAAAAAAAAAAAAAAATCCAGCTAAGCGCGTTCTGTCCTGTCCGGAGGTCCGGGACCGTACTCGCGTGCCGCCGCTGCCCGCGCCGACACCATGAAGGCTCAGCCCGCGGCAGCCTCCGTCCTCTGCCTGTGCCTGGTGCTGGCGGCCTGCGCTGCCTCCGCCGCGGGAGGGCTCGGAAAGGGTCAGACAAACGCTTTCCTCGGGCTTTCCCCAACTTCTGTCCCCACTCGAGGCGGGTCCGGTCCCCTCAGCTCGCGGAGGCAGAGAGTGCAGCTTCGGGGTCTGGAGGTGCGGGGGGGGGCTTCGCGGGGTCTCCGCCGTCGTGGTTCGGTTCCGGCTGAAGCCCTTCTGAGGGGCTCCGCGGAGCCCTGGGGCAGCAGCCCCTCGGTGCCCCTGTACCGGGAGCCCCGTGCCTGCCCAGCCTCCGCCGGGCTCCCGGCAGGCGATGAATGGCCCTTCCCTCCGCCCTCGGCTTCCCTAGCCCTTCGTGACCGCTCCTCACCTCGCTCCTGGCTTGCCCAGACTCCTTGTCTAATTACCGCGTTTAATAGCCCGGTTCACCCGGGGCCTGAGCTTCACCCCGGGCTTTGCCATAGAGGTAAATCTCCTTCTCAAGGCTGGTTGTAACCAATTTGATCAATGACAGCAAAGCTGTGGTGTGGATCCCAGCCAGCCATTCGCCCTTTAATTCCCCAGATGACTTTCATTCAAAAGATACACTTTGTAATGTGTTTAGCAATGCTTTTTAAAACACACTGAAGCTCTCCCATAAAGTGGGGTTTGTTTTAAATATAGAAAAGCTTTCGAAAAGTGTTTCCCAGCTAAAACGATAGAAGGTTTTCCCTGTTTTAACATTTTGGCCTTTGACTGAAATAGCTGACGAGTCAATATTCTGGATAAAAGTGGTTAGTGCTAATCCAGCTGGGTTTTGCTCTGGGATGCTGGACTCGTGTATCCGAGGCTGCCTCAGCAGCTGCTGTGTGGGTGGGAGGGAGCGGGGACAGGCATCCCCACCCACCCTGCTGCGGGCTCCTCTCTCTGTTTGATGTGTTGCATCACTTATGGTCACAGTTGCTCATATCAGCAGAGAAGATCAGGTAACACAAACACTGTGCCACTGTCCTCGCCTCCCGGATGCTGAACTGAGGTCTCCCAGAGACTTGCTGGTGCTGCTTTAGGCTTTCCCCATCTTCTTTGCCGTAGTTGTGTACTGGAGACAATGTCCACTTCCCCCTGTATCAGCACTGGGCAGTCTGTGGCTCCTGATCTCTGTGTAGCTCCCAAAATCTGCTCCCCTCAGCACCTTGGGCACGGCAGGTTCCTGACTAATCCAGACCTTTAGGGATGGGGCAAGCCGTGGCTCATGTTTGGCCATCCAGCACAGTAATTAATTACTGAGACCAAGATCTCTGAAGAGGTGTTCCAAGAGAGTTCCTCTTTGTACAGCTCCTGGATCTCCTCCATCTAAGATCTCCAGGTGGCTTTTGGCCAGTGTTGTGTTGGCTACTAAAAAAACCCAACCCTGGCAGTCACTGCTTTGCAGCTGCTAAACACACACTGACTCACTCCTAAGTCAATTAACATAACAAGACTTGTTATCTGGATGCCTGATAAAATATTTCCTGCTCCGTTCAGTCACTGTAACACTCAGAAATACGTGTAATGGTGGTCTTTCTCGCTCTTCCCTGATACTATCATCAGCAGGAATACATAATAAGTTTAATGCAATTAATGATCGTATGTTAGCCTAGAAATTTTTACGTTTCAGTTTAGTTCATCTTCAGTGGGATTTAGGAAGCCAAATGCTGACATGTTTAATTTGTCATTCATCAGATAATAAATGTTCACAGATTGAAAAAGAACAGAGAATAATCAGAAGGCACTTCAATTTTAATATCTGTTTGGGGGATTTTAGTGTCATCTACATACATATATAGAAATATTCATGAGCATGGTATGTTCTCGTTAATTAATTTCAATGGGATTCCTCATACGACTGTGTGGGCTGTATTTGCAGAAGTCTTTCAGGAGTGGGGCTATAAAAATAGAATATAAAACCAGTTGAAAATACTCTGGAGGGTTGGGCTGTTTTCCTCTGTTAGCTGACATGTTAAATTATGCAGCATTTATAAACCCTTCTCTCTGGCAGGCTTTGGAGATCATATTCATTGGAGAACACTAGAAGATGGGAAGAAAGAGGCAGCAGCCAGGTATGTTTGTTAGTTTAAATACAGAAATGTATCTTCAGAAGCATTCACAAAGGTTCTATTTCAGCCCTAAATTTAACCACAGAAAAGAGTCTATAAACAAAAATGAGGGTGGTTTAGGAGACTCTTCAGATCCGTATAGCTTACTGGAGAGAAAATACAGAATTTTGTTAGCTTTGCTAAGGCACCACCTAGGTTTAATCACTGCAGTCTGATTAAATGACTGAAGCCCTAGCATGTCTTTGAAACAAGAAAATAATTATTTATCACAGTAAAGACAGAGATGGTTCTCAAACACACAAATGCAACTGTAAGTGGTGCTCAGTGCCCTTAAACTCAGCAGTGCTAAAAGCTTCCCTAAAATTTCCTGTGCCTGAATAGATGAGGCCTCAGCATGAGGTATTTTGTTTCCATCTGCAGCAAAAATCTAGAAGTTTAAAAACTGTAGTGAACTGACAGAATCTGGTTTGGGCTAAGCTTAAATTCTAAAAAGAACACTGTCTATGAAAAATAACATCTTGGTGCTTTTTTTTTCTCAGAGTTTCTTCTGCTTCTTGTTAAAATGCAAGAAGGAGAATGGCTTGCTTATAAATTCTACTTATGTTTTAACTTTATAACCTAGATCTGACAATGCTGACATGAGCAGAAATTGCTCATGCCTTCCAGGTTTGCTGTTTAATTTAGCTCTGCTCTCAAACTGCTCCATCTGGCAAGTTCTACACTCCAGTGCAGACATTGAATTAACCCAGATGGTACACTTCAGAAGTCTTACAAGTTTTTGTAACTTGATACTTTAGCATTTGGGGGGGGAAGGGGGAGAGGAAAAAAAAAAATTATTTCAGTATTTACAGTTATAGTTGTAGCATTGCTTTGCAATGCAGCAGAAGAAGCTTTAAAATGAGTGCGGGAGGGATGGCAAGGCTTGAGCTCTCAGGCTTGGGCAGGATTAGTGTTCCTGCTCAAAAAGACCCTGCAGCAAGGGATGGGATGGATGTGAGCCACACTCTCCCCTTTCGTTACTGATGCACAGATCTGTTCGCTGATTTGAGTGCAGGGGTGAGGAACTCGGCAGCATTTGAGTGTTGTTGAAGGATTGGGAGAAATTACTAGTAGCGAAGAAAATATAAACTTAAAAAGTGCAAATTTTTTTTCTGATCATAAACCAGGAGATGAAAAATTACACAAAATTATCTGGGATGCATCAAGTGAGATGCACCGGACCGGTGGTCTAGGAAGTCTCAAACCTTCGATTTCAATTCTGTAAACTGCACAATGTCGTGGGATGGCGGGGACTTCTCGGTTTTAAGTTCCCTGCGGGCGAAGGCGCGGTCCCTTCGTTCCAACAACTGCTGCGATGGCGTTTTTTAAGCGGGACGCGTCGCAGGACGGTGCGGCGGTGCCAGATTCTCCGCGCCCGCGGGGAGGAGGAGCGTGCGGGCCCCGCGCCGGGCGCTCCGCGGGGCCGGGCCGAGCTCTGGGCGTGCGTGTGCCCGGCGGAAGCCGTCGCTCCACGTCCGGGTCGGGCGTGGCCGGCGGGGCGATGCCGCTGGTGGTGCTGTGCGGGCGGCCGGGCAGCGGCAAGAGCCGGCGGGCGGCCGAGCTGCGGGAGGCGCTGGGCGGCCCGGAGCGGCCGGCGCACGTCGTGACCGAGGCGGAGGGCGGCCGGGCGGCGCTGCGGGCCGAGGTGGAGCGGCGGCTGAGCCGGCGGGACGTGGTGATCGTGGACGCGGGCAACGAGCTGCGGAGCATCCGCTACGAGCTGTACTGCGCGGCGCGGCAGGCGGGCACGGCGCGCTGCGTCCTGCACTGCGCCGGCGGCGCGGGCGGCCCCGACGAGCCGCCCTTCGAGGAGCCCGAGGCGAGCTGCCGCTGGGACCGGCCGCTGTTCACGGTGGGCGGGGAGGAGCCGCTGCCGCTGGGCGCCATCCGCGCCGCGCTGTTCGAGAGCGCCCCGCCGCCGCCGCACCGCGCCACCCGCACGCAGCCGCTGCAGTCCTGCGGCTTCCTGCACCAGCTGGACCGCGTCACCCAGGACGTGCTGGCCGCCGTGCTGGCCGCGCAGAGGAGCGGGGCGCAGCCCGGGGAGACCGTCCGCGTCCCCGGCGTGGCCGAGGGGCTGGTGCTGAGCCGGCCCGTGAGCGTGGCCGAGCTGAGCCGGCTGCGGAGGCAGTTCATCAGCTACACCAAGATGCAGCCCAGCGATGAAAACCTGCCCCAGCTGGCCAGCATGTTCCTGCAGTACCTGAGCCGCAGCATCCAGTGAGGCGTCACCTCTGCCGCCCAGCAGTGGCGGCGGTCCCGCCGCGAAGTGCTCGCAGCGGTGAGAATGTGCCGTGAGGCACGGAGCCGCAGAGCCCGGGTCCCGTGTCCGGGATCGGATCGCTTGGCAGCAGCAGCTCTGAGAAGTTGGGCGCCGTGTCCCTGAAGCAGCCGAGGGAGCTGCATTGCTGGGGGCATCTCTAGGGAAGCGGTTCCTCACCCCTGCCTTCTCCCCACTGGCATCTTGCAAAAAGAAGCATCCTCAAGCAAGTTAATTCTCCTGTGGAGACACAAACCCCAGTAATCAAATAGTGTGACGTGAACGTGCAAAAGGTGATGACTGTACTGTAGGGAAAAGTTTTCCCTCCACGTTGGCATGTGTATGCCTGGAAGAAGAAGATTGTTTTTCCAGAGCTGCCTCCAGATAATGTCAAACTGCAGAAGAGACTTCAGGTCCAGAACTGGAACAGGCTGTATTTTTAGGATGTGACTCTTTCTGACTGAGTCCAAGAGAGATTTTCAACTCTGCACTGCGAAAGGGTGCTGGCTTAACAAACTCAAACTTCTCTGTTTCCGGTCTAATAATAAAATGTGTGCCTTAAATGGAGTAAAGTCTTAATTTACCTGCAGGACTGTTTTACTGTAATAACTTGACCATGTCTTTTTTCTTCAAGGTCATCATTATACACCCTTAAAAACACAAATTGCTTAAAGAATGAGTGCTGTCATAGGAAAAATGAGCTAAAATTACAGTATCTGTTCTGTGTGAAACTCAAATCTGTACTGGCTGTGATGGGTAGCTAAGTTTCCAATAATTTTGGGTACAGCTTATATAAACTCACAATCTGGTGGATGCTTCATTCTAATAAAAGGTGGCTTTTGGTTTTAATGTTACGTGTAGTGCTCACTTGGACAAAATGATGAAGCAGAGCAGGAAGGGTTACTTCAGTTACAGTGTCTGTCTGTCTGTCTGTCTGTCTGACACACCAGCTGCTAAGGAGCCTTATGCACTGCACAACTGAGAAATGACCACAAAAAATGGTTTTATGTAAACAAGTTTATCTTACCAAAGTAAAGAGAACAAAGCTGAGAAAACGCATCAATTATCTCAAACCTCTGTGAGGTCTTGCTGAGTAAGAGTTGGTGTTCAAGGATGTGAGCACTTTCATTTAAAATCTGGTTTTACATTTTCTCTTTAAAAAGTGTGTGGCAGTATCGACCACCAGACCATTGAACTCTTTCAACATGAATCACTGATCCTTGATGATAAGAACAATCTTAAAATCAATCTTAAATCTGCCTCACCTCAAGAAAGAAGCAGAATTATTTTGGGCTCTCTACAGAAACAATGAAAAGAAGTGGTTTTTCATCATCAGGGAGAGGGCACTGTCATGATGCCGGCTTTACTAGGGAAATGTGTGTTCTTGCTCCTTACTGCAAACAGATATAAAGCTGATGACATATCGGGTAATTGTAGATGGCAAATTGGTTTTTGAACCATTCTAAATGTTAATGGCTTCATTTCCACCCTTTCTTCATTCTAAAGTTCATTGCTGAACACTGCTAACTAGAGATTTCCTTTCATATCTATTTACAGCTAAAGAAAAACTCATACATCAGTTCTAGTAATTAATGTTGTTGTGTGCAAAGGTGTTAATAATTCATTTGACTTTACCCCCTAATATGGTGCAGAGTTTACAGTTGGAGAAAGCTTGCAGTTTGCTTTGCTTGGCATATCCTGAAAGAAGTATCCATATAGGATGTTCTCTCCAGATACCTTCTTCTCCTTCACCTAGTTTTAGGCTGTTCTTACTGTTCTGGATGCCGTATTCCATTATTATATGGAAACTTAACCTCTGAGTAGCATAGCTAGTAAAGGTAGAAGAATTATTTGAAAAGAGAAATCAAAAATAACTTTGATCCTTTTGTGTTGCACTTTATTTAGGCTGCAGTTCCTCACAGACCCCCTCTCCATCTTAGCCCTGGTACCGGACACGTCCATCACAATTAGTTTCAGCGTACAAATGTGTAGGAAGCCATGCAGGCAGCCACAGGGTTTGCTGGGTTATTGGGTTTGCTGGTTGCTCAGTGGAGGGCCTTAGTCACAGGAGGTGACTGAGACGTGGGCTGTAATGGGGAGAGATTGTCACCCTCTGGATTGCCTTAAGCAGCCGTGAAAATCCATCCTGAGATCTCTCAAGCAGCTGCTGTCATTAACCATTTCCAGTAATCCGGGGGAAAAAAGCACGAGCAGTTGGGTATCTACAAAATCTAAACTAACAAGAGAAAGTCTCTTCCTCTACACAAACAGTTATTGGCTGACAGCTGTAATAAATCGTTATATTACATGTTTTAAGACTGGGAAAACCTTTTTCAAGACAATCTTAGAGCACTACATAATCTCTTTACATCTGACTTATTTCTCATTACATTTAGCCTTTGAGGAAGGCTTGAGTGTTAAACTGTACATGTAATAGAATTTCTTTGACGATTTTCTTTCTTCTTTTTGTTAGTGGTTTGCCTCTGATGGTTATCATCCACAAGTCCTGGTGTGGAGCTTGCAAAGGTAAGTGCATTGGATACTAAAGCTTGCTGAAATTTCTAATGAACCTCTGTATAAAAATCATGTAGCCATGAGAAATGCAAACTTTGCATCCAAAATGTAACTGATGGTATTTGTATTTCATTGAGAGTGGCATAAGATGGCAGTGCCATAGCAAACAAACAAGCTGGCTGTATGGCTGAGCCTTAAACGATGAAGCAGTTGAGTGGGAGTTGTGGTTTGCAGCAGGATTTCTGCTTCTGCTGCACTGCATCAAATATAACCAGCTCTGTTTGTTGGGCAGGCTTCAGCCCATGGCTGCCAAGCAAGAATTGCTCCTGTTCCGAGCCTGGCTGGAAGGGTTGGGTACATGTATTCCATTTACTCACTGCTTACTGAAAAGTGCCACCTCTCCAGAGGGAGGGATGAAGTGGAGATTTTGATACTGACCTGAAAATATTTTCCACTGTTTTTACATACCTCTTATTTTTATATTTTTTTCTTTAGCTTTAAAGCCAAAGTTTGCTGAATCCAAGGAGATCTCTGAACTTGCCCATAATTTTGTTATGGTCAATCTTGAGGTAAGTTGCCTTCTCCTCTGTCCATGTTCTGCTTAGTAATGAAGCATTTGGAATCTGACTCAACTGGTTGCATCCTGTTTTGTGTACATCCTGCACTCCTGAACAGGCATTCAGGATTGATTGATAGAGCTCATTGTTTTAAAAAGACTTTTTTTCCAGTCTGGTTGTTTTAATTGTGTTTATAGACCTGGCTCTCTGCCATTGTCTCTTTACCAGTTTGTACCTTGTGTGGATCAGTTTCCACAAGAAAGGAGTTTATGTTCATTCTCTCAGTACGTATCAAACATCCCTACACCAGAGTGGGGTGGGTAATGCAAATTGACAGACCAGAAAAGATGTTATTATTTTCACAAATGATACTTACGTAGGTAAAAATAGCTTTATTTCCTTTGAGGATACTGCAGTTACTTAGCATTTCTTCAATACATAAGTTGCTCAGGGTAGAAGGAACCTGAAGGCGATAACTTATTTCTGTAAAAGGCACAGTGTTTTGTTAGATGTCTTGCTAATATCTTCCCTCTCTCCTGCCTTGCTGTGGTAGGATGATGAAGAGCCAAAGGATGAAGCCTTTAGTCCTGATGGAGGTTACATTCCCAGAATCCTTTTCATGGGTAAGGCATCCACAGCTGTTGTGTCCTTTCACAACACTGGGTTCTTAACTGTTTCCATCTAAATCTCCTGTTGGATTTCTTATTTCGTAGACCCCAGTGGAAAAGTCCATCCAGAAATCATAAATGAGAGAGGAAACCCCAGCTACAAGTATTTCTATACCAATGCTGATCAAGGTATGTGCCAGGTTGTTTGAAGTGCATTTTGAGTGAGATGAAGCTTTGGCAGTGGAGAGAAATGATGTTACTGTAAAGTTTAACTGGGAGTAGTTAAATACAGTGTGAGTGATTCTCTAATGAACCAGGAAGCTTATTCAGAATCATGATTCACCTTAATACCTACTAAAAGTCTGTAGGACCTAATTTTGTCTCCACTTCTGGCACGGGAAATCATGGAATTTGGATGACCAGCCACACATAGTTGGGAAAAGGGTGCAGGAATGTTTTGGGTTTGGGTTTTTTTTTTTACACGTTAATCTGTACATTGACATTCTGGAACTGTGTTGTTTTAAAACACTTTCATTACCAGTTCACCTTGATGTTTTCACCCTGAGATTAATAATTGGTATCTCTCTGTGTGATCTTTCAGTTGTCCAAGGGATGAAGGAGGCCCAGGAGAAGCTGACAGGCGATGCTTTCAAACAAAAGCACCTGGGAGATGAGCTATAATGAATAGGCTGAATGATACCTTTTCATCGCTTCAAAACTAAGAGGAAATGATTAAACAGACCAAGAATGTAGATGCACTGAAGGGACTTAATTCCCCTGTCAACAATGTTAGGTTAAACCCTGTTTGGAGTTCACACACACACACACCAGTTACAGTGTTTTCTCTGCCTGGCAGTTTGCACTGTGGTGGTTCTTTGCAACTGGGTAATGTGCAAACACATCTCTGTGTGTTTGAGCAACCGCTAATATTTGGTGTTAAAAGGGAGGCGTGTAGGGAAAACACCATTTGAGGACAATGTGATGGGAAAAACTAGAAGTAGCCATCATTTTGACACTAATCAGGGTTGAATCTCTCTTTTCTCACTGATATTATGTGATCCCATAGCTTTTACCGGGCATTCCCATCACTGGGGCATGTTCCTGGGCCAGTTGTTTTCTAGATGTCCAAAACCATGAATTCTGCCGCTACACCAAGAAGAGTACATTTCATGAATGTCCAAGTAGCATGTGAATTATCAGCTCTGCAAATGTATTTTTGTGTAAAACCGTGTGATTCATCTTTATTTGCCTTTGGGCAGAAATTTAACTTTTTCCTTATGCACTCACCTTTTGATTGTTCCATCAAGTGAGGGTGGGTTACGTTGAAGCTTTACAGGGTTTCCCCTTTTATTTGAATGTTTTTGGCGAATGCCTTGCCATCACATTGTACTGTATTTTTGTACCAGGGTGAAAAAATTAAACCTTTTTAAACGTAAACTTGCAGAGGGAGTGTTTTGTGGTGAAGGGTGTAGCTTTACATTCTTGAGTGTGGGGGGGGATCTGTTTTTGTTCGTGTTGCAATGATAAATAATGTTGACTGTCACAACTGAAGGTTTCTCCTTTTTATAATTAGAAGACGTCATTTGTTTTTCCATATAAATACAATTCGGCTGTTCTTGTACTATCCACACTGTTGAAGGCAATGTGTTTATTTGCTGGATCTGAAGAGAATAGAGGGGAGTAAAATCACCCCTCTTGACCTGCTGGGGACGTTTTTTCTAATGCAGCCCAGCATGTTGTGGGCTTCTCTGTCCCAAGGGTGCATTGCTGGCTCGTGGTCAGCTTGCTCTCCACCTGGATTCCCATATTCTCCTGTGCAGCAAAACAGATTTCCAGACTCTGCTGTTGCACAGATTGTTCCTCCTCAGGTGAGGGACTTTGGAATTCCTTTTCTTGAACCTCCTGAACTCTCTCTGTCTGTTTCTTTAGCCTGTTGAGGTCCTCAGTGGCAGCACAACCATTGTTACCTGGATATCAGCTCCTCTCCCCAGCTTTGTATCATCTGCCAGTTTGCTCAGTTAGGTGTTAAAAAATACCAACCAAGGGTACTCCACTATTGGTGAGCCCCCTTCAACCCAGCTGTTCTGCCAGTTTTCCATGCATTTCACTGCCCATTTATTTAGGTTGTACTTCATCAGTTTGTCTGTGGGGATGCTTTGGGAGACAGTGTTGAAAGCCACAGTAGATAAACAACACCTACTGCTCTCCCCTCAGCCAGCAAATTGCTCGACTATCTCAAGCAAAAATTCCTGTCCAAAAGACACTTGGCATAACTTCCCATAACAAACATGGACATCATTTTCTACAGGTACTTTTTGAAGAGCCATCTGAGGACATTAGGTGAGGGAAATTGTTTATATAATAAACCCAACTGATTTGGACTGTTTAGGCACCAAGGACGATGTGATTATTGCACATTGCAATTACCCTGCTCAGCTGCTAATAGTTACTCTGCAGGCTTACATTCTCTGCTTTCCTTGCAAATTGTCTAATAAATTAACAATGGAATATCAGGAATATCAATGGAATAACAAGTCATATCAACCTCAAAGTAAGTCTGTATAAGCCTTAAAAAAGGATTTGTGTTGTGCAAAATATTCCTGTTTTCCCCCCCGCTTTACCAGTCGATCAGATTAAAAGTTCCTATCTGATGCTCATTTTTTTTTAGAGTTTTAGATTGACATGACTAAAAAATCATTGTTATGGCTTTTTTACTTACCACCAGGGGGAGGACTCTGCGTGTTCATCTGGGATAGGATCCAACAAATCATAATTAAACAATCTCTGATGCAAATTACCGGGGAGCACCTCTCTGGGTTTCCATGCATGGTTTTGCAGCGGCTCTGCCCTGATCTTATCTCTGCAATGAAGCTGCAGCGTGTGGGATGTACATCAAGTGTCCCTTTCTTTGCAAAATGCTCTGATGCCTGGAGCAATGTGGCCTCAAAGTAATTTTTAGAAAGTTCTTCATCCACAGACATCTCCCTTCAGTGACAGTATGGGCCATGTGCTTCATCCTTTATATTTAAGACCACCCTGATTTAAAATTATCCTCCTTCGTGTCTTCTCTCACACATTTCCTCTCCTTAGCACTTCATGCCTTCTAGACTTAGTACTTTGGAAGGAAAAAATTATTTCATTACCCTTTTTCCTTTGTTCTTCAGCTGCCTCCTTTCTCTAATCTTTTCTATCCTCTCTGTGTTCAGACATGGTGAGCCGGTACAGCTTCCCCACCCTCTCTTCCACTTGCTCTTTCCTAGACCATGCTTTTGTCCTCTGTAGCAGGATGGAGCTTGGCACTTGCTGGCCTGCTTGGTGTCTAGCTGGGGTCTCAGCAGGATATGATTTATGTGCTGTCACAGCTTGATTTCTAGGGACAACTTAAGTAAAAGCTGTTTCATGTCTCTGGATTACAGGGTGAACTTACTTTTGATCTGTCACTGAAGTATTTTTCCTGCCTGTTATTTTATACCTGGACATCTTTGTTGCTATCTCCTACTGCAAATTCTTTACATCCTTCCTCTTCATAGTCTTGATATGGTGGTATTTTGGTTGGCATTTTCCTCTGTGCAGAGGCATCCACCATCCAGCCAGCAGTTGCTTTCTGTGTGTTGTGTGACTTTATGCACACGAGCAAGTCCCCAGGGCTTAGAGAAGCTGCTTGCAGGTCAGTCTTTCCTGTAGCTGTGTCTGAAGTTAATGTTGCACTGCAGCACTGCTCAGTAGCCAGAGCCTCAGATTGGTTTGCCCCCATCAGCTTTGTTTCTTGTGCTGCCCATCTGTGTATGGCTTGCAGTAACTTACATGCTCACTTCTTCAGATGCATCTAGAAATCCCCTTGGATTCTCAGCTTCTCCTCCTTCTATGGTGATAAAAAACCTGAAGACACTTCAAAATTCTTCGTGTAGACCCAGAGAACTGCCACGTCGAATCAATCTCATGTAAACAAACATGCTGTCAGTTCCCTTTCTTCCAGAAACAACCTACAGAGGAAGAAAACCCCAAAATTAATTAGAGAGAGCCTGGATTGCATCTCCCATCTGGCTGCCTGGGAGCAGAGGTTGCTTTGTGCACCTGAGGCTGGATAGACTTTAAGGGAGTGTCAGCTGGAGGCTCGGGGAACCTTTCCTTTGCCATGTTTAGCAGCAGGGAACAAAACTGCAGCAACCAAGAATGCCTGCACGGCCAGAGTGTCCCATCTGTCAGCCTGGCATGCTGAGTTTAGAAGCCATCTACTTCAAACACACTTTTGTCCCCGTGGCTGTCTGCTTGCCACCATGTCTAGCCTGTATCGAACTGCTAATGAGCTTCATTCACTCAGGGCTTGCTTAGAACTCCTGTAATGAGTAGCTCTGAAGTGAAATACTATTAAACCCCAATGAATACGAGGTGATACGAATATATTGTTGAAGGTGATGAAACTTCTCTTAACTTTTGGCAAGAGGAGAAGTATTTGCGTTTATGTGATGCTGTGATATTTATTTGCAGCTGACCTGGTGTTATACCTGCTTGGGTTTGCCGAGCCAGGGAAACCACTCCAGGACTACTCCTTGACAGCTGTTGCTATAGGTGGATCTAAACCTGAGGCCTGAGGATGGGGATTCAGAAAGCAATAAAGATGGAATTACTCTGAACAGAGCTCTCTCCAGAGAGCAGGATGAAAAGGGGAAGTCACTGCAAATCCATGTTCATTTCAAAGACAGCAAAGCCGAAGATGAAATTCCTCTAAAAGGTTGCACCCCCTTTCCAGACAGCTGTGTAAGTTGTCTTTGGCACTGACTGGAGAGGGAAGGTTGATGCCTGGAGGGAACAAGGAAATAATAATGAAGGTCTGTCTAAATGTTAAAAGTCACTTTGTCTCAAAACTATTTGGCATATTAACCCGTTCCCACTTTCCTTCTCAAAGAAACAGGCGCTGATTTGTTAAGCAGTTAGTCAAATAATCTCAGTTTGCTTTTCCTCTCAAAGTTTGTCTAGAGTAAGGTGTGGCTGTGCACGGTTCCCAGGCCTGCCATTGTCCAGGGAGCACCACTCCTGCCATTGCTGCACCAGCCCGGTGCCACCACGTCAGCACCATCCCAGGAGGAGGAATCTTCACTGGCAAGTGCCAGCCAGCCCCTGTGACCTGTCACAGGCAGTGGGAACGGGGACCAAAACTTGCGTGATCCTCTCCAAGCTGTGGAAAATATCATGGCACTGTTTTGAGATGGCAAAATCTGCAGTGAGTTCCTTTGATTAACGACAAAAAAAAAAAAGAAATAGAGACCCCAAACTTCTCCGCTCACAACTGTGCTGGAAGCAGGGACTGGCTGACCTGTGCTAACAGCATTCCAGGTTCTGACTCAGAACAGTGAGGGTGGCTGTTACACACCACACCGTGCTGGCTCTCATCCCAGCACGGGGCAGAGGCATCAGGAAAATGCAGGGAGCAGCCAGGATGTGGGAGCAGGCAGGATGGGGGGAGCAGGCAGGATTTGGGAAACAGGCAGGGTACAGCCTGGGTATGAGACCTCAAGTGGTGGGGATTGCTCCCGTGTTCTGTTTTCCTCCAGCCAACATAGGAATCTCCTCCTCCATTCCCATGTCTCTGCTGTGATGTGGGGAGTGAAGGGAAACTTCCTAGAGTTTCCACCCTCTCAAACGGTCATGATCCCATTGTTGCCACTCCAAGTCAGGGCAAGGGAGCAGCTGGAGCAGGCTGAAAGACCAGGGGTGTGTAGACCGAGTTTGGCTAAGGCTGTAGGTCACTGGCTGCTGATTAGAGTTTATTTGCTGGTATACACTCATTTTGCACATGCACAGCATGAATTAGGTAGATGTGCTGCAGAAATATTAATTGGTAAGAACTGCAGATGTTCTTCCTGCTTTTTGAGAGTGCTTCAGGTCACAACAGAACATGCTGTGCATAAAAGAAGCTGCACTGGCAGCACAGTCAAATTTGGATGTCACTTTATTGTGCTATTTCTGATATTATGTACAGCATTCAAAGAGCCATTTGTGAGGATTTGGGTGCATTAGCCCTGTAAAAGGGAATGAAATTCGCACACATCCTGGCGACACAGCATGGGCCTTACATGCTCTTTATTTCTCACTGGAGTGGAGAAGCACCTGGGTGAGTGCTGCCTGTGCAAACAAGGAGGATTTTTTTTGTGGGTGTCCTGTTTTTCCTGCCTCCCCTGGACAACAGCTGATTTAACTCATTTGGTGCTGCTCTCACTTTAAGAATAAATAAATCAATACATAAATTGATAAATTAATATTTTCCAATTCCCTTTTTAGAAAAGATTAAATTTGTTTCTTCAGACCAATTGCACTGTGTGAGGATGCAGTGTTTTGAATTTGAAATGTTGGGAGAGTAGTAGAGTATGTATGTTGTGCTTGATTAATGTGCTCTCATGACTGCTGTGAGAGAGAGATAGATCCACATGTCAGAAAACAAGATAAAGCACAGCATCTGCTCTTCCACCTCCGTGTGCTTGTGGGAGTTCTTTCCTGTTTCCTAATTTCCCCATCTATAAATCTGAAATAACAAAGAACTCCCCCACTGGAAGTGGTGTCAGCAATTCATGACCACACAACATTAAAACCTGGAAGGGAAGCACACTAGGAGAGCTAAAAATGTTCACTCCATGAATTATAGAAACATGTCTAAACAAGGTGATAGAGAGCAAAAAATCACTACCTATTCTCCTGTCTCCTAATTACCTGGATGCATGCCTTCTTTCAGTTAGCCCTGACTAAGAAAGGGCTTGTAGGTAAACACTGGCATTTCAGGGGTGGCACAGGGAGTCTGGAAAAGACTTTGGAAATTAGGATTGAACAGTGGCTCTGCACTTGTGGCTGCAGTTATGGGGTGTCAAATCAGGTGATCACAGATGCCCAAGTGAGCCTCAGCCATGATGTGTCCTTTGCAGGTCTGTGCCCATGACCACTTGCGTTCTGTGCTGGTGCTTTAGAGCTGTGGGATCACAATGGCTTTCTGGACTGGGCATCAGTCAGCAGACTGGGAGAAGAGCTCTACCCGTGTTAGGTTGATGAGGAGTCAGGTTTTGGCAAAGGCAGAGATCAGCTATCCCAGAGCACCAAGAGGATTGCAAGGAGCTAGAAAGACTTTTTTAGGTGTCAAGCCAGCTAGGCTGTCTTTGAAATTCTCATTGTAATGAGTTTGGGATTTTGTTACGCTGTTCATGATTTTTAGTTGCCTACACAAAGCTGACACTTAGCTTAAGGCTTAAATCAGGGCCTGGTTTATATAACAGTAATTTTAGTTGGGGCTTTGATGGTAAATACACATTTTCATTCTAGATGAGGGTAGAAAATTACTCTGATGTTGGGTAGAATTGTTCCCTGGGCCACCTGACAATAGCTCTGACTTGAGTAAAATTGAGAATCTGTATGGCATCTCTGATTGCAGAGGGAAGAGGTGTTCCTTAAAGCTTCTCAGCATCTCTCCTGTGATTGTTCCTAAAATGGTCACCTTAGCTATATGCCAGTCATCTAGCACTACTGTGTTCCCTGGCTTTCTACATTCTCATGATACTGGTGACTAGTCAACTGCTCTGCACAAAATGTAGCTATAAATCAACTGTCAGACTTCTTTAAAGCGGCTGAACTGTTATAAAGCTCAAACTGCTCCAAGGGCTGGTTGACCTACGAGCCAGTCTGAAGACCACTGAGGATCAGATGCTGAAGATCACCAGGTGTGCAAAAAGCTCTTGCAAGTGGACAAAATGATTCTTGTGCTGTGTGGGCAGTGTCCAAGCTGAGTCAAAGGGCTACACATCAAACAAAAGGCACAATGACACTGAGAAGAAAGCAGCAGTGCTCCGGAGGACATAGCAGGGTGAAGAGACATCTACACTCCCAAGTTTTAGGGGTTTGAGTTCAGAGGTGCTGCCTGAAGATAGAAACCCTGCAAATCCAGTACCTTTAAGCGCCTCCTGCTCTGGCCTCCTCTCACAAGGAGCCTCTCTCCTGGGGCCCAACAAGACCTTGTGTTTTTACTGTGGCACTTGATTAAATCTGACCATCTTTGCTGGTTGTTACAGAAGCGCCTTCTTAGTTATGTCACACGTAATGTTTAATATATTTAATATGTTTTTAAAAACTCCAATATTTTGTTCATTCTGTCTAGGGCATCATCTCTGAAGGCTAGTTTGGTTTCCTGGAAAGGAACAGACCATAGTGAGGTCTCTCTGGGGTCTAAAGGGTTTTAAAGCTAAGAGGGTCCACCACAACCTCTTTGTCAGACTTCACGAGAAGGGCTTAGATCGCAGCCACCACCTCAATTTTTGTCTTCTCTCCAGTAGAAATGTAGTGCCTGATGCCACAGCGGCCATCACTAGGCTTCAGAGTCAACAGTGCTACTGAAGAAAATCCCAGCCCGCGCAGAAAGTGCGGTAAGAATGGCAAGTTTGGGTCGTACCCGGGACGTTTCCCCGGCCCTCGGGGGCTCCTGGAGCTCCTGAGGCGATTCCCCTTCCCGCGCTCCCCGTGAGCCCCCGCCCCGCCGCGCCCCGCCCCCGGGGCCGCCCCAGGTACGGGCGGGGGGGCGGCTCCCGCCACGCGAGCAGCGGCCGCGGGACCGCTCGGCTCGGCTCGGCTCGGCTCGGCTCGGCTCGGCTCGGCTCGGCTCGGCTCGGCTCGGCTCGGCTCGGCTCGGCTCGGCTCGCTTCGCTTCCGTTCGGCTCGGCTCGGCTCGGCTCGATTTGCTTCAGCTCGTCCCGGCTCGGTTCGGCTCGGCACCGCCGTTCCTCCGCCACAGGTCAGAGCCGCGGCCCCTCTGAGGGGGGCTCCTCCCGCGCCGTCGGGGCTGCTTCCCCTCGAAGGTGGCCGGGAGGGGGCTGGCGATGTTCCACGTCTCATGTCCCCGCCGGGACCCACAAACTCCTCCTGCCCTGCTCGCACCGAGCGTCGGGGCTGTCCCCGGGCTCCGCGGGACGGGAGCCGGGGCGGGAAGCGGGAGGTGCCCGGCGGGTGAGCGCCGGGTGGGCCCTCCGTGCCCCGAGGTGTGGTGTAACGGGCAGCCCTCGGGATCGGCGGGGCAGAGAGGGCAACAGCAGTTCCATCTCTAAAATAAACATTTCCCAGCAATGAGAGGCGATATAATATCGTCTTATCTCTAAAATACCCTCAGCCCCGCGGGGCGGGGAGGCGGGAGAGCGGGGCCCTCCCGGCTGTTCTCCAGCTGGTGCGCAACGCGCCCGTTCCCGTGGCCCCGGGCAGTGCCCGGCTCGGGGGAGCAGGTGACACTAACCCAGGAGCTCGGCGATGGAGCACTGCCGGGAACCGCGGCACCCGCTGTCGTCGTGGCTGCTCGGGGCAGGGCAGGGAGCCGCTGCAGCCGGACCGCACGGCCCGGCCGAGCCCGAGCCCTCAGCGCAGAGCCGCAGCCCGGCCCGACAGCCGGAGGAGCGGACTTGCCCGTACCCGCACTGCCCTCATAGCCCCGGGCAGCGAGCCCACCGCACCGAGCCAAACGGATCCATCTTCTAGTTTAGTTCATAAAAAGTATAAACTCTCCGGTTTATGCTGTACAAAACGCATGTGGTATCTTTTTTTTTTTTTTTTTTTTTTTTTTTTTTTTTTTTTTTTTTTTTTTGCCATGCATGCTGGGACGACGCGTTGGTTTTCCTCGGCGGTGTCGTTGATGTGCGCGGTAACATCACGCCTGTGGGACCGCGGCGGTATCGCCGACACCGGCACGAGTGGCTCCACTTTTTTGTCTCCCAAGGTTCTGCCTCCACGCGGTCCTTTCCTTCCTACAAGCAACGACGTGTTGTGTGCTTGTGCAGTGCATCAGGTTGATCTGACCTCAATTAAGTGTAACTTGTCAAAAAAAAGGAAAAAAAAAAAGAAAAAAAAAAGGTGTGGGGAGGGGAATAATTTTAATGTGGATTTTCCCATGTCCCGAGACAATATAAGACCGTGGTCTCAGAACATGTTTCTGTGAAAGTCTTTGGTGGTAAATCTGGTTTTGGCTTCACTTGCTTTGTTTCTCATCACTTAGTCCTCACCCAGTGCTGCAGTCTCAGTTGTGCAAATAATAGTTTGCAGAGCTTCGGGGTTGCCTGGATTAGCTCTGGGTCCAAATAACATTCTCTTGTGAACATTTTTTTCCTCCCTCCAAAGGTAAAAATGTCGCTGGAACTATAATTTTGATTCGTGTGTTTGTAACTGTACTCAGATCATGGGAGCACTGGTAATGGGTTATAGAGGGTACAAAATTGAATCCACTCACTGCTGTGTGGAAGTGTGTAACTAAAAGGCTTTTATTTCCTGTTATTTGTGCTTTCTATCCTGGAGGTGGTCGTATATGCATTTACTGGGACTTCACTGCCTTCAGGACAGTTTTGTCAGAACAATTTATAGTGTAAGTCAGAAGAGAGACAAATAAACCAAATTAAAATCAAGCTTCCTTTGCAATTTTGACAAAATCTTGATTCCCTCTTTGCAGACCCAAAATATTTTCAGGTGACGAAGTGAGAAGACTTATCAGCTTTAGGTTTTAATAGCAGTAGTTCTTGTGTGTAGCAAAGCAATGCATTTAGTATTTGTTAACACGATGGTTGTCGTGTAGTAGTTATGTTAGCTGTGTAGTCCAGAGATCCTTTTTCCCACCTTCATTTTCATATGTTTTCATGCATCTCCTGATTAAAATGTGCAGGTCACAACATCACAATTCAGGCTCTTGCATCATGCTGGCTGGTTGTAGGGCCAGGGAAGGGCTCTCGTGTCCACCTGGCCCTCCCCAGTAGGTACATGTCTATTCTTTGTTACTGGCTGGGCTGAAGAAATAGGTGTTTTTGAGGCAATTCTCAGTGGCTAATGCTGAGAAATGTCCTGAACTGGTCATTTCAGGTATGTTTTTTGCTGTAGAAATGTATCTTGTACTTCAGGTTCTGCATATTTTGTGAGCTCCTGGAAATGTGTGCTTGGCTTAGTGCAGTAGTGCTTGATATTTGAAATAAGCAATAAGATTTTATGTTTGGAAGTATTAGCTCGTTAAAAAATGGGAAGTGTGAGGGTGCTTGTTGTAATCCCAGTTAGCAGGTGGCTTACTTTGCAGCATGGGAGAACGTCATAGCTCAGAGAAATGAATTAACTTATTCATCACAGATTTTCTGCTTGGAAGAGGAGGATAAAAGGCAGCAAATTAGACTTCTGCACTGCAGAGGCATCCTGAGCCGGCCCTGTCTCTGTGTGATTTTTGGTTTGCAGGTGGTTTCTACTAGACAATTCCAGTCTCCAGTCACTTGATTTGGTGAGGACAGCAGCTTGTTTTTACCTGTAAGTGAAAGGTTTTAGACCCAGTGATGCAGAAAAATCTGTAGCTGTGTCCTGCTCACTGGTGGAGGGGTGTCTACCTGAATCTGCATACTCCAGCTCCAGATAGGGTGAGTGCCATCATGTGCCTGAACTTCCCTTATCTTCCAGCACCGTGGGAGGGCACGGTCATGGCTTTCTCCATGGAGGGCTGTATCCCAGGGCAGAACTGGGCTGTGCCCTGCCTCCCGGCTGGGGAAGGATCAGCAGGGACTCACACGTGCCTTGTCACAGAGCTGGCACAGATCCATCTCGTGTGCTGCTCTGGGTGCTTTTATGTCACTGCTGCTTTGCTGTATGCAGCAGTGTGGTGCTGGGAAGTGCTTCACTGTTGCCAGTTCCTTCCTGAGAAAGAGAGGCAGAGCTGCAAGGCTGGAGATCCGATGAGATCCGGTGAGAATTCCGGATTTCTGTTGTCTCGGCCGTCGCTGCAGTGTTTGTGACAGGAAGGAAGGGCTTTGATGATGGTGAGTTTTGTAACAGCCATCAACCCCGTCAGTGTGCACTGTTCTCTGGGACAGGGCTGGATTCGGGTTAGCTTCAGCTTGCACTTCTGTAGACCTAGAAATTGACTGGCTCTGGGATTCCAAAATTCAACAGAACATTCAGGGAATTGAGGAAATACCTGCATCTGTTCTTTAGGGCATAGGGAAGATCAAAGTCCCGTCTTCCTTGCATCCTTTGGGAGAGAGCTGAGCTGGGTTCAGTTAGTGGTCCCCTTTACTAGGGAAGAATTTTTACTGTTAAATATTTTTCTTTGTATTTTCTGGAGCAGTGTGCTTGCCAACAGACATGGAACCATGTGATAGTAAGAGAGTGGCAAACACTCAACACTCATCGAAGAGAGTAGAAAAGTGGAAACTTCTATTTCTTATTTTTTTATAGTTGTTGTAATATTAGAGGGACTAATTCCTCTTTCCTGAGAATTTTATTATGGCTTTAAAATGGACTTTGAGGATGTTGACTGTTGTGCAGGAAATGGGAGAGGCATGGCTTGGTGTTTGACTCAAGGAAATCTTCCTAACAACAGTCGAACCAAATGCGCTTGTAAAATTAAATGGCAAAAAAAGTGATACCTGCTGGTTCTTGACTCATGTTCCACACCCAGAAAGTTCTTAAAAACCCTTTAAAAGCTGTTTTTAAATCCTGTGTTCCCAAATCTAAATGGGTAGTGAAAATAAATAACCACTGGCTGCTTAGAGGTTTTCATCCTTTACTTGTCGTGCATATACTGAACATTTTTGTAGCATGTAAATTCCAGAACAAATCCACTACAGTCTTCTCATAAAGACTTCTGGACTCATTAATAAATGAATTTTATTAAAGATGAAGCGCTCAAGATGAAGAGCTCACATTTTGAAAGTAATAAACATAGACTTTCTGTGTAGAGATACGAATTATTTTTGTTCTAGATCTCTCAGCTGAGTGACATTTAGATGACACCCCAAAGTCAGGTTCTGGACAGCACTGAAGAGTGAGCCGGAGGCTGTCACAGGGAGCAGCTATTGCAGAGGGCTGTGAGAGCAGGAGGAAATGTAACCGATACCAAAAAATGTGCAATACTTTGGGCAAGAGCAGGCTGCTGTGGTTTTGCCAAGTGAGGTGATTGTCAATTGTGATCTCGAGAAAGGTTTTGTCTTTGTTCCCAATTCTGGCCCGGAGTAGGTGGCTGCAGCCTGTTATTTACATAAGGTCCGAGTGTGCCCAGGTGTTTGGCAGTCTCCACAAAGCAAGATAATGTAAGTCAGGATGACAAATGGTGCTGTACCCTGGCTTGCTGGAAAGGAAATGCACCAGACACAAACCTGGCTTTTAGATTGTATTAGCCATGAAAAAGACAGCTATGTTCTGTTAAGTTTTTATGCTCTAAATCTGGAATAATTATTACTTTAAGGCAGGTATTTTTGTGTAGGTGTGCTGTAAGTTGCAGGTGTTTCCGTGTCCTATTGCAGTTGCCTTTGCAGCGTGGTAGACTTTGATCCAGGCTTTGTGCAAAACACCCGTGTGTACAGAGGGATTTCAGCTGCTTCTTGGTTCCGTTTGCTTTGCTGCCTTTCTTCAGGAAATGTGTGATGATTCCTGTCCAAGGTTTTCTGTGCACTTGTGAGATTTATCTGGAACTTTAATTTTAGATTAGTAAAGATAATCTCCCTTTAATAAGCTTTAAACTGATGGCTTTGAGTGTTTGCTGTTATCTTAATATCTGCCACTAACTCAAGCGCTGTTTCTGTTCTCTTTGTACACTACAGGACTTTCCTCTTTACCTTCAGTGGAGGAAGCTCAGACCTAACACAGCACTGTGTTCCCAGCCTAACCTGCCTACCCATGATTCCCTTACCTAATATTCTTATTATTCATCTTCATCATAATCATTATAATCCTTTTGCTTCTACATCGCAGGTTCAACAGCGTGACCACTGTCTTGATTCATATACTCACAGCAAAGCCTTCATCTCTCTCATGGATTATAGATCTAAATTGGTAACTATCGCTTGCTTGCAATGTCTATTAGCAGATATGTTAATTGCTCATTCTCTGTCATCTGCTTCTGATAAATCCTTCTTGTAGAACAGCATTTTTTTAAGAGTCTCTAAGGTCATGGCCTTATTTCCTTTATGAGCTTTATCCTTAGGACAGCACACATTGGCTCTAAAAAAATTCTGTTGCTTCATAGAAATCTGGATCAGAATTGAACTTGATTGCTGAAAAAGAAAACTATTTATTTTCCAATGACAGAGCGCATAAAGGAGTGAGTTTTTATAATAGAAAATTGACATAGATGTGTAATTTGTGAGCTAGAATATTTTTAACTTAGATGCACTTTCTAAAACTTTTTGGGGAAAAAATACTTTTTTTTAAAATTAATGTATTAATGCTTTTGAGAACATTAGTAACACCTCTCATGGGTTGCTGTAGAAATACAGAGGAGTGGTTTCACCCCATCCTCTCATCCTCTCATCATAATTAAAGAAATGTGTGTTAGTGGATGATGATGGAACAGGTAAACCGTCACATTTAAATTGTTACTGGTCCTAAATAGCACAAGACAAATACAGGAAATTACAGTCTGGGCTTTAAAAATGAAGCATGTTAAAAGATGTTTTTTATTCCTAGAACTGCCCAGAAGCTGTAATATAGAGAATACACAGGTTCATAACGAGTTGAATTTGCAAATGTGTCTTAGAGTATAGTTTGAAGTATGGGTTGCATCAGTGTCACCAGCTTTCGTGGTTAATTGGGGGGACTGACAGCAGAAAAGGAGACTCTTTCCCAAATTCAGGCTCCTTTCTCACGCTGTTGTGAGAGAGAATGGGGTATGGAAACAGCATGTCTGTGAACACACCCATGTGGTTGCTAATAAAGAGACTTGTAACCTTCCAAGGTAATGATTGGATTTCTTGTTTCTTGTCTGTGAGAGGATAAAGAACAGCCCTCCATTCGTTTGTAGCCAAAACCCTAAGGGCTCGCAACACTAAAAGTCAACCTTAGCCTTTTTTGCCTGGAAATAAAGGAATGGCCAGGCACATCAGTTGATTTCTAGCCAACACTTTAAATTTTTACTGAAGTTTGCTGTAGGCAAAAAGTGTTGCAAAGCAGTGATTCCTTTCAGTGATTCCTAGGAGCAGGAGCACTTTGATGTTTTGTGTTGCACTAGAAACCAGTTTGATTCTTCACCATGGTGCTGGCCGCAAATTTAGGATCCATCTGTGTGACACATTTCAGTGAGCACTAAAAAAAAAGGCTGGTTTCCCATGGAGGTATCTTAGGGCAATTGGCTTTTTTCTTTTAAGATTCACTAGATCAAAATAGAAACTAAAGGCAGGTGAGCCACCTTGGCCTAGGAATGTATTCTTTGGTGGCTAATAAGCTCTGATTAAGATTTTATTGCTTTAGAGCATTTGCAGCATCCTGCTCTAATGTGGTTTCTTTGTCTAATAAAAGATGAGCTCACACTGCAGGCTTTTTCCTCAACAGGGAAATAATAAGGTATCTCAGAGCTACAAAACTGCCAACTACCACAAAACTAGTTGGAAGTGGCTGTGTTTGAGACCTCGATCCCATTGCTAATGCACTTGGGGAAAAAAAGATTGTCAATATTAGTATGCTGTTAGCTACAAAAAAGAGGGCTACCCAGGCAAAGAACTAAATGATACAAGGTCTCATGCTGAAATGTTTTCAAGGACAATCTGATTGGCAGCTTTTCCCTCTCCTGTGTAATGGGTTTTATGTCCTGTAGCAAAATCTGTCCTGTGTAGGTATTTTATTGAGGATTATTCCAAGACAGTCAAAATAGAAACAGTCACAAGCCTCTCCTTTGCCCTCTGTGTGCTGGCTGTATTTGACCTGGTCTCCTGTAACAGAACTCTCCTTGGGCTGTGTGTTTGTGTGAAACAGCAGAGATGCCACTCTGGAGCCATCCTAAAAGAGCATCAGTGGCTGTGTGCCCAGGGAGCACACTGCCAGCTAAATGGCCTTGGACCAAGGAGGGAGGACAATCCCCTGGGAGCAATGGCTGTGCGAGCCTTCAGGTGATTTGGGCAGGAGCTGCCTGACCTCAGCGTGTTGTCTCCATTTCCCTCTGCTGCAGGATCTCCTCCAGGTGCAGAGGGCCTGCAGGGGATGTGATTTTGTGGACCTTTCTCTCATTAGCATTGCAACTGCCACAGCTTCCCACTGCTCTGTCCCCTCTGCTTGGCTCCCTCAGCCGTGCAGGATCAGGAACCGAACCGACTTTGCAAACAGCCCTGCAAAACAGGAGAAGCTGTTGGAGGGTTTATTTTTAACTGGGATCTCTCTGTTTTCTGAACCACCTCTCTGCAGGGTCCTCAGGGCTGACATGACTTAGGGAGCGCTTGGAGCAGCAGTGAGGCAACAGGTGGGGAACAGAAAGGGAGGGGAGGAGGACCAGGAGAAAGATTTGCTGTTTCCTGGCTTTGGAATTCGAGCACAAATTCGGGGGCAGCCCTGTGAACACTTCCAGCCCAGCTGCTGGTGGAGCACAGCTTCAGTGGTGATCTGCCATCAGAGGGATAGTCAGAAATTAGTGTGAAAGTCCTTTCAGTTTCACTCTATTCACTAAAGGAGAAAGGGAAAAGTCAAATTTAAGCAAAGGGACGGAGTTTTCTTTAAATTTTTTGTGCTCTGACTGCCTCTGGTGATTCAAGGTGCTGACCTGCAGCATCTTCAGCCAGCACAGAGGCCAGCCAGGGTTGTGCTTCTATGACAACAGCCCTGCGTTCTGGGCAAGTATCATTTGATCTTTTTCTCTGTGTTGTGCTTTTAACAAAGCTGCTCGAGCTGGCCACATTCTGTAATTGCTTTTTTCAGCTGAGATCTGAAAGTCACATTTGTAGCCAGGTACAATTCTGATTAGAGCAATCTAGGAAGGTTAATAGAGGCAGCAGTGCTTCAGTTAAAAGATCAGCTTGGAGTGTGTGGATGGGTCCTGGGAAGGTAGGGGTAGAAAGAAGATACTGATTCCTGTATGATTAGTGCATACATCTTTGTCAAAGGTCTGCCTCTGAATCTTTAAAAGACCATGCTTTAAGTGATTGGGGTTTCTCAGTATTTCAAGCCTGTGGGTGTGGAATGGAGAAGTAGAGATTTAAATTATTTTTTTCTTCTTTAGCAAGTGCACAAGTGTTGTCAGTGGTATTTGTGGAGATCATAATGTGTATGGGGAAGATAAATTACTCAGATAGAGAATTTTCTGTCGTCCAGTGTGATTGTGGTACAAATCAACTAATCTCCCGATTCCTAATTTTTGCAGCTGAGATTTCTAAGGATAAAGAGGCAGTGAGTGCATTGGCCTGAGTGTCTGAATGGAAGTTAGTCAGATGTTAAATTCTTCATTTTAGAAACTCCTGCTATGAACCACAACACATGAGTAGAAGAGCTGTTTTCTGATACACTAATGAGAAGAAAATTTGTGCCTGTGTTTTCTGGAGTGCTTGCAAAGTACTGTAGTGTGACTGAAGAGCAGCTGAAGTTCAGAAGAGAGTATATCAGAATTGTGCTGTATCCTACAGAGAAATACTTGGGGGAAGATTTTAATGCATTCAGTGCAGCTGTTCACTATTGAGCTACTGATAAATTTCTTCAGAAAACTGCCCTTGTGAATGCAGTCTGTGAACGAAATGTCTGCTGCACCAGCCCTTTCCTGTGTGAGAAAGTTGCATATGTTTAATCTGAGATAAACTGCTGTGCATATTGTACTGAAGTTTAAACTGGGTTGCTTTGGGTTTGTTTCCCCTCTGTTTGGAATTTTGAGTTAAATTATCATCCCTATTTAAACTGCCTTCGGATAGCATTTGGGTTTATGGTTGTGAATTTTGAACTGTTTGTTTTGGTTTTGTTTGGGTTTGTGGGGTGTTGTTGTTGCTGGGTTTTTTTCAGTGAGACTTGCTAAGAAGGAAAGTGTTCGGGCACATGCTGAGAGTAGACATTGGAGTGAGCTTTGTTCCCAAAAGTGCCTATGAATTTGAGTTGAGGAGAAAACTTCTGTGGATGCTGGGTGAAGGAGAGACTTCTGTCACTGCTCAGTGCCTTCTGTCTCTGCACAGGGTAGCCCAGGGCCTGGTTTGGATGAGTAGCTGTTAATTAGACCTGTGCTGTCATTGCTCCAATTTGCCAACCCTGTGACTGGTTATAAGGAGCCAAGACATTTGTTTATTTTTGATGTGTGGTAGTTTCAAACAGCATGAGAGATTAAAAGTGTGGTGTATCTGTTAAAAGGTAAAGTTTCCTTTTCCTCCTCTGTAGTAATTTGGTTTGTGTAGTTGTGTTCTGCACAACCAGAGATGAAAAGTCAGAGTCCCACCTCCTTCCACCAAATGTCTGAGCTGCACACATTAGATCAGCCAGGGGTGCTCATAGCCCTTAATGATTCATATTCTGCTGTTTTTTTTTGTTTGTTTGTTTCTGAATCTAAAAGGGATAATTTATCCATTCCAAATACTGTCTGCACCCCCACCGAGCCCTCACATTTTATACAGTGCTGTTTATTCCAATTGCAATCTTAGGAGTAGATGGGTATTGGATGGACTCAAAGTTTCCAGCCAAAATTCCTAGGTTTTTTTCGTCTTTTCCCACTGCCTTTTTTTTTCACCTGTAAATGTTGAGGATAGAACTTTTGTAAAAATAAAATGGTGGTGGTGCATGCACTAGAAATGCAGGTTTTCCATAGAAGTAGTAAAATCAATTATTTAGGTTTATTTACCTTGGAGGCTGCTTGATGGATTGCATGGTTGGATGCACTGTCAAAGATTTTAGTCCTTGGTTGCAGTTTATTGGAGCAACAGAAGTGGCACCCTGCCACTGGAGTAAAGAATGCTGTTTCCCCATGAGTATTTGAACAATCTGCAGTAGCCATCTGTTATTCTGTTAAACACAAAGCAGTGCAACAGGTGTATTTCTTGGGTTTGGAAGTCTTACCAGCATGAGTGAACACTAAACATTTAAAATCAAGATTTAAAAGAAGATTTCAAAGCGTGCTCCTCTTTAGTCAGCAGATATAGTGGTTATGACATTAGAAAGTGGAGAGATAACCTAAACATATGGAAAACAAATGCTGAACTGCTCTTAAATCTGTTCTTTTTCCATGTTTGTCATTTTCTTAGATGGCTTCAGTAACAGATGCCAGATTCAGGCAGAAAGACACTTCAGACCAAAATTTTGATTACATGTTCAAGCTCCTGATCATTGGCAACAGCAGTGTGGGTAAAACATCCTTCCTCTTCAGATACGCCGACGACACCTTCACTCCAGCCTTCGTGAGCACGGTGGGGATCGACTTCAAGGTGAAAACAGTTTACAGGAATGACAAGAGGGTAAAGCTGCAGATTTGGGTAAGCGCCAGCAGTTTTGAAGATGCTCTATATTAATCCAGGCAAAGGTGTGATGGTAGAAAAATAGCCCGTTTGGAAGTGGATTTTTGGATTGGTGTAGAATTTGACTGTTCCTAAGTTCTGTGTGGCTGGACCTTTGTGTCCCTGCAGTAAAGTGAGGGAGTTCTCTTTGTGTTACTGTCTCACTCAGCTGCTCTACATTTGAGTGAACTCTACACACAACTCATGCTGGCATTTTATGGCCTCTACATAAGATACTTGTATCTTCCTGTAACTCATATATCTGCTCAGCAGCCCATTTCTACCCAATTTGTCTCATCTAAGAGCTTAATTTTCTAATTGATCTGCATACACTTGATTTATAATTCTTTCATAACTGCATTTAAATGTAAAATTACAGTGATCACATCTGGGTTTTTTATTTATTGTGGTGATCTTGAATAGTGAGAATCTAAAATGAAGTGCTTTTTTTTTTGTACTACAACTATATGATTCATTTTATTTCAGTGTTGCTGGATACAATGTACAACAAATTCTTTAATAAAAAATCCTTTTCATGTTGTAAAATCCTGACATTGAAACTAAGGTAGGTCACCTGATAGGAAACGGATTGACTTAATTTAGGGTTTTGGCAATAAAAATGTTTTTACTTCGGGCTCCATAAGCAACTAAAGATGATTTCCATTTAGTTGGTCTTTCTGAGTTTTGGAACATGAAATTTTCTAAGAGGTTGTGTAAAAGCAAGACAGAAAACACCATAAAATATTAGAGTTTTTTTAAAAGATACTGTGATTAAAGTGAGTTAAGCAATAATCTTAATTAAATCTGTTAGAGGGCTTTGGGGCAAAAATGGCTTTAATAACCTTAAACTTCTTATGAGAAGAGATGTCAGGTGAATTCCTCAGAGGGTGCTATCCATAGGACCTGTAATATTGGAGTTACCAACAACACTGTTGATTTAACTTTAATTTTTAATAAAAGGTACACCTAAGTGTTGGACAGCTTCCAGAGTAACTTGTGTTCTGTTCTTCTCTCTTTTTGCATGGATCCCTGACACGAGTCATGATTCAAGGACCTTAAAAAAAGCGCTGTGTGCCTCTATCAGAACCCCAGTATTTGAACTTGTTTGTCTCCTGCCTGTCCTGAGATTATTTTTGTCATTTCAATGTGTTCTCCAGGCTACATGAAGTAACAGTGGGGTCCATTAGCATACCAAAACTATGGGTTCCTATGTGTCAGAAGGAAGAGTTTTCATACTAACGTGTCTTCCAATTACTTTTTAAAATTATTTACAGCTGCTGTTGATATTTTGGAGTGTGAGTCTCTGTGGCTCCATTGAACCCTTTGCCCTGACTTACAGTTTTCCAGTTATGTTGGTATTTTTTTCAATTATTCTCTCTCTAAGCTTGGCATTAAGCCTTATTTGAATCAGATTTAACATGGAGGTTTTAAATGAAGAAGGAGAAGGTACAAGTGTTTGACTTAACCACTTCAAATGTTTTTCTAAAATACAGAGAAAAGCACTTCTGGGAACCTCTGATGTTCTCTTCTCCACAGAGCCAGGGCTTTTTCAGTTCAGGGGTGCTTGTGGAGCTCTGAAGTGAGTGCAGCTGTGGCAGACCGGAGGTGCTCAAGGGCTGTGCCAAATAACCTTGTTCTGTGTTCTGCAAGTCTCAAGGTGAGAGGGAAGTTATTCCTGCTGTGCTGGGATCCAGGGAGATCCATGATCACTGGGACTTTCTTTACATTTCTTTACGTTACTGTGTTGAACAGAAGAACAGAATTTGGGTGCAGGACCCAGCTGCCAAGAGTTCCTTGTGTTGTCCTAAATCTCAGAAAACTTCACAATGCTTCAAGAGCTGAGCGGCTGCACGTAGAGACTGACAGCTGTGTCAGTAGCTGTCCCTCTGGCCAGACTCCTGGTTTTGTTTCTCCAGCAGAAGTTGATGAGCATTTTAAAGCCAGAGATTTTGCATTTGTGTTTGTGCTGAGTTTGAGGAAGTCTGTGTTTTGTGAATCAGGATTTGACGAGCTGTCACATGGAACCATCAGAAGAGAATGTTCCTCTGTTTGATTTTGGTGTCATTAGTGGGCCGCTTGCTTTGTTGACATTAATGCCTCAATCACCCAATTTGATATTTTAATAATCAGTTGTGCTTGTGACTAAGCAGCCTGGGAAATGATCTGCTTTGAAAAGACTTGAAAGGAATAGCTCTTTAGCCTGAGAGGAACGGGACATAGCAAAGATGTTCATTATGTTTTTAAGGTGGAATGACGGCACTGCTGCTGCATTTGGAAACAGTAAAATGATTCAGAGAGGGGTTTATGAAATAATGTTTTGTAGGCTTTTTTTCCCCTTTCTTTAAAGATCTCCAAGATCAGTTGACTGTGTTTTGGTTTCAAATACTTGTCTTGTTTAGGAATAGTGGTGTTGTGTTAATAGAATAAATTAACTTTATTGAAAATGTTCATTTTGTAGTTGGATGAGGCTTAGTAATGTAATATCTAATTAAAAAATTATTTTCATAAATATATTCATATGCTATATAGATATTTACATATCTACATAAATGCAGTTCTTGGATTAGATTTTTTTTATGCCACTGCCATCTGTAACAATACTTTCATATAAAGCATCTTCCTTATGATTGGGTTGTAAGGAGCCAATTTATAATATCTCTCTGCATTTCTTGACCAAGTTTTGCATTCCCAGAGCTGCTAATTACTGTTTACTGGAGGAAAACTATTATATTTTCAGCGAGGTGTGGTTTTTTTATTATTATAAATATATCTCAAAGGTAGCATTATTATATTCTTAGCAAATGCAAACTGTTAATACTTAATGCGGAGTTCAGGTTGCCTAGCAGCTAGAGAGAGCCACTTTGTCCAGATCCAGATGGAAGCAGGGTGAATGAATAAAAGTGATTTCAGTCATATGTGAGAGCAAGGTGAGATTTCTTTTTCTCCCTTCTGTGCATTTGTGTGTCTGTTGCTGGTGAGGAGTAACAGTGGTGAAAATGACAGCAGAGCTCCTGAGCAGTGTGGCATCGAGGGGAGCTGCTGAGGAGCAGCCTCTGGCCCTTTGTGTCTGGGGTCATTACATGAATTTTTTGTGCAGTCACATAAACTAACCGATGGAAAATCATTGGCAGGGTTCAGCCCCAAACACTTGCACACCATCCAATACGTACTTTGTGTGAGGAATTTGATTACATTTGTGTTATACTTTTGTGCAGCACCCTACACAAGGGACTCTCAACATTGATGTGATTAATAATAAACATAACTAAATACAGGGGTTGGCAGCTGATGTTGCAGTTGAAACTACTTTCAACGCCCCCCTTGTAAAAAGCAACAGAGATTAAATTTAACTTCAGGTTAAAAGGCAGAAAGGCTGTGATGTTTGGACAGAGGCAGCATATTTAGACTGCAGTATAATTTTTCTTTTAAGGAGCTGTTTATTGGAATTAAAGTGTTAGGATGAAGGTTTTCCTTCTCATTAAAAAAAAGTCTCTGTGGCTTAACTGCTGAAACCTGTTGTGGTGTGAGATTAGCTGTAGTGGATGTCTGAAATGTGTTACAGCTCTCAGGCACAGCTGGGGAGAGGGTACAAAGCAACATTGTTCAGGGGTTTCTGGATCTTTAAAAACAGAAATATGACAACTGCTAATTATATTGAGTGGCGGTTACCACTGCAAAACAGAAAAGTGTAAACCAGAATAACTCCCCTGCTGAGTAGCTGTCCAGGAGGCAAATACGCAGTGTTTTAAAAAGCTTTTTGTATCAGGCATTGCCGGGA
This sequence comes from Hirundo rustica, assembly GCF_015227805.2. NCBI lineage: Eukaryota > Metazoa > Chordata > Aves > Passeriformes > Hirundinidae > Hirundo > Hirundo rustica. The sequence continues at coordinate 5,968,715 of NC_053458.1, forward strand.
TGACAGGATGATCTTGAGCAGCTCGCCTCTTAGGGAAGGGATTCAAGGAAGTAGCACTGGCAGCTGAGGTTGTTTTTTTTTTTTTTTTTTTTTATCATTTACAGGAGGTAAAATTAGAACACCATCATATTTGATTGTAAATTTTAATGTTAATCGCTCACTTAACCAAAAGCTAATTATGCATTTCAGATGAGAGAGTCATCTATTCCCAAGGCATCCTGCTCCTGTCATGGTTTTGCTAAGTTCCTTGTGAGCACTGACTTCAGGCTTGAATGCTTGCACAAAACTTGTTTCTAAAAAAAGAGATAATAAGGTTCAGTAATTAAATGTATAGATGTGATAGTGATGGGTGTCTCTAAAGCACTAATGGGCCTGATTCTGCTCTTACAGACTCACAGTTGTTGTGAAATCCTCAGATTTGCTGTTTAGATGAAGAACTAAATTGGAGAAATTCATGATAGTGAAAAGAACGTGTTGATCTTTGTAAGGTAGTCAAGGATTACATTTTATTTGCAACATTAAGGATTTACTGGGTGCCAGGAATGAAAATCATTGTGGGTGAGTGGATGTAAAGCACTGCTTTTCATGCTAAAGTACAATGCAGAATATCTGACTGGAGAAGAGATGCAATAACAGTGTCTGTAATTCAATTCCAAGGTCTTGGTTATATCTCAAGTAATAATACTTCTGCTTTGAGAAGAACTTGGTGCTCATGCCACCCTGAATGGGCTTTAAGATTAGAGTTGCAGGGGTGATACAAAGGAGAGAAATAAGAACTTCACAAATAAAACCTTGGTGGGTCGATTACCCCGCTCACTATTGAATTATTGAGCAGCCTAAGATTGCTGAGCAGGACGTTGCTGTGTTTGCAGTCAAACAGTTGACATGGAGGATTTATTTCTGTTTATAGTTAATCACCTCAATCTCATTGTTATCTCATTATAACTCTCCATTACAGTGAAGCCAAATTCAACTCCAGTCTAAGCTCTAGTACCACTGCAGTTATCCCTGCAGACAACACTGGATTTGCTCTCACTTGCAGGTGTGGTATCTCTCTTTGTGCTCCATCTCTGCAGAGTTACTGGGCCCTTGGAGGCCCAGTACAATTGTTTTGTACTATTCAGTAAAATGAAACGTTGTGTTCAGAGGTACCAGGCTGTATCCAGGGGCAGTGTCGAGTGTGTGTTTGTTGATAAAGAGCTGTTGGTAGTTCAAAGGTTTGGACCTTTTCTAGAGAAAATGGACCAATGCTGTTTGTCCAGCAAAGAAAAAGCTGAACATGGGAAATTTCAAGGGAAATTATTCACTTGATGTAGTGAGGCAGTTAAGGTTTTAGAAGACAAATGAATTGTTGGCCTCCCGATGTTTTGCATTTAATGCTGTTTTACCAGACATTCAGAATAGATATTTTGTGTTTTATATATAAGGTCTTAGACTTAACGTAGCTCAAAATCTTTTCCTATTGTCCTTCTCTCATCAGAATCACCCTTATTATGATTTTCTTTCACAATTTTATCTTCTGCATAATGACTGGGTATATTCTATATTTAAATATGCTGGGTGGCACTGTGATCCATTATGAGATAACACAGTGGGTGGAATTTATGAGTTCTCATAGTGTTTGTCTCAAGTGAGCATGTACTTAAACTGTGTCACATTTGGTCAGATGAGAAAATATAACTACTGTGCTTACTCACATTTATAACTTTCATGCATTGTGTTGTCTACTGCAGTGTCGTGTTTATGCAACCCTTGAGTACCCGAATGGCTGATTTTAGAACTATAAAAGGGAATCCAACCCCCCCAAATGTTTTTCAGGTGTGAGGAATTATACCCTATAGCAAAACTGGAGTTCCTAGGAATTTAGCAGCGTGAACTTTGTGATGTATTTTCTGTTGTCCAGCTGTTCAACATCATCCTGATTCGTTTAACAGCACGAACCGAGCTCCCAGAGATTATTCTGTACGCTGATTTTCTGTATTATGTTGCATTAGAGGCATTTTACTCTGCAGACAGAAGGAAACATTGGTGAGAAGTACCAGAAACTGGACAAAAAAGCAGCACATTCCTGCAGTGCTGAGAATTGGGAGGCCTATGGTTTGCTGGTTAGCTTCTGCTGTCTGCAGAATGATGTGATGTTTGCCAGGTGACACTGATCTCAACCCAGATTTATGGTGAGCTCTTCGGGCTGCCCAGCAAACACTGCTGAGAGTGACAAAGCAGGAAACATAAATCCTGCTTGGGGTGAGATGAATCTTCCAATAGCAGCTTAGCACCTTGTATTTTATGGCCGGGGTCCACTGCAGCCCAAAAGTGCACCCTAAGCATCCCAGTGCATCCTCCTCTGTTTCTGCCACAGTCTGGGTTTGCAGCATTGCTAAGGTGCTCCTCCATGCAAGTGGAGCTGCCGGTCCCAATGTCCTGCTCAGCTCACACATGGCATCCTGTGCTTCTGCTGTGCACTTGCATCTCGTTTGAAAATTCGTCTAGTATTGCCGGTTCTGCTATGCATCCATTCCTGTGCTAATCAGATGCTCACTGCTTCGCTACTAATTTGTGTTAGAAACTGAAGCAGGAGGTGGCAGGAGTGCTTGAAACTTGGGGGGAGCAGGTGTAAGTGCAGCAGATAAACACTGTGTTATGAGCTGCTGTGCTTCATTAACTGAAGTACCTTCAGTGATATATGACTCAAGTGATTAAACTTCATGTATCACTCAAAGAAGGCTCGATGGTGGTATTTTCTCAGCCAGATCCTGGCTGGTTTGTCGCTCTGACAAACTGATCCAGACATCTACAGCAGCGCCAGAGGGTAAAGTCATGGCGAGAGAGCGGCGTGTGTGGATCCATGTGTGCACATAAGCTCCTGGTGCTTCCAGGTTTTACTGTCCCTCTGCTCTCCTTGCAGCCAGAGCAATAAAGCAGAACATACAGGGGACCTGTGCATAGCATGTTTACGAGGCAGAACACTCACCCTACTGCTGTTTTTGCTTTTGCATGTGCTCGTTCAAAGCTTCACCTGCTGCTTCCCCTCCGTGGGTCCCTCGGTCGGCGCTGCCGCCGTGGCAGTTGTGAAGTTGCTGCGTGTTCCAGTGCCATGGTAACTGCATCCTGCTCTGCTGGCTGCCAGCAGGCACCGAGCCTGCCCAGTTGTGAAAGGAAGCAAGTGCTCCAAGTGCCAGATTGTGGTAGACTGGCATGAGTCAGCTTTGATAAGTCCAGGGGAAGTCCTTTACCAAGGACTGCAAGTCTCTTTTTTTCGAGGGAAGAAAGAGAAATAGCTCTCATCAAAAGAGTTTTGGACTTTTTTTTTTTTTTTTTTGAACTCTAAAGGGCTAAAAAATGTGTTTTCATTGGAATTACCACCAAGTGCTAAATTGCTTTCTTGCTCTGCAGTTTAACCTCATGCTGTACCCATTTCTGTAAGGCTGTGCCACTTTTCCCATCATTTTCTCTTTGTGTTGTGCACCCTGGTTTGCTCTTGGAGAGGTTAGAGAGCACCTTTGTAAGCACTTTTGTAAGCGCTAAGTGCAAGGTGAGTTCTTGCAGAGCACTGTCATAACAACAATTAAAATCATGGAGTTGTGTCTAAGAGTGAGCGAGTAGATCTGGGGAAAAGCGAGGAATTCTTGTTTGCTTTTTGCAGAAGAAATACTGTGATAAAGCACACGTGTGCATCTATTAATTACATGGAATAATAACACTGGAAATTAATAGCAGGCAAGGGTAATTAAGGAATGCATTTTTCAAATCTTTCATGTACAGGAGTGGAATGATGGGAGGTTGTAGACAGGTGGGGGTCGGTCTCTTCCACCGGGCAGCAACTGACAGAACAAGGGGACACAGTCTCAAGGTACGTCAGGGAAGGTACAGGTTAGATAGTAGGAAAAAAATTTTCACTGAAAGAATAATAAAGCACTGGAATTGTCTTCCCAGGGAGGTGGTGGAGTCACCATCTCTGGATGTGTTTAAAAAAAGACTGGACATGGCACTTAGTGCTATAGTCTAGTTGAGGTATTAAGGCATAGGCTGGACTTGATGATCTTAGAGGTCTCTTCCAACCTCATTATTCTGTGATTCTGTGATAATATCTTCTATGCTTCTCTTGCCCTCTCTTGTCCCTCACTGGATTGGAGAACCAGTGGTACTGTGGGAGCAGTGTAGTGAGGCTCTGAGGGGAGGTTGTCTGAAAGAAGGAAGGTTGTGCTCAGTGCAGCACGATGGGGCTTGCAGCAAGCCTGGCTTAGCTAAAGCACAGCTTTAGCTGGCTCTGATGTGCCCCCTCCACCCCTGAGTCCTGCCTCTGGCAGGTGAGGGCCTGTGCAGACAACTCCACTGTGCAGTGCTGATGTGTCCTAAAGGGAGCAAGAGAGTGCAGTCAAAACTGGGGCAAAACTTGTGTGGAACCAAAGCAGTGCCTTTAATGGAGACATTAATGACAGTGGAAAACAGCACCAAGGAACAGTGCTATAAACTCTGGCTTGCAAGCAGCAAGGAGTGGCCCTGAGCAGCAATCCCAGGAGGGCTGGAGAGGTGGAATTGCTGTCACAGAAGTGTCAGTCTGTGTGAACTCCAGGTGGATTCCAGCCTTCCTGGGAGGTGGTTGGTGTCTGGGAAGGGGGTATGCATTTGGCAAAGCTCTTCAGCCTGTTTTTATACACCCTTCCTCACCAAAACCCCTCCCTAGGTTATTTTGCTAAGTGTGAGAGTGAAGCACAGAAGAGACTTGAATAGGTTGGCTGATTATGGGAACTCAGAGCTTCAGATGAGCAGTATTTCTGTGCTGATGCTCATTCTGACTGCTGTGGTATAATTATGCAACTGCTGCAAATCCATAGCTGTTTGAGGTGCCTTATCCTAGCTGAAATGATCTTTTTTAGAAGAATGCACTTCATCTTGAAAATAGCATGCAGGAAGGACTACTGCAAAGATATTAAGTGAGGTAAAACTGTGAGAATTGCTTAGTCCCTCTTGAATTTTTTGAGGAGTGGAAGTGTAAGATTAATAAATTTTTGCACTGGTTAATGATTTTAGGGAAAAGCAAACTCTTGCAAGGGAAGGATCTGCATGAAGTCCTCATCTGTGATGTACTTTCTACTGTTCTGAGTTGCACGTGCCACAGCAGCATTTTCAAAGCTGTGGCCATAGTTCCAAAGTCTTGGGAATATTTCAAATTACTTCAGTTTTTCTGCTAAAATTCTGATATAAATGTGTATAGGAGCTACTTTGTATTCAAGAGACTGCAAGAAATCTAAAGGGAACAAATGCAGTAAAAAACACACCATTGTCATGGCAAAGCTATGATTTCAATAATCTTTCACCTAAACCTGGAAGTGGTCTTGGTCTACAGGACATCTACTGCTTTAACACGAAATTTCACCTGAGTGAGTGGAACTTGCAGAATCCAGCTGGAAGCTGGACACAGCAGCAGCTTTGCATCACTGCAACATTGGCTCAAAGTGATTTGTCAGTTCTCCCGTCTGCAGCAGGGCTGTGGGAATCCTCCCTTGCCCACCTGGCTGGGAGGCCAGGAAGCGGTTGTGTGTCAAAACCTGATGTTGCTAAGTGATGGCAAGGTAGCCACCTGCCTTAGCATTTACAAACCCCCAGTGCTCAAACAGAAGGAAATGAATAGCTTTATTTTCCATTAACTGCATGCAAGGTGTTTATTCAGTCTGGTCCTGAAAGTATCAAACCTGTGCATCCCTTTTACTCCAGCTGGAATCTTTAGAGTTTTCAAGTCCCTGGAATGGCAGCTGCTTGTTCTGCCTGAGAATTCATCCTCCAAGAAATGTTGTGTTACCCTATGGCTGTGAGAGACAATGCAGTCAGTTTGATGATTAAAAAAATGCAGACTTAAAAACAAACCCAACACAAAACCAAACTGCTTTTTATCACCTAATACAAAGGCAAAGAAGAAGAGGTGGTATTTGTTTTGTTGGTTATAATGTCAGAATCCATGCAATAGCCCTCTTTATCTTTTCTCTCCTATTTCTTTTTTTAAACTACAGCCTATGTGGCCAAGAAGAATTGTAGCATTGATTTCTTTCCTTACTATATTTTTTGTGAAGGAAGCTGAGAATAAATCCAACCTACTCTGGAACTGTTATCAGGAAACAGGAGAAGTAGGAGATCTTTCACTTCTTGTCTACCTTTTTTACGGATATTTTTTAAAAATTGATAAAGGTTTAATTGCCCTCATACCACGGGTGAGCCTGCTGTGTTCTGCTAAAATCTATCTGCTCAATAAAGTACTTTTTCCATAGAATCTCTCAAAGGGAGATGCTGAGTGACTTTTGCAGCCATGACTCATTGGATCTTCATTCTTTAAATGAAAAGATTCCCAAGACATATTAATTTTAAGATCTCATCTATTAAATTCTTGATTAATAACAATAAGAGTATTAGTTTGACAGTGCATCAAGACTTGAGGGATTCATATAACCAGTGCTCTCTCCTCAGAATGAGGCATAGTTCATTTTTTCACAGAGAAGGACTTGGCAAAGACCCAGGCTTGGAACTAGAATCCCTCAGCTGAGAGAATGGAAGCTTTCCAGTAGTTGTCTCCCTGTGAGGTGCAATCAGGAATCCAGCTCCCCAAACGAACTGGTCTTCCCTTCACCCAGAGGATGTGGAGCACCTCTGTGTGTGCAGAGGAAGGGTCAGGGGTTTTCAGGAATTAAACCTGTACTGGCATCAGTGATTACTTCCTACTCCTAAAATATGAGCTCTTCTTGAGTTTTACAGTTCTGCCCAGCACGGGTGGCCATTTGAATTTGAATTGCAGCAGTTCCTAGCAGGGCCTTCTGACCCCAGAGAAGCTCTGTTCCAGAGTCAGGAGTGTGTCCTGTGTAAAGAAGTGTCCTCTCTTGGGAGTCTTGGTGCCTTGGTTCTCGGCTTTGGCAGTCCCGAAGTGTCACTCAGCTCCCACAGGTAGCTGCAAAATCCTGTAAGTTTAACTTGGCTGTTATGATTGATCTCTTCATTCACTCTCAGTAATGAATGGCACAGAAAATTGTGTTTATTTTATCGAGTAATGAAAGAGAAGATTGTGCTTCCTTTACTAAACAACTATTGCCAAAAATAGCACCTGACTATATTTTATCTGTCTCTCTTCCTTACTATTATTTTACTCCACTAAATGCAGTCTTTTTTTTTTTTTTCCCCTTTGGATTTCTTTCTGTCTTTGTGCCCTGAAGCTGCAAACAGCAAATTTTGTGAGTCATATAAATGTTCTGAGACATCAAATTAAGTAGAAACTGGAGAATGAGTTTTCAAAAGGTTGTGAATGCTGCTGACGTCAATCTCAGATGGAAGTAAGAAAGAAGATACGGTTGGCAGATCCTGTGAGCAGGACTGTAAGCACACTTATGCTAATTCTGTTGTTGGAGGAGAAATTGTGTTTTTATAAATGAAGGCAATAGTCCCAACTGAAGATTTAACAGGCATCCATCTTAGTAACGAGATGATCTTGAGCTTTCATACTTTACGCCGAAATTTGCCTTCAGCAGATTCAAACAAAGTTGCTTGGAAGTGACTAAAATGAATGGCAGCATGCTTTCTGCTTCTTCAGCTTGTAATATAATTCAGTTTCCCAGCTCTGCTTCTGCAGAATTCTTCCTTCAAAGTGACATTGCAAAGTACGGGGTTTTCTAATGAACAGAAAACCGTGATGAACCTATTTAGAGATTTTTTTCTTGATTGTCTCTGACAGAGAACAGAATTTTGGAAGTAGCAAGGAGTCATGAAAGTCAATATGTCTTATGAATTATTTTGATAACATGAAACATTTATCTTGGAGAAAGCTGTTGGTAATACTGTTTTTGAAGTTAAATGTATGCAGATTGCATATCCATATTGATTTGATGGTGCTATTGAAAGTTCCTATAGGTGCTGTGAGAAGAGTGCAAGAAATGACTAAAGGAAAAAGGGATGCTTTTCTTGTGGAAACTACAGAGAAGTTATTTGTTGGCTTATCAGTGCAGAATGTTTTTATGTGTGTGTGCATGTTTTACCTTTAATGAGTGCAGCAGTTCAGAATTGACAAATAACTGATGCACTTGTTGACTGCTTTATCCTACCTCCATCTGATGGTTCACTGGAAGCCTGCATCAAATTGTTAATCATTGGTGCTGCAGTGATCACTCTGAATCTGGATGTTTTTTGACCAAAGGTATGTTTTGGTGAAACGGCAGCTGAAGATGTTTAGCCCTTTTCCAAATCAAGCTGTCTTTTGGAGAGGATCTCACAGCAGCAGGTACTACAGTGCCAGGTTCAGAGAGACCAAAGTGAATTGAAGTGAGCCCAGAGGCATTGAAGGAGCGAGGTAATGTGATTGCTGGTTAACTGGATCAGGGCAGCAGAGGGAATGCCTCCACCAGGTATCTGTATTGCTATGCTCTGGTGCCTCCCTGATGCTGGGAAGGACTTTGGACAGATTTCTGTGCGAAGTCAGTTTTCAGATTGGTGGCACAGCAGGTACCTGGGTATGAAATATTGCAGCCAAGGCCAGTATGAAAATAAACAAGAAATATCCCTTCAAATTTGGAGATGAAATGCAGCCTGGATTTACCTGCAGGTAGCCAGCAGGAGCTCAGTGGGAAGGTAATGAAGTGGGACCGTCTGGCTGGGTACTTGGCGCAAAATGTGCTTTTGCTTCGATAGTGAGGAGAGTGCAGAAGTTCTGGCTCTTGGAGAGTTTGCACACTGCTCTGTAAATAGAAATAACAAAGAAGAGCAGCCCCAGAGGTTGGTGCTGCTGCCAGCTCAGGGGACACCAGAGTGAGCCTGTCTCAGGGCTCAGGCTTCAGTCACAGGCTCCTTCTGGAAGGGGGACCAAACCCCATCAATTTGCAGTCCTTTTTCTGCCATTACTCCTTGGTTACGACTGAAAAGAAAACGTAGGCAGTGATGACAAATAATGTGGCTGAAAATTTATCAGCCAGTAAGATAGGAGATAACATGTCTGATGTATGTGCTGACAGTAGAAATCTAAGGCCTTTGACCAAAAATGATCAAAGATCACCTGGAAATCACAGTGTACAGTTTCATCTGTGAGGAAGGGACCTGTGAGGGATGAGGTCCTTTAAATTACACCCATAGAGTTAAGAAAAAATTTTCAAGTGAGAGTCTGTGGGGGACAAAAATGGGTCTGGGAAATTTACCTGATTTCTGCGTGGAGGGGGAAGAGAGGTTTCAGTGTTTCAGCGACAGGACTATTTTAGTACTGCAAAGGGAGTCCACCACGAGCTGATTTATTGGCCATTGGCTCTTAAGTTAAGAAAATGTTTCTCCTGTCATGTTACTTGTGTAAAGTTTTACATAATTATACTTCTCTGCAATTTTGTATCTATTGCAGAAACATTCGTTTCTGATGGCTGTTTAGATCAGAAGCTTGTAGTGTTCAGAACAGGTTGCTGAAGCACTCGAGCTGCTAATCTGAGCTGGTGTGGTGAATTCTTTACCCCCTGGCGATCCCTCTACCCCGTGGTGAATGAACACAAGGACAGAGAAGCATTTCTGTTTCCTGAAGCTTCCTGTTTCTGATTAACCAGCATGGAAATTCATATCTGCTGAATCTATGCTTATGAGAATTCCTAAACAACTCTTCTGCCTCCAGCAGTGGCACTCGATTATGTTTCTCACTCCTAAGCCTCTTAGAGGTTTAGCATTTATGAATCCCCTCTAATACTTTGCTTGACACATTTGGTTAGGCATATGACAGTGATCAGCTGAGAGAAAAACAAGTCGTCTCATCAAGTACAAATTGAGGCCTCTAGTAAAGAGAGTGGAGAGGCAAGCGAAGGTTTCCTGCTGTTTGAAGTCAGAATAGAACAGGGCTGTTAAAACAACTGTGACGCATTTAATGAAAACCAGGCTATGCGTCCACTTCCAGCCAGCTTCAGACAGTCCATCACAGCTGGTTTTGTGAGCACTTGTAGGAGGGGGCTGAGGACTGGCTGCACTGAAGAGAGGTGGTTCAGCTCTCCCCTGGTGCCTCAGGAGGCTGAGCGTGCTGAGGGTGTGTACTTACACTTGATGTGGGTTCTGCAGCTAAACTGGGGGATAACACCCAAACCCAGGGCTCTGAAGGGCTGCCCACCCAGTGCCTCCTGGGATGCAGAGTAGGTGGTCTGGTGGGGAGGAGGCAGCCCTGGTGCTGGTTGGAGTGGTGGCTCCTGCAGCCCCTTGGTGCTCCCGCACTCCTGACCCTCTGCACAGAGAAATTCAGCAGCGGCTGGAGGAGGTGCTGCTCGGCCAGCCTGAGTAACCTTTCAGCAGTGGCTTCATGATGAAGGCTCCTAAGCATTCCTGCAATACCAATGGTGTTAAAAAGTAGTTAGTATTGTAAGCAGGTGCATTCCAGCTCGGCTTACCATGACAATTTGACAGCAGGCAGATGTTTAACTAGGTGGAGTAAGTGATGACTCGAAATACCATCGTATAAATCTTGCAAATGGTACCACAGCTGAGCCTCTGGGTATGCCTGGTGAATTGTGATTTCTCAGAAGTCCTGTTTGATCAGAGACTGAGCCCTTCCTTTAATTCGTGATTGGAGCCCACAGAGACAGCAGGTATTGTGATGCATCACTAGTGACTAATTTCAACAAGTCAGTTAATTGCTCCTTTGGAGCTACACGAGGCTGGTTGAAAATATTTAAATGTTGGTGTTTTAACGGAAATTGTCCTAATATTGCCGTGAAATGGAGCTGCAGAAAGAAGCTTCCTACAGCTGCACAGTCTTGCTTTGGTATACATTTCAGCCAGCATATGGTATGCATTTTAACTGAACACATGGAGAACTAATTTGATTTGAGTTGATTGATTTTGATTACTGACATGAGGGTATGCTAATGAGAAACAATCCAGCATGTCTATAAGATTGTTTCAGTTTCTAGCGCAGCTGATACATGTTTGTATCATATGCATGAAAAGTAGGGGAGAAAATGTCTATTTTGAAATTTTTTTCAGTGGTAAACAGGAGGAGACACATTTTTCTGATTTCAGCTTGACAACGCATTCTTCTGTCAGTACAAATTAGGACTGATTGAGTATATCTAGCTAGGACAGGTGTAATGTTTGCATGAGGAAATGGGCAGTGCTGGTAGCTGTAAAAATCCTCATGCCGTTTTTCAGGAAAATTTCTGCTGTGGATCAGGAGGTGAGTCTAAAAAGAATTCAGAAAGAGGCTGTTCACTAGAGGTGTGTGAGGTCGAAGAGAGCAGCTCAGACCAATGTCTTCGAAATTGGTTTGTTAGTTTTTAATTTACTGGAGCCTGTTCAGTTAGATGTTTGTGTACATGTTGCTTAGGGAGGAAAAAAAGCGTAATATCATAGTGAAGGATTTTCAGAGAAGGTGAATTATTGGATGCAACATCTCAAACCTGAGGCTAAATACTTTTACTTGTGGGCATTCAGTTACAGGCAGGAAGCCTTGCTGGTGGTTTTGTGGGTATAAACCAGCCAAGGTATGAAGTGCTGTTCTTTGAAAAGAAGTGGAACACCTTCCTTGATGTATTTATTCCTCCTGTGCTCTCAAAAAGTCATATGAACATATGTAGATTGGGATCCTGCAAATGCTGAACAGACATGCATCGCTCTAAATACACAATTTGAGACCAGTGGAGCTGGTTGTTCTACCCTTATGAATATGGATTGAAATAAGAATCTTTCCAAGCGGTCACAGCAAGTTAGTTGTTCTCGTTATGGGACACTTAGAATCAGAGTTGATTATGTTGGAAAACACCTCTAAGAAGGAGCCCAGCTGTTTACCCAGCATTGCCAAGCCCACTGCTAACCTGTTTCCCCAGGTGCCACATCCACTTGTCTGTTAAATGCCCGCAGGGATGGTAACTCTACCACTTCTGTGGGCAGCCTGTTCCAATGCCTGACCACCTGTCAATGAAGAAATATTTCCTAATATTCTATTTAAACTTCTGCTGGAGCAACTTGAAGCCATTTTCCCTTGTTCTGTCACTTTTTACCAGGGAACAGAGCCTGATGTTGCACCTGGCTGCAACCTCCTTTCAGGGAGTTGTGGAGGGTGACAAGGTCCTCCCCGAGTCTCCTTTTCTCCAGGCTGAACACCCCCAGCTCCCTCAACTGCTCCTCATCACTTGTGCTCCTTCTCCAGCTCCATTGCTCTTCTCTAGACATGACTGATATCTAAGCCCCAGTGTGATTTCTACCCAGCCAAAAATACCCACTTCATCAAGGAGGTATAAAATCTTATTGATATAAGGACATTAAATTATAATCCACCACACAGTAATTGATAGCAACTGATCTGAGTGACTTATGCAAATAATCACTATAGACACAGCTGCTGCAGGAGAGGGAAAAAGAGTGAGATGCTTTACAGCCATCTCTGCATGATGTTTCTCATACAGGACTTGAGTAATCACACTGCCTGTGTGCAGCTACCAAGGTGAGCCATATAAATAAGATTGATTCAAGTAAACGGGAGCCTCCTGTATTAAACCTGAGTTGCAGGAGGGGAGGTCTGCTTTTCCCCCTGCTCTAAGGTTCTGCAGTGGAGGGTCAAACCTTCTGTGTGGGCACAAAACTATTGCTTAGGGAGAAGAAATTCACAGGCAAGATAAGCCTACAAATGTCAGAGCTGCAGTTGCTTTATCCCAGAGCAGCTCCAGGGTGATCGCAGTGCTTGTTGTGCTGTCAGCAGCACAGCTGGCAGTACTGCCAGTGAGGCTGCTTTGGGGCTCTGGAGTTCTCTCACCTTTAGACTGTGATGTGTGTGAGAGGAGGAGATGGCACCCCTGAGAAGCAGAGAGTCCCACTGACATGTGACATGTTCCTCTGTTGCTAAGTGGGGTGTTCTTCATGGCTACACAACGACACAACCTGGCTTTTCTGTTTTTGCTGTATGTTTTGCAGGAGTGATTCCTGGCATGTGAGCACAGTTGCTAGGACCAGGAAGAGGTTTGCTGGTATTTAATCTGTTCCTGTCAAGAAGCAGGGTGGTATCTCCTCCTGGATGTAGCAGATGACAGCCTTGATGTGTCCATGAGGCAGTTTGTAGATGATGTTTGGAGGGTATAGCTTGTCAGTTAACACCTGTCTCCATTCAGATGGGTAAGCAGATGGGCAGTAAAGGCAAATGAACTATCCTCTGTATGAACCTGTGAAACCTAATTCTTTGTGGCCAAAACAATCTGTGTTTCAATGTAATACTTCCGATCTGTATTTCAGTATAAATTAATCGCTGCCTCCAGGCTTTTTTTTTTTTTTTCCCCCCCCCCCTTCTCTTATATATCAACTCTTCATACCTTAAGAAGAACACTTAACTAGTCCTGGAATGGCTTTGTCATCCTGTGTCTATAGATGCCTGTCTCTCACATGCCCCCAAAATTTAGGTCTTCTCTGCAAGAACAGCTGGAGAGAAGTAGATCCATGCCACTGGAAAGTGGCCAGAAGTAATATGTGGAAGTGGGGAAGCGTTTATGTAATTGGGGGGAAAATCCTTATTAATGAAAGATCAGTGAAGGGAGAAGTGTTCTCACAAAGACTCAGCAGGACTCCTAAAAGTTCTTGGCATGTGCCCCTATCTCTCTGCTTTAACACCCTGGGATGAGCTTTCTCTCCTGGTTTTCTGAGCTGCCCCTCCAGCAGTGTCCATCTGGAGTGACAGGAGCCTGCAGTGCTGGGCAGGGTTTGTCACTGGTGAGCGAGTGAAGGAATGGAAGATCAGCTGCTAATCTCAGCTGAGCTCAGACAAACCCAGAAAACCACAGCTGCTACAGCAGCGTACCTGGGAGCAAAATCTGGAGCAGATGCTCTCTCTGAAGTTACATTGGAAAACTGTGCCCAGAAATTATTTCATTTTCACATTGTGGGAACCATAATGAATTATGAATAACAAGCTGGGGACTCCTGTGAACAAAGAAATTCTGAAAAGTCCTGTGCTGGTTTATTGCAGCTTCCCACACAACAGGATAAATGAGTTTGCAGCAGGGAAAGTACAGGTCTGTGTTAAAGTATTCAATTTTGTGTTGAAAACATGAAGCTGGAAGGAACAATGGTACCCTGGTAACTTGTGATCCTAATCTTTCTTACAAGACTGTAAAACTGTTTACCCTGGCAGTTATCAAGTGAATGTAGCACATTCTTTCTGAATTTCTTGTTTTCCCTTTTATTACAACAGTGCATTTTCAAACTTTCTGATGTTATATACTGCTACTTGAAACCTTGCGATCCCTTCGGCAAAACAAAGATGCTAATTAAAAGTATTTTTACTACTGTGCTTAGTTGATTTTTTTTTTCCTTCAGTGATTCACTTTCTTTGTTTTCACAATCCTATTAGCACGTGAGAATTCTGACCTAAGCACAGTCTAATTGGGACATAACATGAAGCCTGTGTTTGTGTTTCTCTTTTCATTAGAATATTTCATTAATTGTATTTTCATCAATTCTTCCTAATCTTGAGTATGTCTGTAAAATGACTTTTTAGTAACCATGTGGATATAGAGGTGGCCACAACTCTGCTTCTCCAGAGTGTGGTTATAGTTTTCAGTGCAGTCTGTGCTCTAAAATCTGCATTACCATGCTGTGAAATTGTCCAACATTCAGATTGTGTCACAAGCTGACAGAATGGAAAAGCTCCAAGGGGAGGATTCTCCTGCGTGCTAGAAAACATATGTCACACAGCATCAAATCCTGACCTGAGTCTCCTGGATGCATGAACCAGATGCATCTTTGTCTTTGAATGTCTTAAGCTTTACCAGATTTCTTCATTATCCATGGCTGCTGAGTTTGGCCAAACTGCTGGAAGTGACAGAATAAACTCTCACAAAGATGTAAAAACCAACCAAACAAAACCCCAACCCACCAGCAGATGCAGAGGCCTATGATTACCAAAATGACTAATTGAGGTGTTTCCTCATCCTTTTAAAAAATTAAATAGTGAAATACAAGTCCTAGACCTAGTGAGCTCAGCTGGAGTTCTTTAGTCTTACTGAGTGTGACAAGGATAATATCACTTTATCATCTGCAGTTTCTAAGTATCTTGGGAATTGCAGATTTAGAGTCATTCAAGCCTGAAGACCTGCTGATCTGTCACAGATGGAGACACCTGCCCCCTGCCCAAGGAAGCTGCTTGTTTTGCCTTTTCTGGAACAAGCCTTATCACACCCTGGGATGATTGTTGTACCCAGCTCACCCAAATACAGCTCATCCTTCCAATGGTTTATGATAAGCCAGCCTTCCCATCATCTCTTTCGCTGTTCTTTTGGCTCCTTTCAGTTTGTCCCTCTTTCCTCAGCCACAACATGTTACGAGGAGTTTCCTTCCCTGAAGTGACAGATCTCATTCCCTCCAGAAATCTGTTTTATTTCCAGTTTCATCCCTCCCATTTTTGATATGGGCACAGAGATAAACCTCTTTGTTTGCCAGGTACACCTTGAATACCTGCTGTTTTTCTTCCTTCCACCCCAAAATGCCACCTCTTCCCTTTCTGAAGAGCAGAGCACGGATGTGGCGCTGAGGCAAGCGTGGGTGCGAGGTGGTTCCTGCAGCTCGTGTCACCAGGCTGCTGTGAAAGAGGGGACGTGTGTGGAGGTCGGTGCTGTTTACATCTCATCCCAGGAGATAGACTGCAGCTTGGCTGCTCACTAATTAAAAGGAGGAAAACATGTTGCCTGTCCTTATCTAGAGTTTTTATATAACGTTTGCTGCCTGTTGATGTAGCTGCCCTAATGAATGCAGGGTGATTTGATGTGTCATTAGTGATGTGGAAGGACACAATGAGATTAGAACAGAATGTTTATTCTTTATCATCTAATACGTATTGCCTGACTGTTCGACTCCAGGAAGAGTACATAATATGGATGAAACTTTCCTGCATATTTACTTTTGCCCGACTTAATAGGGATAACTAGAATCCAGGAAATTTTTAGTCACTAAGCATCAGGAGGGCTGGCAGATAGAACTGTTTAACTGTTGCAAAGACTCCTTGTTGAGGGGTAGGATTCCCTCCTCTCAGCTGGAGGTGTTGGCAAGAGATGAGCTCTGATGTTACCACAGAGTTTGCTAAAAAGGCCTGGCTGAGGTTGAGAGTTATGGGAGCTCTCAGTTTGTCCTGGTAGGACAGGGATAAAGTCTTCCACTTCCCCTCCAGGCTCCGTATGAAGAACTAGCAAAAGAACACATCTAAGCAGTTTTGGATATTATTGTGGCTTTCATAAGTTTTCAACTGACTTGAAAGCTGTAAAAAAACCCAAACAAACAAACAAAAAAAGCTGTGGTCAAGGGAAATTACTTTCCTTGGAAAAAAATAGCCGGAGAAAGTAGATCTTGGTGGCATGTGATGAGAGACCTGTTTTTTCCTTTCAGTTCTTTGTATTAATTTTATTAGTGCTTTAAATGGGGATATATTTTGTTCTCTGGATGGTGGTGTTTGTGCTATGAGCATAGCAGTGAAACAGCAACTGTTCCCTGAAGGACCAGGCATCACTGTCTTCTGCAGAACAGGCAGATACTGTCACTGCCTGAATCTTGGGATAAAGCATCAGGGTAAGCTCCAGACAGCCAACACCAAAGCTTCCCTTGCTGCTCTGAAGCCAGCAAAATTGTGTTGAGTTATAATTCTTTCATGTCAGAATAAAGCAAAATAGCAGCAGGCAGAAAGTGCAATTAATTTAATTGCAGTTT
This sequence comes from Hirundo rustica, assembly GCF_015227805.2. Lineage (NCBI taxonomy): Eukaryota > Metazoa > Chordata > Aves > Passeriformes > Hirundinidae > Hirundo > Hirundo rustica. The sequence goes on from NC_053458.1 coordinate 5,985,377, forward strand.
CATAATGTTTTGAAGCAGTTACACTGTTGCTGAAGTCGTGTCCCCTTTAGTGAAAGTGGCTTTAGCTCACTGGCAGATCTAATTCTGCTCGCTTATGCTCTGCTCCAGAGGTTGCTTTTGTACCCTTTCAGTCCAGAGAAGTGATTTGGGCTGGGGTGGGACAAGAAACAAGTCCTGAGAGCCCTTCTTTTAATCTCCGTCACAGTAAATAATGTGCGTTGCTCTGAGCACCTACTTGTTGCACCTTCTGCAGACACATCAGTCAGGCACACATGAAAGCAGAGCGCAGTCTGCCCAGGGGTTACTGCCTGCTAGGGAGGCTGCTTTCATTTGATAAATATTTCAGTGTGTGTTTTTCCCAGCATAACACTACTAATTCACTCCTGAGCTGGGAAGTGTTTCCAGAAGTGCGAGGTAATGGAGTTCCCTTTGCTGAACCGAGCCAGGGGTCCACAGAGTCTGATTTCAATTTTCTGCTGGCAGAGGGCCTGGGTGATTTAGGAAGCAGCATAATGCATGAACTTGTGCTTGTATTGTGCCTGATACTATGATTGCTTCAATTACAGATTGGTTGATAGACCTTTGGTTGCTTGGAGTAATGCTGTGCAGTTTCCCTATTTTATGAAGCTATATTAATATAAAATTGCTAGAATATAGTGAAGAGTGATGCCCCCGTGTTTTTGTTGATCTGTAAAGCCTTGCACACGTTTAGTGTTCTGTACAGATACAATCTCATGCTGTCTCTATTGCCTGTAGGATTTTTATTATCTTTAAATAAGACAGTTTGGAGTTGTCATTAACAGCTTTTTTTACAGACTCGTTTCCTTGGGCTGAGGTCTGTGTTTTGAGAAACAGCTCACATGGAAAATGCTGTGTCTTGTGTTCCTCTTATCTAGACATTTAGTCTCATTTGAGAGAAGTCAGAACCCCTGCATACGCAGGATTCTTTGCGGGAGGTCACTGGATGCAGACAGGACCTTACAATTCTTCAGAACATTTTTATATCAATCCCCAAGTGGCATCTCCCCAAATTTCAGCTGAACTGGGTGGTCCTATTAAGTAAAAGCAACAGGCTGTGCTTGGGAGCCTGACCAAAGCCCCACTGGTGTGCATGGCTGGGGACAGGTGAACCATGGAGCAGCACATTGCTTTTTTATAACGCCAAGAGCGTGTTTTATTCAGCTGGGGAATCTGCTGTCATTTTGCTCTGTCTTTCTGAAAAGGTGAACATGAAGATGTGCTTTTCATCAGGAAGGTTTGAGCCGCTCAGGCCCTTGATGTGTCCCCTGGCCAAAGGGAGTTTGGGGCTCAGCAACCGCAGGGAGGTGGTGATGAATTGGTCAGTAATAAAACAGTAAAAATACCAAACAGCAAAACATCTCACGTGTGTGTGTGTCGAGGAGCGTTTGCTCATGGCTCTTTCCAAATGGAGAAAGGAAAGGAGCATCACCACAAGGGTGAGTGAACCTAAAACAGTGCTCAAAAGGATCCCACACCTGGAAATGCATCAGCTGTAACCAATTCTGCCCTGAGGTGTTTCCTGGACTGCTTGGGGAGCCACCTGCAACTGCTGCACTTTTAACATCTTATCTGTGTGGTTAGAATAGAAAAGATCACAGTAAATGGTAGATTATTTTCTTTGTCTTGTGCTGTTACTGAGCATCATCATGCGTGTACTGTTGTGGCTGACAAAGCACTTCAATTCTAAGCTTCTATTTTTAAGATGCTTAGGACTACTCTGAAATAGCAGTTCTTCAGCTGCAAATCTTCCTTTATATTCTTAGCAGAGATGTGGGTTTACTTGGAGAGTTTCAAATTCCATTTGATTTTTTTTTAACATTTCTTGTGAATTTAAACATGTCACCAATATATCAAATCTATTTATTACATTGCTTTTCAAAATATGTGCACATTTCTGTCAAACAAAAACACACGAGAGCTAGAGGAATCTATGTTATTGCTAATTCCAGCATTTAGAAAATGTATTTCAAACTCCACTGAAGTAAGATATGTACTTTTTTCTTTTTTCCTTCTGGTTTATGTGGTTCAGATTGCTCTTGGGTTTTGTTGTCTTTAAGCTTTCATTCTACCTTCTTGAGTGCTAGAACCTTCTTTATATTTTTGTTTAATGCTCACCTTAATACAGCAATGGGGCTTTTTTCCTGATTTGGGAGGTAATAAATTGAAAAATTGCCTGATCGACTCTTAATTTCCACCAAATCTTGAAAAAATTACGCATTAGGATTTTAAGGACCTTAAAAGAATATTATATTTTCTTTCTATCTGCGTGTTGTCGTGAAAATAAATTAAGCTTGATTATTTTATTTTTGTCTCGCTGCTGCCCTTCAAATTAAAGCACACGTTCTTGCCTCACGGTTGTAATTCAATTTGGTATTTTAATCTCAAAAATATCACGGACAGCTTCCCAGAATTTCTGAGCACTTTATCTTAGAATTGACCCTCTCGACATAATATCTCTAGGGGGTTCTTGCGAAGTACCAGGCTCGGATTTAGCCTTAATCCACTCCTAAATAAGATTAAATCTTCCCTTGATAAGAACCAGCCCTCGGAGGGACGCCCCTAGCAGAATACCGAGGGTTTTTTTGTAGAATTAGGGCTCGCGGCAGGCCTTTCAGCGCAAAGTCGCGGATTTTCGTGAACAGCGAGACGATTGCTCTGTGAGTGAGTTAAGGGAGGTGTTGCCCGGGGCCTGGCACACCCCGGTTCCCGTCCCCGCGCCGGGCACACCCCGGTTCCCGTCCCCGCGCCGGGCACATCCCGGTTCCCGTCCCCGCGCCGGGCACACCCCGGTTCCCGTCCCGGGGCCGGGCACACCCCGGTTCCCGTCCCCGCGCCGGGCACACCCCGGTTCCCGTCCCCGCGCCGGGCACAGCCCGGTTCCCGTCCCCGCGCCGAGCACACCCCGGTTCCCGTCCCCGCGCCGAGCTCGCCGGTTGCCATGACAAGGCACGGCCCCGCCTGTCGGCCCGCTCTCGGTGCGGGGATTGCCCCCTTGTGCTGCGTGCACGGAGCCCCGCGGCAGCCGCCCTTCGCCTCGCTCCTGCCCAGAGCAGAGAGCCGGGCTGCCGAACGCGGGCAGCTTCGCACGTCGCTTCCCGCTCCGAGTCCGCGCGCTCCTGCTCTTGGCAGCCCGCTCCTAAGGCGCTGAGATCTCCCTTTGTGCCGCTGGCTTAGCGGGGAGCTGAGCACACCCATCCCTTGCCCTGCAGCACCAGTTAGGGTGTCCACGCTGGCTCATTCTGTCTTCCCCGAAAAGCTCCAGCTGTGGTTAATTCAGCAGCTTCTCAACAGCAGCTAATTAATAATGCTTTTAGTGGCTAACCCTGCCCAGACATCTGTGCGTTGTACAGCTGTTCTTACAGGAGTCGATTAACAGAATGAAGGGATATACGCGGGAAAACGAAAAAGATCCAGCAAAACTGGCAGCATATTCTATAATAATAATGCATACACTGCCCAAAATGCTATTTACTCTGAGATCTCAGCCTCTTAGATTTTTTTTTTTTTTTTCTTTTTTATCATATCAGTGATGGTTTTATCACTTGCCCACAGTGGATGGTCATTCAAATGCATCACATACCTCTTGAACTTTGTTTGCTGTTTATTTGTAGCTAAAGAAGTGGAATATGAAGTTGGCACGTGGTGTGGATGCTACAGATTTTTATCACTGCCGCTTCTTTATTTTTCTACTGAGTTAGCTGGATCAGAAAGGATCAGCAATATGAGACAGATCTTCATGTTAGTTCTAAGTAATGAAAAATAAGACTTTTCGATTCTATGAGATTTAAGAAATGTGCATAATGAACTTAATCTTTGTGTGATTTCACCTTTGCTGCCACTGTCTTTTAACTGCTTTAACAGAAAAACTCAGCCTACTAAAAGATGAGCATAGCAGATAAGGTTCATAGGCAAGCCGGTCCTATTCCAGTCCTCCCTACCCTCTGACAGATCAGGAAGGGCAACTGATGCTAATCTTCACTACAATCTCAAGGCACCTGGGAAAATGGAAATAACAGTTTTAGCAGCTTAGCAGGTCATGAGCAGTAGTGTCAATCACAGTCTTTGGCCTGATTCCAGGGTGGGAATTACATTCTGCTGAGCAAATGCACCCTGTTGCATTTTCAGTGGTTCACTTTTTTTCTGACATGGTGTGGAGTTGCTGAGAAAAGTTAAAAGAGCGGGGGCTTCCCTACCTCCAGCAATATTTTAGTGGTGGATTAGGTAAATCTAAGTAGCTTTTCCTGCTTGTCCATAAGCTTATTTTACAAAAGTACTTTGAAAAGTAAGTGTGGTGCCTCACCTGAAGGGATAGTTAGCCACTGAGTTGCAGGAAACAACTTCAAAATCCTGTGTGTTGGGTATGACAGAGGCCTCTGATGATTGGTGAGATTTTGAAGACTCTGCCTGCGTTAAAAGTCTCTTTCAAAAAAATTTCCACCTCTCCATTGCGAGCCGTTAGTGTAGGAATGTTAGAGAGAACAGGGGTGGTGGTAGAACTTTCTGTGCGGGGTAAGTAAAATAGGATAGGAAAAGGGAAATTCCTGCAACTGATAAGTACTGAAATTATCCAAGGCTGGTTTTACTGCTTCTAAAGAGTAGGAGATAGCCATGATGGGGAAATGTTTCAAAAGCACTTAGCAAGGGCAGAGCATTTTATATTTAAAAAAAAAAAAAAAAAAAAGGCAGGGGTTTCGTATTGGGTCTTTTTCACATCAGGAATGTTTTCCTGCATTTTGCTGAAATGAAGTGTCTCTCAAGGTAGCAGAATGTGTCTGAATAGGTTCCAGTGGCTCTTGGGCAACGAGAGCACTCAATAACAAAAGAGGAAAAAAAAAAAAAAAAAGCCTAATATGATCTGTTGAACTGGAGCATTTTGATCAGAGCTGAGTTCTGAAGGAACCAGGTGTTATTTTGCTCCTGGCAGCAATTGAATCTTCACAGGTTTTTCATGACATCACATCTTTTCCATGTCTTAACCAGTGACTCATCCTGCTTGTCTGTTTGTTCCTATTTCTAGCTGCCAGCAGGAAACACTAAGCTTAATGTTAACGTTCTCTTATTAATGACACATCCTAGTCTGCCCAAGCTCCCTCTCTCTTGTGGTACCTGGTAGGTGGATTGGGTTTTTTCCCCTTTCCCAAGGTGACTTTTGTTTATCTGATTCTTGATGGCTTCCACTCCGAAGTCTACTTTTGCAAAGGAGATATGTGTGTGTATGTGTGTGAATGAAACATCCCCCTGTAGCCACGGGGCTGAGAAGTGGATTATCCTGTCTCCAAGGCTGACCAAACCCCAAACGAGGTGCAAAATGCCATCGTGTAGGTGCTACAATGGGACATTTAACATTTTACAGCAGGGAAGAAGAGGAAGTCTTTCCTTCACCAGGTGTGAGGAAGCCCCAGACGGTGGTGGGTGCTGGTTATTGGGGAGGATGCAGCCCCTGTTCTGACTCTGAGCAGCCTAAGGAAGGATGATGCAGCTTGTAGATGTTGCCAATAGCTGGGCAATAAGCAACTCCCATTCATTCATTCATATTCATCGTTCATAATTCTTGCACATTATTCTTCTTTTTAAAAAAACCAGACAACATGGAAATCACACGGGAATCCTTTAAAAACTTTGAAATGTTTATTTCTTTAGAGGCTATTTGTCATATACACTGCTAGAAAAGTCGTGGTGCTAAGGGGATTAAATGCAGTAAAGATTAGATGTTTCAGTGACATTTTATTTGGAGCAAAGAATTTGTGGCTGGAAACCTTCAGTAGAAGAAGGCTGGTTCAGAATCAGGGATTGTGATTTTTCAGACCTGCAGCAAAGAGCATCTGACATTATTTAAAAACCCAGATATGTTTCCTGTGTTAGTACCTTGTAGTTTCTGCTGAGACAGCCAAGTAAATCTAAGAAAAGCTGGTGGTACTCCTGTTGCGAATATTTGCGTGATGAATCTTGAGACTAGAGGGCATCTGCACACAATGCAAATGCATTTAGGTCTTTTTCTTCTCTGATAAACGCTGAATTTTGATTGCTCATTAATGCAAAACCTTCAGATTTTTGTTTCAAGCTACCCACTAATGGTCCAGTGGGTGTTTTTAATTGTTTGCCTAAAGCACAGGCACACACAGTAAGCTGCGGAGAGCAGAGCTGGTAGCACACCGGTGTAAATCCACCTCCCAGGGACCCTCCCGTGCCTGCTTCCAGCCAAGCTCTCTGATCCCTCCTCAAGGACAGCCTGGCAGGTTTCTGGGTGCTGTGCTCAGGCTGTTCCACCCAGGCATTTGGCTAGACTGCTAATTAGTGCTCCATCCCCTTTCTGCTGATCCCTGCCTGTGCCTCGTGTACTTGTCTCCTAATGAGTTTGTGGTCTACCTGGAAATCTTGCAAACGACTTGGCGGGGCGGGGAGCAATTTCTGTCAGCTGTTTTTTCATTTTTTAAATAAACAACTTGAACTTTAACACCTGAAATGACTAATTTACCTGAGGCTCGTGGTGTTTTAAACTGAGGGAAGGACAATTGTTGTAAATGCTGAAGAAGGAGAGCTCAGATTTTGCAGTTTGTTTTATTTTATTTGTGCTGAGGTGTCCGTGTGGGGGGGGGGTGTGTGCACTTAGGCTCTCACGGTGTGAGTCAGGAAAAGTAAGCCAGTTTATCGCTGTCGAAGAAGCTAATGTAACCTGAGGAAAAAGGTAATTTCAGGGTGATAGTACAACAATTCAGATGCAGTTGGAGAAATGCCACTGTAAAGCTGTGTGGGGAGATGACATGCTCCGGACCTGTACAGTAAAACAGCGAGGAAGCCAGCAGCGACTCAGGTGAATCACATCTCTGTATTGTAGCACATGGCTACCAGGGCAGGGACAATCTTTGCATACCATGAGGTACAGGGTGCATTTCCCTCACACACACTCCCTCTGATAATCTGAGAAGTCAGGCACATAAGTATTTCCTAGTGAATATGCAATTTATCTTTCCAATGATTGAAGAGCACTGCCCACATAGGACAGGTTATGACTGAGCAAACACAAGTTATCCCTTGGGGTTCTGTACCTCCTGCAGCCCCATCTCTCACTAATGTATAAATTTGGGCCCACCCCCACACACAAGGGGATCACAGAATACTGAAATCAGCAAATCAGATTTGCTAAATCCCAGAGCTTTCAGGCAGTAGCACAATTTGGCTTTTTCAGTCCAACTCCTCACTGAGCTGAGGCACTGAGGTGGTATCAGGACAGATTTTGGAAGTCACCCTGTGTGTCCCTTGAGGCTGCTTCCCAGGACAGCCTGGATGTATGTCCCCAGAGCTGAGTCCTTGCTCTGAGCCACTGTCAAATTTATTTTCTTTCCAAATTATTCTGCATGTAACTTTGCAATGTGTCTTGCAGTCACTTACTGCCTAGTCACAGCCTCATGCCCTAAGCCAGAGTGAGAACTGGTTAAACACAGGGGAGAAAAGAGATGAGATTTGGAAGATGAACCTGTGAATGCAGGTATTTAACAATAATGCTGTGAGCATGAGGAGTGGAGAAGCCTGACTTCCTATGGATTTGTTTGGTTTTGTTGGCTGCAGAACCTCTGAAGTCACTGAATTAGGGCCTTCTCCCAATGAGACACAAAGAAAGCCTCTCTCTTGTGTTCAGAACTTCAGCTTTTTTCACAGCTAAGGTCTCTCTTCACCTTACCAACTACTTTTTGTGACATATGTAAAAACATCTGAACACATTTTTTCCTCAGCCAAATTCGATCAAAAGTGCCTGTGTGGGGACTGATGTTTTAATAAGACTCATGTCTTTAGGAAATCAGGCTAAAATAAAGCAACTATCATCTCTCTGAATAAAAGAACAATACTATTACTGCTGAGACCTTCCTTGCTTGAAGAATTATAGTGAGGATCTAGCTGTCATGGCTGGTTTAGCTGTTCAGCAGCTAAGGGGGGGTGTGGTGTCAGTGAATATGAGAGTGTTCTGTGATGGATTTATCACTGGTAGGAAAAGAAATAGTCATTCCACAGGCTACAGGGTGGAGCCCACCTCATTCTGATATTCCCACCTCTGACCTGTTGTCAGGAGGGAACAGAGCAATTCCTCAGCCGGTGTGCAATGGTTCATCGTGATCAGCCAATGGACTACCCTGTCTTGAAATAAATGCACAAGTTTAAGGGAAAAAATTCACATATTTTCCCAGAGAACTGGTGGAGAAAGAGCAAGATCCCTGCTGCACAGCCTCTCCACTGGGAAATTCACAGGATGTTACAGCTGTGGATAGTCTCACAGCAGTGCAGTAGCAGAGCCTTTTAAGCAAGCTGTAGGGAGCTTATTTACAAGCACTGTCCTCCTGCAGAGAGGCTCTGTGATGTTCTGGTGCAGAACAACAGGCGGCCACAGGCTGGCTGCTGTGTGTTCTGCAAGGGCCAACTCTGCCTCCTGCATGCAGCAAAAACAAGGCTGCCTCTATGGGCATGATGGACAGGATGATTTTAAAGCTGAGTTTCCCCCCCACAGTCTCCTGGGGATGTGGTGATGTGCTGTGTCTGATCTCTACTCCTGCAAGAGTGCTCTGTGTGGATTTGTTTTATTCTTCCAACTAGTTACACGGTTGTTAAGTCCTTTCGGGTCTTTTTCTTTAGAACTTTAATCACGTTTTAAACCTGCGGCAGCAATGCTTTCTTTACTGTGGGCTTTGGAGCACTGAAGGATGGTTCATTTTAGAAGTAACCCAGCACAGTAACTATAAGTTGACACCTCATACTGAGCACACACTTTGAAGGCAAAGCCTTTTGGCTCCCTGCAGCTGTTCCACAGAACTGCCATTTGCCAAAAGAAGGATGAAATGTGTTCAAAAGTTAGATGTCTTCAGAGTGAGAGAGACAATCAGCACGTGGCTTCTCTCCTTGGTTCAGAAGGCAGGTCCAGAGCAAATGGATTGGGCTGTAGGACTGTTGTTCTACTGTAGAAATATTCCTCAGTTTAAAAATAGGCTTGCAAATGTAAAGGGAAAGTGCTGCTGGCATTCAACAGATGGTCGTTGACGTGTTTTCTAGCTGTCAGAAGTCTTTCAAAATTCTTCTGTTGCATATGCCAGAGTTTCACCTTTGTGCTGCCCAGCTGAACGCAGAAATGACAACTGCAGGTGGAGGAACTCTGCAGGAACTCTCTGAGTAAACAGAATTGGGATGAGCCAACAGAAGAGGATTCATAGATCTCATGTTAGTAGGTGCACCTCAGACTGTGATTGGGATATTCCACATTAAATTCATTTTTTATAATAACGTTTATTGCACCAAATCTTTAATTTTTGTCTCTAACCTGAGGTAAGAAAGGAGTCACCCACAGCATTTGCCTCAAGGACATTTTCCTGACCGTGACACTGAATTGCAACATGGAAATGTTTTCTGCCTGGACTTGTTATTTTGCCTCTGCTTTGAAGTGTCAGCTTTCCGTGAACTCTGCTAACATTTTATTATTGCATTGGGGCTGAGGCAGAGAAGAGCAATTAAAGGGTTGACATCTTTGGTATTTTTTTAATAGTACATGTGTCAAAATGCATTTAACAAATCATGGTGGATGCAAAAGCCTAATTAATGCTAAAATGTAAGTAGAGTTCATTTCAGTTGGGAGCGACTGAGAATTTTAAAATGTATAATAACAAAAAGTGGTTGCCTTATTTTAGATATAGAACCTGATTACAGCTTTTGCTTCTGAGAACTGAAGTTTTAAAGCCTAAATGTTCCTTTCTGTTGCAGGATACAGCTGGACAAGAAAGGTACAGGACCATCACTACAGCCTACTACCGAGGAGCCATGGGCTTTGTCCTCATGTATGACATCACCAGTGAAGACTCCTTCAATGCTGTGCAGGATTGGTAGGAAATACTGAAATGCTGTTGTTAATGTTGGGTTTGTTTGGGTTTTGGCCAATTCTCTCCCCATAATCCTTTGCTGAGAACGTGAGACATCCCTCCATCACTGTGTTCTTTCCTTTTCACCTAAAAAAATTTATTTATAGATGTTCCTTAGAAAAAGTTTTACAGCTTCACTTTAATGAAAGGGCTGTAATTCAAATGTTGTAACATACTATAGTATTTGTTACTTCTAAAAAGTTTCAATTTATTGTGAAGAATTTAATCTTTTAATGCTTTTTTGGGGTTTAAGAGATTTCTGGCTATGCTGCTAAAAACACAGATTAACAGAGGTTGTTCAATTCACAGCTGAGGAATTTGGGGAAAGGCAGTGTTTCTCCTCAGCAGTGCTCTGTGACTCCACTCAAATGTCTTGCAGTCATTTCTGCTGTTTTGCTGGTTGCTCCTTACTGCAGATAGGAATGGTCACCGTGCCAAGGAGGGCGGGGCAGTGGTTAATGTGATCTCCTGAGCCAGCCTGATGTGCAGTGATCTCAGTGACCCACGGGGAGCATGTGTGTGACATCCTGGCTGTGGCACTGGCTCCTGGCACCTGGCTCAGCCTGGCTTTCTGCTGAGCACCTACTCTGTATCCCCTAAGCCAGGCTGTAACTCAAACGCTGTGATGGGGTGGTTTGCTGTTTCCAAAGCTGCCCCGGTTTTGTTCTCTCTGTTCACTAAAGCAGCTCTTCATGAAGGTCACATTCAAGGTGCAATCTCCACTTTCACTCCCCATCCCCAGTACCATGGCACCAAATTAACTGCAGCCCTATCCTGAGCAACCTTTCAGCAGCTTGTGGTTGAGGAATACATTCTTTTCTTGTTAGAAACACAAACCTGAAGGTTTTGCCCAAACCAGTTTCATCCATCAAGTTTTGCTCACCAAGCTCAGGTGAAGCTTTTTCTGCAAGTGTCTGCACAGGGATATTTTCCATAGAGGTGCAGGCATGTGAGCTGGGGCAACACCTTTCACTAAACTATAAATATTTCCAGCTTGTTTCCCTGATGAAACAAGATCCATGTGACCACACAGTTTATCTACCTGTCTGTCTGCTGGTTCTGCTCTAGTGATTTTACTTACCAGTCTTAAGTTAGCCAAAATTTACCAAATCTCCATCTCTGAGCTGCTACTGTTTTAAAGTCTGCACAGGTGAAGTTTAACCTGAAGCTTTATACTGGAAGTAGTCTGAGGTCTGTTCCATCCACGGCACTGGTGTGAGAATAAGAACTGGGAAAGGTCAGTTCTGTCTGTTTGACTTCACATCTTCCTGTGCCACAGGAGCTGCAGGAATATCTTTGCTAAGAGCACCTTGCCAGCCAAAGGACAGAGGTGAACCACCAGGGTGTTCTTCCTCTCTATGTCAGGATTCCTTCCAACCTGCTTTAAGGTCCTGAGCTCAAATGAGGTAGTGGGATGGATAAAAAGGATAATTTCCTTCCTACCTGAAGCTTGCCCAATGCAGAGATGAGGGCTCAGCCAAGCCAGCATCCCTGGGCCAGCAGAGTCCTCTAGTGGCTATTGCAGCTGGGAGATGGTTTTTCCCCAGCCTGCAAAATTGCTTCCTAAACTTCCAAAGGCACGAGAAATGGAGAGAAAAGCTTTTGGCTGGTGCTGCTCTATTGGTGTCTGCCATTTTCTAGCATAGCAAGTAGGATTTATTGTTGGCTTGTTTTATTTTCCCCCACCATTCTGCATGATACAGTTATGATTAAAGAAACTTATTACACGGTCTTCAGTCAGGGACTGTACTCTCCGTAGAAAATTAAGGTGTCTACAACTTGAGCTCCTTTATCTCCACCTCTGGTCCATTGGCACATTTTAACAGCCTCCTGACTGGGCCTCACCTATCCACCAGGGAAATGAGAATATTCTTCCCAGTCTGCCAAATGATTTCTTCCCTGCGAGATCTCTTACCCTCACACTTCTCATGGGGGGATCCTGAAGAGGATCCTGGTTTGCTTTGTGTCACTCAGAACTCCCCTAAACCAAGTAAAGGCATTTTCTCTCCTGAGTGAGAGGATCTTGGCTGAATATCAGGCATTTATACAAACTCTCTGAGTAGAAGATGAATGCAAAGCAGAGTTTTTCCTTCATTCACATGAATCACCCCAATTAATGATGGTGATCTTAAAACCACTGAAAAGGAGACAAAATTTAAATGCATTTGGGAATAGCTGGAACATGACTCGTTCCTTTGTTCACTGGAAAACCTACAACACATTGTATGAGAAACCTTAAAATACTAAGCCTGAGTGATTTTCCTTCCTGCAGTGTGGCAAGAGTTCAGTCAGGTTGTTTTACAAGAAAAAATATAAATAGACAAACACAAAGATTGGTTTTAACTGATATTTGAAAATAAGTAATTTTTTCCTTTGAATAAATCTTGTAGGGTGAGTGAAAGGGTTAAATGAGCTTTCATAGCTTTCAGCTCAGTTTCTAGAATTTTTCTTTTTTTAGTAATCTTCTTTGATAGCTGTTATTTAATGTTGGGTTGATAGCTTTGTGTGTGGATAAATCATTGTTCATACCTCGTTTGAAACTGCAGTGGAACTAAAATATACTCAGTACTTGAAACAGTAAGGTAAATAGAAAATATTATGGAAGCTCTGCTTTGGACAATCTAGATAATTTCATAGAACGGAAATAAAAATTGGTAAAATTTAACTTAGACACAAGTGACAGCTGGGTTCACAAATCATCAGCATTATTTATCTTTAACACAAACTGAATTGTTGATACCTCCATGTAACTGTAAACCTGAGACTATTTTTCTTCTAAGCACGAAGCACAAAGTTTGTGCTTTATTGTTAATTCAGGGAATTCAGCACAAACAAGGCACAGCATTTTATTGTGTCACAGAAATACGTTTCTCCCAGTGTGTATATTAGGCTGCCCTGATAGCTGTTGAAACAGTTGTTAGTTGTTGGCCATCACACAAGCCTTGCTATTTATTCATTTATCTTTCCAAAAGCATCTGGAAATTTTCTGCCTTTCTTTTTGTATGGACATCATAACTTAATGACTCGGTTGGTTGGTTGTTTTTTATTCCTACGAAAAATAATGTTCTGTACATCTGTAATTCGTACAAAGCAAGGAGAAGGATGCATTTCTCTGGGAAGTCCTTCATGGTGTTTGTCTCTTTTTTATTTTCTAAGTAATTCTGTTTAAATAGTTAAGATTTGGCAGCATGTCCCCAGATGGTGCCAGGGGCTGAAATGAATCCAGAGGCTGAACTGTGAGTCAGAAGAGAAGCCTGCTTTTAGTTGTTTTAAATTGAACCAGGGGAGACTTTACTTCTCTCTATTGCTTATGGAGGGAGTTTGGGGAGATTTTCATCTTCCTGGGCTTTGGGCTGATTTCTGCAGTCACCCCCTTCTCTGATGAGCCTCGAGAAACCCCAGAGTCCCACAAAAACTCATCACCGATTCATATTAGCTCTCACAGGGCTTGTCTGCATGGAGACCCCCAAAAGGGTGAGGCTGGAGGAGCTAAAATTGGGATTGGAGTGGGTGCCTTTCCAGGAGGACACTAGGGAGAGCAGGAAGTTTCACTGCACACAGCCTTTGTTTAATTTTGCACGTTGCACCATGGGTCTGGGCTTGGGTGAGGTTCCTGTTCTCCAGGACAGTCCAAGCAAGCAGCCTCTTGGAGGCAAGCTGCAGAGTGAAATAACCCCTTTTCCCAGTTATCTGTGGAGTCACACAGCTGGCTGCTTTCCATGGAAAAAAGCAAGTAAGCAACTCAGGCTAATTAAAAATTGTCGTTAGTAGATCAGAGCTGGAGGCTGCCGCTAATTCAAAAGAGAAAGACTCAAGTGCTTTATTATTAAGGGAGCCCAAGGAAACTTACACAGAAGTAAAAGTTTGAGTGGACTCCTGGCTCTCCTGGGAAGTGGCAGAATTGCCTGAAACTGTAGTGTCCTGCCTGGAGTGGTGGTGAGCTGGGGCTAAGAGGGGGAAGGTGAGTTAGGGAGTGGAGGAGGATGAGGAGAGGAGTTTATGGCTGCTGGCAGTGCAGCCTAATTACCCTTGGGGAGCAGGGAGCCTTCAAAGATAGAGCTGGCTTGGTGAAGGTAAAATAGGTTGTGTGGGTCTGAAAAGATGGATGAAAGTGGATGCTACTGAGTTAAAAATGTTAGTAATGTTCTGCTGCTGGCTCTGGGACACCTCTGGGACACCAAGGATGGTGGGAGAGGACAGGCCCTTCAGGATATACAAGAAAAAGATTCTGTTTTGTCGTGGAAAAACTCTAAAAAGGCTAAATGTAAGGTCAGAGTCCTGGGACCCACAGTGAGCTCCATTCCAGTTTCAGCACATGAGCCACAGACAGCTTTAGAGGCTCCAAGTGCTCCTGCCCAAGCCGCCATGCACTGCACCCCTGTGCCACTGAAGTTAGTGTTGTTCTGTCATTGCTGCTGCTCTTTCCTGCCTCAGGTACCCTTTAGTCCTGCTGGGTTCAAGTATTAGCTCACAGAGCCTTGCTTTGATCTCCTGTCTTCCCAATTTGGCGAATTTCTGTTCCTCCCTTGCAGTTGTTTCCATGTTTCTATGGGATTTTCAGTCTCCGTGAAGTTTTCCTGTTCGAGCAAAGACAACTCGACGCTTCCACCTGTTCTTATGGTGTTCATAAAACACTACAGCAAAATGTGCTGCAGAAAAATGAGAGAATTATTGTGTTCTGTCTTATATATGTTGTAAATCCAGCATGAAGTGTGCACTTACTGTGTGGCTTTCTTTATGGGACAATATCCTTAAGAGCTGTAATAGATTGTTCCTCTGACAGATGAGAGCTGAAGGAGAAGAAGCTTTACAAAAAGCCTTTTTTGTCCCTAATCATAAAAAAGTACTTGACTCAGTTTTTTACCTGGATCTTGTGATTTTTAAAACACTTACGAATTCTTAACAAGAAACTTCATTGTCACACAAATTTAAGGAGTAGTAAAATGGAGCAGTGCCGTGTGTGTAAGCCTGGTCATTTGTCCTTGAACCAGCACAGCCTGGGGATGTTGATAGTGTCATTAATGGTGCTTGTTTCCATATTTAATGTAGGATTGTATTTTGGCACAGCTGGTGGAATGTAACAATCTCTTTTGACCTGCTGTAGGGCCACGCAAATCAAGACCTACTCCTGGGACAATGCACAAGTGATCCTGGTTGGAAACAAATGTGACATGGAGGATGACAGGATTGTTCCCGTGGAGAAGGGGAAACATCTGGCAGATCAGCTGGGTACATGGAAAGCTTTTCTTTCTGCCTTTTTTCCTCTGCTTCTTTATGCTTTGTTCCTTTGGGTTTGTACAGTAATAAGTCCTTCCAGCAGTAATACTTCAATAATGGTCTCACAGCTAAGAACTGTAATATATTCTAGGTTCATATTTTACTTGTTTTGTGCTCAGTAGACCAAGAATACCTGGCAGAATACTTGTAGTGTTGCTGTTTTTATAAAGGTGATGTCTACAGGTGGAAGGAAGATAAACTTTATCTGAAGAGAAAAGCTTTTATCAGCTCAGCAGAATGAAAAGAGAAAGTGTTTTCATAAACATAATTCTGTCTCTGGGTCTCCAAGTACCATGTACTCATTGCAGATCAATGCAAACATTGATTTTTGTTGAAGCTTTTTTTTTAGCTAAACAATGAAAAAGAAAGAAGTTTATATATCAGAACTGAAGAGTTGAGTAAAGCTTATTTTAAAAATGTACTAGGCTTGTCTATCCAGGTAAGAAAATGACATTATGTTATTGATGTGGGATAGAAAAAGCAAAACAGTTCCATTGAGAGGAAGCTGGGATTGCAATGAAAATTTTATAATGAAGAGCAAAGTGAACTCATACTACTTTATCATTTATTTATTATTTTTCATTATCTCTTATAGCGTATAAGATATTTTTAATATGAAATCGGGGCTCTTTTTTAAAATTTAACTATACTGTTGTCTTCTGTTGAAGAATTCAAAGTAACAAGTAAATTCTGTTAAAATTTCATTCTGGGAACAGTGGAGACCCTTATAGTGAGAATAAATGTTTAGCTTGTAAGAGCAGAGATTCTTACCAGACCCAAAGGAATCACCATCATCCTCAATTTATAAAATCCTGTGCTATCTTCAGTTCTTAAACAGTAATTGGAGGGTGCAAAATAAGCTGTTAAACTGGGGGTTCTGGAGTTCCAGTGAACTGCATTCATTGGTGTGGTTTAAAGTGTGGCCTTGAAAGTGTGAATTCTCCATGTGGCACACACAAAGGGGTCCCATTCATGGCTGGAGCCTTGAGGCACTGCCATCCTAAACAAATAACAAGCAAATATCAAATTAAACCCATTGTTGTTATTGTAAGAGCAAATCTTTACGTGTAGTTTTGGCAAAGCAAACCAAGATAAGGTTTGTTTGCAGAATCAGTTATGGGCTCTTCTTTACCACATCAGAGTTTAATTTGCTTTTGAAAATATGGATGTGGATAAACTTGGTTCCTGGCTTTCAGACTCTCAGAAAGGTTGTGGGTGCATGTGTGTTCACCTGTTTCACAGGAATAATTACACTGCTAGGAACTGAAATTTTGTCCAGACCAACGTAGCAGCAAATGGAGAGTTTTATTTGAATTCCCACTCCAATTTGGATTTCCGGTGTTTTTTTCTCCTCCCAAAATTCATCTGCTTGTTTCAATACAAACTTGGCATGTAGAATCTGAATCCTTTACGTGTGGGACACTTCAAAACACACACACTGGGTTACCATAGCAACTGATTCCATCAATAAGAGACTGTTTTGCAGAAGAATCCCCAGTGCTGCCCTGACCTGGTGCTTGTCCAGCTCACCCTGGAGGAACCACCCCAGTGCAGAGCAGCCCAACAGCCTCTGGGAAGTGCTGTCCCAGCTCTGCTCTTCTGTAACCTCCCAACTTCCAAAACAGTCTTTCTGAAAGAGCTGGAAAATAGATCTGTTTTTATCAGATCAGTTTTCCCTTATAGTAACTATGCTAATGTGTACGGCATTTTATGAAATTATTTTGTGAGTTAGGTGGGAGGAATCTAATTGGCTATTGACTGCTTAAAGTGCTAATGTTCATCATAATGATTCACATAAAGGTTATCCCTCAGCATATTTATCTAAATTTGCATAGTGACATTAACATCATTGAACTAATTCCCTAATCAGATTAAGAAATTGTTATTAACCTGAATGCGAACTGAACCAAAACAAATTGGTTTAGCAGGACCTAAGCCAGGGTTGGAATAACAGATATCTAAGTGCAGTTCTCTGATTTCCTATGCTTTTTATAGACATTTTTATTCATCATCAAAACAACAAATGGGGCAGACAGAACCCTGATCTGATGCAGGGCAGCTCTCCCTGTTTGCCAAAAAGGCAAACAGCGCCATCACTTCACCCCTGGTCCCATAAATCTTAAAAAGGGTGCTAATGGGTGGATACCTACTTACCCCACCCATGGAGGTGACTCAGCCTGCCAGCGGCGGCAAAATAATCAGTTAAGACAAATTTTCTCTTTGTTTGTGGCAGACTCAAAGGAAAGTGATGCAATGCGGAATATCAGCACAACAGAAGGGAGCTTATTGCAAAATAAACTCTCCGTGGTGCCTCAGCTCTCGCTGCCGGCAGTTTAATAACCTGACAGAACACACCAACAGCCTGGTCAGCCCTCGAAGCCCCTGGGGTGAGGGAGACAAGGAAATGTTTCACAGTTCAGGGCATTCCTGCTGCTGAGAGAGGGCCCTGGCTGTCAGAGGCTGCCTCTCCCCTAGCCCTGGGTGGCAGCAGGAGGAGCTGGTGCCATCCCCTCCTTGGTGTAACTCCAGCCTTGCTCGTCTGTTTTTTGGTTTGTTTTTTTTTTAATCAGAAAGGGTCAGTGTTTAAAGGGTCAAGGGGCATTTTGCTTTTGAGCACAGAACTTGGTCAGCAGAGGGAAAGCGACCCCGATCTCCCTCCTCGTTCCGGCCTCTGCCCTTGCCAGAGGGCAGCAGGGGCGGGCTGGGAGAGGCTGGCTCTTGGCAGGGCTGTGAGGAGCCCAGGGAGGGTCCCCATGCCTGGCAGGTCACCAGCTGCAGCCCGGGGTCCTGCGCTGGTGAAAGGGGCAGAACTGACTCCCTTAGCCTGGTCTACCCTCATCTGCAGATGTCCTTACCAGGGTGATGGGAAGGATCCACGTATCCTTTTCACTCCTAAGGAAGCTTGGTAACTTTTAAAAGTATTTCTGCTGACTATTCAGAGACTGTGGGAATCAACTGACTTTCAGGATTACCTGATGTCTCGTTTTCTTAAGGTAAATCCTGAAAAAAATGGTATTTTAAAACCCATCATGATCACCCGTCTCCGTTGATAATTTTTGTTCACTTTTTCCCCCAGGTTTTGACTATTTCGAAGCCAGTGCCAAAGAAAACATCAACGTGAGGCAGGTGTTTGAGCGTCTGGTGGATATAATCTGTGAAAAGATGTCGGAGAGCATAGAATCAGACACTTCCAGGGGCACTTCTGGAAGGAGCATGAGGCTCACAGACAACCCCCCACCTTCACAGCAGAACTGCTCGTGCTAGTGACCTTTCACACTGAAAAAATGTCCTTCTCCCTTCATTAAATTTTATCTTTTCATTTGTGGTGGTGCATTATCACGTAGTCCAGAGGCAGAGCTGTCTGTTGTAGGAAACTGGTTATGTTTGTTTAATGTGCTGGAGTGTTAATATTATATATTTCCTCAGACAATAATTTAATAATCTGAAAAAAATATTGTAAGTGCACCTCGTGTGAATGTGAGTTACACTGAAGAATAATAATAGTGTAGTGATGCAAATGTTATTTCTACAGAGAATGTTGCATTTTTTAATTATAAATTCCTCTATTGCAGAAAGAGTGTTTTTGTCGAGAACAGCAGGAAGCACAAAAACCAATTAGAAGGGATCAGGTCTAAGAGAAGAAAGGGGAAAATCTCTTATAAAACAAGAATGTGCTTTTTTGTAAACATAAAACAAACAGAAGTTAATCCCCAGACATTTTGAGAATCGTTGCTGTCCTCCAGACATGGATCTCAGTTTTTCTGTTGGATGGAGCAGAAAGCAGAGCATTTCTGTCTGACAGTGTGAGGTCCTTCAGAGTGTGAAGAGGAAGGGCGTTGGATTTTGTGTCCAGTCTCTAAAAAGATGAAGAACACGGGGAGGAATCAAAGCTGCCAGGCTGGGGAGGAGGAGGAAGCCTTGCAGCCATCCCTGTATTTCCTTCCCTGTGCTTTGGCTGGTGCTGAGTGAAGGAGTAAAAGCCCTTCCAGGGGCTGCCCCTGCCTCCAAACCTCTCCAGCCCAGCTTGCAGAGTGCTGGGGGTGTTGCTGTGTTCGACACATTCCCGTCCCCCATCCTCTCTCCCCAGAATCTGACTGTCCTGCAGCCTTTCCCCTGTGTCCTGCACTTTTACCTCTGCAGGCCTGGATCTTCTCTCATCAGCTGCTTGCTGGTGGATGTGTTGCAGGATGAAGGAAAAGGGGAGCTGGCTGCTGAACGCTTAGTTGGAGGCAAAAAACATGGAACAGCGCTGCCTCAGAGAGATAAAAATATCAGAAGCCAAAATGTGAGTGTTGGCAGGTATTTGTGCCAATATTACTAGATTTTCTTTCTGCATTTTGTTGTTGATTTCTTTTTTTTAATCTTGTTCTAGATGGGTGTGTGGGGGGCCTAGATTTTCTGGGTTCAGACTCAACCACAAAGTATAATTTAAGAAAAGTAAGTGACTAATAAAACATGACTGGCAAATGAAACATGGCAAAGACATCCTGATATTCTGTGAAGTTTTTGTGGCATCACGCTTTGAAAGGAGGCAAAATTTGTAAACTAAGTGGACATGGAGAGAAGTTGGCTGTCTTAAGGGGAAAATTCTGGAAAGTTTTATGGCTTTACCTTTGATCTGACTGAGGGGACTTCCTGATGTCAGGAACGGGAGTCGAGTGCCTGCCCACTGCCCTCTAACGTGCTGGATCATGACACCAGGGAGTGCTTTTGTAATTTCCTTCTGCTGTGTCTCAAACTGTAATAGCTCTTAAGAAGAAAAAGCACAAAATTCTGGACAAAAATGCAACTCTTTTGGAGTGGTTTGAGCTGATTGTGCTAAAGGCTTGATCCCTCTGTTTGTCGCTTTTGGGAATCTCTACTGTGACGTGTTCTGGGTGTGTGATCTCGTCCTGAGAGTGTGATTTGTGCAGTGCTGGGACTGTGGTTGTTGTATCTAAACCCCTGAAACTGCAAAATAAACAGAAATGTACTCACTGGGTGTGGCCAGAGGGCTTGTGTCAGCTGTATTTCTTGTGTTAGGAATCCTACACTTGTGTGAAGGAGAAATCTTTTTAATGCTTTAAAAATACATCAAACTACATTGATCTTTCTTTGACAGGGTGATCGTCTTTGAACCCAGCAATCTGGGATCACTATGTAGGTTTAGAACAGTGAAGAGAAGGATTATTTGGCCAATAAATGCATAGTGTTGTGTTTTAGGGCAACTTGTAAAACTAGCAATATTTTTTTAAAAAAAAAATCCACATCAGACTTTGAGCTGTGCAGATATAACTTGGTACCTCAGTGCAAATAATGATTTGTCAGCTCAGCAGCTCCCTGGTAAAAGAAAACTGATTCAGCAGAAATGGAGTTTAAATTATTTTTTCACTTACTTTTTTTTTCTTCCTCCTGCCCCGCTCCCAGCACAAAAACAAAAAAAAAAAAAAAAAAAAAAAGACCTTTCCCTTTCCTACCCAATACATAACTGTGTTTTGTTGTATTCTGGTCAAGTCAGATTGGCTTCTTTAAAGAACACAAGTGCATTCCAGGCCCTACAAGCTAGGATGGGCAGAATTATTTTTCACAGGACAAGCAAGTAGCCACGTGATAGCCTGAAGAAAAGAGTTGGGAATTCTACCCTGCCTGATATTGCATACATGGAGAAGCCTAATCCTTTTTTCAGGAATCCTGCAGAATTTATTTCAAATGACAACTCAAACTACCACAGGCAACTGATGCATCTCTGCATTAATATATATATTGTGTATCTCATCATCTTATGTTTGCTGTGAAAGAATACAGGGAAAGCTTTTGCCTCCAATGGCGTGCAGCTGGTTTCAGTATCAGCACTGAGCCAGGAGAAATTGTTACTTGTGTTAACCTGTAAGGGGAATGGCAGAATGTGAGACACTGATTTGTTAGGGCAAGGAAATAAACCTGCTTGAAGTGAAGGCAAACTCAAAATTTTTGATGTGGTCTTGCAGAGAGCCTTCCGTTTGACCGGCAGCGGCCCAGGACAGTTGTGGGAATAAAACAGACTGGTTACAAGGTAAAAAGGGGGTACTAGAGTGTGAAAAGAAAGAGGCGACAACTCCTCACAAGCGTCTCTCTGCACAAAACAGCACCGAGCGTGTTGTGCTGAGCAAGAGCCATGGGGAAACCCTGGGATTAGAGACGGGTCTTGGCTTCCATCTGGTGGAGAACTGAGGCACTGGAATATCGGGTGGACATCCAGGCTGAATTATCGCCCTGCTCCCGCACCTCGGCTTTCAGCACCGCCTCTGCGGCCAGCGCCGGCGGCAGCGCGGGGATTGCGGGAGCGGAGCGGGGCAGAGGCGGCTGCGAGAAACGCGGGATCCTGCCGGGCCCTGGGGAAGCGCCAGGGGATCGGTACCGAGAGCAGAGCAGCATTCCCGCTCCATCGGCACTGGAGTGTGATGGGGGAAAGGATACCCACGAACCGGAACGGGCGGAGAGCTGCCGGAGTGGCCACGTGAAGAAGAAAGAGCGGATTCTGTTCAGCAGCCATGGGCGCAGCCCCCGCGCTGCTCAGGGCACGGCGCGTTCCGCCATGCCGGGAATCCCGCGGCCCGCCACACCGCCCACAGCCGGCCCCCAGAGCTGATTGGTCCTGGAGGCTTGAGCGACAGCCAGCCCGACCAATCGGTGAAGGAGCTGGGGGCAGGCGCCTGGCTTCCGCCAGCTGGTGGTTGGACTATTCCAAGGCGAGAGCAGGGGAGCACAGCTCAGACTGCGGGCGGGCATACTCATGGAAACGCCACTGCGCACAGAGCGGTCCCCGCAATCTGCATCGGCTCTTCCTCCTTCGGCTCATCCCCCCGATTTCTCTTCCTGCTCCGCCCGGTTCTTGAACGGGGCCACATTCCCCGTTTCGCTCCCCCGTCTATGGTTTCCCTCACCGCACAGGCCGGCAGCCTTGTCTCCACCAATGGGAGCACCGCGCAGCCATGCGCATGCGCAGTCTCGCGGCCGCCCTCGCTCGGAGCGGGCGGGCGGCGGCGGCCGGGGGTCCCCGCGGGCGGGCCGTGGCCGGGGGCTGGCGGCCGGGTCGGGCCGTTGTCCGGCCGCTGTGGAGCGGCGGCACCGCCGCCATGCCCGGTCGGAACAAGGCGACGTGCGGCTACGGCAGCCCGGAGCTTGCGGTGGGGCAGCAGGCCGCGGAGGGCGGCCGCGACGCCGGGGGCCGCTCGCCTCATGGGGACGAAGAGGAAGAGCGCGGGGGGACCGGTCCCGAACACAACCTCGGTGACCCCGACATCGTCAAATCCCCCAGCGACCCCAAGCAGTACCGGTGAGGGCGGGAGGGCGAGCTGCCGCCGGGACAGCCCGGCCGGTCCGTGCGGTGGGCCGGGGTCTGCCGGGACCTCGGGGAGTGGATGTCGGGGTGATCCCGGTGGTCGGAACAGTTGTGTCCTGTCCGTGATAAAAGGAGGCTGGCGGTCCCGCGGGTATGTTCGTCTGAGGGTGGGCTGCCCGGTGTGTGCGGGCACTGGGCCGGAGGATCGGCCCCCGTGCCCAGGCTGGTGGGTGCTGGGTGTTCTCCAGACACCGCAGTTCCCAATCCAGCGTTGGTTTGCAGCCCTCGGCCGGGCAGCTCCTCTCCGAAAGCATTTAGTGCCGGGTGCGATTTAAATGCTTCAAAGCAGATCCCAACTTAAAAAGAGTTAATCTTCATGTTTTAGATGAGCTTCGAAGTTTTAATACAAATGTATCTGTGAGCTGAGGCACAATGCTTTTAGGCTACGATTTTGCTTGTGTTTTTATTTCAATATTTCTGAGTAATACCCGAAAAGTGATGAAAAAGGCCAACTTCTCGGAGCACAGCCCACGGCATGTGTCACCCAGACCCAGCGAGAGACTCGGATGAGAACTCCAGCAGAGGTTGAGCTTGTTGGACGCTGTAAGGCAGTCTGTTCTTGCAGGGACACTCCGATAACTTCTTCCTCTAAGACAGAAGATTATCCAGCCCTTGTTAGAGCTGCTTTTTAAAATTTATCTTTACTTTTCATGATGTCTAATCTGTGCAGCCAGAATCTGCTGCCCGAGCCTGGAGCCGAATTTTAGATTTGCAGTGACATTGGCTGACAGTGAGATTCCCTGCTGGCTGCCTGAAGAGGACTGTGCCCATTGGCTCGGGGAGAAACTTGCTCCCTCCCTTCTTGCCCTACTTCCTTGCTGCTTCCTCTGGATCTCTGCCTGCCTCTCCTGATGGCGTTCTTACTCATGCTACTTTGTGGCAGGCTTGTCCTCCTGCAAAGCTCACAGCTGCCCATGCTGTCGGCTTAAGGACCTCCTGCCTTTGCTGCCTGAAGCAGCACACTGGTGCATGAAGCCTGGGAAATCCACTGAAGGCTGTCACTACTGATTTTGAGGCTCAGGACCCTCTGCATGTGAGAATTGGAGAGAGTGTCTGCTTATAGCATAAACTAATACCAAAATCTTGCAGAAATCCTGCTGTCTGTTCTTAACAGGATGTTTTAGTTGGAAGCAGAGATTTGCGTCCTTTCAGCCTGATTTCCATGGTGTGAAGTGAGCCTGACACAGCACAGATGTTGTCTTATGGAAGAGAAGTTCGGTGTGTCAGGAAGCAAAGCCACACTGAGCCTGTGTCCAGGTGTGATGTCCCAAACCTCCTGAGGGAGTGTCCTGGCAGGTGATGTGATGGTGCTGACACATTTTCCCCTCGTCACACTTCAGTGATGTGTGCTGCAGCTCAGTCACAGTGCGCTGATGCCTGGTGACATCAGTCTTAATGGAAAATGTCATGTTTTGGCTTCTCAAATAACGATGACAAAACAAAAAGAGCTCTTGATGTAGATTGCAGGATGCATTTGCAGAATTGGGTTTGTTGGGACAAAACATTTGTCACAATAAAAGTTTGCTTGTTAGAGCTGTAACTGTGTACTTATGTTTACCAAAAATGTATATTTTACTTACATTCATCCATATATGCAATTTCATGTCTTGTATTTCTCGTAATTTGGGAAATTAAAGCATTTCTCTCAGTGTTTACCATGCACTGATATGTATTTCAATATTAACTTCTAAACAATTGTCAAAGAAAAACGTCGTGTGAGAACAATCCTGTTTAAACTTATTCAGGAGGTTTAAACATTATTTTTAAGAATTTGAATTTTATTTTATAATTTGGCTTTACCTGCATCAATGCTGTGTAGTCCTTCAAAAAAGCAATTGGACTGTGCTTGCTTCTGTTTCTACCTTACGTGATTGCATTCTTTGTGCTGTATTTTGCATACTAGAAGATATTAGTTACGTTTGTCCTTTTCCATTGGACTGAAACATGGAAAAAGTAAAGAACACCTGTGTCAGTGGTGCCTCTGCTCTGTATAACCTAAGCTGTTTAAATGATCCTGAGTGAAATCCGAGAGCCTCCCACAGTGCCGTGGCTCAGCCGTGTCCTTGCTGCTGGCTGCTTTCTGTCCTGAGTGCAACACCCACGAGCCTCCAGATGAGCAAAGTAAAATTAGTATAATCTGCTCCATGAGCTTAATGGGGCTGTGTGGAAAGGATCAACAGGAGCTGCTGGATGCACCTGGCTGAACAGCTTTATGGCACATCGTTCCTCGGGAAGAATGACCCCATTCTCTCTTCTGCTTTCCCCCACTGCCTGCTGCTCCCTGGGAGGCTGAGGTTCTCCAGGAGCTGTGCAAACCTGCAGAGCAGAGTTGTGTGTGGAGGGAAGGAGGTGCTGCTTGTGCTGTCTGGAGTTTGGCTCTCATCTGCCGAGAGGCTGAAGCACTCGTGTGCAGTGTGTGTTTTGGGACATTCAGGAGTGCTGCAGCTGTGTTTGGGGCACGTGTGCCTGGTGGGAATGGTTCACAAATGTGCTTTCAGAATGTAGGAGGATTAACTTTGTTCAGACATTCCAGTTCTGTCTGTGCCTCCTGCAGTGCATCAGAGCATCCCTGCAAGTTACACACTGTGTGCTGTAGTTTGAATGAGTCAGAATGCACTTGTGCGTTTGATTGGAGCAAATTTGTCCTGCTCAGCAGTCTTGCAGCATGGAAACTAGGTGTGTTTGTGACTTCCCCTTGGGTGACTGGTCGTGAATCATCACCTTAGCACAACTATCAGATATTTGTTCATTGGCTTTTTTCACAGACTTGATAGTCCAAGAGCTGTGCCCACATTGCAAGGTTCTGACCTGGTACAAACCCGGGGGCTGGAGTAGATGACCTCTAAAGGCCCCTTTCAACAAAGACTGTTCTGTGATTCTGTGCTCTGCAACTCAGATTTTTCTGGGAGCGTGGGATGTGACCATGGGTTTGTTTTATTCTAGCTTGCTTTGTTTTGTGTGGTTTTGCTGGATCAGATGCCACAGGTCTCTATCCCACTGGTTCATAGGGTGGATGAAGTATTTTCTGGAGCCAGCTTTCCTTCCTTTCTGCTGCTGGTGTATTAGCCAGTGCAAGCTCCTGGCAGGGATGCTCTGGCTGATTTGACAAATGGTGGCTCTGTTCCAGATTTGATGGTAAATGAATATTGATGAGGGCCCTTGTAGTGCAGAACACTGGTGCTTGCAGTCCTCAGAGTGAGAAGCTGTAGAAGGTTGCTGCACAGAGGGCTCGTGGGGTTATATTTATATACACACACACATGTTTAAAAACCTCTGTGCATGTGTAAACACACACAGAGAGCTGTTTATTGCTTCTTGATAGGAGCCCAGCCAGTTCCCTGTGACTGGTTGTATGGAGCTTGTGGAGGAGCTTTCCCCTTTCCAACACTTTCCTGTTACATCTGCAGACCCCATTTATTAGAAACCATTGATGAAAGCAAATCAAATCAAATGCTCTGGGGCCTACTTAGAAGGAGAGACTAAAATCTTCATTCTGTCACATCATATCTATTTCCAAGAGCCTGACAAACCTAAAAGATGATTGAAGTTTGGGTTTGCCTGTTCTGAGTGCATGAAGTGAGTGCTAATATCTTAAATGTTTCACAAAGAGAGGGATAAAAGCCAAAATCAGTGAGGTTAACCTTATGGGGAGAAGGGCTTCTGCAACTGCCCTGAACTGCTGCTTATACCTAGAGCTGTTGAGTAGCAGGGGAATGTTTTACTTTCCTGCTATAAAACTGCTCAGTCTTGGCTACCATTAGATTTTCATTAGGAAATAATGAAATTTTTGCAATTCTGAAAATTCAGACTTGGGAAATGAACGTGTTCATTGCACATAATTACTCTTTCAGGTACATCAAACTGCAGAATGGCTTATGTGCACTTTTGATTTCGGATTTGAATTACTTGGATGGTGCCCCAACGTCTTCAGAGGAAGAGGAGGAGAATGATGATGATTCTGAAGAGGGCAGCGATGAATATGATGACTCTGGAGCCGAGATTGAAGATGGCAGAGAAGATGATGATGATGAGTGTGATGATGGGGATGAGAGTGAGGACAGTGATGGAGATAATGAGGATTTCAATGATTCTGATGACAGTGAATTAGAAGAGCTGGCTGACAAGGAAGAGACAAGAAAGAGAGGTTGTTCAGAAAAGCAGGTATGTACCTAAAGCTGTAGAGTGCAGAAATATATAGTGAGCTTTCTCGAGGTCTGGAACCTTGTGATGAGGCGTTCAGACGAGATCTTTTTATTGTGCCTGCCCTGATTGATTCATCTTGTACTTCTGTCATTTTCCTGAAGTCTTTCTTGAAGCAGCTTTTACTGAAAATGTTTTATTTTCTCTAGTCTGCAGCAGCCCTCTGTGTTGCTGTTGGCAGCTTCTCTGATCCTGAAGATCTGCCTGGATTAGCACACTTCCTGGAACATAGTATGTATCTGCTCCTATTTCATCTTCTCCAGCTTCAGTGCAAAATGGGTGCTGTGTAGCTCTGCATTTCTGAAGTGTTTAGTATCATTTCCTAATGTGGCTATTTGAGAATTTATTTTCATGAGCTTGTGATTTTGTACAAATGCTGACTTAGGAAGGAGTTCTTAATATGGGAGAAAGTGTCTCGTACACTGTGCATTAGCTTATGTCAACTTTATTTGCTACCCATTAAATTGAGGGGAATTATGTTACCTGTGGCTTTATTGACCAGGCTGGAGCTACAGACCTTTGTCTTCTGGTAAAGGGTGATGAATTAGTAATGTGGACACAGAAACCACGTGAAGTTTCTGTCCAGGTGTGTCTCAAAATTCTGTTCTTGCCTGCTTGAGGCCAAACTGCAGCAGTTACTGGGCAGATCACCCAAGCCTCTGGTATTCAGTCATTTGCTCTGCCTGTGGGCTGTGGCTCAGTCACAGAGGGGTTGCTGTAGCTGCAGTCAGGATGAGCAGATCAATGTCATCTTGGCACTGTTGGTGATTTTTCCTTGCAGTGGTTTTTATGGGCAGTTTGAAGTACCCAGATGAGAACGGGTTTGATGCGTTCCTGAAGAAACACGGGGGTGGTGACAACGCCTCGACGGACTGTGAGAGGACAGTGTTCCAGTTTGATGTGCAGAGGAAGTACTTCAGAGAAGCCCTGGATAGGTAACTTTGTGTGAATGGTGATTAGGTGCTAATTAATGTCTGTGTGTGCCTCAGGAGCTTGGGTGTAGTTGTCCAGTTCTTCATTTTGGGGTGATCAAAGCTGTTGCTGAACTTACCTGCACTACAGCAGTGATACTGAATATAGGAAAATGCTCTTTTCCCTTTGGATGTGCCGTTTTGTTTTTTTTTTTTTGCTGTGGGATTATGTAGGACCCACGTTTAAGTCTTTAACACATGCAGCTCTTTGTTTTGGCAGTCTTAAACTGATAGCATTGATGACAGGAGAAATGTTATGCAGTGTGACAACTGATCAAAGGGGAAGTGCTCCCAGAATCCCAGTGACTCAGGCTTTGAGATATCTGTCCTGGTAGAGTTACTGTTTTTTCTAAATTGTTGATAGTTTTTTTTTCAGGCAGCCTTCAAAGTTACGGTACAGTGTGTGTCTCAGAAGGAGACATTTAACCCAGTGCAGGTTATTCACTGCTGAATGTAGCTTTTGCCAGAAAGTGCTTAACTTGCTCTTTTGTGCTCTTGGAACAACAGAGCTCCACTGGTTGGCATGGTTTCCTTTAGTGAGAGGAATTCCTCATTCATAGGGGCATGGCTGAATATTCCTGGTGCCATAAAACATCTCAGGAGGAGAACAGGCTCCACTGCAAATTTACTTTGCCATGAGAGTGTTTGCACATTTTTCTGAGTATAACCTAAATTTTACTTTACTAGGCTAATTTCAGCTTCCATTTACAGATTAATCCAGCTTTATTAGATGTTTGGAAGTGCGAAAGAATTAAAAAATAGAATTGCGGTATGTCACAACAGCTTGCTTAGTGCAGAGGAAAACAAAATTAGGAATTCTGTAGAACAGCTTCTCATACAAAGGAGGTAAATGAGTGCTGAGGATGAATTCTGCTCATTGAAGCGCTTGTGGATCTGAAGAAATGAAAAGACATCACCTTTCAGTTGTTTTCAGTGTAATAGGTCTTCTAGCTGTAGTCCTCCATCAGGGATATATTACTTTTAATCTTGCATTGCTCTTAACCTTTTGCTTCAGCCAGTCCAGTTTTTCATTAAAAAACCTCAGCAAATAAAACAGAACTATTAGATTCTCTGCAGCCTTCTGCAGAGTCTGCATGCACTGCAGATCTGTCCATGGTGCTCTGCTCTCTGTGGATCCAGAAGAAATTTATTTGGATGACAATGCTGGCTTTTATAGTAGATAATAAAACTGTAATTGATGTAGAAACTCATGTTTCATGACAAACTGTTTCCTAGAGCTAGGAAGAAACTTCCCCTGTGGTCATGCTGTTCCTGAGGAGCACCTGGGGATTTCCTCAGAAGCATCTGATAGTGGTCCCAGTTAGCTCCAGATTCCAGACTGGGTGGATCAGTTGTCTCATCTGGTGTGATCACTCTTAGGATGTGATGCAGATAATTCTGCACCCATTAGTGCCACCTCCTACTGCATCCAACCAGTTCAGCCTCACTCTGGAGCTGGAAAGCCCTGCCCTTTGCTTTCTGGTGCCTTTCATCTTTCTTTAAGACATTATAGTCAAGAATGACATAGCTTGTAGCGAGTCAAGCGACTTTGTAAACCAAAATAGTAGATGTTGGATTTAATTACTGGGGTTTTGCCCTAGTTTAATAGACAGTGAAGAAAAATAAATGATTTTTTTCTGTTCCCTAGGTGGGCACAATTCTTTATTCACCCATTAATGATCAGGGATGCAATAGATCGAGAAGTGGAGGCTGTAGACAGTGGTAAGTAAGAGAATCTCTTCCTGTGTGTTTGGCCCATCTTCTTAAAGCAAAACCTACTTTGTAACACTCTTTACTGGTTTGTGTGCTGAACTCCCTTTCTAAGCACTTCAGTCACCTTCACATAACTTACCAGAGAGATGAAACTCTGGAATTGAAGCTTTGTGGCTGTTAGAGGAAGAAAGGCTGGATGCAGTGCCAGCACTGTGAGAGTTTACCCTCACATTTTCATCAGTTAGAAATGAGTGATCTGAAGTGCTTTGGCAGTAACTGGCAGGACAGTTTCATGAGCATGTGGGTGCCGTGCAGTGAGCAAAATGTCTTTAGCTCCAGCACAGCCCCAGAGCTCTCTCCAGTCCTGTGCAGAGTTAATACGGTCAGCTGAGGTGATTGTACTTGTCTCCTTATTCTAACACCTGAATAATTAAAAAGTCACTTCCCAGAAGGAAATTAAACCAGGCACAGAAGTGAGTGGAGTGTTGATTTTCTAATATGTGATGGATACTCCCAGACTGCCTCTAAGATGTCACTGTTTTAGGAGAAAAGTGTTACTAGCAGATATCCCAACTGGTTCAAATATTTATTCCAAGTAATTTTCTATATCTGTCTTCTGGCAAGGAAAAGTGGGTGACTTGATCTTTGAATTTAGATAAAAGTCAGGGTAAACAAGGACCTGCCTTGGAGTTATTGAGGTGTGGTTCTTCAACAGCCTCAGCCATTTTACACCTTGGAAGCAGAAGCAGTCCTTCCCTTGCAGCGACACCGTGGTAATGTGCTGCCCAGGAAATGGTGCCAGCTTGCTGAGCTGGCTGCAGGAGAACCCAGCCAGAGGAATTTGTTCACAGCTCTGCTGTACGTGTTTGTTATTACCAGTAAAACAGGAACAGGAAAATGCAGTTCAGGAGGGTGAATTGATTTTGGCAGAGCCTTGTATTTAGATTAGTGTTAAGTGGTTGTAAAACTGCATTTTTAGAAACTTACCTTGTTCACCTTTCAATTCCTTATTCCATTATTAGGCTAGAGGTTGTTCTGTGTGATATGTGGTAGAAACAGGTTTGTAATTGTTCTCTGGCTCTTACTGCAGGGCCTGATCCTGTACAATATTGATGGCATTTTGTCCCCACTGAACTTAACATATTCAGACAGCACAAGTTGGTGCTTTACATGCTTTTCTTTCTTAGCCCGTTCTTTACTTCTCAGCTATGAGCTACATTCTTCCTCTTATAGTCGCTGCTGCTAGCAAGTCCTTTTCTTATTTCACCACTCCATTCACATTTTAAAAGAAATTCCAGGCTGCATGTGTGTGGTATGTCTCCTTTTCGGTTTGGCTGGGATTTGTGCTTTGTTTTGTGGGAACATGATGTCAAACTTTGATGCATGCCACTGCAAATTCTTGTAATTAACAGAGTATCAGCTAGCAAGGCCCTCTGATGCAAACAGAAAGGAGATGTTATTTGGGAGTCTTGCCAGGCCTGGACATCCTATGAAGAAATTTTTTTGGGGTAAGTCCTGAATTTTTGTTATAAAATGGTAATGACGCTTTTAACCACTTAGAAGTTTGAGTGGTTAGATGCACTGACATGATTGTCATATCACAGCAACCATTAAACTTGTTCAGAAAAGTGCAAGCAATTATCCATTTTACAGTAAAATAGTTGGGAATAAAAGCAGCTGTCTCCTTTTTAAGATACTTTTCTTTCTGGTACTGCTTTTTGCTGATGTTATAGCTGGGTTGCCCAAGGTGTGTAATTATGGAACTTAACACAAAGGTGGTGCTCTCTGAGTCATCTCCATCTTGCATAAGCTTGTTTTTTTGGCTATTAGAATTTCCTGGAAAAATAACTTATTTCTAGTTGTATGTCTAAGGAGGCTTGCCAAAGTAAATAATTTGCTGTTGAACTTCCAGGGGTTAGATCTTCCCAGCCATGTCAGGGGAGCAGAATGGAAACTTGTCCTTCTCTTGGACAATCCAGTGCTCACTCCCTCACCCTCGTGGTGCTGGTGAGTGTGTAAATAGCAGGGTCATTGATGGGTATTAGAGTTACCAGCTTTGAAGTGTAGCTTGTTTTATTAAATTTCTGTGGTGACATACACTGAACTTAATATTTCCTCCTCTTTTTCCTCCTGCTGTTCTGCAAGTTGGTGAGGGAATAGCTGGCAACACACAGTGAGCTGTGCAGCCTGTGGGAGATGTGATGATGCAGGAGGACTCTGTCCTTCCTTGTCCTTCCTTGTCATAAAAATATCAGCTGTCCTTTGGATAAGAACCAGAAATCACAAAATACCCAGTTTCACTTAACGCTCCTTTCACTCCAGATTTGTTGGGTATTTTTAATGTGCTTTTCCTTGATTAGACCTAGGGAGGAAAGGACGTGCTCCCTGTGCCTGGTGTTGCTGTAAGCCCTGTGTGGATAACTAACCCTGCCTCCCCTTTGATGTTTGCAGGTAATGCAGATACTCTCAAGCACCAGCCCAAAATGAACAATATCGACACCTACACCAGGCTGAGGGAATTCTGGCAGCGCCATTACTCTGCTCACTACATGACTTTGGTTGTCCAGTCTAAAGGTGACATCACTTGCTCCTTAAAAACCTCACTGCTGCTGTTGGTGCTTTTGGAACCAGTCCAGCTGTAGCCCATGCCAGTCTAGTGGCTTGTCCAGTCCTGCAGGGGGTATTTATATGTAAATTTTAGCCTGGTTTCCAAGTGAAACAAGACCTGAGCAATTGTGCTGTGTTATTGTCATCCTCCTGCTTCTTGAGAAACCTTTTGAAGCTGTTGAATGGCTTCCATATTAACACAGAAGGGAGAATCCCAAAGATAACATTTCAGAAATAATCTTGTAGCAATGAAGAGTCAAACCACTTAAATGAATTAATGCTGCTGATTTCTTTGCCATCAACAGTGAAACTCCTTAGCAAGAGACTGAATCTCCCAGTTGTCTTGCTTGTTTAGGAAGAGTAGAGATCCTATTTTTTTCCCCATAGCTTGAAAAATTCTGTGCAAATGGATTTTGATTTTATTTCATTGGAGAACTGCAGATCTGTGGGTTGCTTCTGCTGAGAATAGAAGAAACATTTCTCAGAAGTTATTCAAGTTAGGTTTGTGTTTAGGGAGGAGTTTTGTTGAGTGCTCAAACTGATTGCAATTCCCATCTCTAAAATGGAGATGGTAATAACAGAGGTATTCTTTCTTTTCTTCTCCTTTGCTTTTAATTTTGATCTAGACAGTAAAACTGCTGAGAGTGCTGAATGCCTCTTGAGCAGTCATTAGGCCAGTGATGGGTTTTAATATTTTCTATGGTGATTGGGAAGAAAATGGTGGTAACTGATAACCAGTGAGGTGAATTTTGTATTTCCTTTCCTGTTAAAACAAACCCAGCAGCAAATCCTCCCCCTACCCCACCCAGCCTTATTCATTGCTGTTGTTTACATGTGCAGCATCACTTTTGGAGTTCAGAATGGTTGCTTAAACAAGCAAAGTTTTTATTTAAAAAACCCTTCTGACTTGTGACTCACTCAGAAAAGAGGGGAAAAAAGGAGGATGGGGGTAAAAGGAATCCTTAGGATTGCAGGACTGCATTTCAGGGGGAAAAGTCCTGTGTATAATCTGGAGAGCTGTGGGATGAGTTGCAAGTACTGGTGGTTTTGTAGATCCCTAAGACAGTAATTCCTTCTCGCAGTCAGTCACTCCAGACTCTACTGAACTTTAAATCCCAGCTGTGTCAGCCTGGCATTTGAGCACTGCACAAACCCAGAGCTGTGAGCACGGATACAGCTGAACTGAGGTTAAGAATGGCGCAAACCAACAGCTTTGAAGTTTGTCATTTAGAACTTGGCAGTTTTCAAGTGCACTGACTTGCAGCCTCTTTGAAATAACTGAACTGGTGAGATAAAGTAACTTATCTTAGATCTTCAGGAAATTGCATTTCTGTCTTTCTTCTCTCTTTTTTAGAAACACTGGATACGTTGGAAAAGTGGGTGACAGAAATCTTCTCTGAGATCCCAAATAAGTAAGATTCATTTGATGCATGAAGACATTGCAGATGATAAAATTATCTCTTCTTAAAATGACATTAAAAAAATCCCTTACTGGAGAAACAAAGGAAATTTCCATTTGTTAATTAACATCCTTATCTGGGGGGGGGGAAAAAAAAAAGGCAACTTTTTAAATTAAAGACCACTGTTAATTGTTCCAGGAAGACTTTGTTTCTGCTTAACACTTACTTAGGCTGTGAGCTGTGTGGTGCTAACTTGAAACAGTGTTTGTTTAATATGTGCTGATGCCTTGACTTTATGATGTCACTCAAACCTAGATTATCATTTCACATTGCTTATCTTTGCTTTGTGTCAAAAATAATTAGAAGCGGAATTAATTAACGCCGTATTTGGAATTTAAGTGTCATCCTTAGCGTGGCAATGGGTTAGAAATAAATCATTTTTTTAATGGTTCGCTCTAATATGCCCTCTGAAAAAGGGGTCTGCAACAGCTTTGCTAACTTGAAAAGCATTTTATTTCCCTTTTGCAAGATGTTTGTTTCTGTGGCGCGTGGAAATGCTCTTGTGAGAGCCTAAAGCCATTCAGAGGCACATTTGTCTGTCCTGGCCCTCTCCTCACCCCTCCTGCCCCACGAGACCATCCAGCAGGATTCCTTGGCTGCGGGGGGAGCTCAGGCTGTAGTTTACTGTCCTTGGCTGTAGAGTTTGGTGCTGTTACTGCCTCGTGCAGAAGGGAGGGGAGGTGTTGGGGTGGTGTCGCGTCCTGGTTCATCGCTCCCGCTGTGGGCAGGCTGCCCCCCAGGGTACCTCCTGGGGCTGGGGCTGCACCCTTGGAAAGGCCCTTGCCAGGCTCTCTGGTGCCCTGCAGCCTTTGAACATCCCAGTGCAGCCTCCAGCCCCTGCCAGTAACAGCACTCTTCCGTTTTGCTTTTAAGTGGTTTACCCAAACCCAGCTTTGGCCATCTGACCCAGCCTTTCGACACACCAGAGTTTCACAAGCTCTACAGAGGTAAGGGAGATGGATTGGAATGTTTTGAATACCTGAATGCTAAAAGAAGTTTTCTGAGTGGTTTAAAACGGCTTTTAACTATTCTTTCTGCATTGTGTAAGATTTCTTATCTCTGTCTTGTCCTGTATATTTATAATGAATCCATTTATTTGCATCCAGTTGTTCCAATCAGGAAAGTTCATTCATTGACCATCACTTGGGCACTTCCCCCACAAGAACAGTATTACAGGTACACTGTGCTGCTTTTTACTTCTACCCTGTTTATGCTGTGAATAATTTATTGACTTTCCCAGCAAACCAAAGAATCTCATTTACTTGTCTAACAGATTACTTTGGTTCAGCTAGGGGGGGCATTTTAAAAATGAATTAAACTCTGCAGATAAGGTTCCCTTTCCTCACTGACTCAGATCAGTCATTATGCTCTCGACTCCCACACTTTGAGCTTATTATCTTAATTCTCCCTGAAAATGCAAAACTTGCCCTGAAGAAAGAGGCAGTGCGTATTTTAGTCATTAGCCCAGTGATTCTGAATTCTTCCTGTGGAATGTGTTACCTCCTGGCATCTAATCTCCTCCAAACCTTCTCTTAGGGTGAAGCCTCTTCATTACATTTCCTGGCTGGTGGGACATGAAGGCAAAGGCAGTGTTCTTTCTTTCCTTAGGAAAAAGTAGGTGGTTTTTAAGCACAGTTATGAAATGCTTTGATCTCATTCAAATCCATATTTTGTGTATTTATATTTTCTGTAGATTTAAAAGCAGGCCAAGCCTGCCTGTTTTTGTATCAAGTGTTTTGTAGTGATGTTCTATAAGGTGCTGATAAAGCCAAGTAAGAAATAAACGGGGTTTTTGTCTGTGATCAGCAGTATCTCAGACTGATCTTTGAGATCTCCAAAAGGTTACTTAGCTTTTGCACTGTTTTTCGTGAATTCTGTACCCTGAGGTCACATCCTTAAACTGGAAAAGCTTTGTGGAGACTGTCAGTGGATTAAAAGCCTCTGAAATAAAGATACACTGTGATGTACGGCTTGTAACTGAGGTCAAGGCAAGCTGAAAGGATTAATTAATTAATTAGTACCTTTCACTCTTCCCTAGGTTTTGGGCCCTTGCGTTGTATGGAGGAAATGGAGAGACGGGATTTGAACAGAACTCCACTTACTCCATCTTCAGCATTTCTGTCACTTTGACTGATGAAGGTTACAAGCACTTCTATGAGGTGTGGTATCACACAAACAATCTTGTTTTTCCTGCTCTTTCCCTAATGTCTGGATGAATGAGTCTGTTCCTGTCTGTCTGCAGGTGGCCCACGTTGTGTTTCAGTACCTGAAGATGCTGCAGAAAAGGGGGCCAGATCAAAGGCAAGTGTTTGCCACTCCAGTAGATATTTGTGGAGGTGTCCTTCTCCATTTTCCTGTTACTTGTAGTGCTGGCACTTTTGGTGGAGCTCCTGGAGCATAAACAGGAATTGCTAGTAAAGCTTGTGTGTGTGGAAAACATGTCGGTTTAAAAAAAATCAAAAAGAAATTTTCTAAATGTTTATGCTCAATTCTTGGGGGTTTTTGTTTCACTTATTGTGATGTGACTCCTTCAGTTTGTTAAGCTGAACTAGTGTAGGTACAGTTTTTTGTTAATTTTAAATGAATTTGATGAGCCAAGTCTGTGGAGGTGAGGACTGGGTGTTCTGGTGTTAGCCTTAATGTTAATTTGACATCAGATTTTGACTCTTAGTTTACTTTCTTTCTCTTTGGAAAGTAGAAGAACTTTCTGCCAGTTCTGAGAAGTGCTGTTTTGGGAAGTGCATTTAATGCTGGCTTCTGTGTCTTGTACCTGAATGAATCATTGATCTCACCATTGATGCCTTTCCTAGAAGGCTCCTTTTTTAAAATTCTTGGTGAATATTGAGGAATAACGGAGAAAATCCGCTTTAATTATTTTCTTCCTCCTTTGCAGAATATGGGAGGAAATACAAAAGATTGAAGCTAATGAATTTCACTACCAGGAACAGGTATTTATCCACTGTTCTGACATAGGTAAACCATGAAAAGTATTACTTTTTCATTCTGAAACACATTTTGAAAGTTCTATTTGAGAAGAAATACATTGTGCACTTAATGAGGCTGTATTTGGCTGAAAGGAGATGTAATCTAGGCAGAGAAATACTGAGATTTTTCCCTAACAGAATGGAATGTTGATTTTTTTCATTCCTTACGTGCTAGGTAGGCTCTTTTTCAGTTTAGACTTTCTTACTCCTACTACATTCAGCCATGTTCTGTTTCTTTCTAGGTAACTTATTTTCTTTCTTTGAATGACACTGGAATTTCCTTTTGGGTGAACAGACCCATCCATCCAAGTACTGCAAACAGCAGGAACATGGATCTGTGTGTGTTTTTGTGATGGGGTTGTGAATCCCAGGGCCAGAAGAATGGCTTGGTCATGCCAGCCCAGTCTTCTGCTTGGTGGCTGGAGCCGTGCTAAGGAATGATTGTCTCAGAGGCAGGGCTGGGCGTAAATGGTTAGGGCTTTAATGTTTCCTCTGGTGTTTGGTGTCTTAACAAATCCTTGGGCACATTTCCTGCTGCATTTACAGGACACAGATGTGGCCCACTGAGCCCTTTGCAGGTGTGCTGTGCTCTCTGTGTGACCCAGAACCCGTACAGTCTGATGCTGCCTGCTGCAAACACCCCAAAAGCAACAGGCTGCTCCTGAAAGGCAGCGTGTATTTCGTGTTCAAACAGGAGAACCTCACCCTGCACATCCTGGCAGGGAGCTGGGGAAAGGAGCAGAGCCAGGGGAACTCGTGCAGCACCGGCAGCTCCTTGCCTTGCACTTTCCAGGTCACTTGAAATCTTGAATTGTTGCAGGACTTTGCTTGGCAAGGAGTGCATTCTGCTGGGTCTTGAATTTAGTCGATTCCGTGACTGTGAACTGCATAATCAGGGTTTCTTCTACAAAGATGATATGTGTGAAATATCAGGATTTTCAGGGGAGACTGAACATTAGATATAGTTATGAAATATATTTAATAACTGAAACTAAATGCTGTAACAAGCACAGCATCCAGCTCATGCTCGACATATCTGACTAGTCAAGCTCTTCTCAGAGCAGAAAATTGATGTCTTGGGTTTCTAATTACGTGACAAATAGCTTTATTTCTTTGCTTGCAGACAGATCCAGTTGACTATGTGGAAAACCTTTGTGAGAACATGCAGCTGTTTCAGAAGGAAGATTTTCTGACAGGAGACCAGCTCCTGTTTGAATACAAGCCCGAGGTAAATGTTCTTTGAACTCTGATTATATGTTTTGATGTCAGGAAAACACGTGCATACTCTGTAATACAGGCATTGTGTAGGCATTTGTAATTAAACATAATGCAGGCACAGGTTTTGTATTCATTGAAACGCTTGCTGTATTCAGAAAGCAAATCTGTTTTGTAAGCTTGTGATGTCTTGTTCTTCCTACTTTCTAACTGAGAAGTCTTTGCTGGCTCAGGCAGTCAGAGCTGCATTTGAACTGAAATATTGTCTGGAACTCGTAGATCATTGCTGATGCCCTGAACCAGCTCACCCCTCAGAGAGCCAACCTGGTTTTGCTGTCTGCTGCCAACGAAGGCCAGTGTCACCTCAAAGAGAAGTGGTTTGGGACCCAGTACAGCATGGAAGGTAAAACAGCAGCAGGAGCTGAGATTCCTGCATGAGAGGAAGTGAAAGGGTGACAACACAAAATACAAGTGCGTGGGAGCAGGGAAATGAATCCTCAGTGCCTTCTTGAGCTCGCTGTTAGCGTCTGTGCCACCCAAAGCTGCTCTTTGGTGCAGTGGGTTCCCACTCCTGCAGTTCCTTTGGGAGGATGAGGTCCCAGCAAAGCTGCACTTGGCTGCCCTGCAGGGAAAGAACAGCAACAATGCAGCACAGGGGGTAGGGCAGCTGGGTTACTAGGGCTAGATGTGCTTTTTGATAGCATTGCTTCAGTCCTGCTCCAGAAGATTCTGTAGGAAGGGATTTAGAAAGTCCTGGGGAATGGGATGATGTTAAGAAACTCCTGTGATATTGCAGATTTCTCTGGAGATTGGGAAAAGATGTCTGGAAACAGGGTTCCCTTCCCTTCCCTTCCCTTCCCTTCCCTTCCCTTCCCTTCCCTTCCCTTCCCTTCCCTTCCCTTCCCTTCCCTTCCCTTCCCTTCCCTTCCCTTCCCTTCCCTTCCCTTCCCTTCCCTTCCCTTCCCTTCCCTTCCCTTCCCTTCCCTTCCCTTCCCTTCCCTTCCCTTCCCTTCCCTTCCCTTCCCTTCCCTTCCCTTCCCTTCCCTTCCCTTCCCTTCCCTTCCCTTCCCTTCCCTTCCCTTCCCTTCCCTTCCCTTCCCTTCCCTTCCTGTTGAATTAATGCATTTCATGGGTTTTGACAGATATTGACAAGTACTGGAGTGATTTATGGGACAGTGACTTTGAGTTAAATCCGGATTTACACCTTCCAGAAGAAAACAAATACATAGGTAAGGCACCTGGCATGAGTGAAATCTTCCCCAGTGATTTATTTGAGAATTTCCTGGGGTTTAGAAACATCCTAAACTGGTATCAACCGGTTTCTGCAAATTAAAAAATCATGAGCACTCTTTTCAGCTGAATTTTATTTGCTATTCTTTTATTTATAAGTTTAAGAACTGAGTTATTTTAAGGCACATAAACTTAGAGATGATAATGCCATAACTGAGCAGGCTTCACAGTCAGTGAGAGTTAACACAGAGCTCCAGACACCTTATTAGAGAATTTCATTTGCTTAATCCTCCTGTTTCTGAAGGCATCTAACCAAAAAGCACTAAATACCGTCTGCCTTTGTTACCAAAAGTAAATGAAATGAAAGCCAGGACTTGTGTCCTGGATGGAATGTGATGCCACCACTTCTGCTCTGCTTCTGAGCCACTGTTCTGGTGTGGAAGTGAAAGAGAGATCATCTTTGGATCGAGGAAAGTACAAATAATTTAGAAAACTGGAGGGGAAAAATGTATTCTTTGATACTTTTGAAGACTTCGATGCATTTAGCCTGGTTGTGTCTGTGAAACACACTGACTTGTGGTTTTTTTCTTTGTTAGCCACCGACTTTGCATTGAAAGTTGCGGACTGCCCCGAGACAGAATATCCAGTCAGAACACTCAGCACACAACAAGGCTGTCTCTGGTACAGGAAGGATGATAAATTCAAAATCCCTAAAGGTAAATGCCTGAGGGCTTTCTCAATAGCAAGACCCTGTTCTTACCGGCTGGAATTGATTTGAAGGCAAATAAGCCGTGGTAGTGTTCCCCATTTAAACTGAAGTGCCTGCTGTCAGCCCTTTTGACGTGTTTATTACTGCAATAAAAGAGAAGCAGGTGAACTAAGGCAACTAAGACACCCTGCTGATACCCCGGGTGGAAAAGTGGAATTTACTGAAATTTACTGACTTCTGCTCAGTCTGTGTGGGACAGGATTGGGCAGACAGAACGTGCTGCTGAGACGAGGGCTGGAGAAGGAAGGAGCACATTAATTAGAAGGGGCACAGTCTCTTCTGCAGAAAGAGAAAAACACAGCCTGGATCTGAGACAAGGGTGTAAAAGATATTTGCTGCTGCCAAGCAGAATGTCAGAGTTTTTAGTGTCTCTTCAAGAGATCTTCTGTGGAGTTTTCTTTTTCTGTCTATAGTGGTCATGCCATGGGAGCATTCTGCAAAGCACAGCTTTGTTTTCTAATCTTTGGTACTTCAAAGGGAAGATTTTTGGAGTAAGAAGATGTTTAATGATGACTTAAAATAAGACAAAAAGTGTTACAGATGAATGACCATTTTCATTAAACTCGAATTGTTCCCAAAGAGCAACTTGCTGGAAATAATTTGAGTTCAGAAAGTTGTCACTTTCTATACGATTGCTCATTTAAATTTCCTTTTCCTCGCCAGGTTATGTTCGATTCCATCTGATCTCTCCATTGATACAGCAGTCTGCAGAGAAGTGAGGATTGTGTTATTTATGCTTACCTTGCAGAGTAACTAAATTACCATACCTAGTGAAAAACCGGGAAGAGACTTTAATTTTAAGCAGGACTAGAAGAAGGTGTCCTTTTCTCGTGTCCTCCCACCTTCCTTGTGGTTTTATCTGCAGTTTGGTGCTGGTGGTTCTGCAGCAGGTCCTGCCTGTAGCCAGCAGATGTGTAAGGAGTTCCACGGTGTGCTGTTCCCCAGGGAGAGTCTGGGAAGGAGTAATGTAACAGCAGCAGTGCTCAGAAAGGAGCTGCTCCTGAAAAGAGCGGTCCACAGTCGTGTCCTGAGCGTGTCCCAGCATCCTGGGAGCCTGCAGGAGCAGGAGAAGAGGCTGCAGCAGGCCTGAGAGGCTCTGGCAGAGCTCTGGGTGCAGGGCTGGCTCTGCTGCCCTTGGCTTGCCTCGGGCTGCCATTGCCAGTGTGCCAGTGTCACAGTGCTGGTGCTGTGAGCCTGCCAAGACCTGCACAAGCCATGTGCTGGGAAAGCCTTTGTGAGCCTGTTTTCATGAGGTGTGTTAGCTTAATCTTTGAATTGGAATCCAGGCAATAACAAAACCCTGAAAGCAGGGACTGCAGTTTCCAGGCTGTGTAGCCTGCTTTGCTCTAGCTTAATTTTTTTTTTTTTTCTTTTTTTTTTTCCCTTGGTAGATAAATAATTATTTCATTACTCAAGTATTGAGTATAACTGACCTTTACACAAAGTAACATAATTTCATTTGCTATGATTTTCCCATGTTTTGAGCATTGTTGTGTTAAAACATGCATTCTTACCTTGAAGAAACCTTAAATCTTGTGAAGCTGGAATCATTCAGATTGCAAGGAATAGCTGAATGTCCAGATAATTTTTAAGTAGTGTCATGTGTTTTCTGCACAAAGGGAAACCTGCATTCTCTATTTCTGGGGGTTTTTTGGAAAATTTCTTTTCGAATCTCATTTTTACACAAACCCCATTTCTGTTGGAATTCGCTGCGTGCACCATCAAGCTCATAACTTTCATGTTCAGCCAATTTTTTTTTATTATTATTTTCTTTTTAACCCTCTGCCCTTTTGTCCCTCCAGCATAATCTTGTTTGATACATTTGTGAACATCCTTTCCCACAACCTGGGGGAGCCAGCCTACGAAGCAGATGTGGCACAGCTGGAGTACAAGCTGGTGGCTGGAGAGTACGGCCTGATCATCCGAGTGAAAGGATTCAATCACAAACTACCTGTAAGCTCTGCTCATCTCCTCACTGCTTTTATGGCTGCAGCTCTGCAGTGTGTGTGCTTTTCTGGAGCTTTGAGTGGTTGGAGGAGGTGGTTTAAATAGAAAAATTGGTCTCTGGCAGGGTAATGCAGCAAATGTGCTGCTTTTTCTTGTGCTCACGTGTGTACAGATGGAGTTGGGTGAACTTACACAAGCTCGAATTACTGACTTCAGGCTGACTTAAATCTTCCTTTAAGTATAACTGTATCTCTATTAAAATTTTAACAGCTTTTCCTATAAAAAGAGCTTTGTGTCTCCCATGGCCATAAAGAGGATTGGAGCCTTTCCATCTCTAAGTTGTTCCTATTTGCACGATGTCTGGAGAAGGGTGACTGAAAAGAGATTCTGGTTTCAGTTTGACTTTGGAGATCCAGCTTCTGAACATGCTCATTTTGGGTGCAGATTTTCTGTGTTGGCTTGCAGAGAGGATTGGGAGATCCCGTTCCCATTCCCTAAATGCTGGCCATGTAAGACATGGCAGGCACAGAGAGGACACAGTGAGGAGGAGACAGCCATCAACTTCTATTGCAAGAGCTATGCTGCAGCTTTAAGACCTGTCAGACTTACTAATAGGAGTTTTAACAGAAAAAGCCAAACATGCAGGCAGCAGGGTCTGAATATTCTCTTTTTAATCCTGAATGGTGTCTCTGTTGTGATGTCATTGTGCTGGTCAGCTGTAAAAGGAGAAAATGGAATATTGAATACAGAAGTTTTGGGGGTTCCAGGATAGATTTGTTTCAATAGAATGTGAAAACTCCTATTGAGTTGGGATATTGAGCTTATTCACTGTGTAAAAACACTGCCCTTCTGAAAGAGTCATTTGGGATAGATAGAATTTAGTGAAGAATGGAGGAATGCACTTTAGTAATGCTTCCTGTCTCGATAATGATTATTTTATTAATGATAGTTTTATATTCTTGTATAGCATTAAATTGAAATTGGTTCTTAAACCAACTTAAAACCGTTCTTTTTACAGCTTCTATTTCAGCTCATCATCGATTACTTGTCTGACTTCAGCTTCACTCCAGCAGTTTTTGAAATGATAACAGAGCAGCTGAAGAAAACTTACTACAACATCCTCATTAAACCCGAGACTCTGGCCAAGTGAGTTCTGGGGGAGCAGCAGGAGCTGAGGCTGAGCTGGAGAGCTCAGGGATCCCTGCTCTGCGCTCACAGGCTCCTTCCAGGCTTTGCCCGTAGCTTAGGGAGCCGCGGCAGGCAGCGGCTCGGACGCGTGGCCAGAGCGGGCACTCGGGGAGCGGCTGTGCAGAGCGGGCACTCAGGTTGTGGCTGTGCAGAGCGGGCACTCGGGGAGCGGCTGTGCAGAGCGGGCACATGGCTGAGAGCGGGCACTCAGGGGCAGTGGCTGTGCAGAGCAGGCACTCAGGGGCAGTGGCTGTGCAGAGCGGGCACTTGGGGAGCGGCTGTGCAGAGCGGGCACTCAGGGGGCCTCTGGCCAGAGCGGGCACTCGGGGAGCGGCTGTGCAGAGCAGGCACTCAGGGGCAGTGGCTGTGCAGAGCGGGCACTCGGGGAGCGGCTGTGCAGAGCGGGCACTCAGGTTGCGGCTGTGCAGAGCGGGCACTCAGGTTGTGGCCGTGCAGAGCGGGCACTCAGGTTGCGGCCGTGCAGAGCGGGCACTCAGGTTGCGGCCGTGCAGAGCGGGCACTCAGGTTGCGGCCGTGCAGAGCGGGCACTCAGGTTGCGGCCGTGCAGAGCGGGCACTCAGGTTGCGGCTGTGCAGAGCGGGCACTCAGGTTGTGGCCGTGCAGAGCGGGCACATGGCTGAGAGCGGGCACTCAGGTTGCGGCTGTCCCGCGGCGGCTGCCGGAGGAGGCCGCTGGGAGCCCCGGCGCCGTGTGCGGTCAGGATTTTGGCCCCTCTGGCGGCAGGCGGCTCCTGACGCGCCGTGTTTGTGTCCCCGTGGCCCCAGGGACGTGCGGCTGCTGATCCTGGAGCACGGCCGCTGGTCCATGATCGACAAGTACCAGAGGCTGATGAAGGGGCTCTCCATCGAGGCTCTCTCCGCCTTCGTCACCGCCTTCAAGTCCCAGCTCTTCGTGGAGGGTCTGGTGCAGGGGAACTTCACCAGCAGGGTGAGTGCGGCCTCGGCAGCTGCGGGTGGGCTTTAGCTCCGTTCTGCGCGGAGGCGCCGCCCTGCTCTGGCGGGCGCCAACGCCCCAGGAGCGCTCGTGGGGATGTGCCAATGGCAGTCCACAGTTTGAACAGAAGCTTCCAGGAATTTGGATTTAAACTGCAGACAGGAAAACATGTTGTAGATGCCTGTAATCTGTTTCTCCTGTTGCCACCGTTTTTTATATTGTTTGGTGTATTGATATATTGGATATGGAGAAATTCCCGCAGTGGTGCCACAGGAGGAGGCTTCCCTCAGAGCGCATTTATCCTGGGAATCTGATTGCCTGCGTGGTTTGGTTCAACCTCATTGAGTGCCAAGCACATGGAGTAGGGATAGCTGCTGCTATTCCTTTGGCTCCTGGCTTCTCCTTCTGGAGACACTGCAGAGCAAAAAGCAGCCTGGAGACTCCAGTGTGGTGCAGAGGAGGCTGGAGGGCGTGGGGACAATGTGAGGAAGCAGGGATGTCGGGAGCAGGACAGCTTTTTGCTTGGGACTCACTCTCTCAAGTGCTGCACTGGGCTGTGTGGTTGTGAATTGGGGTAATAATTCTCTTCTAAATAAAACTATCTTTGCTTTCTTCCTTAGGAAGCAAAGGATTTCCTGAATTACGTTGTTCAGTGAGTATCTCTTGACTCTTTAATTATTATTATTATACTCTTTAATTATCTTTGCTTATTATATGGAAACTATAATCAAAAGAAGATTCTTTTCTGGAGGAGGGAGTCACAGTGGGAGTGCTCAGAAATTCCCTTCTCCCCTCTGGTGTTTGCAGGTGGCTGTTGATGGTGGCAGTTTAAGCAGACGTAGTTC
The DNA here is from genome assembly GCF_015227805.2 of Hirundo rustica. Classification (NCBI taxonomy): domain Eukaryota; kingdom Metazoa; phylum Chordata; class Aves; order Passeriformes; family Hirundinidae; genus Hirundo; species Hirundo rustica. The sequence continues at coordinate 6,030,011 of NC_053458.1, forward strand.
CGGTTTGGGGAAGGGGAAAATAACGTCAGACCAAGTGTCTGAATGTGTGGGTGCTGCTGTGGATTTGTGTGAGCAGGTGTTTGAAGTTGTGCTGTTTGCGCTCCCCGCAGAAAGCTGCAGTTCTCTCCCCTGGCCCATCCCTGCCCCGTGCAGTTCCGGGTGGTGGATTTGCCCAACACCCACCTGCTCTGCAAGGTGAAAACTCTCAACAAGGGCGATGCCAACTCCGAGGTGACAGTCTATTACCAGGTACTGTGTGCTGGGGCTGTGCTGGCCTGTCCCTCTGGCACCTCCCTTAGGGCAGGCTCTGCACAGGGGTGTCACTGAGGGGACACGGACACCTCATGTGAGCACGGGCCCTGTGCCCCGAGGCTGGACCCTAGTGGAATTCCCTTTAGGGGGTTCCCTGAAACCAGCACCTTCCCTTCCTGGACTGGTGTTGAGAGCTGGGTCAGAGCTGTGGTGGCCTCCTGGTGTTCCCAGCTCTGATTTTGGGGGCTGGGCTGGGCCTGTCCCCTCAGGGAAAACCAGAACTTCCCATCTGTCCCTGCTGTGAATTGTCCCTCAGTGCTGAGGTGTGTGCCACGAGTCACCTTGTCCTGAAGGATCACATCAAGCCCACCCTAAATTCTTCATTCTCTGTCCAGTCAGGTGCCAGGAACCTGAGGGAATACACCCTGATGGAGCTGCTTGTGGTAAGTTTGTGTTTGTGCCTAACTCAGCAGTGTCTCCCCTGGAAGCAGTGCTTGGAGCTCACTGCCCCCAGCGTGTTCCTGCTGCTGGCCCTGGCTGAAATGTTTGGGTGGGTGTCCCCAGCTGCTGCAGCGATGGACACTGCAGGAGCTTCTCATAGCTCCCAGCCCACAGCACTGAGCCCTCTCAACGCAGAGCTTGTGGCTGGCCAGGGCCACTTCAGTGTCCCCACGCGGCAGGCAGGGCACCTGTGCTGTAACTTTGTGCTCTTTCAGATGCACATGGAGGAGCCTTGCTTTGACTTCCTGAGGACCAAGCAGACCCTCGGGTGAGTTCACTGGGCAGGAATTCTCCTGCACCTGCTCCTACGCTCCTGCTCTGACCGTTCTCTGTTCTTACTCTGGGAATCCTTCCTGCGCAGTGGTCAGTCCTCAGTTACTGTGATGGAAACAGCCACATCAACGCTTTAAAACCAAAAGCACCCATCAATACAAGCTGCAAGCCAAGTTGCTTTTGACTCCTGCAAGAGTTGAATCTGTTAGCAGCGTGTTAACTCAGAATTATTCAGCATAAAGCTGTTCCTTCCACTCCCACACTCAGCCCCCCTTCCCCAGGGCTGTTTTCACAGCAGCTCTGTGGTGCTGAGCAGCCTCCCTCGGGGGCAGCCCCCTGCTACCTCAGGAAGCTGGAGCAGGCTTTTCACAGCTCTGGGTCTCTCACTCTGCTTGGATTGATTTGCAGGAATGCAAATACAAACACTCCGAAGTTTAGAAGGATTTTTCTAAAGCTGAGAAACCACTGAAAAGCAGCAATGCAGGAAATAAAGAGAATAAGACTATTGCAAATTTAGATCTCAGATTTTTCTGTCTAAAGTACCAACACTATTTTAACTTGCAGCATGTCCTGTAAATGAAAAGTTAAATGTGCTTGTGCAATGACTTGATTGTTTCATCCTTTTTTCTTTTAAGCTACCACGTGTACCCCACCTGCAGGAACACTTCTGGGATTCTTGGCTTCTCAGTCACAGTGGCAACCCAGGCAACTAAATACAAGTAAGTGCTCTGTGGGGAACGTCCTTCAGCACTTGGCTGTGGGAAGTCACCTGCTCCCACTTGAGTTCACTCCTGTTTCAGGTCACAGAGGGATTTTTTAATTCAAGGGGATGTCAAAAGGGACAGTCACAGTCACAGCGCTCTGACTCAAAACCAACACCTGAATAAAATAGTAGCCTTAGGCTTCTTAAAACTGCAGTGGTCCTGACTTGAATAGTGAAAAGTAGTCTCGGGACTAAGTCAAATATTCTCCTGCCCTTTAGAAGCTACTCCACCAGGAGAGTTCCAGTCCTGTAAATCCTCTCTAGCTGCTCTTGTGGCTCGTGTTCAGCAGGCACAGCACTGTTACGGTTTTGTTCAAACCTGGGCCTTTGAACTACAACTATTTGACCTGCCCAGAGTGGAAGGATTATTTGAAAAATGTGCCACTTGTGAAAAGGTCAGTGAAAGCTTAATTAGCACAGTGGTGCTGCCTCTTAATTTTTACATTTGGACACTTCCATTACTGAGGTCTGTGTCATCAGTGAGGGTTTTAATGTGTCAGAAACCTCAGGCTCCATCACATCCCATAGGCCAGAACTGTGCAGGGCTCCGGGCTGCAGCTGGGGATATCAGAGCAGGTCCCCAGCAGCACCAGGGCAGTGGCTCCTGAAATCTCAGAGTACAGCTAAAAATGAGAGCACTGGCTTGATCCCTGATATCAGGAACAACTGAGCACTCAGATGAGAGAGCTTTCAGGGGATGAGGGGAGTGAGCCTGTCCCAGACCTTCCTCATCATTTGGGAGCTGCTACTTTACCCCTTAACATTGTTTCGGGGATTTTTTTTTTTTCCTGCCTAATTTGTTTCTCTTTCAGTTCTGAATTGGTTGACAGGAAGATAGAGGAGTTTCTTTCTTGCTTTGAAGAGAAAATCAAGGATTTAACTGAAGAGGCTTTTAGCACGCAGGTAAATCTTCATCTTGAAAAGCTCTTTGAACTGCATGATTCAGCTCTCTGTCGATTTTCTGAGGTTTTTTTCTGGAAAAAGACCTCACTGTTAAAACATGCCTCTTGCTCTGTTCTGCTGCTCTTCTCTACACATCCATTCTCTGGCTACCTCATTAATGCAATTTAGCTTTTCTTTCAACTGCAGTGACTGTGATGGTAAATTAAGGTAGTTTAAAACCCATTAAAACTAATTGTCTTTTTCCCATGTAGGTAACAGCTTTGATAAAACTGAAAGAATGTGAAGACTCCCACCTTGGAGAAGAAGTGGACAGGAACTGGAATGAAGTGGTGACCCAGCAGTACCTGTTTGACAGGCTGGCACGGGAGGTGGGTGTCCTGCTGTGGGACACAAAATCCACACTGGTTTTGCAGCAGTTTCAAAAGCATAAATGGGATTTATGCTACTAGTGATGCACTGGGTCTCAAATTACACATTCTTTTAAAAAAGGTTCTTTTATCCAGTGGAGTAGAGGTTGCAGAGAAAATATTTTCATGTTTAAAATGACTTGAATCACCACTGTGCTGCTAAACCTTCCTGTGTGTTTCAGATTGAAGCTCTCAAGTCTATTACACAAGCAGACCTGGTCAACTGGTTCCAAGCTCACAGAAGCAACCAGAGGAAAGTGCTCAGTGTACATGTGAGTGTCTGCTCTTGACAAGCAGAGTGCAGCAGGGGCAGGGGAGAGGAGATCTGTGATGTAACTTTTACTGTGGTTATCCACATTTTACTGTAGTTATCTACGTTTTCTACATTTCTAATCAGCATTCTTGTTAGAGTTGCATTTCAGTATCTCAAGTTAATTGTCAGGGCAGAGAAACACTGAAGGAGATCCCAGTTTCTCTTCTGGTACCTTCTTTGCAGGTGATTGGATATGGAAAGCATGAAGGGGACTCAGAGGTGACAGCTGTCTCAGGACAGAACTCTTCATCTGGTGAAATACCTCATCTTGTTTTATTGCCCCCCTCCTCTTTGATGAGTGACATTACTTCCATCAAGGACATCAAAGCCTACACCTCAACTCTGAATGTTCTCCCTTACCACAAAATACTGAAATAAAACTGATATCTTGCCCTGCCCTGCCGTGTAATCCAGGTGCTTTCTGCAACATCAACGTTACAAACCTATTTTTATTAAAGCAGAGCTGTAGTGGTAGCTGGGATGAAGATGCCCGTTCACACACTGAGGGAGCTTTCCTCGTTTCCAGCCAACCTCTCATCACCTTCCCACGTTCACTAAGAAGAGGCACAGCCCTGACTGCCCCACGGGTGCCACGATCTCCTCTGCAGCTGCGTGGAGCTGTGGGCTCTGCCTCTGTGCCCAGCCTGGCTCGTACCATCCCTGCAGCAGCTCGACAGCAGCCACAGCTCCTCAGGGACGGATCTGCAGCGCTCCGGAGCAGCGACAGTGGGTGGGAGGGGGAGAAAAGCCCAAGGCTTCCATCTCACTGCTTTTTTAGTTTTTCTGTATGTGCAACATAGACAAAATTAAGGTGAAATCAAATAAAAGCTAGATTTAACTGTGGAGAGAAAAGTAGTTTGATTGCTACATCTAGCTACTTAACTCAATCGTTATTAACTGTAGCAAAAGCACACAATACAGAGGTTCCTGAAGGCTGGATGTGGAGTCCAGAAAACTTCTGTGGATGCTGCAAGTGCTCATTTTGTTAGTTCATTAACTACTTTAAGAAGTAGGTTTAGCTGCAATGATTATCCCAGTGAAAAAAAACCAAATACTGCTAATATGTTTCACAAAATCAATTTGTCGTGACTCAACTGAAAGCAGTCTTCCTGCAAAGGTTTATTATGAAATAAAAAGTCCATAAGAGAAGTTTGAAAAATCTATTTTATGAAGCTTTAAGATGCATTGGGTAGAATTACCTATGGTTACATTTCAATCTCAAAATAACAAAGTTATTTTGGGCAAGACGCTGAAATGCCAAAAGATTCGATTATCGTACAGGTGGAAGATAACATTTACGTAGCATTTTCTAACAAATTGTCCCAGCGGAGGAATCCTCCTATTTACACATTGCAAACATCAGCGAGATTTAAATGACGTCCTGCATTTTGTTCCTTGCTTTTTAAATACGTAGGACCCAGGATTATGCGACTGCTCCCACCGCCGTGGCGTTCACAGTGGTTACAGGTGTGTGTGCCCCAGGGCCCGGCCTCTCCCTGAGCCCGGGCACCGCCACCGGAGCCGCTCCGCCGGGCGCTCGGCCTCGCGTGAATTGCTTTGTCTGTCTCGGCGAGTCCAGTATCCCTGAGATAGGAGCCGCTGCAGCCGAGGGGCGGGGCTGTGCCACGGCCCTCCGCGATCGCTGGGGGGTCTGGGCTCAGCTGCCAGCTCTGCTCAGCCGAGGCTCGGTGGCCTCAGGACCCTCAGTGCTTGCTGGCGGCGAGGCGCTTCAGCAGCGGCTCGTCGTACACCCAGCACTCCCCGTCCTCGTGGAACAGCTGCAAGGGAAGGGCCACGGGTGAGCTGCTGAGCAGGGAGGAGCAAAGGCTGAAGCTCACCCTGCTGGGATAAAGCTTACCCTTGTTTCCCACGAGGTCTCCTTCTCCTTCCTGGCCCTGGCCTCGGCTCTCTGCCGCTCCTCAAGCGCGTGCTTGGCGGCCGTGGCTGCGTCGATGTCTCTGATCTTCAGGTTGTAGGTCACGTCCTTCCATAAGCTTCAAAGAGAAAGGGCAAGGGAGAGTTATGGGAGCGGAGTGCTGCGAGTTGTAGACAACAGCAGCGAATGAAGGTAGATCTCAGGCTAGAGAAAGGGCAGAAAAGCCCTCGGGATATTTGATATTTGTGCTGGTAAGGCAGGAGGGAGGGGGCTGTGCTGGAGCTCTCCAGATCCCCCTGAACATCTGATCCCAGTCAGGATGTGACTGAACTCCAGATCTCCTCTCCCCCCATAAATGCCCAGCCTGCCTGTACCTGAGCTCAGGGAGAGCAAAGCATGCAGTGCAGCCTTAGTCCCCGTACTGCAAACTGGAGTCTAACTAAAATAAAAACTTAATGCTCCCAGTTAACTGAAGTTCTTACCAGCGAGACTCAAAGTCGTCTTGGTCCTCCAATTTCCTTACCTTCTTCTTTATTGTAGGCATTTTCTTGGTATCTATAAAGACAGCATTCTCCTGGAGTGGAAGATAAAGAAATCCATTCAGTTCTTTAGCTGGACTTCAAATTTACACAGCCTCACACTCTAGTACACTGGTTAGCAGGAAATCCATGAACCATGGCAATTCTTCAGATTCTCTTGTATAGAAATCAAGCCTCCTTAAGAATAAATGAACAAGTTTTATCCCCAGTTCAGATTTCTTTTGGGCAGCCTCATAGGAATGTTCCAACTATTAATGGTTGTTGAAAATAAAATACCAAACCTACAAAACCAGCCCAACCTCCCATTCTAAGTACAATCTTGTATTTCTGAGGAAAAGGGAAAAAAGAAAGCGAGCTGTGTTACCCCTGTGGAGTACTTTGCATACATGACCCCATTCCATTCTCCTTCAATGGAGCAGAAGGATTTCTTGTCATTTGGAGAACTAAAGAGAAACAAACAGTCATTTTTCAGCTGTATTACAGCAACTGGAAAATCCTAAAGGATCAAAACTTGGTCCTAGTTTCCGTAAAGCCTGGTTTATATCAGCCAAAGTGTCCATGCCCAGCGCAGAAGAGAGGAGGGTTCTGTTTAAGGGGACACTTTGGCATGAATGAGTTACAGGAGGCACTGATCAGGGTAGAACAGGCCTTGCCTGAGGGCTGGACCTGCATTTAGAGTCTGGGAAAGCAACTACAGGCCTTCCACACAGATTTAGGGTAGGGAGTTTAAGCTTGAAAAGGTTTCACAATCCGCTTCTTCCCCAGACTAGTGGGAAACAAAAGACACCAGTTTTGAAATGGCAGCTATCAATGTGTCCATGATTTAAACCCAACAACCTAATTTTGTCAGCATCCAGTTGCTGACAGCACAGCAATGGGAATCTCCACTGAATTCTCTGTGCTGGGTATGTGCACAGGGTTTAACCAAGATCCCCCAAACCAGAGGTAAAAATGTGAAATTTGCAGCAGAGCTTTGACTGACACACTATGAACAGGATCCCAAGGCTTGCTGCAGGATTCGTATTTTTAGGAGAGGTAAAGATGGAGACACTTCTGATAATTCAGGAGAGCAAAGTTCCCTCTGGGAATCAGCTGAGGATGTGTTCAAGCAGGATAAAGTAGGACACAGCCTGTGCAGCTTCCTCTCACAAATCTGGATATAAAATGGCCAATTCCATGACAGGTAATCATGAGCTAAGTTCCTTTGGGTGTTGCTGCTTCAGCATTTTACACTCTTGACTCTCTTGCTAAAACTGCTGGCATTTAAGGAAGGGAAAAGTGAGCTGAAGAAAGCTGCTTACAAAATTTCAGCTGTAATTCTGTGCTTCTTTCCTCCATAAAATGGTTTTGTGTGGAAGACGATGGAAGCGTTGTAACCTGTCTTGGAGCAGCTGATGCTGCACTCCCCTCCAAGCTCTATCCACGGCACAGTGAGAATAGACCTGCAATTAGAAAATATAAATGCACATAATTATAAGCTCTTGACCAATAAATACTAAAAATGAAACATTACAAGGCATTAAAAATGAAAATACCCATTAGAGCATTTACTTGCCTTCCATAGCCATTAGGAAAAGTTAAAATATAGTGTTCATCATGATCTAGGCATGTAACGCACCCTGTGAAAGAAAAACAAAGATAGATTTAAAAAACATGAAGCAAAACCTCTACACAACTTTTTGTGATGATCCCATGAAATATGCCATTAAAGACAGGTGCCATGAAAAGGAAAGGTGAGGAGCTTCATTTTTAATGGGTGCTGAGAATGCCCAGCTGCTGGAGGAGGCAGGGATGACTGGATTTTGGGGAAAAACTGGGCCCTAGGTGTTTTCAGCACACAGATTGTGTGGAAGGAATCTCTGATTCCCAGGTACATAAGCTCCAGCTACATAAATTCAACCATTGCTTACATTTAGTACGATGACTTTAAATTTATGCAAATTAGTCTATGAATAGTCCTAGTTGCAGAATTCAATTTCTCTCTGCTGTTCAGTTTACACACACATACCTTGCCCTATGTTATGGACCCCAATAGACATTCCTAGGAATTTGGACTTGGTCCATATGTGAGCATTGAACTGTATCCTCTTGTTAAAACACTCTGCATAAAAGGCTGAAACTGAAGAAAGAGGCAGGCATTAAAAACAGCAACACAAGACATTGACACCTTTGTTCCCAAATCCATTCATTGGGAAATATCCCCTGGTGCCTCACACTTAATGTGGCAACAGAGTTTGCAGTTAGTTTCTCACAACAGCAGTTCAAATTTTTTCAGCCTTTATCAATTTTCAGCTTTTCAATCTGGAGAGAAAGCATAAATCCAAGATTTAAGCCAAGAGCTGACTTCAGTGTCACCCCTCTCCTGGCAAAGGGACTGTCACAACTTACTTGGAGGATGGTGAGAGACCTGCTCTGCCACAAAGGTGACGTTGCTTTTGCTGACCCAGGGGACTGGTCCTTCTGAGACAGGCTCCTGTGGGACAGGGGAGAGGATTCCATCACTCACTCTGCCTGCAAACACTGGGAGCTTCCCAGAGGAGCTGTCTCCATCTTTAAGTGCTTCTAAAAATGTATTGCAGGGCTCCTTAGTCCTGGAACTATCATCCTTTCTAAAGGATAGAGTTTCTACTCTCTTATTTTTAAGTATAAATGTCTTTAATTGTCCCCAGAAAACACAGTTAAACTGAAAGACTCGTGTATAATCCCAATAACAAAATAATATTTAAGCTGCACAAACAGGTTTTGGTTTTGCTTCTGAAAAAGTCTGATCTGCATATTAATAATGATCAGATTTCGTGTACCACAAAACCATAAACTAATATTCATTTCCTGTGGCAAAGAATGCAAAGTGCAATTAACTCATGGTTAGAAGCGATGGAAGCCCAAACACAACACTGCCTTTATGCCAGCAAATGGAGTGTAAAAATGCACCTCAGAAACATCTGAGCAAACAAATCGGTGGGAAGCAAAGGAAATGGGGAAAATACATGGTTTGTACCCAAATAATGACATTGGCTTAGATGTATTGCACTGAGGCTACATACAGCACCTCCCACACCATCATTGGCAAATTCCTAAGGCAAAGAGCCCAAATGAGGTACCAAAAAAGGAAAAAAAAAAAAAGGGAAAACACACCACAAAAAACAAAAACCAAACCAAACCCACTGGCCTGTGTTGGTTTAAAAAATTAAAAAAAAAAAAAAAAAACCTCAGAACATTGGGAATAAACTAATTAATAATCAGTGCAATGAAGTAGTTCAGGGAAAAAGGACATTTTCAACACATCAAGTAGTTCTTTAAAAACCAATAAATTTTGTTATGCAATATATTTTATACTTCCATCCAAAGAAAACAAGAAAGGAATGGGAAAAATTGGTTTAGAAATTGCTACAGTTTGTTGATTTGCTAGTAAAGCACAGCATAATCCATTTCAGTCAGTGACTTAACAAAGCTTTGGGCTGCACCTCAGCATTCCGTGCTCCAAAAAACCACCACCAAAAACTCACCGTGTCATCCTCAGTGCCAGGCAACACCCAGTGGCACCGGAAGATCTCCCCCAGAATGGGATTGTAAGGCTTCTTAGCAACTGACCCCTTCCTCCCTGCATGGAAAGCTGAGAGGTACCATTTCACCACCTGCACCATCCTCTCCTTGGGATCCTTCTGGTCACTAATGCTACAGAGAGGGAGAAAAAAGGACAGGCAGAGTGAAGTGTAACAGGGAGCTTTGGCTACAGGAAGGTTTTATGGGTGCTTGGTTGTTTTACAACTTGAAGTTTGACTGATCTGACTGGTTTTGAAGTGTTAACCAAAATCCAAGCAATACTCTTCAAAACTACCAACTTCTGGCAGCCCACAAGGGCCATAACCAGTCTGGGAATCAGGGAACGTTCCAAAGCCAAATACCTGACAAACAAGTCCGGATGTGCAAAGAAGTCGGCATACATTTCCAACAGCGACCTTCTTTCCAGGATAAACGTTGGAAGAACGACCTGAGTGAAGAAAAACAGCTCATCTGGCTGAAGGTATCTGAATATCCTGTACAAAAGCCAGCTGTGAAGAGCAAACAAAGCACCCACAGCATCGTGTGCTCCGAGCTGATTGAGAGCTCGAGCTCGCCAATGAGCTCTGACATATGCAGGTCAGTTGGCACCTTCTACAACCCCTAAGGTTCAACAGGAACAGTCTCAGCCTGCATGGATTCTAGTCCCACTCAGAGCACATCAAAAGCTCTTCTGAATCACAGCATCACTGCTGATTTAATTTCACCTCTGTGAACACTGTCAATTTTCAGTTACAGGCACTCATCCTGCCACATGTCTCTGTCAAGATGAAGGCTAAGCTCTTCCCTGCCCCCCAAAGGTCCATTCTTGTGGATCTGCTCAGTGTGATCCATGTCAATTACTGTTGCTGACACGGTACATGCTCATAAAGATTTCTGGCAGCCTATTTTGAGGTCAGCAATTTTCAGCTATCCCAGGAATTCTCAGAACAGACACGGTTTGGATCAATTCCTATCCAGAACTGCCAGAAACCTTGAGCAGTTTGCTTGTGAGCTGCTGGCTGTTTCCCCAGAAAAGTGTTATCTTTTTATTATCTACTGTTCATTCCAGGCTGGACAGTTCAATTCATCCACTTAAGGAGACGGATTGATCTCTCCTGCCCTTTCTCACTCTGGAATTACTTGTTTAAATTTATCCAAGCTGCCTGGAAAGACCAACACCTTCAGAATGCTGTTCATTCTGCCTTCAGACAGACACCAGCATGAATCCCATCTGTGAAGAACACAACTCTTTCCTTGCCAGGCCTAAGTGTAGCATTTCAAAATACACAGGCAACCTATTTACTCATTAAGATCCCAACTAAGCAAAGCTTTTCACTATATGGTTACTTCTGCCTTTTACTTCATGCTTTATTGAATGTCACCATACCTTGGGTCAGCTCTAGGAAGCAGAAGCAGCAGTAACATTTCAGCATCCCCCTAACACCAGCTTCACAAGCACTCCAAGAATGAGGTTCAAAGAGAACAAACAGCTACTTTCTGTAGTAAACTATTTTTCCAAACAGATTTTAGCATCTGGATATTCTGCAGCTACTTTTCCCCTTCCAGTAAGAATTCCAACTCAAAAGTACCACGTTAAAGAGATTACAGCTCAGCTAGTTCTTAGAACAAATATGTAGTTAAATTATGTAAACCTTTCCTTACACAGAACTCTGGGTTTGCTGCCCCTCCCATCCCCAGCAAGTTTACCTTGGTTAGGTCCATGCCTAATCTCACTTGTGACAAGAGGTGCATGATAACACTTTTGTGCTCCTCCACCGATTCCCCTTCCCCATCATCTTCTCGATCGTCGGGAGGATCAAAGAGATCTGAAAGACCAAATGGTTTTTATTTTCCTCTAAACCTTCAAAACCATTCTGTATTTAATTAGCACATATGTAGCTGTCAAAAAATACGGGTTTTAAATCCTACAGTTCAGCAATCTTCCACTAGTAAAGAAAAAGTAGATAAAGCACTTCCCTTAAGTACCTTGCCATACAGGTATATGATCCTGCATATATTGTGCCAGTTTACACAGAGATTAACAATCAGTAACTCCTTACTGACAGCTCACACAGGCCCCTTACCAGCATCATTTGTGCCGTTAGACATGGAAGAGTTGAGGGACTCCGTGGTATCCGGGCGTTTCAGGCTGCTCCCTGTGCTGCTCCGAGTCAGGACTGCAGCAGACCCTGAAGAACTAAAGAAGAGTAATGAATTCTCACAGCCCAAATGAAGTAATTCAGACCAAATTCTTGTCATTTGATATTCACAGACAAGGAATTTAGTGACAGACATCAATAAGTGTGCAGTGGCAGACATGAATATACGTGGTGCATGCCAATTCACAGAAAGCTCAGAATGGATTGTGGCTGAAGGAATGGGACAGCCTGCAGCCTCAGATAACACATGAAGGCAGAAAACAGCTGACTAATCCCTCTTTGGAATATGCAGCATCTCTTGAAATTAATTCTTCCAATTAATAAAAGATGAAGAGTAAACAGAGATTTTGGAGAACGGGTGCCAACTTCAAAGAATGTCTTCTAGCAAACGTGTGAGGGAATTGGCCATTTAACCATTAAAGGATGCAGCAAATGCAGGTGAAATGCACCACGGTCTCAGATTACAGATCTCAGCTGGGGGCTTCCAAAGTTTGGTTTGTTGGAGTTTGTCAACATCTATCTGATGGAATGGGAAGGAGCACAGGAAGAAACTGCCTCCCTCACAGACACCTGTCTGTGGCTGAGGGCAGGGGTGATCTCACTGTTACACAAAGTGGCTTTTTTACCTCCCCCACCTTTTTTAACCAATTTCTGCAAGCAGACAAGCCATACCCTTATAGATACAAACTGCATCCAGCACACGCTGTCAGCTACTTACTCCATACATCGCTTTGGGGAAGAACTGCTCTGGTAGAATTCATCAGCATCATAGAACTCATCCTCACTGCTGGAGTAAGAAAAATCTGGGACTGTATTTGGAGACAGGTTGACATGGCTTGGAGAGGTGAGACTGCTGCTAGGGGCTGACTGCCCACTCCCTGTGGAGTAAAAATTACACACAGGATAAAAACAAATTCTTTCCAAATCTACTTAAACAAGGATTGTTCAAATCAATAAAGACTGATGTGAACTCAGAAGAGGAAACAGTACAAAATTAAAAGCAATAATTAGGCAGGTTCATACTGAGTTTAACAGACGACAAAAGGAAAGTCACAAGGAAAATGAAGAGCACAGTAAAGTTTAGGGGATGTGTTTTCTCCAATTACTGCAAGATCGCAATGCTGGGGAGACAAGGGGAAGCTGGTAAAACTCGTGTATACATGGTAGGGAGAAAGAGCAGCCTTCCTTGTTTTAACAAAACACTGAAATTGGTGTTGATTAACAGCAAGATGTAGGCCGATACATTGTTGTCTTAATGACTAATTACAGGGTTTCTTGTACTTAATCAAAGTTACCCAGAACCGTACCTGTACTATTTGGTGTTGGAGTCTGATTTCCGAGCGATGCTACTACAGGTCCCACTGGCAGAGAGGAGGGTCGCTGCTCTGACTTGCACAACTGAGCAGGTTCTAGGGGATGTTTTGATATGTTAACCCCAAAATTCAGGAGATCCCACGCTATTTCACCTCACCTCCAAAAATTAAATCATTTTCTATAAAAGCCATTCGGACAGAAAAACGCGTAGCTATCACTTTTACCCACGTCCTTTTTTTATTAAGCAAAGACGGCATTTTTTTAAAAAATGCAGTTCTTTAGCTAAAACCCATTTGCTGAAAACGACAGTTCCTTTTTAAAAGAGTGTTAAGAAACACAAGCCAGTAACTGAGAGCAAGCAAAACACACCAGCTTCTCCCCGGCAGCAGGGGCAGGTTGGTGAGAAGGCTCTGTGCCTCCCCCCTGCCCTTGCTCAGCCCCTCTGAGCTGAGTGTGAGCTCCCCTGTGTGACACAGAGCTGTCCCCTCCCCGCTGCGCTGCGGTCACTGCTCTGCTCCTGGCTGCTCCCAGCCCACCTGGAAGCGTGACAGCCTGCGACGGCATGGCGCTGATCCCCGGCGGCTCCAAGGGGCTGGGCTGATACACGGCGTCCACGGGGTTGATGGTGCTCTAGGAAAGAGAAGGAAAAGCGCCTTTTTGATTTTTCCTCCCCCCCCCCCTCAATTAAAACAAAATAAAGCACAGATAGCAAGAACATTGTGAGCATGAGAAACGCCCAAATGCAAGAGAGCGAATCCCTGAGAGAGGAAGTAAAACACAAACTGACAGTTGAGGACACGAGAAATACTTTCAAAGTGGTGATATGTTGATTCTTTGCACAGACGGCACAGTAAATGGGATTTGATGCAGATTTGAAGCGTCCTATGAAGAATTCTTATTTCAGGTTCTTGCTTCTGGTGTGCCACCCAATGTCCGTTAATTAATAACGCATGCAAAGAGTGGAAAGGTAGATGCAAATTATCTGGCCAAAATTGGGATAGGTAATCTGGATTTTCAAATTCTTTTTTTCTTTTTTTCAAAAATTCATTTGTTCAGACCACAGCAGATCAACCCATAAATCAAAACAAGAATTATCAGCGTGCTTAGAGCCATGAAGCAGCTTTGTTGCCACAATTCTTCCCAAAGCAAGCTGACAGTGTTCAGTGCAGCTCAGCAGAGGACATCTCAACCTACTTCTGTATGTGGGCACTCGGAAAAGGAAGCACCAGGTAATTCAGTGCTCCCAAAAGTCACTGACTTCAGTCACTGGCCTTGGTTTTTATGCATCAAGACCCTTGGAAATCTAAACTGCCATGTTTTTTAATCCAAAATATTATTTAAGCACTGTTTGTTGTTTATGTTTATGCACAACCTCCAGAACTTCTGAGTTGTCAGCTGAGTAAAAGGCACATAAAACCCTTTTGCCAACGCCTTGCAATTTAAATGCCTGATCTATAAGAACTATGAAAATTTTTGCTCAGTTTGCTCAGAAATTCAGTCAGTATGTTCATCCCTATCCTTTTTTTTTTTTAACACCAGTATTTAAAAAGGTCTACAACTGTTCTCCTCTCCCTTTAGTCCATTAATTTCTGTTTGCATTCAGACTGAGGGAAACTGGCTCATTTTAAGCTTCCTCCCATTTTCCTACTAAAGGCAGATTTCTTTCTGGCCTTCTTTCCTGGTTACCTGAAATTCTGAACTTCGTTCTGCATTTGGATGTTTGGACAATGCTCTCAGACACAAGGTGTGATTTTTGGGGCTGTCCTGTGAAGAGCCAGGAGTTGGAACACTATGATCCCTGTGAATCCCTTTCAACTCAGGACACTGTATGACTGTAAAAATCAGTGAAAAGTTCTATTTTTTTTTTTTTTTTTTTTTTAATAGCACAGGATTTCTTTAACTGAAATCAGAACTATTATTCTCTGTTCATCACTACAAAATATCTCCATTAAAAACAGCCATAAAAGTAGCTTTCTACATTTTCATTGGTGTTACTAACCAATATACAAATAATCCAGTACAGGTACCATCAGTCCACTGAATTCCAGCAGAAAGGCAATGACCCTTACCCAGTACTTCACCTCCTTATGGAATTATGCATTCAGCAAAGGAAGGTCCCTGTCCCACAGAGTTCACAGTTTAAAATTAGGATCCCATCTTGAGAGTTAAGATTTAAAACCCAAGATGGTTCTGTGATGCACAGGATGCTATTGCTATCTATGTCTCCTTTATTTTTTAGGGAAACTAATAATCCACATGATACAGAACACCAGTATGAGAAAGAAAGAACAAAGTAACTCTGATTTTGTATTCAGGATTGTAACCTCATCCTTAAACAATTCTGCATACTGCAACATGAACTGGAGTTTCTCGTTGGATATTTTGAGGGACGCCTTCATGGGCTAGAAACAGATGAAGGCAGACCTGAAAGTCTCCTACTCTGAGTTTAATAACAATTGAATAACAATTCCACAGAAACAAGACTCACCCCACCACGGCAGCAAACAACGATTGTATTTCTGCCGAAGTTTAAAGTGAAATCCTGACCTTTAGCCCAAGGTGATGTTGACCTTCACAATCACTGACCCACAGTTAATATATTCTTCCAGAAATATTTTTTCCTCCCCAGTGCAAGCCAGCCCACAGATAATGAGATCAGTGGCTAATCAAACCCAGACTCTATCAAGCTGCAATATCTCTATGCAATTTCTGAGCTGCAGACCAGAGGTGCAGGTCACCTGTGCCTGTGCAAGTGTCCACCTGCACAGCTCCTATTTTCCAGGGGACATCACAGAACCTGTTCTCTAGGACCTGAATTACATCACATCTGCAGGGCACATAATAATTCACCTTATTTATGATGAGCACAAAACTTATCATAAATAATATGCATGTGCATCTTCAGTCCGAGGTTCACACCAGAAAATCCTACTGCTAAAAGCTGTTTGTAGTGGAAAAACAACTAAGGCCTGGGAATTACTGTCAGCTCTAATGAAAACACATTAGGATTTTTAGAGTTTTTACTGCAACCAATCTCCTATTAAAAGTATCTGAAATGTACTCAAGTGACAAAAAAAGAACAAAGAAAGAGAAATCACATGTGACCAAAACCAAAAATGACAGAAGTTACATTAAAAATGCATAAGTTCTATTAAAGAAGAAACATTGCTTAGACAGACATTACACAACTCTGCATCAAAGGAGCAGCGCTGCAGAAAAGACAAACTACTTGAAGCACACAGAGAGCAGATCTATCTCCTACACGAAGATACTTCAGATGGAACACAGAACTATTTCTATCCCAGTAATTCTCCCTTTCATCTGTTCACGTGGCAGATTTTTATCTAGGTGTCCAGTCACAACACTGCTGCTCAAGACACTCCGTACAAAACCGACCGCTCTGTTTTCTAAAGACAAGGGTGTTAGCCAACCTCAGGAGCTAAGGACTCAACAGGAATTTTAACAAGACACTGGAAGCGGTAAATTAGAGAAAGGAAGAAGCATGTTGCAAAAGTGAGTGGAAATTCAGGTCTCTGTTCACATGTTCTGCAGAATTAAAAGGAGATAAAGATTAGATTTAAACTTACTATAAGTCCATCTGCGTGCTTCTCCTCATTATTTTGGTCCTTAAGGAAAAAATGTCAAAAATATCAACATAACAATCTTGCACGACTTATCAGTTCTGTGCTAAGCGAGAACAGCAAGTTTCCCTCAGGAATCTTTACATTTTCAGCCATAAATTGTTCCTCGTCATGTGATACAGTAACTAAACTTGGAAGACACAATTCCACACACAGCCACCGCACCTCTGAAGATCAGCATTTTCTGAGGGCCTGTCCATGTGAGTGCAAACAATTTTAAAAAATCCTTTCTGCACTGCAGAGTACCATTCTGCTTTATAACCTAAGAGCTCCCCAAAATATGCTCTGCAGCTCCTGGAAGTCCCTGAAAGATTAAGTTCTCGGTTTCTGTGATTAACACACAAGAAAGGCAGAAGTTAAAGGAAGTTGAAAGGTTTAAACTTTTGCTTTATGGCATCCACTAGATTTTAAAATGCTTTTAGGTTATTTACGATCTCCGATTTTGCCTAGAAGCAGATGTGAAAGAACAGGCAATGTATGGAAAACATCTGTCCTCAGGGGAAATGACTTGAGCAGCAGACCAGCTAATGCCAATCGCAGTTTTAACACTTCACCAGCAACACCATCAATTTTACTGAACACTAAGCCAAATCCCTTCCCTTCTGCTGCAAAGTTCCCATTAGTCACTACATCAGTCCATAGCTTTGCCCAGAGTGAACCTTAAGACTTTTCTGCAGAGTATTCCCCGGGATTTCCAGTTACATTTTAAAGGAACAAGAAAAAAAAACAAGCCGCAAGTAGTATTAAAAAAGTTGGTACATATTTATATTTTAATACTTAATCTATCCTTCCTTAGCTTACACAGCTGGCAATGGGCTGTCCAAATTTCATATCTGCTAGCTGACGTTTTTGAAGCCTGGCTTTCCATGACAGAAAGAACACCAAGGACAAGAAGTTCCACTGGGTTGCAAATTTACAAAATGAATCTTTTTTTTCCCCCAACACATAAAGGCCCCACGTTGTGTCCATCATCTCTAAGGCCTAAGAAATAAACCACAAAGATGCTGCAGAGTGCTGATGCTTGCTATCCCACCGCAGTAACGCACCAGTTGCAGCATCAATAAGGTAGGGAAGGCAGAAATTCCACAAAACTGGGCAGGCAGGCCAGAAATGGAGTGGAAAAGGATGCAAAACTAAATATCTAATTACAAAATTTATTCATAACACACATATACTTCTACGACTGGGGTTTATTTACCACATCACTGGCAGAACATCTCATGTATTTCACATCAGCAAAGCTGAACATCTTCAACTGCCACACACACAAAGGGGACAACACAAAAGCCAAATGCTCCACCTGCCCATCCCACTTTGTTTATTTCGACTGCTTTTTGATAAGCAATGAATGTATTATGACATATTCCTGTTTAGCTGGTATTTACTTCATTATTTGGAAAATGTCATGAGTCACCTCAGTATGAATGGCATGATTACACACTCGATTTATCAGCAAGTTTAATGAAAATTTAACCATCCAAATACTAACACAGGTAAAAATCCATGAAACAAAACAACTGAACGCACAATTAAAAAAGAAACAAAACTCCAGCAATCAAAAATCCAGGTTTGCTTCGATATTCCAAAATAATCCACATAATAAAGGGTTGTGTGTTGGAAACAGAGAGTTCTAAGTATATAGAGAAGTGGTAACACTATCAAAGTACACAGATTGGCAAGTCTGTCTCCTAATGAGAAAGGCACTGTAAAAGTAAAAATGGGGTGCAGGGTGGTGTTAAGAGGATTTATTTTCAGCAGCGTCAGTCAGCAGCCATACTTGCCCTACAGATTTGGGAAAAAAACCTGCGCAATCTTAAAAGGTCTCTAATGGAGAGCACAAAGCTACAGTCAGGCACAACACATTTCTACACAGAGATTGCATCATACACAAGCAACTCGCAGAACTGTGGGGAAAAAAGCACCAAACCCCTCTGTATTACAAATTTTCTACAGCAGTAGGAAATCAGGATAATAACACAGTTATTGGAAAAGGTGGGGGGGGGATGAAGACAGAATTCCCAAGTCAACATGTGCAGCTGCCTGAGAGAGAAAGAAGGTGAAGAGATGAAGCAGAAAAAAGTTATTAAAGTACTGGGATTTTGTTTTTCACTCTATGTGGATCAACATCTTGCAATCAGCTGTGCAGAAGGCACCCCTTTAACCCAGCTTGTCCTCAACAGCTCCAAAAGAGCTTTAGATATGGTTTAGCAAAAAACCAAACAATAAACCCCCACTCCTTAGTGGATAAGCTCACCTATTTACACTGGTTAATATTTAGTGGTACTGAAAGAAGGACTTCAAGGTCTGATTTAGTGTTACAAAAAGCAAGTGCTAGCACTTTTGGTGGACTCAAATTCCACCTGCTTTTACACTACATGGTAGCTGGGACAGTAAAGGACTGAACCTGAGCTAAATGACTGCATCTGCCACTACCAGTTTTGTCCATCATCAGCAAACCACCTAAAGAACTTCAAAATATGCTTAGCATCAGCCTGTTTGATAAGTGGTCATGTTTGTCTAGCTCCCAATAAACTCACACCGAGCAGAAACAGGATTTGATATTCGACAGAAAGAAGATAACTCAGCCACCCTTTACCAGCTCTGATCAACAGCCTGAAAAGCAGATTATAACTCTGCAATTTCACATTTGCTAATTACATAGAGTATTTTAAAAAGAGTAAAAATTCATAGGAATTAAACTCCTGTGAAAAGAAGAACTATTATACACACTTATACAGTAATTAAGAAAAAAATGAGTAAGTAATTCCTTGCAGTTTCTCCAACAGCTTCCTCAATACAGCAAATCACATACAGCTAAGAAAATCAGCATATTACTATCTAACCTATCTACAATTGACTCCATCAAATCCCTAAAAAATTACCTCACTGCACTAAAACGCTTCTAAATAAACCCAGGACTAAATGACAGCAAATTAAACACAAAGGCTTTTCTTGCTGGCACTACAGTGAAGGATTGAAGTAGCATCACTGCCTGTTAAATAAAGACTGTACTGGCTCCAAATTCATGTGGCACAAAACTAATTCAGTGTTTCAACCCTAGCGCTTGTAAAGAAGCCTTGGTTTTGTACAAACCTGTTAATTAACAAACATTACACAAATTCTTAAGTAGTAGATATGAAAACTGAATTTCACAAAACATGCACTGATCCTTTCAGTGAATGGCTTTTGATCCTATAAGAGTCGAAATACTTCAATTTTCACTGCACTCAAAATTCTGTACAACATATCTGGCATCTAAAATGAAGACAAACAGCAGTCTTGCATTCCAAAGCCACCAAAAAAATAGTTGATCTAGATTACAGAAAAAAAATAATTGAAGAGCCCACGCCTATTTCTGGATAAGTCAGAATGTGTTCTGAGTAAATCAGCCTGAAATTCTGAAAATACCTTTATTTCTTCGCAAAATATCACCTCCCTCCACTTTGGTCACAAGATATAAATCTGCAGTTCATAATTAACATATCCTAAATATATTATGTTGAACCTGTAAGGGCAGAATTTGCAAAAAAGTAAATCCAAAACTCCCCAAATTTTAAAATTTAACGAAACATGTAGGTGAAAAGCATAAATGCATTACCCACACTGCATTCTCAAATAATGCAATTCTAACTTCAAGAAGTTCCAACGTCATTGTGAACTTCAGACCTGTTGCCAAACCAGTTTCATGATTTACATCATCTTTCTCCCCTTTTTACTTAACCACACTCTTAAATGGAGCAGAAAGAAGAGTTTTGTTAAGTTCCTGTTCTGTCAACCTGACATTTGTCTAAATTCTTCTTTAGTCTAATAGCAAACTCTGCAAAAGAAAGTTTATCTGAAAGAAAACTCGAATCAACATGATTGTTACCATGAGCATTAAGAGGAGTGTCTGCCATGGAATACAGTATTTCAGAAACTTCATTAAAATATATAATGGATAAATCAATTTATAATTGTTTTCTTGTTCCTGGATCATACAGAAGGCACTTTAAGGTTTCAATTAGATTAATGCTGTATCATTAAAATTCAGAATAGTTTATAGTGCACTTACTTTAGCAATCTGTAGCAACACAATGCAGTGTTTTATTGATTCTACCATGCTCTAGGAAAAGAAAAACATCAGAAAGAAATGGTGTTACTATCCCTTAATATTTTTTATGTATTAGCTATATAGCATATTGGGTGTGAACTAAATGGACACTCACTTCTGTAAAACCCCTACTTTCCCTTCCCCCTTTTTTTTCCAGAGACAGAAGCACAGCAGCAGAAAGCTGAAGTTTCCAAAGCCACACACCAGGCAGGCTGTCAGGGTGAAATGGGGGCCAGCTCTGAACTCCCCAAGTGCTGCAGGCAGGTAAATTATCATGGGGAGAAAAGCTCAGGGAGACCTCATCAAGGGGGATCAATATCTGACTGGGAAAGCAGGGGAAAACAGGACAAGACTCTTCTCAGTGGTGCCCAGTGACAGGACAAGCCATGGCCACAAACTGAACTAGGGGAAAATCACTTCAAACAGAAGAAAACACCTTTTATTCTTCTATGGATGACTGAACACTGGAATAGATTGTCCAGAGAAGGTGTAAAGCCTCCAGCCTCGGAGTTACTCAAAATCCAAATTAGTTTTGGTCCTGAGCAACCTGTTCCAGCTGATGGAGCTCTGAGCATAGCGTTGGATTACAAAACTTCAGAGGCTCCTTCCAACCTCAACTATTCCATGATTCCAAGGTGCTGGACAGAAACCTGAATACAGCACCAGAACCAGGCTGTCTTTGCCATCACAATGTTGGACCTAATATGGATTCTCATTTTTCTGTAAAAAGGCTTTCAAAACTTTCCAAAGAAAATAAGGTGAATTTCAGAATCAATATATAATAGTTACAAAAATTAAAGAAACTTACACTAGTTGTTTCTTTGAGACCTTCAATTTTCTGTAAAAGAAAAATTAAGACAGTGTGATTAAAGACAGAATTTCCAGCATCTAGTTTGACCTAAATACTGTATAAACACAATATTTTAATTTTAAACTGGGGGAGGGAAAAAAGCCCTTAACCAACATGTTAAAGACTATTTGCATATATAGACAAAATTTTCAAGACAAGACTGAAGTCAAAGTGATAATTAAAGCTTAAAGATGACAAGGTTAAGATTTTTTTGTTTAAAGTGACATTGTACACATGTACCCATGAAAATCTGTACTTCATTTTTTGCATAACATCAGCAAAAATGAAATGCAGCATGAAGATTCCAAGTTCATTTTGTATCCTTATAAAGTGCACTGAATGGTGGCACATTTCAACACTATTACATGAAGTGACCATCACTCAAGTCCAATAAACATTTGCAGTTAAGCACAGCTTGAAACAAATCACAGAAAATAACAGTGCACACATGTTCTTGCTCTTTCTACGCCTCCAATAAAAGTGCATCTGGAAATCTGCCTGCTAAATTTTATCTGGAAACACTGCTTCATAAAGATTTCCTGTGTGGAACTGCACCCCAGGCATGCAAAAGGCATCTGCATGCCATGTTCCACATCAGTGTGACATGGTTCAGGAGCAGATGCTTCCTGTTGATGTCCTTGGCTCAGTCTGCAGAAAGCAAAATCACTAAACTGGACTCAGCACTGACCATCTACTAATGCAATTACAGGACCTCTTTGTTTTGATTAATTTGAGTATCTCATGTGACTCGAGTCACAATCTTCTTGATTCTTGAATAATCAAAGTGTGTAAAGGATCCTTTCCCTGCACCAGGCACTGCAAGCAAAAGCCTACAGTGTAAGAGAAGAACATGCAGCTATAAATCCACAGAAATGAACACTCCCACTTTGTGGATTAAAAAGAAAGCAAACGCGGTGACAGCCTCTCAGGCAGTTCCTGGGGGGAGATTTTCAGTGACGCTCTAGATAGTACTCGAAGAATGCTGTACATTTTCTTCAGAATTAACTGGCAAGAGATGGCCAAACAGAACCCAGAGTCAGCCTTTACCAGTGGAAAGCCTGCACCATGTTTATCCAGGAGATATCATATAAGGGATGTTACACCATGAAGTTATGTTATACTTACTCCTGCTCCTAGCAGAGAAACATGCCAACAGCTAAAAATTCCTGGGCTTTGTTTTTGTTTGTTTTTCACGTCTCTATGAGACTTTTAGTCTAAACTTTATCAACATGTATGCAAAAAAGCATTTTAAATATGACAGCATAGAAGGCTTGAGCCTTTTAGCACCAGAATAGAATAGGCAATGCACCCAGACACACAAATCTTGTTGGATGAAAGATGATGCAGCTGAAGGTGATCATGCAGCCTCAAAGCTGTGAAGCCAACAGGAGGCAGCCATCAGCAGCTTTGATCATTCTTTACCCATTTTTTTCCCTCCAACTTGTTACAGGGTATTTACACACCACATAAACTGAGATCTCAGTCCCTTCAGTGACATCACCTTTGCTGAAAATAAGAAAGTGACCTCAGGCCGAGTGATGCAATTCAGTGATGTTGGTTTCTCCCCACCCATCTGTAATTTTCCAGTTCACTGAGACTGTGTTAGTCTTACACACAGGTACAGACAAAAGGGTAATTTTGTCAAAGATCACATGGAAGATCAAGAGGGGAAAAAACCTCAGGACAAGCAGATTTCTAAGACCTTTCAACAAATTATAGAGCCATAGTTTTTTCCTTTATGGAAATGAATCCTTTGTAAAGCGGCCAAATTAAGCAGTTTGCATTGATCCAGTATTTTTCACATTTGTGCTCTATGACCACCTTGCAAGAACACAGCACACAGAACTTTGATAATTTAGACACTACAAAATTGAAAGGAAAACCATAAGCAAGTACCTTGAAGATAAAACACGTTACCAATAAAACAAATCAAGAACCACCAAACATTTACCACAATTTTCTCTTTTCATCATCCCTAGTCTTTGAAAACTGATGAAGACAAAATTTTAGTAAGATCTTGTTTCAGATTGGTTTTCATCTGAAACACCAGTTTCCTGCAGATCCACATTTGCAGAATGCAATTTGCTATATTTAATCTAATCAAACTGCAGGCTGCTGCTGAACCTACTCCCTCTACTTGCTGCTCATGACATCGCCTTGACATCTGATTTCTTAGGAAATCACTGAGAAAGCTAATTTTATCTTATCCAACATGATTTTTGCCTCATTCAACAATCAAGTGACTACAGAGGGAAGAGTTCATCCAGCACAGAGGCAGCAGAGGCACGCAGGGGGAGCTGACTCACGGTTGAAATCTGTAAGGTACAACCCAAATCTGTGCGCTCAGCCTTGGATTTACTTCACAAAAAGCACTTGTTTTGAAGCAAACAGCTTAAGCAGGCTGCACCTGCCTCCCAAATCCTGTGGGGTAAGGTCAGTTTTGTTCCAGCCTGCAAACATGCACCTCTTTGCTGTTCTGACGCCTTTGAGTGCTTCAGTTTTCTTCTCCCTGATGTGTGGTCAAGATAACTACATAAAACTGAACAGAAAAGCTGTTTTGGAGTTCCCACCAGCAATATTGGTAACACTGTAAGAAAGCAAGGTCCTGTCTCATCTTCACCTTGAAACACCAGCACTCTCAGATCAGATCTCCCTCCCCTTCCTCTGCAATCAGATACAAACATCAGGAGATCTCAAGATCAAGTCTTTTTCATTTTTAATAGAGAATAAATGGAATCTGTAGTAATAGCAGTCCTCATCAAGATTTAAAACCCAAGGACACCAAGCTCTTCTAAATGAGCCTCCTCCATTCTCTATAAAGTCAATCCAGCTGTCCCATAGATACCTTGCAGAAGTAAAGAAAGAAGTCAGCACAACATGTGGGAAGTCTCTAGGGATTAGGAGCACTGCCACAGGAAAAAAGAAAGTACTGCCTGATCTGCAAAGTAGCATCTGGAGGGAGGTCAAAATAGAAGGACAACTCTTCCCAATGTGACACACTGAAGGAGAAATACAAAATCCTTAGACCTTACCCTTGTGGTCAGTTGTCTAGAGATTAAACACACTGACAGAGATGTACTTCAAAGCTCTTTTAAAAGCCTGTACATGAGAAGGAACTCCCCAAGACAGCAGCAAGATGAATAACACTTGAAAGGTCACAACCATTATAAAGAAGTATAACTAACCAAAGCCTCAAAGAGTTTTCAAAACAGGAAACAAACACCAAGAGAACACAACTTGTCTTCCACAAGAGACATTGAGGGAGGGAACAAGGATGAAACACATCACTACTTCACGATATCGAAATTACTGCATTTGCTGAAGAGAAGCAGCTCCTCTGTAACAAACCCTTCATAAGGAATTGTTAAATCCTTCCTCCACACACACAAATTAATGACAATTAATAAAGCATGACAATTAATGCCAAACCCACACCACCAAAGGGATGTGCCAGCCTTTCCTGAACAGTGCCTGACCTGCAGAGCTGATTTTGGGATGGGACAGGAGGGGATGCAGAGAACACAAACCATTTAATTGAACTGCACACTTGCTTCAAGGGCAGTGCTCCCCACTGCTACACTTCTGGCACCCCCACCTCAGTGAATGAATTGTGGTATTCTCGGACTTCCAGTGTGACACAGACTGACACATGATGCAGATTGATTATGTGAAATACATGATTAGGAGTATTTATATTTTTTTTCCTTTGGAATAGCTTTGTAATTCCTATCAACACTAAACACTCACCCTTGTTAAAGATTAAAAAATAGCAAATTTAAGTTAAAATGCATTCAACACTGCTGGAAGCATTTCAATATAATGGATAGCAGAGGAGCAATTATTTCTGACAGACTGGAATCTTTTTAATGTTACGATGCCCATTATTACTAAATTTTTTGGGGCAACTTAGTCACAACACAACTGTTTTAAGTTGTTCAAATTGCTTGAACTGATTCTGACAACTCAATAAATGTGCACTTAGCATTTCTACTAGAGCAAAGTAATGTACAAGACCACCTGATAAACACGCAATTTTAAAGAAAAAATGTACTTGCTTTTCTCTGCTCATCATCTTTGCAGTTCTGGAGTTTTTCATCAAAGAGCTGAAAGAAAGAGATTCTTGTGAAAATACTGAAAGTGTTATTTTTCCATATAAAATCAGACAGAAACACCAACATTTCAAAACAAAAAACATTTAATAAGTATAAAGTCATACAACCCTGGTATTAGGATCCAAAGGAATTTTGGTCTAACATTTCTTTATGGCATTTGTGACATAACAAATTTGTAACAGATTTCTCACATCATCCCATCCTGCAAGAGACCAAATCTCACAGCTAAGCCTGAGAATTCTACCACGATTTGAACAAAAAGGCGAGGTTAAGTAACGTAACTGAACTCATCAGAACACCTCCAGCTGCCTTTGTTCTATTTCAGCAAAAACCTTTGGGGCATATGAAGCATTTAACCAAAAGCTTTCACTCTCATCAACCCTTCCAGGTACCTTGATTCAGGTACTTGATCCAAATCAAGTAAGATTTGTAAGTGTGTTTTTTGGGGAAGATATGACTTCCTAACATTAATTTATTTTCTTAAAAGTGGGATATGAGGTGCAACAAAAAGAGAAAGAAAGGCTCGCTGAAAAGCCTGCATGTGCATTTAACACAGGCTGAGCTGAAGGAGTTAACAGAGGTCTCCAAGGGCACTCTAAGGTGCACACACAGCCATGAAGTGGTTCAAGGAAGAGAAAAGACTGGGTAATGCTAAAAGTTCATCACATCCACCCCTGTAGCTTAGAGAAGAGGATGCAATTTTTAGGAAGTGAGCTGCAGCTCTCCACTCAATGCCTGCCTCAAACCTACTCATGTGTTCCCTTTCCCTTGAGGGCTGATTCCTACTTCTAAAAATAGACGGTGATCTTGGCCTCTGTCCATCCTCAAACTGACTCATCTTTCATTATCAATTAATTTCTATCCCCCTCCCCCCGGCTGGCCTGAAATCACAATTAGAAGGTGTAAACATTCAAATACCTTCTGTCAGTGAAGTGATGGCTCCAGAGTGGCAAAGACAGCTTCTGATCAAGTCTTTGCAGGGCAGCTCTGAATTTTGTTTGCATCTCTTCTGCCTATCTTCATTTTTGTTGCTGCGCTCATCCCCCTCTCCACCCTACCCTGCAACTGAATTTTTGCTGAATATCCCACATGCAATACTTGCACATTATATCAGGGAAAAAAATCCAACCCAGCAGAACTGAAGCAATTTAACAGCAATTTTAACCTGCTGAGTCATGGGAAAAAAGGTGTCCTTAGCAGCAGCAAAAAGTGTTTTTCTCAATAAGGTGAGTACTGAGAGATACGACCTCAGTGTTCCTCACGTTCCCATCTATTCTTAAAATCCAAACTTTAAAAGAGCTGCATTGTACAACATTCCTACAGAATGTTTTCACTCAAGGACAAAGCATGGATTATCTGCCACCACTGCAACAAAGTCTGAAACTATCTGCAACTGAAGTTACACATCACTTGACAAAATCATCTCAAGATAGATTCTAAAATGCTACGAGCAGTACAATGGTTTCATTATGTTTTAAAATGAAACAATGTATTTATCCTAACCATTTCCATACAGGTTTTATATAAAACAGAATCTTTCAGCCATTGTAAACCATTTTATATAAATCTGCTTATGATATTCTAATTTTCAACTCCATTTTAACAATCCTAAGAGAAAGGCATTTTCATCTCGACTGACTCTCTGTGCTGAGCTTCCTTTCAAGCTGGCCTTGAAATCCAGCCTGACAAACAGACCCCCAACCCACTAAAAGCAGCATTTAGTCACCATACCTTCAACTGGTCGATCAAGATCTGTAAGTAAGCATCAGCCTCAGTAAGTTTCTTGTCAAAATCATGAACGCTGGGAACAAATCCTGAATCCACACCCTAGAAATAAATAAACAAATAAAATTCAAATATTTAATTACTGTTTCAGAGGAGGAAAAAAAAGACAACAACAATATGGCTTTGCCTGCCATCTGACTGAGAAAATGCTGCCTGGCCTCTCATCCTGCCACGTGCAAACACAGGCACACAGCTGAACACATTTGGCTTCTATTTGCAGCTAAATCAGTAGCAGTAAATTGCTCCACATTTTCAGAGGGGGTATAATCATCACACACCAGAGTATTTCATTAGTTATGATTGAACAAATCCTCTTAAATTACACTGATTAAAGCTTCTTTATAAAATATAAAGGAGAATTCACATTTTTCTGAAGCCTGTCTTGTGATTCCATATCCTTACATTTCTGCTAGGGAAGCCCAAATCATACCCAATGGGATAACTGCACTTTTCGCACTTCAGAGAGTATTGCTCAACTCACAGCTCCCTAGCTAAGAACTGCTAAATCTTTTCTTAAATACCTTTGATCTGAAAATTATTAGTCCTGGTTGCCCTAGTTCCTTTACAGCTGTAATGATTTGCATACTTGTCACTGTTCTGAGTTTTGACATTTTGTTGCACCACCAAGGACAACGTATCAGTGCAATGACAATGGTTACTTTTATATTTTCTTGCTTGGAAACTTGTTTCTCCTAATAATATAACACTCGGAGCATACTTCTGTATATAACATAATCCCTGTCTTTAAACTGATACACCGTTGATTTAAAGACCCAAACAAATTCCCACTGGGATACCACATCTTTAATTAGAGGAAAGAAAAGAGAGGATTCTTGATTATTTCTGCCTTCATGCACGTATGTGATGTAAACACATTAAAGGTTTGTTTATATAAAACCTTTAATGCAAATGGAACTGTGAAACAAATACTGAAGCACAGCCAGTTGGAAAAAAATTGTACACTGTAAGATAAACATATATAGGAGGAAAAACCCATGAAGGATAAAGAAACAAACATCAGTTGTAAGATAATATAATCCTGAGAACATCACAGCAGTGACAACTTTGCCACGAGCCTCAATATGTTCACATTGATCTCAAACAGGACAACTTCAAACTCTTCTGAAACCATCACCTGCTGTTTGAACCGCTGAGGATCTCAAGAGTCTGAGCATGTAAAGATCAACCAGTGGGGAAAAACATTTCTCATGGAGGAAGATGGGCAATCTGTATTTGTAAAATTCCACATTGGTGTAATGTCTTCTTTGGCATTGTTTGCTCTGTCAGAATAGACAATTTATCTTATTTTTATATGATATTGGGCCATCATATTAAGAGTTTCATTGATGGCTCATTCGAGATGTGAGCACTTTTGTGCAGTAGTGGAATGACTTGCACAGTATCAAACACAGCCTAAAACCATAAATCCATCTGTAGAAAATATTATTCTTTACTCATTTGCTATAGATGGCCATGCAGATCTTGACAACAGCTCTACAGGAACAAATCTATCCATACAGATGGGTTTGTAATCCAAAAAAATACTTCATCTGTATTAGATAGTCAACACCAGCCAAATTTAGAAATAGTGGTGTGAAACAAGGAGGAGGGAGGAGGAGATGAGAAAAAAAGAAACCATTCTGACTATGACAAAAAATAAATACAAAGAGCACTGAGTGTAACAGGTTATCAAAAAAAACTAATAGGCAGAAAGAAGAGCGCTCTCAACCGAGAAACTTTTGATACTCCCTCAAACTAATTTAAATTAGACTGAAACTACATCTGAAATCATGTGCAATTAGTATGCAATTTCCTTGTTGAAAATGGAATTGTCTGTACAGCTACCAGCCAACCTCATCAGTTCAGCAAATGGTCCTGCAAGCTCAGTTAAAAATCCTAGAGGTCAGATTTCATATACCAAACCACGTGAACTATACAGGAAATTTCTGCTGAAGACAGAAATATAGTTTACAGTGCATGTTATCTGTATGATGCATGAAAACGCTGATTTTTATTTCAGCCCTCACTCTATGACTACTAATATGTAACTATCTGGTGTTTTTAGTTGTGGCTTAAAGATAAAATGCCATTCTTAAGTTTCAGGCTCTAAGAACTAAGTGAAAAGCTGATCAAAACATTCAGTGTTACAACTGAGCAGACACCCACACAAAACACAGAGTGAAAATTGTAACCTAAGAAGTTCTATCAGAAAATGAAAACTTCAAACAATGTAAAGACAAAGCCATAAAACCAGGTATAAGTGTCAAGCTGAACATAACAGAGATGAAACATGAGAAAAATTTTTCAAAGTACAGATACTTAAAGCTGCAGCACCTCACCAATTTGCTCTTGGGTAGGGTTAAGATATAATTTGATAATCTCAGCAAATTTATTAGTCTGTATTATACAAGATTAGGTTAACAATTTAAGTTGTCACATAGTTTTAGAACGGAAAACCAAAAGATACTTGGAAAAGTTGAGGAATACCATAGAAAATCAGCTTGCATAAATAGCAAACAAAATCAATCAGTATTTCAAACCCAGCAGTAATTTAGAAAGAGGAGATAAACAAAGTGTAGACTTGCATAACAAACGCTTATTTCTTGATTTTTCTGGTCACTCAAAGCCACAGTAAGAGTAAAATAGGGACCCTTCCTCTCCTTCCCTGCCACGAGGCTTCAAAAGAAATAGGTGAGCAGAGTCACTAGAATGGCATTTAACAGCTTGGTAAACTTGTACACTGGGAATCTGCACATCTCAAAGAGCAATCAGATTTTCATGAGGAACTTGTAAAATGTGCTGCTCACCTATTCACAGGCTGACAAAACAGGTCACCTGCAGATACTGGTGAACCTCCACCCTTGGAGGGCAGAGTTCCAGACTCTGGAGTTGACTTTTGACTCCCTGATCTAAAGCACAAGTTCGCCTTGCAGAGAGAAGGTGCTTGGAACAGGTGATTTCCTGAGGTCTCCTCCAGCTGAAGTCATCCTGTGATTCTAAAATAAGTATCTTCAAATTATGGAGAACAGCAATCCAGACTATTTCTGAGCTTCAGAAATACTCTATCTTACTGTCAGTACCTATCTGAAGTACTGTAACTTGTTTTTCTATTGAGTAACTACATCTACTTGTAAGTACAGTTTATGAACCTCAAATAAAGACCCTGTGTTCATGTAAGTTTAAAAGAATTAACAGATGAAATAGCTGCAGAAGTATGTAATTTTAAAAAATTTTAGTCTGCCCAACACCTCCCAAACCAATAAGTTTGGTGTCAAAACAAGTTGTTTGATGTCCAACTGCTCCCCACCAAGAAAACCATACTGATAAGAACTCTAGAGAAAAGAGAAAAAGCTACCATAGCATTCTTTCCCTCATCCTCCCTCTCTCCCACAACTTCTGGAATGTCCCTCCCCTGCAGGACCCAGCAAAAGCTTAATGCCCAGACTCTGCAGGGCACTCTGAATGCCAGTGTGTGCAGGAGGAGGCAGTGCCCAGCAGCACTGAGCAGGCTGAGGTGTCCCAGTGGGATCCCTGCGATCCCCAGCGATGTGGAGTGACCAGACCAGGACAGTTTTCCTAGGGAAGGGTTTCCATGCTGGTCTCAAGTTGAGTAAACAATTCACATGCTAACGGTCCGGCAAAATTATTCCCTTCATACACAACCTTTTTTTTGGAGGAGGAGGGAAACAGGAGGGCAACAAGGAAATAGAACCTATTTTAAAATACATATTATGAGCCTTATTTTCACTGCAGAACTGCTAGCACCAAGGGAGTTTCATGTTGTTTCCTTGTCCTCCAAATTAGAAGTCACACATATCTCTAATGCATTTGTATTCAAAACTTGTCCA
The DNA here is from genome assembly GCF_015227805.2 of Hirundo rustica. Lineage (NCBI taxonomy): Eukaryota > Metazoa > Chordata > Aves > Passeriformes > Hirundinidae > Hirundo > Hirundo rustica. The sequence goes on from NC_053458.1 coordinate 6,061,180, forward strand.
TGCAGAGAAGTAATTCAGCCTAATTTATACCAGTTCTTTCAAACTCAGATTGGATGAAAAGATTGCATCACCCTTAGAAGAAGCATACCAGAAAAATTCAACTATATTTCTCAAATAAAAGCATTGTGATAATAACTTTCCTGGGGGAAGAAGACATAAAGCTGTACAGAGTGGAATTTCTTATCTTTTTGAAGACACTTCCACATTCTTCATCTAATTAGGGTTCCAAATCCAACCCAAAATTCCTGTGTAAGTTAGTTTGAAGGAGTGAATGTTTTCCTTTCATCCACAATACCTCATCAGAAACATATCCCCTGCCTACATCAAGCTTGATTTTGACAAGCTGGACATTGTCTTGTAAGGATCACTGATAAAAATTTGAGGAAAAACAAGAAATCAACTTGTAAGCCACTAAACATGGGCACTTTTGTGGCAAAAACAACTCTATTTTTTTCCTCTGTGAGATTTTTATGCAATATTTGAAGCTCAGGATGTGTTTGAAAACAAACATATGGGTTGCGGAAAGCATAAAAACCCCTTTCAAACAGAATATTGCAATCCTTACAGGAAAAAAGGGTTCTACTTTGCAAAACACAAAATGCTTACAAAGACAGTGTAGCTGTGGATACTATCAGATCTTCAAGGAGAACAGAAAGTTCAGAAGACAGAAACATTCACACACTGATGTAAAATTCTGTCTTTAAAGCAGAGGTTACGAATCTGAAACCTCACAAATACTAAGCATATCAGAGTCCCATTCTTTAAGCTTTATAATCTATAATAAGTGCAGATAATGCACATGTTCTAGGGTACTCAGGCACTATCCTGATTATTTCATTAGCAAAACCTGAAAAGGGCAGCACGCCTGCCAACCCTGTGCCCTCCCACCAGCACTTGTAAAACATCTACCCTGGATACAGTCTTAATCTAAAAGAGCTTGGATTTAGTTTTATGCAAGGATTCTTGACCCACACTAGAAGCAGCGCTGAAAAGCCAGTTAATAACAATGCAATATACTTCAGAGTGTATCATACTTAACATCTAAGGAAGTTTAACTCTACCTTGTGTTCTTGCTTGCAGCTTTAGAAAGGTCAGAAAAAATCCTGGTTAATGCAATACTAAGTGAACTGCTGCTATCAACATTTCATAAACACTTTGCACCATCATAAATGAATGGGAAACAAATCAGTTCTCCTGCTGTTTACTCTAGCCTTTACTCTGCTCTTTCTTTTGAGTCAGCATAAACATTTACCTTGTCACATAAACAACTCTATGTGAAAACTAATCAGGGTTAAAAATAAACTCAGAAAGAGAGAGCAGCAGCAAAAGTAATTTTAAGTTCGAAATTCTACCCTTCTTGCCACACTGCCTCTTCCCTTTTGCTAGGAGAAGTGAGACAGGACTGCTTCCAGCAGCAGCACCAACTGCTACATTTTGGTGCAACTCAGTGTTTAAGCCGTTGTATCTACTCTTCACAGCAGCCACCACAGACCCACTTATTAGAATCAAGTTTTCTTATAATTTGCTGGGAAGTAAACATCTTGCTTAAATCATGGAATTATCTACCTATAAAGCAATTCATTTTCACTTAATTCCTTTCACTTTTATGGTGGTTAGAAATGGTCCGCCTTCATAATTTCAGTTCCTTTGTCTCTAAGAGTCCACTTAGAGGCTGAAGTAGATCAGTGTAGATCAAATAAGGAAGTTACTGTGGTCCACAAAGACATGAGCTATCCATTACAACTCATGAGACAATTCCAGAGCCAAATTCCACTCCCAAAAGTTCTTGTAGCACTAGGGTGCTGCCAGGGTGCACTTGACAGACAGCCAGGAAAGCAGGACAATCAGAAGCACGTCCTGTCGGAATGGGACTGCTGGCTGACATAAAATGCTGCTGAGGAACTGAAGAAAATGTGAGAACTTATCCCCCCCACACAAACATGAAACTTTAGCCACAACTTGCCTTCACCCCGTGCACACCATCCCCCTTAGGTCCTGCGGGTATGAGGCAACTGCTGTGCAAAGCCAGGGGCCTGCTAATGCCACAGTGGTGACAATTTGGGGGGATAAGGGGGAAAACTCTGGGGGGTTCAGAATGGCATTTCCAGTGGTATCACACCAGCTGTTCAATGACTTTTCCATAGACAAAGCCAATACTAGAACTGTGTGTATTTTTAGCAATAGCTTTAATACAAGTGCATACAACTACACAGCACACTTCAGTTTCGAAATTCAAACAAATCAGGCTTCAAGTGCATCTGAAACATTTCCTCCCTACTGTTGTTCCCTTTGGACACAACATTACTAATTGTCAGCCCTCTGGACAGTTCGGGTCCCTTTACACATTCTGTGCATTTATGACTCAGTTCCCTGACTGACGCTCATTTTAGGCTTGGGGGAAGGGGGACAGTTTATTCTGTGTTTCAAAAACACTTCCATTATAAATATGTGAAGGGCAACACAGCAGAACATTAAGGCAAAAATAAAACCAGCAAGATTTAATCAGACTAGAGACCACAAAAACACCACTTCACCTTTCCACCTCGCATTAACTCGTAATCCTTCCTGATTTGGTTCACACAACACACGAACCACCTGGGGTTTGGTACAGCTTCTCACAGCTCAGATGAGTTTTTGGTACAGTGAAGTCAACTTCAAGTCCGACTTTCAAACTTGAACATGCCTGTACCAGCATAGGCAGACCGAATGCAGCATGAAAATATGAAAAAAAGACTCTGGAAAGATACAACATTTTGGGCAAAACCAGATGTATAAAGGTTTTAACTGACTGTCAACCACATGTGTAGTTAGCGACAGAAACTAAGAATCTAAGAAAATGCCTTTACGGAAAGTAACCTCTGCCGCGGCACTCAGACCCCGCCATCCCCCCAAGAACCCGTTTGTTTTGCCCGAAGGAAAAGGAAAGCGAAAGAACAGCGAGCGCGTGAAGCGCCGTTCCGTTCAAAGGTTATCGAAGCCAAGGCGCGTCTGCGTACCCGGACAGCAGCATCCCTGCGGGAGCACGGGACCTGGAGCGCTTCGTGCTGCCCGCAGCCAGCCCGGGGGCTCCGTGCCCGCGGCCCCGCTCCCGTCCCCGCGGTGCCCGGGCGGGGCGGGGCAGCGCCGGCGCCGCTCGGCCACCAAGGGCAGGGGCTCGCTGCCCGCCCGGGGCTGCCCCGAGGGCCACCCGCAGCCCAGACCCGCCCTCCCCTCCCGCCCCGTACTCACACCGGCCATCCCTCGGCGCTACGAGCGGAGCGGAGGAGCGGGGCCGGCCGCCCGCCCGCCGGGCCCCGGCAGCGCCGCCTCCAGCGGGGCGGGAAGGGGCGGGATGGGAAGGGCAGGAGCCCCCGGCCGCGGCCCCGCCGAGCGCGTCACCAACAGGGAGAACGGAGATTGGAGCGGGGGCGGCCCGGCCCCGAGAGCCGCGGCCAGCCGAGGGAGGGGTGAAGCCCAGCAGGGCCCGGCCGGCCATGGAGGCGCGGGGATGTCTCTGCCCGCGTTCAGCCCGCGCTCGGCCCTGCGGGCATCTCCCCAAACTTCGGCCCCTGTTCGTTCCGCCCGCGCGTCCCGCCGGTGAGGGCGAACAAATGAAGACCGCGCTTCCTAAGCCATGAAAGAAAGAGGCTTAGCGAGGAGGTGCGGTCGTGTTTCATTCTTAAATCAGTGCCTGCTCAGCAGCTCCAGCGGCAAACCTTGGCAGCTCCTGAATGGGGGCGTAAGTGAACGCGACGCCACCGACTCCACAAACAAGGGCCCGAGGCTAAAAGGTTACGTGACCCATACACTGGAGAGGGTTCTTAAAAATGCGTGGTGAGCGCACAGCAGTGGCCCACAAAGCCTTATATTCAACGGTGAACATATTTACAAGGATGGAGGATATGGTTCTTGGTACTCAATTCTGGTTTTTCAATTATTCCCTCAAACATTACTAGATAAATTACTAACTTGGGCTCTTTTTTTTTTTTTTTTTTTTTTTTTTTTCCCTTAATATGCCTTATTCATCTGAAAAACTCCAGGAACGTGAACAGTTATGTAATGGGAAACAGTTCCATTATTAACTGCTGTCATGAAATCTATTTCTGCCAATACAACTACACTCGCAATTTCTAGAGAGCATGGAAGTGTACATTTTGATAAAATCAATGTATATTCTGGCGTTTCATTCATTAACTCTTTATCTCCATGTCATAAAATGTCTTCTAGGTGGAGAAAACAGCACAGATTCCTTTTACTTCATTTCAGACCCTAAACAGGACCACTCACATGAACCTATTCACTTTCTAAGCTGAGGATGGGGAAAGAGGCATCCCTCGGGAGGGAGCTCAGCCCTTCCTCATGCACACATTGTTCCCAAGGTAATCCCTGTCTCTTCACATCCACTGCAAAGTGGGTTCCTCAGCCCTTGGGCAGCCACTGTGCCCAGATGGAGAGATTACTTCTAACACACCCATGGCACGGTAACGGGTTAAAAAGTTGACTGTCGAATGGGAATTTTTATCCAGGGATCTGCTATTCTCTAGCAAACTTGTAGTGGTCCTTAATAAATGAAAGAAGGTTGAAACTCCCTGTCTAACAGGCAAGTTGACCAAGACAGTACAAGTGTCTAAAGCTGGATGGGTGAAATTCAGGCTTGTTCTAACTCTTTAGACTGGCCAAATGTCATCTAAATCAGTCTTCATAAGCTTCTCTTTATGTGATATTAGAGATTTTACTCTATCTTTCTTCGCATTGAATCAAATGTTAAGAGACCTAATTCTCCTGCCATACCACAAAAGCACAACCAAAGCTTTATTCAACACAAATAATGAACACCTGCTTTAAGATTTCTAGACTGGCACCAGACACCTATATGGTACAACTCCAATCCCTTTCATGAGAGTTTGGGATTCTCTCTAGGGCAAAAATAAATGTTCAGCAAGCTTTATAGACATGTCCAGCTCTAGAGTATCACCAGAAACTGATCTTAGATCATAGAACTACAGAGTATCCAGAGCTGGATGTGACCCACAAGGATGAGAGTCCAACTCCTGGAACTAGGTAACTAAAGCTAAGAACCATCTTCAATCCAACCAATCTGTCTTTAGAACCAGTAATAGCCAGCCTACACAGTGAGATCCAGCTTCAAACAAGCTATTTATCATTTTTATCATCCAGAAAGAGCTTTAATGCTGCTGTCCCATTTAAATTTCCAAATTAGGTGGTATACAAGCACACAAGAGGCTTGACCCAAAAAAGACTCCCACCTTTAAACACAAAAATCCCAAAACATAAAACCCCCAACCAAAATTCAAATCAAATATATAACAATAAATCCAGAACCTTACCATAAATACACATTATAAATAAATATGAGCTAATGATAGCTATATATATTATGAATATGAGCTAATAAAGGAAAGTCTCATTCTGACTTTTCATTATGGTAGGTCAAGAAAAATGCGACAGACTTGAACTTAAACAGATGGTTTACTATATCCAATTGTATAGGCTATAGAACAGCCAGATATTATACAGGATGTGTTGGATATTAGCAGTCATGACATTGTATTTCATTGCTTTGGGAAAAAAAAAAGGAAAACAAGTGAAAACTGAAAGTGAAACTTGCCTGAAGTTGGAGGGTATGGCGGAGGATGGTGTCCTCTAAAGCATGGATCCACTTCTCCCTCTCATCTGCATCTCGAGCTGAAAAAGTATTCAAAAGTTATTGTTAAATTACATGCAGTCTTTTATATTAAAAGGCATAAGCAAACAGGCCTGATGTTCACACTAAATATGGAAATTAACCATACTGCCTTTGTTTACCACCAAGCACATAATCCCACAGTTGTCTGAATACTGTTTCCTCTTTTGTGGTTACAGCTCTGTCCCTTGTCCAGCTTTAGGGGAACGCATACAAAGAGAGTTTGCACAGACATTCCTCACTTCATTCATCAAGTAATTTTTAAATGTTCTTATTTACAAGAAAATAACCTGTTATAAATTATCCAGTAATTCTACTTCAGTGTGGACATAGTAACTTTCGGTATGGATTCATAATACAGCCCTAACAGGTCACTGGTGTGAATAATGAAGCGCAAAGAATAATCTTAAATGTGCAACAAACATTAAATTGAAGAAAATTCTCTAAAACTGCTTTCTTTCCTCCATACCCCCAGTACAGATATGCCACTTTTACTTCACTAGTCTGAAAGAGTTCCTTGCTGTGCTCTAGGAGTGCCTAAAAAACAAAGGAGCAGAGTCAGTGGATTCCAGGTAAAGAAAAAAGGGAAAATTCCAGAGGCATTAAACAGACTAAACAAACTGGCCTGTAAATGGATTGAGAATAGTTACTAACAATTGTTTCTAGTTCCTCATTCAAATGGAAGATATTAAAAAAACAGGAAGCCTGCTAAAAGCAAGGAAAGCTTAAGTGAGCTAGCACCTATTATGAATCAGCGAGCTGAGATTTCTATCTCACTTATTTTTAAAGAGTTCAGAGGAAATATCTTTAGGTTTTACTGAAATGTACTCTCCAGCTCAAAGTGCTTTGTTTCAATGTTCCCTTCCTCAGCCTTTTGTTTCCACTGCTTTTATTTTTTGGAATTTTGCAGCTTAAACCTATCAGTAGTTAAAAATGCCCCAAGTCTTCTGAATGTGTAGATTTTGCTATATTCCCCACTAATTTAAAGATAAACATACTGCACTGTTTACTTCAGCATATATACATTAATTATGTCAAATTAATAAAACCATCAGGAAAGAGCTGACTATGTATGTGCTTGTGAGAAATAATTATGAACGACCTTTTAATACATAAACTTGCTCAGAGCCTAACTGATGAGATGACCTCACAAAATAGGGGGGCAAAACTTCCACTACACACAAGGTTAAAGATTGAATTCTATCTAGCTTTTTTCCTAAAAGCACACATTTTTCCAATCTACTACAAGTCAATCCTTACTCATTTTTCTTTTCAAATAGTAGAGTATGATCAATTGCCACAGACATTTTTGCCACATTACCATTAACCGGACATAAGGGAAAGTGGCTATCAAAATGCTTTCAGATGCACCGAGAAAGCCACACACAAAGAAGTTAAAGTAATTAAATATTACTCAGCACAGCAGGTGACTTTCCTGCAGGAAATGCAGCAAGTATTAAAAAGCTGGATATGCCATTGTGATGCACTCTATAGCTCATTAGAAAGAGCTTCTAACTTCCAGGACTCTTCTCACTGGTGATCCATATTTGAATGGAGAAGCTGAAGCAGGCACTGAGGACGAGTTTATAATGCAGTGAAAGCAGACAGGATGGAGGGACTGTGAACTCTGCCCAGTGACTGCAGCACACTAAACACATTTTGCAACAGGCAAACTACAATTTTTCTTTTGACATTCTGTACACACATACACACACAAACACTGTTCTTCTTGCACAGCATACCTTACACCTTAACACTAATTGCAATTACTAAACTAATCAGCTACCTTACACCTTAACACTAATTGCAATTACTAAACTAGTCAACTAGAATCAATTTCAATGTTTCTTAGTCTCTTTGGTTCTGCTTACCAAAACCAGGCCCCTTGGCCTTGTCCTGCCAGACATCTCAATCAAGTTTATTCTTCCTATACCAGTCACCACTAAACATATATAGTTACCTGGGTCATTAATCTATCAATATTTGAAATGTATCAGTGCTTTAAATTTTCAAAGGTGTACCCAAAACAACAGTGGTTAGCATTATTTCAATTAGTTTCTCAGGTTTGTTTTCTGGTTTCCTGTGTTTTTTTTTTTTTAATCACCATCTTCCAGTCCCAAAACACATCTTACTGGGAAACTGGGGTACAAGTCATTGAAGAGTTATTAAGTAATTCATGGGATACAAATATCCTATGTTGAAGGGTTTTTTTTCCCACGATTATTTAAACTAAAAAGGAAACAATTAAGCTGCAGACCAGTGAATTAATCCTTGTATTGCAGCAGGATTTCTGTGATCTTCCATACTGCCAGCAAAAAGAGGTCATGGTATTAGTTAAACACTAATCTCAATATACAGTAGCACGTTAACAAAGGTTATCACATTCTGACTTATATCTGAACCCCCACCAGAACTTAGACAGGGAAGCAGGGAAGACCTAGAAAACAAGTAATCCATACAGTTCCAAAATGAAACTGACCTTTCCATGCCCATTAATAAACTAAATTTTTGAAACTTCTGCTTCTCCAATGACCCCTTTATAGCTCTCTCTACCAACGCTCAGCAGAGGGGGAAAAAGCTGTATTTTTTCCTCTTATATTAGACATTGCAATCTTCTGGCACAGCATGGTCAATCCTTAGGGAGCACACATGAATCTCATCAACCCTGCTATTAGAGAAAGTCTTGGGCATGATAAATCCAGGAAGACTGCCATGAGAAGACTGCTTACTGCATAGAAACACAACATCAAAACCTTTTAAGCGCTCTCTGTTCAGGACACTGGTTTCATTTCAGACCATCTATCATCAACAGCAGATCCTCCTGGCTCTCCTCCATAGACTCTTAAGAAAACCATGGAGAAAACCAGCGGGATGCAGTTTTTAGTAAAGCAAGATGCAAGGAAAGTTATATTAAATCTAATCAAAATGGCTGCTGTGAGATTAGGTGCAAGTAAGAGCTCCCTAATGGTAAAAGCAATTTAGAACTGAACAGCTGCCAAAAGACCACTGATGAAAAAAAAAAAAAATCAATAGGAACATTCAAAAAAGAGATTAGTCGACACACTCAGAAAGAATTTATGGGAAAAACCTACACACAATGGTCAGAGATCATTATCTACCCATCTGTAGGGAAAGCTAAATATCCAAGCTGTTTTTCATTTAAAGGAGGCAACTTTGGTCAAAGATAAAGCTCTAATACCTTTGCACCTAAGAAGCCTGTGATGCACAGTACCTAATATCCACTCTGCATCTGCAGATAAGTTCTTCAGCAGGTAGGGACAAGAATGCCCTGCTCATTAGTCCTGTGCCTCAAGTACATTGAAATCACTCCAACTTTTCTATCATTTGATCAGGCTCCATTTTAAAGTTAATCTCCTCCTCAATTCCTATGTGAGACCTACTCCAGAATTTGTTTCTCACAAAGGAAAGACACCTGGACATGAGAAATAACTTAAAGACATGAAGATGGTTTTTAGTCTGAGGGGCTAATGCAAGAGTTACCTGGTCAGCTGAAATTCAAATTGTGAGCATGAACTATCCACAAAAATAGCCAGGCTATGTCTGCACTTGAGAGGGCACTAACGGTGCCTGTGTTTTTCTCTTATTTTAAGTGCTAGAATTCTAATTCAGTTTTTACTGCAGTTTAACAGTGAAGATTTGCACGTGAAAGAAGCTTAAATCCGCACAGAGCTGCATAATCACTGCTGTGTGCAAGAGACTGGAATCATTAATGGCTGAAACATTGCAATTTACTGTGATTATGTCAGTTAAGCTATTCTTACAGTTCTTTTTTTTTTCCCCTAGTAGAATTAGTATTTATGAGCTAGATTACAGTTTGTTCCCATATGCCTAAGCCCTCACTTGTCTGTGTCTATGGTGCATCCTTTGAAAGACACCTGTATAATTTACTGTGACATCTCAGGCATATCTAAGACAAGCACAGGGCACTTAACATGATCACAGTCCTATTTATGACTAGCTCAGAGAAACACACTTGAAAAGTATGTCATTCATTGCAGTGAGTTTTAATATGATTTTTTTAAAATGTGTATTTTTATGATCTGTCTGGTTGAGCTTATTCCTAAGATATTGTAACATCAATCTTACACTAAAAAAAAAATCTGAACTCTTTCCTAGAGAAGGTCCAAAGAAAGGAAAGCAATTATTTGATCAAAGAGAAAATTATAGAATGAAAAAAGTACTAAACACAAGAATTACTGCTTCTACTGCAGAATTTCTGTAATTCCAAAAAATTGTGGTTTAAAACTCCTTTTTGTTTTATGAAATAGTCCTTTATCTCTGAACTCCCCAAGCGGCTAAATCAGATATGTCAGGGATTTTTAAAAGTTCTGTTCTATGAGGATAAGAAGGCAAATGAAATGCAACTACATTAGATGCTCTCAGCTTCTATTAATTTCCCAAATAGAGAATAAATTTTATAATTTAGAGTTCCTGTAATATTTACTTTGCTGTGGAGAGATTATATGTGTTTATATAACGTATACCAAATGTTAAAGTACAGCATAAAACAGATTACTTTTTCCAGCCTAAGCTTGATAGCATCTAAAGATTAGATATAAACAAGTTTAACAACTCTGCTCCACGACACAGCATTTACCACCAGCATTTCTAGGTCATGCACAGCAGTACTTGGAAGACAGAATACACACAAAATATATCACCTCTGAATCTGCATACTGGTGCTTATTCTGGGTGTGTGTGCATCTATATGGGCATTAGGATGAAAGAAAAGCCTGAAGAATTAGTGGGGAAAAAAAAAATTACTAGATTACTTATAAAAACACCATCTTGTCACAAAAAGAAATGCATATTTTATTTTCATTCACTGTGACCTACTTACAGGCAGAACTCAGTAAGAAGAGTCTATTACACCCACAGAGTCAATGGAGTCAATTATGCAGCCTTTATTCTGACAGAACTTCCACTGATTTTTATGCAAAATTCCTGTATTTTCTCAGCCAAGTGCAGAACTAATGTAGTATCTTTACACACAAATCACCAGATAATAGAGATGAAATCCTGGCTGCACTGAGATCGATAGGATTTCTGCCACCAGTCTCAATGGAGAGAGATTTTATCAGTAGTGCTCAATAAGGTGGAAAAGTCACGCATCACAGGACTGTTCCATGGCTAAATAAATTGCTATTTAAAGTCACTGAAGGCCTTTCAAACCATAGAAAAGCATGCAAGATGAAGCAGGGTTTCATACAGCCTAGAAAAACACCGTACTTCCACTGCTCACAAATATCCTTCTAACACACGCAGCTCCCACATCTGGCAGAAGGTTGAACATTATTTCCTGTATATCTTAATTTTGGAGTTGTCACAGTCATTATTCTCCCTCCTCCTAATCCTCCCCTTGCTGCCATTCTCCACCCACACACATAAATCAACTTTCCTTTCTTGTTCTGCAGGTGTCTGAGCAGCCTGAGCTCCCCATCCCTACAGGAAACTCCTGTGCAGCCACAAGGCACAAAGTCATGCCCAAACAAAAGGCATCCAAAGGGCTCCTGTGTACAATGTGTTTGCAAGTTTAATCTGTGATCTTGAGAAATCAACTGAACTGTTCTTTTATTGGTACCTAAGCTCCAAAGCCTTTTTAGCAAGCTTTATAATCAGCCCAGGAACTCAGCTTTGGGTGGAAACTTGTGTGACAAGGGAAACACATGAGCAAGTTGCTATTAGTTCTGGAAATCCATATATAATGTGTCATTTCGTAATTAAACGTCTCTGAGTGTGGGACAAATATGCAAGTGTATGGTTTTTCACTAGAGAATAATACTCAAATATTAATATGAGCAACACTAAACAATACTTCATACGGTATATCCTGTGGAAATGGCTTTTAGGGTATGTTTGCATTTAAAATTAATCACAGAATCACAGAATGGTTTGGTTTGGTAGAGATCTTAAAGAGGATCTCATTCCAACCCCCTGCCATGGGCAGGGACAACTTCCACTGTCCCAGGAGCCCCGTCCAACCTGACCTTGGACACTTCCAGAGGTGGGGCAGCCACAGCTTCTCTGGGCACCCTGTGCCAGGACCTCCCCACCCTCACAGGAAAGGATTTTTTTCCATTGCAGATCCCACTGATAAAGGTCTGAAACTACAAGTTTAAGGTAGAAACCATATTTTGGCTTAAATTAAAAAAAAAAAAAAATCAGAATAGAAGAACAAAAATATAACCATTTTCTTAGCCAATAAAATAAATGTCAATTTAAAAGGTCAAACTCAAGGTTATTGCTAGTCAAAACAGAAGGAAAAGAGGGTTGAACTACTCAGTAGCCTTCCCCTCCTCATAGTGAGACCTTTTCTGGCCACTTTTCCCCTTCCAAAATACTTGCCATGCATCACATATACAGTTGGGATAAGAGATTCATATTGATGCCAAAAGTAACAATCTCTTCCAGAGGAAGAAAAAAAGAGAACAAATCAACCCATCACATAGCGACTGTCTCATTGTATTATTTCTTTTCTACTCTCAAGTTTAAGGTATCATTTGAAATCTTAAGCTTTAACCTTATAAACAGAAAGCCAGGATGTCTTTATATATGACGGTATCCATTGAGTACAATTAAATAACAATTAAAAATGGCATAACCATGGGGTGACTGGAGAACAGACAATTACAACACAGGATGCTGCTGGTGCAAGAAGAACCTGCATGAAACAGGCAAAGCACAACCACGCACCATTCCCTGCCCTCTGGTCACATGTTCCAACCACTCAAAACAGCAGTGCAATGCATCAATAGCAAAAAGGAGGCAGAGAGAAGAGAGGGCAAGACAAAAAAATCACTGCAAAAGCTCAGCCCAGCTCTGGCTCACGGAGGAATTTCTGCAGTTAATGCCAAGCAGTGGAGGATGAGGTGCAGCCCAGACCTGGGCAGGAAAAGGGAGGATGACAGGAAGCTCAGCTTTACTCTGATCATAGCTGCTCATCCTCCTCTGCAATATAAAAGCACAGCTGAGCATAGCATGGAGGAATTCACTGTTTCAGCATCAGCAGAAGCCTAAAAGACCCAGGAAAATGTGAACTTAGGACAAACGATGTTGTCACAGCAGTTATAGACATCCCTGAAGAAACCAGCATAGACCAAGAATTCACACCAAAATCCCTCTCTAGGCACTTTTCAATATCAAATTTAAAAAGCTCTAAAACTTTTTGGTTTTGAAGGCTGCAATTGATGAATTGTTATTTAAATCAGGTAATGTGATAGACTTAAGTGCCTCTTCATACCACAAGAGCAGTCAGCTTCCTGTCATCTATTTGGTGGACAATGTCAAAGATTTCTAGAAGACTGTAAATATTAACTATTTCTGCAAGTAATGTGGAAACACAGGTATAAAACCAATATAATTAATTTTGATTTGCAATGCAAATACATAAAATCTCAAATTCTGATACTGCTCAGGAGCTAAGGACCCCAGTATATCCTCAGTAATAATGCCTCCCAAATGAACAAAAAATCCTTGCTTTTATAACATTATGGTGACCTCTTGCTGGGTACATCTCCTTTTTTCCTCAGCTGGGATGGTGGGCAGACACAAATCAAGCTACAAAACTGGGAAATGATGGGGAAAAAGGAGAAATCTACCTTTACCAGCTGACAGCTTTCAGGTAACAGGAGAATAAGTTGCACAGCAACATTCACGCTTCATTTCTCAGATACTTTTGTTGCAGGAATAGGAAAGGAAAGACAAAAGCTAAAGCAAAATCATCTCAGATCAATGCACTGGACTGCTTCCAATCTTTCCATCCTTTATTACACAAAACTGATTTGTCTTCCAAGGAGCTGTACTGCAGGCTGTAAGAATAAGAGCTGGATTTTCAGGTAGGAATTTAAAAATATGATTTTTTTTTTTAATATGAATTCTCTTTTCTGCACACAATGTGCATTTAGTGAAGTATTTCAGTCCAGATAGAATCTATTATTGCTTCAGGTTAGACAGCAAATCAAATATCAAGAAGAAATACAACAATACCCTTGCCAGAGTCTCTTGAACATCATGTTCCCACTCTTGGATTTAAGTCACAATCATCCCAGCGAGGAGAAAGAACAGCTAAGTAATATGAAAGATTGAAGAAGTGAATTTCCAAATGGAAAGAGTTTAAAGCTCAGTGATGATATGAAGATGTTAAAAGAAAAACAAACCCAACCCCCACAGTGTTTGAAAGTTATGGAACATTTAGAACAGGGACATGTACTGCAGCAAGGAAAAATATATTACCAAGAAAAAGCTTCCTGACAGGAAGGTAAATTAAACTAAAAGTATTATCCCAAATGTCTTACAGCAACTTAAATGGATTTCTGCATCTAATCTGAAAAAACTCATGAGGGAATACTTTAAGATCTTCCTAATTCAAAAGCCTTACAAGCAAGCCATGAAACTGGATATTCAGCAGGGCCAAACAAGGACCAATCAAGAGATAAAATACATTACTTTTATATCTATTTTAAAATTTCTGAGGTCATTCTACCTCCCTTCCCCCTCCAATATGAACAAGCATCAATATACCTGTACATAACAATAGAATAAAAGGACAAAATCTGCTGGGCACTCCAGCAGAGGTTAAAGTCAAGCTGACAGTAAAAACAAAACATGCTCTTTGTTTTACTGCCCATATTTATTCAATTAACTTCTGTCCTTTATACCCAGGTACTAAGGATATGGACCCCATTTGGGATGTGCTCAGCCATCTTTCAAAACCTACAATATCTTTGTAATGAAAACATTTTAACTTTTACTGATGTTCAGTACAGGGGTGGCCACTAGGAAGCACGGCTGAGAACAGAAAAAAGGGAGATTGTCACAGGTAGAAACAAAATATGAACTTTCCTTCTGAGAAAGACTCAGAAGTTGCCAAAATCCAGTGACAAGCAAATCTTAGTGGGAGATGCTGGAGCTTTGGCGCTTTGGAAATTCAGTTACACACACACATACACATATGGAATCAGCTTCCATGTGAGAAGTTGGTCACAGTTTTAAATTACTTCCTTGCCCTTCATCTCATTACTTCCATCTCTAGAGTATCAGTCAGATGTGCAACTTTGAGCAACTGACATTAAGAAATAATTAACCCAGAATGAAGTTTTTCTTTCATTTTTCATAAATTCAAATTCTATCACTGGCTGTCAGCAAACCCTTAATGAGGTACCAATCAGTACTTAAATGTACTGAGCAAATGGAGAACCTGAAAGAGAAACTGTCCCACTGCAGGTGGGACCCCAACTTAGGTCAGGAGATCTTTCAAAACTTGGATTTTTAAAGTTCTGGTTTTTCCCCAGCAAGGCTCCAGCTTGTCTGAAACCCTGTCTGTCCTTGAGAAAGAAGGAAGGCAGCAAGAAGGAAGGAAGGGACTGTAAGCTGCCAATCCTGCCATCTTCTCTTGTCCAAGACTTCTTTTATAAAGGGTGAATGAATTTATAGCTATGACTACCTTGCAGAACAAAAGTTCTATCTTACTCAGGTATTAAAAGTTAGGAAGAAATTGTCAGGAATTTTGTATATTTTCTTGGATTATTCCCAAAATCTGCCCTACACATCCTATGTAGTCTCAGCATACATTTTTGTAATATTTACATTATTAACCACTTGCCATTCATGACTGAAAGTGACCTGCATTTTGTATAAGTTAAAACCTGTGTAACACCGAATTAATTTAATATAATGCACAAACACTTGACATAAATATGACAGAGGTTGTATGAGATGAGAATGCATTTACAGTGGCTGTAAGAACTACATTTACAGTTCCACAGAGCTTTTTTTACACTTAAATATCACAAGACTGATATCTTACCTGTCTTTATACATTTTTGCATTAAATCCATGTATATTAACACTGTGCTTGTAGCATTATAAATTCCTGGGTATCAGGAAGGTTATCTTCAAAATATGCTAATAGAAAAAGCATAATACAGAAAATAGTGTACAATATCTTAGTTGTACACTAAGGGGGGATACATAAATTCTGGCCTAATATGAAATGCAGAGAAAGAGAAATTACCAAGCACAAGATGTGACAGCATTGCTGTTCAAAAATTATTAGTATTACTTAGAGTAGAACATTACTTATGTCAAATGTTATCAGTTTTCTTAAGACATCTGGCTACCCAAAGGAGGATACAGCACATAACAAATCACTGAAAACAAGGTGTATTAAAAAAGGTTTATCTCAGAAACCAAAGATTAGAGATTTCTAGATTTACCTGTATCAAGTTCTCAAACATTCAGCAGTATTTAGCTTTGTAGTACTGAAAGACTGCCCTGGTACAGCATTCCATTACTGCATTAGCAATTAGCTTGCATTTTAACAGTTATCCTTGGGAACAGTAGATTTAAGTATTAATGTGAGCTCAGCATTATGAAGGTACATTTATAAGGCTCAATGCAGTAAAAAGCCAGAGGACAGCAGCAGCATTTAGGAAAAACTACAGCACAAGGAATACAGAAGCCGGTGGCAATATGGTGTACAATTAATATTTATCATTAGAAACAGTCTCACAAAAGCAGCAGTATTGATGATAATCTGCAAATCACTGATTTAAAAATATGTACAGGACAATATAAGGTATAGAATTATTTCAGTTTACATAAATTAACATGACTGCTTAAACGCAAATGTGCCTCTTGGATATTTACAGTTTCCAGCTCTATACAAAGCAATTATTTATTTATTCACTGCATTTATAAGAAAAGCAAAAGGACTAAAAATGCTAGCCGCAAAATATTTTCATTGCGCTTCCCAAAGATTTTAACATTCAGAAAAAGGAAGTTCTCTATTCAATATCAGCACAGCATTTTGCCTTACTGCTGCAGACAAAATAATTTAAGGAGTACATAGCAATTATATCAAGCCTTACCCTTTCTACCGGTGAGCCATAGCATGCAATGACGAAACATAGCAGTGGCAGATGGCATTGGTGTTAGGAAATGTGAATAAAAGGATAATAGCAGAGAAATGGTGACTGGCAGACAAGACACAGAAATGTAGATGAAATGAATGCAAGCTGGTAAATCTTGAAGCAAAGCTCCACCGTTAAGCCAAACGTTGCCTCTAGTCTCCTCATAATTGAGCATTAGGTTCTATCTGGATACAAATTGCAACCTTCAGACCAGTCTTGATTCTCTTCATAAAGAAATGCATAATTGTATCTTGATAACGAAGGTCAGAAACGTTTTGTAAGCGAAACCCATAATCAGAAGCACATTTACTTTCTCCCCTCGAGTGATTTACTCTTTACATTATTCATCTCCAAATCCTGCCAGAGCTACAGTCTCTTTTTAGCACATATGTATCCACTGCAGATGTAAATCCCTGCCTAACCTGCAGCACCCCTGCATCCAGAATGTTCTCAGTGTGCTCGTTCATGCTGCTCTGTTGCCAAACATTTAAAATCATCCATCAAATACAAGTGGAATCTATTATAAGAAAAAACAATCTCTTCTTTCAGCTCACCCTGAAAATGGAAGGTTTTCTGATCAACAGTTATTGTGAAGGTGCTGTCGTCCTCATCGTCTATACCAATCACAGCTCCCTGTGAAACAAAGAACAAAATCCTGATAAGGCAAGCAGTGACATCAGCAGCAGACACTCTATCACTACACCACTGGAATTTAAAAAGCTTTGACAAATTAGAAGGAAACCGAATACAGTAAAGAGCAGAAAGATTCTCTGTTCCGTCATAGGATGCAGTCAGTTCTTTAAAACAATAAATTTTCAGTTGCAGAAAAAAATCAGTGGATGTTTGCAAAGCTATTACCTAGACAATAATATGCATCTTTTATTTTTGTCATGGAGGTGGCTTTATGCTGCAGCAGTTCCCTACTATGTTCCAACTTGTATTTTAAAGAAAAGTGAGAAGCAATATTTTATACGTATTTTCAGTGTATAAAAATAATAATTCATAAGTACTCTACAAAAAGAAGCTCTTGACCTGATTTTATCTACCAGCCTGTAATAAAAAATAAATCATTCTAGCAGAATGAATTTGGCCCATCATGTCATGTCACTGGTACACTGCATGATCTAATTTTCAGTCCCTAAGTAATATTAACAGTAAGTAATCAGGACATATCAGAAGCAACTAGCTTTGTCTTCTAATTCTTCATGAATTATTACAAGAAAATGCAAATTAATTAAAGACCATCTGTGCTTACCTATTTACAAATCTATCCGCATTTTCATTCCTGCCCCCTCCAACACATAATAAATAACAGTTTCACTCAGGAGAAGACACAAAAAAAAGGACAATTCAAAGTCTCTGCCAACTCCAATAAATTGTAATATGTAGCTCAAAAATCACCAGTGGATTTACTCAGTTTCTTTTCTCCTTCTCCAAGGAGACACCAGGATCTGTTGCATCCTTCCCCCTCCCACAAAGCAGACAGACATCCCTGGGAGGTGCACATATTTAAAGGGTAAATTCTGCCCGTACTCTCAGAGTACACCAAGAGTAACATCACTAGCAGGAGCCCCGAGTCAATTCCAAGCGGTGCTTCCTTCCACCCAGCCCAGCACCCCACAGCAGGGCTGGGGGTCAGGGATACCCCAGAACGGCCCCAGCAGGGCTGGGGGTCAGGGATACCCCAGAACGGCCCCAGCAGGGCTGGGGGTCAGGGATACCCCAGAACGGCCCCAGCAGGGCTGGGGGTCAGGGATACCCCAGAACGGCCCCAGCAGGGCTGGGGGTCAGGGATACCCCAGAACAGCCCCAGCAGGGCTGGGGGTCAGGGATACCCCAGAACGGCCCAAACCTAAGGATGGTTTGGGGGTGCAGGAAATCAGAAGGTCACTGCAAGTTGGACAGTGTCGTTCTCAGCAGCTGTATCACAGAGTCACCGTGGCTGGAAAGGAGCTCGAAGATTATCAAATGCAATTGTGAACCCAGCACCATCGTGTTCACCACTGAGTTATCTCAGCAAGTGCCACACCCGCACATCTTTTGAACGCTTCCAGGGATGGTGACTCCACCGCTTCCCTGGGCAGCCTGTTCCAATGGCTGACCATTGTTTCAGGGAAGAAATTTCCCCTAATATCCAATCCAAACCTGCCCTGGAGCAACTTGAGGCCATCTCCTCCCATCCTGTCACTTGTTACCTGGGAGAAGAGACTGACCCTCACCTCAGTAGAACCTCATTTCAGAGAATTGTAGAGAGTGATAAGGTCACCCCTGAGCCTCCTTTTCTCCAGGCTAAAGATACCAAAAACCTCTAAGTCAGACATCAAGACTATAACCAAGATATTCTCCCCAGAGGATACAGGTAAAACTCACATAAACACATAAAACCAGCTGAGTCCTGCCCCATGCTAGGTGTGGGAGCGGGGAGAGCTCTCCTGGGCTCAGCACATACTGTCACTGCAACGCTGGGGCAGAGGGTCCCAAAAGCACAGAAAATGCTTCCTCTGTCATGCAGATAACACATATGAACAAGTAAAATTAAAAATAAGAGCGGGAAAGTTTACAGATATTCCAGAAAACTTTAGCAGGACGTAAGCATAGCGCAGATGACACAGAGTGATTTATGATTACACTTTCCTAAGTACACTAAGACAATCAGCAAAAGAATTTGAAGATGAAACTTCAGGCCTATTGAATGTTCGTCAGGAGCAAAAAGGTGAGGAACAAGCTTTTCATAATCCATTCAAGAGAAAAGGAAATATTTTAGCCAAATTGCTTGTTACATGTTTGTTTATGTTCACACCTACAGTTACAAATCAACGATTACTCTAAACAGAAAACCTCTTTGATAGAATTTCAGACTGCAGAAGCCCATCTGTTCAGCTATCAGTATCACTGTCATCTGCCAGGGGAGCTGCTTTACAAAAGCAGAAAAAAGGAAGATTCCTTCCTTCCTCACAAAAAAAAAACCCAAAACAAACAACCCAAACAAGTAAATCACATGTATTCAGAGAAAGGCTGGGGGACTTCGTAAGTTTTCAGCAAACTCCACAAAATAATTTGTGATGGAAGAGTGGCAGATGGGAGAAGAGAAAGGGGCTGTTTTATGTGAAATACATATAAAGATGGACCAGGCAATATTGAACAGATTGTTCACTTTTAATATTTCCTAAATTGGCAGGCTGAGGCCAGCCTCCACAGTGACTGGCTCACAGCACTATTAAAGCAGGCATGGCTTTTTGGACTGAATTTTTCTGCACCGTGAAAATACCTTCCTCCTGAATCTTTGGGAATGTCTTGTTCTAGACAGTGGTTGGAGCGTACATTTCCCTTAAAGAAATGCTGAATTAAGATATCAATACATCAAGCAAGGCAAAGTGCAAAGAAGTTATCTGGAATCCAAGTTAAAGGGGATTTTCTGAGTCTTACAAGGCTACATTTACCCACAGAAAGACCAGAAAGGACTAACAACAGAAGGAAGGAGTAACTGGAAAATGCAGTTTTCCTTCAACACTCATCACATAGTTTGTAAGACCACAGATGCCCTTCTCTAGACTTCTCTAACTTCAACTTTGAAAATGATCCCAGTCATACCCATCATTCTCCTCACTCCTTCCCCCTACTTGCTCCAGCTCTTCACAAGACTGCTGCAGGGTAGAACGAGAAACTTTATGAGAAACGGGAAAAAAATATAGGAAAAGGACTTGTGCAAGAAATAGTTTTGGCACGACCACGAGGTAAAAACCGGGCATGTGCAAAGACATCCCAGCACTCTCACCTCACCTCAGTAGTGCCACTTGCAGCTACAACAGCAGCACTCAAGGCTAAATGTCCCACAGCAGAGTGCCTCAAACAGGTAACGCTCAGCTTCCCCACTCTGCACCTTCTGCCTCTCTTTCCCCGGTTTGTACACCCCTCTCCAGCCACATTTCAAATACTTCGCCAGCAGTGTTCTCCCTTCTCTTTCCAGCCCTCCTGTGCTTCACTAAGCTCAAGCCTAGGCCTAAGGAGTGTCCAGACTGGCAGGATGGAGGAGATGGTAAGAGAAGAAAAACAAATCAGGACAGAAGGAGCAGTTTCAGAATGACTTCTGCAGGTACAGAACAGTATACACATATATTTATCTGTGTATATACACATGGACCTCCAGACAGAGAAATGAGAACTGCAAACAGAAAATTTTTCATAGCATCCTATTACTAACCCATCTTACTCTGCCACAAAATGCCTTCTAATACCTCATATAAAATGTATATTTTTATACCATATATAAATTACAGAGTGTAATTAGCCCAGCATGTTGCTTGACCTCTAAGGTTTGCTTTCTTTAAATACTTTCACTATTTCAGCATTTTCAGCGTATTCAGAGGCAGGAATAGAGCCCAAACCTCAAAAGTCTCCTTGCAGTTCTCTCCATTAGGACACATCATACACAGTAAGTCATTAAGTACTGAATAAAACAACACTTACCCTGAGTCTAACACACCCCCGGCGTGAGCCTCTCATCATTTTGTCTTTTGACTGAAAGAGAAAAAAAAAACCAGATCAGTGGGTTAACAAAAACAGTAGGAAGAAAGTTATTCAAACCAGCAGAGAAAGAATAAAACATTTTTGCATCATGTTTTAGTGACTGATTAAACAAGATGCAATTTCTTTTACAAAATAGGTTAGTTCCCACCACCATGGTATGGAAAATGAATCCTTCAAAAAACAAGAATATATTATCCCACTTCAAGAAGTTTTCTAAACACCTTCAAGAAATACTTATGAGATGCAGTCCACGCCTTTATAGAAAGTAAAACAAAGGGAAGAAGAAAGGACTTGAGGAATATTAAAAATCAGCAGTCTGCTGATTCACATCTTCCTCCTTTCTCTCCTACTTCCAGGAGAGTGTCCATAAAACAAAATCCAGCTGTGCAGGCAGAATTGTACAAGTGAAATTTTATATGTCAGAAACTTCCCCTGTTTTTTACCCCTTTTAGGCAGATACAAAAACCATGTTTAGACATTTTTGTAGATTGACTTCCTAGCTAGTACAGCCCGGTGTCATTATTACAGTTAGAAAAGTTAACCTTTGTTTAAGCTGTTGGAGCCCAGAGCAGAAAACAGGATTTTTGTGTCCATAACCAGTGCTCAAACTTGCACATTAACCTAACCTGCAAAATTACTCAATCTCTTCTTTATTATCTGTTTGAAGCACTGAAAAAAAGCTTCAAACCACCCACCCCCCTCAAGCAGGGAATTCTGAACAGTCAACTCACTTCCAGCTTGAAACTGTGATACTTGAGCTTTCAGCTATCCCCACCACTGTGTCAGGCAAAGCTGACACTAACCACTGCTATTGGGCAATAGTGGCAAGCCCAAGTAGCACACACAAACTATGTAAGGTAAAGAAGAAAAAGAAAATATTTAGGTCATCCTGAATACTCGGTTTTCTGGTAAGGGCTGTTTTTTGATTACCCACAAACACACTTCCTATTTTTGCAATGATAAATGACTTTTTATTGTAGCCTTATTTGAAAGGTTGTCCTATCTAATAAAACCTCTTCTCTCTTGCCATCCAAATATTCAAACTACATTCTTTCAGGTCAGGAAAACAACAGCTGTCACTGGTGTCTCATGATCAGATTCTCTTGCTGTCATCTTCTGAAATACCCACTTCTTTCCAGCACTGTATCAATAATTCCATCAAGAAAATATATTGATGTTATTATCACCACACCTATTTTCACTGAAGCAATTAGACAATAAAATCTTGCTGACACTAATGGAAGAAAAAAAAAAAAAATACAGGACAAGAAGTACAGTCTTAAGAGTAACAAATTATCCTTCATCTGCAACATGTTTCAGAGATAGCTACAAGGAAAGAATGAAGCAGTCCTAGCAAGTCCTATTCCCTAGAAATAATGTAAAAGTACAGCACTTAGGCCTTCAAGTAATGTTTTAGCCGACCTCTCATTCAATTTGGGCTCCAATTTATCAGAGCTGTCTTCTGAGTGCTAGAAGCCATCAGTATTAATCTACCTGTTTTCACATCAGCTTATGTTAGCTGATCAAAGTGAAATGGAAGTAAAGAACAGCAGTTCCTCGGTAATGTGTTCTACAGGTATATAATTTCTTTTTGGAGCATTGTTTATTTTGGCTTTTTTTTTTTTTTTTTTTTTTTTTTAAATCTCAAACTCAAGAGAGGATCTAGTTACAAAGTTTCTCCAACAATCTCCTATGAGAAATTGTCTACATTTGGGACATAGCTCACTAGAGTACACTTTTATATTTTATATTCCATGCTTTGAGAGTTCTCCTAAAATGGGAGGACCCTTCTGAGAGCTTATCACTCCCTCTGGTGGCTTCTGGAAGAAATATTGGCATAATAAGCAGGAGAGAAAATATCTGGACTGAGGCTGCCACAGTGCAGCAAAGCCCTCCCAGCTCCCTGTGCTGGGCACAGACATGGAACCAGAGCAGACAAAAAGCAAAGGCAGCAGAAGAGACTGGCTTTGGTGGGGTTTAGACCCCTTAGTGATATGCAGGAAATTTGAGGGCTCATCCCAGTGTAAAGGAGAGCAGAATCCCAACAACCCCCATTGCCACTGACCATCAACTCAGCTGCAGAAGATACAGTAAAAGCCTCCCTTTTTCTTGTCTGCCACATTTTAATGGAATGGAAATTAAGTTTGAACATTATAATGTCCTTGGTCTGCAAAAACAATCACAAGATAAATAACAGGTCAGGGTGTGGGCCTGTATACCTACAATCTCACCATCTTCTGACAGAGCTTTACTTGGTTAATACCAATTATAAAAAAGCACTAAATTGAATTCGTCCTACCTAAGTGCAATAAAGCACCCATCACTCCAGTACCTGAATTCCCCGTGCTCAGAGCACACAGCTGCCATCACACACACTGCTGGGTCCTCTCACTGGCAGACAGCAAACCTTGCACTGCTGCTGCAGGACGGGGCTCTAAAACACAATTCAGCTGACATTTTAGATTTTGTCCCTTCCCCAACTAAGGTATTAGAAAAATATAACTCATATTGTTTCGGCTTCCCCTTATTATTCTTTGGTTGAAATTACGTTATCCAATATATTCTATTAAAAATAAAGCTGTCCCATAACTGTTTCGAGGAATGGTTCCATTTCGCTGAACAAAAACTCACACAGCAGAAAGACATCTCTAAATGGCTAATAAAAAAGCATCACATTTTACTTTCCTTTTATATTTAAAATTTTAATATGCAGCTATCTTTTTCAGTGCTCAGTTTTATAACAAGACAAAATTACATTTTCCATAAGCTTTCAATACACACTGTACTGATCGTGATGATAAAGGACTTGAACAGGTTATAAGCAGACAGCAATATGAGATAAATTTCAGATGAAACTCAAATAAAAATTTGTAAAAGTGAATAAAGCTATAGAGATTTACTGCAGGATGAATTTAGGTATCTCTCAAAAAGATGAAGCCTTTATTGGTTTCTCTTTTACACCCACACAGCCAAGTTGATCACAAGCAGAACGGATCTAACATAAGGCATTTCAGGTAACCTACAACTTCTTAAGAGAAATGAAAATAATGATTGGGCCTATTTAAAGAAAACAAAACAAAATTAGAATCCTAACGCAAGCCCCAAAGAGCCCCAGCCCTCCCTCATCTTTAGAAGTACTACTATTTAATTTGAGTTTTAGCTGTTGCATGCAAAGTTTAAGGTTTTAAATAAAACCCAGCTGCTCTTCGCCTCCAAAAGTTTTCAGGCACGAGTTCTGCTTGCGCAGAAGGGCACAGAACTTGGAGAGGTGCATTCCTGACTCACTCAGTGCTGTCATGGAAATCCCTAACATAAGTACACAGATGAGCAAAACCACTTGGACAGTTTATTTCCTGTTAGGGAAGAAGAACCTGGAACAAGCTGTATCTATAAACAGCAATCTTTGCAATTTATCTACATCTACAAGAGAAGCTTAAATTTGGATCACTTTCCATAACAGTCATTTTTCTCATCAAATCCTAAGGCAACGTTCATTTTTTAAGCAGAAACAGATCTCAACAATTTAAAGACTTTGGAGGCTGTTCCCAGCTCACCACTCCTCCAGCTCCCTTGCAGGGCACACACCAGTCTCAGAGGAGAAGCTCCCTGAGCTCAGGGACAGCATCTCACAGCCCTGTTTGTGCAGCTAAAGCTGGGACTTTTGTGGGTGCAGTCCTAAAACAGGAGATAAAACACTGCAGCAATAGCTGAGCTGCCACTGGGGCTCATCTAACCCCAACAGATACCAGGATTATAGGAAATAGGTAACATTTAAAGGTCCTGGCACAGAAAAGCGTCACACTTCTTTAGGGAATCCTATGAGAAATGAGCACATGTGAGGCCTTAACTGGATCAAGGTGTAAAAGGTACAGCCTGGTCCTGGAACCCTCCATTCAGCCTCTTCCCCAAAAATGCCCAGCTACAGACTAAACTGCCTAGAGCTGCAACCTTACTCCAAAAGAGGATTCAACTACTTACATTATAATCCTTTAACAGCTAATTCACTGCATCAAAACCTGAGATACAAAGTTTAAACTATGTACAAAATTCAATGTAGTGTTGTATAATAACCAACATTTTTTTTTTTTTTAATCCTGTGGCCATAAATACAGAATTATTTTTATTATTACAAATTCACTTACAGTTTTGTCTGTTTTTAATAGACTCACTGAGTTGTTTTCAGGGCACGTGACAGACCAAGTTATTACAAGAAAAAGTGTGATTACATCTCAGAATGGAAACCAGAGACCTCAGAGGGAACGCTTGTGCAAAAGCAGATGTGGTTTTTTTCTGTTTTCTTGGGATTTTTGAACGCAGCTGTTGATTGAGAAACTGTACTTGGAAGAAGTATTCAACTGAAAGTCTCTAAAGTGGGGCCACTGAGCCATGACTGCAGCTTCAGAGGCATCGTTTGAGATCAAGTCAGCCAGGTTTATTTTCAGTTCACCAAAGATTCATAAAACTGCTCCAAAATTTGAGTCCCGCTCCTCAACAGCTGGGTGATACAACCCATAAGCAGTTCCTTAATACAACCAATATTAAAGTTGCTAACTATTTGTAGTCTTGAAAAACATGAGGTGAGAGATACTTTTATACTGCCACAACTACTTTTCCTAACAATTGATTTCACGCAGCTCTTGCTCCTGAAAGCAGCGGGCCAGCAAATGTTTTAAAAGTAGCTTGATGGAATGATGAACAAAAGCACAGCACTGAAATCCATTCTTTAGGCATTCACTGGTGCAAAAAAACATTAAGATGGGAGCCTCCCCAGTTTGGTTTCAGGAACACACAATACGGAGCTGTCATACACAACAATTTTTTCTGGCAGCCCTCGTTCACTGTGCAAGGCAGTTCTTTAAGCCTGCAACATTTTGAATAGTTCTCCTTTCAATACCACCAAATGTCAAATATACACAATGTTTTAAAATACTTTAAGGAACTGACCTTCCTCTGGCACTGTTTTTAGCACTGTTTGTACAGCTATGCCAGTTCTTTCAATTCATTATACAATTTAAATATTTATTTAAAGAGTACACGTAAAGCTAGAATTTAAATCAGATTTTCAAACTTGAGCGGTTCTCTGGATTATTTCTACAGGATTCCCAAGGGTTATCGAGGCTATAGCTTGTATGTGTATTTAAGACAGCACTTCTGCCAGAAAACACAAACAAAAAGCAAATTGCATTCGACTCCCCCTTCTTCCTTGACCATTTCTTTGTCTTCACGATCTCTTCCCAGCATAATGTCAACACACGTTTCCACACTGACATGCACAAAACAAACAACAGAACAAATTCAGCTGAAAAAATAAACCAGCACAAAGCTATTTTTCATCTGTAATCCAGCTCATGGAACAACTTTACAGCTCCTGCACCAGCAGAAGACAGGAATCAGCCACTTCAAGACTTGTCTGCTAAGTATTTTGGTGAAGCCAACAACACACTGAAAACCCACAATGCTTCACTAACTCATATATGTAAGTTATTCCTTTAAGAGAAAACATTGAAACATGGGTAGTCACAAATCCAAGAATACTGAGGGGAAAGAAGAAACAATTTGTCAAGCCATTGGTCAAACGGATGCAAAATGGCAAAACTGGAACACTGTCATTTAATTCATATTTTGTTTAAAAAAAAAAAAAGTGCCCATTTACTGATATCAGACGATCATTTATTTAAACACAACCATGTGAAAAGAATATTTGGATGGCAAGTCCAGATCATGCTCTCTATATTATGGAATTCATAAATAACTTTACACAAAAGTAATTACAAGCAAATTTGAGGATGAACATTTCAATTCTGAACAAGGAAAAAAACTGCTGGACTACAGAAGTGGATTTTAAAAAAAAGCCAACAGTTTGGTAAATTGGGTAAAAGGCCTTTGTAAAACACCTTGTAAAAGCACATGGAGAAGATTCACACTTACACAAGCAAGCTGTACTACTACTGTTCACTGCAACACAAGTACAGACGATGGCACACACAAACGAAAACAGAAATAAATGTGACCATTACATTTTAAAAAATTTTTTTCTCGACTCTAACATGATGTAAAATCTTTTGACTTGCTTCCTTAAAGTTCTAATCACTCCAGGAATGGAATTTCATTGAATTCATTTGCTTCTGATATATGTATCTAAAACATACTTAGGTTAACAGCTATTCATTCCACTAAAAGACAAAGTATAACCCTTTTTTCCGCCCCCCAGAGTGCAGTGCTATTGCACACTAATTCTGTTTGAATGTTTATTTCACATTAAGAGTGCTTTTCTGCAGTCTATTTTAAGTAACTACCAAGGAGAGCTAAGTACAAGAGCGCAAGGACACGCCTTTGAAAAAACAAGTTTGTGGCACAGGCTCTAATGGAAAGTCCAGCTGCATCAGGAGTTATTTGCCTGCAGTTTTCCACAGCTCCCCAGCCAAAGGTTAACAGGCTGTGGGATCTGTTGGAGAAAGCGTCTCCTTTCTGCAGAACTTACTGGATTGCAACAGGCTGAGGAGCCTGGAGAGACAATGAGCACGTACAGGTTGATCAGGTACCTGTAATCCCTCGTATCAACAAAACTGCTGCCAGATGGTGTGGCCAGGGAGCCGGGCTGGAACCACCCCAGCACACCCCACCCAAGCATCACGCTCCTGGGAGGGGCCGGAGTCAGGCTCAAACACCAGCCCAGGCAGAGGGAGGCAACTCCATTGCTGCAGACTGAAACTGGTTCAGAGGGAGCACAGCACACGGCGCTGTGCGCCTGATCACACAGTTCATCCAAACACAAGGCTGCGTGAGAGCACAGCAGCCCACTGCCCCACAGAAATAAAACCCCAAACCTGCCTACATTTCAAATTAACGCTGTTTACGAGCCTCATAAACCACCAGTCAGGAGTTACGACTCCAACACGAAAGCTGAAGCAGTGTCCTACCACCTTCTCAGTGGCAGGATTGGTTTTTGAGAGGAGTGTGATCAGCTGGGAATAGATCTGAGTTACCCTTCAAACGCTGCTCCTGCTGACCCTGCTGCCCTGGGAGCAACCACGCCAGCACACACGGAGAGGAGGGCGTGCCAAAGGACCAGATCTCTGGGCAGGCAGGTTTCAGCATGACACAGCCTCAGGAGGAGAATGAATTCAGATGTCTGGAGAACGGCCTAGCGAGCACTTCAGAGACGTATGTGCAGAAAGACAGCTCATGGATGGGAAAACATTCTGAAGGAAATGTTAACTGCAGCCACTTCTTAGTGGTAAAGGTACATGAAGCAGAGAACACGATTTTATTCCTTGAACCCAACTTGAACTTTTCAGGATAGGTAGTTTAAAAACGGGGTTTTAAATTTTCAAACTAAAAGCTGTTATACTAACAGAGACCATAATAAATTATGCAAAATAAAAGTGTAACATACGCATAGAGGTACCCAGACACAGGAAAAAAAGTGAATAATATAATTCTATTAAACAGCTGAAGACCATAGGATGAAAGTGCAATATCCAGAATTATAATTATACACAGTAGTCATCAGTAAATGTTTCTATTTCTGTAGCTGAGCATTAAATGACTTAGCACCTTGGACTGCTACTTAGACCACACTGACTAATTCATCTCTGTCAAGCAGCTGACATTTGAAGAGCCAGTAAATAGCAACTATAAAAGCACTTCCATTTCTCCATTCACATCCCAGGTGAGAGATTTTGAGCCCATATGAACAAATCTGAGAGCCTGTGACAGTTCTGTGGCAAGAGCCTCATCCCCTGGGTCTGGGGAGAGAAGCTATCTCCCAGTACGATGGAAATGCTTCTGCATGAACAAAGCTTCACAGACAATGTGATATGTCACGTTGTTTGCTGTAAATCTATTACAACTTACTAAAGTTTAATTTGCATGTGTTTTATTCAGCCTGATACACTAACTGCTCCAAGAGAAGAAAACTTCGGTGCATGGAAGCAGTTCACCCAGTGAGCCTTCAGATTTCAGGGTGCATCCTTGAAAAAAATTAATTCGTACCATTAAAATACTTGTAAGTTGTGTAAAAATATGAATAAGGAAGGTGAACAAGCCAGCAAGGCAGGATCTGCCAGCGGTTATGAAAAAAAGAAAAAAAGTTAAGGAAAACATCATTGTTTCTTAACACACCGCAGTGAAAAAGTTCGTGCTGGGAAGTGGCAAGTCCTGAACGGAAACGGGAAAGTCGATCCGGCTCTGGGAAGCACCTGCCGGGCGGCAGCGGGCCCGCCAAGCGCGGCGGTAACGCACCGCGAGCCGAGGGAACGAAGCGCGGGGCGCGGCTGGGCGCACAAGGCCGCGGGAAGGCGGCACCGCCCCGGGCCCGCCGGCTGGGCTGAGCCCCCAGATCGGGGCCAGAGCGAGTTCCCGCTGGACAGGGCGGGGAGCGCCGGGGCAGCGGAACCCGGCAGCGCTCGGCCGGCACCGAGCAAGGCTCCGGGGCACGGAGGCTCCCGGGCCGTCCGCGGAGGGTGCGCGGCCCCGGAGCTGCCGGGAAACCCGGGGCGGGTCCCGCGGCCGCTCCCGCCGGCGGCGCCGCCGACAACAACGGCGCCGCTCGCCCCCGCCGCTCGATCTCCCCGCAGCGCCGCCCATTGGCTGCCCCCGCCGCCTTCCTCCTTCCCCATTGGCCGCTCCCGCCGCCTCCTCCTTCCCCATTGGCCGCCCGGGTGCCCGCACGCCCCGAGTCCCCTCCCCGCCCCCACCCTGCGCCTCAGCCGGTCCCCGGCGCCTCCTCGCCCGCCCGGCCCGCCCGCCGCCCCTCACCGTGTAGTAGGAGAGCAGCCCGGCGTTGTAGTCCAGCACGAACCAGCGGTACTGCCAGCCTTTCATCACATTGGTCCATTTGCTCAGCGGGCCCTCCATGATAGACGCCATCTTAGCACCGGACCGGCACCGCCGCGCACGCCGCGCGCTCGGTGAGGGGAGCGGGGGAGAGACTCGGCGGCCGGCGGGCGGGAAGGGGCGGGGCACGCAGCGAGGGGGCGGGGCCATAGGGCCACTCTGCCCCGAGGGGCGGTGTTTGCGCGCGCAGCGGGGCGGGGCCGTGAGCGGGGCGCGGCCCTGAGGGGAGCGCGGCCGTGATAGGGGGCGCGGCCGTGAGGGGAGCGCGGCCGTGAGGGGAGCGGGGCCCGGAGGGGGCGGCCCCGGACGCGGAGAGTTGGAGTTTGGGGTACGGGGATTGAGGGCACTGCCTCAGGAATTCCATTCCCGCAGCTTCTCCTCACGGCCCCGGGGGAGGCAGAGGGCGAGGTGCGAGGGAGAGTTGTGAGGCGGCGCGGTGAGGGCACGGCGCGCTGGCACTGCGGAGTGTGAGGGCGGGAGGGCGTCATCCTGTCCGCTAAAGCACTTTAGGACCTTTAGTTCCTCTTTAGTACACTTGGCACCGCTTGGAAGCTTTGAGCATGTCTCGCTGTTGTACTTGTCCCTCTGTCTCCCGGCTTTTTTACATGTCCAAAGTGCCTTAAATGCTAAACCAAAGTGGGCTTAACAATGGAGTCCGAGGGGGCTTCTCTTCAAAGTGCTCCACGTCCACAGTGTCTAAAACTCCTTCACGACTCGAGATGACCTTTAAAAGTTAAGGCTTGAATATGACACAGCTTTCCTGTGGACTGATCCAAGAATTCCCCAGGAGCTATGGACAATTGCAAATCTGTTGTTCAGCGAAAGGCATGGTTTTGGCACTGATCTCCTCTGGATATAAGTACAGAACTTGAGCTGTGCTTTAACACGAAAACTTCAAAGGACCCATAGGCATACTCATGTTCCTTCCCAGGGATCAGCAATAAACAGCAGAAGTGCCTTTTACCATGAGGTTTGTGTTTATCGAGAGTCTTTAGTGTATTCACTTGTAATTTTTCTTCCTTTCCTCCTTATAGCCCTTTTTTATTCTTTTACTATTTCAGTGCCTTTATAATTGGGCTGAAGTAGGTTTAGTGTCTCACAACACTGCTACTTTATACTAAGTTAAACAAAATTTAATAGAAAATCACTCCTTTAGTGAAAAAGAATCTCTCAAAGGCGGTGTGTTTGGTTTTAGGAAATAAGAAATATTCCAGATTTCTAACTGTCTCCCCATTTCATGTATCACATTGCACACTAGTTTGTCTCCTATGGGAATTTGGAGCATTGATACTCCTTGGAGACACCTGGTGGTGTGTTTATGCGTGGGTTACCAGTTTAAGATACCTAATGCACAATCTGGTTTTGAAATCCGGCTTGTTAATTTAGATAACATTCTTTTTCAAGCTGCATATGACCTTAGTAATCTGTTTTTGTTCTTTAGTTTCACTGACTAAACAAAGCGGGGCTGCCTAGAGATTATACCCAGGCAAGCAAAACAGAAAACATCAGATGGTGCCAGAACATTACTAGTGCTGCCAGTTAAAGCTGTAGCTGGACTGCAGCTTTATTATCTCAGATCACTCCTTTGGCTCTATTATGCCACAGAAGTTGAAACAATGAAAAGAACTCATGGAAAAAAAGCCCTCTTGGCTTAACCCTGAAAAACCTCTGTGTAGGCAGAGCATCCGCAATGGGAAATTCTCCTCAGAAGACCTTTTTATTTACCTTGGTTTGCCAGAGGCTGAATTCCCTGAACTTCGGTTTACACTGAATATCTTAGTAGTTCTTTGTTCTCTTTGACTCATTTTTGGGGGGAAATGTGACAAAGACTTGTATCCACCAGAAGAAGCGTGTATTTTAGATATCTTGTTTTAGCTAAAAGTTTAGAGCAGGAAAATTTGTTTTAAAAGGTATGAAAGGGGGAATTCAGCTCAAGGTTTCTTTTAGAAATGTAGTGTCTTAAAGTAATTTGGCAATAATAAGAGAGTCATTGTTTTTCAGAAAACCCCACACAAATTGAAGTAAATACATTTGAAACAACAGTCTTTGAGCATCCAGGGTATATCATACAGGTTTATGCACTTTCATGCCAGGATGCTCTGTCTTCTGTGTCTGCAGATAACTCCCCTATATTAAAGAGAGATCATGAGGCCACTGCTGAATGATTTAGGATGAACTACTAAGGTCCTTCTGATAAAGATTCTTGGGGCCTATTCAAATTCTGTTCAAAGATCGGTGCAAACATTTTGGTTCATTTAAACAAATCAATAAACTGAAATCAGCCACAACTGTGCCATAATTTCTTTTTATATCCTTTGTATTTTAAATCATTAGCATCAATGATTTTGAGCTAAAAATGGATTAAAATAGAAGTTAGTGAGCAATTTCTTAATAGAAGAATTTAGCTTGCTTTAACATGTTCTGTCTGAATTCCATCTGGATCAGTTACAAAGAGCTGTTATTTTCTGTACTTACAGGTAGTTTTATTGTGATGTTTTCCATATTTTACACAATTTAACCCAGACTGGAGTGTCAACCTCTCTAACACTTAATACTTACTGTTAATTGAGAGAATTACCACAGAGATAACAGAACTGGGCTGAAGGCAGCAGCTGTTACCTTGTGCTGCCTTTGTTTCATGCACTGCTCCATCAGTTCAAAATCTTGTCCAGCACCGTTCTCATCCCAGCCACACACACACATTTCCTGATCATGAAGTGGCTTCCAGGGTACTCAGACTGTCCCAGCAGGAATGTAGGGGGAAACCTCAGATATGCCCAGTCCTTCCTGTGTTTTCCAGGACATCCCAATTTGCACCCTACTTTTAAAAATTTCTTCTATGTCATTTTTCTGTGTCCAGGCTTATCCGGTAAATTACATTTTTGCCCATTACAGTTTAAATCTGCATGGTGTGTAGCCAAAAGGAAGACACTGCCGATCAGAGTAAATACCAGTGAAGGACCAGAGTAGACAACGGAAGCAAAAGAACACTGGAAGTCTGATTCTTTAAGAGGAAAATGCTTTTCTCTTGTAAATTTTGCTGAAGTTATGGCTGAACTCAGAAGAACCTCAGTGATGAAGTTGTGGCTTGTGGGTTTCCTTCAGGGTGTCTGGGAGTGTGACTGGCAGCAGTGAAAGCGGCTTTTGGTTCTCCCAACAGCTGCAATTGCTTGGGGTTCTGAGGAACATAAGGAAAGCATTTGAGAGGAGAAAAAAATAACATTTTGTTTCAGTTTCTTTTACAACTTCAGAAATGTGTTGGTAGTTTAATTTTGTATTGCTTGTCCCATAACTTCACTGTGTCAACTACTGATAATGTAATCATCATAATTAAGAATTTATGTTTTAGCCTGATAGTGGATGATTGTTTTTTCACTTGTTGATAGCAAGTAATGTTTTTTATTTGTATCTTCAGGGAAACATTCCCCCCATTTTATTTTTTACCGGTAACAAATGCAGTAATAAACTACAATCAAATAGAAGATGGAGCATTCTGTGTCATTCTCAGTTTCCAGCTGCTGTCCTTTACAGGTATTTTCTAGTCCCTCTATGCACATCCCAACTACAGTAAGAATAGGAGCACTGTCAGAGCCAAAAATAAAAACATTTTTAAATTTTATTTCTTCAGAATTATGTTTGGTTTAGGGGATTACAGAGAGGAAGATAGATGGGAGAGAATCACCTTCACCCTACAAGCAGTCATTCTTCAAAGAGGATAATTAAATCAAGTATGACAGTAAGTGCCATTGTAAGTAGATTTTCTGAATAGATTTATTATACTGTCACTGGGTTTAATACAAATGTTTATGAAAAAATCAACAAGACAGTGGAAGGAGGACAGTAGTTGGCTTCTGAGGCAAACAAATCATTCTCTTGGGCCTTTCTTGCAAATTCCTCTGTGATTCTATGAAATAAAAGCCATTAGCAACACATTTTCCCAATTCTGTCAATTTTAATCTAGTTTTTCTCTGATTTTAATGAATTGTCATAAATTCCTCTAGGTCGGTGATGAGGAACAACATTGAGGGCTAAGCAGACCTTTCTGAGTCTTCTAAATTACTCCATATTAGCATGTTCTGGAAAAAATCAAATTACAGCTGGTTGTATGGGAATCACGTCTCAGAATCCCTGTTCTGTTTCTGCTTATGGCTGTGTTTGGTGTGAGTTCACAAGAGAAGGGACTTTTCTCTTTGAACATTAGATCTGCCTTCCTACAGTTCAGAATCCCATCCTTCCACTGTCTGTTTAGGGCTGCACTAGAGAGCACTGGAATAATGGAGCAAGTTCCCCAAAGCCCATGGAATACGTTCAGCCGAACTTTGATACATTTAAGACAGGCCTGAAAACTCTCTCTTGCATTGAAGAGAGAGATGACGCTGAAACTCAGATTAATTCTGTGTGTAGTTATTTAATCCTCTCTAGCACTGTCTGTCAGAGGGATGATGCAGCAAAGACGCAGCTGACTCACCTCGCTGGCACCGGCGCTTGGCAGGACTGGGAGGAGTTTCTCAGATGTAGCAGTGTGTTAAAAACAGGGAGTGGAGGTGCTCAGTTAAGCAACTACAGTGACTCACCTAATGGCCAAATCCTGTTACAAGGACTACAGAGAAACACATTTTAAGGACATTATAAATTGGAGTAGCTTTGAAACACTAACAAAACTTAAAATTTTGGTGTGGTCTCTTAAGAGTAAATTCAGGTTTTGCAGGACAGTTTGACATAGCGTTGTCTTGGAGTTGCAGGAGTGTAGACTGACACTTTAGGACTCTACATCTCTTCAAGTACATTTCTGGGCTTGTTGAGAGGCTTGGCTGTTAAGAAATGTGATTATCTTCTGCTCAGAAGACAGAGAATTCCTCCTACATATCCTGATCACACTTGAGATCTTCAGTGTTCTGAGAGGAATGTGTTGATAGTAAAAATTTAGTGGGGAAAGCACCTTCTAACAAATTCTGTACCTTAAACATAGTATAAATCTAATAAAAAATAATTTTTTAAATTACCTAGCCTTTATACTGAAGAAGTAATTATACAGGCTATTTTCCATCTCTACTTGGGTGAGCTCTGGTAATCTGAAAATCAATCTAGCAAGTAGAAAAAGGCTGGAATGAATTTTGGGGAACAATTATTTGTAAATTTTGTATTATTTTATTACAAAACTTACAAGATCATAATTTACTCTTGAGATCAACAGGCCATGGACACTTCTGAAATTCAGGGTGGACAGGGTGCTGGGCCATATTGTCTAGTCTGTACTTCTGCCAAGAAAGAATGGACCTTGTTATCCTTAAGGATAATATGGTGATTCCAACCTGGTTTTGTATGAGCCTGTGATTCTTTGCTGAGTACAGGAGTTTAAAATTCACAGCATGCTGAATCCCATTTCATACTCCTAATGCATTGCTTATGGGTAATGTCTCATCATTTGATTTAAACATCTTATCATCCTCTGGGCAGAATGTATTTAAGATTTAATGCAGAAGTCCCTGCTATTTTCTCAACCGCAAATAAGTCATTCCTATATTAGCCTCCACAGAGACTTTGAAAAGATACAGAGGAATGCTGCTCAACTGGAATGTTTCCTTCACTGCAGCTGTGGTATGCAGCCCACTGCTGCAAAAAGGCAAATTAGCATAATCTCATTTCCCAAAGGTTTCTCACCATCACCTTTTTTCATGGTGTTCGCCCTAATTATATGTTTCAAGTAAAGTTATTTGCTCTTTGTAGTCAGTTTAGCAAGAACGCGATGCAACCAGCACCATCTTCTCACAAAATTTAGACTTGTAGTAGAGTTGGATGTGTAGCAAATTTAGTAAGGGAAAAGGTAAGAACCCAATTAATACTTTAGAATATTGTCACTAATCATAAGGATTATATGCGTTTATTTTCAGTTAAGGACTGTTTGTTTTTCTTGATACTCTGTATTTATTTGTTATTAATAGATCCAGCAATATCAAAGGTAGTATTTAAAACTGGTGTTCATACGTACAAGTAGGTTCCAAACTATATGCATATTTTTGGGTTATGAGCAGTAGCCACAGTCGGTGATACAAAGTCATTGTAAAAAAAAAGGTGTGTGTGTGTATATATATATATATGTGTGTGTGTGTGTGTGTGTGTGTGTATATATTTTTTTTTTTTTTTTCCCCCAGGTGAATAAGAGACATCTGACTGTGGTAATTTTTAGGTTATTAAATAGGTGATGAAAGGAAGGATAAAAGTTTAGTCAAGGAGACCTAGAGCTGAGCAATCCATCATAATACACAAGTACAATGTGTGCCTTTATTGCTCATTTAATTTCCGTAACTAGAAGTATTAAAAGGGTTTCTGTTAAAACTAAGTTTCCATTGTGTCAATGTAGAATCAGCTTCTGTCACTTTTTCTCTCATTTTCTTCTAGAATGTAATGTAAAATAATTTTTCTTGAGATCTAGCATCACTCCCAGGGATTTGTATGTAGGAGGAGTCCATGAAAGGTTTAATACTGCCCTGATTTTGGGACGCCAAAAAGATTTTTCTTTAGGGTTACTGTTTCTTGTGTAAGAATGAGAGACAAAACTAGCAAAGTTTATCCTACCAAAAATGTGAGAAGATTTTTTCTTCTTATCTGAGAATGAAAAAATCCTTTTTCATGCCTGCTTAAAGGATTTGCTTTCTCCTTGTTCTGATGAAAGCAAAAATGCAGAAATTATTTTTTTCTTCCTACTAAATTTGCTCTCTCTCTCTTCTATGAGAAATGAAAAAAGAAGGGGAAAACAGATTTAGTAGAAGACAAATAAGTAGCCATCAGAATAGGCAGAATAAACTCAGATTGCTCCCCAAAAATCATGATGTGCACTTGGACCAGGATTTAGAAGGCAGATGGGTGCTCTACTACTTTGTCAGCTCTCAGGAGCTGTCAGGAGAATATTCCATTTATGTGTGAACTCACAGGCTCGTGCAGAATGCAGCTACATCAGATCTCCAGATGAAGTGAGACTTCAGTTGAGAGCAGCACCTCCTGCAGCTCCATCAGCTCGGTATGAGCAGGAAGAAAAGCCAGGTTCAAAGAGCAGGGAAAGCCCTTGCACACCCTGGTGAGGTTTCAGTTCTTGGTAGGATGAAGACAAAAGCCTCAGACATATTATTGGATATATTAAGCTGCTGTCTAAAGTAAAACAGCCACTCACAAGAATTAACTGCAGCTCAGGTGACTTCTGAACTGTAAATCATTGGAAGTTTGGGAAGTACATCAGAGCAGTCTCACTCCATTTTCCACTCCTGCTGTTTTCCATTGCTATTGGCTATTGCCACTGCTGGAGACAGGACATTGGGCTGTTTAGACCTTTCTTCTGAGCCGTTACTACTATTTTTATATTACGTTCTTACTTTCATTTAGGGATTTATTTTCACCAAGAAACTCTTTAACTATTATCTCAAGGAGAGTTTTAGGTTGTCAGGGTTTTTTTCAGTAAAAGAGTGGGATTTCTGTGGGGACTTTAATAATATCGTAGCTTCATTTTTACATTTTAGTAGTCAGACCTTACTTTGCCCCTTCTCCAACATGAACAGTTTTGCTGATTTTTGCTGAAGCTGAACTGTTGAAATAGACTGAAACAAAGGAAATCCTACTCATCTCGTAGGCAGTAGCACACACAGGGCAGCTCTGTTACTCACTTTGTAAGCCAAGAAAATCCAGGCCTTGTTGCTGTTTGCTTCCAAGTTTCAAAAGTTCAGTCTGTGAACTTCCCAGTGCCCCAATAAACTATTGCAGCAGCAACTGCAATGTAACTTCTAAGAAAATCCTACAATAACATTAATATTAAAATCTCTAAATGCTACTGGAGTTAACCAAATTCTCTGGACAATTGACAAAATGGAGAGTTACATAATTTGCTTTCCATTGCCCAAGAGAATTAGTTTTTGAAAATAAGCTTGTAAGGAATGTACTTACAAGGAAATCTAACAATAAAAAAGTCTGCAGTCTACAGTGAAACTTTGATTTGCATAGCATAAGCTGAAGTTGGTAATGCTTAGGACATTGCAGTTTCTTCTAGTGATGTGTTTATTTGAGGTATACATTTGAGGTATAAATAGTTTGTTCTAATTTACTGGTCAAGTGTGTAATATAGTTTGAAGATTAGCAGCCTTGAGCCTTTGGAAATAAGTTGCCAGCAAAGAAAAGCACAAGTTTAATCGAGTGTTTCCACTCCAGGCCAAAGAGCCCAAGTGTTGTTCACACTTTTGTGTTCCTTTGGTGTTGATATAGTTACATGTATATAATCAAGAGCAAAATTTATCTCACTGACTTAGAGATTAAAGCATGTAACTACCCAGTTAAGCCCTGCTATTCATAATGCATAAGCAAAAGAGGAGGATCTGAGTGTATCATTAACATTACACTCCCTGGTTTATGTTTCTAGTCTGACAAATAAAAGAGCTCTGCTCAATACAGCAAAACAAGCAGCAAATGAGCTGTTGTCTTACCTGACTTTCAGATTTTGGCTTACATATCTGTCAATTTTAGACCAAATAAAATCCTACACTGAGTTTTCCCTGATCCAGCTGTCACTTACATACTGATAACATTAACCCATCTGTCTGTAAAATATTACATCTATTTGACTTCATACTTTTGAATGAGAATTTAATCTGCTAAATATCAGGAGAGATATCTTACATTTAATTGCTGCAGTCCCTGCATTGCATTTACTCATTGCACAGAATTTCTAAAACACAGAGACGGCAATTTTCTTGTAGGCAGTGGACCAATCTTACACCCTTTTTCTTGACCGTGGAGTTAACTTACAATTTCTTTGTGTGTTTTAGCTTGAATCTTCTACACCCACAAATCCTTAAGTGTAGTACTGTAGTACTTTAAACATTTCAGGGGATAATCAGTGCAGTGTCAGCTGGTGCAGTGTGAAGCATAGGTAATATTCTGCAGTGTGACTGATCTCAGTGGTGCTTGGCTGACTGAAGTGATGGCTGTCATTGCTATTCCCAGCAACAACATGGACATATTCTGTACTCAGAGTGCTCAGACTGTGTAATTTCTTTTTGGAAATGTTCATTTTTTTCATGCACACCAAAACTGCAGTATGCAATCTGCCATTGTCTGGGTTTTTTTGAATGTGTTTAATAGTCTTGTGTCAGGATTCCTGATGTTAAGAAATTCAGACACCTAGATACAGAGTCTAGGGAGATGGACAGATTAATAGACATATATGTACATAGAGATGTGTGTGTGCCCTCAGGAAAAAATCCAGGTGTCAAAAAAATGGTCTTTACAGGAAAATCAAGACATATGGTAGCTTCAAATCAGGTTTACTTTACAGTGAAGGCATTGCCTAAGGCATAAAAATGCCTGCAGGAACAATGCCTCCACTTAGGCAAGCCATGGGCAGGGAATCCTGTGGAAGAGCTAGGAATATCACAAGCTGGGGAGAGCTCTGTAGTAACATGTATCAGAGTGTATAAATGGGAAATCAATACACTTAATATTCCA
Organism: Hirundo rustica; assembly: GCF_015227805.2. Classification (NCBI taxonomy): domain Eukaryota; kingdom Metazoa; phylum Chordata; class Aves; order Passeriformes; family Hirundinidae; genus Hirundo; species Hirundo rustica. Next base: position 6,100,645 of record NC_053458.1, read on the forward strand.
TGCAATTTTAATTATTTATTTGTGCTTAAGCCCTGCCAATAAAAGCATGAGTTAAAAAGGAATTTTGGTTTCTGAAGGGTTCATATTTTCAACCATTTTTTTGTAACTTTGAAGACCAGAAATTTCCTGTATTTTGCTCTTTCCTTGTTGTCTTTGTTTTTAACGTAAGCTTAAATAACCCTACAATCTCTTCACTCCAGAGTATGGAGCTTTATTAAAAAACAAAAACAAAAACAAAAAAACACCCAAACAAGAGATTGGAAAATGCTGGCAGCTGGTAAAACTGAATTTGTTTTCTAGAGCATGCTATATTTGAAATATTAGATATTTAACATATTTGAAATATTGGAAGAATAAGTAGACAAGCAGAAAATGAGAAAAAATCATCTTCCAAGCAGATAGGCGCTGTTTATCTAAAGTGGGACAAGGAAAACTTTTATCCCACATAACTTTTACTTTTGGATGGCATTTGAATTGGCCTTGAGTGTTTGGCAGCTCATCTGTTGAGCCATCTGTTTCAGATTATGCATGCTCGGAGGGCACGTTGCACCCAGGCTTACAGTTCCCCTGAACACAAGAAATTTGAATTGGCTTTGCAGTTTAGTGATCAGGAAGCATGGATGTGCATGTACATGTACATGACACATCTAAATAAACTCTGTTTATTTGGGACAAATTGAAGCATTCACACAGCTGGAGAAACCTGAGGGTGCTTAGAAGGGGAAAGCTTTAGGCCCTGTTCACTATCCTGAGCCCCCTGTCAGTGCTCAGGCAAGGCAAAACAAGAGAAAAGCATCCAAGATCCAAGAAATTTCTCTTCTAGACTGAAAAGTTCTGAATGAACTAAGAGGTAATATATTAGCTAGTTTTACAGCCCCTTTAAACAGTGTCTTAAAGGGATTGTGGGGTGGAGAAATTGCAATTTGACTCCCTCCGTTAATGAATCATCTCCAGTCCCATCTCAGTGCCAGAGATGAACTGGGCTGGGTAGTGAATCAGAAAGCTGTAACCAGCTCTGTGAGAGTCTTTGTTCTGCCTAAGTACATCATGGCCAGGAAAGAGGATTTGATCCATAAAATTTAATGGTGCATTATGTGAATCTTATATTATTTATGGCACACTAGTAGCACTTATCTTTTTTGTGGTATCTGCTTTGAACATACTTTTTTTTTTTTTTTTTTTTTAAGAATATACTGCTTGTTCCACCGCCTCCCTTTTCCTTCCTTTCCCCAGAATGCTGACTCCATTCCTTTTACTCTTTCAGTCAGCTTGCAATTTTAGGCATTTCCTTGTCCAGTTTTCAGGGGAACACTTTACTTCCCTCTTATGAGCACTGTGCAGAACTCCTGTGGCTGTTGAATCTCATGCTGGCTGGCGAGGGAGGAGATTTCTTTGCAGTAGAGACTGACATAAGACCATCTGCTCTTCATGAAGTTCTCTGAACCTGTGGACTTGGATAGCAATTGTGCAGTTGTGCATGAGAATAAAATTTGGCTCATGTAGTGCAGTGATGGAAGGAATGGTACATCTAGAACCAACCAGGAGAATTGAGAGATAAATATAGTTTTGTCACAGATTCTCTTTCTAGAAAATTATATTTCTTTTTTACAGGTTTTCACATTAAGCAAATCCCCAGACTGCATTATTAGCAAAGTTGGAGTCCTCTGGTAATGAGGATGAGACTTTAGTATAGTTTATAATAAATTGTGAACAGAACATTGACCAAATGTAGATATATAGCATAGTATTGTTTGGGCAGATCTTATTCGATGTACATGAAGAGTCTTAATTATGACATTAAATTGAGCTTGGAAATATTTCGTCTTGCTTCAAGTAGCTTACATAGTTCATTTAATCAAATAACTGCATATGTGCAATTAAATGTGCAACATCTAAAATTTGAGGTGTTTTATTTTTTGTGATATATTTAATCTGCTCATCTGCTAAAAAATAGATCTTCATATTATATTGCTTATTCAAGTATTAAATTCTATTACTTTTTAAATTAGAAATCCCCAAAGAGCTAGAGGAACTGATGAATGTTATTCCATCAATGTCAAAAAATTGAGTTACCTGAAAGAAAAAGATGTCTAATTAAATTTTTTTCCTTGTTGAATCCTGTTAAGTGCTTTCCTCGTATGAGAAATTTGTGAAGTTATTGCAAAGTTGTAAGGACAGGGATCAGAACTGCAGATATATATAAAAGTCAGCTGTGTGATAATGATAAAGGGAGGCAGAGACAGATTCTCTGCTGGTTTTAGAATCTGCCAAGGGTGTGGGTGCTATATTTTGGGCAAGAGAACTCTTTTAGCCTAATGCCATCTGGCTGGCTTTTATCTGTGCCAGTTGTTATACACGCCAAGCCGCCTGTCCTGCCCCTACCACGTTTCTTGACATAGAAATTAAATTAAAAATACAGTAATTTCCAGTAGCCTGATTGGAAACATATCCATGAAGGGATTTAGAAGCCCAAGGAAGCAATCCAAGCTTCTGTGTTTCTGTCAGAAACTTTGATCAGAAGTTTCCTCATCCATGTCCTGAAGCAGTCTTTGGATACTTTTCCCCTTTCAAGTCTCACTGGCAGCAAAAAGTCCTGGCTGTAGGACAACATATTGACTGCTTCAATATGTTATCCAATGTACATGATAAATACAGTTAAAACACTCATAAAACATCCAGACATTCCAACCTAAGGTATTTAATTTCATTCTTTTAATTAGTAACTATATAACTGTATTTATAAATACAATACAGGTTTTCCTCTCCTTGATCTCTACAAGATACCTCTATGGCTTGTATTTTTGGGCTGGCAGTTGTGCCATCTAGCACAACATGGATCTGTTCTGCAGTCCTCTGTGGGACACCCACAGCTAATTTTTAGCCTGGGATTTATTCCCTACTTAGAAGAATTGGAGTTGAGCTAAATTAAGCAACTCATCTATATATTCAGTTTTACAGTTAACTAAATAGCTCTACTGATGATTTTAGAGTGGTTTTTTTTTCTCATGCTCATCTGTATATATGTAATTTACCATCATTAATGCTATCACAAGGAAAGGAGAGAGAAATTCATTAAATCATTTTGTACAGATATTTCTGTAAGGAAAATCATTACAGTAGATTTGATTTCAACAGGAACAAATTATGTATCTTCACTAAACATAAGGAGACTGACAATCAAGAATGATTCAGTTTTGGATGGAATTTGAATGTCTTTTGAATCATGGAGATTCTTTCAGGAAGAATACATCTTCTGTTTCTGCAAAACTCATCCAACGACCTGACCTTACCTACCTTATACAGCTTCTGCCTCTGTTTTATACCTAAAACCTTGATACTTTTCTCCTTTGGACCTTAGTGTTCTTTGTGTCAGTTTTATACCGGATATATATTTGTCTTTTGAGCACCTTTCCCAGGGGGGTGTGTTGTCCTGCTAGAGAAGGTCAAATTTGTTTGTCATTGAAATGATTCAACAAATTAAATTGATATGGGGATCTGAAAAATCTTGGTGGTTTGGTGCTTGTGCATCATCATCAATAATATTGGTAATCTGATGGAGGTATTTATTAATAACATTCTTCAATTGCTTCTCATATTTTGTGAATCTCATTTAAATTAGTATTACCAATAACAGTGGGAGTTGACAGAGACTTTCAGATTCTGTAGTGCATTTTAAAAGCAGAATATATTTAAATGGAATTTTATTTGTAAAGAGAGCAAGTTTGATTGAAAAAAACGTGAAGCTACTGAATCCTGATGTACTTTTCAAAGTCACCGTGATGATTACACTGGAATTATTTACCACAGCCACTTTAAATGCTACTGAAAGTCATTTAAAGAAACATTTTTTTATGAATGGTCACCAGACTTTCACATTGTGGTTGTTGTATAGCTGTATTGGTTTATAGCTGTATTAGCTTCACCTGCTCAACAGGTGAGATATCTTTTATTACAGCTTACAGGACAGGAACATAAGGTGCCACAGAGGAAAGTGAGTCCTTGTCAGCTCATGGAGTTCAAATTCCATTAGTGCCCTTTTGCATCTGATCAGTCACATGCACACCTTAACAATTCCAATGAGGCTGAATCACTGCTGCATTACTTCTGCAACTTAATCTTAAAAAAACCAAAAAAAACCAAAACCCCCCAAAAAATCAACCAACCAACCAACCAAACCAGTAAACAAATCAGTCATTAAGCAAATAACTTGGTCATATTTAAGGATATTTCATATTTTAATTGCATTTTGTGTGCAGTCAAATGAGAATATATTTTCAATTGTGATCTACTTACTGCTCTTGTGCTTTACAGCAATAAGAGAATAATCAGTCTTTAATACTTAGCAATGATGTTTATTGTATGTGTTTAAAACATTTTTCATAAAGGCCAATATTTTTGGTACTATCTCATCAGTCAAGTTACACTCTGTTATTGATGCAGGAGAAGGAAAAAATATAATTGTATGTCAATTATTCAGGAGTCCAAAAAACAAAGAGAGCTTTTAAGAGAACATTCCTTAGTCTTACGTGTTGACACCAGTGGGATTATATGTCTTACACTGAAAGGAACATTTTTCCTGTTGCTGTTGTGCAATAGTTGGCCAAGTAACAGAACAGATTCCACTCCCTGCTAAGGGGCTGTAAATAAAAAAATCCCACATGGTGGTTTCTCATTTATGGACATACAGCAGGTCTATGCTTTTGAGAAGGGGAAGTGCAGCTGAAAGAGCATCTGTGGAAATTCCTTCTGCCTGCAGAAAGAGCACTGCAATTTGGTATTTGATCGCTTTCACAGAGTGCAACCTGCAGGCAGCTCTCAGCCCAGATACAGATGTAGGCAAGTGATGCTTTGCCCTTCTCACTGTATTTGTCAATAATTTGTGATCTTTTCCATAGCAGCAAAAGCACAGTTTTAAGTGTGCCTTGATCAAGGATAACTAAAATGGTTGAATCATTTCTGTCCTTGTCTACTCTGAGGGCTAAATCATTAACACCTTTTCAAATATGATTCACTTTCCACTGTTGTTGAGGCTTTTGACTCATCTTTTCACTGAACCTTTGGCACTCACCACCTTTACCCAGCTGAGATCTCTGTTCTGTCACTGCAGACTTCATTGCTTGAAGCAAGTGGAGAATGATTTACATTTAGGAGAAGTTTTAACTACTGGTGTAAAATTAAATATGAATATTGTGTTGTCCTGAATAAGTTGTTACCAAATTGCTCAGCTTGAAGACTGGGATGCTGTAGGAGGTAACTGTGATTTGTGAGTTATTTTTTGTCTTTGGACCAATGTTACTGCATTGGTGTTGTTTTAATACTTTCGGAACCATTTTGACATTGTTATGGTTGTAATTAAGACTAGATGAAAATGAAAGAAAGTGGGGAAGGTAAGAACAGACAAGAAGATGAAAATAATTGGGAGGACAAGGAAGGAAATCTCAAGAAGGAACACTTGCTAATATCAAGAGTTACAGTAATGCCATAAAAATGATACTTCACCATTAACAGTCATGAGTTTGTCTTAAAGACAAACCATTTAATGAGAAGAAAAAATACCAAATGCACTTTTATCTAATTACTTCATGTATATTATAATTCTGAAATTAATTCATAATCTTTGTGAAGGGCAGAATGGACTAATTCTAGGTTAGGGGAATGTTGGGAATTCAGTATGTAGATTATATTTTTTGATATTTTCTATTTTTCTTAAAACATAATAATCTTTTAATAGTTTTAGAAAGGTGAGAAATATGTTCCCTGGATTTATAGTATAGATAACATGCCTAAGGAAACAGGGAACAGAAGAAACTGTTGCTAAAAGCTTTTCTGCCTGCTACTTTGTAAACATATTAGTTTTCAATCCTCACTTTGGTTTAATATACACTACACACTACGATATCGATGTGTTTAATTTATAATGAAGACTGATGCTGTTTCAGCAGTGCTACTGCTTGTTCTATTTCTGTCTGAACATGCATTAAGCTGTTCAAGGAACAGCGAGATCTCCAACTGCTACATTAGCTGGACATGTCAAATTAATGCCTAGTGAAGTTTTTTCTGGGTTTCAAATATGGTCTTGAATGAAAAATACCACTCTGCTGTCAGTTATCCAGCTAATTATCTAGAGGTGAAGCTGACCTCTTGTATATATCTACATTTTCTCTTATTCTTTTACAACATGAGATGTAGCCCCATGAAACTGGCTAATATATATTGGTTTGAGAAAATATGCTTACAGTCTTAATGAAAAAATAAATTGTGTATGCTTTAAAATAGCGTGGATCTGTACTGCTGCAGTTCAGATTTGCCATCTCTTCCATCAAATATGATTAAAGAGATTCACTCAAGCCCTATTCAGGTTATTTTCAATTATACCTTTCTCTTACTAAAAATTCAAGATTGTTCTTTCTAAAATAATTTTAGCTTTTGGTTTTCTGAATATTGGCAATATAGATGACATCGTTTCATAAAACAAAGAGGTACAATGATTCCATGCTGTACTCTGTTTCTGCCAGATGAAGGAGTTTAAATTCAGACATATTCAAATATTTCTGAACATCTGAACAGAAAACACTTTAGAGATGAAGAAATATAGTTACCTTAATATCCTAGATTTTGTTTCTTTAATACTGCTACAGTTCTATATAAATTTGATCATCCCACAACACACTTTGAAATAATTTCCAAGCTGCTATAACTTTGGAAGTCTGCAAACCACCTTAAGAAGCCAAGAACACAGCATAAGATGAATTAGCAGATAATTCCTATGCAGTTTTCATAATGATCAATGCACATACTCTAGTAACTAGACATCCTCCTAGAAAATACTCTGTAGGACTCACAGATTGCATGTTTTATGCAAAAGGAACCTAGAAATTAACAGAACCCTGCAGAAGGTCTGCTGGAGTCTGGCTCGATGATTGTAGTATTCTCTTGTGGCTTTAAAACACAGCAGCCTATCTGTAACCCTTTGTCTAGAAAACTTGCAGCTGCATAAAATGTAAAGAGCACACAAAGCATATCCTGGGGTGGATTTCTAGATAAAGGCACGCCTGCAGTCATGACTCCCTAAACCAGCTTGTGTCATACACAGTACTGGAAAGTACTCTGAGGTGTCTGATAAAAAGTTACTTCAGTCAAAGGTTGTCAAAGTTTGTATGATGGTCTTCCTTATTTCTCAGGAGGGATCTTTCAGTAACCTAGATGTGGAAATGCTGTTCTGTATGAGGAACATGGGTGTTACTTGGCTCTCTGAAAGCTGTGCAATATAAGACAGTCTGTTTGCCTGTGGGCAGGTTCCCTTGCATTTCGGTCTTTGATCATAGAACAGTGAACAGGTTTTTCGGCCAGGATTTTTTGTGTGTTGATGCACATGTTTCCTTTTGTTCTGTCAAACTCAAAGTGGCTTAATCATTTCTATTAAATCCTTGATTCTGTATATGCAATGCTGCAGCTACTGCTCTGCTTTGCACTGGAATTCCAGAGAGCTGGGTGCCTAATTTCTGTGCTCAGGAATGCAGGAGGCAGGACTGAGTCATACCTCTCTCAGCCTCCGGAGTGCTCATGGGCTGTAGTAACACCTTTCCTAGAACGAGCAGAACGAGTCACACTAAATGCCTGTGTGCTCTTTTGGGCTTCCTGTGTGCTGATCCATAGGGTAAACAAAGCTCTAAGGAAGGAATGGATGGACACTTAAGATTTTATTTCAAGGGAGACCAGTGGATATGATTAAAATGTTACCAACTTTACTAACAAACATATTTGGAGATCTATAAAACAGAGGTCATTAGTATTTGACTCTGACTGGTGGAGAGCCTTTCGGTGCTATCTTGCTGCAGCACATTTTCAAATTTAGCTGTACCAGAACAAGTCACTTTATACTCTTACACAAGTGTCTCACAGTGGCGATTTGCTCCAAAATGGTTGTGCTGCTGCTGTGCTCACTGTGCTGCTGCAAGGCCCTTGTCTTCACCAGCCATTTGGCTAGTTTTGATTTGATTTGTTAGCAGTCCCTTGTTTGTCCAGCGTAGACATAACCTTGTACACTGTACTTTTAAAGAAACAATAAAGAACACTGAGATCTAGTACCTATTTGTCAAAATGCCAGTACTTAAAATCACAGAAAATGCTATTATACTTACAAATAAAAGCATGCTAATACTATTTTCCATGTTCTTTGGGTATCAAGTGCACTCTAGTAGAGGATCTTGCAACAAAAGATCAACATATAGCAGTCCTTACAGATCGAATTATAGATAAACATTTCCTGCAGAAGAATTCATGTTGAATGCAAAAAGATATAAAAAGAAACTGTTAAAAGTTCTTGCAGTTCATTGATCTTTTGATTTTTTTATGTTCTTAGCAAGCTTTCCTGAAAACCCAGCACAGAATCCCACCACTCCTTACACAATTCACAGAAGATTTTGCAAAAGGTCAAGATTCATGGGGTGAGCAAAGGGAGAGACAGAAGAATGGAGTCTCCACTGAGGAGAAAATAAGAGGAGAGGTACATTTGGAAAATCCCCCCGTTCTAGATTTCAGAAGCTCTTCCACCCTAGCCAAGCCTGGGTGAGCTGCTCATGGCTAAGCCAAGAAGGTCATTGGAGGGCATTGTTTTGCAAACCTGCCAACAGCTTTGAGTAAATTGTAGTAGCTGTGATTTTTCTCTTGGCTGAAAGTAAGTATGAAGTCCAGTTTTATGATCCAATGTCAAGTGATGACATCTCAATTCCAGCTGAGAAGCAGAGAGCTGTTTTTCTTCTGGGAGCTGTCATTCCAGATTTGTGAAAATCTGCAGTACAGTCGTTCACCATCAGCAGGCTGACAAGTGCTGTTGTAATTGTTATAGAGATGTCTGAGGCTCTGAGCTGGTTGTTTTAACTCAGGTGATTGGAGGCATCCAGGACAATTTGTCTGTGAGATGCCTGGAATGATCAACAACAGCACAGATCTACGTGACCACACTAATTCAGTGTTGATTCTATGAAACTCATTATTATTTTAATTTGTAGAGGCCACAGTGGTTACCTTGAGTGATTCTTGCCCTCTGACTGTGGACACAGTGGTCATGCCTGATGACTGTGAGTGTGCACAGCCAGGGGGAAGGTACATAACCACGTACCTGGCACTGCCTGCTTGTTCCTGAGCTGTCAGTGCAACTTGGAGTCTGCCACAGCAGCTTTGGAGAACACTATGGGAAGGCTCTCTGGATGAGGACTGCTGTGCACTTCACAGTTTGAGGGAGTAAAATAGCAGGGAGGGCGTTGTTGTGTTTATTTTTAACACAAAGGTTCAGGAAGGTCAGGCCCTCAGGAGCAGTCATTCTGCTGGAGCAGACCTCCCACCTGGACCAGTGTTATGCTCTGAGGGGACTTAGGGCTTTTAATGGTGCTCTGGGGTGACACAGCTCTGCTGGCAGGTCTGCACAAGTCCCTTGACTCAAAATCTTTATTCTAGAGCCTTCCTTGCTGCAGCTCTGGGTCTCTTCCTGGACCTAGTGGGAAATACTTGATGCAACACCCAGCAGAGAAAGGGAACAGCAGCAAGACCACTGCCGAGCCAGATACCCTGCCCACAAAATCCTGCTCACAGCAGCTCTTGGCATCAAGACTCCAACTCCAGAGCCAGGTCCCAGGTCCCTGTTTTGCATTTTTCTTCTCTTTGCAGTGAGAACACATCAGCCTGGGTGTAACCTCTCTCCTGAGAGGCCACCAGTCCCTGCCAAGCTGCAAGACTGAGAGATGAAGGAAAAAACTGACAGAGCAAAGGGCACCCACATGAGCTCATGGCAGCTCAGAAACCCAGGCTTTCCAAATGCCTACCAAGGGGCCCCCTCTCAAAGATACTCCTCTCCCCAAGAGACACAGCTCTAGCTTTACAATCTTCTGGTTTAATTTCCAGGTATTAATTATTCTGGGGTAGTATTCCGATTTTAATCAAAGAAGAAAAAAAATCAACCTAGAAATATAAAGTCTGGGCTGTTTTCTAGGGATTTTGCTTTTGAGAGAAGTGTGAGGTGGAGTAGAGAGGTGACAGTGAGTATGTGAATGGTGTGAATATTTTTATATCTATTGTTTGCTTTTTATAGTCTTCTTCTCCATATCTTCTTTTTCTTGCCGAAAAAATGGCTGAGACACAGGTCGGTAAAGCAGAGCTTCTATGAAACCTTTATTAAGGAATAGGTGGGAAGGAGGAATCCCACGTTTCATGACAGATGATGAGCACTAGCAGCTCAGGATGACTGCCAGCTGGGGAATGACAGGATGCAGAGGTGGGGCATGAGCGCACAACTGGGCTGAGGAGGACGAAAACAATGCTGAGGGGTAGAGAATTACAAACAGATGAAACAAAGCATGTTGAGAAAGCTTTCCAATAATCAAGTATGACTTCAGCTAATTTCCTCTTACTGGTCCGAATGCGCATTTCAAATTTAAATGTGTGCCTAAACCACCTTGGGGTAAAGCATAAAAATAGGAACGTTTTCCCTTGGTGACTGATGTATGCTGAGGTAGTGCAGAGCTCAGAGTAGGAGTGGAAATAAGCCAGTGGGAGGAGGTGGGCAGGTACAGGAGGAGCAGGAGAATGAGTGGTGACACAAGTATTGTTTGCAGCCATTCCGTACACAATTGTTCTGTTCCGTACACAATTGTTTCCCATGGGTTTGGAGAATGTGCTGCAATTTACTCCCCGCTCCAGCTTACTCCTTGGTGTCTTGTTGCCTGTGATGCCTTATAGTTTCTCCTGCCATAAGGGTTGCTCATCCCTTTCTTCTGGTTACCCTGCCCCAGCAGAGCCGCCGTTCCCCCGAGTACAAGCAGACAGACAGGACATGTACAATGATGAGTTGCCTGGGCAGGCATCTAATTTCCTGTGAGTGGAGGGAAGCAGGAGGCCGAGCCCAGGGCTGCTCCTCACTGCTGTGAGGATGCGTCGGGTCAGGACATCCTGCTGGGCTCACGCGCTTCTTCCTCCTGGGCTTTATGCCCGATTCTGTTGCAACTGAGCCCAGACCTGGTTCACCTCCTGTTTTGGGACTTCCTCCAGCCGTGTCATGACTAGACTGGGGAACTGTGCAACCGTTCACCATGCTGGAAGCATCTCCAGCAGAAGCAGGGCCAACAGCGAGGGTGAGGGAGAGCCCAGGAGCTGGCGGAGGGGGGTGTCGGCCATCGTGTCAAGCCGAGGACTCCGGCTCCGGGTTTTCGCTGCAGCTGCCTCGGGCGGGCTCCGGCTCCGGTACTCCGCGCCCGGTTTTGCGCGCGGCTGCGCTGCCGTGTGGCGGCGGGGGAGGCTCCGGCTCCGTCCGGCGGGCGGGCGCGGATCCGGTGCCGGGATTTGCCCGGGGCCGGCTGGGGAAGTTGCCGAAGTTGTGCGGCGAGTGGCGGGGCCCGGCGCGTCCTTCCTGCGGCCCGGCCGGGGGGATGGAACAGCATGGCCGCGCGCCTCTCCCTGGCACAGGTACCGGGGCTGCGCGCCCGGCCCGGCCCGGCCGCGGGGCCGCTACCGCCCGCTCCCACCGCGGCCACGGCCGGGCGCTGCGGGGCGGCCCCGGGGGAGCCGCGCTTTGTGCGGCCCCCGCCGCCCCGCAGCGCTGCCCCGCCGCTGTCAGGTGGCGGCGGGGCGGGGGCGTGTCCGTGTGTGCGGGAGCGGGGAAGGGACGGAGAACGGCAGCGACGGGAGGGGAGGCGGGCGGGCAGCTCCGCGCCGCGAGCCGGGGGTGCCACGGGCGGGGAACGGGGTCCCGCCCGGCCGCAGGTGCCTCTGCCCGGGGCTGGGGAGACCCGGCCGGGGAGCGGCCCTGGGCGGGCGGGGCTGCGCCGGCGGCGGTCGCGGTCCGTCTTTTGTCTCTGTAGGACTCGGGGCGCCGGGCTGGAGCCCAGCGAGCCCCGTCCCGGGAACGCCGAGGGCGGGCGGACTCGGGGGGCGTTCGCGAAGGGGCTGAAAGGCGATAGCGCCGGGTTAAGGTGTCCGTGCCCGGTGCCCGCCCCGCGGGCACACCCGGCATCCAGGGCTTCTCCGGGGCAGCGAGGCCGGAGGCAGGTGACCCTGGGAGGGCCAGACGGATTCCTTGTTTTAACGGAAAGCTGTCTCTGCAGATACTGCCTGCGAGTCATTTTACCTTGGGTTAGATGGGCCCCGTGGTGTGGGGACGCTGTTGTCACATAGTGCCCGTACAGGTGCCCCATAGTGAAGAGCTGTGCAGGTGATAGCCCTAAAACTTGGAGACTCTTGGTGCTGTTTCGTGCTCTCGGTGTGATCTCACTTCACCTCAATCCTTGCTGCTCGCATTTTTCCCTGACGGTAATGGAATCACTTCACGCAGGTTATTCTATACCGTTAGGATCATGTTATTCCCTAGAGCTGCGATAGCTAATGAACAGCACTTTTTGATACTTTTTAATTTCGTTTAGCAGTGAGATGAGAAATTTCCATTCCTACCTGACATAAGGTTGAGGTGGGCCTATTGGTTCACCCTCCTCGCTTGGGATGCTTCAATCTGATAGCCAGTTGTGACATTTACAGAAAGCCAAGCAGGTGAATGAGCATAATGAATTGCTTAAGCACATGGAAGTAAACTTAAAAAGCTGGCAGCAAGGCTGCACAGTTTGCAGTTACTTACATAGTTCGCTTTTGACAATATCAACCATTCCAAGGAAAGAAAGGGTAGTTCAGTGAAAAGGTGAACAAATATGTGGAGAAAACAAATGTGTCTTTATGAGTCTAAAGGTATAGAGTTATGAAGTACAGTTCTTTTTGTGAAAACTTACTTTATATTAAAATGGATAAGTTAGCACTGTCTGAGTCTCTTTCTCAATAGTCTTCAAGTAAACGAAAAAGCTTTAAACATCTGCTTGCTGGAGGGAAAGAAGTTTTCACAGAGCTGCACTGACTCTTGATTTGTGGAGAGGCGTGGGGTGTCAGCTCTGGTGTGTTCTACAGCAAGATATTATTGCTTACAGGCTGTGTAATCCTTTCATTGTAGAATTTCTTTACTTTTTTGGTCACATGGATGGGGGACTAAAAACAAATGTGATAATGTTGACAGAAGCAGAAAAATCGCTAGTATCCTTAAAACCATTGTGGCTGCAGCTTACAACAGTGGTTAAACTGAGGGAGCTATTTCTGTGTGTTGACCATTTGTGTGGGGATTTCTTTTTTTGGCTTGTTTGTTTTTTCTTCTTGTGTTGCATAAGAGTCATCTTAGAAAGTCAAGCAAGCCTGAAGATAATACTTTTCAACGTAGGTTCTAACATGTGGAATTTTTGGGTTATAAAAAGTCCTCACAAGCGTTGAAGAGTTCAGAATCTGTTGAGGAGCATGAGGAAGTGAAAATGAGGGGGTGGGGACTGCAGTGGTGGCTGCACCGAGATCAGTTATTGACACCAGTAAAGGTGTGCAGATCAGTGCGATCTGCTCCAGGTCACTTGCAGAGAGCAAGAGGCACACGAACCTGCACTCAGACTCACTCTAGCGTCCGATTTTCTGTTCCCTTTCCTGTGTTTGGTTTGACACTACTTTAGCATGGCTGGGGCGTTGGGTATTTCCAAGCGAGATGAGGGTATTTTCAGATGACTTTGCAGCTGCAATGTCTGAGAGGGCTGCACGTCCTTTATTTGAATATCAGAGCTGTAGTTTCAGTAATTGGAAAATTTTCTGTGCTAATCGAATTCTTTTGACTGATTAGTAAAAATACATCAGGACTGTGTAGCTGTAGTGAAATTTATTACACCAAGTATGCTTGAACAAGGGTTGCAAACTGAAGGTGATTATCTCCCCCTCCTCTCTCCCTTTAATATTAAGTATCTTAAGTATCTTTTATCTCCCCATTTTGAATCCATTCTGCAACATCTTGTTGCCACTTGCATTTGCTCAGTGAGTGTTACGGTCTGAGCATGACTGTGAATTTAATGTGGAACTTCTGAGGGAACTTTTACCGCGGGAGTGTTTTGTTGTGGTTGCCTTTAGTTTGGAAACAAGCAAACAACAGCAATGAGAAGGAACTGACCGATCTCCCAGATTGTCATCTGTTGTTGGAAAAGTCAAATTAAGCTGTAAGGAGAATAAGGGGTTGTATGTTTTGACCTTCCAAGGATGGTCACTTGTCAGACCCATTTCATATGCAGAATTTCGGGAGGAAGGACAGAAACTGAAAATGTGGAAAATGGATGTTGAGAATGGGGCAGAGGTGTTTCTGGAAAGGTGGGTTAATAAGGACATTCAGTAACTTCTTGTAGCTCTTGAAGATTGAACTTGTGGTTTGTTCTGAAAAAATGACTGTGATTGAAGGGGAAGCTCACAGTAGTTCAGGGAAGCACTGTAAAGAAATACTCAGGAAGAAAAGGATGATAACTTTGTGTTTGTCTTCCTGATGAAATGCTTTTTGTGAGAAATGTGGTCGTTGTCTTGAAGTTGTTATGGGCTAGCTGAGACAAAATCATGTAATATCGATTTGTATCCTAATTAGCTGCAAGTCTGGTTTTAGACTTGAGTATTGTGTTGCAGAATTTAGAATGCTGTGCTGTGTTGTTGAAGGGAAACATGGAGTATTACACTGAGGCTGAGCTGGATGGATTCCTGTCTCGTGCACACATTGCCAGGATTAATGTCTTGTTACTGGAATACACAGGATCCAAATACTTGCAGTATGAATGATACCCTCACTGTAATGCACATATTATGTGTAATGTAGAGCCAGAGATTTTGAGGTCTCTGGCAAACTTCTGGTTTTTTTATTTTTTTTTTTTCTTTTTCAATAATAAATCAGCAAAATTGCCAAATTAAGACCATAGTTTGTAATTTTTAGTGGAATGAGGAACTTGTTGTTCCTTTTTCTGTCCTGCAGATGAAGAGACCAGAGTATGCATGTGTATGTTTTAACCTACCTATAGAGGAGGCTGACTGCTCCTAAAGCAGATAGAACCTAATTTTTTTGGTTGATATTACATCCACCATGTTAGGGAGAAGCTGCCGAGGCAGTGCAGCTACTCTTTCATGTTGCACAGGCTTTGTTCAGTACTGATTAGAAGATGGTGGAGATTTTCTGTAGCGATTTGAAAATTAAATGGAACCATTTCTAATTATGCAGTGACAGACATCTCTGCAGAGAGAAGACAGCAGTTCTTGTGTCTGCTTCAGCTGTTCAATGGGAAAAAAAGTGCTCAGTTTTTTAAGTACTTGGTAATAATTGGATAGAAATTTATAGTAAACATTTTCTATACATTTGTTATTGCTGTGGGAGATGTTCTTGGTTATATAATTGAAAGTGGTAGAAAGCTTTACCCTGAAACACTTCAGCTAAGACAATAAAGCAGTAGAGGGAAAAAGAGAGAAGTTGATTATTGTTTTGAAAATGGCATTGTAAAGAAACCAGCTTGCTTTGAACTTACCTGCTCTTTGGCTGGCTAACTACAGGAAGAACATTTAAGGCCAGATAGTGTCTTTTGGAAACTCTTAAAATGAGTCCTGAGCTTTGTGTTGTTATAGAATATGGTATTTTGGATTTTAATCAGGCTAGAATAACTTGTTTCTCCCCTAATATCTCATTGGGGTTAGAAGGGGAAATTGCTTTTGTTTTTCACAATGGACAGCTTTTGTTTGTTTGTTTTCAAGCCTTTTTTGGAAGGAAGGTCTTGGCTGGATGGGGTGGACAAACTGGTAATAGTATCTTATTACACCTAAATGTGCCAGAGGCATGAAAACATGGGGATTGATTGACAACAGAAGATGAAAAAGACGGGTGTCCCTGAAGGTGTTTGTATTTCCTAGGTTATCATTCTAAAGTTCATAGGTTTATATCAAAGGTTGTAATTGCTACAACACACATTACCCTTATGAAGTGATCAACTTTGAAAGGGAGCCATAATAATGTCTTTCTATTTTTGTACGCTGTGGAATCTGACCTTTTCTCCCTCCTTCATTTTGCATTTAAAACAAGCTGAATTTACTCTGCAAATGCTTGTTACAAATCCCATTAAAAGAATTTTGTCAGGTAAATTCTACAGCAGAACTGGGAAAGGTGTTGAACTGTATTTTTTTCTTATCCCAGAAGAATATCCTAGATTATATTTGCATCTGTTGGTTTAGTGTGGGGTATATTTTGAAGGAAAAACAAGTCTATTACTAACAAAATAGTCTGGGAAACATTTTTACTACTATTATTCTATTCATAGGAAATTCCAGTTACTGCAGCGATAGTGATGTTAAAATGAGTATTGGAAACACGAATTAAATAAAGAGTTATTGGCTCGTACTCTTAAGTACTGAATGAAAAGATTCTTTTGCACTTAGTGTTTCTATTGCAAGACTTCAGCGTGATGTTTCCTGTCCAGGAGTGACAATGATCAGTTTGGCTGTAATAAGGAAACATTTGGCTGGACAAAGGGTGACATTGGGCAAGAGGGATGATGCATGAGAATCCATGGTTCCAGCAGATGCGCTGGAACCAGCTCTGTTCTGCTTCCCAGCTTTAATTTTGTCCTGTGCCTGGGCTTTTACATTCTAATGAAGTAACACTTAGGAAGTCAAATACTTGAATATTTAGGAGAATTACCCCTCTAGGCTGCTGTGCAAAGTGTAATTGAGGGGGTAAATAAAGCATGTGAGGTTTAGGTAAGAAAATACAGCGTGCTGTGGAGTGCTGGAAAATGATTGAAAGTTGTTTCTTGTATTGGTGTTGTGGCAGTCTGAGGGTTGGCAAAACTTGAATATATTTTGTCAGGCTATTTTAAGGGATGTCTTAACTGCATGCTTAGTTGATGGCTGAAATAATAAAAGTCTTTGGGTACCAGAGCAAAGTCAGAGCAAGGTTACATTATAAAAATGGAGTTATTGCAGTGAATACCAGTGATGGTTTCCCAGTATATGTAATTATTCATATCTGGCTGTGGGAGAGGTATTTCCCACCCAGCTCCCAGCAGTGAAATGAAACCTTACCAGCTGTGTGTCCCTGTTGTTGCTCCCTCCCCCCAAACATCAAAAGAATCAAAACAAACAGCAACAACCAAATTCACAAAAACCACCAAGCACAAAACCAAAAAAAAACCCTGGAAAATCAAAGCAGAGTCTCTGGGGCAGTATAACTGCTGAATAAGCTCTGAATGGAAGCTCTCCTGTTATTTCTACCTGTACTCTATAATTAACCTTTTTGGACGTTCTGGTGATGCTGCACACTTCCTGTAATTGCACAAGATCACACTAAACTGATTTCTACCCATCATCTTCTCTTAGTATAATTTTCTGATAATCAGCACCTGTGGACAGGGAGTGCTCAGCCGGAAGAGCAGCTGTTGCTGTAGGAAAATGGATGTGGTGTTATTTAAGCTGCCAACCATTTATGCAATCTGTAGTAAAGGTTTTTACAAAGATGTGATTGACAACATCCACCATACTGTTGGTTTTCATTTTTCCATCTGAATGTCTGAATTTTAAATCCAGAGAAGCTACTTTGTTGGATTCTGTTTGTACAGAAGTCTGCAAATCCTGGGGTTTGAGATAATTTTCCTCTTAAGTGGGAGAATTCTGGTTTTGGATGATATTTGGAGTGATGTGCTCTGGGCTTTTTTAGTAAGTATTGTGTAATTAGCTTGTATTATGCTCAGTTGTTCCCACAGGGTTTGTGAGGGCAAGACACTGTGAATTCTGGGGTTATCCTCTGGATAAATGCCTTTGGTTTAGGCAACATGCAGTTCATGAAAACAGGATCTGGTTTTGTGCCTGTTTTTCCACTGGGGAGAGAGGTAACCCTAAAAACTTCATTTCTTGGCAGTCTGTTGGGCAAGGGTATTTAGTGTAGGCCAGGAGATTAGGTTTTGCATTGTTTCAGTTCTCAGGGTTTTGGTTGTTTTTTTCGTTTTTGAGTTTCTAAGAATAATTTAAAACTAAAGAAAGAGCCTTTTCCAAATAAGCTGTTTTATCCTTGTCCACTTAGGTGAGCCCTGAATGTCTGGTAGAGGCCAGTGGAATGAAGGCCGAAGTTATCCCCAACCAGGGTTCAAGTTACAAAACCCAAAGTTAGAATATTATTCTATTTTAATGTGGTACCATTGCCGTGGGTTTAGTTTTGGAATCCAGGGATTAATTTGGGTAACTGAAAATTTTACAGACTGGTTGCATGTGACACTAAATTCTAAAGAATGATGCTGTGGACAGTGAAATAAAATGATATTGCTTTGTACTCTAATATTAGAGAGCACTTCCTAGCCTGAGTCGTTTCAGGTTTCTGCTTTTGCCCGTAGGCAATGTTGCCTAAGAGTTCCTGTTTCTCACAGCCTCACCTGGTGACCTGGCTGAGGGAAATCGGAGCTGGGGTGGTGTCAGTGACTGCAAAACAAGAAGGCAGTCTTCTAAAAGTTACAGCACGAAGAGCTGTCCTAGTTCCTCATCCTTGTACAGAATAAATCCTTAATGCTCCTTTGAAGACCAGTGTTTTCTTGAAGACCAGTGGAGAGTGTTTTATATCTTTATTTGTCCAGGGAGAGGGGAATTGAAAAATGGATCTCCAGGGCTAATTTTTTCTCTGTCTCTTTTGCAGCTATCAAGTGCAAATCCTGTGTATGAGAAATTCTATCGACAGGTATGTATTTTCTGAAAGAGCAGACCTCATTTAGATTTTAAAGGATTGATATTCTTTTGCTATGGACACAGCCTGGCCACCAGTGTGTAAGCAATAAAAGTTCAAGAAAAAATTATAGTGCTTTAAAATGTATTTTTATAGTAGCTAACAGTTAGGTCTGAGCTGTATCAGTGTAAATTTAATATTGCTTTTAAGATGACCCTTATTTTCTAGGGAACTGCCAGGTATGTGCTACATTCATCACTTGACAGTTCGAACAGACTGTGAGGTCTTGGGATGGAGTAAATTCTTTAAAAATGCTGTGTTGATGTGTTCTTGGTTACTTTTTACAAGCGAAGATGAATTTCTTGTATTCGTAGCTGAGTTAGCATCATGCAAGGCTTGACTCTCACTCAGAATATCCCCAGAGTTAATCACAGGATGTTGTAAGGAGTGAAATTTGGATAGAAGGCCCTTGAATACAGAAAGAATGCCTGTAGTTCTTGTAGCTTCACTTAACAGATGCAAATCTTTGACTTTATGGTGCAAAAATAAAAAATACATTTAACTAAAATACAAGAATATAATTTTTTTTGATCATTTGTCTCCTATATTTTGACCCAGCAATACCAAGGTGTCTTGATTCCTATAAATACAACTTTTCTTAAAAAATAGCTGTTTCACCTATTCTGTAATAACAGCATTTTCTGTCACGTACATAAATGTACTTTATTGTACAAATATAATGTAAAAACTTTCAAGGAAGTTGAACTACTTGGCTGTATAAAACAATTGGAAATAATTTTGTTTTGTAATACACCTGGTAAGTAATGGATGAACCCTGTAAAAAACCAACCTTATAGGAAGATTTTTTTTTCCTTTGTGCAACTGGTAACGTTCCTGTCTGTTTGTCCTGAGACAGATTATGGTGTACATGACCTCCTTATTTAGGAGCTTCTTTTGTGTGTCAACATCAGAATGTAAACTTATATGCTGGGGAAGGGACAAGGCCATGCTTTCTATCCATGCCCTATTTTTGGATTGTGCGTAGAGGATCAGTCCCATTATTGAGTGCAAAAAACAGCAGTTCAAGTGTATCAGCCTATGATGCCCGAAGTCTGAGCTTGCCATTGTACTTTACTAAGAGATTTTCTCCTCTGCAGGAGAGTAGCAGATTTGAAATTGCTAAACAAGAAGAGAGAGTTTACCCTGGTCTAAGTTATGGCTCCTGGTGGCTGAAGGAGATGCTATCACCCTCAGAAAGTTTTCTTTCAGATGGACAAATCCACTGAGTGTTTATCTCTAGGCATTGGATTAAAAGACCTTAGGAGAGTCCCTTATAATAAGATGTCATGATAAAGGCTCAAGAAAAGGCTGGGAACTGTTGTTCTGCACATTGTGGTTCCTAGCTCAGTCCTGGCTCTCAGTGTCAGGTCCCACCTTTGCCATGTGCCTGTCTCTTCCTCCTGACTGCAGTTACTCAACCACTGAAGTGTGGAGCAAAATCTCAGATAAAGGACCTGAATTGAAGCACAAATGTGATACTGGTTCCTAAGTCAGTGTCTTCTGTTTGTTGGAATTCATAGCTTAGTGAAACTGGAGCACTGGTTGTTGTCCAGCAGTTTCAGTGGTGTACAGGAACAGGAATTCCTTAAACATGATGTTACTCTTAGTGAAGTGGTGCCAGTGGATTTGTTTTCCACAGGGTTATTTTTCTGACTTGCTCAGATGAACTCTTTGCTGCGAGCATTTTCCCTAAAGAGGAGCTTTTAAAAGAGTCTGAAGACTTTCAGTTCCACTGGGGAGCTTTTCCCTTCCATTCCTCAGATAAGGAGATGTCAACATTCAGAACAGAAACGTTAGAGAGACATTTCCTACTTTGTCTTATGGTGGTGGTGGAGTGTATTTTTATATGAATAAATTCATCACCTGAAAGAGCTCTGATGCTGAGTACGCTGCCAGTTCTATCACAAACTTAAAGGAATTCGTCTGGCAAAAGGTGTGTTGTGAAATGGGTGTAAATCCTGCCCTTTGTACTTAGAGTGAAATTGGAATCTCAACGTTTCAATAGGCACTCTTTTCTTTCAAATAAATACTTTTCTGTTTAACCTTGTATAGACTGACTCAAAGAAGGGTGAGGTTAAAGGATAAATTTAAATACCTGTCATAAAGCACTAGGAAATTACTTAGTTACATTATACAGTGCAGGAGGGAAGCAGTGCTGAATTCTTGATGAATCCTGAGCTGAAGCACTTCTCACTGTAACCTTCTGCCCTAATCACATCTGATATATGTTTGCAACTTTTGGTAATTCCTGGTCCTACAAAAGACAAGCTGTAACAAGGGAGTTGTTGGCTGATGCAGCTGTGGAAACTGCTTCTTGCACATCAGGGGAAAAGCTCTGCCAAGCTGGTGTTTAACTGATAAACACCTGCAATCATCCCAGTGCAATAATCAAACATAAGTACCCCCACCCCAGCATTCAAGACTCAGTAAAAAATAAAGAAATTGAAATCAACCCTTAAAAAAAATAGCTACTATGTTAATTGTACAAAAAGAAACTAGACCAGTATTGGGTTAAGTAAGAATCATGCTTAAATCCCTAAAAGTCACCTTCCTCTGGCATGGACTTGGGGAAATAAAAAGTAAACAGAGCTGATGCTGTGGTGTTCTGTGACTTTCTTGTAAGAGAAGTGCTAGGCTGGAGGTTTTTTGAATGGGTGCCAAGATGGTTGTGTTGCATGCAAGATCGACTCCACTATTAGAAAAGGGGTTTGATGCAGTGTCTTGGCAGCTTTGTGCCCATAGATGAGCAGCTCTCCCATAACTCAGTTTGCCTGGCTGCTGGACTGTGGTGTTTGCAACCTTATTGCACTGATCAGGGCACCCTCAGTTACGGGAAAAACCTTCTCCTAATTAAAATGATACCGGTTTTGTTAAAAACAATAGGTGTTTTCGCTTCCATCTTAAATTACGACCTGGGGATTTCAGTGTTTTGTTCCCTTTCAGAAGTGTCTACAGACAACTGCCGCAACATTCTTTCCAAATGATAAATTTCCCCCAGTCTTTCAGGAGCCAGTTCTAATCCCATCTTGGGGAGCTGTTAGCTTTGAGTACCTTGTGTGTGCTGCACCTGTGAACTTGGGCAGTTGTTCTTGTGTTCCAAGCGCAATATTGAATGTGGCCTTTGTTTAAACACAACGCTGTGAGACTGGAAATGGTGCAGTTGTCATCACCATCACCCCACCTGTGGGATGTAGTAAGGCTGAGTTGAAGATACCCTTAGTCCTGTGTTCCATACTGTGCCCTTTTTAAGAATCCTTTTTCTTAGGCTCTCAAGGACTCTCAGCTTCTCCTGTATTTTCCTTGTTCTTACATCACTATGTAGGTGATACAAGTTTTCCTTCTTTCTTTTCCCACTTGAAAAGATTTAGTTTAGATACTGTTTCTACGTAAGAACTTGAATAACTCTATTTTAACGATCTCGCTATTGATCCGGGAGAAATGCGTGCTGGTTGGTTTTCAGCCAGTATCACCAACTTCTTCATTGTGTAAATAAGTGTCACTTTAGGGAGTAAGGATTTCCCTCTGCTGGTGGCAAAGGTATCTTTAAAGCAGAGCCTTCTTTTTCTGACCCTAACAGTAATGAATGCAGAGCTGGACAATGAAATGTAATCAAACCCAGGAGTGCTCTGTTCTTAAAAATCACATGTTTTAATGGCTTCAAGAAGAAAAGCCCGTGATAAGGAGGGGCTAATTAGATAGGTTCAGTAGAATTGTCCTCAAAGTGACTGTTAACTTGAGCATTCTTCTTTGGTAGCTTTTTGAGAGCCTGTGTAAAGAAATGGCATCAATTCAAAAGCCAGTTTGTCATGTGGGTATTTTTTTTTTTCTCCCCCAGGTTGATTCTGCTAATTCTGGAAGAGTATTAGCTTCTGATGCAGCTGTTTTCTTGAAAAAGTCTGGATTGACAGATTTGGTACTTGGAAAGGTATTTAATGCAATTATTTAATTTATTTAATTATCCTGTCTTCTTGCTTCAGATAGTGTCCTGTTTAAATTAAAATACTTAGTAGTACTACAGGATACATGATCTTCCCTAATGTGTTTTCAGTTGTTCTGTATATCTGTCCAGTTCCAATAGTTTTTATGCAGTCATGGAAATTATTGCAATATTTAAATTTCTCATCACAATTAAGTGCTGTCATGAAAGTTAAGATGTGAACTTTCTTCCAAGATTCCATTATAAATGGAGGGAGGACTTGCCAGCTTCCTCTAAGTGCTGTGAACACTTTGTTCTTTTTATGTTTCAGATTTGGGACCTAGCTGATACTGATGGCAAAGGTATCCTGAACAAACAGGTATGATTATTTATGTGGTGTACGAATCTAACCATTACCCAGCCTTGAAACAAGATGGAAGTCGAAATTTTTGGTTCAGGAAAGCAGTTTTTCTAATAGATTTTTCTAATTTTGACTGGCTATGTAATTCCCATTTGAGTGGAAGCTGTAATAAATTAAACAGCCTTCAGCTGCCTCATCAGCTTTTCTCCAGGTTGTAAAACGGGCTGATGTGTAGCTGTGAAATTTGCTGGGAAGTAATTTAAGGTTTAATGTACTGCATTCACAAAGAAGGTGACTTTTTCCTCATAATCTTGTAGGAAACAATGCAGAAATTAAAATTTTTGTAAAATCTTCAAAATTCTTACTTCTTTCATTTTGGTGGACTTGACATTGGTACATTCTGTTTGGAGTTGTCCTTCCCAGTCTGTGGCAATGAGCAGTGTGGGGACAGATTTCACATCTCAGTGGTGCTACCACAAGCTCTAATGTATGTTGCTGTTTGATTTGAAATATAAATAACAGTCTGTAGAGAGGGAACTGCTTCTTCCCGTGATAGAAAGAGGAGGAGGTTGCAATACAATTTTGGGGTTTTTGGAGCTTCTTTTGGTTCATTTTTCTGTTTTTCTCCACTTCCATTAACCATCTGTGAGATCAGTTCAGTTCCTCCAAGATGATCAGCTGTAATTACACTTCAGATTTTCACTGAAGAACTCTGATAGGAGAGCTGAGTGCTGAGAACTGACCACACTGGCCAGGAAGCTACTGGATTTTCCAGTTAAATTCTTGGAAAATTGATTGCAAACTTTGTCTTACTGGAGGAATCCAGCATTTGCTGGCTGCTGCTTTCTGTCACTTTCTGACCCCCTTTGAAGCCATGTGCAACTTTTCACATATATAGCAATACTAGAAAAGCTCTTAATTCTTCTGAAATTTTACTGTCTTTTAAAATTATACTTGCATGTTATAAAACTTTCAAAATTTCTTTTTTTTTTTCCCATGTAGGAATTTTTTGTGGCTTTGCGACTTGTAGCGTGTGCACAGAATGGATTGGATGTTTCCCTGAGTAGTCTTAGCTTGCCTGTTCCTCCACCAAGATTTGTAAGATTTCTTTTTTTAATTGAACATACTAGGAAGAGCTGCTTTTAAGTGAAGAATTAGGAACGTTTGGTGTCAACACCAAACACTTCAGAGGGTGATGTTGTAGGGCAGTGGGGCCCTACGACAGGGAAAAAAAATCAAGCAACATGGAATAAGCTGCTACATGTTCTAGTGGGGATTTGAATATAAAATTGTGTATAAATTGAAGATAAGTGGTATTTGTTCTATTAGTGTTGTCCTTAACGGAATAAACACTTTAAATTTTTCTCTCTAAATTTTGGTATGAATGACTAAAATGCAGTTCTGGCTTTAAGAAGCACCTTCTCAAATAAGGTTTTTCAAAGTCAGAATGACATCTCCTTTAATGTGTCTGGTGGTTTTTTGCCTTGTTTCCCCTTAGACTGATACCAGTAGTCCTTTGCTACTCAGTGGAACAGCATCAAGTGATCTACCATGGGCTGTAAAGGTAAACAAAATATTAGCTGTTACCTAAAACTGTTATTCTAATTATCTGATTTGCTGACAGGAAAACCTGTCTTTCTTAGAAAATTCAAATGCTACATTTCTAAAGTATGATAGTTACCATTCCTGTCCAGTTCTTAATTGGGCTACTAGACCTAATTTAATAAGAACACTTGACCCCTGGGAAATCTCTTCATGTTTAGAAATTTAAAATAAAGGGGGGAAAAAAGAGGGTTGTTACATGAAGCTGTAAAAATAATTGAAGAAGAAATCTCACAGGCTTTTGATGAGTCTCTGAGTTAAGAATAAGACCTTTTTGATGTTTTCTTATAAGCATCAGGAACTGCAGTTTGTGTTTATTAAACAACTTTTGAAAGAACTTCTGCTTCTTGGGCTATAAAGGTGACTGCTTGCATAAGTAACATTTTTCTTCTGCCCCTGCAGCTGGAAGACAAGGTCAAGTATGATGCTATTTTTGACAGCCTAAATCCAGTGAATGGACTGTTGTCAGGGGATAAGGTGAAACCTGTGCTCCTTAACTCCAAACTGCCAGTGGATATCTTAGGACGAGTAAGAATATCTTTCTTCTTAATTGTCAGGTCACCAGTAATACCTGTGCTGCACTCAGCAATACTTGTTCTTCAAACTGAAGATTTGTAGCAATGAGCCTGACTATTGAATAAGGTCGTATGGGGTGCAACTATTAAACTGAAAAATAAAATTTAATTTGCTATTTGGATAGATCACCACCAACTGCAGTGTATCAGTTATGTGTGCTCTTTAACACTTGGGTCAGGGCAGGGTGCCTCTGTCTCCAACTGAAGAATCTCTCTGCTTTTGTGTGGTTTATGTGAATTTACATTGCTCACTGGAAACTAATGATGTTAATCTTCATAGAACTTGAGATATGGGAGGCTGTTCTTGTGTTTGTTTTTAATGAATTTTTTAAGTAGGAAACTGCTGCGGTTTAGTCAAAGATCCCATTATTCTGCTTTTTATTGGTAGGTGTGGGAATTGAGTGATATTGACCGTGATGGAATGTTGGATCGAGATGAGTTTGCAGTTGTAAGTAACTTCTGCCTCTTGGGATTTTGAAAGCCTGATGGCAGGGTTTAAAGTACATGCACTGTGTATTAATTTCTGACCCTGTGGTTCGTTTATTATCTTTATTCAGGGTCCTTAATCAAGTTTTAGTGCTGTTTAATGTTTCTGTCTGTTTGTTGGATGTGTCTCAGTACACAGCAGTAACTTTCTTTGTGGGTTAGATGAGCCATTAAAAACTTACACCTGAGATCTGCTGTCCCATGAGACACTGGGTATTTTCACTGAGTTTTACCTTAAATGCCTTCAGTATTTATAGAGCTTGAATGCCTCAAGAGATCCTTGAGGAAAGTTTGTAGTAAGTTAGAATTTTAACACTAGTAATGCCAGGGCTGATGAAATAATGCAAGAAGTGTTGAATCAGAGATGGCCACAACAAAAGAATTACATGCTAAGTAGAGCGATTTCTGGGGAAATGGAGATAAATTAAAGTGTTTGAAGTCTTCTCTCAAATAAAATTCCACAAATACTGACATAAGCTTGGAAGATTATTTTAATGTTCTAAAAGATACTGAACTTCACTTGCTCAGCAGTGATCCTCAAAAGAGATAATATGCAGTAATGAAAATTATGCAGTTTAGAAGGCAATGAGCTGCATCAGTTGAGGTGCTTGTGAAGGGGAAACAGTGAAAAAGTGCTACAAAGTTATTTGTTAATTAATTCTGTAGTCTCTCTCTCCCTACATATATGCATATATATTTCTAATATATTTACATCCACACACCTTGTTTTTTCTTGTTCAGGCCATGTTTTTGGTATACTGTGCTTTGGAGAAAGAACCAGTGCCAATGTCCTTGCCTGCAGCTTTGGTGCCACCATCCAAGAGGAAACCTCTCAGTGTTCCAGGAGCAATGCCATTAATACCATCTTCAACCAAAGAATCTCATCAGTCCTTGCCACCTGTGGGCATTTTAGCTGCCAAAACACCTTTAACACAGGTACAGTTCTGAAGTTACTGGGGATTAGAAGATTGCTGCCTGTATGAAGAGACTTGATACGGGCTTTTAGTTTGCTCCTTGCCCTCTCGGTGTTTTTAGGAGGCTGATGGGAAGACCAGATGGAGAGGTGTAGAATTTACCCTGTTTTACTTTTCCTAGATGTCTTCAGATATAAACAATTGGATAAAAGAATATTGTTTAGTACAGATTTTGAAGGTATTGTTAAAACAAATTATTTCAAGCTCAAAAACAAAAATAGTATTCCAGGCAGACATCTGCAAAGCACAAGTCTTCTGGATGAAGACTGGAACATGAATATGTTCTTAAAATAGATTGTGGCAGTCATGTATGTGTGTGCAGTTTGGAGAAGACACGAATTAAAATGGAATAGATAAATTCAAGCAATGGGAAAAGGAATCAGAAAGCCCAGCATATCCATGTAGACACAGGAGATTTGATTTTTGTTCTGAATGTGATTATTGAGGCAACTTGATGCCTCTTATCCTCTCCAGGCATCTTATTTACTCATCATTTTACAGTCCAAAAGTTGGGAAATGTCTTTCCAAGCAGCTTGTATATAACTTGTTCTGTGAAAAATAAGAAAATAAAATGATAATGGTATTTAAGGTAAGAACTGTGGTACTTAATGCATCAGATGCAGCTTGGATTTTTGGATGCCCTTATTTGGGTAATCAGTAAGGAACTGGCATCTTAATTTTGGAGGTGCCAAGGTTTTAATCTGGAAATTTCCTTGCTTGAGGGTAAGTCTTGCTGTATGTATTGCAAAGCCAGTCAGTTTGTATACAGCACCATTTGGGAGTCATCTGTTAATTGTCTGTGTGCACTGAAATTAATTAGCATCCACACATGCACTTGAAGCTGTTTTCACTCAAAAACCCCCAGACATCTTTATATTAGCTGAATGTTGTGAAAAATTGCTCAAGTAACAAAAGTGGCTCTAATTCCCATCTTTACCTTGTTCAGATGTAAGTTCTTCAATTTAGGATGTGCCCAGCTATTGACAACCTGGGCTTGAGCAGCTCTTGGGTCCCTCCAGCTAAAGCTTCCCAGCTGTGTAAAGGGGATTAAAATTGATAGAGCCAGTCAGCAGGACTGGGAGTGAGCAGAGTGATGAGGGAGGAGATCCAGCCCCCAAGGAATGCCTTTGTTGCGTAGGCAAAGGGGCAGAGCAGCACCAAGCAGCCTGGGTGCTTCACTGAGGGAATTGCTTCATTTCTGCTTTTGCAATCGAGGATTTCTGCCTGTCTGTTTAGGAGGATAAAACTGGTTCATGAACTAGGCACCTGTATCACTTTTATAAAATCTGTCCTGTAGTCATTGAATTATGTAAGTCTGAACTGGAAACAGAACTTGTCTGTATCTTACTATTGTGGTTTTGGTTTTTTCCCTTCCATCCTTACCCCCCTTCAGTGGGTCGTGTCGCCTGCAGACAAAATTAAGTACGATGAGATCTTTGTGAAAACTGACAAGGACATGGATGGATTTGTGTCAGGTGTGGAAGCCAAAGAACTATTCCTGAAAACAGGACTGCCTTCTGCTCTCCTTGCACATATCTGGTAGGTTTATTTTCCTGTGACAGCTGTGTAGATGATGGCATAGTTCTCACTTCTTGCTATGCTGACATTTCTGGAAGTGACATTTCTCTATATAAGAGCATGGCCTTTGTATAATCAGTGATAATTACTTGCTTCTGCCCTGGGACAGAAAAGGGTGGAACTCGGGTTTATGCCTGAACACAGATTGTTACAAATACTGCACTTCAGCTCTCCCTGTGTACTTAAGACATCACATCATCCCAGGTATCTGATCCTACCCATCACTGATCCGACCCATATACTGGGGAAGGGAATTGTTTCTATAAAATTATTAGCATGCAAGATTTATGTCCCACCTCATTCTACAACATGTCTTTCCTTACAGCTACGCATTCATTTGGCATTATTCATTACAGCAATGCCTTCATTCCACTCACTGCTTTTTAAATTCTTTCCCCACTAAGAGCTGGTGCAGGGCACTCTGATAGGAACAACTTTTTTTTTTTTTTTCCCCCAAGTTATGGTTAACACAACTGCTAATTTAGGAAAATCAGGAAAATGTAAATAAACTTGTGTTGTTTCTGAAGGTGTTGCTAGTGACCTACAGCTCTGATTGTGCTTTTCACCAGAGCACAGCTGTGGGCCTCAACATGCAAAGTGAAAGTGGCTCTGTGTGTTTGAGCGGTGTTTCCTATGTCTGTAGTTTTGTTTTAGAAGAGGAGATAACACCCTAGCAATTTTCACATTTGTAAATGACAGCAACTACACCAAATGAGGCTGTACTTGGAGAAATGAGGATTTTTTAAATTTCATGTGCATCTCTGTACAGGGCTCTCTGTGACACCAAGGACTGCGGGAAGCTTTCAAAGGAACAGTTTGCTCTGGCTTTCTATTTAATAAATCAGAAGTTAACAAAGGGCATTGATCCACCTCAGGCTCTGACTCCAGAGATGGTTCCACCTTCAGACAGGGGTGTCAGTTTACAGAAGGTAAGGATGGGTTTGGCATTTTTGGTGTAAATCTCAAACAAATTATGTTAATTTCAAAGGCTACGCGGGAAGCAACCTCAAGTGCTGGCATACCTTAGATTTATCATAATATCAGGAAGAAAACAAATCTTAGGTTCAAAGAATTGACAAAAAAAATCCATCCATATTTCAAAATGAAGCTGTCATTTATTACACCTGCCAACCAAGCAGAGAGATCTTATGTTGGGAAAGCATTATTTTCTGTTTTGAAAGAATAATCCTTCTGCTGCCATTTTAAAGAAATTTGAGTTTCCATGTCAAATGACATGCACAAGTTGACTGCTTTTCTCCTAAAGTGTTCAGTTACGTTTTTACATCAATCTTTTATATTATATAAAGTTTGGAAACAACGTGAACTAAAAGTTTACAGTTATTTAAAGTTTTTAAAGTAAATGATCCTTCATTTTATACCTCACAGATGGTTTAGGTATCTCCATAGTCTGTTGGTTGCCATCCATCTTAATCCAGCAGTAAGATGTACCTCAGCAGTTCAGTTTGTAGCTATCAAAATGGTAGAGGTCATCCCAAATTTTTACATGTTTTACACATCATGAGGTCTGATGTGAGTTACCTTTTCTTGGTTGTGCAATACATTGATCTAATTCTACGACTTTCTTAAACAGAATGAAAAATTAGCACCTGGAAAAATGAAACTCAAAATTTGGCACTACTTTTTTTGAGTTTCTGTAACTGGTATCTTAATTCATTTTTACATTCTGTTTTTAAAAAGTAATTGCTTTATTTGCAACTCTACTAATCTTTTTTGTATGTTTGCTTTCCTTTCTATGTCTCTTTTCTAGTTTGGACTGTTTTTTCCATTCTGCACCACTCTGCTTTTCATCCTTATTATTCTGTCAGTTTGTTAACTCTGCTTTCTCAAGGTTAGAGAAACTTTGCTTTTCTAATATTTACTGTGTGTTGGTTTAATAATGAGCATCCTTCTAAGACTCTCCCATAGTCATGAATTAGCTCAGCACTTCTCTCAAGCGTCACCGTGTGTTACGGTCTCAGGTTCCGCAGATTTCCAGTGTTGTTCATCTGGAATAACCCCGAGGTTCTCCCTTGAGCCCAGACCTCTGGGGCTGGTCCTGTTGGCTGCTTAAACTGAGAAGAGAAAACTCTGTGTCTTCCTGGTGAAATTGCAGGGGAAGTGGTGCCGGAGCAGTAGCCCAGTGTGGCATTTGGCAGTTGTCATTAGGATTAATACCCACGGGTTTACTGAAGATATCACAGGAAATTGAGTGTTTAGGAAGCATTAGATGAGCTCAGTGTTGGTTACTGCTGTTCTGTGGATGTAAATTGATTTTATAAAACTCTTCAATGACATCAGTGTGATTTTGATTTCATTACTAACTTAAGTGATGAGTAAGAATATTGTGTCAGAAGGTAAGTTAGCTTTCAATTAGCTCTGTAAATCCTTAACAAGAGATTTTTTTTTTACTAAAATGGGCTGAACCTTCAGTTCATTTTGAGTTTTTTTTTGAAAGAAGTGTTGTCTTGTTGATATGAAAGATCTTTTTTGTCCAAGATTATTGCTCAAGATTTGAACTCAAAGGATCGAGTCAGTAGGCAGAGATAGGCTTTTTGTTGGTTTTCTTGATGTGGTGTGGCTTACATGGTAAAAAAACCCAACAAAACACCAACTTAAGCTTCATCTTCTGAGTTGACCCATACAAAGGTGATAACAGAAATATCAGTAAATAAAGTGTTATTCCATTGTGGTTTAAAACTTGTTGCTGTGTGTCTTTATCTAGAACTGTTTGTAATCACCACTTGAATGACAAGCCATAAAAATTAAACTTTTATGTAAGGTCTTCTCAAAGAATTTTGATGGGAATTTCCGTTTACTACGACTTTGAGTTACAAACTGGAGGTGCTGTTTTGCATGCATGTTGCAGTGTGGTAATGGCAGCCTACGGTTCTAACTTGTCCTTGTTAATATGTATATTGAAGCTAAAAAATGTTGGCTTTCCTGAACAACTGAAAATAAGATGGAAGTTGATCTTTCCTCAAGTTTAATGCTGGCATTAGTGTGCAGAATTTCTTTAACTGGTGAAAGAAGTTGGCCTGGAAAAAATATTTTCTTGCGGCTAATATTTCCATGTGTTCCTTCTACCCTTGTCCTTGGAGAAGTAAAAACTCCCATTGGAATGCCGTGATCAACTCTGCAAAACTCCTGTGTAACTCCTGTACAACAGGATTGAACATCAGAGTTTGCCCATTTGAGAAGCTGTACACTAACCAGTTTAAGAATAGCTGTTATGGTTGGGGTTTTGTTTTTGTGGGGTGTTTGTTTGTTTTAATTCCTAGTTCATACCACTTGTGCAGTAAAATATGCGTGAATAGTCTATACTTCTGCTGGATTATACTCTCAGCCACAGTGTGCTCAGAGTTTAGGTGTTCATAGCTCTTGGGTTTTTTATTCCCCAGAGTATCAGTTTGAGTAAACATAGAGTTAATAGCATCTTGACTTATGTGTAGAAAAACTTCAGCATTTAAAAACTTTTGCATTATTTTGGTGGTATCACTTGGCTTTAAAAATTTCATATATATATATACACATATATACATATATACATATATACATATATATACATATATATACACACACACACACACACATATATATACACACACACACACACACACACATATATATATATATATATATACACACACTTGTCCTTGGAATGTTGTGTTTGTCCTGGATGACTTTATTCAAGATTTAAAGCAACTGATGTATTTATAGGAGGTAGCTACAATGGTTGTTGCTTCCTGAGTATGTTCATGTTGTGACAAGGCCCAAAAGAATAATTACAGTATTTGTAATTTGTGTCTTCAGCATTTGTTCTCTCTCCATGTATGTGTACTTCTTTGAAATAAATAATTTGTCTTATAAAGACATTAAGTGAATGGGAACTCATGGGTGTAAGTTACCCTGTGACTTTGTATTGTCAAAGTTTCATCGAGTACTCTGGAGGTTTGTGTTAAACGAGCTCAGTATCCTTTAAAGCCTTACAAATCAGTGTCTGCAACTTGAGGATCACCGAGGTGAAAAAATATAAAAATAGTAAACAAACTTCTCTCAAGTGAATGCTAGGAAACCACCTAAATATTAGCTGTAAGATAAGTCTTATTTTAGAACAGGATTCAGTGGTTTTTTGTATGATTAGATAGTCCTGTACTCTTGTGAAAGGTGTCTTCAAGGGTGTGCAGGAGACAAAGTCTCTTTGAGTTGAGCTGTCTCCATGCTTGGGCTGTGTGTTGTGTTCTGCTCATACAGCATCTGTACTCTTTGGGGGTTTCTTGGATTGAAGGGTTGAAATACAATGCTGCCAGCAGTTGTTACAAGAGGATAGCTCATGTTGCCACAGAAAGTCAAGTGAATGTAGTAGTTGAACAGCATAAGCTCTAGACTAACAGTGTTTATTTTTTATCTTTCAGAGTACTCAAGGACCGAATTCTGTAGCAGATTTTTCTGCAATTAAAGAACTTGATACATTAAACAATGAAATTGTGGACCTGCAGAGGTATGTAAGGGAGGAGTAGCCAGAGTCGCCTTGGATTCAGTTGTGCCATTTACTGTTTTTTAAAAAACAGTTCAGTACACAAGAGAAAGGCAGGTGGTGCTGTGCTAAGTAAAGGGTCAGCGTGTCTGCAGTACTGTGGGGCACTGCTCACTCACACAGGTGACAGCAGGAGTGTGAAGGGTCTGTCCCTCGTGCCTTCAGGGAGCTGTGTATCTCAGAACATGACATGGGAATAGTCTCCAGTGTTCATCTTTATTGGCAGATGTGAGTGGAGCAAATCTGGGCCCATATATATATATAAATGGTGTTGTCTTTTCTTCTTGGAGGGCATTCCAAGGACTTGTTTTTGGTGGCAGTAAGGAGGTGAGATGGAAAAGATCTGTAAGTGTGCAGCATAGGGAGCAGGAAGATGACTGTGCCTGGACCTCTGCTAGGGTTTTGATGGGGGTAAAGATGGGGATGCTTCTCTTGTGTAATAAAATAAACTGCTGGACTGAGGAAAATTGTTTTCATGTCTGCAGACTCTTGGATTCCATTAATTATTTCTCAGGTAATTAAGATGTTTTCAAGTGACTGAGAAAATCAAATTCATGTATTTTCTATAGTCTTGGTCATGCTCTTGAGACAGCAAGTATTTTTCTTCAGTGTTTTTCTTGTTACTATCATAAATCTACTGAAAATTTTATAAAGAGCGGTAAATTCTCCTATTTTTTAAGTGCTGGTGCTTTGTCATGATGAAATCTGCCTCTCTAATTCATGTCATTTGTGGGAATGATTTAACTTGGCAGTGTGTCAGAGCACAGTCTGTTTCCGAAATGCATAAATATTTTTTCACTTCACTTGCTTATTCTCTCTTATTACTCCCACTGCCTCCTTGCTTCTCCCTGCTTTGCCTCCGCAGTTCTTCAGGTTATATTAATTCCGGTTTTGGACACTCACATTTATTAACCTGAAATAGGATTTGCAACTGTGTATATTTACTGTTGTATCATAGAGGGAAATAAATTGTTGGCTGGCAGGAATTTTTAGATGAAGTTGGTTTTCAGTAGGTGGGCTTGCAGCCTAACATGCAAGCCAGGCTGTTGTAGTCTGATTTTCTTTCCTTACTGTGAGGTATGAAGGAACCTAAAAAAGTCACTGCTTCCATTTCTTGAGGGGCGGATATGCACTGATAATTATTTTAAATTGAATGATACTAGATTGTTGAAGATTGGATAGGGGCAACTCTTAGTGTACATTTGTTTTTAGAAAGGGGAAATTTACTTTGGTATGATTTAGAGGTTCAGAACAGAATGGGATTAACAATGTGTTAAATGTAGGGAACTTCTAATCTTTGGTGATTCCACAATTCTGTTACAACTGGTGAAATACACTTTCAGACTTGATAGTTGTCATATAAAAATGTAATTTAAGCTGAAGTTATTTTTGTTCATTATTAAACAAGATAAATTATTCAGATGTTGGACTCAATATTTAAGAATTCTAGTCTCTGACTTCATTGAGAAGTGTCCAAGAACTGCATTTTTAAGTCCCAGTAATAGAATTTGAATCTATTTTTGAAGTGCACTTCCCCCCAAAAAAAAAGAGGCAGGAGAGGAAATGGTCAAAAGAATGACAATGTGTGGAAAACAGCTTTTGGAGAGACTGTGCAAAGATACAGAGGTGACGTCTTTGTGGCTCAGTGGTTTGTGTGGGAAAGAGGTCTGGTGACCAGTAGCTTTGTTAATCTTAATTTGATAAATGCAGTTGCCAGGAAGGTGGAGTTTGAGGATCAGATGAAGAATAAAATGCAGAACATTTATTAGGGAGGATAATACCCCTCTGCTGGGGGAGAATGGTTTGCCTCAGGATGTTGTGGAACCTGCACGTTTTTGAGCCTGTTAGCACTGCTGTCTCTAGATTTTGTTCCAGTTGCACTATATATTTAGAAAGCTATTTGAGGCTTTTCTTGATCATCATGGTGTAAGGCTGGACCAGATGTTGTTAATATTCTTTTTTGAGCCATAAAACTTTTTTTTTCCCCCAACAAACCCAGCTTTGCTTTCTTGCTTTCAAAGTTAGTGATGGCACACAAATTCACAGAATTTCTTCAAGCTTTACTGACACTACATTCCTCTCTAAGCATGAGGAGCAGTTGAGCTTAATTTGGGATATCTCACCAGAGATGTCATCCTTCACATATGCTGGGATAGCAACATTTAAATTATCTTGAATTATAAATCAGGTTAAAAGGACCATAAAGCTGGTGAGCTGGTCTCTCAATAGCAATGAAAGAGCAAAACATCCCCCAGAAAAACAGGACAATCTCTCCCTGCCATACACTTGCATCAAACCTTTGTTTCAAATTCCAGAGATCTACTTCACCTTAGCAAAGCAAAGAACTTTTATGTAGGATAGATCATTTCTACTCAACCTCTGGTTTGGAAGTAACTGAGCTGTTGCAGCAGAAGAGGTTGTGAGTAGAAACAAGGCAAACCCTTGGCATGTTTCCTAGTATTGCCAAACTGAATGCTACCACATTAGGAATTCCTAAAACTACAGATGTATGTGAAAATAAGAGAAATATTGGGCAACTGTGAGTGTGGATAATGCTACCAGCTCTGTGAATACTCATCATCTTATTATGGAGAAGAACAGTGATTTTTTTGCTTTTGTATCTAAGGTGATTCAGCATGGCCAAGGTTGAATGTTTGGCTTGAACGCCTCTGCTGACATGGGGACTTTGTAGTTCTCAGCTGTGACAGATATTTGCAATGTGCTGGCTGCCATTTATAAATGGCTCCATTCACAAATTAGTATTAAATTTAGGGATTTAGTAAATCATGAAGCATCTGTATGGGAGAAACCATCTATTAGTCATTGCTTTTAGTTTATTTGATATGAGGTTCTCCCAACCTGACTACTATTAAAATGCATAGGGAAACTGTATTGCTTTCAAAAATTGACTTGAATTGGTTACAAGTGTCCTTTGTTGGCAAGACCACAGTTCTTTTTGGGTTGCTTTTTGGATGTAGTAAGGGACTTTATGATCCAGGAAATCTGTCACATCCAATAAATCAATTTTGTTACTTGTTTTACTTCTTTCAGTTGCTGAGCATTCCTACAGGGGCATAGCAGATAGTTTGTAAAAGAAATGGAGGAATTCAGAAGAATTAGTGAATTAAGTAGGTCTGTGTTGTCTTTTCTTTGAAACAAAGAGGCATTTCTGGGGGGAGGAGGGGATGTGTTATGTGCAGACTATATACACTCAGCTTGTTTTCCTTTGCCTGAGACTGCTGCCCAAGCTTTTCTTGTTCTGCCTGACAATACTTCTTTCACTTGATTCTTTCCAATTCATTGTTTGTGCTCTGATTTGGCTCATGGAAGTGCCAGTGGGTGGGTGTTGTATCCTGTTGCTTAGTCCAGATTGCAAGGATTTAGGTACCTGGCTTGTGTTGAAGTACAAAGGAAGTGATCTGTGTCTCTGACAGTCTTGGGCACATCACTGACAGTAATCTGGAAAAGCTGTATATTAACCACACATAGCTGCTTGCAGTTCTAGTTCTTGCTCAGTTTTCCCACCCCAGCAGGAGAAATAACAAGTATTTGTTTTCCTACTCTCTTTTATCATCAGTCAGGAAGAATATATATGAATGTTGGCTGTGCTTGGTGGGTGTTTGAGGGCTTGAAGGCATTTTTCAGCTTGATTTGTGCATAGATCTGTAGAAGTCCTTTACTGAGACCTTTGTTCATGGAAAGTTATGGAAGCCAAAGCAACAGAGTTTGTTTCAAGCCTGTGTTGCAATGCTTTAAATATATAAGCACAACTATGTTACAGATGCTTATTGAGCTAAAGGAGTGTGCCGTAGTTTGATTGAAAAGGTAAAGATTTTTTTTTTTTAATTTCCAATTTCTGATGAATGGAGGGTGAGGAATTTTATGGAACTTGAAGGATCACACTTAACTGAATAAATGGCCTCGATCTTCAAAATTCCTCTTTCCACATCTTACCTTTTCCTTCTATTTAAACTTCCCCTTTGGGCATAATCAGGAAGTGCTCTTTAATCACATGAGAAAAATAATAGCAGAATATAATCTATAGTAGTTACTTGTCAGAGAAAATGTTCATTTAACATCTGACATCTGGGTTCTTTTTCCATTGTGTGTGGTTTAGCAGTAAACCAAACTTTCTCAGCTTGACTAAACAGAACTTAGAGTAGACCTGCTTTACTTCAACACAGAAATTCTTTCTTCTGTATCAAATAAGAGTAAACAAATAAATAGTTTTAGATTGATTAACAATCTGCCGCTATTAAAATATGAAGTTTCTTAATTTCGGTTTATACCAGTAATGCAATCTAAGACCTTTCACAACGGTATTTCATTTAGAAATGTTAGGTTTATTGTTCAAATTTGAACTTCAACGTGTGTGTTGGTTTATTAACAGCATCCTTATGAGAGTAAATGTCTTGTGTAAGAACTGTAACGCTTAATGTTTTTCTGCATCTGTGAAAGGAGAAAAGATTCCATATGCTGCCTAGAGAGAAACACTCATGATTTTTTAATAACAGTAACACTTTGGAGTTGTATGGGTTCTTTCCCTTTCTTAAAGCTATTGTTATGTCTGACTGATGAGAATTTATTGATGATAATTCCCCTGTCATCAGCAGTCACTTAAACTTGAATAAATGTCTGTAGAGGCAGGCTTGATATGACACAGCAGATCACTGTGTCTGAGCAGATCGTGATTCCAGCAAGCCAAGCCAACCTTCCTGCTCCTGCCTGAGCTTCCCAAGGGACAAATCCAAAATCTGACAGGCAAAGGGCATTAATGGGCTCTGTTGGCCTGTGGGAGTATTCCCTGGCCGCTGTGAGGGCAGGCATCGCCGTGTTTGCAGGGGTTAATAGATGGGATCTGATGCAATCCCTCCCACTTTTCCTAGCAGTTTTCATTAGACAAGTGCTCCATAGCAACAGTGAGATCACTGGAGACAGTATTTCATTGATTTCTGCCTCCCGCCCCCTTCCCTTTTTGAGCCATTCTTATCACTGGAGTGCAGTTGGTGGAGAGACAGGGGGGTTTATGCAGAACACTTATGTGGGCTTCTGTCTTGTAAATCATTTGGAAAGCAGAAATCCCTCACATCTTTTGTGTTTAATGTTTCACTATGTATTTAAAGAGAGATACAGGCTTAGGGGGCTGGATAACTGTACCTGCTGTAGCTGATGTTCTCAAGTATTCTTGCATTGTTTGCTGGTCTTCCAGGGAAAAGAATAATGTAGAGCAAGACCTGAAGGAGAAAGAAGATGCCATCAAGCAGAGGACAAGTGAGGTCCAGGTAAATAAAAGGAAAAATTATTGTTCGGACACCTGATATTGCACCAGGTGCTGTTTTAATGACAGTGGGATTACTGAGTCTTTCGATCATGTCACGTATCCAGTAAAAAGAAAAAGAAAAATTGTGGCTAAGAAAAAGTGTATTTTGAAGTGTATTTTCTATATAATTTTGGGTTTGTGTAGGTGTGTGTATTTATATAAATGTGCAAGCTCCTATAGGATATGTAGCATGCATGGAGTTTTAAATGAAAAATATTACAAAATAATAGATTTTTTTCTTTTTTTTTTTTTTTTATTTTTAAGCAAGACTATCTACTGTGTAATTAAAACTAAAGAGGACACTGTAGCACTGTAAATTAATTAATAAACTTAAATGGCTGATTAAAAGGGCTTGTGTATAGAGCTGCTTCTTAAGAGGCACAGTAATTACCAGCTTGGGAGAAATGTTGCCTCAAGTTAATTTTGCCTAATATAAGTGAATTTTAAAAAGGCTCTGTTGATTCTTCTTTGAAAGGATGATATTGAATTTCTTGAATATCTGAAAATTAAAATTTACAAGTGTTTTGCAGACGTTAAAAATTATGCAGTCAGCATCAGTGTTTAGAGTGCCGTCAGACTAGCCAAGCTCTGAATTAAATATTCCAAAGCAATATTTCAATTAAATTTCCAAATGCTGTTTTTAAAAAAAAATCTTCAGTGTGATATCTGACCACTCACATTTATTTCTAAATTTATTTTAAGGATCTATCGTTTTCCATAACCTTTACTTAAGAGCAAACAACGCGAGATTTCGGCATTTCAATTTTGGCTGGGCTGAAAAGGAGCTAATGTGTTACAAGAGTTGTGAATTTTGTTCAGGCTTATTTAATATCCTTGGAGCCTGGATGATAATTAATAGTGTGACCTTTGAGGAGATAATCAGATGCTGGCCTGTTGGTCATGCTGGCAGCAGCTCCGGCAGCTGCAGGAATGCGTGTGGAAGTTGCCCATGCCTGTGCTCCGCTGTCATTCCCCTCCCCGCCCTGCAGATTCCCTTTCCCACTGCTCACAGAATTCTCAGGGGTGTTCCTGGCTTTGCACACAGGATTGTTTTGTTTGTGTCTTCTGGGGTCTGTGTTTGCTCATGTGAGGGTTGAGCTCTCTGGTGCTTTTGCACAAAAGGTTTGTAAGCTTGATAAAAAGCTTACCTTGAATGTTACAGGGTGATCCGTGTGTGTTTGATTGGCAGTAGCATCACAGCGTGAGCAGCGGTGTTGGGAGCAGCTGTCTCAGGTCTTGAACCTGTTAGTGGTCACACGAGCTGTTTGGTAAATATAGTTGCAGAGTTCTGTCAGTCTGCAGAGAAGGAACAATCTATAGTTGGCTTGTCAGAAAAATGAGAAACCTCCAGGATCAAACAGGAAATGGCTGCAGCATTTATTTAATCTGGTGGCCTCTTACCTTTTCTTATTCCTGACTAGTGGAGGACCTGCATGTTTCAACAAACTTTCTAGAACTTTAGAGGATAATGGGACAGACTAAGGATATCTTTGCCTCATGTTTTTTTTCTGCTGCTTTTATTCTAATTAGGACATTTCTAAAGGTGGTCTACAAAACCAGTTTGCTCTAACCTGCCTCCTTGCTTCAAGCTGATTTTGTGGCATGATACTTCAGGGCTTCTGATACCAGAATTCCTTCCACAGACCTATTTGTAATCTCAAATATAGCCATGGTCAGTGAGCCATCAAACTGATCGGTACAGGAGGAAGGAAAGAATGACAGCTTTTTTTTTTCTATAAAATAATTTTGATACTATAGAAATAAGTACTAACAAGCAAAGACAGAAAAAGTGTTGTAAGGAAGATGTAGCATATTGATGGGGTTTAATGCGCTTGTGAAATTATCAGCTCTTCAGTAGCAGAGACTAAGGGGTGTTTCCCCAAAGTTACATGCACCAAGTATCCCTCAGAATTAGATTTTCTTTGTCTCTATTGCAGTGTACCAATGCCATTAGAGTCAGTGAAGTTTTGCTTTTCTGTCCTCTTGCAGGGTTAACATTTTCTAGCACATGAATTATCTTGGGAAGGACAGACTGACAAGCTATTAAATCCATTGTCCATGGAAATATGGATTCCTAAACTTTCCTTATCCTACACTATATTGGTATGAACAGTTATAATGATCATAAATCTAATAAGAATTACCATCAGAATTACCATCAGAATACCAGTTTGTGGCACCTCAAGTGTCTTAGTGGTTTTCATCTAGAATCTTATTCAGTGCTTGAACATTAAGATGCTGCTCCTATGCTGAAGGGTGTTCTTTGAAATTGAAGCTTAATTGGAGCCTGGTTTACTTAATGAAGAGACATTTTTGAGTATTATAGCAAATTTTGTGTGTTGTGTGTGCCCCGGCTTTTAATTCTGGAGAGGTTAGGTTCATATGTGAACAAAAACCACCACAGGTTTTGGATTTGGTTGGGTTTTTTTTCCTTCTTTTCTCTCCTGGCAGCCATGAGGCTTAGTTAGATCTCTTCAGCGCTTCTCTACTGCTGTGCCTAGGACAGACAAAAGTGGAGGTGATCTATATTTAGCTTATGTGGATGTGAATTCTTGCTTCCTTCAGGAAAAAGGAGGCTGAAGTCTCTTTAAGCTGTTACTTTTTTCCTCCACTGCATGTGTTAAGTGTCAGCTGATCCTTGCTTTTCAAAGCTATGTGAAAATGAATGGATCAAGAGTGTCCCAATTATCCAAGTCAGTAGCTGCTCTAAGAGCTTTTTGTGTGAGCGCTGGTTTTTCTCTCATGGGTTAGAAATAACCGGTATTTTTCCTAGTCTGACTGCTGTGTGCTGGCATAGTCTTCACTGAAATTATATTTGTTTGGGGGTTTTGTGGGGGGGGGGTTTGTTTTGGTTTGGGAGTTTTTTTGCATGGTTTTGTAGTTCATTTTTAATGTAAAAGCATCTGTGATGTATCTCTGGGTAGCCCTCCAGTTGTCTAGAGGTTACCTAATTCCCCAGCATCTGACTGCTGCAATGTTTGCCTTTCTATTCCTGTCTGGCTTTTTGTCCTCGTTATGTGGAGGTGTTAGCACACAAGGCATGGATAAACTGTCTCCCTCACCAAAAAGAACCCAAACAAAACAACCCTAGAAAAGGAGAGCAGGATTGCAGCTTAGAGCAGCACACTAATGTATGATCTAACCAGAATTTCACATCTGTTTGTTTTCTTATCCACCTTAATTTTTTTTGCTCTCTGTTCATTTTTTACTGTTGTTGATGATTCTTCCTGAAATTGCTGTATTTTCTTAAAAAGGCTGCAATCTTCTCTTTTCATCTAACACTTTTCATTTTGTATTAATCCTTTTTGATCTCCCTGTATTATCTCTTCCTCTTGACTTTGATGATTCTTTCTTCTTCCTAATTTCTTTCCTTGACATGTTTTTCAGTGTTCTCTCTGCAGCTTGTTGAGGTATAACCATTCCTGTTGCTCAGAAATGAACTGATTCTTTTATGATGCTACTTAATGTACTTAGAACATAAGACATACTTGCTGCTCTTTCATAAATCAAAATATTCCATATTGTTGTGTATGAAATGTGTGGTTTTTATCTGTACTGATACACAGAAAATAAGTTTTTGACTGATCCTTGCAAAATTGGGGGAAGGAATGCCCAAGGTGGCAATGCATTTGGGTTAATGGCCTTTTGCTGTGCTCCAAAAAACAGTTCCTACTTTTGGCCACGTGTTTTTGAAGGGGGAAGGAGCAGAATAAAGGATCTCTGTTATCACAAAACCTGGCCTTGGACACTTCCAGGGATGGGGCAGCCACAGCTTCTCTGGACACCCTGTGCCAGGGCCTCCCCACCTTCACAGGACAGGATTTCTCACTGAAGTCCCATCTAAACCTGCCCTCTGTCAGGGTGAAGCCATTCCCCTGTGTCCTGTAACTCCATGTCATGATAAAAAGTCCATCTCCAACTTTCTTGCAAGCCCCTTTTAGTTCCTGGAAGGGGCTTTAAGGTTTCCCTGGAGCCTTCACTTCTCCAGGGTGAGCAACCCCAGCTCTCTCAGCCTGTCTTGATAGCAGAGGTGCTCCTGCCCTCTGACCATCTTCATGGACTCCTCTGGACTCATTCCAACAGGTCCATGTTCTTAGCAAGAAACTCAGTAAAACACAGTGCTAAAGCACAGGACAGAGACACTGCAGCAGCCTCAATAAAGACAGCTTTGAAATTCAGAATGAAAACCTGACCTCTCTGGGAGGAAAGCAGTTCACCTGTGCGTTGGTGTATGATCTCAATAGTTCAGTGAGATTTGTTTTACTGAAGAAAAGCAAAGGCAAACAACCTTTGGTTGTTATTTTTATGTCATTGAATTGGAATCTGAGAGTACTTGCTTGTCTGGTATCCATGCAGGTTTCTGGAAGGTAATTTGTTGATTCTTTGAAATCTGGGTTAGCGCTGCAGTTTGTACTGCAGGATTCAGTGGCTGGGGAGTGAGAGGGAACAAATGTCAAGCTGATGTGTTTTATTTCAGGATCTCCAGGATGAAGTAAAGCGGGAGAGCAGTAATCTGCAAAAGCTGCA
Organism: Hirundo rustica; assembly: GCF_015227805.2. Lineage (NCBI taxonomy): Eukaryota > Metazoa > Chordata > Aves > Passeriformes > Hirundinidae > Hirundo > Hirundo rustica. The sequence continues at coordinate 6,143,134 of NC_053458.1, forward strand.
AGCTCAGAAACAGGAAGCACAGGAAACCCTTAATGATCTTGATGAGCAGAAGGCCAAGTTGGAAGAACAACTTAATGACATCAGGCAGAAGTGTGCAGAGGAGGCCCATTTGGTAAGGTCTGGTGGCCAATGCCCTTGGGAAGAGTAAATGCCTTGTCTTGAAGAACTCAGCCTTGCAGAGTTGCAATTGTTGGGGCAGGAAAAACAGCTTTAATGCATAAATAGCCTGAGTGTCAAGGTTTTGTGACCAACAGGGCATGGGAAATAAATCACTCACTTCAGTGTTCCTAATTTAGTGTCAGCGTGTCCACAAACATATTGAGATATACTTACACACAAATAAGGCTTAAAGCAGTTACCAAAATTATGATGCAATATAAATATAGTTAGAACCACTAATTACTAGGACTGATTTTTTAGTGGTTAAAAAAAGATCATCTTATGTAATTTTTTTCTAACATAAAGCCATTGTATTTCTTTAAGGTCTGAAATTTGTCTTTTCAATATTAGCAATGTCTGTGTTGGTCAGAAGAACAGCTAAAATACTCTGTTCATATTGAGACCAATAGAAAATTAACTGTTCACTCAGGTATGATCTGTAAGCTCTGCAATAGCTATGAGATTTTTTACTTTTTTCTGGTCATAAACAATAGTATTTGGATGTGTTTGGAAGTGTTGTTTGGGGTTTTGGGTGTAGATTTTGGGTTGGGTTATTTTTTTTTGACTTGAAATACTGTTCATTGGCTTTAGATTGCCATGCTGAAGGCTGAAATAACAAGCCAGGAATCAAAGATTTCAGCGTATGAGGATGAACTGACCAAAGCCCAAGAGGAGCTGAGTCGCCTGCAGCAAGAAACTGCAGAGCTCGAGCACTGCATCGAGTCTGGGAAAGCACAGCTGGGCCCTCTTCAGCAACATCTGCAGGATTCACAACAGGAAATCAATTCAGTAAGGCAGTGTGAAAGACCCACCCCCCAAAAAATATTTTAAGCTGGCGACCTTTAGTGTGGTTTGCCTTAAGGGGAAGGCGTTGTTTCCTTTTTTCTTCACTGTTTGCTCATGCCTTTAGTTACTTACACATGTGTTCTGTGCTAATAGTTGTTAGGATTTTTAGAGGTTGACTTAAGTCACTCAAGATACTTCATGGTCTTTCTCCAAGTTTATTAATTACAGGGATTAATTTATTATGCTCCATAGATAATTTGCCTTAATATAATGAATGAAAAATTGATAATGCAGACTTAAATTCTCTGTGTCCAGTAGTTATTTTTCATCCTCCATGGCCTGGGGCACGCTCTCACTATTCTTTAATTGATGTGAAGTCACTATAAAATTACTGATAGCATTTACTTAGTGCATTGTTGAAAGGGGAGATTGAGGTGGATGGAAGAAGAAATTGGGTTGAGATTAGACACAGAGGCAGAGAGCCCTGTGCTTTGAAGTGGCTGCTGTTGCACGAACACTTTCAGTTTCTCTCTGTAAGCAGTGATTTGTTCTTACTTTGGTGATGCATGAGCTTGCACACCCTTTCCTCGTGGTTCTCCTTCCCTGTTGCCAGCTGTGTTATGTATTAGCCACTCACACTGATACCAAGTTGAAAACAAAAGGCAAAGCCTCCCTTGGACTGCTAGAAATGGCTGACTTCAAGGTTGGTCATTGCACATAGTTCACATGTAACTTGCTTACGAGTCCTATAATGATCATAATTTTAAAATATGGCTTTTAGTTTAAAAGCTGAGAAGTAAACAAATGGATTTTTTCATCATTTCATCATAGGTGGAGAAAAGGTTGTTAAAAACACTTCACTGTTTTTATATGGCAAGAGGTGCTTGCCATGAACGGATTTGAGACTGATAAAAAGTAGTTATGCTTGACTGTACTACAGACTTTTTTTTTTTTAACTAGGTTTTATAACAGTACTCCTGATTTTATTGCTCTTGTCTCCAAAATAAGGAGCAGTAGGTGCTTTGGTGCTTTAGGCAAGATTACCTAATGGCTGGTCTGAGGTCAGTTAACTTGAAAGACACCTGGTGGTGTCTTTGCTGAAACCCCAATAACTCTATTAGGTGACTGACCTAGCAGAGTGGGATTTAGGCACCTGAATACCTGGGCTAGGTTTATTCTTTTGCATAACCTGCCAGATTCAGTAATTCCTTCATAATTGGTAGGCTGGTTGTAAATGTTTGCTGTAAGGCACTGCATTAAGCATATGGCTGAAATAATAACAGATGAATATTAGTGTCTGCTTAGGAAAATATTGTTGGCTTTTGTAGACTTCAGAAATCATGTGGGAGATGATAATGAAGTGTTCCTTCTTGGAAGATAAGAATTCTGATAAAGTAGCCTTTTTAATTTTGAGTTTAAGGAAATTGCAAATATATAATCTAGGAGAAAAACCCAAACCACACACACACACAAACCCCAATGCAAAACAAGAATAAAGAAGAAAAGCCTAACCAAAACTCCCCAGCAAAACTAAACCGACAACAACAAAAAAAAACACTGAAACTTTTGCAACTTTTCTACTGAGTTTGAATAGCAACAAGTCTTGGTGTTGCCAGTGACACAGTCTTCTTCCCTGGCAAAAGGTGTGTCCTTCAACCACTCTGCACCATTCTGCTAAATAGGATTTCTGCTTATCTCACGAATTTCACCCTTTGATTGACAGAACATGTTTTTATTGTGTTTGCTTTTGAAAATAAGATTTTCAGACATATATCACCCACCTTATATGTAGGAGGGGATGGCCATTTACTGCCTTCCATGTGCTGCCATTCTGATGCTAATACGTTTATTTCTATTTACAGGTGCAGACAAAGCTTCTTGAGCTGAAAGAAGTGGAAAATAACCAATTTAGTTGGCACTCTCAGCCCCACAGTACACTTGTTAATGGGACTGTGGATCATTCTAGTCTTAGCAACAGCAGCAGCGAAACTGCAAACCTTAATGAGAATGCTGAGAGGGAAAGCATAGCAGAAGAGGAACAAACAAACTGTGTGTCTCCAGTGAGTAGTGTTTTGCCTGCTTGATCACGATGCATTGCAGCTGTGAAGTTGAAAGTACCAAGACTGATTATGTTTTTAAACATTTGCACAACTGAAATTTCAGGGTGTTTTTCTGAGGGGTTGTGTTTCCACATATCTGAAAGTTCATAAGCAGAAAAGGAGGTAATTTTAGCTTGATTGTTAAGTAGCAGTAACATTTTTTTTCTGTATTTATTTCTGAGGTAAAATATCATAAATTGAATAGCAGAATTAACATTGAAGGAGAGCAGCTGTCTCCATTTGGTGCAACGAGAGCAGACTAAGGAAGAGTACAGAAAATCTAAAACTGTCTTGCTTTAAATGTTCTTCCTTATGTCTCAGTAGATTCATGATTGATTTATTTTTTAAAACTTTTACAGGGTTTATGGAACAGTAAAGTATATGCTATAATAAGTATGAATCTCTTGAAGTATGCTTTAGTATATTCTGTGATTCTGTTTAAAACTTGAAATTTTTTTGTGCAGTCTTGTATTTACTTATTTATGGTGAATTGCTTTTATCCTTGTACAGATAAGGAATAGTCCTGAAACAGCAGTCTCTGCTGGAGAGGAGAAGGAGACCCCAGCTGCAACTGTTACCAAAAAAGTGAGTTTGTTCAGGTTTGGGGGATGAAAAAGTAGATTAAAAAAAATTCCTGGTTATATTGTTTCAGGCTTGCATGATGGTCATACAACCATAGAGGAATAATTGTCACTTCCTTACTGGTTATATTTAGTGTGATATCTTGAAAACATTTCATCTCGTGTAGCAGGCAGGTTGTTAAAAAATGATTGGATCTCCATTGATGAATTATATAGAGCTCCAGCTGTCTCTTTGCTTTAAGCTTTAAGAAACCACTAAATGGTCACAGATGACATAAGTGTTTTCCATCCTTGCAAGTCTTAAAAATGTAATACATTTCTCTCCATCTGAATTGCCCAGGAAGATCCATTTGATGCTGAATCTCATCCATTGCCTGATATAGTTTCTGAAGCCAGCTTAGAGTTCTTCCAGTCTGACCCTTTTGTTGGCAGTAAGTAAACATTTCTAAGTGCAGATTTGCAGAAACAGGTCTTGTGTGAATGCTCAGACTCATCTTCACCTTGAGGCTGCTCTTTATAGAATAAATCTGCAGATGTGTGAGTGACAGCAGTGTGGAGTCAATAGCCTTACAGAAGTAGAAGTGATAGAAATGACAGTTCTGGGATGTTTCTCCTTCCTTGATCTGGACTTCCTAATGAGCTCTGAAAATTGCTCCTTTCCCTCACTGCTCCTCCTGAGGGATTTCTCTTCCCCATCCCCTCCCTGCCTGTTCCCTGGTGGCATTTTGGCTGCAAAGGTGTGGGCAGGTGTCACTGATGTGATTGACAGCCCCAATCCTCAAACAGGTCAGCGAGGGTTCTCTGGGCTCTGCTGTGGGGAGGGTGTGGGTGGTTCAGAATGAATGGCTGTGGCCTACTTCTGGTGAGTTTGGCTCTCAGAACAAGGTAATGTGGAGCTGCACCATCTGTTTGTCTTGTGGAAGTGCTGGGCTTTATTTTAGGAACTTGCCTTTGAGGAATGATGTTGCTCTGCTCTTATTTTTCATGGAAGGAATGATCTGCCTATATGGACCCAATTGGGGAAGGGGAGTTAATTTGAATTAGCTGCTGAAGCAGATGTTTTCAGCCACGTTAATATGATTTTACATCCTTTCAGCTCAGCATGGTCTGATCAATTTAGCTTGTATTGCTTCGAAAGGAAAATAAGATAAATTAGTTTCAGATCACTTGGCTTCTGAAAGAATGTCAGTGCAGATTGAATATTTTTAATGAATAAATTAAACTAATTTAAAACAGCTTGAAAGTTTCTGTGGAGATACTGCATTATTTTTGTTTGTATTGAAGCCATCTTACAGCACATGACAAGGCCTTTCTTTCAGAACAGAAAAGGTCTGTTAAGGACCAAACTTTTGGGCTTTGAGCACTCAGTATATTCAGGGTAGATACCCACAGCTAAGAGACAGGATATGTGTCTCTCAGATGCACGTGAGAGAGTAGAAATGAGTTGGGATCATGCATCCAGTTCTGAGGTGAACCCTTAGGAGCTGCCATCCACAGTGTCTGTGACAATTAAAAAACACCGGGACTCATCTCAGTAGCTGGCCTGGATTACTGCAGTGGTGATACTGCACAACGAGGGTGTTTGTGGACAGCAGCCAAAGGAAATGCAGCTTGGAGATGGCTTTTATATGTGTTTCGTGATGGTAATGAGCTGTTTAATGAATATTGGCTCTTCTTTTGAACAGGTGATCCCTTCAAAGATGACCCTTTTGGAAAAATTGGTAAGTAACTTTATAGCTAGTAATGTGTTTGTTTTTCTAAATGGTTCTTGGTAGTGGGGAAAATTGTCACTTTCAGAGGTAAGAAGTAGGTGGAAATGCCACAAAAAGTCACTGTAGGATACATGACATTAGCACCTGGCCACTTGTGTTAAAGCTTTTCAGAGAAGACCATTGCCAGTGAATTTTGCTCTTGTTGAAAGTTCCTTAGTTGGGATTTAAGTATGTGAAGGTGATGAACAGAAGGCCTCAAACACTTGCTGCCTGTTTTATTTGCAAAGTAGTTAGGACTGTGTTCTTTTAAAGGCTCTTAACATACCAACTTCCTTTAGAATCAAGTTTTGAAAAGGTGGAAAGTCTCTGTTTAAATCGACTGTATAGGCAATGTCATTGCATTGTTTGCTTGGCCCTGAATGGAGTTACTGGCGGCAAAAAAAAAGCCAAATAATCAGTGGGAATGCACTGTAAAACTGTAGTAAAACAGAGTGGAGCACCAAGTGCCAAATAAGATACATCAAATGGGATTGGGAAGTGCAGGAGAGTTCTTAGAAACATTAGGTTCTGTAAAATGCTTCATTTTTAGGGACTTGCTTAAAGAACCTATATGCTGATATGATCCTGGAACTGCTGTTTTCATGATGTGCAGAAAATGTTGCCTTGTCTGATGTTTTGAATCACAGAATACAAATTATTCACAGGAGAATTTCATACTTCAGAAGTCCTTGGTCTTAAATGTGTCACTTTGTAGTGGTATGAAAAATGTGATACACTGTTTAGTTTTTAGGATATCAGCTAAGTAAAGCAAGCAAAATATTAGGGAGATGTTTATTTTTTAGATCCCTTTGGTGGTGATCCCTTCAAAGGCTCAGACCCTTTTGGAGCTGACTCTTTCTTCAAACAATCCTCCACCGACCCTTTTGTGACTGCTGGCACTGATCCATTTAGTTCTGCTGACAACAGTAATAATACCACAGTAAGTTTGGTGTCACACCTTTTGCTGCTTTCTCTATGGGATTTGGACAAAATGACCTCTTTTGTACATTTAGACATGCTTCAAAAAATTGATATTCAAAAATCATATAAAGGTTACCTCTGATCCCCTGGCTCTGTCTTGTGTTTTTGTGTTGTTTTCTAGAAATAGTCACAGATGAAATAGCAGTAAAAATAAAAACAAACATTTTGAAAGTGTTTCATTGTGGATCTTCATTGCTCCACAGCTAAGAGCATTTGACAGTAATGACTTAAGCTCTGTCTTTATTTAACAATGACTTAAGCTCTGTTGTTGGAGAGCCAACAACTCTATTAGTTGGTGGAACGTAATAAATGGAAAGAAACCCAGGATCAACCTCACCATGTTATGTTCAGACATTTGATTTTTGCCTCCACACGCTATAGGATCGAGAACTATGTGATGTATTTTATCTGACATCTGATGTGGTGTATGGGTGTATGGAGTTTCCCCGCAGAAAAGTCAGATTGTTCTATGGGTGTGTGTTTAGGTTTTGGTGTGGTTTGGGTTTTTTTAATAATAATCACCAGAGGTCTCTCATAATGTGGAGATGCCTACTGAATTTACCTCTTTCAAGTGTACTTCAGTCTAACTTTTAGCTGTGTTATAAATGGGCAGTTCCTGAATAGTCTTCAGCCTTTAATAGGATAGAGTTGGGCATAAAACTCTCTCTGGTGTAGACCAGAACTCGTTGGATATGTAGTATTTAAAACTGATAGACAAACAATTTAAGTCGCTGAAATTCTTCATGCCATTAACTTTGCCTCCATTCTTTTGCCATCTCCTTTCCTTTTCAGTGCTGTTTCTGTTTGTGCCTCACTTCCAGCTTTGTGTGTGCATAAAACATGCATAGACATATACAAAACTCAGATACATGTGGATTAAGGAGCAAATTAAGTGGCTGTACGGTGTGCCTGAGGTACAGCAAGAGTGAGAAATCACTGCACCTGACAGTGGTGGTCCTGCCCTTCCCTACAGATCTCAAGGTCATTTCACACACCACAGCCTACACCTCCAGCCTTAAAAATTAGATTTCTACAATCTGTCATACTTGGCACACTACCCTTTCCAAAGTCTTGATGTTCTAATATAACCCATTCTTGGTCTTTTTACAGTCCAAAGGAAGAAAAAAAAAGGGAGGTCGGAGCTGTGGTGTGGGAGTAGCAGTGGATTCTTGAGATCTGTACTTCAGAACTAAAGTTACGCATTCATCCTAAATGCTTTACCACACATCTCTGGAGTTTTGAAATCTTAGATCTTCATGAAGATGGCTCTGGTTGTAGAAATCTGAGACCAAAATGGGTGGTAGATGTTCTTGTCTGTTTCATTAGCTGTTACCAAGTATGTTGCACATATTGTAGTTTTTTCCATCCTTTCAAATTAAGGAATTTAATTGAATTTAATTCAAATTTGTATTAATGAAAACAGAGGGGAAAAGTTTCTATTAACAGATTTGTTTACTGATGCTGATAAAAGCTATTTCCAGGCTGTGTTATCTTAAAACTTCTAAACTAAAATAAATTGTGACTGTATTGTTAGATTGAAGAATCTTTTAAGCTGAAAAACAAATTTCCCTCCAAAGGAATTTTTTATTTTAGACAGAGCTATCAAAGAAGAATGACCCCTTTGCTCCTGGTGGAACTACTGTTACTACATCAAATGATCTAGGTAAAAGTAGATTGTACATACCAAGCTTTCTTGGGTTTTATTTTTGCTTTTACTTGCTTTTGTTTTGAGTCTTTTGACTGAACTTGCAACAGAGCATTATAGGGATTTCCCATGTCTTCTGAATTTTCCTGTAAAGTGTGACATAAGGTGCCTGTTTTCAGGGGGGAAGTTTATAAACCAAAATTGACTCCATCTGTAATGTGTATCACTGAAGACTGATTCCACAAAAACTGTTCCTCTGCTTTACTAAAACCGGGACAGTATCCTTTTCTGTTTGGACTGTTTGGATGGTTTGTACTGCTTCCCATTAGGGTTGTTTGCAGAGATTTCGTGTTACTAAGTAACATCAGGATAGCTCTGCACCACAAGAGCAGGTGTGGAATAGAACTCCTTCATCGAGATTTTTTACTGCTCGAGTTTGCTCCTCCTGTGACCTCTCATCTGAGTGCTAAAGATGTTTTAAGGAAGGCTTTTAACTCCTATCTTCCTGAATTGCACTGACAAGTGATAATGCAAAACAGGAATCCATGTGTGATTTTGTATTGTAAACCTGTTCGTTTTAATTGCAGGGAAAAGATGCTGTTTTTTAGAGATGCAGAAGTGAGTGTAGCACTTCTTGCTCCACAGTACAATAGCAGTTTTCACATATTTTAAGCACATGAGAATGAGAAGGTACTTTTGAATTAGACTGGATTGGTAGGAGGTTCAGGTACTCGATTCCACAAGTGGGTCTGCAGTCAGAAAACAGCTCTGGTTCATATTCATAGATAGATAGATATATACACATAAATATATATATAAATGTCTGTATATGTATATTTATGGGTGTATGCACACGAAAAGCATGTGTGTATACCTACATGTATCTCAGAACATTTCCTGTAAGTATGGTTATTTGATACTTTCAGTGGAATTTAACTTTTTTTAATGGAGGACAACATACCAGTATTTCCTTTGAATTACTTCCTGTTCAGGAGATTTATTGTTTTTAATTGGAGGTTGACACTTAGAGTTTTTGAAAAAGTGACTTAATTACTTGAAGTGCTCACCTCATAAAATACTTCGCTTGAAATAGTTTATGTTGGAAAATACATAATAGTTGCCATTTAGTAATAATAGTAGCGGGATTTTTTTTCAATCTTTTATATTTAACTTTTAATCTTATTCTTTGTTTGATTTGTGTGTATTTAGCTACAGACCCCTTTGCCTCCCTGTTTGGAAGCGAATCCTTTGAAGGTGGTTTTGCTGATTTCAGCACACTGTCGAAGGTAATGTGAAGCTGCTGCTACTCACAGAAAATGCATGAAACTGCAGTGACAAGACAAAGTTTACTCAGTTTCATTACAGTTTTGCCACTACTAAACATTTATAATGGCTAACTTGCTTGGAAAAGAGGTCTTGATAGCAGATTGTCCCGCAATTCTGTGGAGAATGCAATGTAATCTTTTTGCCTTGATAAGTATTTTCTCTCTGTTTCCAGTGATACTGTAATTTATTTCTTTATTTTTGAATTTGCTGTGTGTAGCAGCAAAAGTATTACTTTTGCATGTTTAAGTGCTGTCAGCTTTATAGTGCTGTACACAGTAGCCATTCCTGATTTTTCTTTCTTCTTCAGTCTTCTGGAATATGTGGATATGTATAAAAACAAAGTAAAGTCTTCTCTTTAGTCTTAGTCCAAACTTTCAGTTCTGATTTAATACTGTATTATTGAAGAGAATGTCTGGTAGCACTGCACTGAAAATGTGTGTGTTGCTGTTTTCTTTGTTGAAGGCCAACAATGAGGATCCCTTTAGCTCTTCCACATCAGGCTCTGTCAGCAGTGTCACCATAACTAAAAACTTATTTGAGGAACCACCAGCTAAAAATGAGGATGTTCCTCCTGCACTGCCCCCTAAGACAGGAACTCCCACCAGGCCCTGTCCACCACCACCTGGTAAGAGCTGACGCTGAGATGTGGTAACAATCAGCTGCTTCACGCTGGCAGAGGGACAGCAGTTATGAGGGGAGGGTAAAGGGTCTGAATTTAAAATAAATGAGCAAGATGTGCAACGAGTCCATTCCTGATCTGTTGGTCATTTCCTCAGAGTTAAGTTTTGCATGGTGTTTGGGATCAGTTTGAAGAGACAAAGGATTTAGAAAATAGGGAAAAAGACTTGTTACAAATGTGTGCAAGAACACAGCATAGCTGCAAATTAAATGGTTGGTAATGTGCCACACTGTGAATCTTGAAATAAATTATGCATAAAGTGAGAATTCAGTCTGCTTTATACATTGCAAACACAGTTGGTTTAATACAAAATGAATTAAATAGGGTTAAAGAACTGGCTTAGGTTTTCAGGTTAACTTTTTCTAGGTGGCCTTGCCAGAGGTTTGTAGCAGTAACAATAATAAACCCAAGTTCCCTGGGCTGTTTTCTCCTCAGTGATAGAGAAGTTTCTGGCGTGTTCCATGGCACAAACCACTCTGCTTTCCAGAAAAGGCCATGATTATCATGCATAGCAACACCTTCTTGTGGTTGCAACAAGACCATATAACAACAGACTCCTCACTCTCAATTTGTTTTTGCAAACCTAGGAAAATATATTTCTAGTATTCCTTAAAAAAATTCTGTCCTCTGTTTCATTGTCTTTAAAAACTCTGCTGTGTCATTTGTTTCCCTGTTAACACTGTATGGATGAGTCTTAAGGTGTTTTGAGAAACTGTGGCGTGAAGCCTAAATGTGTATTCATCTTTTCCTCAAAAGGAGGGGAACACAGTAGATACAGGAGTGCTCATACTGCAGTTTAAACTCAGCTGTTTAGTTTCTAATGTTGGTGTGAGATCTGGTTCCTGCTAATGCCTTGCAAGTAATCATTTCCATTGTAAATAACTTTAAAACAGCTGACATGGCAAGTGATGATAATTTGAATGTTTGATGTTGGTCCTTATTTGAACATAGAAAGGATTTCTGACTTGACTGTATGGGAGTGGCTGTGATGTGGTGCACTTTTGGAAGGCAAGCTTCTAGGGGTGGAACAGCAGCATCCTTAGCAAGAGATGGTTAGAGAGAAATAGGTGGTTTTGATTTGCACAGTTAAAAATGTGGTTATCTTGTTAACCATTCCAAATTAATTATTTTCCTAATGGAAATAAAATTTGAGGTACTTAACTGTAATTATTTTTAATGACTTCCTTGGTCTGATTTGAAACAATGGAATGCTTTTTCAAAGAAATACACAAAAATCTTCCTTTTAGTTCTTCTCTCTACTGGAAAGTGTGTAGAAGGGCTGTTGCCTCACTAGATACTGATAAACACCCCCATTTCTTGATTTGGGGGAAGATTTGGTGATTGTGTATTTTATAGTCTTACAGTTATTAACCCTTCTCATACAGAAATAAAATTCCCTGGCTGTCATTTGGAGATGCTTCTCCCACATTTTTCAAGAAACAGGCAGGCATTATTTGCGAGTAACAGAACTGTAGAATCACAGAATGGTTTGGGTTAGAAGGGACCTGAAAAATCATTCAATTCCAAGCCCCTGCCACAGGCAGGGACAATTTCACTGGTGCAGGTTGCTCAAAGTCCCATCCCACCTGGCCTTGAACACTTCCAGGGATGGGGCAGCTCAGTGTCATCAGTGATACACAGATAGAACATCATCAGTGAGATACATGGCAGGCTTATCTGGGAGGTGTCTAAGTTATTTCATGTGTTTCCCAGGGGATGTTCTCCAAATCATTGCCAAATGAGAATCTCTTTTGCTCTTATGAAGTAATTTTAGACTAATTTTCAATAGTGATATGTGAAATAAAAAGCACCTTTGTTCAGTTCTGTAGTTTTAATCTGAAATGGAAACAGAAGCAAGTTTAAAAATACAACCACTGCAAGTGTGGAACCACCTGCAGAACCTGGTAGTAGAATTCAAGAAGCTGCACTGAAACCTCTTGTGTAAACAGTAACATACAGAGGGAGTGGTGGGATGAAATTCAGCTCAGCTATTCTTGGGAGTATTTGGGTTAATGTCCTCAACGGTGCTGAAAGTTGACTAGGGTTAAGCTGAAAAAAACCCCAACAAAATAAGTGGGGGTTGTCCCTGATTCTGTTTATTTGCAGCTACTTAGGCAAGAATTAGCAAAACAGCTCAGCCTGTGATTGCTTATTATCATACTCCTTGTTTTAAACTGCAGAAACTCCTGGTCTCAGCACAGGGACAGAACATGGTGTTTTCAAAACTTATAAATGTAATATATTTCTGCTCCCTGAATAAAATGTGGGTTAACTTGATCCAAAGAAATAATAGAAGAGCCTTGCTGGAATGATCAAAGACAGTTGATAACCTGAAAACAATCCTATGCCAACCAAATAGGTGCACAAAACTGTTGGAAATTCTCTTTCCAAAATAGTTAATTAATAGACAAGTGTGTTCCTGGCTCATTAACATACATGTGTTCCTTTTTACCTGATTACCCTTTCAGAAAGTGTGGGCTGTACCCTCATTTTTTAAACTGGCAACCCTTCCTCTAAAACTGCAGCTCCACTGGCTTGTGGGAAGAGGTTGCATTCCAAGTAGCTTTTGAATGGGGTTTTTTACTAGTTTTGGCATGTTATTACCTGCTATCTTAAATTCATTTTAAATTCATTTTAATCTAAGGGAAAAGACCTATCAATCAAATAGAATCTTCAGATTCCTTTAAGTCGAGCGATCCATTTCAGCCTTTCCCCACCCCAGACATTCCCAAAGAACAAGAAGCAGATCTATTCTGTGATCCATTTGCTCCCACCAGCATCAGTAAAGAGGCTGACCCCAACAATTTTGCAAACTTCAGTACTGTGAGTAAACACTTTTTACATTTGTTTCAGTATAACGGCAGCTTTGAAATGTTCACACTGAAGTCTTCAGTCTAATTTGAATTATTAAAATATATCCCATGTATGAACGGGATATTGCTTCCAGTAAAAACAGTGTTTACATTTAGTTTACAGCTGAGGCTGTCCTAAAACAAAATGCTGCAAAATGTTGTAGTTAATGTTTAAATTGCATTGGTTTTATGCCTTTTTTCATGGAAGCCTCCTGGCTTTTACAGAGAATTTCAAAAATGTTCTAGGGATTATCCATTTTATCAATGTGTGCAGCAGAGTTAAGTCACAGATCTATAGCAAGCACACTGTTAACTACCCAATTAAAAATAAACCAAAATGTGATTTTAATTTAACTGCCACTGAACTGTTCGGTAATAATGTTAATGTACTGAAATACTGATAAACAGCCTCATAACAGTGTATGTTAATGAAATATAATTTGATGAGTTTTGAACTGTTAGTAAATTCCAGACTTATGCACAATGAAGTAAAATAGTAAGTGTCTCTTTATAACCAGAATTCATTTCATAGAAGTCGTGGTGTCCAAGCAGTAGAAGCAAATCCAAAGGTTTGTGCATGCCTATATGTTATTTTTTTTCTTTTGAGCTTTTGCAAGTAGAAGTTCTGGAAGGCATCATCTCACCTTTCCAGCCTGATACCTGTTAAATGCAATTTGCATTTACAGTATCTTGACCATACTGCACTTTTTCTGTTTAGGCCTAATAGACTACATGCTTGATTGAAGTAAACTAAGGATTGTCAGGCTCTCAAAGTAGACTTGCTCTGGTTGGTGTGTCTTGGAGCATGGTAACTTCTGAAATGTGGTTATCCATCCATGGTAGTAGTTAAGGGGAACTGAGAAGCCAGTTTGGAGGAGTGGCAAAAATGTTTATTATTCTTTTTGAAGGAAATAGTATTCTTTTCCATCTGCAATTACTGAAAATACTGAGTGCACTGTGGAGAAAACTCAGTTGTTTCTGCTTTTATTTCCTAAAGAAGCAGCTCAAAGCAGAGACCTGGAGTCTCTGACCTCTAACCCTTTCAGTTAATGCTGAGACATCCATGAGGACAGGGGCTTCACCTACCTCTGAATTTTTCTGCATGTTTGCTAGGAAGAAATTTTAGCATAATCTTGTGTATTTTATTTAAGATAATACCCTTAGCTGTGTCTGATTTATAATCATTGTACCAGAGGTATTTAGTTCACCATCTGTTCTCATCAATATACATGGAAATAATCTGTTCTTTTTCTCCCCTCTCATATCATGCTGACCTTTCTCTGTATTACTCTCAGCCTTCTAACTCTACAGTTACCCTTATTATTTCGCTGTTTCTTGCCAGCAGTATTTTTCATCTGCACATTCAGAAACAGTTAGTCTACATCTAAATTTCTGCAGTCATTTTCACCTGGAAAAGTCATCCCTAACGAAAGCAGAATAAATCAGGACGGCCTGTGCTTTGCAAAATGTTCTCCTGATTTATTCAAAGTTTTTCTTGCATAGACTGGTATTTATCCAAAATAAAACTGTATTTAAATTATAGCACTTTCTGCTCAGTAACGCTTTTGAAACGTAATACTGAAATTTGAAACATGGCATATTTCATTAAAATACATGAGTTTGATGGCTTCAGTGCACTTCTTAGCAGTTAAGCCTTAGACTAAGCCAATTTAGTCTATTACAACTGCAAAACAAGTAATATTTGGAAGACTAGAATATGTACAATTATTGAAAAACTAATTGTCCCTTAAACTGAGTGTTTAGACAATAATAATTATCACTGTATTATTAATCAGTTTTATTTTTTCTTTTAAACATGTAGTATTCTACTGAGGAAGACATGATTGAATGGGCTAAGAGAGAAAGTGAGAGAGAAGAAAAAGAAAGATTGGCAAGACTAAAACAGCAAGAGCAAGAAGACTTGGAACTGGCTATTGCACTCAGTAAATCTGAAATATCAGAAGCATGAAGTTTAGAATAAGATTTTATCTGACGTAAACTGTTTTGTCCCTTTTCTTGAGTACCTAACCTATTTAAATGTTAATCAGAAAATGCATATATACAAGAAACTATGAAAGGTTTGAAATTTCTGAAAGTGATGTGAATGTTTCTGCTAATTTCAATCCTTTTGGTTATTGTTTTAATAATTGTTAAGTTTTGCATTCAATTTCTCTCAAGTTTTCAGGAGAGCAAAGTACTTTTCCCAGCTGAAAGCAAATCAGTTTAAAATGCAGATAGAGAGATTGGGGTTTGACTGTAATCTATCAGCAGTTGGTAATTGAGCATAAAGTGAACACAGCAATTATTCTGTCATGGCTGACTGTCTCCCATCAAGCAGTTAGTCACTGGAAACTTTTTATCCTTCTGAACGGGTTTTAGTAATGCCAGACTTGTGGAGTGCTTTATTTTATATGTATGCATATAGATTCTTTTTCTCCTTGTTGAAGATTTTATGTTGGATTTAACATAACCTTCATGGAGTCTCCATCAGAAAGAGTATGTCTTTCTGAAACTTTTATTGCTTTTCCTGCATGATCATAGGTTTTAAGACAGACCTATTATTTTGTTTTATTGAGCAATTAAGCTGAGAATTCATGTGCATTTGCTGTTGGCTAAGGTGACTGTCAAATTGTGAGACCCCACTGCTATTTGAGCCACTTTTGCCTGTGAAATATGCAGCTGAACTGGCAAGATAATGAGTTCCATTTGAAATAGGATTGAGAATAGAAAGAAAAACCAGGTAGTCTGATCTCTATTTTTTTTTAACCACAGTTGTTTTCTGTATATGTAATTTATTGAATGCCAACTGATAGTTGCACCTTAAACTGAATGATTTCTGAATGGTCACTGAGTCAGAGTAGGATTGATAGAATCTTAATGAAAATAACTTAATGAAAATAACTTATTGTTCATTTTGAATTAATTCTATTTGGAAAATCAGTTTCATTAAAATAATTTCAAAAAGAATAATCTTGTGCCCTATCTAAGAAAAATGGATGGCAGCAGCAAAAACATCTAGAAGGGGTTTTTTTTCTTGCACTTTTAACCTGTGGTATTTTCAAGGAAATTGAAGTGTTTCAACACACAGCACTGGGGCAAAGGGGGAGAACTCAGCCATGCTTCAGTGTATTTAAGCTCTTCCCATTACCTGTCAATGCTGCTGTTGCATGAGCTTGAAGGTTTTCAATTTTTCAGGAAAAAATGAGTAACCTGATTGGGATGGTTTTTCTTTTGCACTGGGAGATGAGCATTTAAACACCTGCTCAAAAAAAGTAACTTAAAATTTTGCAAGTATTGAATAGTTGTAACTTATCTTATACATCTTTGTAATGAGTGTACACTAATCTTGCAAATCATATGCTTAACTGGATTACATAGTTTCTTATCTTTTGTTAAAAATGTATACTCAGTGGACCAACACAATATTATATGTATATATTATATATATATTCCTGCTTTCCTTTATGGAATTTAAAGTTTTGAGTCATTTGATGTTACATTTCATGTTACTGACTCTGACTATAGGACTTTTACTCAGACTACCAACAAACCACTGCTGTGAGCTAAATGGCATTACTTTATGAAGTTTTAACTGTTGGTTTTTGTTTGTTTTTTTTTTAAACAACTTGTTCAGGTGGGATTAGCCTCTATTTATAGACTTCCCTTTTGTTTAAAAATTCTAACAATAGCCTGTAATTATGAAGAAATAAAGTTTAAGTACATAAATGTGAACTGTTTGCCTGTTTTTTCAAGAGGGTGCTGTGAGATGTAAAGCATTGTGTGAAAGTAATGCAGTGTGAGGTGTCCTGACTCTGCTCTGGTGTCTGTGGCCTTTGCCACCTGACACACCTACCAAGGGTCACCTTCAGAGAAACAGAATCCCCTGGCAGAATTGTGTTGCCTTCTGTTATTTCCCCAGTAACTTCTCAACAGTTTCATTTACCTACTTAAGTTTAAATTGGCTGTTTCAGAATTTATTTTACAAATGTATGACCTCAGCATTGGAGCGTTTTAGTTGTTCTTGAGCCTGAATCTTCAAAGTCATTGTGTGCATGGATGTGCAACCTCATGTTTTTGTTTTTGCAGTACTGACAGAATGGTCATTTAGATGATACTGGATTCAGATAACAGAGGGTAAGATTGGACAAGTAACATATTTGTTCACAATATTGGCAACTAAAGTCCTGTGTTTTCTTGTTATGGAACTTTCTAACATGTCAATTCCATTAGGGTGAACATGAAGATTGACTTTCAGATGCCTCCATATTTTCTTCTAAGAAGGAAGAGGACAGTGATTTTCCCTAATGAAAGATCTTTTTTGATCTTTTGTGGTAGGTAGTGTGGAGTTCAGTTGCCCATGTGAGTGTTATTGAAGTCTTGAATTCTCTGCAGCGTTGTGTTTGCGGGGACCTCTGAGGCTTAAATTAGGAGAAGCACAGAAAAGGAAGGGAGGGAAGACAGCATAATGTTATACCAGAAGAGGTGGGAAGTAACTTGTAATTCATCAGCTGACAATCCATCAGTCAGTAATATCCTGAAACAGAAGTAATTTTCATCCACAAGCTCTTTAAAGAAACATGAATAGTAGAACATACATAAATAACACCAGCTGCATTCCCATTCCTTGCTCAGAATACTTTAGAAGTCCTGTGGTGCTAAAATGGAGACATCTGGACCTGTCTGGACCATAGATTTTAACTGAAAACAAAGAGCATTAGTTTTTAGAGCAGGTGATCTGCTGATAGAGGGGGGGAATGCTGCATTGTTTGGATGTGTGTTCAGGAGGTCAGGATGTTGTTTTTAGTTATCTCTTGCTGATTTAATAAGTGAGTATGGACAAACCACTTAATGCTAAGCCATTTCCTGTTCTGTAAGTGATAACAGGTCTCATAGTTATTACATAACTGCTCTAATCTCGAAAGACAACCTTGTGCAGAGTAGAAGGAATTTTATCCCATTTTCTTTTGTATCCTGTAGATAGGAGTGATGTTATAGGGTGTTCTCTCTGTTGGTATAAGCAGCCAGTTGCATTCCTACACAGGACTATACAGATAACTGGAAATAAACTAAGAATTGAACAGAAGTGCTGTTTTAAAAAAGATATTTGAGGGTTTAGTTTGCTGGTAATACGGGGACAAATTCTTACCTTTGACTTCAGAGGTCTGTCCCAGCAAGAGATCCTGTAACACTGCAAATTGTCAGCTGCCTCGGGTTTGCACGTGCCAGACTCCACACAAACTGATTTTCCTGTGTGGCCAGGCTCATGGTTTATTCTGTTAAGACTACATGTTTGTATTCAAAGCCAGAAGGTCTGTAGGATTGTTTTCCATAGAATGCAGTCTCTCCTGAGATGAACAGGTGTGGTCACTTATACAGAAAAAAAGTAATTTTAAAAGACTCAGTGGGTTTTTAGGTAAAATCCTAGTAGGTTTTGTTTGGTTTGGTTTGGTGGTTTTTTTTAATACTTACTGAAGCTCTGCTAATACCTCCTTATTTTTAAAATTAGGGTCCTTGAGTTCCAAACAGTTCTGAGGATTTTGGAGTGTGAATCTCATTTTGGGCCCACATTCAGTAATAACTTCTGATGAATAAATAACTCAGTTGAGATTCAAACCACTGACCCTGAATCCTGAAAACTACAGGTAAAGTACTTGCTGAATGTTAAACTCATATTTTTAAACTCTCTAATTTTCCTTAGTATGCTATCCATTTAACTTGAAATATTGATTTTATTTATTAAAAGCACAACTGTTCTCAAACATACAGTACTATGCTCAGAGGAGGGAGGGAATTTGTCCTTCTGTTTTTGCTTGTTCAACTTTGTCCCTACAACATAGAATGATAAAAGTTGTAAGAAGCAATTTAGAGTATATTTTGGAGTGATTATTAATAAAAATGTTCTTCAAGTTAGCTGTGATAATGGGCTGAAGTGCAGAACTACACAGGAAATCTGGCTTCGCTGTGAACACTGATCTGGAATGTATGAGCCTCACGATTCAGAAAATGGAATGTGTGTAAACAGGTATTTTATGCTGGAAAACATGGGCCTGCATTTGTACCAAAATAGCTCTGGGAAGGTGCTTTTCACAACTTCTTATGCTACCCCTCACTGAGCTAAAATGTTTGATTTAGTGGAGACAATCAAGGCTTCTTGGCTGGTGTCAGGAGAGGGAATCATCCTTCAATCGTTGGATGTCTGGCTCTTCTCCCAGAGCAGCTGCACCCCGAGCACTGGAGTGTGAACCCGTCCTGCCACCCACCCCTTGTTCCTCACATCACGAGCCACATTGTCGGTGTGCAGCTAATAAATTCTTTCTTTTTTTAACCTTATACACCCACAGTTCCCATTAATGTGCCCATTGTTTCTTTATGTCAACCCAGTCCTTCTGTTTGTCCTGCCACTCCCTTGGCTGTGTATACCTTTGCCTTCCTTTGCCTTGTTCATTTCCTTCCACAGGTTCCTTTCTTTTGTTAATCTCTTCTGAACTGTTATCCCCATAACTCTGAACCTGCCTGATCGATACGATTATAATATAGATAATGGCCAAAGTAATGCAATTGTTTTTTCAGTATTGCATATTTTATTCACAGTATCAATGGGTTTGCTTTTCTTTAATGGAAGAAGCGAGTTAAATTTTTAAATATTTATTTTGTTTATGAGTTTTATGTTAATGAACAAATTAAAGAATTTAATTATTTAGATCTAATTGTTTATTTATGTGATTTGGTCATAACCTGGCTCCTCTGGGATGTGAGCCCTCTGGGGGGTTACTCCTGTGGCGTACAACTCGCTGACTTCTGTGCTAAGGGTAGACGGTGGCACCCTGGCAAACCCTGCCTTGGCAGGTGCAGCTAATTGAAAACTCGGCGAAATACGAATTATGTTTTCCTCAGGTTGTTTTTCTCGGGAGGAATTAATGCCTCCAATTCCAGCACACAGAAGCGTTGCCCGCGCTCCTCTCGGGCCGTTCCCGGAGCCTTCGGCGCCGGTGCGGAGCGACACGCCCGGGTCCCGCCCGAGCGCTGCGGTGGGACCGCAACCCCGGGGGCATCATCCCATTCCACCCGTCCCATCCCGTTCCACCCCACCCCATCCCATTCCCATCCCCACCGCCGGCGGAGGGCGGGCGCTGCCGCAGCCGCTCACCTGCGGGGGCGGCCCCTCCGCCCGGCCCGGCCCGGCCCGGCCCTGCCCGAACATGCGCCGAGGCTGCTGCCGCCGCCGCTCCGCGCACACCATGCGAGCTGGCTGCGGCGGCCGCCGGGGAGCAGCAGCAGCAGCGCCAGCCCTGCCCGCCGCCCTCCCGCCCTCCCCTCAGCCGCTGCCCGTCGCGACTCGTCCATGGACGCCCGGCCGGCCGGCAGCGCCGGCGCCCGGTACGGGGCTGGGGCGGGCCGGGGGTCGCGGGGGGCAGCGCCGCCTCCGCCGGGCTCTGGGGATGCTCCGTCCCGGGCGGGAGGAGGGGCCGGGAGCGCCCGTGGCGGGTCCGACCGCGGGACGGTGTGAGGGCGGTGGGGTCCGGGCGAGCCGGGCGCCGCAGCCGCTGAGGGCGGTCCGGGCCCCGACGGGCGCTCGGCGCTGGGGCCCGTGGGCAGGGACCGCCCGGGCCGGGACCACCCAGGCCGGGACCGGGCCCCCCCGAGCACCGCTCTGGCCCCCGGCCTGAGCCGGCTGTGGGCAGGGGCTGTGCCCGCCTGTGCCGGCTGAGCCACCCCAGGGCAGCCCCTGCGCGGGCGCAAACTGGTTCCTGCACTTTTGAGGGGGTTTTCTTTTTTCTTAGACAAGAGTATTAGCTGGAGCTAATTACATACCTGCGCAGCAGCCCTTCTGTAGTTATATGCAAATCGCCTTTGGGCTTCAAAGGGTTGCTGAAGAGCGTGTCGTGTCTGTGGGAGAGCGTGGAAGACCGGGTCTTTTTGCTTGGGCTCCTGTTTGTGCAGCTTGCAACACACCTTGACAGCGAAACGCTGACGTTCATTGCTCTGTAACTCAATACCTTGCTCACCCTCGAGAACGAGCTGCGGGTGGATAACTTTCTCCATTCCAGGTGTACGCTCCCACTGCCCCTAAAATACATAAACTTCCATTGTATGCGTGTGAGAGAGTTGTTTCTTCAAGAGCTGAATCAGTCTGCAAATAACATTCTTCCCTCGTGATGACGGCGTGTTAAATTTTTAGACGTGGCTGCGTTAAAGGTCGGCTTATAGATTCTGTATTTGATACAGGACATTTATAACAATCTGCTTTATAATCTGTGCAGGAGTAGAAGCTTTTAAGAGTGCAGTTGTTGGGAGAGGTGAACAAACTCTTGCTTAAAAGAGTGGTAATGGCTCTGGTAATGGTTCTTCATTAAGTATTTGGAGCAGTGGTGTGCTCTCTCTCTGGCTGCACACTTTCCCTTTATCTTAAAGTTGAAAACAGCGAACATTTACCTGCGACTTTATTTCTGCTGAAGAAACCATGATAGAAAAAAAGATTTCTGAACTTTGGATTATATAGACTGTACAATAGTGCTCTTTTTTGGTGGCATTGATGTTAGTGTTAGAGTTACTACAGAGACCAAAGGAGGTGGTTTGGTGGCATTTAAAGCAATGAAGTCCTGTGGGATTTAAAAATCCAAAGTGCTAGACTTGCTAATGATCAACAATGACCTGTTATTATATATATATAACCCCTACCTGGAAGTACTCAAGGCCAGGTCGGATGGAGCTCTGAGAAACTCTGTGTAGTGGAAGGTGTGTCTGCCCATGGCACAGGTTTGGAACGAGATAATGTTCAAGGTCCTTTCCAGGCCTGACCATTCTGTGATTCTGTGATTTTTAAGAGCTTTATATGATTTTGTTGCCATGCTATGTCTTGATAATTCTTTAATGGACAGCCCAGCAATTGAAAAAATATTTCTTAACTCCAGGCTGGAGAGATGGGCTGAGTTTTTGTAATAATGGTGTTAAATGATATCATTAAATGACTTCCAGGTGCTGTGTTTTGCGCTGACAATTGCAGCAGGCTGAGGGACTGAGGTTGCATTGTGCTTCAGGAAGTGCTGAGTGTGGGGAACAACTTGTGTGAAAATTTTTAGGAGCAGGAAGGAGCTGGGTGAATTTTGGCAGGTTGGGCAGGTTTGCCCAAAAGTCCGTGTTACTGAAGCTGCTGGAGCGCTTGGTGCTGGCTCCTCATCGCCTTTCTGGAGCTCCATCTGCTGGAACCAGCTCCCCCGTTCCAAGGTGACGCTGCACTGGGATCTAAAGGGATTCAGATCTTTCCAGTACTGTGCTACAAAGCGTTGAAAAGCATACAACAGGATTTTGGCTAGTTTGTGGGAAAAGATTACTATTTCCTTATTGTGATTCACATTTTACTTAAGTCACTCCTTTGAAACTCTGATGAAGCTCCCAGACAGTTTCCACAGATCTGAATTTATGCTTTCTTTAAGTATCATGTATGTTCTGGGAATAGATTGAGATTATCAGATAATAGTTGGAGGAAAAATGATCTAGTGGAATGATTGGAACTGAAAGGTAAACAGATTTTTGTGTAAGGGTGATGAAAAATGACCTCCCATTTTAGAAATTTTCAACTGTTGTTTTCAACTTGATAATAAAACCTTCAGTCATCTGTTATGAAAAAGCAGTTGTCAGAAGTCTCAACCTTAGGGTGGTCATTCAGATGTACTTGAGTCAATGGCTGGAACCTCAGATGTATATCAAACAGAATGCAGTGCTGAACTTGGATGTCATTTTACATTTTTTCTAACTAAAATTGCCATCCTGAACTGATGACATCTTCTCACTGCATCTGCATTAAAGCTTTGACTTTTTACCAATCCTTGTTTCCTGTCTGAAAGGGAAAAACTGACAGAAAGATCCCAGTCTAACTGAATCCGAGCTCAACATCAGCCTCACTTGTTTTGGCTTTCATTTGTTTTTTGCCCCTCAGGTGGTTTGCTTAGTTGTTTTTGTGCTCTGAAATTGAGAGAATAATAATCACTTTCTTCTTGAAGCCACTGCGCCAAAGAATAACTCTTCAAAATGGCTTTGGCCAATGCTGAGTGCCAAGCCAACTTTCTGCTGGCACTTCTTTTTCTGTCCCTGAGTACTGATTCAGTGGGCAGGTTCAAGAGAGCTGTAAAGGTGTATTGACGTACCATGCTTGAATTTTTATATAATTGGAGAGAAAGTGTCATTGTTATTGGTCAAGGTACTGTGAAGTATGCTTTGCAGATGACTTCTGAAGAATAAAGTCAGGTTGTTGCAAGCTCTCAGGGAAACAATTTGGAATGTCATGTAAAGCAATGACTAAAGGCAAAGCAACAATCCCCTATTTGTTCAAGTATTTTGTGTCATTCCTATATATTGTTTTTATGGAGCCTAAGATACTGTTCAGCAGTGGAATGATAACAAAAGCATGGCTTTTTTTTTTTTTTTAAGTTGCAACAAAACATGTTACAGAGTAATTTATTTTGAAAGTGCTTTGCTTAGATTAAATGAAAAAAAAAAAGAAAAAACAAACAAAAAAAGCCAAACGCAACCAAATGAAATAAAAGCAAACAAAGAAATGTTTCAACTCACATGAAGTACTGCAGGAAAATGCTTTTTGGGCCAGAATGTGTGTTTCATCCCTTCTATGCTGATCCCCACACTGAAGTCCCAAAGAAGTGAAGTGCAAGTCAGCATAAACAGGTGCAAACCAGACTTGACAAACGGCTGGAGAAACGTGCCCAGGTAACTCTCTTGCCACCTACCACTCAGCCTTTATGGGATGTGCAGAATCCAGCCAAAAAGGGGAATTCCTTGACATCCCTCCCTAGATTCTCACCCAGTCTGATTTCAGAGGTAATACAGATCTCTACCCTGACCTTACAGTCCTTAGGAAAACAAACCTCACAGATTTTGTCTGGCTTCTTACCATGAACATGGCAGAGTGAGTTTGCATTTTGCTTCATCCTTTATTTGTTTGTTTGCTGGGTATTTAAATATGCTCAATACCATTGCATGATAGGGGTCTAGTGCAGCTCTTGCTGATTATTTTTTTTCTTACTAGTTTTAGTGAGATGAGAATTAGACCTTTAAAAATTGAGAGTAACTATGTCAGAAGTGTAGGTGGACTGGAGGCAGTAAAACTGAAAAGTCAGAGGACTTGGAAAAAAGAGCAAGTGGGTATTATAGGGCTGTCTAAAGACACTTAAAACCCCCAAAAGGAATGATTATCAATCACATGTGACCTTCAAAGTGACAAAGATTGTGGATCATCTGAATTAAAAAAGAAGAGCTATCAAAGCTTGCTAAATGTTACTGTGGTCTGATTTATGATGAAAACTTACTCTTAATTGCAGCAATCCTGTTAATTTCTGCAATGCTGAATATATTTTATTTCAGCGTTGATCCTGTCTGAGGCTACTTTTTCTTTCTCTACATTCCAATAGATCAGTGCTGTTACAGGATGTTTGGGCTTATTTTTGTAATATGCCAGACTGGATTGTGTGTCTTTATATATATTTTCATTCTGCCTCATGCAGGCAGTTCTGCTGACTGGGTGTGCTCAGCCACAGTGAGTGCATTTCACCCTCCAAGCAGTCATGGCAGCACTACAAGGAAAGGGAACGGTAGAAATGACACCAGTACATTTTATTTGTCTGAGCAAACCTATCTTAATGAATTTATTACATTGTTTGCCCATTCAAATACAGGATGAGAACTGTGAGCCTAATGCAAACTAGATCCTGCTTGGTCCAAGTTAAACATGGTGGGACCAAGGGCAGAGCACGAGTCTGCCAATTCCATGGTCTTTGTGCTGCTCACTGAACTGCTTTGCCACATCTCTTTGATTTGTGAGCCTTTGCTGGAACAGAAAAGCTTTTTTAAAAGACCTTTGACATTGCTGAGGCATTAATAACTCAGTGATTTGAGGGCTGAATTAACCTCAAAAATAAATGGTGTCATACTCCTTGTACAACTTGAAATCCTATGATATCCTGAATTCCAGAATTGTATCACTGTTGGGTCTCTATATGTTGTGCAGAATATTTGGGGAGCAAGGATATTGAAACTTTTCCAGTTCCTTTGTTGTTGAAGTAATGGCATTTCTGCAGCACTGACAAGCCCTAGACACAGGCCAGAAAAGTGTTCAAGAACACAGGAAGATAAATGCTGAGGTATTAACATCTTGGCACTTAGAACAGGAAGAGATATGGGAGAATTAATTTTCTTGCATTAACTTATTTGCTTTTGAATTATGAAGACATTTATGTATTGTCTGAAAACTGAATAGTAACAAATTATTGTGAGAACTGCTTATTTGTTCTTTTCATCCGATTATTTCTGATCTCACGTGGGTTTGGAAATGCTTGCAAAAGAAAAGAATTCTACCCAAGTGATGGGCCTTTTTTTTTTTTTTTGAATGTAGAGAGATTTTCAGGCTCACAATTTGTAAGATAGTGTTGCTGAAAGAAGTCAACTATTTAGAAAAGTAGCAGTGGATTTAGGAATGAGCTGGAGAACTGGAAAAGGCTAAAGGAAGTAACCCCAGGTGTACCCTGATATCTCCTAATGTCCCTGTGACTATCCAGCATTAGGAGAACAGAAAATGGTGTCAGGGCAAGAATTTCCATCTTTCTGTGTCTTTTTGAAAATAGGCGGTGGGAAGGACATCCTGGTGTGAGTGACAGTACGTGGGATGTGAACTGCTGATACTTTGCACAATGAAAGGCACAGGGAGGGACACTTGGGGACACAGCAGGGACTGCAGACCCCCAGACTTTCTCCTGTTTAGACTGTGAGGGGATAAAAGCCCAGGGGTTCCTTTGTTTGGAGTCCCTCCTCGGAGGCACCAGCTCGAGCTGTTATTTTGTTGTTGCACCACGATGAAAGAATTTTAAGGACTGGGACATCTGAGACTCTGTTATGGGAAACCCGAGGCGGAGCCTGTCTCCCTGTGAGTGTGGGATGTGCAGCTGTGAAGGGGTCCCAGCTCAGGTGATAGGAGTGTGGCTGCCAGTGGCTCCTGGATGGTCACACAGGGAAGTTTCCTTAACACTGAAACTGGGACCTTTGGAACGTGCTTTGGGAGGCTCCTCACACCTGTGAATTGTTAAAGTGTTAGCACTGGTGAAGTCTAAATGGTGTTTGAGTCTTTGTGCTTTATTCTTCTCCAAATGAAGTTACCCATGCATAAAACCTCAGCTGACTTATGCAGATAAGGTAGATTTGGCAGAGAAATGCATCCATATTTTAGGATATGACTGATTTAACTTGCTTTTAGTGTTTCACGGTACTGAAGGAGCTCTTGAATTAATATTAAAAGCATTACTACAAAGGCACAAACCTCAGACTTACCTTTTTTTGTGGAGCTCTGATAATTACTGGGTTTGAGTATTTTAGCATTTTGCACAGTATAAGGTTCAAGATTTTTTTTTTAATGGAAGAAATCTGTAAAACCCAGTGACAAATCACAAAGCTTATGCACTGCAAACTCATAGTAAGAAACCAGTCAACATCGTGCACACAGTGAAATAAAATTATGCATAAATATGGTAACTCCCATGCTCAAAAATCTCTTTCCTTTTGACCATGAAAAACATATGTTTTCTTTAATATGCTTTACTCTTCATTAATATTCCAGATTTTAGTTCTGCTAATTTCTGCTTATTCCTGCTTATTCATTTTGTTTGATAGTGCTGTTGACAGAAAGGATCTGGTGCTTAAGTAAAAGGGTCATTGCCTGGGATATTCCAAGGAATCGTGTTTCCAACTAGAGACAATGGGGATGCAGTGGAGTAAGAAGAGCAGTACTTACTGCAACTCCCAGGGTATACTGTGGTTGTGATTTGTGAAGCAACCCTACTCATGGTCCCTGGGGTAGAGAACAATGATTTCATAAATAACAAAACCACAAGGAGAACCATATGACTGTCCTTGCAAAAACTGCTGCCCAAAAGCACAAAAAAGGAAAGAGCCTTGTAAAATCAGCGAGGAAATGGCCTAAATGTGGAAATATTTCAGATCTGAGTGTTTTACATTAGTTTTCTTCAGTTAAAGGAAAACACATATATGTGAGGAAGGAGAGGTTGTGCACTGAAGGTGGTCTGAGCATATATGTGTTGCTGGAGAAGTGGTATTCAAATAAAAACCTGCTAAATCAGCTCTTGAAGAACTTGGCAGAGACAGCCAGAGCCTTCACCATACAGGGCTTTGAGGGCTATTTTGAGAATACAGTATTAATTAGAAATTGTACAAACAGCTAGTGAGAACGGTGAAAAACCTTTTTAGAGTAGCCCACGATCCTGCCTTGGAAGCAGCCAGTTAATTTTAAGTTGTAATCAGTAGTTATTCCCAACTAGGGGAAAAAACCAGTAATGTCTTTTATCTCCTGCTGTGGCCCAGGTACACAATGTTGTTAGAACATGTAATGGAGTCATTATTGGGGCAGCCTGTGGATCTATTACTGTAATTTTTGTACCAAATGCAGTACAGGCTTTTCCTGTACAGGATGCCATAAAACCAGCAAGAGATTTAATCAGGTATGTTAATGGATTCACAGTATCTTCCGGGAATTGTCCTTTGCTGGTTTATCATTTTTGGGTCTTCCTTCAGCGCTGTATGTCTTCATTATTGGTACTGGTTTGTGTAATCTAGCAAACAAATAATTTCTGACATTAGATGCTCTTGAAGAAACTAATTTATGTAAGTGGATTGTGGCTGATCAGCTTCCACAGTCCAGCTCTCATAACGAGTGGAAGGACTGGTAATGCTGCTCTTAGTTGTGTACAGGGCTGGTACAGCTGATGTGCCAGCAAAGCAGTTCAGGGGAATACACTCTTTCATTTTGGGCAAAATCAGCCAGATGAGCTCACTCCAACTGATTAAATTTTTAGTGCCAGCTCGCCTCATTTTCCATGGCATTAGCGAGAAATTGTTACAAAAAGCATGTAAAGTCTCAGTTCCTCCCAAAGGTACAGGAACTAACAAAAAGCAGCAGTTTGGCTGCTGGATTGGAGCCTGTTTTGTGGAGAATCCTTGCTGGGAAGAAGCACTTGCTTGTGTCTCTCGCCTGTGCTTCTCACATTTGCAGCAATTACTGCCTGAGTGCCGCCTGTCAGCTGCTCTCGTTTGGCTCTCCGTTCTGGTTCGCAGGTTTCTGATGTGGGCCACTGCCACATGCGCCAATTCTTGTTTCAGGTCTGTAATTACAAGGGTATTTGGCTTCTGCCTCGTCTGGACAGGAGAAGAGGTGGCTGATGCTGCCGCTCATTCCAGACAGGTCTGTAGATCAGAGATGGGCTGGCAGCTGCCAGCCCCTCCTACATCAGAGGTATCCAGCTGTGTTTGGGTCCAGCGGCACACGAACCTGGCTCCCCAAGGGCTGGTTTGTAGGGTGTGCCCGGTGAATTAGCGGTGCTCCTGCTCCCGTGGCCGTGTCCAATCGCAGCGTGGTGCCGCAGGCAGGCGCTGCCCTGCGCTCCCACCGGCGCTGTCACTCGCGGCTGGCTCGGGAGCGCCGGGTGCTGCTGATGTTCGAGCCTAAGCTGAGTGGGCTTACAATGACTATGTCAGAACACGCAGGAGACTCAGCAGAGAGGTGAGTAGCGGCACACAGCATTTTGCATTTGGCTTAGAGGCAGTCCTGCTCCTGCTGTTGGAAGCAGGCGGGAATCTGCAGCCCACTGAAGCATGACTAATCAGTTTGCAAAAATGCTGAGCACCCTCGAGTTTAAGGTATTTTGTGCCCTATTGTTTAACAGTGACAAGTGATGGTTTGTAGCATTTATGTGAGGTGTGTATTTTGCCCAGGTCTTAAACCCTTGACTTGGGAGCTACATCCTGTGGCGGGTTTCCTTGGAGTATGAGGGAAGCATGCAGCTTGTGTTCCTGCTGCTGCTGTGGGTAGCACTGTGTCGTTAATTGTTATTCCAGAAAAGGTGCCAAGTAATTATTGTATCTTCTTTCTGCTTTGAGCTTCAGCAGTGGCTTTATTCTTTGTCATCTTTCTGTTTCAAAGGACTGTTTTGAAAAGGTTTATTTGTTTTGCATGGGATAATTCTCCTGCATGACAAGAAATGAACAAACAAAAAATGCAGGGAAAATGCTAGAAGTCTAAATATTTTAAAGTCTGGTGAAGATGTGCTTTATTCATGTTAAATATGTTACTTGGTTCGGGGACACAGATTTAAAGACAGGAAGGTAGGAGTTTTAATGCAATAAGCAATAATTGACCAAGTTTTAATTATTAAGCAGGGCTTAGAATAGCTCAGACATGATATCGCATTTTGTATGAGACGGATGCCAAAGCTTAGTTAATCAATGCTTGCAAAGCACTTGCAGAGTGTCTTGGGTGCAAAAGGATTTGCAGTGGATCTGAAGTTGTGATGACAAAGCCACTAGGAAACAGTATCACGTAATGTTTCTCTCAAATTTAAAGTCCTGCCTTTTGTATATATAATTATACTCTTTATTTCTTTGCAGTAATTATCCCTAAAACCAAACCACAGCTGCAGTGGGTGGTTATTACTGATGCTATCTGCTTGTGCTATGCTCCCCTGCCTTTTTCTTAAGATATTATCAAGACTTTGCTTTCTGGTTTCCCTTTCAGCATTCTGTTATGCCACTTTTTAAGGAACTGACACAATTTCTAAGTCACAAGATAGATCACATTAGTTAGAGCTGCTCAGAATCAGGAACATGGTGAGGATTTGTTTGTATTTTGTTGGAGGATGTTTTGTACATGCTTGTGTACAATATATTAGTGCAGTCTAGCTCTTTGATCATTAGATGCAGATGTTTCAACTGTCCTGACACTGTCTAGGTGACCTTAACTTCATTAGTACAGGCTTTATTGTTTCTTTTGTGATTTTTTTTTTTTTTTTTTTTCCCCACCAGCTCTGGTGGTGATGAACTTGGGCCAAACTAATTCAGCTGGTCTGTATTATCCTGCTGCCAGTAACCCAAAGACCAGCTGAGAAGCCTTGTGACAGGTCAAGCTGACATCTGAATGTTGTAAAGGAGGAAAGTACAGCCAGAGTAAGGCACTGAGAGTCTCCTGACTTTGAGATACTGCAGTATTTTTTTCTGAGTGCAGTAGCGCTTCTTTGGGACAGTGATGTTCCCACAAACATGCACAATGGAAAATTTTAAGCCACCTGTGAGTTTGTAGTGGTTTGTTGCTCAGGCACCACTCTGAACATGAGCTGGGTGAAGGCAGATGTTCCAGCAGCAGTTGGTGTTATATTCTGGTGCAGATTGACCATGTCTCATCCCTAAAGTGATAACATGATCATGGTGTCGCCAGCTGGAGTCTGGCAGCCTTACAATGGGGTGTGCATCCTCACCCAGTGCTTCTGTGTTCCTGGTACCTGAGCTCATCAAACTGCTGTGCTCCACATAGCAAATTCCAGGTTCTTATTTAAAGTACATCAAGTTCGTCTTTTTTGTTTTTCCAGAAAATGGAAGCCTTTAGTTGTTTTTTACATGTTACTTGGTGAAAGCATAGTTTAAAAACCCCCCAAATCCAAATCCACAAATATGATAGGAGTCACTTTCACTTTTTGCCATCACTAGAGCTAGAACAGCAGGTTATGCTAGTGAATAAATCTGGAACTGAGGAGTGGCGGTTCAAATGCAGCAGTAATGCACTGGTAGGAGGAGAACAGACGTGCTGAGTTTATTATCTCTTCTGGCAGGTCATCTACGTCAGACCTCAACGTGGCACTGCGTGAATGTATGGCAGCTCTGGATTTATTTCTTAACAACAAGTTCTCAGATGCTTTGGCTTCTCTACAAGCAAAGTAAGTTGATACGACTTCCTGCTTTTTCTCTGATTTTTTTTTTTTTGCTTTACCATCTCTCAGGAGATTTTGACCAGACAGCTGGCAATCTCTTAGTAGTTGATAAGTCTGTATGCTTTTGGTTCAGAAGGGAGTGGTAAGTTAATGTGTTAAGTTTTGGGGAAGGTGGATAAGTGCTTTACACTTGTGTGAGTGAAAAAATCTTGTTATTTGCTCTCACAAGTGTGAAGCACTTATCTGTCTTCTAAAATTATAGCATCGATGCCCAAAGAAATAACTCCCCAGCTGTAGGGCAGTATGTGAGATTCCTCCTCCTGGAAAAGTAAAAACCATCTTCTGTCACTTTTTTTTTTGTCTCCTTTCCTATATTTTTCTGCACACTGAGAATCTGAATAATTATAGTTTTGTGTCTAAATGAGCAACTGACCATGAATTGAAGGTTTGAGAAACATTAGGTATGAATTTTTTCTTTGTTGTTGTAAGCACTTGCAGGAACTTTCTCACAGCTTATTTTGCAATTCAGGGTTGTGGTCATGCACCCCATTTCCTAATTATGTTGCAGCCCAACTTGTAATGAGCAGCCCAGATGCAAGCAGTGAGATCATGAAATAGTTCCTAAAAATTGTTTTGTCTTTACGATGCCTGTGATCTGTCATACGCTGTCCTGACGTTACCTATGTTCTTGGCTTGTTGAAGTCTGTGGGTAATTTAAATTTCTTCCCCACCCACCCAATTTGCTCCATGCATTTTTGGGCCACCAGCAAATTACATCATGCCTTCTTTTAGGACACTGGAATAGGAAACAAGTAAAATTCATGGTGTGTATTTGATATGCATCAGGGATAACTACAATTAATGCTACATATCTCCTTTGCTGAGGTATCAGCCACGTATTTGATGCCAGAATCTGTAGCTTAGCCATGTAAGTACACTCTGGGAAAGACATTAATGATAAATTGTCTCATCAGCTGTATTAATAATGCTGGAATTATTCACAGCAAAGTTGTTTAGTGTTTATATATCATCAGAAGATATAATAAAAATGGTAAGAAGAATAACTGTGTTTTCATTAAATCTTGACAGTAAAGCCCCTGTGCACATCTGGGAAGGCTCACTCAGTGCTTAGCATAAAATAACGGGATATTTTATTGCAGCAGGTTTCCAAAACACTGCAAAAGCTAGTGAGGCTGTGGGTTGTTCTTTTCTGTAAATTCATTTTTCTTCTGTTGCATATGGTTTTCATTCAGCTTTTGTTGGGCTCTGCAGAACATGTTTCATGAGCTGATACTCTGTTTTTGTACCTGACTCTATTCCACATTGCAAAACCATTTTGAAACTAATTTTTCATGTTAGCCTGTTGTTATGAGGAGGCCCTTATTCCTGTTGCCTTTGGCAGTGAGGGAAATAGAGACTTATGATCTTTGTGAGTGCAGTGAAGAAACAGGATGCTGAATTTCCCCACAGATGAAATCCATTCTGGACACACTCCATCTCTTTAGGAATGAGAAGAGTTGTAGAGTGGGCACATGTGGTAGTACTGAGTTATTTCTTTCAGAGCCATCAGTTCCTCACTGTTCCCTTTTGGTGTGCTGAGATTTGAAATTAGTTTTCACAGTCCATAAACATACCATCACTGTTTAGAGAAGTACTTTTCAGTTTTTGCATGCTTGTGAAGAATTTCATATCTTAGATTTTTGTGGCTTTAATGCTTCTGGTGTAGGAGATACTCTGCTCTGTATTACATTAATGCAGATTCACTAAATTACTCACTTTTGGCTTCCACAATAAGTATATTTTCAACTAATTTGTACCATGTGAAACTGACAGCAGCTTTGGCACAATGTGTGAGGCTTACAATCAGAAGATCTTTGCTAGCAGCTTAAAAATAAATATCTGAGGATGGTGTCTAGACTTGTGTTGAGGTAAAGCTCTTTTTTTCCTGTTAGAAAAGCAAATCCATCATAAAGAAAAGCAAATTCATTATAAAGAAGAGAGCTCATTTCAGAGAAAAAAATGCATCTGGTGTTTCTTGTTTCCTGAACTACCTTTTAGCTTTTAGAGTAAATTTTCATTATTATTAACAATCATTGTACAGTAGTGGGTTCTGATTATCTTGTGCTTTCTGCAGTAAGTTTAATTAATTTTTTTTTTTTTAATGGAGTACTCACACTGCATCTAAGACCTCGTAAGAAATTCCTGAAGTTCAGTCACCAAGCATAGCAGTGATTTTCAATGTTTAATGTGTTAAATGTTAACATGCCTGACACTGAAACTGTCCAATCACTGGAGCAGAGGGAAAAAAAAAATCATCTTCCTTTTCAGCCCTGAGACATGCAGTGAATCAATTAAATGCTGACTGGATTTTAGCCCTCATGTAATTGCAAACAGACGATAATAAATTAAGGGTTGATTCTGGTGAGATGTCCCCTTCCCTTCCAAAGACAAATGCTTAATATTTTAATAATTATCCTGAAGGAAAACATGGCACAATCACCTGATAGCTTGCTGATATCAGATCCATTGGGAGAATAGTAAATAAGATAAATTCATGACAGAATTATCTGGACCATTGGATGAGGTGCACCACATGTGTTTCTGCTTGCAATACTAAAGGAATAATAAGACGATGATTCGTTCCAGGCAGTTGACTTTATTCTGAAAATAGACTCGAAAAAGCACTTGGTGTTGTTTGGTGGAATATTAATTCTAGAATGACTGTGCCCTGAAAGCTTTCCCTGGGAGCTGATGTCCCAAAGATCAGGTGTGATTATCAAATGGAGAGTGGTGAAAGAATAGGGGGAAGCACACCCAGGCAGAGTGAAACTCTAGATGGTGCTCGGATAAATATATAAATATAAATATGTTGCTCAAAGCTTGGATTAGCTATTTATTGTAAGGAATGTCATGAACAAGAGCAAGGTCGTTATTTCCAGGGGGTTTGTCTTTTTATACCTGAGATCTGGAAGAATGCAACTTTTATAGTCTTTGTAAATAAATTAATTGCCACCAAAACCTAACTAAATTGCTGGTTTCGCCTCTTTGCTGGAAGAACTTAGCAGATTCTGAATTTTGGAAAGTAGCTTTGATTAAAAAGGCTTAGGGATTCTCTTGTTGAAGCACAGCTTTTTGTCCTGGGCCAGCCTGGTGGCTTGTGGTAGCGAGGGAGCTGTGCTGGAGGCTGACTGCAGGGGTCATTGCTGGTTGTTAACTTATTGCTGCTGGGGAGTCTTGCAGGAAAAAGGTTTCTATCAGAACATGTCAGTTCAACAAATTTGAGCATTTCTGTGAAAGCCTCTGCTACGTATCTAGTGGGTTGTTTGGACATCGGGTAGAACCTGGGATCAAAGATGAGGAAAGCCTTCAGGCCCTCTGTGACCACATCATGATGCAGGTTTGATTTGGGCATTGGTCTCTCACTCTTGAGTCCTCCTGGATGAACACACTGTTCACTGGTCTGTGGAGGGTCTCTCTAACACCATGCTGTTGGATTTAAGTGTTGGAAGCATCTTGATCCTAAATCGACATATGGATATGAACCTGAGGTTTCTGTAACTTAGGAATGCGTGTCTTGTCTGCTGGATTACTTTAAAGGATCTACAGAAAAGATATGTAGCGCTATTTTTCACAGAAAGTTACGAGCCCTGGATTAATTCTGAGGTCAAACCAAGCCGGGCTTTTTGATTTTCATACTTCAGCTGGGAAGCCGTGACTGTCTTTACTGAAGCAGTTGTTTTAGAGCAGGAATAAAAGTTCTCCAACAGCTCCAAGAAAGGGCAGTGCTGCAAGATGATAATGATTGCACCATAGTTGGAGAAGAGGCATGTGGCAGAACTCCATAAGTGCCTAAAGATATTACTTATAATCCTCTTATTCAGTCATGTGATACCAACTACTGGGATAAGTCATTAATCACAATATTAGTTGCATTCATGTCATACAGGCTTGTTAACTTCAACAATGTCCTGAGGAAATTGCTGCTGAAGAATCAAAAGAAGTAAAGTAAAAAGATAGCAAGTTTCATTCTGTAGCCATCCATATGAAACCCAGGCCTTAAAACTCCTGGGAATACGCCAGGATGTAGCTGGCAACTTTAATTGAATGGCTAATAGAATAGCATAGATAAATTGCATTTCTGCCAGGATCCCCACCCCTGAAATAAAAAGAACAAATTTTAATGTTGCTAAATACCAGTTGGCTAATGATAGACATTAATTATTATCTCCTTTAAATATTAGACATAAAATAGATGAAACCATTGATTAGGGAAGGGATGGTTTTGTTTCAGAAACGAATTACTGGAGAGGGAAATCCCTCTTCACCACATGTATGTGAAAAGTACCAATTTTCCTTTTAGTGCAGTGAATTCAATATTTATCTGCTTTGCTTTAGAATGCAAATTTTTATAATTTTGAAAGGGTACTGTTTCAGTCACTTCCCTGTGCTTTGCATTTGAGCCTCTGGAAGGGTTTTAGTTTAATAAATACCATATGAAGTGTGTTTTTCTGCACCCAGGGAGGCTGATGAATAATCTAATGAACAGAAACACTTCATCAGGCTGGCATTTTAGTGTGTTCATTTTTTTTTACTTTACATTATCAGTCTACTGAATGAATCATGATCTACAAGGCCAAGGAAGAGCTGTCCTAACTCCACTGGATTTTAAACTAATTTCTCTCTTCTCTGTCTGTTCTTCTTAGCTTGCAAATGAGATGGATGGTAACATAGTCCGGGGGTTATAGCATTTATGGCACCGGGATATTTCCCAAAACAGCTTTTCTGCTAGATTGGTTTAGATGGTGAGGGCAAGTAGGAATTAAGGACAGCCACAGAGCACAGACTGCAGTGAAGTTTAAAAATATGCACTGCAAATTCCTTCAGTGCAGCCATCCTGCTCTGTGCCCTGTGTGTTGGAAAAAGAAGCCCTTTGTCATCAGTGTGAGGGCTGGGAAGCACCAGGCCCAAGTCACCACAGCGAATTATTAGATCATTGAGTAATGTAGGGTGATCTGAAATGATCCATTAATTTTTCTTTCAATTCAGTCCAGATACCAAAATTTAGGGAGGCAATTGTATTTTTGGGCTGAGAAATTACATGGATTGTGGTATCTTTAGATCTGGCTTTACTCCTTAAAAAACCCCCTATGGAATAAGAGGAGATGAGATTGGAAGGCACCTCAGAAAGTCATGTACTCAAGCAGGGCCATTTTGAATGTCTCCAAGGATACGGACTCAACAACTTCTCTGGATGATATGTGCTGCTGCATGGTCACCCTGATGGTAAAAAAAAAAAGGTGTTTCCAGATGTTCAGCCAGGGCCTCCTGTGCTTCATGTTGTGCCCATTGCCTGTGATCCTGTCCCTGGGTGTCCTCTGCTTCTTCCCCTCAGGTATTTCTATATATTATGGGAACCCCCTGAGCTTTCTCTTCTCCAGCCACAACAGTCCCAGCTCTCTTGGCCTTTCCTCATAGGAGAGATGTTCCAGTCCCTTAATCATCCTCACCCTGAGCGTGTCCATGCACGGAGGAGCCCAGAGCTGGGCACAGCTCTCCAGGCGGGGCCTCCCCAGTGCTGTGCAGAGGGGAAGGAGCCCCTCTCTCATCCTGCTGGCAGCAGCACTCCTCTCAGTGCAGCCCTGTCTTTGTCAAGAGCACGTTGTTGGCACACCACTTTCTCCGTGAAAGAAAAAGAAAATGAAGAAGCCCCTGAAGTAAACACATTGAGAACAGGTGTGCCGAGGGTGGAGATCTTGAAAGGATATCCTTGTTTGACTGCAAGTATTTTTGAATATTCCCTGCCATACAGAGCTATCTGATCTGTTCTGGAGTGTAAACAATTGAAACGGCAATTGTTGCTCCTTGACAATATTTGTCTTAAGTCGTGCTATTTGTCAGGGGTGGATTAGAAAGGTCTACAGAGAGTTTCTGTATCAGGAATTTATCTGAGCTTGCCCTTCAACGTATTTCTCAAGTCATCCTTATTAGACCTCTATGCCTGAAGTTATTTTGATTCACTTGCAGAGAATTACACCAGACACAGGTGAATGCTCTAAATGTGTACGATATATAAACTCCTTTCCTGTCAGAGAAAAGGTGCCAGCAACAGCTGCACATAGGAATTAAGAGTTTTCCTTGCACTAATACCAAAGTTTTTTTTACTTTCTGCCAAAGTGGCACTGTCTGAAACCCTATAGAATAATATTTAAGTTGAACGGATTGGGGTGGAGGGTTGGCAGAAGGGGAGAGGAGAAAACAGCTGCATTTTTTGATACAGACTCTAATGCTTCTGGTGGGAAGAGCTGTTTCAAGGAGATTCTATTTTGGCCATGGTTATAGTATTGTGTTACTTATCTCCTTGAGCCTGTACTGAGTAACTGTCCCAAATTAGAAGACCAGCAGCTGGATTTGTGTCATATGTTGTAGCATTCATTAGATAATTTTAAAAAACAAAATAAACCCCACCACGATTCTGTTGTTTCTGAATGGTAAGCCATGTGGCTAGTTCCTGTACTTTGTTAAATATCTATCCTCAGCTCAGGATTGATACATTTTAGCAGAGTATGTAGAGCTGTAGACATGATTTCTTATACAAATCTCTATCTATTACTGTTTCTTGATTATTTTGCGCGTCCTTTGTGTTCAATTTTCTAGTTCATTTAGACCTTGTTCCCTTGAGGCTGATGCATTTCTAGAATTGGATTTGTATTTGTATTTTAAAAGCAATAATACAATCAAATCAGCTGTGCTTTGCACCTTGTGTTTTCTTGCAGAACTAAAGACAGCATGTATCATGCCCTGACTTACGCCACCATACTGGAGATGCAAGCTATGATGACATTTGATCCTCAGGACATACTGAATGCAGGGAACACAATGAAGGAAGCTCAAGCCACCTGTCAAAGGTAAGACTGGAACGATTCAGTCAGGAAATAGTTCCTCCTTGGGGAAGTTTTGGAAGACTACTGTATACAAAAGGAAATGTAATCTTATAGAAATCACAGGAAAACTCAGGTTGGAAGGGGAATCAGGAGGTCATCTAGTCCAGCCTCCTGCTCAGAGGAGGGTCACAGCACAGTCTTGTCTTGAAAACTTCACAATATCTGATCTTTCTTGTCAGGTAGAATTTGTCCTACCTGTAGTCCTGGTTCTGCAGCATCTGGAATTTGGTTTACAATGTTCAAACACTGCTGAACGTTCCCATGGGTGGTGAATGTGCTGCAGTTGTCTGCCTGAGTCAACTACACTCCCACTTTTGCACCCACAGTCGCCCACACACACACAAAATAAATCAAAACACCCCCTTATCCCTCTCCTTCATAAAGACAGATTTCTGTGCACGAAGGGTAAGAGGCAGATCCCAGGAGGACCACATTGGCTAAGTTCTCTGTGGACTGTGCTGAAGTTTGTGTGTGTGGTGAGACGACAGGGGGCTGGTGAGCACTGGAGGCACGTTACTGACTGTGTGGGTGGCCAGCTGAAAGATACAGCTCTCTGTTGTTGATGCTCCTTCTTCAGAATGACCAAAACTGATTTTTTGCAGATTTAGGAAGAAATCTACTGTAGCTGATTCTATCAACAACCTTGTGCATAGGCAAAGCCTTGAACACTTCACTGAAGGTAACATCTTTCACGTGTGTAATGTTTTCCTTTTTTACTTATGCAGTCTGAATCCTGTAGAATTGCTGTCTCAATATGTGCTTGAAAATTGTGAATTCACTGACAAAATCGCTGATCTGGCATTTGCTGGACCAAATGTCAGTGTTTTGGCCATTGCTGTGCAACCAATCCAAAAATCACTGGTCTTGTTGCTTTCTGACTCAGCACTCCCAAAAATTGCTGGGTAAAGAAACATCTAGAAAGAAGTATTGAAATGCCTGTAGAGGCTTTAGATCCAGGAATTTATGGAAAGCGCCAGAAAAATTCCTGCAGAATTTCTCTAACTGCATGTCATTTCTGTTTGGAGTTACATCAGTAGTCTAGAACTGAAACACTACAGCAAATTTGGAAAATATTTTTCTCAGTTTGAGCTCTGTGATCTTATTCCTACAGTAATGGGCTGAGTGTTTTTTGATTACTTTTTGATTGATTGGTTTGTTTTCTTCTCTCTGTGCGACGTTAGAGGAAATCCATGCAGAAATTTGTTATGCTGAATGTTTACTTCAGAGAGCAGCACTCACATTCCTCCAGGTATGGATTCCTGCATGGCTCTTGGGGGGAAAATTACCATACAGGTATTTCTTGTCCTAAATGGATTGGTAGAAGACTATAGTTTGATCAAATGGGTCTTTCATCTGGATTAAGTCTGGATTTTATCTGGACTATCTGATGAGATATTAGAATGGTTAATTTTCCCTCATGATTATTAAAAAAATACTTAGCACACATAGGGCTGAGTGCCCTATGACACTCTTCCCCCTTCCCTTCTGGGCGTGTGAAATGCAACTGCAGCAAGCACCAATTTTCAAATGATGTGTTGGGATATCAGATTTAAAAAAAAAAAAAAGAAAGAAAAAAGCTGGGCTGGTCATTGAAACTGTGCTGGAATACAAGCAAGACTTTTGTTTGAATCTGGCTGGTGTTTGCTTTCCTAAGGCTGCTTTCTCACTGGTTTGTTCTTGAACAGCAATTATGGTCTGCCCAGCTATTAGGCTCCACACATGCTTTCTCCTTAACAGTGCTGTCTGTCTTTAACAAAGGGGAGCTCTCCCTCTTCTTTGGATTTTATCTGTCTGTCCTAATGAAGCTTGGTTTGTTTGATGGAGCAACATTAGCAGTACTTATTAGGGCTCCAGCATGCAATTTAAATCGTTACTCACAGTTGAAATAACTGATTTTTCTTCTTGATTTGGCTGTACTTGCTGTATGAAAGTGGGCCTCTTCAGCTACCAAGGCTGAGGAGGTATAAAAGCCACAGTCAGAAAAAGGCTGCTGCTTCTTGGCTCAAGGGTGCTGATAGGAAATGGAATGCAGGTGGTGGTTTTATAGTGTTTGGGAGTTGCCAGGTGGGCTCTGATTTATGTTGCTTACCACAGTTTATGAACCATGTAACCTTTTTCAGCCATCTGCTAAGTCCCTCTGCTAGAAACTATTGCTTCATAGCAACACCTACAATCAGAGGAGCTTCTAGTTGCTTCTAGAGTGCTGATCATGGACTTTGAAATAACCAAGGTGTAGCTACCTGTTTCCATTTTCCTTTGGGATGAGTAGCCTCTAGCACTGGCGGCAGTTTGGGTGAGATCTGAAACTATGGAAGGAAGACTTTTGAAAGCTTCTCTTTTATGTCTGTAGGAAGGGAGCATTTTAAAGCAGTGTCTCTTGGTTTTAAGCGCTATTTTCACAGATATCTGTTTATGAAAACGGTTATAGAAACATGAGATTTAAGAGTATGAAAACAATTTCTTGTCCTCTTTTGCAAAGGTCTCTTTGCTTCCTGTTCTCTTCTGTGTTTAATTTTTCATGACCACACAAAGTAGTTTGAAAAATTAAACAGAGGCACTTGGTTCCAACAGCTACTGAAGTGGGTTAGTTTTGATGCTTTAGTAAAAATGACCAAATCCAGCTGAAAACACATAAAATGTAGTTTCAGCATTTTTGAAGGACTTGACCCTAACCCTACTTGTTTTCAAAGGAAAATATAACTGAACCTTTACACATGGTAGAGTGGGCTGCACCCCCCACTATGCTGTACTTAGTTAGAACATCTAATTAATTAATGTAATCTATGCTATTTTCTCCACAATGCCCCCTTATGATTTTTCTGATGGTATCTTCTGTTAAAATGCACATAGACACTCTGTCTTAAAGTAACAGCAGACAAAACAAACCAGAATGACATTATATAAGTGAGGCAAGAAAGTGCCTCCAAAAATTACGAAACTAAAGACCCTCTAACTAATGGTCCCTCAGATACTTTGCTGTAATTTCTCAGTTTGTTATGACTTGTCATGTAACATGTTATCTTACCAGCATGGATCCCATATATACGTATATATGTAGGAATAGTCAAACCAGAAAGAGCATATCCCACATAATTTTACCGACCCTGCTTCACTCTTAGGATATGAAATTGTATTCTGCAGACTCTTGAGGACAGGTAGTTTACTGATGAACATTTCCTGGCTCAGCACCAGATACGTCTTAACTACACTTAAGGACAAATGAGAGAAAGCTATTTTTTGAAAGAGGCACAAATGCAGGTACATTATGTGACATCTATTAGCTGAGTCCCTGTGTTCATTAATGCAAATTCAGATAGTTCAAAGGTGACAAGGGCTAAACTGATCACAGAAAACATGAAAATAGAGTGCCTGTTTCTAAACAGAGTAAAAATATTTTCAAATAGAAAGGAAACCCTAAATCCATGTGTTATGTTTTGGAGGCTTATATTGTCTGTGTCATGCTGGTTATGTTCCAGGTGTGTATTCATCTTAAGAAGACAAAAACCTTTTACAATGCTTACAAATTCATACTGCTAATGTGCTTCCATTCCAACAGGATGAGAATATGGTCAGCTTCATAAAAGGAGGCATCAAAGTCCGAAACAGTTACCAAACCTACAGGTGAGTCAGAGTGATGATGTCATTAAGTGCACTCTATCAGTAAGAAGTGCTGCTGGTGAAATGATCCAATTTACAATTCCATTCCTGTTGTATTCATTGAGTCTTTATTGTGGGCCTCATGTCTACAGATTTTCTCAGCCCAGACAGATTCTTCCTTTGCATAACAAAGGACATTAACATTATGGTTGATTTGGATTGTGGAGACAGTTGGACCCTGGCTCTGTTATCTCCCAGGGTTGCCTCCTTCAAGTACTCTATCCTTGAAATTACGTCCAAAAATGACTGTTCTAAATGATGTACTGCTCATTGTGTCTGCATAGCACAATTTGCTGGTCTTGCAGGCATTAGGCATAATGAAATGACATTTCCTTATAGTTCCAGCTGCAGCTTTTTGGA
Source organism: Hirundo rustica (assembly GCF_015227805.2). Lineage (NCBI taxonomy): Eukaryota > Metazoa > Chordata > Aves > Passeriformes > Hirundinidae > Hirundo > Hirundo rustica. The sequence goes on from NC_053458.1 coordinate 6,184,722, forward strand.
GCATTTAATACCAGTAGCTGAAGCACGGTAAAAAGTGAAGGCTAAATATGCATCATATATTATTTATTTTAGAATTATAAATTTTGATTCAGAGTGGGCACAAATTGTCTTGTGTCCAGCAGACACAAAACAGCATCAAGTCCAGGTTCTCCAGAAGTCCACTGGAAGAGAGAGAGATGACAGTGCCCATGTTTGTGTGGGTTGAAGGTGACTCTAAATGCAGGTCCATAAGACTGCGTTAAAGGAAATAGTGCTGAGTCTTTTGGCAACAAGCAATCAATAAAAATGTGACAGCCTGAACATAAATACATGCTTCCATTAGAACAGTGTTTTTCCTCTCCTAATAATTAACAAAATAAACTAAAATGGTAGTGCAAAAACCACATAGCTATAGAGAGTTTGGAGGCAAATTGATTTCAAACTGAAGTGGTTTACATGGGAAATAAAGGGACTCTACAAAGCTGAGACCTATAAAGGTTACAAAAATGAGTGAGAATAATTTCTGATACATCTGCCCATTTTAGAATATTTATTACCGTTATCTTTTCCTATACAAAACAAAATGTTCTTTGGAGCATGCACTTAAGCTAGGGATTAATGAAACTCAAGTCAAATTTGCTAATTTAAATTTGTCTCGTGCACTGCCCCCATCATCTCTTTTTGCAGCAGCATAGTTTGGTGATGCTCCCAACAGCCATCCTTGAAACATTTTCAGGCTGAAATGTGGTTGAATGTTGACTGTGTCTGTTTGACAGGAATTCCTCTCCAGGATTCCATGGTAATGTGACAGAAATGCTTTGTTGATAAATCCAACAAAATGTAGATGATGTTCACTTGAGTGAGATGACAAATTGGCCTTTTTTAAGCTACTCTGTAGTTCAAGGTAATGGGGTTGCTTTCTTACTGAGTTATAATTAATCATGTTATTTACTGACACTGTAACAGAATCTTGTGCATTTCCAGGGAGTTGGACAGTCTCATACAGTCCCCACATTATGTCAAAGGAGAGAACCATCTTCATTTTGAGGGAGGTGTAAAACTTGGAGTTGGAGCATTTAACCTGGTACGTACCAACACTCTTATCCTGAGCTGGTATCCTGCTGCCTCCTGAAAATCACCCTCACTTGAATTCCTGAGAAGTTCCACTAGCATCATACTGATCACGTGGTCAAAATTAGGTGTGTGCTCTGACCCCTCTGACAGGGTCCCTGTGTCTGGTGTGAGACCATCAGATAAAAACACTTCAGAAATAAAAAGACTGCTGCCCCCAACGTGTTGTGAGGGCCTGGAGAAACCTTGCCCAGGAGTTGCCCAAATATTAAATTTACTGCACAAAGGACAAATATGGACTGTGTGGTATGAACACAGCATTTCTGAAATGTCCAAGAAGTACTGGAGTTACTAAGCAAGTGCTGTGTAAACATATTTCTGTGTAGGGCATCCTGGGAACACAAGGTGGCTATATTGAACATATTTCTTTTTAAATTGTATGTAAAATATTGCAGGTGTATACATTTACCCTGAAATTTGTCATATAGGGATGAGTTTAGCAATCTTATTAATTATGTCTTGGGAAACTGTAGTTGGCAATTGGTAGCTGAAAGGCAGAAAGTCTCTTACTGCATAATTGTTACATTTTCTCTGTAGACATTGTCCATGTTTCCTGCACGGATTCTGAGATTACTGGAGTTTGTTGGATTTTCTGGGAATAAGGTAAATGTGAACTAAATATTATTGGTACGCTCCCCATACTCTTAAATTAAAAAACAGAGACAGGAGTTTGTCTTCTTTCTCACATAAACTGTAACCCTCTGGTATCACACATGTGCACTGTGGCACTGATGCTTTCATGCAGCTCAGTTTGGCTTTTTATTTTTGTCTGAACAACTGCACTTCAAAGGTTGTCAAACCATTGTTCAGTGTTGTGAAACGTGGTAAAGGAAATTACTAATACAGGGATGTCAGCATATTTAGGTTTTTACTTACTGGTCTTTTGATGTAGGCTTGTGCTCAGAAATCTGTAGTCAAAAGTGTATTCCTAGCTTTTAATATATTTATATAGCTTCTTTGGTAGTTATTGTCATTATGGGGTCTGAATGTTCCTGACAGGTTTCTTGCATGATGGGGAAAAAAAAATCTATTTAATTTCTGCTTTAATAGCAACTGGAAATTTGAGTGTGGCACCTAAATTCTCCTGCCTAAGGGGGTAAGTGCTTTTTTGCCTGTAGAGTAACCAGTCTGACCTATGTTGTTTGAGCAAGATGTTTAAGGAAAGAAGTTCAGTAACAGAGCAGCAGAAAACTCACATGATGATGAGAAAGAGCTGTGCTACTGCTTTATGGATCTGTAGTTTCAGAGGAATACTGTATTTGTGGGAGTGTCTTGGCCTTGGTACCTTGTACCTTCCCTTGACTCTCTATCAGCAGAACATGAGATTCACTCAAAGAAGGGCTCCTGGGTCAAGAAAAAGTGATGCAGACCATGATCCCTTCAACCTAAACCCCTAGTCACATTTTTCATAAATGCTGGGTAAGGTAAGTGTCTAATGCAAGCACTAGAAAAGCCATGAGAACAAGTTAAGTTTTACCTCTTTTATAATACTTTCTATTTACAAAACAACTTTTAAGGACAAAGGTGTTTGGTTTTTTTTTTTAATCAGAGCTGAAGCATTACATGGCAGGTGAATGACTGTTATCACCATTTTATTGGCTTACAGGAAAGATCTTATATCTGAAAATAAAATGTCTTTTTTAAAAGCAAGGAACAGAGTGTAGATTATAATTTAGAAATTTCCAGGAGCTGACCAGGAGCTATTTTACAGCAGTAAAAGCAAAAATCAAATAGCTCTTCCTATTAGTTTCAACAATAGAGCATTTAATTCAAAATATTCTCTTAGAAATGTAAAGGCAATTAATGGAAATTGTCCCTCCAATGGAGTTTTCATTTGGCCCTGGGATTTCTTGGATGGCTGTGAGTGGGCTGATATTTGTGCTGATGAGTCAGCTCCTATTACAGTTCCTTAATAACTCACTGAAGCATGACCTAGATTACCATAAATTTGAGCAAAACCCTGTTGTTTGCACACCATACAAAGGAGTATTTTAACCTTGTTGATCAAAGTTCATTGATGGCCATTTATTTTAACATCCTGAAAAAGTCTTTCTGTGCTTAACACTTGTGAGTCAGGTGCCCAAAAGCAAAATTACAATTGCACGTGCAGTCCTTTCCAGTGGTGGTTTTCCAAAGTTTGCAACAAGACAGTGGAAAAGAGTCTAGAGGGTGGAAGAAACAGTGACAGAGGAGGAGAGGAAAGTTTGTTCATCTGTGCTGCACTTGTCCAGGAGTTTTTCATACACCCGTGTTTGATGCTGCAGTCTTTTCCTTTAAATGCTTGCTCTGAGTGTCAGATTGTGCAGCAGAGTCATAGTTAGTGCCTTGAGCAGATTACCTGGGAGAGCTATAGTGCACTGCAGGACAGCTTGATTTTGGTGTGGGTCATGTGTTTATTAAAACTGGATATAAATTTGCATGGTGTGATCCTCCACGATACCAGCCTGCCTCAAAGCCAGCGGGTTTGCCCTTGGGGACTCTCCTTGTCTCTGAGTCATGTCATGGGGAACAGCAAACGAGGATGTGCCCAAAGCTCCAGTACTTCCTAAGCCATTTGCAGGCAGTGTGGACATCATGATCGACTTAGCAGCAGTCTGGAGTCTCAAAATAGTAGGTGGGATAAGATCAAGAAAATATAAAAAGTAGCCTGAGGCCACATTTGTTCCCTTCCAGCCCAAGATGTGCCAGCTGTGCCCTTCGCACTGTTTAAGCTCCTTTCCCTTGCATCATTAGTCAAACCATGGGTTTATTTGTGTTTGGTAGCACAGCCCCACATTTGGGCAGTGAAGTTCAGTGCAGTTTTGGCCAGTTTCGAGAGGAGTGGGCAGAGCTGTGTCAGGCACACCGTGCCGGGGAGCACAGCAGCCTCACCGGGCGGTAGGTGGAGCGTGTGTCCCGTCTGCGCTGCGGCGTTTATCCATGACTAACCTTGCTCTGTCTCCCTGGAAGCCTGAACCCTCCTCACTGGCTCCTCTGCCAGGTCTCAGGCTAATATTTACTCTTGTGCTTATTTTATTGGTGATTACAAATGCTGTGCTGCTAAACTGTAGAACGGTTTGACGTGAGCCTACCATATGTTAAGTGCAATTTGTCAGGGGGTCAGATGACAGTGTGATTTCACAAGAAGGCAAGAAAACTGTCAGATAGAAACAATTTCTTTCAAATTATACTTTTCTTTTCTTTTTTTTTTTTTTTTTAATGTGGGAGGACATTTTTCTCAAAGCTGAAGAATATTCTTGATGTGTCAATTTCTAATAAATTGAATTCCAGTTTCTCACTAAATACCTCTTTTGAATTGCATTTTGATCTCTTCAAATTTTAAATGAAGTTTAAATCTAATATTATTTAATGGGATACATTCAAATGCTCTGTCTGTCAGCTTAGTCTTTGTAAAGCTGTTAGTAGCATCCATCCTTCCTTGCTTTACCTGCAGCAATGTGGTCAGGCCATGGGACATGAACAATGAACTTGCTTTGCTTTCATTGCCAAGATCCCTAATTAAAAGAATGATTTGAAAATAACATCCAAGAACTTTTGCTTCAGGAAAGTCGATGGATTTTAGTCAGTAACAGCTGAAATAAATATGAAGCAGTCTCAGTGTTATCTGGTAATGATTTTGGGCATTGTCCTTGTTCATCCTGCAACTGCTGTGGGAATCTCTAGTGCTCATGTGGAGAGTCCTGAATGACAGAGCATTGGATGTCTTGGGACAAGAATTGAATCAATGAGATACTGATATAATATAATGTAGTGACAGTCTTGGGAATTAGATTGTGGGATGTCATGAGGAACTCGCACAGAATGCTGAGTTACCACACTGGATCACATCTGCTCTGTGCTCTAGCTTATATCCTTCAGAGTAGTTTATGTTTTGTGTGAAAATAAAACTGAAATGTGTTAGTGTCAATTAGGGAAATTGCAAAAATGTCTTTCTGGAAGAATTATGAACACTTAACTGCCCTGACATCTGCTTTATATTGTTGCAAAATGCCCTCTAATAGACTTTGTTTGGAGGCTCATTCCTGGTGTTCTGGGATTGCTTCTATTGGTTGTGACATAGGTGTGGGAGATAGTTATGGGTCATTTATGGTTAGAAGGTGTGTCCTGGCAATTAAATATAATGTACTCACTGGTGCCAGTCCCTGAGTGAGTGCAGTGTGTTTGCAGAGTTACTCCTTAGGCTCAAGTAGCTGCTTGTGATTTGGTTCCCAGATCCTTCGCCTGATCCAGGAGAGCCTTACACTGCCCAGCTCCTGGCACTCCCTTGGCTGATGGGGATTGTTGGCTAATCCCTGCAGGCTCCCAGTTGAGAAAGGGTGGTGTTTGAAAAGGTGTGCCTGATCCAGGCTGCTGTGCCAGACTGTTCCTTGCAGGAGCACCTCTGCCTCAGCCGGGCACAGGGGGAGCCTTGGGAGGCCAGCTAGGGAGTGTGGGATGTAAAACAGGATTCCCAGTGACACCCTTGACATTGCTGTTTTCTGGGCATCCCATGGGAAGAGAGGCACTTTGCAGGAGTTGTTTGAGGAGAAGCAGCTTTGCTGCAGTGTGTTCTATAAATGTTATAATACTAATAACAGCTACTTCTAGGCTTTTTTTTTTTTATTTAGGCGTCTTTTCTACTGATTGTTATTACTTTAATACAGAAAGTTTGGGATATTCATGTGGCAGAGTGAAAAGTAAACAGCTTTTAATACCTCTGCTGGACTAGATAGATTTATGGACATTCCACAGAGTAAACTAACTTGCTCAGTGAGCTTCTTATGCCTGTGTAACTACTCAGTTCAAGAATTTCGAATTAAGGGTGTCAGATTTGCAGCCCTCTTCTGCTGAATGGGCAATATTCTTAATCCAGTTACTGCTATCCAGGATGCAGTCCTGTGTAAGGTGGGTGTGGGTTCATTCCTTGTCCATACAGATTATAGCTTTGTGTTTGGCTGCACTCAAATATGCTTTTGAGACTAGAACATAATTGAGATCAACTTGACAAAGGTTACGTTATTTTATATGACAAACAAAGTCTGTTTGAATCATTCTTAGTGCTATTCACATTCATTTAATATATATTTTTATATAATATGGAGCATAGAAAATGCTGTAAGGCTTAGTGTTAGTAAAGGCTCAGTGAAATATCAAGCCTGAAGATTTTTCATTGCAAAAAAATGTACTTTGGAAATATACTTTGGAAATCTAAATTCATTCCATGGAATGCTTTGTTTTACTTCTACCTTGAAGTGCTACTTTTTAAAAGTACTAATATTTTTATTGGGTTTCATCTAGGCATTTTGAAGAAGCTGAATGTATTGTGTTTTGTTAATTATTTGTATCAGTCAAACTTTTCCTCTCAGCAGAGAATGAAGCAGGTTTTATTTTGCTAAGTACTTGGTTTCCATTAAGCCACTGATTTTCTGTAATGATTTTACTATCTTTTAGTTTCTTCTGTAGTGTCATGCAAGTCAGTATTTTCATTATTTTGTCCCAAATAGATGTTACAGTAATTGATCTGCAAATATGACACATCTTTTTTTCCTTGTAGCAGTAATTAATGTAATACACTGAGTTTTAAAACTAAAAACCAAGAAAAGCAGAATCACAACCCCCCTGTATTTGTGTGAAAACAATTAACTGCACTATTAAGTGCAAAAATAGATGTCTGAGGAAAATGAGAATATGATTACAGGCTTCAGTGTTTACACAGTAAGCAATAAAGGTGTGGTGGTGTAACACCCCTCCCTCAAGGACACACAGGAGATGTGAATCTGTGCTGGGATCGTGCTCTGAGGCCTCTCCCCGATGCCATTCCTGGTGCTCTGATAGACATCCCTCAGGGTTCCTATTTATAGTGAAGCTGGTTTGAAAGTGTGTCCTTGGAGTCACACACGTGGTGTTCCAGGGACCTTCCAGTGCAGTGATGGAGTAACTTTTAAACAGATTTTATCCCAGCACACAGTGAACGTCTTACAGTGCGTATTTACGAGTAGGCAGATCTCTTGTTTGATACATTTGCATATTTATATTCTTGCTGTTGATATCATGGAACTAGTCCTAGAATGGGCTGATAAATGCTCTTGCCTCAGGAACTTGAATCCCTGAAGTTGGTTATCCGTCATGCTGTCATTGACTATGAACACAGTGTTATACTTGATTGCTTTGGTTCTTCCCAAAGGGAACAGAAATACTCTTCTTTTCATCATATTTTTCCACTGGCAGTAGTGGGCCAACATCATTGCAAAGCTCCTTTTGTTCTCGGCATACTTTAAAATGTCTTTTTGCCCAGAGATCTTTTGTTCTGCTTGTTGCAGATTTTATTTTCTTGATACCTTTAACTCTTCTGTGCAGTGAACCGCAGCAAAGAAGAATACACTGTACAATGGTGATGTGTGGGTTTTGTCTTGCTTTTCAAAACCTTTTGTTTTGTTTCTGGAACGCTGTTCAGCAGCACTTGGATCACAGTGATAAATTCTCTTGTTTTCTTCTGTTAACCACGTAATACATCCCAAGTTACTGCTCTGTCACCAGGTGCTTTCCAGACGAAGCAGTAACTCCATGAAAAAAACTATTAGATAAATGAATAGGTGTATTTTAATCTTTGATTGCTGCGTAAGCAATCAGTGCCTTTTGGGGAATTTGGTGAGTGAGCAATCTGTAGCTGACCCTGCAGATGTTAAGCCAGCAAAACACAGCCCTGGTTCTTTTCCAACACCTCGTCCCCCTCGCTCTGTTTGCACAGGAGCACGGTCTGCTGCAGCTTCAAGAGGGAGCATCATCGTACAGCTTTAGGTCGGTGCTGTGTACCATGCTGTTGCTTTGCTATCATACTTTCATGACCTTTGTGTTAGGTAAGATTGTTTATAATAACTCTTGGATTTGATTAGTTCTTGTGGGACACAAAGGGGAAAAAGATGATTCCATCACCTGTTTGTTGGTGAATTGTTTGTTGGTAACCAGATTAAATGTAGCTCATTTGTGGGTCATTTCACAGTAATGATCGTAGCTGAAGAGCATGTTTTGATTTTCAAGGTGGAGGTTTGTTTAACATGTGAGAAGGGAGATACTGGGGATGGCCAAGAAACTTGTGAGAACTAAATCTGTTCTAGCCAGGTGCATTATTGGGGAGGTTAAAATAATGGCTGCAAGTAATAATTGCTGTGTTGACATTGGATTTTCTTTGGGAGGTGAGAGCTTCCCGCTAATGTGTACTTCTGTGTTATCTCCTTGCTAAATCATTCTACAAAATATGTTTCTCTGTGCCTGAGTTTTCAAGTCAGGAAGCACAATGTTTTCAGGGCTTCCTGCTGCTGCCTTAGTGCAGCACCAACCTGCATTTATGCCTTACTTAGTGGAGAGAGGAACCAACATGTTGGCCAATTGAGTCTGGAAAATCAGTACCTTGCGTTCCTGTTCCTTTTTTTTTGCTTTGTTTTCTAACTATTTTTATCACTTGCGTTTTTACATATTCTAGGGACAGGAAAAGGAAATGTTGAGGAGGCAGAAAAACTACTTAAGCCTTACTTGGCACGCTATCCAAAGGTAAAATGAATCATAATTTAATTGGTGTGATCATTTAATGTTTTTGTGCCAAAAATCAAAGATCTAGACTGTATGGTCAGATTGAAAACTGTTATAGAATACTTGTATTTTTATTATTATTTATTCCAGGGAGCCATATTCCTGTTTTTTGCAGGCAGGATAGAAACACTAAAGGGTAATATTGATGCGGTAAGTAATCATTTTGCTCTTGAGAAAGTAAATTTCAAAAGCTTTGGAAAAATTCCGCCAGGAATGTTATTTCCTTTTTGGCTAATGCTTCCTCTGGCTTTGACCTATTTGTAATTTGTAGTTTATTGAATTACAAATAGGAATTTTGTAAACTATTTTGACTAACTTGTTTCTCCACCTCATTTTGCTACCCGTCTCAATTTCTGGTGATAATCTTGTCCACCAGGTTTGAGGACACAGTTTTATCATTGTCTTTCCTATCCTGCAGCAGATTGTCTTTAATGAGACCCAGTGGTAATCCTTTGCCTTCAGTGCGAACAGAGAGTCATAAAAGACTTGGAAAAATTATTAAGATGAAGAATGCATGTCCAAAATACTGAGACAGAGTATCAGCTGGTGTGCAGGGCAGTAGCTCCCTTGAAATCCATTGAAATGCAGCAATAAATGTCAGCTGCACATCTGTCCTCTGCCTTCAGTTTCCTAATTTCCCGAGACACAAACATTCATTCTGGATATGCCTAGAAACATAACTTTCAGGAACGGGGAGCTCTGTGGCTGGGTGAACTTGCTAACACCAGCATGACTGTGTAGCCAAGAATCTCTTGTGTGAAGCCAACAGATGTGTTGTTGGGAAACAGCGGGCTGGCAGTAATTTGGAAGCTGCAGGAGCCTTGCAGGCAGATCCTGGAGCCCCATTGTGCGTTACAGCTCCTCTGTCTGTGCATTTACACCTGACTAAGGCAGTGTTTGGAAATCTCTGTGTGCAGGCAGTCCATAGGTACGAGGAATGCTGCGAAGCTCAGCAGTACTGGAAGCAGTTCCATCACATGTGCTACTGGGAGCTGATGTGGTGCTTCACCTACAAGCGCCAGTGGAAGATGGCTTTTTTCTACGCGGACCTGCTGAGCAAGGAAAACACTTGGTCAAAGGTAAGGTCAGCAGAACAGGAGGGCAGGAGGCCTCATAGTACCTATTGACTTTCAAGCAATTTTTGTAGCTTTGAAGGTGCAGACTGAAAGTCAAACCTGGCCTGCTGTGACTGCTGCAGGACGATGGGAATTGCTAACATTCCAATCTGAGCAGATGGTGGGCAAGCAGACAGCTTTTGGGCCCAGCTGGTAGATGAAGAGCAGCTTGTTAAAGATGCTGTGTGTTGACTGGTTGTGTCATCAGGTGTTGCAAGGTGCCATTTCTTTCAGTATGCTATGGGTAAAAGCTCTTCTGCTGATGACTGAGGTTAGCCATGGTGATGCCTCCAGGGTAATAAATACAATTAGAAGTGGCCCCTATCCCTGTGCATCTGGAAGGGAGAAGCTCTTCTATCCAGGACCCTGGTAGCTTTCCTCCCTTCCTCTTCCCTTTTTGTCTTTTTAAAAATGGGGGTGATGTTTCCCCTATTCCAGTTAGTGGGAATTTTCCTGGATTGGCTTGACTTCACAGATATGATGGGCAGTGGCTTAGCAATGTCATTCACCAGTTCTCATGGGATCCATGAATTTGTGCACCTTCAAGTTCATTAGATGATCTTGAACCCAAATTTCTCCTGCCCTGGGCAGTTCATCTCACATTCTCTGCCTTTCCTTTCTGTGACTTGGGCAGGGAGGTTGAGGCTCTTGATGGTGAAGACTGAGGAAAAAAAGTCAGAGCTCCTCAGCCTTCTCCAAATCATGGGTAACCTTGTCTCCTGCTTTCTTCCAGAGAGGGCCCATATTTTCTTTTATCACCAACATACCTCTAGAGTCTTTCCTTGCTGCTCTTTCCATCCCTGGCCAGACATCAGGCTTTAGTTTTTCAACCCTGAACCCTGACTCTTCAGACAATTTCTCTCTATATTTCCCAGGCTGCCTGTCCTTTCCTTCATCCTCTATAGGTTTCCTTTTTGTGTCTTGAGTTTGTCCAGGAGATCCTTTTTCACCCACATGGGCCTCCAGGAGTTTTTGCCTGACTTCCTCCTTTTTTGGGATGCATTGCTCCTGAGCTTGGAGGAGGTGATCCTTGAATATTAACCAGATTTCATGGGCCCCTCTTTCCTCCAGGGCTTTATCTCGTGGTGCTGTACCACACAGATCCCTGGAGAGGCCAAAGTCTGCTCTCCTGAACTCCAGGGAGTGACTGTTTTCTAGAACCTACTATTTGGGATATGTTACCAAGTTGTGATGGGACACAGAGACTGTATAATATTAGTATTTTTCTCTGAGCATGACCTTATCTTAGGTTTTCTAGCATGTGTTCCTAAGAGCATTAAAAACTTACTTTACTCAAGCGTGAGTTTTGTTCTTGGAATTTGGACACAAACTATTAGCTGATACATACTAAGCAAACACATACATGATTTAAAAGCAATATTCTATACTCACTTTTAAAAATACTTATCTCTTCCTTAAATTTTATAAGACTGTGAGCAAAAGCAGTAACTTCTTCCCTTTATGTTGCTGTTTTGTGCTTTATATGAATAAAGGTGATGCTGTAAATTCATTTTTCTGTTTAGATATTCTTCATTGCATTTGCAGGCTACTTACATTTACATGAAAGCTGCTTATCTCAGTATGTTTGGACCAGATGACTGCAGTCCCTTTGGAGACAGCGAAGTTGAATTATTTAGGTAAAATTTGCAAACTCAGAGTTACAACATTTTACTATCTTTTCATGTCACAGGGTTGGGGGAAGAGAGGTAAAATTATTCATCGTGCAAATTTGAAGAATTGTGCAAATAGCATTGGATTGGTAAGAAATTGCAGAGTTTTAGACTAAAGTGGAGCCTGAGTTCAGACAGCAGATTTCTCCTGGCCATACAGTGGCTGTTGCTGTTCCCTGTAATACATTTTTTTTCCAGTTGCTTCCTTTAATCAAAATGGAATGTAAGATGTGAAAGCCTTCAATGGATTGTGCTGCAAGATGTGTTCTTAGTGGGAACATCAGCACAACTTGATTATTGGGTTTTGAGTCTCAGAGAAGTAAGAAATAATTAAATGTGCAAGTGGATCCATGCATTATAAACACAGTGAGATAACCTCACTGTGTTAATGTAATGTTTAAGCTCAAAAAGGCTGGGGCAAAGAAAATACGGTTACTTTAGGGTTTACAGTTTTTATATGAAATCTAATTTTTTTAATGTGATGTGATTGCATTACTTTTTTCAAGTTTTCTCTGTCTTTCACGTAATCATTACAAACAGATTTCACTGAGTTTGGAATCCATTATGAAGTGAATAGTTTTAGTCTTTGGGAGAATGGGAAGACAAAAGCTAGTTTGCCTCTTTCTCAGTCTGTGGAGAGATGAGCCCTTTATAAGTCAGGTGCATCATCTAATTTAATCTTTCAGTGGGGAAGAGTCCCTCTCCTCCTGCTTGATTAAAGAGGAAGCCTAGAGATAAACGTGCCCTGCATAAAGACAGCTTTTTGTGAGTACGTATTGCTCAGTTTCCCCAAGGTAGCAGTAGCCCAGTGTGTAACAGCTTTTTAAAGTTCTCCTTGGTTTGATTTTTTTTTTTAAAGTTCAAATGTCTTCATCTCAGAGGTTCACAGGGGAAAAATTCCTTACGTTTTCCTTTAAACTTTCAGGATTGTTCCCAGTCTGAAGCTGAAAATTGCAGGGAAATCTCTGCCCACAGAGAAGTTTGCCATTCGGAAAGCACGGCGGTACCTTTCTTCAAACCCCGTTCCTTTGCCTGTGCCGCCTTTGGTAAGCGAGAAATATCCGCACACACCCCCTTCTCAACATTTTTGTAATTTAGAGAAATAAACCCGAAATAATTGGAACAGCATCTCTCCGTGTTTCTAAGGTAAAACCTCTGCAGGAGACTGGAATGTTCCCAAAGTGAAGCCAGATGAATGTGAGGAATGCTGTGAAACTGGGGCATGCAGCAGCCGCGGGGAGCTCAGCCAGCTGTTCGTGACACGTAAACGTGTTGCATGTGTAACTCATTATTGCAGCTCTAGAGTAGCGTGCTCCCAGCGGCTTTCTTTTGGTTCCCCTCGGGGGAACTTTGCCCTGGGTCTCTTCTGTCCTGTCACTCGCTAACAGAGGCCTGTGAGGTACAAGGAGGGGCGGTGTCCAGGAAACAATGGGAAGGTTTGGGGACTGCGTGTAAGGAGCTGTGTAATGTGCCGCTGAAAGTTTGCACTTTGGTGCTCTCCAGAGCACCTCATGGATGAAATAACTGACTCCTTGGCCACCCCAGAAAACCGCTCTGACTGCTGGGGTTTTTGTTTATTTTTTTTTTCCCCCTGTAATGCTGGACTGTTCCCTGTGGCCAGTTACATGAGGCACCCATTGCACTTACACAAAATCTGGCTACAAAGAACATGTAAAAAAGAACATAAAAGGGGTTTAAGTCCAGGGATTTGCCAAGTGCAGTGGTGTTAACACTTGCAGAGCTTTGAGCCGCTGTGCTTTTAAGAAAGAGATGGATAATTAGTAAATAGTCTTTAAGGAAATGCCAGAACAAGGAGAGCCTCTTGGAGACCCCTCCCCAGCCCACCAGGGGTGTGTGACACTGTGCCTCTTGAAAGAGTTGTTACAGCAGAGCGTGGGTATTCGCCAGGGGCCACGTTCCACAGGTAAGACTGAAGTGAGAGAAATCATTAGGTCCCTTTGTGCCTGTCAGGTCTCAGAGAGGGAGGAGTGTACACACCTGGGGTTTGGCTGGGCTCTCCTGATGGGATTTTGACAGAGCAGGTTTCTGTAGCAGGAGCTCTCCGGCCGGGCACCGCGTCCTTGGCTGCTGTGCAGTTGCATTTCCGAGGCAGCAGATGCCGCAGCTGAACAGATAAAAGCACTTTATGGATGTGGAACTGAGGACAGAATCTCATCTCCAGGATTTTTCTTTTCATTATCAGGAGACTTGCTGGAAAGAGTGAGTCCTCAAGCACGGCTTAGCTCAGAGATTTAGCTTGAATAAATGCGGTTTGAATACTTCTGTTTGAAAACCACATTAATGAATCTGCACTAGGTCCAGTAAGCTCAGCACAGGTTTTCCAATCAACAGAGACCAGATGGTGAAAGCAACAGTGACTGGGGTTAACATGCTGTTTCAGCTATTCTAGCCTGACAGCTTTTTGTGCCCTAGTTCCACAATTCAGTGGTTCTATGTAGAATTTTTAACCAGATGCTTTAAATTATCACGCACAGGTAAGGTCATGTAAATAAATTGAATAAATATATCAGACACTGATCTCTTCTCTCTGGTGATCAGTGACGGGGCCTGAGGGAATGACATGAAGCTGTGTCAGGGAAGGTTTAGGCTGGGTATTAGGTAAAGGTTCTTCACCCAGAGGGTGGCTGGGCACTGAACAGGCTCCCCAGGGAATGGTCACAGCACCAGCCTGACAGAGCTCAAGAAGTTTTTAGACAACACTCTCAGGCACAGGGTGGGGTTCTTGGGGTGCTGTTGGACTGGGCTCGGTGATCCTGGTGGGTCCCTTCCAACTGAGAATGTTCTGTGATTTTATGATTAAATAATATGTCATGAAGGCCAGTTATAAGTCTATATAATATTTTCATCTTTCACTCTGTGACTGGTACTAGCAATGAGCACATTTGGTGATACACTCTAAGAATCCCAATAGCAAATAGGAATTCTGCCAATAGATTTAATAAAACTTACTCTAAGGACAATTGAATAATAAAGAAATTACTTTCTCTGGGAACATCAAACAAACGTGAGGAGTGTAAGAGGTTTACAGCTCACATTTACAATTCTGTTAGTTTGTTTGAAACTTGGCTTAAAGGATTAGAGGGTTTTGTTTTCTTTTTAGTTTGCTTTTCCGTCCCGAGATTCCATATTTTTTCCTGTGGAAGCAGTACATTGCAGTTATTCATGGGTATTTCTGCCTTTGCTAGAATAGAACTAAAAAGCAAGAGAAGACCTTAATGAAGAGACAATTAGCCCCATGCTGTGAATGTTTTAAGTCTGTTTTGTTGGTACTTGCCTTCTTCTATAAATGAGAATGTTTTTGCATTCTGTTCAAGCAATCTCCTTTACATTCTGTGCAGTAAGTGGCTCTTGAGGTGTCTTCCAGGGCTAATTTGTTCTGAAAACCAGTGTAGCAAGTTTTCAGTTGCAATGAAAATACATTTTGACAAACTGACTTTATTTAAGGAACCTGTAACTTTTTCATCATGCAGAGATAAACTGAAATATTTGACATCTACATTTATCCAGTGCTGTAATTAATGGTGCTGTCACTTCTCCCTGACCCCAGGAAATGATGTATATCTGGAATGGCTACGCTGTGATTGGAAAATGTCCCAACTTAACAGAAGGCATGTTAGAGACTTTAAATGAAGCAGAAGAAGCATTGGCAAGAAGTTCAGGTAACCAGCGGTAGGGTGTAAGCAGTTGTTTTACACTGCAATAGCTAGAGGTATTATCTGTGAATGGAGACACACTCATTAGTAAAGTTAATTGGGTCACAGGAGGAACATAGATAATGAAACCATAAACTGTTTATGCAGATAGGAATATTTCTTATTTTTAACGCAGCAATAATTTACGATAATAGTGAGTGATTTTCCATCCACAGGTGTGTGTTAGGAATGGTTTATGACATGTGATAAAGGTCTGTTTATTTTGCTAGATCAAAATCGGCATAGGCGTTGACTTGATTACTTGGATCCTGAAGCTTTGTCATCCTCAATTTTGAAGGATAAATAGGAGAAGAGCTGTTTTTTTGTTTTAAAAGTGCTGTCAGTTTGTGATGTGACCTTTGGGCTGAATGTTCTGGTGTCACCAGTGTGCTGCAGAAATCCAGGACACCAGGGCTGGCCTTCCTGTCAATATGGGATTGGACTGAAACAGGCTCTGCTACCACATTTTCTGTCAGTCTCTTAATTAGCTATCCATGAGAAAATTGAATTGGTGTTTATTTCTTGCAGTCTTTACCCATTCCTGTGGGAGTGCAAGCAGTCAGCACAGCATTTCTCAGCTTTTTTCCTTGACCAATATTTGATCTTTGTTACTATTGTATACAACCTTCTTGCAAAAGGATCAAGCCCCTGTTGACAATGGAATCAGGCTAAAACACTGCATTGCAGTCTTTTCTAGAGCCTTGGACTTCTGTGCAGTGAGTTACACAAGATTTGAAAGGGTTGCCTGAAAGACTGGCTAAAACTATCTATTTTTAATTCATCGAAAAAGAGAATGGGAGAATATTTTCAGTGAAGGTGTCATTTTAGAAAAAGGCCTTTGACCTTTTCACCTTCTTTTTGTCACCCGTTTTGTTTCATCATTTTAAATAAGTGAAGTATTTCCCTGTTCCCTTTTTTTCTGAGTTGGCAAATTGTGGCTAAGGCTGCATTTTGCAGGGATTTGTAGCGGATTCATGTTTATAGAACACTCTGAGGACATGTAATTGAAAAGTGGGATATATTTTAAACATTCCAACAATTTAAAGTGCTGCCCGTTCCAAATATTGACTTGATGTTTTCTGTCATATTTAATGAATTGGAAATGAGCAACCAAGCTGAAGATTTTGCCTGCAAACTTTTAAGAGTAAGCTGCCTATATGGATAGGCAACGAAAACCCCAGAAGTTTTCTTTGATGTGTGTTATGCAGAAATTTTCTGATGGTGAAAGAGTGTTGATAGTACGGATTTTGAACTAGGGTGAAGCTGGTAAAACCCTGGGCCCTCAGAAGTATAAACTCCAAAGAAAGTATGGTAAGATGTGAGGTACGGTACCAAAGTTTCACATATTTTTATTTAGCCAAATGAAGGTAGAGAATTGACAAAATTCTTGCCCACGTTTAGGCCATGTGACTACAGGAAGCAGAAGAGCTGTACAGGGCAATAAAGGCAGAGGGTTGAGAGATTGTAAATTGGACTTCAGCATTTACAAAATGGACACCTTAAATGAGTTTTCAGGCGTCAGAGCAGTAAGACTGTGGAATTTTCTAAAATGTGCCATTTACTTCCTCCTGCAGCTACAGAACTACTGGCAGATGATCAGTGCGTGATAAAGCTGTTAAAGGGATTATGCTTCAAGCATTTGGGCAAGATCTCAGAAGCAGAAGACCATTTTAATTACATCTATTTAAAGTAAGTTTTCATACCTGGCATGTAGGAGAGCTCTAGAGTTTCGAGTAAGAGGAGATGCAATCATGATATGAAGAGAAGGGAGAGGACTGCAGATTCTTTAGTGTTTGCTTCAAGGTATTTCAATTTTAATTTCCACTGTTACTAGTCATGTGCTGAAGAATTTCAAATCTTCGATTTTTATTTTAAAATAATTTTTTATTGAGGTATTTCCTCCTTTTTGGGGGACTGTATGTGCACAAAATTTTTCAGATAACACTTAGCTTTTATCACCCCCTTCCTCTTCCCAGTCATGAAGAAGCTGTACCCAAAAAGCCAAATGTACTCTGCAGAGACAGGTGGGAGCATGATTACACTGGGAACTTCTGCACATCATGTGGTGAATGGCACCTCTTTTTGTCAGCTCACATGGATAGAGCTCATGATATTGTCATCTTTTCTAGCATTTCCCTGATAATAAAGGCATTATTTTCTAATCCTGAGATTATACATACTGTGTAGGATGCTTATGCAAAATACACGTTTAATAACCCAGAAAGGAGCTTGGGATAGAAAACATGACAAGTGTCACAATGGAGATTGATTGCTCCTTCTGATCTTAGCTAGTCTCCTATTTATTTGTGTTTGGAGCTGTTAAATGAAGGAAACAATATATAATTTCAAGGCTATTGCTTTTCCAATGCAGTGAGAAGAAGATAAAATATGACCATTATCTAATTCCAAATGCCTTGCTGGAGCTGGCAATACTGTATCTGGACCAGGATAGAAGAGATGAAGCAATAAAACTCCTAGAAAAGGCAAAGTAAGTGAAAAGCCTGTGTTGGTGTCTGATGGATCAGTTTGGTGTTTCACTAGTTAGCAGGAAGCAGAATAATTTCATTAATATAATGGGAACTAATTTCATTTTTCGAATGGGAATGTGCATGCCTTAGACCTTTCCAGTGGTAAGTGTTACATTTGTTCAGTCTTGGACTTGCAAAAAGAGCCAACAAAATTAAGTATCTTAATAGGAATGTCAAAGGCTTCCATAAGAAATAATCCATGTGTAACAAAATGTAATAATCTTTGTAGTCTACTTGCTTATTCATATAAAAGATGTATTAAATTAAATCAAAGCTCTGTGTTATAGCTAAAATAGCATTACTTATATTGATAGCCGGCAATGCCTGTTTCTTTTCTTGCTGAAATACATTTAAGATAATTCTTCAAGTTACACTTGGTATCTTTGTATTGTTTCATCTACATGGAGACAATGAAAACACCTGTTTTTACTCTTTAGTGTGAATGATTTTTCTAGCAAAGTAGGTTTATGGGAAGTTGGACTTCATCGTGTGTTCTTTATTATAAAATTAACAAAATATGGGGTTTGTCTCTGTTTGACCCTTTATTTCTGTGCTGAGCCAAAATTTTGGCAGTGATGGGGAGAGAGGAAATCCAACCCAAACAACTTTCTCCCTCTTGAAGCATCCAGCAGGAGCAGGGTAGTTCACCTCTGCCTGGATCCTGAATGAGTCCAGATGTGCAGAGTCAGTGCCACAGGTGTGATGCCTGCCCCCGGGTCAGAGAGGTCAGACAGAGTTTTTATGTTGCTTTTTGTCCAAGTCAGGCAACTCTGCAAGTCAGAGTAGCAAATCAAGCTTACCAAAGATTATGCCAAAAGCCTGTCAGCACAAAATTTAAAATATTGCTGTCCTTAATCTCCTGTGCTTCTGAGCCTGGTTCTCTGTAGACTGGTGGAAGACATTAAGAGTAGAAAAAATTGCATTAGCAAAGTGCAGTGGAAAGTGTTTCAATTGGCTTCATGTTCCTCAAAACACACCTCTCCTGTCCTCATTTCCTTTGTTCAAATCTCTCTTAAAAAGAGATCTAGAAATTGACGTTTTGGAGGGTTCCAGCTGGAACTTCTGTCATTGCTTCTTGGCCACTGCACTTTTCCCTGGCAGCTCTGAGTGTCACAGGTCCCCTCAGGAGAAGGTGTTCGGCTTAACAGACAGCAGCTCTGAAAAATGTGCTGTGCCCAGTGTAGGAAAGCTGCTACTCACACTTGCTGTGCTTGAAAACTGTGATGACATGCAGAAAAAACAAAACCAACACACGCAAACAAAACCGCCCTCATTACAAACCCCCTTGTTTCAGTCCGTCACAAATAACGGTGCAGCCCTTACATTTCCACCTGTGGCATTAAAATGCTCTGGGTTTATGAGCTTCCAGCTACAAGCCCTGGCTGTCTGAGCAGCCACGAGAGGGAGAGCAGAGCGTTGCTGGGGCTGGGGCTGCGGAACTCAGGTTGCAGTTGGCAGGAGCGCTGGCCAGCGCTTGGCTGGTGCATGATGCTTGATTTGCCTGACCTAAATCCACGTCCTGCTGCTGGCTTGGCTCCTCAGCTCTGGGAGAAAGAGTGGGACGAGATGATAAACAGTTTTGGCTTGGTCATGCGTGGAAATATTTCTATTTGTATGACTGTAAGCTACAAGCGAGAATATCAGTGTACTCATGAGAAATACGGGCTTGGCGTGCCAAAATTGGTTTCATTTAAAGGTAAAACTCCAAGGGGTTTCAGATCAGCACACAGCAGAACCTCCTTTTCTCAGTCAGCCCCTTGGGTTCTGCATACATTAAATTATAAGCTGGTGTAGGATGGGCATGGAATTCCTTGTTTTCACCAAGAGACTGGCACTGCCGCAAACAGATGTCATGCTGCCATGCTTGGTTTGAATTATGAATTTAGAACTGAAATGCTGTTAAGATACACAGAGTTTAAATGTTATGTTCCTGTAAAGATGACAAATATCTTCTACTAGAAAATTAGCATGGTCTAATCCTCTTTTGTATCTGGATTCTGTATCCATCCTGTAGGAGCTGACATGTTAATTCCTACTAAGTAGGATCTGCAATTTCTATGTGGTCCTGGGGCAGATTTTCTTTTTTTAATATAAGCTTCTCCATGAAAATACAGGTTCTTTGAATCTTCCAGTAAGTCTTTAGAGCATGACAGAACTACTGGAAATGACAGGTAGATGACAGTGTGGAGCTGAGCACTAGGTGTGTGTGATGGAAATCCTGCCAGCCTTTCCCTGGGATGGTGAATTGCTCCTCAGAAGCTGATACGGAATCTGGTGTGTGCCCCCTTTCTCTTTCCAGGCTCTGGAGCAGCAAATTGTCTGCCTCCATTTCCTGCACACAGAATTCATATTGTAGGTAACCATAGGATGGAGATGGGCTGTTTCACTGCTCTGGATCAGGACAGCTTCCCTTCTCTCTCTCTTTTTTTCCCCTCTTTTTTCCCCCCCTCCTCTTTACTTTCTTGAAATGAGTCTGCCTTATTAAAATGATTTTTTTAAATGCTGAAAATATTTGTATTCAAATCTGTCAGTTACACTTTGAGAGGCGGAAAAAAATTCTAATTTCTGAATGCAAACTAACTGGATGTTACAGATAATTAATATGGACTCAGTATTTTGATCGAGTGGACCACATTCAATTTCTTATTAAGCTATATTTTTCTGGTAATTGCCAGACAGTGGAACTACAAATAAAGAACAAAGAGCTGCATTGTTTGGCCAGGAACCACATGCCTTGTATTTTAGAGTAGGCAACTAAGGAGCTGCTGAAGAAAGGATTTTCTGCTGTCTACTGTCGTTTTGCTTAAAGCAGTAACAAAAAGATAACTTAGAAATGTTTAAAAAATATATATTCATTGGCGTGGATCTTCTTTTGTTTCAGACAAAACTACAAGAATTACTCCATGGAAACAAGGACACATTTCAGAATTCAAGCTGCCCTGCACCAAGCCAAATCCGCCCCAGAAAATGGAATGCACTGTGGAGCCTCGGCAGTGTCGTAACTTTTTCTTCTTTGATGTTCTGTTTGTTGCAAACTTTGGTGCAGAAAATTACTGACACTTTAGAATTATTTTTCCTTCTCTTTCAAGTCAGTGAAAAACCAAATAACTTAAAATTTCAAAGGTGATGCATAAAACATTAATCTAGTGTAATAACGTGGCAAAAAAAAATCTCCCAAACCAACCATAACCCTGAAAAATATTGTTTTTCCAACAGTGGCTTTTTGAATACTTACATCTGTGTCATTCGTTTTTCAATCACGTGCCTTTTTCTTGTGTTTGCAACATTACGTTGTAGCTTGCTTAATGAAAGGGGAACGTTTTGGGAAAAAAAACCAAAACAAATAGCAAAACTTTTAATGTTTCCAGATTTAATCTCAGTTAGTTCTAAATGTTTGTTTGGATCCATACTGCTAGCAGCTGAGAAGGAAGCTTTGCTTTTTCCCAGTACCTGCTTAGTTGGAATGGTGTGAGAAAATCTCACAGCAGGGAGGAGCTCTGGATCCTGGGCATTTCTAGCTGTGCACAGAAAGCTTCTCTTTACCAGCTTCTGCCAGTCACAGTAAGAAACCTGCTGGTGAAAATAATGGTCTCCCTTATGCAGGTACCTTGACTTTAGTTTGGTTTTCCTGTCCAGTCTGCTGCCTGTAGCAGCTGAATTTATTTATAGAGGATTGCAGGGGGAAAGGTGGTGACAGCATAAAACTGCATCACTTCTTTGACAGTGGGAGGTTCTTAGGAAATGCCTTTTGTCAGGATGAACGTGATCTGAAGCTTATGTCAAATTGAAAGCACAAGTCCTTGAAGGCCATTTAGGAAATGGCAACAGTGCATTTTGTGGCTGGAGCGATACAGGAGTTCCTGTGACAGTCCAGCCCTTCCTACAGCGATGCTCTCAGGATTCCCAAGCTGAGACATCCCTGTTGCACAAGGCTGATGTCCCCTGTGGGAGGAAGCTGGGGCTGCAGCAGGCTCCCTCAGCACAAAGGACAGCCCTTTATCTTTCTGCTCTTTATTGGTCTTTTGGGAGATTTTCTGTGTAAGGGGCTGGGTCTGCTTTCCAACGCTGCCATGGAATTCCCGCTTTGCTGGAAAACTGGTGAAGTCAGTGGTATCACAGCTTTGCCTCGTGTTTGCTGTTCTCCGGGCTAGCTCCGTGTCTGTACGCCTCTGGGGTTTTGGGGCACACTTCTACCTCCCTTTTGAAAGAGCTTCTTCCCCATTACCCATTCTGATGGGTGGAGATGGGAGGTCTTCTGACAGCCCTTTTTCTCCAATGGAGATGTTTGTCAGGAAGATTCATATCTATGTACCTCACAGTGAATATCCTTTCTAAAGTGATTGTTCCCAGCAGAAGAGAAAATTGACAGTTTATAGCTCTGCTTTTGCCTCCTCAAAGGAAATAAAATTGTTTTATAACTAGATTAATATGCAAGCAGGCAGAACCACCAGTTCCTCAACAAGGAGAATTTGCATTGTCTTAAAAATAGATACCCTTTATAAAAGTCTTTGCGAGTTAAAAATCACAGATGAAGAATGCCTTTTTTAAAGTGACTTTCTCAGATAAATTCAGTTCCGATAAATTTCTCGATTCAGATAAAATTCAGTATAAACAGTTAACGCTATTTACATGCTGCACATCAAAACTTCAGTGTAAAAATTCAGTCATTCTTTGTATAGAATAAAAAAAGTTTCTTGTTCTACTTCATGCATACAACGCCTCTTCTTCCAGTTGTGTCCTTTTCAAATATTTTAGCAGCCTTAGCATCTTTCAAGCAAGCAATGCCATGTGAAAATTAGCATAAATTGTACTTTGCAGAAAGTGAACAATCCTTCTGAGTGTAGATTCATTTCTCATCTTTGAAATTTCACCCACAACTCGGGTTTGCCTGACCTTCGATACATCACACAAAGGATGTACTGTGTGGTACTCAGCCAGCTTCCCTGATGCTTTGCAGCAATGAAAATCCCAAGATTTTCCTAAGGTTTTCATAACCTTCCTAAGATTTTCACAGTCTTCTTTACTCAAATGCCAGCACCAGTCACACTGTGGACCTGATCTCCAGCTTCAGCTGAGTGCTTTGTAGTTCACTGTGATGTTTCACTCTGGCTCCTTGGCTCCCAAGCCGTAGCAAACAATCACCTTCCTTACACAGTGAGGATTTATGGACTGTAATAGTATGGATTCACTTGAGGAGATGAATGGAAGGTCTGGTGCGTTGTCACTGTGTAAGTTTTTTGATGTGTTGCATTTACAATTGCCCAACATCACTCTGCTCATCAGTTCCTTCATTTTGGTGCTCCTCCGTGGCAAAGATCCAAACTCCATGGGGTCAGCCTGGGCTGGAAGGTCGATGCTGGGCTGGTTTTTCCATTGCTCCTCCAGAAGTTGCTGTGTGGTGCCTGGAGCAGCTCTGCAGGACAGTAAATCGCTTCATCAGTCTGGAGTCCCAAATGGAGTGAATCAGGGACTCACACAAATGTGTGAGTTCTCACCTCGGGGTACTCACTTAGCAGAAAATAGCAGATATTGTCATTGAACTGCACATCAGAGACTGAAGCACGGCCCAGGATTCAGGAAATGGAAGTATGACTGCAGATGGATGTAGTCCACACCTCAGCTGCAGAAGGAGCAGTTCCTTCTGCATTCAAACACTGAACTGTCTGAGCAATGCTTGAGAAACCCACTCTGTGCACCAGCTTTAGCCAACAACTGCTGCAATCAGCTCTTCCCCATCCTCAGCGAAGCCAGAGGTGTTACCCAAGGACAAAAATTACTAACTCAGCAGAAAAGTTTTCTGCACTCAGTAGGACCTTTATTGTAAAACCTACAAACTTAATTTCTTTTTCTATGTATTTTTTTGCACTAGTAAGTGTTTGCCTGCCGGTAAGCAAACAGGGGCAGAAATTCCTACTCAGTTTTCTGGATGTCTGCAGCAGTGGCTGTGGTGCTCCATGGGATAATGCTGCCACCTGGAAGTGGTGCTGGCAGGAAGGGCAAGGCAGTAAAAGGTGAATCCCTGTTATCATGGGCTCTGTTATGTGGAATCCCTGTGTGCAAGGTCTCTCGGTGAACTGAAGGAGGAGAGGGGCTGAAGAGCCAGGAGCTCCTGAGGTCTGATCAGGTGCAAATGCATCAGCTCCCAGCTCCTGTAAGAAATGAGATGAGCTACAAACTGCTGGGTGAAGGATGCTGGCCTGGAGCTGAACCTGGACCCATTTTCTGGATGCTTCAAAGAGAATTGGATGAAGTCACAAACACGACACAGCACGGCTGTGATCTGGAAGCACACCATTGCTCACCTGTGTCGTAGGAGCCTGTTTGCTGACTGACACAGTTCGGTTGCCATCCACAGCTCCCACGTGCCGTCGGGGACGGATGCTTTAAGGACTGTCCCCTTCTGACTGTGCCTGGCCTCAGGCTGTTTCCACCTCAAAACTTGGCTTAGGAAACAGCATTTTATGAAATACAGCAGCGTAGAACAGGATCATATCAAACATTTCCTCCCATTTCACACTGGTACTGAGTGCTTTAGTGTTTTCAGTTATCTGTGGCCTGGGTCCAAGACCAAAAGCTCACTAAAACCTCATGGGCTGCCAGCTTTTGTGCCTCTGGCCCATCAGAGGCATCAAGTAATGGTTCTCAATGTGAGACAAGGCTTTCCTTCAGGACAGTTCCAGAATGCAAAAAGCACTCTCAGGAGTCTAAATGCAACACTCAGCCTCCAGTTCCACCTGCAAGACGCATTTCTGTGCCTTCTCAAGCATACAAACACAGCAGCAAAGCAAATGTATATGAAGTGACCAAAACAACGCATTCGACATCGTTCCTCCTCTGGGAGGAAGAGGAGAGAAGAGGTGAGTCATGTTGTTTACTGCTCTACAGGAAAATGGGTAATGGTTGGCAACATCACTGATGAATGAGATTGGGCAAGCTGAACAGCCTAGAAATGAACTTGCTTCTTTTTTCATTATGTTCTGCAAATACATTTTGGTGGCAGATTATGTGCAAAGCGTGTACCAGCAAGTACTTTAATTGAATGATTTGTCATCATAGAATATTTTTTAAAGATGCTATCTAGGTTTGCTTCAGGTGTTTAAAAAAAACCAAAATCCAAGTACTTTCTTTTAAGGACATGCCCAGTCAATCCCTGTCTCCAAGATTTATGAATAGCAACAGAGCTAATAAATACCTGCATTGCTCTGTGGTAAAGTTCTGCATAGTGTTTGCTCAAATTCAGTCATGACTGTGTAGGACTGTCTTCCATTATCTTCTGTGGTTTTTTTAAACCTCAGGACCTACTTATTTTTATTGCTGGCTAAGCATGGGCAAAATGTTTATTTAGAATTATGAATTGCGGGGAAATCTACTTGCTTTCTCTCTCCTTGGCTATTTTACAGAAAGAATACAAAACACAGCAGTCATAACCCCCTGCATGCTCTTTTTATGGGCTGATTCGATTTTTTTAAACGGCAGAGAAAAATTTATCTTGTGCTAGCGAAGTACAGGAACAGCAGTTTCAGGCCTGTGGCCTCAAGGTGATGTGGTGGGAGGAGAAGATAGGCAGAAGCTGCAATGCCCCGGACAGTTTTCCTCTTCCCATCCCTTTTATTCTGCAGCACACAGGGTGTGAAGGGGAGAACAGCAGCCTTGGTGCTGGACTGTGTGGGATGTTTGTCTGCAGTGCTGGAGCCCCGGGGCCATGCTTGCTGTCAGTAGTGTCACAGGGGCGGTCCCAGGAGGAGCTGGTGCTGTGTGAATGTGGTGCTTTCCCTGATGTTTTGGGAAAGGTGCTGCTG
The DNA here is from genome assembly GCF_015227805.2 of Hirundo rustica. Lineage (NCBI taxonomy): Eukaryota > Metazoa > Chordata > Aves > Passeriformes > Hirundinidae > Hirundo > Hirundo rustica. The sequence continues at coordinate 6,210,223 of NC_053458.1, forward strand.
TGAGATGCCTGCAGCTGCCTCTGCTCTGCTGGTGTGCAACAGGAACTGTGTCTCAGTGGAGTTCAGTCAGTCAGGCTGGGGAGTGAAGCACGGCTGTTAACTCCAGAGGATCCTAGAATTTCATGGCTAATGCTCAATGTCGTCTTCATCTGGGTTCAGTACCCAGCACTGCTAAGGTTGTGCAGCTGTAGAGGTTTTTAGATGCAAGCATCAGGGCTGGTTACAGTTTTGATACTTCAGTCATAGATACAACACCAGGTTGGAAGGGACCTCAAGGATCATCTGATCCAACTTTTCTTGCCAAAAGCAAAGGCTAGGCAAGGTGGCACTGCAGAATCTTAGAAGTGTCCAGTGTCGAGAGATCTAGCATTGCCTGGGGGGATTATTTCAATAACCGATGCAATTATGAAAAATTTAGTTTGCCTTTCATTCTTATGGCTTGTGGATGCCCAAGTCAGGTTTCCATTCTGTGATGCTGGCTGGGCTCATCACTGATGCAAATAAACGTTGGTATTTCTAAGGAACAGCAGGAATTCCTTGCATAGTGCCTTTGCTACAGCTCTGTTGTCTGATATGTCACACACACGCATGCATAAAGAAAAGCATATATAAATATACATAAAACATCTATGTATGTATGTATGTGTACCCACACACAGTGGTAACATGTTCTGGACCCAAAGCTTTTTGAAAAGTTATCAGAATTGCTTGATTTATTAAATTCAGTACTTTAAAAAGACAAGATACTTTAAAAAGAAAGCTTTGATGATGGCTGAGGAAAATGCAGATGTTAAAGGCCTTTACTGATGCTTTGCAGTAGGGTCACACTGCAGGACTGTGCAGTTTGCATCCTTCTAGAAGAAGTCCCAAGGCAAACAGGCAATCTAGCAAGAGCCCTTTAGTGGGGTAACCTCACAAAAATGCAGTTTTATGCTCTAGATTTGAAGGGCATCAGTTTTCATGCTGGACTAGCAGAGCTCTGCCTCGGTGAGAGAGTGCCTGGGATGGCTCTGTCCTGCTCAGAAAACGGTTTTGGAGTAATTCCTTTCCCCCCTTGAATTCTTGCCTTGTCTGCCTCCCTCAATCTGCTTCCCCAGCATGAAGCCTGGATTACACAGGCAGCTCCTGCTAACGTGGCACAAGCGTGGGCAAAGGATGCTGAAAAGGTGGAGTTTGTCTCTCATGGTGCAGTGAGAACCCTGGCAAAGGTGGAGCCAGGGAGCAGAGTGAGGCTGGGGAAGTGCCCGGTGTGGACAGCCAGCACCTGGGTGGTGAATCCAGCGTTTACTGCTGTGTGCAGCGCTCTTGAAATGCCTTCCTGGAGAGAAAGACAAGTATTTTGTAGGGGCTGGTGCTGCCAAGAGCAGGTTTATGAAGTTTCTGCTGCCTGTTTTGCAGCCGGGAGGACAGAGGAGGGCTGGGGGCTCTCTGTGCACGCTCCGTGTGGCTGGGCCCCTCTTGCTGAGTAAGCAAATACCTCGGTGCTGTGGGAATGCTGAAAGGGCTTTGCACAAAGGATTTCTTCATTATAAACTCCTCTCTGCAGCTTTTACTTAGCGAAGCGTCAGAGCAGAGTGGATGTTGTAATGAATCAGTTGCTAGCGTGAAAATAGTTATTTCTTTTGCTTAAATCAAAAAGATGCTTCAGCAGAGTACATTTAGACTGTTCTCTTTATCACAAAGCATTAACTTTGCATTTTATACCATGAATTCCAAAGCCCCGAACTCTTATCCCAGAACAGGTTTAAATGCAAGATAATCTGCAAAGGATGGTTAGCATAAATTATATTCTTCAAAGTTAAATGCTATATAAAAGGAAAAGTTAATCCTTGAAGCTTATTTTTATTCTGGGTATTAAGTCAAGAAGGGTTCTGAACAGATTTTATTCATGTGTTTTATAGGTTGTCAACTGGAATGTATGTTTTTAATAAAAATGTGGTATCTGTAACAGACTGTGTTTGTAATCAGCCACCATCCACTTTTTTTCTGAGTCCTTTTAATCCAGGATTTAACTGCTGAGAGACCCTGTACGTTTAGTTTCAGCCATCTTGTTATTTATTTCACTGGCAGTCTGACTCAAAAGAATTTTCATCTTTACCACGACTGCACAAGGACAGGAAATGTCGGCGTCCTGGAACTGTAGCAACTGAAGTTCAGGTATTTCATAATATCCCTCTGCCCAGAAATATGTACCCCTCTGCCACTGGGAGACTGTCAGCCTCCCAAACACGGAATTGCTTTCAGCCCTGGGAAGCTGCAAGACCATAGGAGCTTTTAAACCCTTGTGTGGCTCATGCTCCTTAGAAAGAAATGCTCTGGGCTGGGTTTGTTTGTTTATGTATGGTTCTCCCCCAGATTTACATAATGAACTGGTAACAAGTACTAAGGGTTACCATCCTTAGATGTAAAACGATTAAAGTGGTAATTCCTGCAGCATGCAACAATTTTTAAGCATGAAGGTCTATACAAAACTGAGTATTCCTTACTTGTCAATTCATCTCTGGCTTCAGGTTTGTGGGAGTTTCCCTCTCACGCAGGAGACAGAATCCCTTTCCTACTCTAATGTTCAAGTGAAACCCAAGCACGGTGCTGCCCTCCCTCCCTGCAGCAGCTCTGGCTGTGGAGGGCACAGCAGCCATGTGGTGGCACAGCAGCCATGTGGTGGCACTGACCTGGGGCCTCTGGGTTCCACACTCAGCGTCCCTTGTGCTGCTGAAATGGAGCCTGGTGACCCCTCAGCCCTGACGGGACTGTGCCAGGGCTGCTGTGCCACTTCCAGCTCTAAATTACAAATGCCACCACTCACTCAGTGTTGTCATTACACTGCACAGGCCCCATGAAAACCCTTCAAAGCGACAGCTCTCGAGGGCTGTCGAGCCCCTCCACACTCAGGTACCTGCACACGGTGGCTGTAAGAGACACTTTTGTTTGCTTTTTCCTTCAAACTGCTCTGCAGACGTTTTTCTGTGGGTCTGCCCACCCTGGCATGAGAAGGGCTTTGGGTGAACAGGTCCAGCGGAGTCAGAGCCAACTCCTTCCCCTCACTCGGCTGCAGGAGACTCCAGCTGGGAACAGCTGTGCTGTGCTGCACTCTCTTCATGTGTTTGAAGTGCAAGGAACTTGTTAGACACTTCTAAGACAGGAGGTAAAGATATCTTCATCTTATAGATGGCAGAAACAAGGCACAGATCTGGTTTCACAATTAGCTAAAATTCAGGTTATACATTATTTTGCCTTAAATTTAGATCAGTTCTTTTCTGAATTAGAAATCACCCAGAACAGTATGGTACCTAAAAACTTGAAAAATAATTTGATTTATTTGTTATATTTACACATTTGTCTTTAAGTTAAAATTTCAACTTTTTTTGGAATGTTTTTTTGTCATCGACTCCATTTTTAGCCCTTCACACTTTTTTGCTATTTAGCAAGTGATTTAATGAAAGTAATTTCTTCCCTTAGCCCAGTCACTATCAGTGGTGGCAGCTGCCTAGGACAGTATTCAGCTCAGTAACCCATCACTTCCTACTTCTTTTAAATCTTTCTTACTCAAGTGTTGTTATAAATAAAGACTAATACCACCATGACAACACTGTTTTTTTCAAATTGTTCATTTGCCAGTTTTAACAAGATAAAGAAATGAATACTTAATGTGGACATTGTTTTACCGAAAAAAAAAAAAAAATCCAACCCCTGAAACAAACAGACAAAAAGGAGGACACAAAGGAACACACATGGAATGATGAAAAGGAACAATGATATTGCACAACTTCAGGTCTCTCTTCCCAGATTTTGATCCATGTAATTAGGTATGTATGAATTCAGCAAAACGTTGTGTCCAGATAAATGTGCGGCCATTTGAGTGAATCTAGAACTGCAGAGTGTTGTCAGTTCCTTTTGCCTGCTCCTTGGAGCTCTTCTCTAAGGGAGCAGGGTGCTGTCAGCTGCAGGAATAACAAACAAACGTTGCCTCTCGCCTGTGCTGACTGGTTATCCATAACCCACCACAGAATTACAATCCTCCTCCACTGTAAATGCACTAAGTCCTCAAAGGACCTGGCTCTTTAAACACAACTTGTGTCAAGAACTCAATCTATAGCTGAAACACAATCAAAGAACATCCCCCAAGTTGCTGTGGTTAACTTGAGATTGTGTTTCATTTCATGAGACCAGGGCTTCTCACTGTGTCAGGGTGGCACTGAATGCATAGAAGTCACAGTAGGTAACATTAAGGGAGTGGAGGAGAAGAAAAAAGGAAAAAAATCATGCTAAGTGGAAAAAGGTCTTTACAGCTACAGTCTTTGCTGGAGCCTCTCTTAACAAGCACATACTGTTTGCTACAGAAATCAGGGAATTGTGTCATTCTGGCTATAGCAGGACTGTTTGCCCCTCCACTGCTACACTGACACTCTGTGTTTATAGAAACTTTGCATTATGTGCAGAACAAAGTCTATTTTTCTCCTCTCTGCGTTCATTCCTGTTTGGTGGACTGATGTGTCAGCCAGCAGGGCTCAACAGATACATTTAATACAGGAGACTGAGATACAGTATGTTTATTCTTAACTTCTGATAACCTAAGAACTACAAGAACGAGAGATGCAGTATCCATTTACTATGATCCAAGACAACCATTTTTAGGGAGAAAAAAAGTAGAATAAGTGATCAATGCTAACACTACATTAGTTCCAATTTTTTTTTTTTTTTTCTTTTTTTCAGTTATGGCAGCTTAACTATTTATTGTTCATCTGGCCCACTTTTAATCTGATCAAGTTAAAGGTCACATATTAAAGTTTAAGGACTGTTACTTCATCAAAGCCAAAGGAAGTTATACAAAAACCCCATGAAACCACGGTTTCACTGCAGGACTTGTGTCATATCTTCATAATCTGCATCACTTGTAGAAAAGGGATAATGCATCTCAGTTTGCTTACAAGCTAGGAGATCACTTTGAAGTCTGCATATTCCTAACTGCAAACAAAATATAGCACTTTTAACAGGTTATAAATAAACTGGTTTTCAAGCATAGAGCCAGCCCAACAATAACAATACACTATTAAAAAGACCTAAGGCAATGAATTCCATCTCCAATGGAAAAGAAAAAAAAAAAGAAAAAGAAAAAGAACTGTGCAAACAAGCTTAAAACTATTTCTTTGTGCCAGTGTTATAAAATGTAGATTTCAATAAAGCCTTGACCCAAATGCCAGGACTTGTGAAAAGAATCAGAACAAAACTGGTTACTTTATTTAGGAAAAAAATACTCTTATCTTCCTGCTAATAAAATTGGATACACGCAGTTTAAACATTTACAGTTGCTGTAACACTTTACACAATTCCTATATATGGGTGTAAGAACAAACATTAAAAGACAATGGTGGGTCAAGGCTTTACATTAAAAATAACAACCTACTTTTCTATAGTCTCTAAAATACTATGTTTTCCAATATTTGCAGCCATTCAGGAATATTTTTTTATTTATTTATTAGGAAATGTATACTTTGTGCATGATCTTAATTCCTAATTCCTGGCTCTTTGGGCTGAATGACAAAAGGATCAAACCCATTGAAGTGGATGGTCTCCTCGAAGGTTCAGTAGAGAAACCCTGGCTCAGTTAGTCTCATATGATGAAAGCAGTGCTGCATCCACTGGCTCCATGCAGGATGGACAGGTAAAGGATCTCATCAACCAGTCATCTATACAGTCCAGGTGGTAAATGTGCATGCACGGCAGAAATCGGATAGGGTCCCCATAAACAAAGTCCATCATACAAATGACACATCTAGGGAGGAAAAAAGAAAATATTTAAGCTGTTGTTACCGACCTGGAAATTAAAAACAGTGTAATATCTACTCCTGGATGCTTTTAGTATTTGTAGACACCGTGAGGAGTAGCCTTATGTAAGATAAAGGAAAGAGCCTCAGATGAACGAAGGGGTTTGGGTTAAAGAGACCTTGGAGCCCGTGGAGTTCCAACGCCCTGCCCTCAGTAGGGAGGCTACTCACCACAACAGCCTTCTGCAGGGCTTCTTTTTTAAAAAAAAATAATCTACATTAAATGACAGTCCCTGAAAATAAGGCAAACCCAGGATGACAAGGTCAGGTTTCCCAGGGCAGCATCCCAAAGCAAGGCAACAGCCACATCCCTTCCATTCGGTCCCGGGACTTACTCTCGGATCTTCTTCTCGGAGCCGTCTCTGCCGGGGTCGTAGACTCCTTTGGGAAGGTGCTGGATGAGGCCGATCCGCTGCGCGATGCGGATCTGCTCCTCTTCCGTCAGCTGCGTGGCCAGGCGAGTCTGGCTCGGCGTGGGGTGATACACAGGAACAGGCACCTGCTCCTGAAAGCAAAATGTTTCTGTTAAAAACCACCTCAGAGGCTTTCCTGGCCTTCCACCGCGCAGTCCTACAAATATTTGCATCAACTCCCACTCCTGCTTGGCAATTCTGGGGCTGTAATTATTATGAGAACAGGAGAGAGAACTGAGGGCAGTATTTGAGCAAGGAGCTGTTCGTGGTGGTTCTCTGCAAAAGCTTTTGATCTCCAGGAATTGTTCATACAGGAGACACACGGGCAAGAAACCCCACAAGCCAGCAGGCAAATAAACCTTCCAGGCACCTGGTGAAGTGCTGAGGTACAGAACGGAGCAATGAAAGGGCGATGGGAGAGCCCCCAGCATCTGCAACTGAAAGAAGATCCTGTGATTTTTAGCTTCTTTTTACGTTTAAGAAGAATTCTTTGGAAAGATGAGGACACTGCTTACTCTTGAAATTTTTAGAGAGGAAGATTTTACTTATTCTGCATTAACTAAAATTTATGTGAACTCTCTCAGGACACACAAGCTTAAATCTAGAACTGTAGATTTAATTTTCATGTGTTAAAAGAATGTTTCCTGGACAGCACAAACAACAGCTTAAGTAAGTAATCCAATTTTTATGTTTCTTCTCATACACTAATATGACTTTACAAGTTCTCCCAAGCTAGATTCAACTATGGATATGTTTGAGGTATATATTTAAAAAAAAAAAAAAATCATAGCTATTATGCAGCTCTTCCTCGACCACATTCTGAGAAGCTTTTTTTGAATATTAATGAACTTTAGACCAGATATTTTCACTAACATTTATATTAACGTGGTATTTAATTTACTTGCTTTTAAAGCATTTTTTGTGTATATAAATACCAATTTTGAACAGGATGCACTATTAGGACTGTATTGGCCAGTAGTCATAAATCTGCTATTAACAAGGAGGCGATTTCTTGCAAGAGATTCATTTTATGAATTTCATTTAATGGTTCTTCTTAAAGAGCATTAAAAAATTCAACTTATAGATGTGTCTGGAAATAAACCTGCTGCATCAGACACACAATGCACCGAATCATCTGTTTGGTAAATGCCAAATTTGCTCTTTCAGAGGACACCGGTGCAAGCTGAGCCCAGGGCAGGTGTGCGCAGCTGAGGCAGCACAGGTCACCTCCCACATGTAACACTGCATTTGTCAAAGCCAATAAAGGCCTTCTCCTTTCACTGCCAGGAATCACAGCAAGTGCACAGCCAGCCAGGACTCCTGGAAGGTCAGGAGAAAGCTGTCCCAGGAAGGAGCAGCCCCTCGCTGGTGCCACCCAGCAGCAGAAGGCCTTGCTCGTGAGAAATGCTAATTACAGATAAAGTCTGCCTGGCAATTCTTCACTGAACACAGTGCCTGCCACTGGCAATTCAGCTGTGGGGTAAAACTCACAGTCATCTCTTAATTTAGCTTCCTGCTCTGATTTCCTGGCAGAACTCAGAGGAATTATGAGAAGGTTCAAAAGACAGAACGCCAGGGGTTCTCCAAGTGATTAATTTCCTGACTGCTCTGAACCATATTTCACAGAATCACACAATTCTTTTGGATCTGCGGCCTTTTAGTATTTTAAATTATCTAAAGTATTCTCTAATAATCATTTGTACAGAGAAAAGCACCAGCTGAAGCTAGAGCTGGCCTGTCAGATATAACAGTATTCAGAAAGTGACTGAAACCTTTGGTGCCACCAAAATAAAGCATTTTCCCCTGACAAATGCTGCACAGCCTCTCCACCTAACACTTCAGCTTGAAGCAGAGCCTGGCCCTGGTTTTATGTTTCAAGAACTTAGCACCACAAACTATCAGTAACTTTTTTCCCAGGCCTTTGCTGTACTTCTTTGAACAGGTTATTAAAGCAATAGCAGGACATTACTGCTACCTCCTTCACTTGTTACACAGATGTAGAGAACAGTCAGCATGGGAGAGGGATGTACCCCCCTTCACATCTAGGAAAAAAAGGGGAGCAGTACAAGGAACCACAGCACAGTCTGGTGCTGACATGGGCAGGAGGAGGGGAGGGAACTGTACCTAACACAGCTCCCCTGGCCTGAGCCATGGCTGCAAGAGATAATGCAGAAATACAAGGATAGGCAAAAACAGGAACACAAAAGATCCAAGAAATCCTCAAAATGTCTGGAGGTAGCAATGAAAACTGACGGTGAGTATCTGCAGCAGAAGAACAGCAAACTGATGATCTCAGTGAAAATGATACAACAAAAGGAAACCACAGTTAAGTAACAATCTGCTCTGAGTAAGAACAGTCACATCTTGACAACCCTCAAGTGAGCAAGTCACACACTGCTCAATCAGCAACTGCTTTGGTTAAGTTCTGGACAGGAAATCAACACAACTTTTAAACCTTCGATAAGCCAGACAAGAACAAAACCTCATTCTCTTGTTCTCGTCTTTCACAGGCACTTGTGAGGGATTCTGCAGCTGGGGAAGCCACTTGTGCATTACTGCCGTGCCCCTCTCCCCTGGGTGTCACCTTCCCTGCACAGGGGCTGCAGGGACCCCGGCCCCTTCGCATGCCAAACACACAAACGCTACACAAACGCTACACAAACGCTACACAAACGCTACACAAACGCTACACAAACGCTACACAAACGCTACCCAAATGCTACACAAACGCCTTCCCGACTGCCAGGGCTGGATGGAAACTCCTCCCCTTGGCATCCTGTCTCAGGTTCCCTCCCAGCACAGCCATCCCCGACGTGTCTGACACAGCCCATTAAGGCAGGAATTTATAGTCACCAGCTGGGGGCTTCTACAGTTTCGCATGCTAGACAAGAACCTCTTGTCAGAGGAGTAACTGGGTGAAAACGGTGGCGACTTTCACCACGATGTCCTCACGCTTGTGAATGCAGAGAGCTGGGGTTGGTGTGGCTGTTGTGAGAAATGCAGAACAAATTACTGTACATAAAGCACAGAGACCACTCGATACCCAGGCACTGAACTCGCTGCCTGGTGGCACTTTGATCTCCCCTCCCTGCTATTAAAAGCCTGCCCAAACAGAGCCCTGCACATGAATGCACCAGGGAAATGAAGAACACAGCCACACACGCTGCGGCGTCGCGTTATAGGGTACATCGACATCGACCCTTTCAAAGCAGCCCTCTCCCCTCCAACGGGTAAAAAGAGAAGGTGTGTTCATATCTGTATGATTCTAAAACGATTTGGAGGATCGGAGGGCCCTGGTTTCTCGGACTGCAAGGTGACACCCCCAGCTCCCTCAAGGGAGCTCCTGTCCCCTGGCACCCCTCGGGCTCACACCCAGCTGGCCCCGCTCGCAGCCACGGCAGCCGCAGCCCTGCATTTCTCCACTGCCCGATCTCTGCAGCGATTTGGGGAGTTAAAACATCCAACAATAATGCCAAGCTGCCGGTCCCGTGCGGGTTTATCACCCCTTCGCAAATCCTTCACAGTTTATAAATGCTGCTTTCACTGACCGAGGTCCTGCTCTCCAGGGGAACGACTGGAGACGTCACTCAGCTCACATTTGTAGCCAGGGGCCCCTGACATATGTGTATATAAAAAAGATTGTATTACCCAAGTAATTATTATTTTACTCCAAAGATGAGCATGAATTTATTGCTCTGGTGTCTCACAATCCTCTTATGGAAAATGTTTTTGCAGACAAAATTACAAAATATTGAACTTCTAGCCAAAGTCTGTGTCATTTATCATTTGATAAAGATGTTAAGGCACTTCAAACTAAGATGAAATTTCATGCTAATGCTATTACTACATGCAAAAACCCCTAAAAAAGGCCAAAACAAATAATCAAATCCACATATTACTGTCAAGCAATGAAATAAAAATCACTTTCTGGCACTTAATTTGCTGTAGTCTATTTTTTCCCTGTAAGAATTTAGTAATCATGAAACACCTCAGATGTCCATGACCCTGGAGATACACAACTTTCTCTTTGTTCACAAAGTCAGTGGTTTCCCTGGCTTTCTGTGCACAGAAATCATTCACTCCCAATGTTTATTCAGCCCTTAAAAACAACAGCATTAATTCAGACTCAAGGACTACAGCAGTGTTTGTGTCTCCATCTCACCCCAGCTCCTCCTCCTTTGGGGGGGAAAAAAAAAAATCATAGAGGGCATCTGGAGGTCTGCATTTCTCACTCCTAATGAAAAGAAACGTTTTCACACATAGCCTAGAAGGCCCAGAAACTTTCTACACACAGATTTCAAAGCACACTTTAGATTCTTGACTAGAAAATGGAGGTTTCACCAAGCATGGTTTTTAGTTTGAAATTTCCTCATCAGTGCAACTTACTTTAGTTACTTGTATGCTGCTGTAAATCTGCTTTTCTCTTGTTTTACAGCCCTTTTGTCTTGTTTTTGCAAGTACCGTGAATTTGTAATACTCTGAAAACAGGTCAGTGGTAGATCACAAACTCTTAATCCCTGGATAAAGATTATTTTAAGATCCCTCTATGCCACATATCAGCAGTATGCTATCAGGGCTTTTGTTTGTTTGTTGTTTTTATAATTGCGCCAACATGCCCAAATTATCCTTTCAGGATGGTCAAAGGTGAGATGAATAATTCCTGATACCAAATAGTTCCAGAGTTAAAGCCTCACTGCTGTCCCTGAGACCCTGTCTACAGCAACCTGCTTTCCTCTACTGATTGCTTTGCCCCCTTTCCATCTCTAAATTTTCTTCCTCACCTAATCCAGTGCTCTCTGTGTCTCTCACCCTGGGATATTAATTTGCATTTTATCAGATCAACGGTGTATCTGTTAATTCAGTTCGGCAGAGGAGACAAACACCTCCCTAACTATGTTTATCCTACATCTCTTTTACACTTTTTAAACACCAGTAGCTGTAGCACTTACGCTCCTTGTGGTCGCTGCCTAATTAATTAATGCAAATATAACAGTTCCATTTGCATTTCCCCAGCTGTTCCCACAGCTCTGTTCTAAAATCCCTTCCACTTGCAAATGTCCTGCCTGGAGCAGGATGACTGAAAGCAGTCCTGGTTCACATACACCAGCCCCCACTGCAGCACTCATCACCCCTACACACAGCTCAGCCTGGCTTCTCCCCAGCTTTCTCACCTCTAAGAAGAGCAGGGAGCCCAAATAACTCACCTAAATATGAACAACCTCAGTTTATAAATGTAAAGTCAGGAGGTGAGGAAAAAAAAAATCTTTTTGAGGTCTGTTTCAAAAATTCCTGCTGAATTTGATGAAATTTTTTCTTCTCACCACTTTATTACTCACAAGGAACTTGCTGGGATGATAGTCCAGGGACCTTTCCTGTGAATGTCATTCTGATCAGGGTGAAAAAACTCGAACTCCATCCATATGTGAATACACATTCTGAAATAATATTCTCCCCCAAGACACATTAATGTAAAACCACGTGCCATTATAATGTGCATTATACAACAACTACAGCTTCCTTTAATAATCCTTAGGATATTACGAGCAGCCTGCCAACTATAAAAGCCTTTTTCTGCCATACAGAAGAGAGCAGTTAATTTATAAAGGTGAATAGCAGTTGCTATAAAACATCATGTAATGAAATCGTTACCCAATTTTTTTATATTTTTGCTTCCAAGTAGTCACGCAGTATGAGTAACTGCAACAGCTGAGCACTTAATGCTAACAAGTTCTTCCAAAAGAAAAATCCTCTCCTCTCCTGTCTCCCTTTTGGAGGGGACATCTGGGACAGGCAGATCAGATACATGTGTACACACATTTCCCACCATGCTGCTGCTAAGGAAAGATTACTAAGAATTCTGGCATTGTAGGAATTGGGCACTGCAAATATGGTTGGTAATTAATAGAACAACAGACTGAGGAACCAGGCTGCAAACAGGAGAGGAACCTGCAGGATCTGTGCTGTGTTTCTCCAGCTGTTGACTCCAGTTAAGAAGCAACATCTGTTTTGAGCCATGGATCACACCTCAGAGAGGTGTTTTTTGGTGAAAGCCACGGTGGTTCTGCAGAGATGGCACAGCCTCATTCACACTATAACCAAAACTATAAAACTGTCTTGTGCATTCTTTACAATTATTCCACTGAAATTACTAGGAAATACATGTATCTGAAGAGTTGGAAAAGAGTAGCAACCATGGAAGAAAGTGACTCCTGACTGCTGACTCTCAAAATATCACCTGTCCCCTGAGCTCAGCTCTGCTACCAAAAATAGGGCTGGGACAAAGTAGATGTATCCTGCCTGCTGCTTTCCTAGACAGTGACAAGGGCTGTGAGAAAAAGACTTTCAAGTTTCATCCCTCTGCTGTCACACAAACCCAAAAAGGCTCTCAATCTACTGCCAAGGCAAACAGCTGGCAGTGCCCTTACAGCTTGGCCAGAGCAAACCCAGCCTTACCTGGCAGATGGAAACCACCTGCAGCTCTGCAGAGTCACCTGCTCTGAAATTTGATTAACCATCAAGGCAAACCTAAACACAAAAGACTAGCAAGAAAGAGTTGTAGGGGAAAAGCAGTAATTAAAAAGCAGTAATTACTCCCTGGAAGCACAATCTCCTGACACAGCCAGTTTTGACATTTCCAGGCTGCACAGCAGGTTTCTCTGACTCAAGGGCGTCAACCTTGGGTACCGATGGTTCCACTTGCCGATTTGCTCACCAGCTTTGTGTCAGTTTTAGGTGTCCCTGTTCCTTTCTCCAGAGATCCCATCAAACATCAGAGCGTGAATTTTTTCAGGAAAGTCAGTAACTTAAACACCAACATGTCCCAGACCGGTAAATTGCTCACCAGAGAACTGATTCCATCCCTCCAGACAGCCCCACTGACAGCTCAACTTACAGCACCAAGCCACAACTTCTGAGAGATAACAAAGCCCTCTTTTTACAGCTCCCAGCATGTTTATTTCAATAGGCTTTTTTTTATATTGAGAAGGAAAAGATTCATAAACAATTTATAAAAATTCATGCTTTTCTGTCAGGCTGCTGCAGTGAGAAAAGCCAGGAAAGAACAGTTGCACCTAAACATTAAATAAAGGACACTCAGGCACAAAATGCAGTCTCCTGAGACTGGTACACCCCAGGGACTACAAAGCAAAGCAGCTGAGTAGGGAGGAAATCTAGCAGAAGGGGCCAGCAATCAATTCTGCAGCTGGTGGTGGAAGGACAGCAGGTGAATGTGGATCATCCTACCCCATGAGCAACCCCACATCGGTGTTATTGGTACATGTTCTCTCCCACTTAGGCCAAGTGGTTTTTTGCAGAAACCCCTCCTTAGGCCTGACAAAAGCAGACAGCTATTACAGTGCTATGGCTGCATTAAACGCAGCACTTGGGTTCCAAGTGAGATGGCTGCTGGAAAACTCAGAAGTAGATTTAATAGCAAATGAGAACCTGAAGTTTTGGGGGAAAGAAAAGAGTTTTGAGGTGGAAAAGGCTGAAAATAAATATCTCAGACTGTCTGCTCTGCTGAAAGGTAAAGTGAACCTACTGTGTGCCACCCACTTATTGCTGTGGAATTGCTGGGTAGCAGGAAGCAAAAATTAAAAAGAACACCACAAACAAAGGAATGGAGTTAACATGGTTTTTGGAGGCTGCATTCAAGCACAAGAGTTGAGGAAAGCTACGATGGAAAAGCTGACAGAACAGGAGCAGTCCACACAGACGTCGGGGAATCGTTCACACTCCCTTTAGACACCTCTGCTTTCTGCAAAGGCTAAGTATCAGTCAGTGCAACTTGTTTACAGTATAAATCGAAGGGCTAACAGCTAAAAAATGGTAGTATTGATCATCCTGGGGAGCACACAGAGTCTGCAGGCAGCTGTGACTCTCGCTGAGCCAGGCCCCGTGTGCAAACAGGCTTTGCTCACACCCTGCCCTGCTCCCTGATGTTGGACACGTGGGATCTGTCCTGGACACTGTCCCTGTGCACACCCCAAGCCACCCCGAGGCTCTGACTCACCTCTGGGTACAAAAAGCTCACACGTGCTTCTGCCACCCGAGACATGGGCCTGGCCCAAAGCTCCCATCCCAGAGCATTGCATCACTCTGACAAGTACGTGCCAGTCCCCCGCAGGAAGTGCTGGGTATGGATCGCTGGACACGCATTCCCAGGGAGGAGTACAGGGATATAAGGGACTTCAGGTGTGCAACGTAAAGCACCGAGAGTGAAGAGCAGTGCACACTGTGCCCTGAACTGCTACTGAACCCACAGACTCACTGCAGCTGAGTAAGCACACGCAGTCCCCGCTTACGGTGCCATTTCAGGGAATTTGGAGATTAGGCCACAGCTGACCCTGGCTGGTCCAAAACAGCACTGCCTCACGACTGTGGGTCCTGTCATGTCCCTTGCAATGGCTCCAAGGACACTGCTGTGACTGACTCTTCCCCTCATGGAAAGCAAACAAGCCACTGCCACTGCCAGTGCGATCTCTGCAGCTGCAGAGAAAGTTTGGAACAGGCACACAAGAGGAAAACGGGAGGAGTGCCCCTGTTGGGACTCAAGCCAATTGTGAAAACCTGACTCCAAACCCTTAAAAAAATAGCAAGAGTGCTAAAATATATCTTCCGGCAAGAATTAGGTCAGCTTGATGGAAATTCTAAGAACAAAACAGCCCTTCTGAGGACTTTAGGAACAAGGTAGCAAAATCATGGAAATCGACTCTAACTAGCCAAGAAGACAGACTGGGGACAAGGGGCCAAGCCAGGGAGTAAACATGAAAATGCACCTAAGCTGAAGGCACGAGCAGTCAATCCATCAGGGGAGGGCTGTTGAGGCATAAATATAGGCGGTACTTCAGTGTGTAAATAGACATTATATTTAAGGGTGCTAGTTTGAACTAATGAGAACATCATAACACACAGCAGAGAAATATTATGCAGAACTAGGAAAAGTATTTTAGGAAAAGAATGAGTAGGGTATCAAAAGATTGGAGAAATCAAGTGACGAATGATCTCATCTCTAGGCTGAGTGTTACTGTTCAAGCACCCTCCTTGAGCAAAGAGCACTCTCCAGAGTGCAGTTTAACGGCCTTGCCTAAAGCTCCTTACCACAGACATCCAAAAGCATCCTACTGAGCACAGGTCCTCCTACATCAGGTTCCTGAAACAGGGCTTTAAAATAGACACAACAGTCCCAGCTAGACTGAGAACATCACCCTTATGTAAGGTCTCTGTGAGGTGTCAATTCGGCTTCAGACAAGAGGTAACACAAGTAACAAACAAACAGGCACAGCAGCGGCTCCCTCAGATCATCTGCCCCTCATGCAGCAGGCCATGGCACTAGGCCATGACACAAACTGCTTTTTTGTAGCCACTCCGTAGTAAGCAAGCACCAAAAAGAGGTCTAAAAGAAGACACAAGTTGTTCTTTTTATGGAGATACAGTCTGTCACCTCACCAAAACACACAAAAGAAGCAAAGTAGGGGAAGGTTTCTGCAATCCCTGACAGGGACCTTCCCTGTACCGGGGCCCAGCTGATGAGGCCAAGCTGTGCCAGAGCCCGGGAGGGTGGGCCAGCAATGGGCTCCCCCAGCAAGGGAAGCCAAGCAGAAACCTAATCAACATTTTTGTACCAGGACTGGCAGCAAACAGGGATTCTGAAGAGCAGGACTCTCACATGCTGCAAACCTCTGCCACACCTGACGGAAGAATTTTCCATCAGGCTTCACAGCAAACAGGGACTCAGGAGAGCAGGACTCTCACGCAATACAAAGCTCTGCCACAGCAGAAGGAAAGGAGAGAAGACAGATTGCTCGACTAAGGATAAAAGACTTGGGGGAGAAAAGGGGCAGCAGATCACACACTATGGCAGAAGAGCTTCAAAAAGCAGATGGGGCTGGTGATGAGCTGGGTCTGTGTAACCACAGAGCAGGAAAACCTGCAGCAGAGACTGCTGGTGTGGGGCACCTGCTGTGAGACTGTCAGTGAGACAGGCCGTGACAGCAGGGTTTGCTCCAAAACCCAGGAATCTCTGCTGTACTTCACCGCATCATAACTTTGTACTCAATCTGAAATATTTTAATTGCCTTTTTAACAAAGCCATCCTCAATTACGAATGCTTGCTCAAGCAGAAAGCTGCCACACCTTGGCAGTTCGATGGTACACTCAGCTCCACATGCCTTTTCATTTTCTTATTGGTATCTGAATTTCAAACGAACAGTGGATACCCCTGAGATCAAGGTGTGTGAGAAGCCTCAGTGCAGCAGGGGATTGTGCACAGGCAGCCAGGAGGCTTCCTGAGGCCAGTTAAAGGATAAATCAACGCTGCATTTTGCAATAGCATAACCACAGCTTTTTCCTTTTTTTAAGCATGTTTCTGCATCGGCCTGCTGGAAAGCCACAGACAGATGAACCCTCACATACACCTGCCATGTGCTGGGGCACCTCAAACACAGTCTGAGTATCTGCGCCACCGTCCCGGTATCACTGGTGAGGGTGTCCCTACCATCCACCCAACCAACAGCTCCTCTCTTCCACCAGATCCTGGGAAACTGATGGGTTTTCTGTGATTTCTGCCACATCTTGAGGCTGGAACTGGGGTTTGAATCGGTGCCAGCAGCACCCTGAACTGCTGGGCTGTGCACAAGAGGCACAGCTCAGGGCGCACCATAGTGTGGACACTGACACTTCCCCCGGGCACCCACTCGCTGCCATCTTCCACTTCAGGGAGAATGGGCACACACAAAAAATGCCAGCTGACTATTTGTTTAGCGTCATTTGATAATAACATTAATTATTTCATCTCTGAGTTAATAAGCAGCAGCTGTAAACAGCCAGAGGCACCAAGTCAGCCTATCGGCTCATCTCATCCAGTCATTTATTAATCTTAAAGGAACATCCCAGGCATTAAATGATTATTTCTATAACTCCTGGTTTGCTGGGGTTTTTCTAAAAGCAGTTCTCTATTTATAAGCAAGTAATGACTGCATGAATATCAAGGCACACTAAAGCTTGACGAAGCTCCACTTCTCAATGCAGTATTAACAGTGAACACAAGGGCAATGTTTCTATTTATTCCAGCTAAGTCTTGTCCTCGCAAGCAATGACTCTGCGTTTTCAGCTCGCAGGGCACAAATCCAAGTGTGATCTCATGCAACTGTCAAACCTCTTCTAACAGAAAAAAAGCCTGTGCCAAGAACAGGTAGAGAAATCATAAATAGCTCTCTCAGGAGTTGGTTATACAAGTGAAATAATTCCAGAACATGTTTTTTCTTACTATTTTAAAGTTTTAAATGCACAGAGACAGTTCAATGGGCACCTGGTAATCCCTTTAATGTGTCACCGGACAACACGGATTCATTTCATTGCTATGTATGAAGCAGCCAGTCGCTAGTGCAAGCAGGAGAAATTGCTAACATTCAGCTTCACAGATAAATAAGGTACAACCTCCACCACTAAGCGTACATGCAAACACCAGGTTAATCAGCCTTTTCAATCTATGGTGTAGTGAGGCTTTTTACACTCATCTTTGGATCTTGCCTGTGCTGGTTTCACACCAAAAATATGCATGTCCGTTTCAGCACAGGTGCATTCAGAGTAGGTGGTTTGAAGGGGGAACTGAAGCAGGGCCAAGGTTTTGTATGGTTGAGGGGCGAGATGGGGAGAACAGAGCCCAACTCAGCCTCTGCAGCTCCCATTTCTTCTTGTTCAGCCCCAATGGGATGAAGAAAAACCTCTATTTTGTCAGACCATTCCCCTGCTTACACTTGCTGTCATGGAAGACAGGGCTTTGTTTACATGCAACTGCCTTTCTGAAGTAAAACTAGAAGTTTCCACAATGGATTCATCCTACTGTCTGCATGCATCAGTAAAATCTACCAATGTCCCCATGACAGCCTCAGCAGCACACTTAGTAAGGATTTCAGATACTACCAAGGCCATAGCACTTGAGCACCTACTTAAGTACTTGCCCGAATTATGGTTCAGGCTGCCATAAAATCTCAGAAGAACAGAAAACTGTTTGAGAGGAGGGACATGAAAACAGAGAGGTCATTTTTCCGAATATGGACTGACTGGTTGGAAGACAAAGCCCCATTTCACCCTGACACACCCGCTTGAGGGCAGCTGCAAAGCCTGGAGATTTCCAGCCTCGGCTCATGCATACGTAACAACCCATCTTTCACGCTGTGTGAGGAACACCAGAAACCCTGAACACTCAGCACAGTGATACACGAGTTCTACAGCTGCGGTTGAGAAAGTCTCAAGGAAATACAAAATTTGTCTGTGTAAATTTAAAAGTTCTAATTTACCAAGAACATTTACACACACATAAGCAGATACAGCTCAGGTCCTGCACTGAAATGTAACTCCCCCACTCTGGGTGAGGTTCATGCTACTTTTGTTGTCCCCCTGAGTCAGAAATACATTTACACACACATAAGCAGATACAGCTCAGGTCCTGCACTGAAATGTAACTCCCCCACTCTGGGTGAGGTTCATGCTACTTTTGTTGTCCCCCTGAGTCAGAAATGATCACAGTAACATTATGCTACCAACACTCTCAGGCTTTATGAAAATATAAAGAAACACTCACTGTATTCTCCTGCATTAATGTTTAGGGTGGAATAACCATGTCCTGCTCCAACCTACACGCTCACTAAAATAAGTTTTGTCAGTTTATACTCACACAGACAAACTGCAGCCACAACAAAACACCAGAATGGAGTAACACTGAGCTTTTCTGGAAGTAAAAAAAAAAAAATAAAAAAAAAATAAACACAGCCTCAGCAAAACAGCCATCAAGAAAACCTGCGAGCTCTTTACGTTTAATTTACGACATTTAGTCTAGACAACTAGTCTTGTTACCTTGGGAGCCATTAGGGTGTAACTACAGAGTAACTGTAATACCTAGATAAGCTCCAAGAGAAAAAGCAGCTTGTTGCTCAGACTGTAACTTCATAAGCAGAAATATCCCGACTCAATGACTATGAAACATTTTAGTTATCTTTCTAGACTTTCTAGCTCACCCTTTGATCCCCAAATGGAGACCTCTCCAAGAGGCAGTGGGTGCAGCAAAGTAATTTGGGAAGCAGATGGCATTTAGTGCCACTCCTGCAAGTCTACAGGACCAAACTCACTCTATCTCCTTACTGCTGCAGTTGAGCGAAGTCGGGGAATGTGCTTCCCTGGGAACACCAAAGATTAGCAGAATCAAACAGCCAAGGTAACAAGATGAACCTGAATTCCTGTCTTTAAATGGGATACTGCTTCTCTTATGGATGAATCTCCAGTGCAGTAAAGTAGAAATTACTGCAGCAAACAATTTTTTGTTCTTTCACTTGTTTTGAACCACACAATAGAAAAAGAAATAAACTGATCCTTCTGGGAGGTGGGCAGCTCTGTGTTCTTCCTTGCGGGCAGAAAAGGTTTTGGCATGGCCTTCTCTGAGAACTTTGTCAAAAAGGAGGCCAGTGTTCATCAAAATGAAGTCTGCTGAACACCATAAGCAAGTACCCTGCAGAGTAATTTCAGATCAGAAATCACGTTAAAGAAAATTTCTTTGCTCTGCTGAAACTTTATACTGAAATTAGCCTTGAAGTAACTTACAGGCCTGGTTCTAATTTTTTTTGTATCATTCCATGTAGTGCTGCACTCCTGGTGAGGTCTTCATTCTTGTCAGGGAATGGTTTACCCCAGTGAGACAGGATAACATCTAGCAGCACATGAAAAGGTGCTTACCCCTTGGAACTGCACATTCTGCAGATTTGGAGTTAAGTATTGTCTCTAACTTCTATTATGAGTCCCCATGACAAATTAACTGCAAGATGCTGAGCGGTCAGTCAATGCTCCCTCCATCACTTAACATATGCCTTATTTTAATATTTTCTTTTTTTCACTGTTGTTCTTGTTTGGTTTCACTGACAACAGATGAGACATTTTGTTTTTCAGGAAAACCAAGTTGTTTGAATATCATATCTGCTAATAAACAGAATAAAAATAGAAGCGCTAGCCCAGAAAAACAAAGGCTGAAAGAGATATAGGATCTTTAAATAAATCAGGAGCGTAAACATCAGAGAAACAACTAAAGACCTATCTGGTAGAAGAATAACCGGTGCAAGTTTGCCATAAATACTCTAGAATTGTGAAATAAGCTCCTTGAGCCTTAGTTCTTGGTTGATCAAAAGAAGCTCCCTGTAGGGGTAACAGGGCAAAGCTTGACCAGTGTCCTCCAAAATCATCCATGTTCTGCAGAAAATAACATCACTGAGTATATGCAATATCATCCATACATACCCTTGTCCAGACACCAGAAAACAGTCCAATTCACACACTTGTTAATATGCAATTTTCAAGACTGTACTGAAAACAGTTGTTATCCAAATTAATGTAATCACTGATGCAGTGTAAAAACTAGCAATAATGCCTGTCATGTTTAACTCAAAGCTAATTCAAATAAAATACAAAGGATAACGCTCATTAAATCCAAGCCTCATTTTGTAGAAGCCGAGTCAGCAAACACTGTCATGCCCACTTGGAAGTTTAAGACACTAACAAAACAAAAGCTTTAAATGTGAGAAAATATATATTTTAGACAAAATCATTTTCCATTAGGAATTCTAGTTTGATCTTAAGAGAGAGTTTTGAGAGCCCACTGGGGGAAGATACCTGGAGCACAAATGTTCTTGGCCAAACCCTCTCAACTGCAGCACAATCTACAGGCAGAAGCAGGAATGAAGGCAGGGCTGAACAAAAGACATTTATAAAGTTTTTTTCTGCTGAACATATGCTGGCTGGAAGTTCTTGTGTTGCTTGAGCAGCACCAGGCAGCTGCACCACTACTGAGGGTTTGGCCTATGGCAAGCAAAATGAAAGGTCATCAGTGAACAAGTGTGTGCATGGCATTATTGCAGTCTGTGTCAATCTACAGGCACTTTATTGCTGGTAACCACTCTGCAATTAGAATTTAAAATAGTATTTGTCTTACTTTACTTTGCTGTATTACTTAAGTCTTTTTAAGCCAGAAGGGGCACTAGTTTCTGCTCTAATTTAAGCAGTTATATTCTGTCTAGCTGAAATGTGTAACTATTCAAACTGAAACCTGGCCAGCTTATTCAGTGAAATAATCCAAGGAACCTTAGTGGTCTCATTCAGAAAACTATTTCTGCTTTGCAGAAAACAGCTTTGCAGTGCCCCACAGCCCTGGCAATATGGAATATAACTGGCAAGGAAGGGTGTCCTCTCTGCCCCAGTGGCCCCATCTCCTGTGGTTTTGAGGGTTTTTTTGGTAGGTCTCCAAGCCAAAAACTAAGCCTGACCCAACATAGGTAACGAGATGCAAAAAAGCTTTAAAGATGGTATTTACTGCTCATGTTCAGTGTTCCTAGTTCTGAATTCAGAAAGCTGAACAGAACGGTTCTGAGCAAGGGGGACTGAGCTGCATAAGAGCACAGCATTACTCCAGCAAGGAGAAAATAATGCTGCATGAGTGGATGCATGAAGAAGCAGCAAGATCTGTTTCTCAAATTTATTTTCTGAAACAGGGTTTTGTCCCTTTAATTGCCTTGAGTAAGACTGGCTTCAACAGGATACCAGTGGCCTCCTCTGAGTGATGCCAAACTAGAAGAAGGAGACACCACATATAAAACAGGACAGTCAAATTGAGGCAGCCAGCCTAGCTCCTGGTCTTGCAGACTTACATAATTTCTTAATTCTAAACATTTTAGACAACAGAGCGGTTGTTTTATTAAAAGGCACAGACACTGTCAGTCCTCACATACATATGCACAAAGGTAATCAAACTCCTAACAGCACTGACAAAGCTTGCCAAGCAACATTCAGACTTTGGAAACCATCCACAGAGTCATAACTGGAAGGCTTGTGTGAGGAAAGAGGCAGAGCAGCACCCACGCTGCAGATCAATGATGTTACTGTGGTCACTTGCGTCCCAAGGGACATCACAGTCTGCTGCACAATATGAACCGGCTGTCAAAGTCTTCAGACACTCCTGCACTTACCAAGTCTACTCATGAACTGTTAGGTAACACTACTGAACCTTCTTTAACAAGAAAAATAGCAAAAAGCACCCAAGAATCTTTAAAGATGGTTGTGGTAGACAAATTTCGATTTTTTATTTTTTTTTTTTAACCAGAAATATCACAATTAAGAAATAAAGAATTAAGGCTTCATCCACATCGGACACTTGTCCTGAAGCAGTTAGATCCCTTCAACTGAAATCTCCACCCTGCTGAAGTTAAAAATGGCAACTTTAGACTGCATTTCATGCACAGACCATTTCCAAATGCACTCACTGCCCAAATCAGTATCAGATGCTCATCCTGTGCCTGCTCTGGTACACAGTTAAGTCCAAATATAGCCTTAATTTCAACATGGAAAAGCCAAAACTTCTCTAATACTTGGTAGCAATAGGACACATCTAATACCTGACACCTCTAGATCTTTCCATAGATGCCACTAAGTAAAATGTAATCTACAGGTGGCAAAGAGTGCTGATAAATCAAATCTCCACCAGTAAGCCAGTTCACTTCACTAATCTGACCAGAGGAAGAACAGGACAACCCACTCCAGACACCTCAATGGTAGGAGCTGACCCACCATGGAGTGACTGCAGAGAACACAGCTCCATGTGGAGAACAGGAAGGAAAAGCGAAACAATCCCTTTTTGGCAGCAGTGGATGGTTAGATCAGACCTCCTTGTCCCAGAAACATCTACACACACAACACTGAAGCACAAAGCCCACCACATTTTTGCCTGGTTTCAGCCAGGGGCCTGCTGAACACAGAGACATCCTCTGATCCTCTCCTCAGGCCTTGGCTGTTTTCATTCCTGAGCTGGGCCTGTTGAAGTCATTATTTTAAGTTCTGGAGCAGGATGCTGCCATCAAGTTAAATGAACACAAATGCTGCTTTCTCCACATGCCAGAGGTGTACACAGCCCACCACAGGAGCACCGATGGGTTCCACTGGCACTGGCCCCGCTGTAGTCAAGGCCCCAGGAGACGCGTGTGTGGTGTCCTTAGGCAGTGGCACTTTCTGTAGGGACTGGGAAAGTAGCCTCCTCTCCCCAGAAAGGCTGCAGAAGTCCAAACTGCTCAAGATGCTGATGCACTCAGATAAACTCTCCTGTATCTACAAAAAAGCCTTATGCTGACAAAAGGACAGGCAGATTTCCCTCAGCTTACAGAACACTTCACCATTTGACTCACCACCCTGAGGTGGAGACACTTGCCTGATCCCCCAGCACCAACAGCCTGTTTGGTAGCATCTGTTATGTAGCTGTTACTACAATTTTCCCAGGTTTTGCTTTCCAATAAAAACACCACTGTGCCAGCAGCGTTGCTTGGAGGAGTCTCCATCTGCGTGATCTGACCGGAGCAAAGAACACAGTGACCCCAGGATATCACGTTCTGAGTCCTGTGCAGAAACTCCTGCTGGCACAAAGGCAGGATCCAATTCACTCCTTTAACAGAGGTGGGTGGTCATTTTTCAGCCGCAGCACATTGAGAAGACAGAGATATGAAATTCAATGTTACAGATGGAAGCTGGGGAGTCTGGCCTTCACCTGGCTGTAGTCCAGTTAGTGACATGTGTGTAAGATAGATCCCCCCAGAAAAGGAGGGATAAAACACCCTCCCTTCCTACCACAGCCTAGAACTTCAGCTCTTTTCTCTTTCAGCTCAGAGGAAATGACAGCTACATAGACATTTCAGGAGACACTATATATAGGGTGAAGTGAACTCTTCCCCAGGAACCTCTAGATCTAGGTCATCTTGCTTCTTCTGGGAGGCAGGAAAAACCAGGTTACTCATTGAACAAGAATACAGTTTCTAGAGGAAATAAAAGATTACTTGGAGCATGAAATTTTGTGCAGATAGTATTTTTTTGTTTCCTAAAGGACTTTTAAAAACAAAACTTGCCATTAAACACTGTCTCTTTGACTACCTGACTCCATCTACTTTAAACTGAGAAACCACTGTATCTATAGAAGGAATGGGCATTCTTTGGCAAACTTACTTTTAGTAGTTTAGCTACACAGTAAAGTAAATACAACTTCAGGTCGCAGAAATTTCAGGGAGTTTGTCTATATTTAGACGTAATGGAAATCCCTCCCTGCCATCTCATTTGTGATTCTTACCGATGGCTAGAAGGATTACACAAAACCCAGCCCAGCTCCAGGCGAGCTATCATATGAATCCACTCGGATGGACTAAATACCACATTCCCACTTCCAATCGAGGGCAGGTGGGAGAATAACCAAGCATCTCACTCATCTTTGGGCCAAGAGCCACCATCTAACAGCTCAGCCACTGCAGCAACATGAAGGTGCCATTAGCTGAAGAGGTGGGAGACCAGGGCAGGAAGAGTTTTCTCAGCTTGGGACAGACCTTAGTGCAACACCACCTATGCAGTGCTCCTCACCAGCTTCCCATCAGCAGATCCCTAAGAAGTGTTAAGTAGAGGTGTGGGCCTGTATTTCATTTCAGTGACTGCAGAGGGGATTTCATTAGCTCTTGTGAGCACAACCAAAACACAACCCACAGAGACTCAGAGAGCCAGGAACTGAGAGGTGAAAAAGCACTAACCGAGAAAAGAATTAACAGTTAATTTAAAGTTAAATATTTCTGCTTGAATTTTAAGACTGATTCTGCTCCCTTCCAAGGACACCATTCTCCACGGGACAATCCACAGCTGCCTCAAGGTCTCCAAATATACAGATGCAACATTAAAGAACTCTGTGAAGCAGCCACTAAAGCAATGTCTTAGTCATATTTCATAAGTTAAACTGAAGATATATGGATGCAACTGCAATGCAAATCATAATATTTAAACAGAAAACAACCAAGGGAAATCCCAAAACATCAGAAACTGGTACTGGCAATTAAGCAAGTACTACTACAGAGCATAAAATAAAGTCTGCAGATATTAAAATATTCATTTCAGTGTCTTAACTAAATCTGAATTTAGAGAATTAGTTTGTTGAGCCTTTTATGTATTTTCCACTGAATACAGCAGTTCACTGGTTTTTGTTAAGCAACAGTACAGACCAAACCAGTTTAGCAGTTTGGTATGTCTGCAGTCAAGCAATGCTTGCACTCATTTGTTCAAAACTTGAGAGCAATCTCTTCTCTTCCTGAACTTTAAATAAAATTAATGCATTTGGGCAAAATAAATACTACTTTTAATCTATATTGCAAAATTATACGATGTCTGAATTAAAGATTTCGACAACTGTATTAATAAAACACTGTGATTAATGTTCAGTGCACAGAACAAGCTCTGTATCTGGCTTTAATTACACTGATGAATAAAAGTCAGACACAGGCATCGTCCCAGCGTATTCATGCATTATACTGTCCCATAGATACTGAAATAATGGAATCTGATGCACTTTGATCTCTTAAATAAGCCTCCCACAGCTCTGAAACTGAAAGGGCAAGAGCACCCAACCTCATCCAATTCTGCAGTGTTCACACACACTCGTCAGAGATTTGTATCCCCACTACCAGGATACATCTTATGGGAATAAATACAGAGAAATATTGCTCCATTTCCTTCTGGCTAGAGCTTGTACACAAATCATCTGGAGAGCCACACAGACTGAAAGTGGTGGGGACTACAGGGACACCTTACAGTCTCCACGGAGCTATGTATACTTGGACAGGAGTTATGTTATATTTGTGGGATATATTCTAGTCTGATTTTTTCTTCTAAAGCAGTTTTGCCATGACACAGATTAGAAACTGGCAGCGTGTGGTAGATGTAATGGTTTTAATCATGGTTGCAGGACGGTCAATTCCTTGCTTTTGTCCAAACCAGCACAGACTGACTCATTTTTCGCTTACAACTGGATACTCAAGCAGCTTCATTAAATTTTATTAGTCATAAACCAGGCGTTTCCTTGATGCTGCTAAGACCTCTCTAAGCAGTCCAAACTCTACTGGCATGTGGACTAGTTACAGTCCCAAGCTCTGGGAAACTCTGTCAGCCCTGTCAGCCAGCTGATACTTGTCTTGGTCTGAGCATGAAGTTGGACCTGCACAAGCTTTTGCCCCTGGAGTGCAGGGCACTACATGCAATGACTGCTCCTGAACCTTGCCTCTAGAAATACAAATTGCTCCCTCTGAGCAAAAAGCAGATGAGAGCACATGGAGGCCACTCCAGTGTCCAAAAATACAACCAAGGGAAACAGGTTTCATTATTGCAAAGATAATAGTCTGCACATTCATCACTGCATGCTGAGGCTAAGGGAGGAACTGAATTTCCTGAGTCACAGTTTCTCTCATCCTTACAACAGTTTCAGTCCTCCCCTGGGCACCTCAGGTCTACATCATCCCTCAACTAAACCCGTGGCTAAAAACAGAGGGAGGACGAGAAGGCTCAAAACTCAGCCCAGCCTTTGACAGAGGGTACGCGAGCATGCAAATATGCACAGAGCACGCGTGAGCGTTGTGGTGGATCAGCAGAAATGCCCAGCGCAATAACCCAGCTGGTTGTGATTTGGCTGACGCAAGTGCGGTTAAAGGATGCTTCTTTTATCTCCTCCTCCAGCTGCTGCACGCATCTGCTCTTTGTCCGTGTCACCGTGTGTGGATCCTGGCCCAGCAGCTTTTATGCCACCGGCACTCTGACTTTCTTCTTAGCTGATGGGAAACAGAGGTTGGCAGATTCCTATGGAAGGGCTGGTAAATAAAATTATCACTCTCTGTAACTGTTTGGTCTCTTGGAAATTGTTTCATTAGTTCATAGGAAAGTCATGGTTGATTTGCTTTAGTCCATTCCACAGATCATTATCTCTTCAAAACATAAAAGTGGTTTATTTTCCGTGGGTCAGAAACTGACTCCAGATGTAGAGCCAGCGACAGCTGATCACAGCACTGAACCCGAGGTACATACAGGAAACAGAAGAACTTCCTAAAGGCATGGTGGTCCCAGATTTTAGGGAGGGTGGTACTGCATGTTTGGGTTGGCTTGTCCAAAAGAATGCATGATCTTCAGCATAGCAAAGATTCATTACCCTGATTAGGCAAGATTTCTTATTACCATCTTCACAGACTCTTCATTCCTACTAATCAAGCATCTGGAATGCAGGCAGCCAAATAAATGCTGAACTATCAGATTCCAAAACAGATTTTAGGAGACTTATCTACTGCCTTAAACAGATCTTCTGATAAAGCTCCCTCTCTACACCATCAGGTTTGTCATAAATTTCTGCAGAGGTTGCTTTTGTAATAGAGGAACATTATTTTATTAAAATCAAATTACCATTGAACACTTTACTTGAATTAAATTACTAAGCATGCCTGCAGTAAAGATAAACTTTATTACTCCTTCACTCCTCATTTTACAGTGAAGAAACTAAAGCATAGACCAGTTAAGTGGTTTGCCAAAGTTACAAACAGAACAGAAGACATTAAATAAGGACGATGATAGCTTATCCTAGGGCTGCTAGGGTGGGGGTTTTTGGTGGATTTTGTTTTGTTTAGTGTTGGGGCTGGGAGGTTTTATTGTTGAAATGCAGTTTTACCCATCAACAAGTTACACAACTCTACCTCTGCTGGGACAGGTCACTGCTATGGCTGTTCCCCAAGAGGCAGGCAGAACAAGACAGCATCTTCTACAAAAGCACATCCCACCTCCAATGGAGCAAGGCACAGCTTTGCTTCTGGGACCTTCGTAATGTCAGGGCCAATTTTTCTTGTGGTCTAAGTCAAGACCAAAGCTTGCTTTGCCTTTCAGAGTCAAGAGAACAGCGACCCTTCAGCTTTTTCCCCTGAAAAGGTTTTATTCTTGCTCAACCATGACACCTCTAAAAACTTGCTCATTTTGTAATTTTTGGTCTCTGAGGAACTGTTTCCTTAGCTCATAGAAAAGTCATGGCTGATTTGCTTTAGTCTATTCCACAGACTATTACTTCTCCAAAATACAAATATGTTTCTCTGTGCATATGGGGAGGCAGAAGCAAGGACAAGCAAAAAGACTGGAAGACACAAGTCTGCCACAAGCAAGAAGTGTTATTTTTAGCTCCTTTGCCTTGCATTCTGCAACTAGTTTGACTACAGCCTTTAACAGGGTCTGCAGAAGTGCTCATTAAGCTGAGCTTCCTTCCTTTGTTAAAGTGATGAACAGGGACACAAGGAAGACAAGGACAGACTCTGTAGAGCATCTTGATCCAACTTGAGACACTTCTTGCAGAAATCCATGTGAAGCAGAAGGCAATACTCTGTTAAATGTGATTATAAACATATTCTCTTCTTTTCAGATTTCTCTTGGAAAACCTTCTGGATAGAGTGGTTAGGAACAGATCCTTATCAAGCGCCAGTTCAACAACAGTGACTCTAGAAACCAGCCCTAATTTTATAAGAAAGGTAATACAGAGAACTCAAACATCAGCATACTCTTCCCACTACCTCTAGCCATGCCCAACACATTTTTAACCAACTGCGTTTAAAATCTATTTTAAGCAGCTAAAGCATTACAATATTCAACCAATATGAATTAAAATATTCATTTAAACTGTTTATGAATGGGTATTTTCAAGATTGAAGTTACCTAACTGTGATACCATCTGGTACCCTTTACTTTCAGGTCTGTCTTCCTTTCTCTCTTCTCCCTCTGCCCCACCAGCTTTTTTCACCAGCAAAATGAAAAACAGCCCCCATCAGCCAGCATGGCAGGCTGTGCGGAAACC
Source organism: Hirundo rustica (assembly GCF_015227805.2). Taxonomy (NCBI): domain Eukaryota; kingdom Metazoa; phylum Chordata; class Aves; order Passeriformes; family Hirundinidae; genus Hirundo; species Hirundo rustica. The sequence goes on from NC_053458.1 coordinate 6,239,157, forward strand.
AATATGCACTGAGACAGGAAATACAGGTGCAGGTTTTTTCTAACCGTTGCCTAGAAAGGAAGTTCAGACATAACATCCTCAAGAAACTTTTCACCTAGAACTGATTACCAGCAATACAATTCTCCAGACAACTTGCTAAATTCTTCAGCTGTGGAAGAATACAAAGTGTCATGGCATATTGTTCACTAACCAAATGATCTGGAATGCTACTATAATGATATTCATAATACATCTATTTCATTACTGTATACAAAATTATCTGTATAGCCCTATAGTGATATTAAAAAAAGGTCTATTGCATTGCACATACAAATAATTTACCAGAACTGCAGCATAAAACATGGAACACTTACAGCTTTTCTGGATGCAGGTCTAAATTGTATCACAACTATTAACAGGAGTTACTTCATCATTTAATGCTTGGTCTTTCACAGATAAAATGTTATTCCAGAAAACTACTGAAACACTTCTCCATTTCTGAGAATGAATTACATAAGGTCACTCAAGCAATCTCATCCTTGAAGAGAAGCCCCAGACATCACTGGCTATTCTATCATTTCTTATCCATGCAACAAACTCTCAACTTCAGCTCTTCCATCACTTTCCCTCCTCACTGCAGCTAATCTTCACCCCAGGCACTCCTGCCAGAAGGCAATAACCAGCACCACAGCAACAAAAACAAAGGCTTTGCAGCCCTTTGAAGTTTCCACCAGACTAAGGAATTGTGGACTGGAGTGATATTTCAGTTCACATCCACAAGTGCAACTGTAATTCATACACATCATCACCAAGATGTGAGGGACAAGCAGAAAAAAAGGGCAAGACATGCACAGGCAACTTTAAAATATATTGCTTTCTCTTATATGAAAGTAACCCTACTAGTTGGTTTGCTATTTTCATGGACAGCTTTCTGTATGTAATGTTTTCCCATTGCATCTTTCCCCTTTTCATGGTGTTCCAACACAGACCAAAAGTTCCAGCTTTGCACAACCACTCCATGGTAGATTATAACCTGCTACACTACTGCCGTCTTCTTTCTTGTACAATACACGCAGTCACAGATGATAAATCATTTCCATTGGGGCCCAAGGGAATTTTTGTTCAGCTGTTTCTATAAATTGGTGCAACTCCTAGATTAGAATTAATTTGGCTAGCAATTTTTAATTATATTAATTACCACGCCTTTGAAAAGACAGCATCAGAACACCAATGTAACATATTACTTAAGTCACGAGGAGCGTGTAACAACTGCTTGGTTTCTCTCTTGAACGAAAAGCATCCAACACTCCCATCCACGGGGCAGGGTTCATACAGAAATGCAATGGACTCTTTCAAGAAGATTCTCTGACTGTTCAAACTGTTCTTCAGCATCTCCAGGGCTGTGCTCCTCACTGGCCGAAGGCACTGCCAGGACAGGCTGATGTGCCACCTCCCTGAGCTGGGACAGCTGGAATGAAGCACACAAGCCAGAGGGATGAGGACGTGTACACTGTGTACAGGTGACACTCAGTTCAGAGGAGGCCCAAGGAGGCTATTGCAGCAACCTCAGTTTTAAGAGAAGCCATGAGACATTCTAAATTACACTTTCAAAACCTGCCGTCCCCAACAGCTTTTGGAGGATTATGGGAACACAGCATTGGGTTAAGCTCATGTTTGTGATCTCTCATCTCATTTTGTGCCTACAGCCAAAGCAAATGAGTACCCAGGCCAAAAGGTTTTAAATTAATCCCTTTTAAAAAAAAAAAAAATCCACTAGATCCACTGAAACATTTTATCTGGGCCTGTAAGACAACACAAGGTGGAACAAAGTACCAGAGGGTGCTCTGGAGCTCTTCAGGTAATAGAGTAAAATATTTTATTATTCTATCTGCCACATCAACATATCAAACGAGCTTTTATGAGGTTAGTATCATAAAATGCTTATTTCAGCACTTTAATAAGCAGTTGTACTTATGTCTCATGCTTTTAGCTAAGTAATTTAGCAAGCATCATACAACTTTTTTAGAAAGACTGCAGTGTATTTTGTCCACAGTAATACTTAGAAACTTATGGAGAAAAGGAGTAAAGCATTTTGTACTTTACGGGGTAAAAATTCCAAAATTTAATAAAATGGCAAATTATTTCCTACAGCTATTAAGAAACTATTCAAGAACAGAAATATGAGACAATGATTAAGAAAAGGGACACATCTGTTCTTCAAAATAAAGTCTCTGAGAAGAACTACCAGAAGTAAGAGAAACTGAAAAAAACCCAGTGAACTTGTACAGAAAAACAGCAGAAGGCGTACTGCCAACAGATGGTGAAGAAGTCATACACCAAAAAGGAAAACAAATTTGAAAGTATACTCAATTTTGAGGACTTGAGAAAAAAAAAAAAAAAAACAACAAACCCAACAACAAAAAAACCAAAACCAAATCTAACTCCCTCCCAATCACAGATTCCCTGGTTAAAAATGGAGCTGCATGTTCTTAACACTTAGAAAAGCAGTTGTAATTTCTGGGTTCTAAAATGGAGGCATTCAAAATTAGCATCCGTCTACGAAAATGTTGGTCCAGTCTCAAAATCACTTCCTTCCTCCCCACCATGAAAACACACTCCTTCTTTGGTGTGTTTTCATTATCTCTCATGTTAGTGATCAAGCTCAATGCACTGGAAAAATATCTGATGCTTTAATGGGGCCACTTTCTCATTAATTCAGATACCTGTTTAAAAAGATGCTTCCTCTCTGAGGCCTTTCTGCAACAGCTGGTAACAGATACTGCCACAGGAACCAAGACACAGGTATTTGCAGAGCCGCTCAATGAAAGTTATTCCACATTATTCTATGTCTCCATACTGTCAATCCAATTCTCAACCTCGTTTTTGGAAGTAGGAATTTTACACAGCCAGTTTAGTAGCACTCACTGATCAAAGGAATTTGACATGCTACACTGCAATTTTTACAGGGGGTACATTTTACAGTTGGAAATAGACAGGTGAATAAAAATTATGGCATAAAAAAAAAAAGAGTCCCACGTGAATGCCCATGGCACAATCCTGTCGGTACACAAACAAGCACTTTAAATGTCAAAATAATACAGAAGTCGTCTTCTACAGTTGTGTATCTTCCCCCAACAAACCTCCTTCCGTTAGTTTGCATACCTTGCAAGAGCTATTCAGGAAGCTGACACATTGTTGTTGCAAACCCAAGAGCAACAGACGCATCAGATTTTACTCTCTTCTAAAATATGTCCACTTGCAGCTGAAATTTCAGCGGTGGACTTTAAAACTGTTCACCTTCCAGTTTCTCCAGGCTAGCTGCTACAAGTTTTCAAACCTGTTTTATCCCCTTCCTTGCTTTCATTCCTAATGTCTACACATTATACACTAACTCTGGTTAAGACACTTAAAGAAGTAATTACTAGAAACAAGGGCACAACTTTCCCATTTTTAACACTTTGAGCTGCCACTTGAAAGTTAAAATGAGTGACTTATTTCTAGCACAAAAGTAATACTGGAGCATCAGCAATTGTTCACACTTAAGAGTTTTGAGTATCTTGTAAACATTAACTAATTTTAAATTATAAATCCCCTCAACCTCAAAGTACAAAAAATCCTGCATAATATTGTAACTAAGATTTTTTTTTTTTTTTTTTTTTTTTTAAGTCACAAGCCATTGTGGTTCAAAATCTGTGGGAAGAGTAGCTCTGATTTTGACTACGAGACACCAAAGGCTACCCTAAGGTGAAGCTCTAGGAACTGCCAGGATCAGTGGAGGAGCTTTCAGGACAGACAGTGATGTTTGACACAGCCAAGTGCCTGAGGGCACATTACCTGATGCTGCACAGCTCTCCTCAGCTGAGGGAAGGTTTGCTATGAATACACTTACTCGATAATAGACACCTGTGGGCTCATTTATTTTACTGTCTGCCGTGGTCTCAGTCAGCCATCCACACTTACAGACAAGTTTTTTGTCAAGAAAAAAAAATTACAAACCTCTGATGGCAGAGAAAGAGTCGTTATCTACACCAACATCCACACCAGAAGGCCAGAATAAGGCATATACCTGATTGATGACTCTTACAAGAGCTAACAGGTTGTTTTCAAAGGGAAGAACAAGAAAAAAAACAAACTCCAGAAGTATTCTCAGAATCACAGTTATAAATGCAATGAATTACACAGTCAAACTTTTTATGCCGATTTGACAAAAACACAATGCATTTCTAAACCTCATGGACCACTCAGGTTTAATTTAGAACAAAACAACCTTTAAAAATCTTGATCTGCCACCAAAGACTTTCTATTTACTGGACTTCAGCAGACATAGCTCAGAAATCAGAAAAGAAAATTCCTCACATCACGGAATTTATTGTGACATTCAGCTTTCGCACCCAAACAAAACAATCAGGCACACACTGCCAAGAAACATCAGCGCAGCTTCAGGGCACCAGCAAAGGGCTGCTACGTGTAGGGCTTCTCTTCAACACTTACGGGGCTCCTATCAGGGTGGAATTCCTGAACTTGCTAAAGCATTTTTAGATTACACGCCTGTCCGGTTAAATACTTCCTGCAATTTTGTTAATTATACATCAGGATCTGCAATTAGGGAATGACTCCCATCCTAGAAAACATACAGCTCTCAAGTCACCCCTCCAGACTGTGCGTCTCGACTGCTGTTTCTATAGATTCCTCTGGAATGCATGTTATTATCCCAGACAGGAAAATACTTTCAAAACTTGAATAGAACGTGCACTTCTACCGCTGGATGCTTTTCCTTTTCATTTTTTCAGCGCTGTAGACCGCTTGTTCAGGTCAATACACATTTCCATAGGTGGGGGTGGAGATCCGGGAGCAGACAAGTGCAACCCCAAGTTCAAGTTCCCTTTCCGTGCCCATCCCTTCCAGAGGCGGCCAAGCGCAGGCTTTCACACCAACGCCATCCCCCCTCCACATCGGCGTTACCCTCCGCTGTCATCAAAGCCAATACCCGGCCTTTTCCTTCTTTCCCCCTGATTCGTCATCGAGATGTAAATTAACAGATTCTCTCAGAGACAGGGGAAAAAAAAAAAGACCCCACCGAACAATGGGAAGCACTTCCCCGCCGGTGCCCCACAGGACGGAGGGAAATAGGATCCCCTGCGCTGGGGGAGTTACTTAGCGGGGATCAGATGGTGCTAAAAATACGGGAGCGGTGCGAGCGGGCCCGGACAAAGCCCGGGCAGGGCCCGCGGTCCCGGTCCCGGAGCGTCCCCGCGCCAGACGGTGATGTCACCGCCGGCGGCAACAAAGGACGCGGCACCGGCCGGGCGGCCCCTGCCCTCCGCCCCCCGCCCCGCCGGCGGCACCGCGCCTGCCGCCCGCCCGGAGCGCCGGCACCGGCCGAGACAAAGCGGCTTCCCCCGCGCTACGTGCGGGCGGAAAGGGAGAGGTTCGGGCCGCCCAGCGCCGGAGCGGCGGCGGCGGGGAGGCGGCGGCCCCCGGGGCGGTGCGGGCCGGCCCCGGGGCGAGCGGCCCCGCGATCCCCGCCAGCCGCGGCGGGGCCCCGCTGCCCCCGGCCCCGCTCCCGCCCCCTCCCCTACCTGATATGGCGGCGGCGGCTCCTGATCCGGTTCAGCTCCGTCTCCGTAGCTAGCTCTGTCCGACTGGGACTCGTGGAGTAGCGAGATGTCATCCGAGGTGGGGGACTTGAGGCAGTTCCCCATCTTCCCGGGGGGAGCGCGGCCCCCCCCTCCGCCTCCTCCCGCTCCGGCGGCGGATCCGCGCCCTCAGCCTCCCCGCCGCAGCGCGCAGCCCGCAGCCGCCCCGCCGGGGAGGCTCATGCCAGCCCCGGCCCTAAGCGGCTTAGCAGCACCAGCCCGGCCGCCTCCCGCTCCGCTCCGCAGCCGCCCCGACCCCCGAGCCGGGGGGGGCGGCAGGACGGGCCTCCCACCCCCCGTGGGGCAGCGGGCTCCGGTGGGTCCGCCCGCCCCGCGGCTGCCCGGCGCGGTTCTGCTTCCCGGTCACCAGCTCCTTGCGCACTGGGCTTTGTCGCACGGGCCGCCCTGGCTCCTCCTCTCACCCCTCCCCGCCGGGCCCGGGGAAGCAGCCGCGGGGCCTCGCTGCGCTCCGCGCCCCCCGGCCCCGCCGCGGGGACAGCCCTGCCCGCCCCCGGCGGGACGAGGCGGCACAGGACGGGCTGGGGGACCCAGCCGCCTGCTGGGCTCCCCCGGCCCAAAATGGTGGGAGCCGCTTCGCTCCGCCCCCGAGCGCGCTGTTTGTTTGTGTTCCGGGCATGGCGGGGCCTGCGGCCGCTCGGGCCCGGCGGGACGGGACGGGGACCCCCCGCACCACCCGGCCCGCCCCGCCCCGGCTGAGGGCTATGTGCGAGGTTTGTGCGAGACCTTCCCAAGGGTTCCCCCGCGGGCGGGTCCCCAGGCAGGGAAGGGGGTTCCCTGTGCTGGTCGCTGGCGTGACCTGAGGGGCACCGTCGGTATAGGCGCAAGGCAGTGAACACCAGAGTGGAGCAAAATCAGCAACAGGCCCTTGGCTTTTGCGTTTTTATGCGATGAGCAGGTACTCTTATAAACCATATATTTCTCTCCTTTTTTTTTTTTTTTTTTCCCCTTCATAAAAATACAGTCATACTTGGATACAAGGATAGGTAAGTCGTGATAAACGCAAATTTGAGGACAGTGAATGCCCCTGTGTCACTGTTAGTGTACCAGCACTGACCTACGCAGAGGGTAATATACGATGGCCCTATTAGTGTTCTTTGGTTCCTCAAAATGCATCCTTGGCCTTCAGATTCCCACCATGGAAACTCCTTTAAAATCCAATTTTTAAAGTGAATTATTTTTTAAAGTGAAGCAGATGTGGTGCAGATGAGAGCAGCTGCCAAGTCCAGTCTGTAAAGCCGTACGGCGTGGCTGCTGCTTATCACCAAGTTCTCTGCTGATACCACTCCAGCCTGCTTTGCACTTTCCCATCCTGGGTCAGAGTATCTACAGACCTGTTGTTCACAGTTACGTATTTGGCTCCACAACCTTTGCTGGTGGACCTCAGTCTGGGATCAGACTTTTTGCTGATTATCCTTATGAGTTCATTCTTGGAGATTTCATTTTATTACTGTTTAGGGTGGTTTGTTTTGGTGCTTATCAATGGGTAAGTTAAACAACACTGGTGTAAAGCCTGTGATTGCTGCCATTTATGGTGTTCTAACAGGGTTTCAGGCTTTTCAAGGAAACTGAAACTGAAAATGGGGCAGGATTGTGAATGTTGTTCAAGCTAGAGAGGCTTTGCAGTGGTGTGTTGTAAATAATGACTATCGTACGTGGCTTGCTCATTTGGGTGTTTATCCTATGAGTCTGTCGGCTTGGTTTTATAGAATTAGGCAAGCAGTTGTTGGAGGGGATCCAGCGAACCACTGCCTCACCCAGTCGTGATTTCAAGGTTAAGGCAATGTCAGAGCTGTCTGTTGGGAGAACCTGGTGATGAAACTCCAGCGTTGTCACTGGTATTTTCAGTGGCACCATTGGGAATGAGATTATGGGCAACTAGAAAGACTTATTTATTCAGCTGTTATCTCATGTTTTGTTTTTCCTGTGAGGCTCGGGCCTGTGTCATTGATGTAGCTCAGTGAAAACCGCAGGTCACTCTGTGCTTGGTGTGAGGCTGTGATCACAGTTGTGATCCTCTACAGTGAGGAGGTCCTGTGAAGACCTGTGGTGCCTCCCTGCTGGCTGATGTGCCAAAATGTCCTTTCTTTGGAAACCAGAGTGCAAACTGGTGTCATCCTGTTATGCAGTCAGGACGTAGGTGGGATCTCCTCTGCATCTCATGGTATAGATGTTGCATTTATTTACCTTGAGGCAGATCTCCAGAAGGAATAGCTGCTAAGCCCAGTTAAAACCTTGCCCTTAGTAAGTACAGGATGCTCCAAATCTGGGCATGCTTTAAAAAATGCGGATTTGTCAAATGCCGGAAGAGCTCTGCTTTTCGTGGTGGACTCACAGAGACCAAAGAGGAAGCAGAGGTTCATGTTTGGCCTTGCAACAAGGCCAGACAGCACCTGTGAGAGCTCTGAAAGGGGAAGAGCTACTACCAGTCATGCCTGGATTCTTTGAAGTAGGGGTGGTTGAAGGCACTGCTTTTCCCGGCCGCTCACTCCTGTTATGTCAGATAGGTCATTAATAATCACTTTGCACCACCTCAAAAGTTGCACAAAGGTTCAGCAGATGGAAAATGGAAAAAATTTTGTGTTCACAAATGTCTTTTAGCATCCCCGTGTGTGCTGAGATGTAGCTGTGAGCCTGCTCCTTTGGCTACCACGCTTTTTGTAGGTTGAGGACAAGGAAGCAGAGGGATGGGCCCTCAGAGGATGTGACTTATGAGTATGGTTTCTTTGTTTTAGCAGAACCATATGGCACTTTAAATGATTACTTCAGTTTTCTCTGGTTTTTACTTCCTTTATTTAGTTTGGGGAACAAGTAATAGAATGGATTTTCTAGAGCCTTAAGGAAGATTCATGTAGTGGTTTAGGGCTGCACAGATACTACAGCTGGAAAGGATAATGCAAATACAAAAATTTGTGTCAGACTGATATCAGTACAGAACTGGCAAAACAAGTCAATGAAACTTTTCCCCACCTGTAGACATTGAAACAGTAGGCTGTAATCTGTTATCAGGATGGCAGTGGGGTTGTTCTGAAGTTTGCCAGTGTACAGAATTCTTGTTCTGGTACACCTTGATACAGCGTCATACACAGGCCTGCCCTCACCACCCTCTGGCAGCTAGGGTCCTCTGAGTGAAATCTGCCTTTCAAAACAGGATGGAAATTCAAGAAAAAGAGCTTTAAACGATGCAGACAAAGTTTATGTTTTATTTTACAAGCTTTTGATATGAGGGATATATTCTTAAGGCTCATACAAGGTAGCCAGAGATTATTAATTATGTTATTGAAAATTCCGTTTCCTTTTGAGTTAAAAATCTAAAATCCGCTGAGGACATAAAAAGTCCTTGTTGTTAAGAGTTCCTCTGCAAAACTGATGTCAATAATTGCCTAATTTTTAGATGAAAGACCCTTTGATAACGCCATTTTATGTGGTCCACGCTCATGTTATTGTTGGACAACATTTTGGATATGTTTAATATGTCATGCTTAACAAAGGTTTTTGAAAGACCTTTTTCTGTCCTCAGCATGGAAAAGTTTTTTCACTTCCTTTTCTTCCATCAAGCTTATTTTCTCAGCACTTATCCTCTCTCATTATGCCTTATCTTTCTTCTGGATAAGATTGTTTTCCCAATTCATACACAGAAGCCCAGTTGACTTCTGAGTGCAATCTTTCCATGCCATGGTACCCAGAGGTTCAGAGATAACTCTGTTTGTCTGGGTAATGTTGGTGAATAGAACACAATGCAATTTTAAAACCTTTTTCTGGAAGGGGAAAGAAAAAAAAAATACTTTGTATACCTCTGGAGAATGGAAGTAAATTACATTCTTCTATTATGTATGTGAATCTGATTATGGGAATGGTGGAATTAATTTATCTGGTTATAAAGAACATGGCATCTTCTAAAATGCACATGATTATTTTTAGTTTTGTTGATTTTAGCTGAACCGTAGACATTTCTCAGTGTACATTACAACTGCATATTGCTTTCTGAGACAGAGTGAATGCACCACTAGAAAGCAATTATGGAACTAATATATTTCCCTGAAATGTACTCTGTGATGCAGGATTTTACTCATGTTTCTAAAAATTACTTAAACTTCTGCCTAAATTATCCCGGTATCACAAATATGCCACTTAAATCAATTTATCCCAAAGATACCATCTTGGTAAGGAGAAGTATTCCATTACTGGCAAGAATAGCTTGCCTGCCACGATAACGGTTTTCCCCGGGTCCAAAATGTTTTTTCAGCAAGGAGTGTAATGCCTGCTTATTCTGTGCAGTGGGGCACCTGAACTGTGAGCCACAAATACAGAAAGAACATGTATTTTGGCACTAAAACACCTGAGCAACAAATCAGACAGTCATCATACAAAAGTAACCTCTTCAAACAAACGCTCTGTCACCCAGCTTCCTGGTGAATTTTGTGTAGGAGTCAATTTTCCTTTTTCCACATGTTGCCACAGTGTCAGCTTCAAGAATGATCAGAGACCTATAAAACATGATCTAAGGGGAAAGATTGAAAGAATTGGGATTGTTTAGTCGGAAGAAAAGGAAGGTGTTGGGAAAAATGGTAATGATCTTTCAAAATGTGAACTGTTTCTCTGCAGAGGGGGCATAAGTTCTTTATGTTCAGTGGGTCTGGGGCAAGAGGTGATGGACTAAGAGATTTAAAGTAGACATTGGGAAATTATTTCAATGTAGTTTGGCACTGAAAATGATTATCTGGGAATCTCATTTGCTGAAGGCTTTGAAAGGCAGATTAGGTCACATGTGTCAGGAATGGTTTTAGTTGCAGTAGATTATGTGGAGATAACCCCAAAAGGTTCCTGGCTGGTTTATGGTGTTTTGTTTCTCTCAGGTGATTTACAGCAGATGCTTTACTGCTGTGTTATTTTGATTCTCACTCTTCCTTATATCCTCAGAAAATGCCAGTAAGAAAAGATGTCAGTAGGCAAAAATTGGGTAAGTAAAATGGGTGGGGACATTCCCAATAGCAGAATACTAAGAAATCACAATTCCTGCAGGAGAGCTGGTGTGTTTGAGCAGAGTATGACATGCTGACATGTCCTCCTGACAGGCTTTGGGACACAAGTATTGGGCTGGCTTTCAACAAGCGGTGCTTAGTCAATACACAGAAATCCGTGTTGAAAATTTTAATTTTAAGTTTTCATTGAAGCCTCACTTTTTGCTGAGTTCAAGTATTTCCTGAATGTGCAAGGAGTGAACTCTATCCACAGTTCACCCCTAGCCAGTTTGTTAGACTTTTTGTTCTTCCAGTTCTCGACAACAGTAAGGTGGTATCCAAAATGCTTGTCATTATTTGAAACAGAGTTGAGGAATGAAGTGATTGTTCTGGTTAAATATGCTTTCTGCTGCAAAATTTAAAACACCTCTTGTTCGCCTTCTCCATAATCTTCCTGTTTTTCTGATTTTCACCATTCCTCCTGTAGCCTAAAATCTCTCTTTTCTTCCTGTAGGTAACTGTAGGTCTGCTGCAATAACAGAGTGATAAGATGACACTTGAATAGATTCATGAGACCCTTGGGAGTGTGACCTGTCAGACAACTCTGCCCAAGTCCAAGATCACCTATGTTTTTGTCATTCTTTGACAGAAAACTGTTGAAACTCTTTCTGGATATTGCATGATGGCTACAGGTACTGTGTTCTAATCCCTTGCTGCTTCAAATAATTTCCTAAGATTGCTATAAGACAAACTCTTGATTATGTGTTCTGTTTGTATTGTTAAAGCAATTTTAGATATCTGAAAACTGTTCCAATGCTTTGTTTCAGTTTTTCCTAATGGATCATAATTTGTAAATCTCTGAGATGTTTCACTGTCCTGCAGCCTCCTTCTTTGGTCCACTTTTCCAGTAAGCATGGCACCCCAAGCTGCACAGAGTGATCCAGTTAAAACCTCAGCATTTAATAAAGAGAATATTATTTAGTGTGTGCAAAAGTGCCATTGATCAAATTTAGCATCCTTCCTTTTTCCTTACACATCGTTGCCTGCGGTTTGTAGCTCCTGTCACTCCCTATCCTTCTCCATGTAATTCCTGCCTTAGAAAATAAGAAAATTAGATTTTCTTATTTTATGCCTCTCCAGATGATTATTTTGAAGAGTACTATTTTGCACTTCCTGTTGAAACTCTGGTCTGTGACAGCTTAGCTGGCTGAATCGCAGCAGACAAGTTACTGGAGACTGAGCAGAAGGAATGTGAGAAGGAACCCTTGAAGATTTCGTACTAAAAGTATGAGGTGGTTGTGAATGACTGCCCTTGGGAAATTCACTTTATCCTCTGGCCAGAAATGTTTCTTCTTAACATTTAGTTTTACTTTTTGATTAGTCTGTGTTTGTTCAGTCTCCTCTTGGAGGGACAGGCTGGAAATTTGTACCAGTATTTGTTTTTGCATGCTCAAACACTATTGTGTTTCCTGAAAAAAAAACCTCTAGAAAACAATATGCAGAAAACAGAAGTTATCATAAATCAAGGCTGAATGAAAAGGAATACAGGAAGATATTGTACAATTCCTTAGTCTGATTTTGCTTGTGTGGAGATTCCTACGAGGCATGAAAATCTTGCTTGTTCACTTACATGACAAAAGAGGAGAGAGGCCTTTTATTTTACAGAACATACTGTTTAAACAAACACCACTGTGAAACAAGACAGCTAAAGGTACTGTAAGTCTATTCTGCTTTGGGTTTTTTTAAATGTTTTGGAATTCTTGTGTCTAAGAATAAATTGCTTTTCATTTATTGTAAAGTGCATGCCTTCAGTTGGTTTTTGTAACAGCAGACTGTTCCCTCTTTCAGGGAAGTTTACAAAAGTTGCACACTCTGTGGAGCTACTTTAACTTTTATTTGGAGGTGTTATCATCTTAGCAGTGGACTTGCACACTGCTTCAGAAATCCTGCAGGCTGCATATTGACTTAGAAAATGTCACAAAAAACCACAGGCACTCCGTTTGGTGTTTTGGTCTGTGTGCTGCTCCGCAAACACTCATTTAGACATAGGGGACTGCACAGAATCTCTGCAAGACACGGGGTGATTGCAATGGTGCATTTTGCCTCTGCCTCACAAGCTGTTCACCAGCACAGTGCAAGGGTTAAGGACAAGATAAAATCACTTGTTGCTGTTTTGATTTCCTGAGGAGTTGTTGTTTTTACATGAGAAATGAGGAATGCAGTGAGGACCGTCCCTCTGCCAAAATTTCAAAGTATGTTCCTGTCAGTGTGTTGCCATTCATGGGTTTTACATCAGAATCTTAAATTTGGTTGTGAAGATCCCTGTTGTAGAAGCCCCATCTTGTGGACAACCAATCAATGACTACTTCAGGACAACTGAAATTAGAAATACTTAGAAAATCTGAAGATATTTTGTTAGTTTTTGCAACGACCTGGAGAGTCTTCATATTTCCAGACAATATAGAAACTTCATTCATGTGTAGAAATCAGCATGTGCTTTTCAAAGACTATTTCCATAGGAAGAAATAGTGAATTGCAGAGAGGTATTAACACTAGGGTGGAGACAGGGATGGTGCCCTCAGAACCCTGTTTTAAGTCCCAATCATCTAAAACACAAGCCTGAATCCTGCCTTGAATTCCCAAAATAGTGTTCTGCAGCACTTGGATAGTACAAATGAGTCTTTAAGTGGCAAAATTATATATTATAAGGGCAGAAGTACATCCTTTGAAGAAATTGTTAAGAGAGAAAGAATAGCAAAGTATGCATGAAAACTGAATCTGGAAACTTTGGAAATAAGCTTAAGGAGATTGTTTGTTTCAGCACAAAGTAGTGGAAGAGGTCAAACAACTCCACACTCAATGAGTCAACACAGTAGGAAGAGTGTTAGGAAGGTAAAAGGAGTGTGAGAACGAGCCTGTGATAAAAGCTGTTTTCAGGTTTCAGTATGACATTGGTAGGATATGTTGGATATATTCTATATAAATAGAATAATATGTATATATATTTAGAATGTCTTTTTGTTGCTCTGAAGAAATTCGGTTACTCTGTGATAGTTTTCTGTTTCTTCCATATGAAGAAAGTAGGAACCTTCATGATTGTTTTCCATGTAGTAATTGAGGCTGCAGTGGAGGAGCCAGAAAATGTGGCGACATCTAGGGAAAGGTTGGCGGAAGTGCCTCCAAATGAAACACCTCCCGCTGAAACTGTCGCCGCTTCTTTTCCTGTGAAGGTGATGTATCCAGGGAAAGTTTTGTTGGAGTGGCTTGTTTGGAAGGGATGCCAAGAGCAAAGAAGATTCTGGCATGTGAACAGGGTGTCATTGCAGCCCCTTTGATGGGAGGAGGACAAGGTTCCTGTTCCTACACGTGGATATCTGACTGAGCAAGGGGATTAACAGAGGCAAAAGTTCAGGATCTGGACATTGCAAAGCCAGGAAATAATTTCTTAGTCCTTACCGATAGTAGTCTGGAGGAAGTCTTCACTTTTAAGACATACCAGCTGCAATACGTTTTACTATTTAACATTACCGTGAAAAGTGAGTGTACATCTGTCACTTTACAGTTTAAGTTTAAAATAACTGTTTCTTTCGAATGGAATTGAAATAATTAGATTTGCATCATTCTGGAATTTCATAAACAGCTCATTCGTAACATATAGATCTGAAAAAGATAAGCTAACAGATACAACTATAAATGCACATTATCAGTAAATTACTAAAAAATTCACAGAAATACCTGACTCCTTTTGCTTCTCATATTCTTTTAGAGTAGAATTCTACGTTTTTGATGAAAGGCATCTTTGATGAATTGTCTGAGCCAGTTCAAAACCTTCAAGGAAAAAAAGTATATTCCAAATTTTTACCTCAGTCTTTTCCTTAAGGAAGAGAAACTAAACTACTAAACTACTAAAACTTGAGCAGTGTACAGGACTACAATTTTTACCTAAGAGCACATTCTGGTGGAATCAGCATGTGCAATCAAAATCAAAATCTTTCTTAGTGTGAAGTGAAGCCATTAAAGGATCTTTGCAGCTCCTTTATGTGGAAGTTGTTTCTTCCTCAGGAGACAGGGAACAGCAGATGAAGTGGGAACAGCTACTTAGAATTCCCTGTACTTAAATAATGAAGCATGAACAAGCAAGAGGAGTACAGACAGATATTGGTATGGTGTGAAATCTAGAGGAGCTGTAGCCTAGGAAAAGAAAATGAAGATGTAATGCTTGTCACGAAAGGGTGTTGGAAAGCAAGGATTTATTCCAGCAGTGTCAAGGGAGGGAATAAGGGCTACTCAATCCCTGCTCCAGCTGAGTTCATGGCAGTACAGAGGAAGGACAGGTCTTGGTATAAAGGACAGACTTATTCTGAGCAGAAGGCTCTAGAAAAAGTAATTATTGATAAAAGCAAAGTCTCTGAAGGAGTAGAGGAAAAGGGCATTGTTCAGGGGTACTTCTTGGATTGGACTGTTGTATAAATGACAGGTATTTGTTTATGCCCATATGAGAAGAAAAGGAGCTGATTACATCAAGAAGAGCAATTTGTTGTACCTTCCCTGCTTAGGTAAATAAAATTTTCAGTTGCAGAGGGTTCATTGCTAAAAGTTGCTGAGTAGTATTTATCTCTCATACTAATAGATTTTTTCAAGAAAATACAGCAGAATTGGAAACTCAAGGTTTAAGTGTAAACCCACAGTAATCCACTGTCAGAAGAATTGTGTAGGTGTATAAAATTGATTTCAAAGGGAATGAAGAGGTGTGACTTGTGAATTGCTACTTTTTAAAGATAAAGAATTAGTTCACGTGTAGGTCATGTTAAAAAAAGAAAGTAACTTTTCATCTTATCTCTTTATTATGCACATTTTTATAGATGTTTTCTTCAATTTCCTGTAGCCTTTCTGCTATTTTAAATATGCTCAAAGTTTTATTGAGATAAAAATGTTAAAAGATGTAATAATACTGGCCTATCAAGTGATTTAGCATTAAAAAGACAGATTTTCAGTGGCCATTTGAAAACAAGGCTGATGTGTTATGTCAATACAAAACTAAATCTGTGCAGTTGAACCTTGAGCGCTTGTGTTTGTAATATATAAAAGTGTTCTTTTAAAGCAGTCACGTGTCCCTTCCTCTTCCAGCCCAGTCCCTTTGTCCAGAGCTGTGGTGGTGCCACATTGCACCAGTCACCACCGAAGGATCCACTTCCCCAGGGATGGATCCTGGTCCCTGTGCCGTATCAGCCAGGTGAGGAGGAGGACAACCCAAACCTGTCCTGAGCCTCATCCAAAAAGTTTCAGGCGAGACACTTCTTCTGGTATTGTCATGAACGTTTTCAAATGTTATCAGCCAATAATTGCTATCACAACTCTTAATTCTGTGTTTCTGTTTCGAATTTTCCTCAGTTCAATCAGAACCAAAAGTTAATGCCCGTTGGCTAATTTCCAGTGCATGCCTCCACAGAACAACTGCTGCCTTTAACTGGTGGAGAGATCAAGGCTTGAACTGACAAAAGACATCTGTATTTTGGAAAACAAATTAATGTTTATGTTTTAATTTATAAGTTCCTGGCTCTTTTATGGTTCCTGTTTTTCAAGTAACGTCTCTTTGGATCCTTGGCCGATGGAGAGTCAAAATGGAAAAGGCCCATGAGAGAATTATCACAATAGAACATCTGGTCTGCATTGGAAAAAGCTGAGAAAGATATTCAACATCTCTGAGACCGAGGCAGCCATGAGGCAGTTTGAAAATCAGTCCATGAAAAATTGTGCAGGTTGTGGCCACCTGGGTCAACCTAGTGTTGTTTTTGGGAAGAGCTACTCGGCTCATGAGCATCTGAGTTTTAATCTCCCTTAAGCATACATATGTGAGAGCTGGGAGTGGTATCAAAGGTGTTTCCTTTCCATAATGTTAATCTAAGTCCCAGCATTGTCCTAATTATATTGTGGGTCTTTGCCAGTCTCTCAGATTTCTTTTGAGCATGTAGGCTGGAGTCAAAAGGCTTTCCCAGGGTTTTTGGCATAGCTTTACAGGAAAGTGGATGGAGAGGACTTTGTATATTTTTGGAAGAATATTTTGCATCCTGCTTTAAACTATTCCAGAAGGTAAAAGGACATTAGCTGGACTGTGTATTGGCTGATGTACTGCTGTGTCACCAATGGCAAGTTTTATTCCTGTTTTCTGCAGTCACAGACTGTAGGAAATGAAAGAAATCATGGACCAAACCAGGGCAGTAAAGGTACCCCTGGATTCAGAGGGAACAACCTCCTTCCACCACATGGGACTTTGGTCCTTTAAGTCATTATAGCTCATGCAGAGCAGAAACAATTTGACATGTATAACAAGAAACATTGCAAAATGTTTGCCAAACAAAGACTTATACTGCAGATGGAAGAACTGATGAAAATTGTTTATAGATGGGGAACTAAATGTAGATTTTTCAAGAACAAGGTTGCTGTCTTCCTTGCCAAGACAAACAAATCTGATAGACCATCTCATTGCTTTAGGCTGCCTGAGGACCCACTGGAAAGTCTATGGACCTTTTTCCACAAAAAATTTGCGTATTGTCAATGCATTAAGCGTATTGTCCACAGTTACACTGTGGCAGCTGCAGAGGAAGTGGAAGGTTCTCAGGAATACATTAGGGAGAACTGGATTTTTGGCTTCTGAAACAGTGTGGACTGCTTTTGGAAGCTGTGGAAGTTTATAAGCTAGATGTTACTGCTACAAAAGGTTATCTGCAAGTTAAACATAATAGTAATCATCTGCTATCTTTAGATCTTAACATTAACAACACAATGAAATTGAGAATTCCTATCTTCTAGAATTGCGGTTTCCAAGATGCCTGCATTCCTGTGAACATACCCTCGTCTGCATTTAGAGATTTTCAGTGTTACCTTTAGAAATCTGTGCGCAGATGTTTTTACAAAGCCCTGTGTAATCGTCCCAAACAACTGCTTTTAATGGGCCAGTTATTTAGGAAATCATGTAATGAGAACATAAATACAATCCCTGATACTGACATAAAACATGTATTAGCAAAATAATATCGTTTGAATTTCCCTGATACAGAGCAGACCCTGGAAATACATAACTCCTCACATCCTTAAAATTCTGTTATATCCATAAACATCTATATTGGCAGAGAGGCCCGGCGGCATCCTGGGCTGCATTGGGAAGAGCATTGCTAGGAAGTCAAAGGAGGTGATCGTTCCCCTTTGCCCAGCGCTGCTGAGACTCCAGTGGGAGTGCTGTGCCCAGTTCTGGGCTCCCCACAGCAGGAAGGGCACGGACACGCTGGAGTGAGGCAGGAAAGGGCTGGCAGGATGGATAAGAGCAGCATCTGTCCTGTGGCTGCCCAGCGAGCTTTCGAAGTTGACGTCGTTGAAGAAACTCCAAACTCAGCTGAGCAAGGTCCCGAGCACCCTGCCCTGGGTGATGCAGCTCTGAGCTGCGTTTGGGCTGAGTGATCTCCGGAGATGCTTCCAGACTGCGAATATTTGAGGCAGTTTGCTTGGGTCTTGTCAGCGTTTTAGCCGCAGCTCGGCCGTGGAGGAATCCTAAGGAGAGCAAAGGCTGTGACCCTAGAAATTCGTCCAGATGGCTGAGGCCCAGAAAAGGCATAATGGGAGCTGCTAAGTATTCTGAATGTCTCATCAGAGTGATATTTCACTTGAAAATACAAAATAGAAATTACTTGGGTCTTAATGACACTGAATACCCATAGTGTTCTCTCGCTTCAGCTGGACCGCAGATGGTAACAACTTCTCTCTGTCTGAACACACTTATTTTAGTTTAATCCTGCTGTAAAATCTTAACATATATTTTACTCTAGAAATTACTACCTGGTGCTTTACGGTGCAGAATTTATTTGCTGGTTTGTTCCACACTTTCCTTACTAGTACTGATATTAACAAATTGCAATCTATTTTGACATATCATTTCAGTAATAAGCATGTGCTATGTCTCAAAGCATTGAGCATATCATAATTTGAGCAAGGTAAAATCAAAATCTCTAATTACATTGCATATTTTATGGCACCTAGTTTGTAACTATTCTTACAGTACCTTCAGAATAAGAAGGAAGATGAAATTCAAAGAGGACTTTCATAGTTTAAAAATATTTATGTTGAAAGGCAAAGATTTTTTTTTTAAATCACCTGAGTAGTGGTTGGAAGATTCACCTTTTTGAAAATGCCAAGGAGCTAACTTGCAGTATTGAGAATTCCTAGATCCTCCTTCTTTTGAAAATTCCTTGTCTTTCATATTGCCTCTAAGGAAAAAGGGGCCGCTCACTGGGAAACAAGAAACTGAGCAACACTGCACAAATAATTAAGAAAAAATAGATTATAAAACATTTTATTTCATTTTGGTTTTGCACTCCAGCAAGTGAAACAATAAGTAAATAACCTGTTTTATTATCAATATATGGAGTAAGGTTAGGTATGACAGACCAAGGCATAAATGTATAAATAACACCTGTAACTATTATTAGGGGACATCAGATTTTGCTAGGGATGAGCCAGTTGTGAAACCACAAAATTAAGACTTCAGACAGAAATAACACATGAATGTCAAATGTACTTAGTCATTGGTTGCTGTCTCTGCACCACTTTCCCCTGACTTAATGCTTTTACAGCACATCTCTGATTCAGTCTCCTCTATCCTGTGTGGGATGGAGTTTTTGGTGGGGAGGGTATTACTTTAAATTGACACCTCTAGCAGCAGTTCCTACTTGTACTGATTTCCTTTTATAAATGTGTTACCTATTATATCTATCCAAGCCTGGCTGAGCTCCAGGTCACCCATTTCTCAGTAATACAGGAAATTAAATCTAATGTCTAATAAGCATAGAGGCTTATGCAACCTTCCTTCCCTGTAAAAAGTATTAAATAACATAATAATATTACCTTGTCTTTTGATAGCTGGAGAGTTGTGCACTTAGTTTTTATGCAGACCAAACCGACTCTGCTTTTGGGCTTGAGGAGTCTGGGTTGATCCATCCTTTTTTGCAGACTTACTGAATTTCACCTCAAAAATTCTGTTCTTATTAAAGGACCCCCCTGAAATGTTCATGTGTAGGGTTCGGTCCCTTTCTCCACTTATCCCCATGGTAGGAACCCCCTTTGTTCCCGCAGAGGGCTGTGTCCCCCATGATCTCATCCTGGGGGTGCTGCTGCTTTCTCATTCATTGTCTCCTGCAAGTACCAGTTCACAAAGTGGATTTATACTGAATAATTTTAAACTGTTACAGCCCTCTGAAACCATTTCTCTCTTGCTGCTGTAATACATAAAGTGACATAAAGTCACTGATGCTGTGGAAATTGGTTTTGGAGTTGACAGGCTAATTCAGCAAGAAATCAGTTCTAGCAGAAACGCAGAGAAAATTATTTTAATCTAGTGCAACGTGTAATCGTGCTACTTTGGTGGCTTTTAGGAAGGAGATAAT
The DNA here is from genome assembly GCF_015227805.2 of Hirundo rustica. NCBI lineage: Eukaryota > Metazoa > Chordata > Aves > Passeriformes > Hirundinidae > Hirundo > Hirundo rustica. The sequence continues at coordinate 6,259,185 of NC_053458.1, forward strand.
TAAAATATTCAAGGGATTTCCAAGTCTGTGGAAAAAATTACCATTTTGGAGATTTAAGGTTATTTTTGCCTCACAGTTTCTTAGCTTCTTTTCTGAAAGCAAATAAGCTGAATGTGATGGACAAAATATGACATTTTCATGTGCTCAAAAAAATAAGAAATAAGATATTTTTTAAAACTGAATTCTGTATAAGAATAAACTTGGTTCAGTCTTTTCTGTGTCACTCACCCCATGTTTACAGTAACTGCTCCTGCAATTTTGTGGATGAAAACTTCCATGCAGAGACATCCAGGGCCATTAATGAGGCTGCATTATGCAACTAATTGCAATGGGGAACAAAATTACTTTAATGGTGCCTAAAGAGAAGGAGAATCTCTGCACTCAGAATAAGTAAGGGGTAGCCAATGCCTTATTTTTTCTAAAACAGATATTTAAGTTAAATTGAAAACAATAGTTGATCTCTGAGAATAATCACTAAGGGTTTAAAAGCCCAATTTTTTTTTTTTTTTTTTTCAAAACACTGCACTTATACTAAGGAATTTCCAAGCACAAAAAAATAAAATAACTATCATGCTTAATAACTGTCATTGCCAAAGGGGAAAAAAAATTGCCAGCATAAACTCTTTCATCTTTTTGAGATGAAAAACAGAGACAATAAGAATGCATTTCTCAGAAACATTTTTAAATGTAGAAGTAGTGCTGTCATTATCATACTCTAAAAGATATTTTAATTTTATAAATGAAAAAAGGTGACATTTTACTCTCTTTTCTTTCATAAAGCAGGTACGATGCTGCTGTTTGCAGAGGAAGAACACCAGCTGCAGCAAGAGTAGTGTCTGTTCTAGAGTGAGGAACGAGCTCCACTGCAGATGAGTTGGCTTCCCTGGCTGCAGTGCTCAGTATTTCATTTTAGCAAGTCTGAGATTGGGCCGAGTCTTCGTCTCCTCCTGCGCTTTATGCTGGTGCAAGTACCAGGTTGTATGTTACTGAAGAGAGAGAAGGAGGAAATGCAATTCGGGGTTTTTATTTTGTGCTCACAAAGTTCGCTCAGACAGACACACCCGGAGTGAAAGTGTGCTGCACTCACCTGGGAGATCTTGTGTTGTGAATTCTGGCTCTCCTGTGCTTTCCTGCTTTGCCCGTGCAGGTGGTAAGAGAGTTCAGAACAGGGGCACCCTGTTACCTCAGCTGCAAAAGGTTCTGAGAATCAAATGGCCAGGAGAGTGGAATTTAAATTTATGTTGCTTTGTCTTGTGTTTCAGCGAGCATTTGAAAGATTCACCAGTTTATCTTTGTCAGAGATGGTTTTTCTTTGGGCTTAGCTTGGACACCAATCTCCCTGTTGAGTTTACATTTAAGGAGTAGGACCCAAGTTTTCCTCCATGTGTTCAGTATTATGATTTTGACTTTTCAAGTTTTGTTGCTTGGAATAGGTGCAATAGTCATCTCTGCATGTACAGCAACAACACAACTGGGGTTTGGATGCTGCTACTTAGTCAATTGAGAAGGAACAGAAGTAGTTTTGAAGGCTGCCTCTCCTGGCTGACAGGCTGAAGAGTTGGTAAAAGCTGCAAAGACAACTGAGCATCTTAATGATGGTATTTATTATGCATTTTATTTCGTAGGTGAATTTTGAGGAATAGTTTTTAAAGTGTAGTTATTCTCTTCTCCTTTAGCAGACCATCTGTGACCATAGCTGCTTTTTTCCAAAATGCCTGGTTTACTTGCTGTTGTTGCCACCAGTTCTCACTCCTCGTAGTAATGTCCACAAGGTGGTGCCACAGCTAAGAAGTTTGCAACAAATAAGCCAAAAGTAATTTGATAATTCTGTCTGCTTTTTGTAACTGACTAAAACAGCTGCATCATGAAAGAGTTAATAATTATTTCATAAGCCAAATATCACAGGTTTGCGAGCTCTTTTTTAAAACCACTTGTGTGAGCAGAGGTGAGTCTGTCTGCTGAGTGAGGGCAACATCCACATGCCTGTGACTATCCCAAATCCTGCCCAAAAAGGACAAGGCAGCTCAGGGTTTAGCAGCCAGGCTGATGAGGAGCTGTGTATTTCCACTGGCATGTGTCTTCGATTTTTGTCTGGGTCACTTCAGCAGGGATCAGCCTGAAATCCTGACAAGCAGAATAGTTCATCCACAACTTCAGCCAAGACAGCTTCCACTTACCCTGGAGTGGCTATGGCACATCAAACCCTAATTTCCTGAGTTTTTTTCTAGAGCCAGGGATAGCCAGGCTCCCTGTCCTGTGCTAATCTACAGTTCACTGTTAACTCCTAAGGGGTGTGAAGTGCTTACAGAGGGACCTGCCCAGATGCTCAAGTTTACGAGCACCTTTCTAGAAAAGATCAGACTAGAGAAAGGACAAGGCAGTAGCAGGGATGTAAACTGTCAAGTGTACTGTCCAGTACAGAAAAGACAAGGAAACTTCCAGGAAAAAGTTGTTTGCATGGATCTGGATGACTGCACTGACTTGTGTGTCCCAGAAGAGCTGAAGTGCAGCAGGATTTGGCCATTCCTCTCAGAAGGTGTGTGTGTGTTCCTCAGCTACCCTTGGCCACGTGGTGCTTCTTGCACCCCTGCCCTGCTCCCCTCTGTGACCTCTGCAATCCAGGTATGCATGCTAGCACAAGAAATACCTCCTGTCAGCTTCTGCAGTGGGCAAATTAAGTTTGAATCATTTATTCATCACACACTTTTGTACCAAAAGCAGCAAAAAAAAGGGGATGCTTTAAAATACCATTCTGACAAGCAGTGCATTGACTTGCCTCGAGCTAGAATCTCTCTTTGGTAGGCCTGCGTCAGAAAGAGAAAAATAACAGGGTTTGCATAATATGTTTCCTCTGAATTGCTACATTATTATTTTCAAACGTACTGAAATTCTGGCTTGTAAGAGACAAGATGGAAATTAGGTATACCCAGGAAAGATGGTTTGTCCCCCAGTTATAAAGCAGAATGAGAGTTAGCAGCTTATTGAGTCCAATTCTAAAAGTTGTCAAATAACTCAATGGCCACCTATTTCTTTTAAGGATCATATCTATAAATTATATTTTAAAGTGGTTTGCAGTATTTTGAAACTTTGTGTTGGTTTCAACACCTGTTTGGAAAAGTCATTATCTAATCTGAGAACTAACTAAAAATATGAAGTCATGAACAGGTCATGTAGATTTAATTTCTGAGTCAGTCTGTTGAGTTAGCTTGAACCAACTGAATCATGACAATGACATTGTCAGAGTATTCCTGAGTGATTGTTCTGAGTGTATGACTGCAGTATGTCTTGGAATTAAATTGACACGTTTCTGGTTTAGTTTGGATTTTGCTTTTTCTTTCACTTTGCAAAACTGCTTTCAAAAATGTTTATTTTTTCAGATATTTTGCACATAGAAAAAACAATGCTCTCTTCTAAAGGGAGGAAATGAGTATCTAAGATCATCCATCTAAGTCTCCACAGTGTGAAAACCTCAGATATGCATTATTTTAGTGATTTAGCAACCGAATTGAAATCCTGAACGCTCTCCCTTGCAATATTTGCAACAATTTTGTGCTTTTATTGGAAATCCCGTAAGTATTTTTAAAAGCTCAAAACTGTTTTTCCCCTAAGCCTGATTTTTCTCCTTTCCCATTTAGGCAATCGTGACCAAAACCTGCTTTAGCTTTTGCCCAGATCTTCCTGGGAGGAGGTAACTTGCAGTGTTGTGAGTTGGGAGTCAGAAATCCTCCTGCAGATGCAGGGCGCTCACCGGAAACAATTGAGAATGGCAGTGGTATCCTGCAGGATGTGTGTGACATGCTCAGCGGGGGCTTGATTTACACAGGGCCACATTATAGATTATACATTCTGGTAATTGTGGTATTGTTATTGCTGGGCTGGATCTAAGCACAGGAAGTACATATAAGCACGTTTGAAGTGATAACATCCACTCCTGTTTAAAAAGCAGTATTTTATTCCCGTACATAATGCAGCGTTTGCAAGGGAGAATAGGTAATTTGCTAACTAGTACTTAGCATGACTTGTAGGGGAAAAGCTGATTCATTATGGGAAGGCCACAAACAGCATTTACAAATAAATCCACTTAAACTTTTATTCTTAATCACTTTATTTATTTTTTTTTTTTCAGTGTGGACTGTAATCCAAGGTCAGGAAGGAGACAATGCATTGCCATCTGAAACACAAGAAAGATCAAAATAAGTTTTCAGTGTGCCACCAAAACCACAGTGCTAGGTTTCTGTTAAGGAGAATGAGTAATACCATTCTAGCTCTGAAGGTTGCTGTGAGTGGGTAATAATTCCATCTAACCGATAGGGCAGATTATGTATTCTGCAAGAAACAAAATAATCCCAGGTAAAATCTTGCCCTATTTCTCAGCTCAATAAGAAAGCCCACCCACCGTACCCACTTAGAAGTTGCTGTATGCATACTTGTCTAAGTTTAGGACTGAGGAGCAGGTCTGTTCTCCATCCTACATCCCCAAACCAGCCTTGCTCAGGCACACATTGCCTCCAGCCTTGGTGTGGAAGGAGGAATGTGTTCCTGCTGCTGCTCCCAGGATGTGGGATGTGGGTTGACCCTCAGCTCTGCAGCTGCAGACAGTTTGTGTCAAGTTCCCTCTCGGAGCCTCTCTCCCTGTGGAGGGTTCAGACCTTTCTGTGCACCCAGGGAAATGACTGATCAAGCCAGGGCTCACCCAAGTTCCCTCCTGGAGAGGGATGCAATAACCATTTCAAATTTTGTGTCCACAGACAACACAAATTGACAGAACACAGGTAACATATTTTGCATGTTGTACCTATTTCTTACTTTGTCTTGCCAGGAAAAATAGATTAAAATTGGTATTAAGTTTCCTTCTTGTTCCTCCAATAATAGAAAATTACCAGGGAAGAGAAAATACAACAGAGAATTTGTTGTCTAGAAAGTCCTTCCAGCTTTTTTTTTTTTTTTTTTTAATATTATGAAACATTCTTGCCTGCCTTAATAGATGAGAAAAGTAACAGTAGAACTGTGAAACAAATTAATACATCAAAAAATACCGATCCCTGGACTATAGCTAAATCTATATTGGTATTTGTAATAGTGTTGCAGATCAATAATACAATGCTATACTGATGCTATACTGCATACATTGATTTGTTGAAATGATGGTTATGGGTGAGGTTCTAAACAGACACTGCAACGTATAATAAAGGACTGACTTACTAACAGACTTAATAATAAAACAGATCTAATAAAAACATCTAATAAGATGTGACAAGCACATACATAAAGTAACCCAAAGACTAATGATTTGTTTCACAGTTTTATGAAAAACTTTTTATTGTTTTCTGTGTATATTATATAATATTAAGAATACATTTTCCTTTGTAAATTTGAAATGCTACTGGTCTGAAATTTTTGTGCAGACAGTCAAACTAACATTGAACAGAAGCATAGTTTTTCCAACTGTCACACTTATAAAATTTTGAAATTAAAATCCTGCTGATGCCTCCTAATATTAGTATGCCTTTGCATTGGGGTAGCCTCGTTATGGTCTTTTTTGGAAGTAAGATTTGATTTACAAAGTAATGCTAAGATATGTTTCATTTTAATTAAGATCTTCACTATTTTCCTGAATAGGAATCTCTATCCCTAGTTTTAACTTGTAATACCCTGTTTAACAAAGGAGTAGCTTCAATCATACTGAGAGTACTTATGCAAGTTTTCACAGTTGATTGCTGGGATGAGAGCTGTAAAAACAAAGATCAGATGAAGATCCTTTCTTGGAACACACTAGGATATGAGCCTCTATTTTTATGTGTAGTTCATAAGTCTACTTATTAAACAGACATTAAGAATTTTAATCAAATATATTTCTATTTTTGTGTGTTACTGGAGTCAAACAGCACACCTACATGGCTGCAGCATGTGTGAATTTTCCTGCAGTCTGTGCAGGTTTTTGCTTTCATTAGGCAGTAAGACATGTTGCCTGCAAAAATATCACACAACTTGAAAAGGAGATTCTAATTTCATATGGAAAATGTATTTCATCCCTCTTATGTGACATCAAAATCACTGTGCCTTTAATCGTGACTATGGAAATGAAAATACCAGGCCACAGGATTTGCAATTAACTTGAGACATCCAGAGGAAATTCTGTAAGTTGCTTTAGTCTCTTTATTTTGCCTTGTCTGAAATCTGCCTGATTTTTATAAGAGCAATTGTTAGTGGAAATGTCTGTGTTTCCATTGAAGTGCTCTAAGAAGCTTTCTGGTCTCACTTGAGCACTATAACAGAACACCCAAAACAACTGAGATGTCTTTGGGTCTTAGATATTTGGTTTAAATATTCTATTAAATACTTGAAAAGGTAAGAGTTCCTTAAGCATCAGATGACAGAGTTTAAAGCTCAGACTGAGCCATGTCTCCTGCATTTACTTCTCCAATAAATCTGTCAGGACACTGGGCTGCCAGAAGTACTCCTCCACATTTTGGGTAAGTAGTCACTTGGGCTTGGGATCTAATGGACAAACTATGCCTGAAGCCATTTGCAGTTATTTTAGGTGACATACTAAAGTGGTCAGCATAAGCTTAAAAGACTTTATCCAGCACTTTGACAGCATGCCAGAAGAAATTCCTTGGGATTCAGAGTCTAAGATTTCATTTCAATTAATTGTCAGGATGATGGATATTATTTATTCCACTCTAAGGCTCATTTTAATCTAAAACATGATCAGATGGGGTCAATGCAGGCAAAATGATATTTCTTCCTGCATAGAAGCCCATCTAGATATAATCCAGTTTTGCTCTCCTGTCTCTAGATTTGGTCTGCAAGCATAACTGGAATGGAGACTGAAGCTGGCCTGATTCCCTTGCACTTGAACCTCATGTAATTAGGCAAGTCTGTTTTCCCACCAAATAAAAATTATTATAAGCAACAATATTATGAATTGAAGCTGCTCTAAAGTGTTAAATTCTGTCCAGTTTGGAAGAGGAGCTTTATCAGGGAGATCCTCAGCGAGGCATTGGAGCCCAGTGGGCAGAGTGCTGGACAGGGATTGAGAAATCTGGGTACTCTTCCAAACTCTCCTGACTTTTAAACAACCTTGAGCTGTCACTTCTCTGTGCTGCAGTTTCACTGTCTGCATGAGCAGGATTATAATGCTCCACAAAGGTCTGAGAGTTGCTGAAGGAAGGATCTGTATGAACACAACATTTCTTGCACTAGCCTGAGATAGGTGCAGTGGTTAGAAGTGGCCAGGATTTGGTCAATTCCTCATCTATTCCAGAAGATCTGGGAAATTTTCATTGTTAGACTCCTTGCCTTCAGTTGTCTGTCAAAACACATTTTCATGTTAAAGGTCTTTCTTATCTTTCAGACCATTACAAAATATCTCCAGAAAAAATTAATTCTATTTAGTTATGCATCAAAACTCATAGTTCATACTCCTATTACTGGGAACTGCAAAGCACCTCTCAGGATCATACAAATAATTACTTGGCATGGATAATGTATCTTTGACCTAGAAGAGAAAAGACTTCTGCAATATTATGCTTAGTATATGTGAGGAAAAAATTATCTGTTGGTTTATGTTGTAAGATATTTCAATTTGACTTTCAGTTTGAAAAATTCCCCTTGAAAGTACAATTTTTTCTTTTTTTCAAATTATATCTTGATTTTACACATTTTGTGTTAATAGACAACAAGCTCTGTACACAAAAAAGAACAGTCTACTTTCAAAACTGCTGAATGGTTTGACCTCAAGGGAATAGAAACTGTTGACTCATTGTTTTTACTGCATATAATATTAGTCCTTTGTCACATCCAGGGAATGACATCATCTTCCTCATTGTTAGCAGCAGGTTTGAATAACAGAAAAAGTGCAGCATTAGTTGTCTGCTGTGTTTGTCCTTAATAAATGAATGGATATCTGGTACCAAGAATCAGAGTAGGGGTTTTGAGTAACATTTAGAAGAAGTTTGTGCCCAGACCCTGCAAAGAGCTTTGCTCCTGGCCACCATCTGCGGGGCAGTTGAGCTGGCAGGAGCACGGAGCCTGCAGAGAGAACATCACTGATGGTTCTGGCTGCTCCAGAGTGATAAGAGGAGGCAGGAAAGAAGAGACTAAGCACAGAATGAAACAGATCTGTTCTTCAAGGTCAGCTTAGTAAAAGGAATCCCTGCACTTCTGTGAATCATACTTCTCTGGAATCTAAATTTATGAAAAGTAATTATCCGAAAAGAAGTCATCTCTAGGACACGCAAACAGAAAAGGAAGCTGGTTATCTTCAAAATGCACCATCATAAGTATTTCACCCATTCCAAATTTTTATTCATGTCTATTAGTCTTCTGCTCTCTATAACTGAAGTATCTATGTCCTAGTCTCAAAGAGTAATGCCTTATCAGAAGTATTTGGTTATATCTACTTCATGGAAGAGGGTTATGTCATTATAGAGAGTGATCAGGCTGGGAAGTCTTCTTTGACATGATAGACCACCTTCTTCTATGGCAAAGAAAATTTTAAGTGTTGCTTCCTGAACAATAAATATTTCCAGTGAAACAGAGTTTACTCAGGGAGAGATTCCTTGAGTGTCTGACAGAGTGCCAAATCCTAATCTGCATTACCCACTGCCTCTAAGTTTTCCCAGGAAAATGTGATTATTTAACTATAAAATTATACCTTTGTGGTTCCAAAAATATTTATGCTGAAGATAAGTTCCTGTGTTGAGAGAATGAGCCAAACTGTACTTTGAAAAGCTGAAATCTGTACAGCTGTGAGAGAAGCACCCAGACAGAAAGCTGAGAAAGCTGGAGGCCATGGGTTAAGGAATCCAGGGTGGCTTAATCACAGAGGTCCACATCCCAAGAGTGGACTCAGGCAAGGGCTAGACGCATGGAAATACTTCTAGAATACCAGAGCTGAAAATGAAAACACAAGCCATGCTGTAGAAGATAGCTTGGACCTTGTTGGCTTCGAAGCAGAAGAGATCTCATGCATTGATGTCTTCACTCATGCAGGTAGAGAGACCTGCCTTGCATGTGAGTAGCTCACGTTGGAGCAGGTCCATCTATCCCAATTCCTATCCCAAACTTGTATCCCAATTTTCAGGTTCATCTGTTGTGAGAAGTAAGAAACACTACACTTTTTTTCTTTATGTTTCATATGGTTTTGCTATTTTCTGTTCCGGTCCAGAGCTCGTCTTCAATCAACATTTCCAAAAGGTCTCAAGTAGCATGAATTTTGGTGAGGCCAAATCACTTGATTTTCCCTCACCCAGTTTAGAAGAGGCTTTACTTGGACAAAAGCAATAATGCCAGCCATTTCCCTTCATCCTTTAAAATTACTGGCCACCTCTAAAGAACTTGGCCTCTCTTTTGTGTCACTTTTTGACAACTCATTTGAGTTAAACAGGTTGCTGTGGCCAAATTAAATGCTTGGGAAATGGACCATACAATTAATTTGCAATAGTGAGTTGTCTCAGCATCATTTCTCTTCCTCTCAAGGGGAATGCTGGCTCAAGCAAAAGAAAAGATTAACGTAATAAAAATATTCTAAAGACATCCTGTTAATTGTCCCAAGCTCAGATGGAATTGTCTATTCTTCTGTTGTGCACAGCCAGCAAACAGTGTAAAATCCAGAATTCCTTCCCACCGTGAAAGCAGAGCTTCAGTGCTACAGGATAATCCTTGCCTTTCTGGAAGGCAGATGAAAATGTGGTGTGGCAGAGCTTTGCTTTGGGTTTCAGAGGTGAGCTCAAATTTGCCCTATTTATGAATATAATAATAGGACTTTGTAATTTAGACACATCAGCAACTTTGAGAGAATAAAGTTTGTGAGAAAAAAAAGGAAAATTACAAGAAAAGTAACACAAATTTGGGGGGAAAAAAAGATTTTTTTCCCCTCTGAATATGCAAATGAGGCCTCCCATGTTTGTTTGGGGACAGAAAACACTTGAGGTTTTAAATTCAGCCAAACCAGAAACTTTCATTTACAAACACATTTGCAGTGTTGGCCTTGAATATCACATTAAGTGGCAGCAAATCTCATGGAAAAAATAAGTTAATATATCAAATAAAACTCAGAAATATTCACAAGTGACTGAGTAAAGCAAAGCTTGCAGAAGAGTCAGATTAAACAAGAGGCTGTAATTCTCTATTTGCTCTAAAATTTCCTTAACAAGGACAAAGTCTGATTTTTGCTTATATGAAAATGGTCATAAAATATGTAAGAAAACACAGAATGTTGTTTGCTTCAGTTCCTGTAAACTAATCAGGTTGGATGATGACTCTTCCTGTAAGTGGGAGCACTGCTGAATACTATGCATGAAACCCTGTTCCTCCCTTCATAAACAGCTCGACCTTTGCCTATGTATCAGTGCAGAAAAATAAGTATTGACTTATTCACAAATTACTTTTTAGGCACTGGATTCCCAGAAATATATTTGTATAACAGCATTTAGAAGCAAATGAATGTGTTAATAGCCAGTTTTCCTTTCATTTTATGGCCTTAAAGATACTTTGATCTTATAAAATTGTGTTTGTCACCTCAGTTCTGTTGCTCACTTCCTATCTCTTCTTCTAAAATGAATTTTTGCCATCAATTCAATATGCCCCTTTTCATTTTATTTCAGACTGCCAATTAAGATGTTTCTGAATATTTTATCAAACAAACAGGTTCCCTATAAGATGCTGACTTGTTCTCAGGAGGTTTTTTTTAATGTCTTTCCAAAATGAAGTGGTTTTGGATGTGGTACAGTTTGTTCACATGTCAAACGTGGATATTTTGATTCTGTCATTCCCCAGAACAGTAAAGAGAGAAAATAAATCAGATGTTTTATCTGATTGTACTTTGATCAGGTTTTTCTCTGTTCTCAAAAAGAACAGCGTGGAGCTTCACTTGCTCCACAAAAAGCATTTTTAGCTCTGAAAACATTTTAAAAATATCTCAGGAAAGCCAGACCCAACAGTTAGAGTTCTGCTAATCTTACAGAAAGACTCTCTCTCCTTTACCATGGTGATAAATGACCATTTAGGATCTCCTGGTATTTAATCTCCACTACATTAACTGGGAAAAACTTATGAGTAGGAGCCAAAATGGGACAACATTTCACTTGCCATAATACTCCTATCACTGCCCATCACTGACATACGTGGGTGATGGAAAATGTCTGTAATTGTGCTTCTGGGTTCATCCTGATACATGGCAATCTAGGAAATACTGGCCCTGTGTCAGCTTTCCCATCAGGGAATTTTGCTGGGTTGGAAGTATAAATTGAAACTAAAAATGTCAGTGATTAAGTTCATGGTGGCCATGGAAGGCTAGAGGCCGTGGGAGGGCTTGTGGGTTTTAACAGAAAAGGCAGAAAAGGTTGTGGGCAAACGAGAAAGTAATGCTGCCTTCCTTGTGTGATACTCTTGCTACAGGCAGAGGATGTTGCAGATTGTTCTGAACATTGAGTGATTCAAGAAAACAATACAACTGTGAAAACCCAAAAGTTAGATTTCAACAGTTTTCCAGCTCCTTTATTACCTTCTCAAATTATACTGCAGAGATCCTGTGGGAGATCTCTAAGGAAAAGTCTGAGGAAGGCATTCTTCAAAATAATTTACCATTTAGTTTCCTCAGCGTGGTAGAAACTGGATGGAGCTGTTCTGCCTTCCCTCAGTCTTTCCATTTATAGAAAGTACCCAATAACATATAAACCTTTTTGAAATGTTTGGGAGACTTCTCTGTGCTCCAAGGGAGCTGGTGCTCTCAATATTTATGATATGTACCCAAAATGATTTCTCTCTTTTAGTGTCTCCAGTGCAAAATCATTACATTGCCAGAAATAAATTAAGCCTAACTTGTGGGGGGAAAAAAAAACTTGGATTCCATCATGTGTTTCATATTGTACTATTATGAAAATGGTATATTAAATTCAAATACTTCAGTTGTACCATTAGATGTTGTCATTATGTGGTTGGCTAATTGATAGGTTATTCAAATGAACATTATAATTTTAGACTTCTTAGAAGCATCCATGTGAAGAATTTCCAAACTTCAGAGACGTAAACTGGGTGTTAGGAAGGAAAAACATGTACTGAGAATATTTCCTAATGCATGTCACTGAAAAATCATTACATAACTGCCGTGTGCATTCCAGGACTTGGTGCAGTCTATTTTTAATACCTGGTATGAAAGAACTTCCTGCTACTTTTTCTCTTTGAAAGCTGCTTTGTGGTTCATTAGATCATGTTGTCAGACCAAGTTTTCTGCTATCCTTAAACCTCAAATTTTCCTGCCTTTTTTTTTTTTTTTTTTTTTTTTTTCCCCCTCCCCCTAAGGAAAGGAAAACTGTATCAGAAGGAAGAATGTGCTGAGCATAAGATACCTTGGAGAGTAAGGTACATTGTGTAAGTGTTGCAGTGGTCCCAGAACCAAACACTGTCAGGTCAGGCCTAGTATTAAACCCTAAAAGAAATCTAAACACAATAAACACATGCCTATTTAAGAAAGGCAAAATAATTTGTATGCCAAACAACAGCACCTAGCATAAATTTTCAACTTTCTGTTTATTAAAACAGATTTGGGTTGTTTTTTTTTTTTTTTTTAATTAGAGTAGCTTTAATTTCATATTGATCTCCAGTGTTATTACAGGTCACCATTTTGACCATAATTTGGATAATGGTCATCATTAACACAAAGCATTTTGTTTAAATGCAATGAAAAATTTTCTAACACAAATATCTTGCTGTGCAAGATATTTCAGAATATTTCAACTGCAGAGAAGGTTTACAGCATTAGTGTAGTTTTGCTGTTAAAATCCTGGACAGACTGATAGAGATGAGATGGCCACCAGGACCAACATTTTCACCTCCTCTGACTTCCTGCAAAACAAAGGCCATAGGACTTCCTGAATTAATTTCTTTTCAAGCAAGAGCATATCTTTTAGGCAATGGTACAGCCAAGTGACAGAGAACCCATTAAATCTGCTTAAAAGTATTAATTTTATAGACAAAAAGTGTTTGTACTTGCAAATCAACAGGCAGTTCATTAGAAAGGGTTTCTGTGACTCTTACTTTCATCCCTAGCAGAGGGATGACAATTTTTGGTGCCAAGCAGCGCTCGGTGGTAATTGCTGTAACTCTTGCTGTGAACCTGCTCTGGAAGTGTCTGGCAGGGAAGCAGTGGAAGGTGTCAGGAGCAGGGCTGGAGCACGTCACACCTCCGCTGCCCTCCCTGCCACCACCGGTGCTGTGGAACCTTTCAGCGCGGGGAGCAGCTCCTGAGCTGCCTCAGCTTCCACGGAAGGCAAAGAGGCAACTGTGGGAGATGTGGAGCACTTTGGGGGGCTGTTAGATGATGCTGTCCCTGGGGCTTGTGATGGTACACTGCAGTGATGAGGATATTTAGGAACCCCAAAGCTAATAAAATATGTGGACTTTCCTTTCTGTTGCTTTGATATTATCCCACCAGAAGCAATTCCTTTCCCCCTTCGCTCTGCTGTCTCTGTAAAATTTCATCTTCACAGAATACTTTCGGATCATTTATTTATGCACTTTTGTAGACCTTTCAAGTTGGTTTTGTGGCCAAAGAGAATAGTGCAGTCCTCAACCGTAGTGCTCCCAGTCTCAGTTGGGCACACTCCCCTCTCCCTCTTCACATCAGAGCACTCTGGATTTATTTTCCTTTATTTTAATTTTCATTTTCTGAGGAAATATCTTCACCCAAAAAGGTGAAATCTGACTGAATTCTACTTATTTCAACAAAGTTTTTGTTCAGAAATTATTGCAAGTCACTTAAAAGCCTTCCACTGCTCTGCTTAACCTTGTCCAGCACTTCATAATAACATCTTGTTTTCAGTTGCTTTTCACTGTTTGGGCTGGTATTTTCCAAGCCAAGCATCTGCCTCAGGTTTAATTTTTGGCAGTTGCCAGCTAAACCACTGTAGTAATTTTCAAGACCAAGGTTAAAAAAATATTTTGCCCATATTAAAAAATAATAATCTGGTTGCTTCATTCAGAAGTGTTGGTATCCCCATTACAGAAGGGATTTGAAATGCAACACCATCACTGGTCTACTTTCATCCATGCACCTCTTAAGCAGCAGCTTGGAATTTGGCAACACTACTGCTGTGGTTTCACAGATGTGCATCCAAACATTAAAAAAAAAAGGTAAAATACTAAAAAAAAATTTAAAAAAAATCTCAGTATGCATATAATTAGTTAAGAATCATTCAGTTTTGTCATATTGCTGGATTTTCCAAAGGCCAGCCCAAGCTGATGGAGCACACTCAGTGTTCAGGGGCACAGTCTGTGCCCCAGGCAGGGGGGGCCACGAGTGCTGGGATCCTGAGAGATCTGGGTGCCTCTCCTGTGTGCACCACCTCCCTTTCTCCTGCTGCTGCTGCTGAGAAAAGGAGGATGGGTCACAAAGATGAAAGGTTTGGGAAGAGGCCTGCAACCGGGGAGTAGAAAGTGAGAGGAAGGAGGAGATGAAGACAGTAACTACTGCTGATCAGTAATAATTCTCCTAGGACATCGTGAACAGAAATCAGTTGTGGAAGCAGTTCTGCAGGACTAGGAAAAAAAAAAGATTATGCACATTTGCATAAAGAGATTCTGCTATGCCATGAGAAGAGGTACTGGGTAAGGAGATTAATAAGCATGGTGGAGAAAAAGGTCAGATACCAGAGGAAATAATTAGGAAAAAATAAAAGAGGGTGGGTGTGCAGCTGAAGCAAGGCAAACTGGGAGATGAAAATAGATTGTGAAGTGTGTAAGAAGGCAGGAGCCAGGGAGTGGAGAGATGGGTAAAGTGTGGAAGAGAAAGAGCTGGGAGTTACCTTAAAACAGCACAGAGGAGAAAGAGAAGGCAGGAGCCAGGCAGAAGAAAGAGCATCAAGGGAAAGAAGGGGTGTGAGTACAGACTGAACTCTGAAAATAGGCTGATCTTCTGAGTCAGACATAGATGCAAATTGTGATTTATCTGTAATGGTATAGGAACAGGAATCAGGTATGACTAACATCTATAGCCACATTTTCTTTCCTTGTTAGAGATCTTTATCGCATATTCTGGATCTCTTGAGCCAGAGCCATGGAGTTAAGGTGACCGCATGTCATTATCTGTTTATTTTTCAGGCTTCCTCTCTCTGATTTTGTTAACAAACATTCAAGTGCCTAAAATGCAATATACGGCTTTTTTTTTTTTTTAACCACAGTAAAAAGCATTTCTGCTAAATACATTTGAAAATGCTGCGAGTAATTTGGAACTGGTAGGTAGGGCTGCCAGCAGTGTCTCTCACTGGCAGAGCAAAGCAAGGCCTCACACTCAGCTTGATGGCCTTTCCCTGTCGGCGTTTGTCCTCTACCAGGGCTCGCTCCATCCCCATTACAGCGTGTGTAATTCATCACAGGGGTCAGCAGCCAGGAGCACTGCCCGGAGATACAGGAGCGGAGGGTGGGAAAGGGCTGGGTGCTGCCCGCAGGCAAAGCAGAGGTGGAGGTCACTGAGCAGCAGGCAGGGAGGGGAGTGAGAGATGCCCTGCCCCATGGCACTGCTGGAGCTGCAGAGACACCGGTTCTACCCCTCCAGTGGCAAAACAGGGGCAAACATTGAAATCTGCCCCTACCGTGGTGATTCAGCTTGCAAGCATTTGCCATTTATGTTAAAGAAATTCCATTTTATTTTTATATAAATGGCAAACGCTTCCCCGCAAACAGCGTGTTTGGTCTGTCACATTTTCTGCAAGCTGAAGGCAAGCTTTGCAGAACGGAGCTTTACTTTCCTTTTGAGAATGAAAGCAGCACTGCTGTCAGATTGAGTTGTTGGTGTGTATCAGGTGATAGAAAAAATTATTCTGCACATGGTCTGACATTTTTTTATATATACTTGGGATCTGCAAGTGTTGATTTGCTATCTGTTTATCTGTTTGTCATACTGATAACTTAAATCCACAAACTACACTTCTTATAACAGCTCCTAGGGATAAAGTTGCTGTTACTGCTTGATTCCTCCTAAAGATTAAACAGAGCTAAAAGTTGGTACATTGACCTATTGCTTCTTGAGGCAGATCTCAGTTTAAATTCTGACCTACGTCCCAGCTAAAAAATGTGTTCAATCTCTTCTTAATTTGTAGTAGATACTTGTGTACATTACAAAATCGTCTCACAATTTGGCAAATTAAGTTGTCTGTGGTTAGCTCTGGAATTGCAGAGATATTGCAGTACACTGCAGCATTGCATAATGAGGTTCCCCAGACTTTCCTTACTCGAGTGAGTAACAGCAATTCTTATCTCTAGCGAGCATCAGATTCATCCCGTTTTTGAGAAAAGAATTAGTATCAAATATACCATGGGCATGTTATGCCTTGTGGCTGCAATGTTGTTTCAATTAACTTCCCTGAATATACCACAATGAAAAGTGTCAGCTTTTTGCCTCAGAGGCCTATAATTAGATTAAATGAATACTGTTAATTATCTACTACCTTCTTTACACAAAAACACAGTATGTTTCCATAAATTAAAATGCTCGTCCAGGAAGGAGATTGTTGTTCTCTGCAATGCATGTGTACAGTGCTGGATTGTATCAGATAAAGTGTAGCACAGCTCTTTGTCTACAGCCCTTCTTCTATAGGAGTTAAAACAAATTACATCTGAAAAATCCACAGACATCACACTATTTTAAAGCATACATGTTGGTGCAAGGAGGTGATGTTACTAAATGTTACAGCGCTCATGAAACAAATACACTTCTCTCTTTAACAGATGTTCTCTATAAAATTCTCTTAGAGAGATTAAATACAGCTTTGTTTGTGTACCTACAGTCACACCCTCAAGGACTATGTTATGTACAGAGAAAAAACTGCTTTTTCTAGCAGAGTGTACTTCTCCTTTCAGAAAAATTTTAAAAGTCCATTCTGTAGGGAGCATTTACAATTAACTTGGTTTCCAGGCCCGTGTATATTCCAGCTAGTGTGGACTAAAAATCTCCTCTGCCTGTTCTCCAGCATTACTAGATGCAAGCAAAAGTTCCTGACTGATCAATTCAGTCCCATCCTGGCATGCCTGATTTGGAAGTGCAGATTTTCAAATGGTGCTACGTCACCTCTAGGGTAACATATCTGAAGCAGAAAGTACTCTTTTTTGATTTGACAAAGTGTATCCCAATGTCCCTATTTCCATCAGAATAGATGTTAATAACTTCAGGCCTGAACATTCGATCCTCCCTCACCAGAAAATTACAATTAACTTTAGCAGAAGCCCTCATTCCGGCCTGCAATATACTCCGCATATAAATGTGATCTGTACCCAGGATTGCTCTTGTGTTTCGTTAAGGTCAAACCCTGAAAAGCTTTTGAATACTCGGTGTTCCTACAAGGCATCGCATTTTATTGTGGTTTGTGCTGTGCATCTTTCCCTTTAAATGTTCATTAGCTCCGTTTATAAAAGTGTTCATTAAAATATCATTGTGCTGGTAATAATCTTAATATCTAGGAGTGAAGAGGGCTGTGTTGCGATATAAATGCTGCCCCGTTTCCTGCTCTCAGGGTGTAACAGGAGAAAGAAAGACCATCTTGATAGGCACTATCTGCTGAAGGAAAACTTTCACAGGAGCTGTGAATCGACTTTAACCTTTTAGTGGCTGCACTGTGAAGAAAATGTTTCAAGCTTCCTGGCCAGAATTAGGCTTCTTTAATTTAAAGGATTCATAAATGCTGGTGGCCCTTATAATTACTGCCACAAATATCAGAAAACAGTGACAGAGGAACAAAGAAATGCAACTGGAAACATGGTTCAGTGGATGTGTACTTCCCTGAAAAGCTGATTATACTTTTGGCTGATTCAGTTTCTTTCAGAGGGAATTTACCCTTTCTGGCAGTTTGAGTCTGCTTGCACCAACGGCACAAAATCCATCTGGGGATGAGGAAATTGGCTCGGGGTCCTGTGTATGTCAAACTGAAATTTGCCACTGAGCTCTAAATTTTGTCTTTTAGCCCCTGAGTGCCCCTCGTTTTGTCAGATTCAGAAGCCATTTTAACACTAGTTTAAAAATAGAGCCATTTCATATGTGCTTTTGCAGGTGCCTTGCCCAATTCCCTGCTTTCCCTGCATGACTTATCTTGTAGGATAAGCACTAATCAAAGGTCAAGGTTATTCTGAAGTGTCCAGCATAGGAGAGTTCTCTTTCTCGTAGATCCTTAAGCTGAACTTCGCACAATTACAACTGATACTGTGGTGAAAGGTAATTCAAACAGGGAAAAAAGTACAAAATGACAAGCAGGAACCTTTGGCACTGTAAAATGTCCCTGGTGGTTTGTACTTAGTGCTTCTTCAAAACGCAGAAGCCATTTTACCACTCAGAGTCATGGCAGAAGTGAAATTTTTTTTTTCTTTTTCTTTTTTTTTTTTTCCCGAGTAGGGCTCTGTAAATTAGGGCTGCAGAGCCAGGCTTGGCACATCTGGCTCTCAGAAATGTGTCATGTACTTTACATCCGAAGATAATTTTCTCGCCCCTGTGACACAGAAGCCAAGAAGCGTGGATTTTTCCTCCCCCCGTCTGGCCTGTCTGATTTTAAAATGTACCACAAGGTCATGAAAAGCTCCGGCTGGGAGATACACCTTGCTACCCATTTTTTTTAAGGAAACCTGGAGACAAACCTGCTTGGTTTTTTGCCTTCTACGTGTGCTGCGGTGGGAGAAGATGCTTCTGCATCGCTGGACGCGGGGCTGGGGGAAGAGAGCCCGCTCCCGCCCGGCAGCGGCCGCAAAGATGTGTTAGAAACATCCCCCCGGCAAAGACGTGGGTCCCTTCTCTGTACTCACTGCGGCTGCGAAAGCACCGGAGTTTCGCTGAGGACACTCCAGTCCCGGCTGCGGGGAGAGGGAAGAAAGGGAGGGGGAAAAAGAGAAAGCGGGGAAAAAAAAAAAAAAAAAAAATTAGGGGCGCAGTGCAAGTTGCGGCGGCGGGGGAGAGGCGGCGGGGGCGACCGGGGTGTCCGAGCCCCGGGGCCGCGCAGCGCTGCCCGGCCGGCGGCCGCCCCGGGCCTGGCGGCGGGGGCCGGGACGCAGCGAAGCGGCGGAGGAAACTAAATAAATAAAATCAGACTGTTATTTAAGGCGCGTAAATTTAAAATTATTTGGACAGGAAGAGCAAGGGGAGCGGAGCCGCAGGAGCCAAAGTAACGGTTTCGGAGCCGGGCGCGGCCCCCCCGCCCCGCGGCCCCGCGCCCCGGCGCT
The DNA here is from genome assembly GCF_015227805.2 of Hirundo rustica. Classification (NCBI taxonomy): domain Eukaryota; kingdom Metazoa; phylum Chordata; class Aves; order Passeriformes; family Hirundinidae; genus Hirundo; species Hirundo rustica. The sequence goes on from NC_053458.1 coordinate 6,278,385, forward strand.
CCCCGGGGGCCGCCCGACCTGCCCGCACCTCGGCCGGCGCGACCCTCCCTCCTCCCCGGGGACCCCGGCAGAGCCCTCCGGGAGCACCGACATTTTGAGTGCCTGTGTGCTGGGGCAGGCTGTGCTGAGAGCCGGTGAGAAATCTTTCTTTCTCTCTCCGTCCTTCTTCCTTCTCCCCCCCAGCCTTTTTTTTTTTTCCCCTCCCCCCCCCCCCCCCCCCCCCCCATGCACAGGGTAACAGTCCCCACGCATAAATGCAAAAGCTTTCCTCTCCTCGCTTTTTCGAGGGAATTTGAGCACTTTAGTCAGGAGATAATAACGTCTGGCTGCTTCTGGCTGCCCAGTGAATTCCCAGGTACGTTTGTGGAAGAAACCCTTTTCTTTCTTTTAGAAGATGAAAAGTGATAGTTTTCTACTGCATTAACTCTTTCTTCATGTGAACAATGCAAGACACTTCCCAGGGAGCTAACATCTTACCCCGCCATGGAATAAACCATTGATTCCATTCCTCTCCCCACACTGAAAGCTGGGAAGAAAGTATTTTCCTGTACTTAAATGTGCAGTGGCTTATTGCACTGCAGAATTCACCTTCAAATACCTTCTCATTCACCCTCCCCCGGCTAAGGGCAGGGCAGTGCCAGGGTTAGCCCTGCACCTCTGCCCCTCTCTGCCCAGCACCCACAGATCGGGCATTTCACCCTCTCATGCTGCTGCCACAGATGAAACCCTCTTCGTTCCCTGTAGGATCCCTTTGGGATCTGCCCCTTTCCAAAAGGAGTTCAGCAGCCCCCGCCGTTGTTCCGAGGATAATTTAGAAACAAAGGTCAAGTGTAACAGCTTTGCTCATCCGTGTAACTGAAATAGGGGAGAGGGCTGTTGCCCCACAGTTGTGTCCTCACACAGCCTGGTCACTGTGAATCCTGGTACAGCTGCATTTTATGCTCCATTTCTTCACATTTTTCTGCGCTTGCTGTATTTGTTTCTATTTATACCTCTCGTCTCGATGCTGCGCTGTTTGCTGCCGATTCCTGGGCTGCTGCAGGGCGATCTCTGCTCCTGCCTGGAGACTTACTTGGCGGTTGGTTTATGTCTCAATGAAAGTTCTCAAAAATCTTTTGAGATTCACACGCTGCAGTTTTGCATCTCTGGGTAAATATGATTGTCGAGATTTTCAGGAATACGCGAATTTTTGAAACTGGACTTTTTGATGCTGCCAAAATACTGGGGGGAAAAGTGCCAAAGCAATTTCTGAAACCACATGCGATATTACAATCCTTTTTAGGTGTCAAGATTCTCTGTTAATGAGGCTTGCTTTGTATTATTTTCTCCTCGCTCAGTAAATACAAAGACTTCGGGAGGAAAGCCCTTCCCCAGCAGCCAGGCACCTTTTGCCACAGACAAACCCTGTGAGGTGCGTGTAACCCACCAGCTGACTGATGCCTTTGGTTTCCCAGAGGCTCTTTGCAGTAACTATTAACTTCCTGGGATAATAGAGAGCAATTTTTACTTTCCAAGTATCTAACTAGGAACTTCAATTGATCATCTTGTTTCCGATAAACTGAGGGGCTTACAGAGAAAGCGCAGCAGTGAAATCAGATAAAATGCACCTTTAAACCAGACAATCGCCCGTGACTCAGCCGCCGAGGCTTTGGGCATGGCCGGGGGGTGCGTGCTTCGTCCTGGCTTTAACCCTGAACTCCTGGCAAGCAATAAAAGCCGCTATTTCTGACTAGGCGGGGCATTTTTCTCGGAAGAGAAGTTGTTCTATTAAGCCACTGCTTAAACTTCGCCTTGGCGTAAATTAAATGCTGATGAAGTTCCAAACGGGCTTGGAATGAATTTTTTTTTAAGTAGCACAGGTGAAAAAAAACCCCAAAAAACAACCCAAACAAAACCAACCAAAAAAAAAAAAAAAAACCCAACCAAACCAACAAACGTGAGAAAGCTGGTTATTACCTTCTGGTGTAGCACGGAATTCCTCTTTGTGAGAGGAATGGAGAAGGGAAAGGCTTGGAGCATCCTCCAGGATATGAGGAAAGGAAGATGGAGAGCAACACAGCGATTTGGGTCACTTCGCCTCGGGGACCTGTGGATTACGTTGCTTGGTTTAATATTTCGGGTTCTTTAGTGCTCTTTCTACCCGGAATTTTGGGGGTTATTTCCCCAATGATGCTTCCTATGTGCTGTGCTGCTCCGATTAATGATCATGCGCACAAATTTTCGTATTTCACAGAGGTTTTTAATCAGAACACAGCAGTGTGACAGAGCTTATAGTAAATGTGACAGACAGTTTCAGCAAATTATTTTTTTTTACTCGAAAAATGTAGTAACTGATTTTGTGGGGCTAATTAAAATAATAATAATAAAAAAGAAAGTTAAAAACTAAACTAATATATTACCTCTCCTCTTTTAAGTGCTATTTAAAGTAGTATTCATTTTGCACTGATTTAAAACCTTCTATTTTTCACGACTGAAATTTAGACTATTCAAAATTAAGCACTTTAAACTGCCCATCTGCCCAACAAGTAGGTCCTGTACAAATGTTAAAAGTTCCATAATAGACTTTTCCCTACACGGTGCTGAGCATCGTTAGCTCCTGTTGAGGCTGGAGAGGCAAATGAGTTTCAGTCTGGTGAATACTCTCAACTGTGTTGCAATTGAAATTTTCCAATGGTTAAATTGTGCTTTAGGTGCAAGCAATAACTTAACTTCACAAATATCGAAAGTGCTGCTTCCTAAATGTCACCGTATTCAAATATTCTTGTTTTGTGAGATGTTGTCATTAAAATGGTTTATTTCCAGACAAAACAGAATAGTTGGTGGAAAGCAAATATTACTAGGAGAACGTCTAAACTGCAATGAGCAGATGAAGTGACCAGAAGTCTTGTATTGCAGCCTTCATGTCCTCTTGCTTTTCACAATGGTTCTCTGCTGCTTGTTGTGAAACTAGACAAAACATCTTCTGCAGTGCACAGTAAACACGAACTACCAAACTGAGCTGTTTAAAACCTCTGGCAATCGAAGAAACACCACTTATACTGTTTCTAGTAACTAAATTCAAAACCAGATCGGTGAAAGTTTAAATACACAAAGAGGAAAAGTGTCATCTACATTTAGAAAGTAAGTGACCTAGTTCTACAAGCTCTTGTTAGTGACAAAATGCAGTTACTGCCTAAAGCATCTAAACGCCATCCACTGTCCTCAGGCCACGCAGCCTTTGACTTCCAGCTCTGCCTGTGCAGGGGCTGCAAGTGACCCTTTATTAAAAGGATGTTTTTATCTAAAACAAGACTTCAGACTCTGGAGCCTGAACAAAAAAGGGGTGGGGGGAGTGAGGAGAAGGGAGGGCTGCGTCGAGAGGTGGGAGAAATCACAGTAAACTATTTCCTTCTTTAAAAGTCGAGCAATATTAAGCGTGTGAATAGTAGCTGTTGTATTAATGACTTCATACGAATGACCTAAAGTGAATTGTAAAAGTTGATACTGGAAAACTAGATATGAGCAACCAACATACACACGGATGAGCCTGGGAGTACGGTGTAAAGTGAAAGGTATAGGAAACTGCTGGGAGCATGGATTTAAAACGTTTCTCTTATCTAAAAACCCACCTCTGGAATTTCTTGAGACTTACACTACCAGCTGTTCCGGAGGAAAAAAAAAATAAAAAAAAAAAAGAGCAATGTAGCAACAAATGTTGGTAAAAAGGAGGGAAACACCCCAAGAAGTCTGCACGCCCTCACGTCCAAGGGAGACCCCGTCCTGGCGGGGTTCAGTCCATGCTGGGGGGGAGGGAGCTGCTGGCCTCCAGGAGCTCCACCACGGCTGCCCTCCGGTAGAGCTTGGCCAGGTCGTAGGCGGTGGCCCCCCGCTTGTTCTGGTGGCCCACCTTGCACTCGGAGCGCGCCAGCAGCAGCTCCACCACCCGCACGTGCCCCTCCTGGGCCGCCAAGTGCAGGGGCAGGTTGCCGTCGTTGTCCTCGATGTTAACGTCGGCTTTGAACTCCAGCAGAGTCTGCAAAGTGTCCAGAAACCCCTCCCTGGCTACGTCGTGGATGACAGCGAAGCCGGTACTGTCTTTCAGGTTGGGGTTCGCCCCGTTACTGAGCAGCCGCCGGGCGATTTCGGGGTTCCCGAGTTTCATCACCTACGGAAGAGAGAGGAGAATCGGACACGGAGGGTGGGGGTTTGCTCCAGCACTGCCTCCCGTCCTCGCTTCTCAGCCCTGGCTTTCGTCAGAGTCCAGTTCTCATTTCAAACAGGCAGAGGAGACTCGCTATAAAAGTGACACACCAGAACATCTAGTTTTTAATGTATTTGTTACTGAACTCGGTGAAATTGTGCAAGATGTTATCACTTCGGTGGTCATAGCTTTCTGCCTCGGAGACATTAATGCCTGAAATAGCATAGAATGGGATATAATTTTTTTTTTTTTTTTCTCCCCTAATGAGGGTCATCTCAGTTTCTTAACATAAAAATTAAGTAGAGTTCGGTTTTATTTGCCTAAGTATTGAGACACCTCTGCATTACTGTTTAATCTTGTTAAACAGCAAATATAGGGTCTCTGAGGAACAGATATTTTACCTCAGCAACACTAAATGTAGAATGTGTTTTTACAAGCTTTCAGGTGTTTACATTGTCTGTGCATTATCATAAAACAAATATTTGGACTGTACCATAGCTCTATCTGTTGAGAAACATAAATGCTAAAAAAAATTCTTCTCCCCAATATTTGTGTTTCCTTAAGTCACCTAAATAGGAAAAGTCAAAAGGAATGTTTCTAAGTTACAGAAGTTCTCTTCTAAAAATTAGTATATTATATTATACTTTCATAATCTCTCTATAAGTAAACTGTGGTTATGTTTTGGTGTAGCACATCCCTTAAAAAAATACAACAACAACAACAATTGGATTTTTCTGACTGTTTCTCTCAGGGAAAGAAAAAAAAAAAAAAGAAAAAAGAAAAAAAAAAAAAAGGAAAAAAAGCTTCTTTCAATTTTCTCAATTGCACCATAAAACTATCATAATTAGAACACAAATCTCTCTTATTTGTAACTTAATCGCTTACACCGATTTCCTTGTAATTCCTCATATTTTTTTTGCACACTTTCCAAAAATGAACACTAATGTATAATGTGTAATCTCTAACCTATAGGCAGTATTTTCCTGTCCTTGTAACTAGTCTCAGTGTAAGTATAAAATTCAAAAAAACCCCTAACTTTTTTCTATTTCCTTAGAGAGAGATTCACACATGGATTTGAAAATCTTGGTTTAAAAAAAAAAAAAAACCAAACCAGCATGAACGAGCATTACACTGCAATAGATTCAGCATAAGGTACAATTTCTACAGGGGTTTGCTGAAAATCTCTCCTGACGAAAAATAGATATTAAGTTTTTTTAAGAAAAGCAAGCTATAATAAATATATTTATGTACAGCATTTGAAGTGTAAAGCAGCCCAGCACATTATAACCACAGACAGGAGCAAAAATGCAGATAAGACAGGCTGGGATTCAGGGAGAGAGATCTCAGTGTGCCCTAAGGCTTCCAGCTCCCGACTTCCAGCCACTTCTTTCACTTCTGACGAGAGATGGAAGCGATGTAAAAGAAAACAAGATCATTGTGATCTCTCTTTGTTTAGTAAAACCCGGACATTTTGATCTCTTTTTGAGAGCCCAGGCTGTATTATTTGTGAATTCAAAACATATATTTGTGTTAAGTGGGAGTTGTCAGTGTTCAGGCCAGAGGACTGAAGGCTTCAGTTAAAGATGCGAGGGGGGGGGAAAATCCTACAAAAGGTGGTGTTTTTTTGGCCGTGGGCTACAACTGAACAGCAAATGCCCCCTATATTTTACAAAGTTATATTTGGGGGGAGGGAGGCGAAGAAGGAGAAAAGCATTAATTGAGTAAGTCTGACGAAGAGCATAAGGGCAGGAGATGTATTTGAGGCCTGCATAGGTACACCTCACCAGAAGCAAAAAGGACAGAGCAAGACAAGCCAAGCAGTTGTTTAATTAAACATAAATGCAGAGGAAAAATATAAATTCACTGACATTAATATAGAAGCATTCTCTCCGTTGTAACTGAGAGAGAGATTACAGAGAGATTATCTCACAGTGCAGAGTGCACTGACAGAGAAGTCTTTCGAGCGTGGCCAGGCACCCACAGCACATTTCAGGATGATACATATTGAAAATAAGTCGACAGATTCTCCTGTTTTGATTTTTGTTGTGGTTCATTAGCTCAGTTGTTATTATGCACCCCTAAGAAGTATCGTTAGGCACGGATGCATGTTTAATATAACTGGGTGCTATGTAATTGTGTAAAATATACCTTAATTCAGGATATGGACAGCTAACTGCTTTTAGAAAAAAATATCCAGCATTCCAGCAGGACAAATCGGTTTTCAGCCCTTGTCCTGAGGATAAATCAACTAGCTAAATGTTTCCTGCTTTCTTAAAGAATTTAGCTTGTCTAAGTTTTTAATTTAAACACTTTCACTCTCTTAAAAGTTACTGCAAGTGCCTGCACTGCCATGCGATGCCCTATTTAGGTGTTAACAGGACAACGAGGAGCTCACAGATCTCTCTAGCTTCAGCAAAATTATCAAAAAGGGTCATTCCTGCATTATCAGCAAGATGTGCTTATTTTCCAGCTCAGACATTTTGATGCTAAACCAAAAAGCTGTAAATATCTCGAGTACATTCACAGGTTCTATGCTGTTCAAAAATCCACTTTCAGAAATTATTACCATGGTTTTGGGGGAAGAGGGGTTAAAAAACGATTTTAGTAATGTATGAAATGAAAAAGACCTATAGCTCCACATTGCACTACTTCCACATTGCATTACGTATAACTTAAATACAAATAATCACATTTATTTTCCCTCTGGATTTATAAATCACATATTTTCACTATTTGGTAGGTATTCTAGCCTTTTTGCTATCATTATCTGATAATATTAAAAGCAAAATCTTCCATCAGCTCCAAAATCTTCCATCAGCTCCAGTTGGATAAGTTCCAAATCCTGTCTGCACAACTACACGGTTAAAAATTAGGACACAGCACCCTATACGATCAGAAAGGAAATAACTGGAAGCAATGCCCTGCCAGCCGATCTGAAAAAAGCAAATTTTAAAGTCTTAAATATGAATGAAAAAGCAAGTGATTCAGCTGGGACTCTGGCTCGCAAAGCTAGCTCTTAATGTACATCGGAGGTACTCGGTTCTGAGCAGCATGCTTCCCAGAGAGAAAGGTCATTCCCACAAACAGAGTAAAAAGGAAAAGTACCATCCACAGCAGACCCCAGAACCCAGACAAGCCACGTTTTAAAAGCACATTGCAGAAAAAAAAAAAAAAAAAAAAAAAAAGAAAGAAAAAAAAGAAAAAGAAAAAAAAGAAAAGAAAAGAAAAGAAAAAGAACAAAAAGAAAATAATAAAAAAAAGAAAATAAAAAAGTAAGAAAAAAAGTACAAATCCTAAGCTTCAGAGAACAGAACATTTTTGTTTACAGACCTGCTATGAAATCCTGCACACCTAAGCTGATTTCTTTTCATCTCAAGTCTCTCATTCCTTGCCTCCTCCCCACGAAATTACAAAATATTAGCAAACTCGTAGCCCGTTTGACATTGAGGGTGATCCCCGATTGAAAGAATGGTTTTGACCAGTTTTATTTCAAGTACGTCATTTTAGGGAGTTGGAGCCACTAAAGTTGGCTAAAATATGGCATCCAACGAGTTTGAAAAACCACTCGAATTTCATCCACCAGCCTGCTTAAAACGTTGTCTTTTTTGGAAACCCGGGTCACGTAGGTACCAGTGATGAAATATTTTCTCCCTCTCTGGATACCAACCTGCAGCGCAGTCCTCCCAAATCCATTTTGTGCATTGACGTTTACATTCTTTTGCAACAAATTAGTAAGTTGCACTAGGTCCCCCTTGGCAGCCGCGGACGCCAGCTCGTTCCCAGAAGGCTCGGCCATTCTTTAGGGTGACTGACGATCGGAAAAAAGATGAGATTTTTTTTTTTTTTTTTTTTTTTTTTTTTTTTTTTTTTTTAACCAGGCATGGCATCGGAGACTGACAGAAGGATTGGGATGGTTAATCTTCTGGAGTAAGACCTTGTAGTAAATACTCGTAAAAAACCTCCTTGCCAAGAGCCCGCCCCTAACTCACACGTGATTACTGCAGCTCCACTTGAAGGAAGATTTCTTTGCTTCCACATATAGAGTGACTCTTATTAAAAAGACTTTGACCGCTTTCGCGGGGGGGAAATAGATTAGCAGCTATGCAATATATTGTATATGTTATAGGTAACATATATACACGTACACCGGAGACTCACTCAGACCTCAGATCTTGGAAGAAGAAGACAACCCACCCTGTTCACAGTCGGTTTCTGAAACTTAGCAGCAGCAACAGCTCCGAGGAAAGCTCTCCTGTAGCACTGTGCATCCAACTCCCTCTCGGGATGCCCCCTTCATCCCACTCCGTCGCCTTAGTCCGGGCCCAGCAGGGAAGGCAAGGACGAGCCGCGCCCGCGGAGGGCCGGGCGCGGCGGCGGCGGCTGTCCCGGCGCCCAGCTCACTCCCTCGGTGCTCTCGCTCCCCGCAGCAGCAGCAGCAGCAGCAGCTTCACTCCCGCGGCCCCGCGCAGCCTCCGCGCAGCGGGCGGGCGCGATCCCGGCCGGCGGCCGCCCCCGGCGGCGGCCGCTCCGGAGCATCCAGGAGAGCGGCGGGCGGGGCGGGGGGGCTGCCGCGAACCGCCGCCCGCGCTCAGGGCGTGGAGGAGCCGCTGCACAGAGCCGTGTCCGCCGCCGTCCACCGGGGTCTCTCCGCCGGGGTCTCTCCGCCGGGGTCCCGCTGCCGCTGTCCGAGCGCTCCCCGGGACAGGCGCTGCTCCCGCCGCGGCCGCGGGGCGAGCTCCTGGCGGGGGCAGGGGCTGCGCTGGTGCCGCCGCTGCCCCGGCCCGGCCGCGCTCGCAGCCGCACTGACAGCCCCGCTCGCCTCCTCTTCCAACTTCGCGAAATAAAGCTGCACTTGCCGGTCCGCGGCCGCCGCCTCCGCCCGCGGCTTTGCGCTCCCCCTTTTTTAAGCACAAACAATCGCTACTTCTGTTTCCTAAGGACACGAAGCCGGTTTCTCTCTCCCTTTCCACCCCCCCCCTCTGCCCCCCCCCCTGCGGCCGCTTCTTTTTTTTTTTTTTTTTTTTTTTCAACCTCATCAGCTTTTTTTGAAAAGAAAAAAAATTTGAGCGCTTTTTGAGTTGAAACACCCGCCCACATTTTAACGGCAGAGATTTAAGGAGGCGCGGCGGAGTTCGGGCAGGAAGGCCTGCAGCGGCTCCCGCCCGCCCCTCGCCCGGCCCCGCCGCGCTCCGGCCGCCGCCGCTCCGCGCCGCCCGGTGCCGTCCCCTCGCCGCGCAGCCCGGGCACGGCACTGCCCCGCCACAGCCAGCACGGCCCGGCTGCTTTTAGGAGCAGCGCTGCTGAGGCCTTGCGGGCGGGGGTGGGGGAAATGAAAGGAAAAGGAGGTTGTAGCAGCGGGAGCCGCCGCGCCCCGGCGGGAGGAGCGGGATCGGGGGAGCTCGGCGGGCGGGAGGGCGGCCTCTGCCGCGGCGCTGCCCGGAGCTTCTTCCCTGCGGTCTCCACCTGCCCGCGGGGGGAGCGGAGCCGGCTCCGGTGCCGGTCCCCGCTCCTTCGCCCTCGCTCGGCACCCCGCGGGCAGCGGCTCCGCGCTCGGGGCCACCCCGGCAGCGGCGCGGGTTCCTGTCTCATGCTGAGGACAAGGTCAAGGATGAAGGGTCAATGTCAAGTTGTCTTAACGGTGGAAGGCGACCGTCCACGGCAGCACTCCCTGCTTCCCGCGTTTCTGGTGTCCTTGATTGATTTGAAAGTGCCATTTTGAGGGGGAGCCGCGCCCGGGCACCAAGAAGACGCGAGGACTTCGCTTTTCCTTCGCGGGGCGAAGAAGTGAGGATGGTACAGGACGGGGATGTCACCGCCGCTCTGCCTAACAGTGTTTAGTGTCTTAAAGTGCTTTAATGGCTGGATTGCTTTAGGTTTCAGGGACCCTCGGAGGACTGAATTCTGCCGAGCCAACCCTCCGAGAGGTAAGCAGCAATGTCATGGCTCCCTGATAAGCACACGTAACCCATCGCTCGCAGGGGCAATCTGCACGTCTCTTTTCTGCGTGGACGCCACGGGAAAGTGATTTTGAATGTAAACAGGCGTGAGGCAGCTCGGGGAGGTGCGTTAGGGAGGGAAGCTGTGGTAGTTCGAGCTCCTCCAGCACTGCCCTGCGGGGGGAACCTGCCGCTGGCGGCCGGGCAGGGGCCGGAGGTGGCCGGGGCCTGGGTCGGGGCCACCGCCGTCGAACAGAGCCGGTTCCACAGCAGTGAATCTGCGGCCGAACGAAGCCAGACTTCGGTATCTGGCTCTCCTCTCAGCTTCGGTTGCTTTTTGCTTTGCGATTGTATTTTTCCTGTACTGCTTCCCCCGTCCACGCTTGTTTGTGAATATTGCAAAGGTGACAAGTGTGAGCTGCACGAAGCAGGGAAAACAACTTTGCTCAGTTTATCAACTGACCCCCCACTCCCATTCCCACTAAAGGAGAGAAAAAAATACGTGATTGTTTCAGGGCCTCATTGTGATAATTCTCGTCCAGAAGCAATATTGCTTTTATTCCACTATTTTTTTTTCATTTTTTCAATAGCAAAAATATAAATTATAACTTTCCTCAAAGTTAGCTCTAGAAATATATGTATGCAAGTAGAATCTGTTTATTCAAATACAGTCACTTTTCTGCATAAAGAGGGAATTTATATGTAAAACTTGGATTATTCAGTCAGATGGCTTATAAATTACTTATTTTGTGGCTAATTACTGCCTAAAATCCACAGGCTTTGGTAGCGTTCCCTGTTGCTAACTTAGTGCAGAATTAGATCTGCAAATATTACAAGAGTCTCACACTATTTTTTGTTGGTTTACAGTTCAGAATAAAGCTTCTATCCTCTGTTAATCATGCCACATTGCAAAAATGATTAAGTAAAGTGTAGCTGGAGTGCTGCAGGCCTCCTGCAAGTAAAGCTGCCTGGCCAGAAAATGCTGTCAAACTTCCTCTACCATGCAGGTCTGTCAGAAATCTTTGCAGAAAGCAGTTCGTTAGTCCTGATCATTTCCTCTCATGGGTGATAAAGATAATCCACTAAAATTGAGAGATTTGTCCCAATCGGCTCCAGAATCAGCAGAGAAAAACAAAACAAAACAAAAAACACCCAAAAAACCAAATAAACCCCAAACAACTTCTGGTGGGAGATGTTGTCACCGGGTATTATAAGGAGTAAAATAATCGGCTCCCTAATTTGTCTCTCACTCGCTGGAGGATAAAACCCACCTCAAATGGCTCTGAGAGGCTGTGAGAAGGCAAACAGAAACTTTAGCTGTGACTTGAACGTGAACTTCCTGCAATGTGGGGCACATGCAGCTTTTCACCTTTTCTTCATGTTCTGGATTGAATCCTTCCTGTTTTGATCTAATATAGATATCATTATTTAAAATATGAGTGTAATAGACATGAACGCCCGTGTAACTAATCTTGACAACGTACCTATAGCTTCAATTCGTGCCAGGAATTAATTGGCTTTAATCCAATTGCTAAAACTCGCTTTTCAGCCTTTATTATAGTTACTCTCTAGTAATGTGTGGGTGGATTTGTTTGTCATTTAGCACAGGCCGTCCCTGGCATTGCACCATACCTGGTACTTAGTACAGAACTGTCTGTAACATCAAACTGGGAAAAAAAAAAAGGTGCAGGTGTGAGGGCAATTAATTTATCATCCCTCCGGTCGGTGGTGGGGAACTCGCGTCAGTGGGCAATAAAAACCTTTCGGCAAGCCCTGCCAACATAAACTAGAGCAGGAACAGGGTAAAATGCAAAACCCCAACTTCTCTAACACCGTGGCTTCGCATCGTAAGTGGCGTTTCCGTGTGGCCTCAGCCCGCCCGGAGCGCCCCCGCCGCCAGACACCCAGCTCAGGCGCCCCGGAGCCCGAGCTCGCCAGCAGCGTCCACAACAGGCTCTAAACAATTCCCAGGGTTTCTCTTGGGATCACGGACCCTCCTGAAGGCACAGCTGAGCTTTCCCCGCGCCCCTCTCCGCACGCAGCCTTTGTCCGCCGGGCTCCCCCCGCAGCTCGCCCCGGGGCCAGCGGCGGCCGGGAGCTCGCCGAGTCCGCGAAACCCCCCTGCAGCCCTGGCGGATGGAAGAGAGAAACAATAAAGAACGCTGCTTCCTAAACCCGGCAAAATACATTGATTCAAAGGTATCAGAATGTAGCGTTTTTAGGTGACAGGAGGAGCTGCTTGATGCGTCTGTGACCTCAGCTACGACACTCACAGGACACTCTTAAAAAAAGCAGAGCAAAACATGTTGGACTAATTAGCAAGCTGGCGTCCAAATGGGTGTTTTATGTCGGTGCTAAGGGGGTACATGATCATCGGGTTGTAGGAGGCAGACTTACAAAGCATCAGTTACAGTTAGATTTGCGTTACTTAAAGCAGATTTATTTGCGGTATGTAATAGAATTGCATCTTACAGTGCTGGAGTGCTAAGCCTGAGCGAGGGCCGCGGTGCAGATCACGGTGTGCTGGCTCAGAAAAACCTGTGAAAAATGCGTTTCCTTCTTTTTGAGCCCAGTCGGAACGCGGGGGAAAAGCCTCCGCTCCGCCGAGCGGTGCGTGTCCTCCGGGCCTGCGGGGCACCGGGCGGGCACCGTGGCACGGAGGGGACGCGCACCGCGCCGGGATCGAGCCGCTGCATTCATCGAAACCAGCGCGCTGCCGGGGCGCGGACGGAGGGAAAGAGGGAGACGGGCAGGGACGGGAGGAAGGAGGGATGGAGGGATGGATGGATTGATGGTTGCCCCGCTCCCGCACAGAGAGGCGGGGCCGCTCCCCGCCCGGAAGCTGCACCGGCCCGCGTTTCCCCGCACCGCCCGGGGGCGGCTGCAGCCAGGTCCCCGCAGACCTGTTAGGCCGCAGCCGGCGGCGGAGCCCAGCCGAGACACCCCGCGCCGCCGCCGGGCCCGGGGAGCCGCCGAGCACCGGGACGGGACGTGAGGATGTGTCCGCCCCCGCGGCCGCGCTGCGGCAGCTCCGGCCGGGCGGGGCGCGGGCCGGGGTTCCGCGCTCCGCTCCGCTCCGGAGCCGCCCGGGCGCGGGGTCCGCGGTGCCGGCTCGGCGCGGTCCCGCCCCCGGCTCCGAGAGCGCTTGACAGGCGGGCAGTCACGTGGCGGCCGCAAAGCGCCTCTTTGCGACCTCAATGACAGGCAAAATGTGCGACACAGGCGCTGTGGAGGCAGGCGGGGAGCGGCGCTGCCTCCTCCTCCTCCTCCTTCTTCTCCTCCTCCTCCTCCTTCCCGGGCCAGCGGCTGAGGCAGCGCTGCCCGCTCCCGGCCCCGCGCCCGGCCCGCCGCTCTCCTGCCTCCTCCCCTCCTCGGCCCCGGGAGGGGCGGCCCGGGGGCGCCGCGGGAGCCCGAGCGCAGCGCGGCGCCTCCATGAGCTCCTGAGCTCCCACCCTGCCCCGTCCTCCCCGCGGCAGCGGCTCCAGGTGCGCGGGTCCGAGCAGAGCCGGGACGCAGCTGGCTGCAATGGCGTCCAACATGGACCGAGAAATGATATTGGCTGATTTCCAGGTAAATTTCAAGCCGCCGCCGCACAGCCGTGGCCTCTCGCTGCTTTTCTCTTTCTCCTCGTTGCTGTGCTGCTTGTTCTTTGTGGGGAGGTCCGGGGTGGTGGGTGTGAAGCCCACCCTCTGGAGCCTCCGCTCTCGCTTTCCTTCTTTTTTTATTTGTCAGAAATGGGGATGGTGTGCCCTCTTCTCTCAAGGTGCGTGAACAAAATGTCTTCTTTAACTTAGAGAGTTTCAGTTTTTAAATAATAATAAAAAGCTTTTTCATCCACTTTGCTTGTTCCTACCCTCTGCAACCACCCAGGCCCTGGGACAGCTGTGAGGCAGCTCACTTGGAAGAGGCAAATGCCAGGGGAGGATACAAAACTCACCAGTCCACATGATTTGTCACAGTGTTTGTAGTGAATCACTTGCTGGTGCTACAGATTAGTGCTCAACAGAGGTGTTTCCATTCCAGCATCAACACTAAACTTCATGGTTGCCTCAGCCTATGACTGTTGTGATGACGGTAAAACTCTTCCCACCCCATTCCAAACAACAGTGTGTTTGTGTAGAAGGGAGGAATGTGCTCTTCAGGGTTGTTTGTTACCTTTCCTTCTCTCTACAAGAGGGCTGTAATTTAACTTCAGACTTCTAAACTTTATCCCCAGAATAAAGTCTTTCTGTAAGTAAAAGTGATGTGTTTAGGAGCGTATATTGCTTCTTTATATTGCTTGTGTTTATATTGTTTTTCTAAGATCAAGTAAAAAAGTAGAGGATACCTGCATTTGAAACAGTGAGGGGAGCCTAACACAGCTGGGAAGGGAACCAGATAATAATTGAATATACTTCTTTTTTATATTTGCTTTTCAGCCCATCAGGTGTTTTTTGGTTTTTTTTTTGTTTTGTTTTTTTTTTGAGCTCTGTCCATTTGCAGTGGTTGTTCTTACATGGATAGACACCTAGGTATTCTTGGATTGATTTGTAAAACTGCCATCTGTATATTCAGCTTCTTAAAAGACTGTTTTCCAGCTGCTAGCAGTGAAACTATTTCATTTAGTTTAAAAGAAAAAAAAAAAAAAGTAATGCCTCCAATTCATTCTGTGTGTGTGTTTCTTTGGAGCTACAGGTAGGGTGACTGTAGTATGCACAGTAATTCCTGTATATGATGTAATGAAGCAATTTCTCTGTTGCAAAAAGTAGCTGGTATCTCACTGATGTAACTCATGGAGTTCCCACAGCTGATAACAGGGAACTGTCATCCCCTTCTGTACCCCAATATCTTACACCCATATTCATTAAAACGCTTACCCAATGTTACTATATTGATGCTACTTTGTTGTGCTTGGAGATGCTTCTGTGTATATAAGGGCTGACGTCCCAGTTTTAGGGCTGGGATTTCACAAAGGAGTTTTTTCCAGGAGCTGCACACTGTGTGAAAGGAAACTGGGACCCCAGTTCTGCATTGATACCACTGGGAACAGGTTCTTATGGGATCCCATGTTATTACCTGGACTTAAAATCAGGAATCCCAGATGATGAAAATAGTGGCTGGTGAAAGTAAAATTATTTGTATAATAGAATTTTCAATACAGGTTTATACTTTCCAGGCGTTTTATGCTATTTTGAAGTATTGTTGTGCTTGGATTTTGAAACCATTAATAAAAGCATAAGAGCAACTGCAGTGTGGTACCATGAAGACAAGTAAGTATCATTGCAAACTTGGAAGTGGGTGGTGGAGTCACAGAAACCAGTTTTAGATCAAGGGTGGATGACATAATGCATCTCAACCTAGGAAATATTTTGTCATATACCAATCCTTACTTAAAAAGAACCCAAACATTTTCCTCTTGTATTTCAGCAGACAGCTTTGTTTTTCTGCTTCATTGTATTTCTTTTAAAGATGATATCAAGTGTCTACCTGATTTTGAAGTACTGAACTGTTAATTGTCATGCTGTTAAAGCTTCAGGTTAGTAAAGGACAATGTCAGTCATTGTTAGGCCTTGTATCTTTAGACTGTTACAAAACAGTAAACGTTTTTGGGTCTTTTAAATACTTGGAATTTGCAACTCATTTACTAAGAATTTAAAATGGAGAATAAAACATTATTTGCAAAGTAATTCTGCATGATGTTCCCTTCCATGTTTTCTGTAAATTTTAATTAATAAATATGTTTCTCAGAGTTCTGCTGCCATCTTCTATGTTCATGCGAGGTATCTTGTTGAAGAATGTTACACACAGTGAAAATTTCAAAGGCAATTCTATGTAGTTTAGTTCAGCTACTGTTTGGTGAATTAAACTGAGAGGGGAACTTCCATCACCATTTCACCCTCACCTTTCCCAAGTCATGTTTAAGGGGAATAGACTAGAGGCCTTTAAACTTCTGAAACTTGAAAAGGTTTTTTCTCCCCATTAAAAAAAAAAATAAATTAATGAAATCATAATTGTGCTGATGCTTGATGCTTTTGTGGAGCTTTCATGGATTTATTTTGTATCTTCCAGAGTTATTAGGGATTTTGCCTTGGGTTTCAGCTAGAGCAGCAACTTATATTGCATTTGTTTTTTTCTTTTTTAGCTCTGATTGTAGTAACAGGTTATTTCTGCATTTGGAGGGACTAAAGAGAATTACTTTTTAAGACTTATTTTGCATATATATATATATACAAACACACATATACATATATATACACACATATACATGAACCCATGGAATTTTATGAAATATTTTAAGTATAGAGTAAGACACAGTGAGTGATCTACCAAAGTATTTTTGCATAATGTCTCAAAACAATTTAAGCCTGTTCTGTGTGGTTTATAATTATTTTCATTTCCTCTCCTTTTTAATGAGGCTACTGTGTGCTACCCAGGGAGCACAAAATACGTATTCATGCATGTGGGCTGTATAAGCAACCTGCCTAACTTTTCCTTCTTATGCCCACACTCAGGAAAGATTATGCAGAAGCTTTGCTTTGTACATGAGTGCTCTGATTGTTTTCAGCAGAAGTAGCTGATGTGGAGTTCAGCACACAAACAAGTTTGGGCATTTTTACTAAATGCAATTCAGAACTTCTCCACAAAGTGTCATTGGCATAAAGGAAAAACTCCATAGGAAAAAAAAAAACCACAACAGCTTGTGTTAGTAGCATAAATTCTTCACAAAGGTAGCTGCATGTGAATTGGTAAGAGTGATGCTGCAGCTATCGTCACATAGTGGGGGAAATAAGGGCATGTAATTTTATCCTGTTGTTTGTTTAACTGCAAAATGTTCTTCCATCTTCAGTGAGAGACTCAGGTGCTCACATGTTACAAACATGATCTCTTGCAGTTCGGGGGTCTACTTTTCACTATAAAGAAAAGAGGTTTTTTTTTCTTCTTTTTAAATTGTAAAATTTAGTTGCATAGAGATTCTTTTAATTGGCATAGCTTTATCTTCATTCCCAAAGTTTAACTTTGGCTATTGGCAGAAGTGTCAGATACTGATGTTTTTGCACACTAGCACTTTTGCTTTTGTTTTTACAGCTTCACTTAGGATTGCAACTAAAATTAGAAGAGTATCTTTTTGTCCTTCTAAGTTATGTCCTATAGGACCACTTTATTCATGCTGTGTGCTTGTCTTCACAACAATCCTAAATGTGGAGTGGGCCTAAGGGTTGCAGTATTGTGAGAATTGCCAGCTCCCGTGTGTCCGTATATTACAAGAATATCTGGCACATTGGAGCTTCAGGAGGAAATTTTTCAAAGAATTCACATTTTTCATTGACCAAATAAGTAAGTAACTCAGGATTTGGTCAGGTTGGGAGGATTTCAGAGTGAAATGACAGAACTCAAAAATTCTTGCTTTCATTGAGACAACAGATTTCTAGTATTCTTCTTCCCTCTTTCATCCATGTTCATGGTGAAATCAAGGTATGTGCTTTTTTTTTTCCTTTTCCAACTTATTAAAAATTGGATAATAGACTACTTTTGTGTGATTCACACACTTGTGTATAAAAATGTTGTTGTTTTTTTTTTTTTCCCAAATTTCAACTCTGTGTCAATCTCTTTCATAAAAAACACATTTGTGGGAGAGCAAGGGGGAATTGGGAAGAAAGAACCTCATTGCTATCATTTTCAGCAAAGTGAAAAAGCATGCTAAATGATTGTATTGTAAATTATAAAACTGACAGTTATACATCAGTTTACTATTTTTTGGTTTGTTTGTTTTTGGAGACGTAATTGTAATTCATTCTACTTGTTTCCTTCTGGAATGGTGAAAATTAAACTGGAGAATATTTTCACCTGGAGGTTAACACAGTGCTGTTAAATAACTGGCAAGATAAAGCTGATGTGGTTTTTTTTGTCTGGTTGGTCGGTTGTTTTTTGGTTTTTTTTTTTGCTCCTGTCTGCTTCAGCCCTGTAGAAGATTATCTCAGTTGTGAACAGTTTTCATGGTCCAACAGTCTGTGTGCAGAATTTACGTTTGTATTATTATTTTTTTAAAGGATGGGGAGAGAGCTTTGCTTTCTTCTGTGTTTGTTGTTGGCATGGTGGCTCAGGTTTCCTGTCATTTTAAGTTTTTGCCAGTATAAAGATTTGATGGATGGAAAAGGTAGGCTCATACAGGAATAGCTTCAAGTCAGTACCCTTGGTTCTGACCCTGGTTTGTCACTTAGGGTGGGGGCTGGAAAGTGTTTCAAACATTTCTGTAAGGATAAACCACTCACTGTGGGTTCTGAGCAAATCTCAATGTTCTTGCTTTCTTTGTAGGCTTTCAGTGGAGTGTTGGGGAATCTGGAGCAAGGTCCTCAACAAAAAGGAGTTGCTGAAGAGGGCTCCAGTCAAAGTTTAAACATAAGCTGGAGGACACTTTCCAAAGATTTAAAGTTCTTGGAGGCCTGAGTTTTCATCAGAAGGTCTCCCTAAATGTCTGGGTGTACATTTGTTCAGATCTGTCTGAGCTCAAACCTCAGTCTCACTCAAACCAGACCTCTCTTTTGAGTGGGCTCTCTGTAGACTGTGGAGTGCAGTGGGTGCTGAACTAAGCTCTGCAGCTCTCTCCACAGGAGCTGGAAGGAAATCCAGTACTCTTGAGGTTGGAAATCAGGGTTTGGGATAGACAGGTTTGTTTAATCATCCCCTCCTACTGGGTATCTTTAGTTAAAAGTGGGCTCTGCTGGGTTTCTAATAGTCAGGTGCCCAGATGCTCAGCACTGCTTCACCTGACCTGTTTTAGTGGATGTAGGTTACTGTATCTTTAGTTAAATTTTAAAGTAGATAACAGGATTGTTTTTCAGTGTAAAAAAGAGGCCTTTAGGACACAGTAGGATGTTGAAATTCATACTTGTGAGGCCTCTTAATTTGCATTTTGATTAGAATTCCTTTTAGTCCTTGTTGGATTTTATCAGATAATTTTGTGCATTGCACAGTCAGTAACACCTTTGGAACTGGTAGTTGGACTTCTTGGTCTGGAACACAATTGCTTTTGTTTGCTGTAAATGACCCTAGGGCCAAGAGACATGATAAAAATATACTGCATGCATAGTGTGTTCTAGCTTGGTTATTGCCATTTTCATTGTCTGCTACCAGTCACTTCTGCCATCACTTGTATTAATTTATTCTTTGTGGGGTTTTGGAGTTTCATTTCTTTAGATATGTTTAGGCTCAGTTGTCATCCCAAAGTTCAGGTTCATCAGAACAAGGCTAATTTGATTTACTGGCCTTTAAACTGAGGGTGAAGTGGATTCCAGAGTCACAAATAAGAAGTTGGACTAAGAGTGGTATCCTTTTAGAAACATAACTTGGATATTCCCATTGATAGCTCTTCATGGAAAAACCAGTTAATTTCTCTGATGTAAGGGTAGATAGTTAATTAGAAATACCAACTGGCATTTATAGAGAAGAAAGAGGCTACTATGATTATGATTTATGTGCATTACATCCCTGCTGTAGGAACCTAAATAATTTATCACTGGAGCACCAATTTGTCTTTTAGAAAGAGGTTTATTCTGTTTTTTTTCATTCAATTACCTTGAAAAGACTCTTTACATCATAGTAATCATCTCACCATTTCCATCAGCCCATTCATATAGGTATTTGGGTTAGTAGGTCACTGAAACAGATTGAGAGGTGGTAGCTGTAGGATCCTTTTTCAAATGCCATGACAACCAATACTAATTATAATATTGAAATTATTAGTTATATGTACTCCCAAGGGCTAGGAATGGGCTTTCTTGAAAGATACTGTGAAAATTATTTGTCATATTGAAAATACCACATGGCTAATATATCTTGGTAAGCAAGGATCATTTACAGTAAACTTTACACTTACGGAGTTCATGTTTTTCTGTGGAAGGAGGTGTGGGTGAGGATGAGCATTTGAGCCGTTTGCTATGTGTCTTTAGTGACTTTGAGAATCTTCCATCTTGAGAATATTGTATTGGAGCTGGAAAGCATGAAAGGGTAGAGTTTTCCTCTGAATTTGGGCAGTTCTTATGATTCAGTTACCATTGCAAGCCTAGTTTTCTCACACTTCCATACTGGAAGCAAAAGGCAGCTTTTTAAAGAAACTACATGGCATTTCTTTGATAGGATTTCATGTTTTCTAGTCAGTGAATAAATTTGTGCATATGTGAGGCAGCCATTGGATGAGTCCTGTCCTTTAGCTACTGTAGGAACCAGAATAAAAGGCCTGGGGAAGTACCTAACATTTTACTGGTCCCTCATTATTTGGATGAAAGGAAATGACATCCAGCTTACTGGCTGGACTGATACCTACTAGTTAAGCCCATTTTTTAGAGGTGACTAGTTAGTGTGCAATTGTAAAAAGAAACTGCTCAAAGAGGAAATCCAAGCCCTCGTGTATGCGTGACACGTTGTTTGGTCTATCAAAATAGTCATCTCCTGGTCCTCTATGTCTGACTGGTTGAGCAGGTCTCTGTTCCACAGCAGTAGGTAATGCTTTCAAAAGATAATTCATTAAAGCTGAAGTTCTTAAGAGACATTTTGAAACTCGAACGGAGTACCTTAGCCCTTGGGTTATTTTATATAGGTTTCGTATTTAATCTGTTGCGGGAAGCAATTTGTAAAGGCAAGAGCACTGAGGCTGAGTCACTTCTATAATTTTCTTTTTTTTTTTTTTTTTTTTTTATTCTAAAGGTCAGGTTGTTTGTGTGAGCAAATACCAAAGGTGGCATATCAGCTCAGATCGAAGACCCAGCTGGCCTAATGTCTCTTCTACAGCAGTGGCTGGTTCTTTGGAAAAAGCTGAAAGAAACAGAATGTGAATGGATTTGCCTCATCCTAGTTTCTGGAAGTCAGCATTTTGAAAGCTTGATGATGGGGTTTGTTGTAAAACTTCAGAAATAAGCTGTGTCAGCTTGAGTTAGTCTTGTGTTGTTCAACTGACTGAGTTCTTGAGCGACGTTTGAGTAGTTTTGTGAGATGTGAGTTTGCTCTCTAGAAGCTGCGCTCACTTTTCCTCAGCGTGTTGTATACATGTACATACTAAGCCTATTTTATGTACTTTATTGGAATTTCTGCTGTTTCTGATTAGTACAGAAGACAAATTGGAACTGTAGAAATCTTAACCCCTTCTGGTTTGCACCACAAAAAACTCACATTAGCACTGTGGGAATGCAGTGTTGATTTTACCTTTACAACACTGATTTAAAGAAGTTTCTGCTGTGAAAAACTTCTATTTATGTTCTTTAACAGTTTTGGGGACTCTCACAAATCTAGTGGTTTGATCTATATGTCTCTGCTGGCATTTTAGGATGAGAATGTTTTCTGTACAGATCAGCTGTTTTACAGGAGGGTCCCAAAGTTCCTCAGCAGTGGGTGTCAGTGCACAGAATTCATGTAGCTTTTCTGATATGCCCTTGCCTTCTTTGAATACTTCTCCACTATCTTCTTCCCTTGGTCCCACTGACTCACTGTCAGGCTTTCTTGTCCTGGTGCTTTTAAAAGCTTATATAATTTTGATGTCTTTAGAAAACCAGGTTTTGATTTTTTTTCCCTTTCCTCTTCAGCCCTTGTTGGCCTGTGCTATTGGTAATGACCTCTGCTTGGAGTTTGAACGTGCTTCTGTTTCCCTGCTCTGGATGCATGTTGGTTTTGGCTGGGGTAGAGTTAATTTTCTTCCCAGTGGCTGTTATGGGGCTCTGCTTTGGATTTGTGCTTAACACAGAGTTGATAATAAGGAGATGTTTTTGTTATTGCTGAGCAGGGTTTGCACAGAGCCAAGGCCCTTTCAGCTTCTTGTACTGCTGCCCTGGGAAGGGGGCTGGGGGTGCACAGGAAGCTGGGAGGAGACAGAGCTGGGACATGGGACCCAAACTGGCCAAAGGGATTTTCCAGACCATGTGACATCAGGTTTGCTATCTGAAGTGGGGGTAGGAAAGAGGAAGAGAGGATCTTCAGAGTGATGGTGTTTGTCATCTCAAGTTACCACTGCATGTGGTGGGGGCCCCTTCTCCTGGAGGTGGCTGAACACCTGCCCATGGGAAGCAGGGAATTACTTCCTTGTTTTGCTTTGCTTGTGTGGGTGGCTTTTGCTTTCCCTATTAAAGTGTCTTTGTCTCAAACTCTGAGTTTTCCAGCTTTTACCCTTCTGATCCTCTCCCTGGTCCCACTGCTGGGGCAGTGAGTGAGCAGTTCCATTGGGCTTGGCTGCTGGCTGGAGTTAAATCCTGCCAGTGTCTTTTCCAGGTTTGGAAGAATGTGTCTGTTCCTTGCCCTCCTGTTCTTCACAGAAAATGTAAAAGTGTTTGTGGAATGCTGACTAAAATATTATTTTGTATGGATTTGTACTCTTTGTATGTTTATCTAGAAAGTGGCTTTTATTTATTCTTGAATTGTTTTTAAAGTTCTGCTGCTTCTCAGACAATGAGAAAGGAGATGAGTGCAAATGTGCAGCAAGCATTTGTTTGACCCATGCAATTATTTTCTTCTTTCCATCAATTTTTCTTATGTGATACTGTAAGGGTGAAATGATTCAGGAAACCTTGTGGTTTTGTCCGCACTGACATACTTAATAAAAGTATTAAACAAACACAGAAACTTGGGGATAATATTAACTAAAACATTTTTGTATTTGTTGGGTAAAGGCTGTCTTCAGTCCTCAAGGAAAGACAAATGGGTTTGGTGTATAGTGTAGAGTACTAATTAATGGGTACTGACTTTTGGTTTGTTTTTTAATTCAGTTTGGCCACTGCTCTTTGTATGTAACGTGTGTGGCTTAAACACTGCAGTGTTAGCATGGGGCTTGGGAGGCTTGAGTTCATGTCTTGGCTCAGCTCATGGGCTTCCTAGGGATCTGCCTTCGTGGTGTTCTGGAATCAGAATTTGCTCCAGAGTCTTCAGAGAGTTCACAGTCTGCTGGAATCCATTTGAAAGTGGTTAGTGTGGTGCTGAATTAGTTAGTTCTGCTGAGAAGTGGTTAGAGCTTCATGCTACCAGTTTAGACTTTGTCCCCAGCTTGCTTTGTTTGGAAGGCTTGCAGTCATCTCAGAGCATGGGCAAAGTTCACTCCTGTCTGCTTGGTAGCTGTAGGTTGAAATGTCTTCTGTGACCTTCAGAAATATTGTTTTTTTTCTTCTCCCCCCTTCCCTCCCCCCCTCACTTTGCTCAAGGGGATGCTCAAATAGTAGAATGATGAAACTTGTAAATAATTGGGTGTGGGAGTTGAAATGCGTTGGGCAAACTTTATCCTGGCATATTTGCCTAAAACCCTTTCTTGATTTCTGATGCTGGTAAGTAAATTAGCTTGTTTTTGCTAAACGAACAGCTGGTGAATCTGCTTAATTTTTACCAGATGGTCTTCTGAGTTATGTAAAAACAGAGAAGCATTCTTATCTCTTCAGTTAGATGCTTGCAGTAGGTGACCTTTCAGTCTGTGTCTTGGTCGATATGCCTGGATGTTGTTTTTAGAGTGTTTGTCTGAAACAGAAGTAAAAGTTAATTCGATAACCACGGATGACTCATATTAAGAACAGTCTCGATACAGCGGTAGGGTTGTTGCCAGGTTAGAATGAGCAGGGATGCCACAGAGGGGTGTAGCTGATGAAGTCTGAGGAGGTGATCCTGAGACAGGTGGGACTTTGGGATGAGAAGAACTGAGGTACCAAAAAAATCTCAGTTGTGAGTGTCTGAATGTGCTGCATTGCTTGATGGCCGAGAAGGGAGCTACACAGGCATCTTAAATTTGGTATTATGGAACTAAAGCCTTTACTTGCTTGTGTGGGCATATTGGCTTAACTTTACCTGTTTGGGGGGACAAAGTGTTACACTTTGTTTCAGTAGCTTTGAAGTAATCGCCATTGCAACAGTGTATGTATGAATTTAAAGAAAACTTTCTGACTTATTAATGTGTCATGGGTGAATTAGTATCCTAAATTTTTCTGGATTTGAGTGGACTTCTAGCAGATATAATCTGGAGCTAGCTTTGGTTCTTTATAGACTTGATAATTATCCTTGATTACTGAGCCATTCTCCTCATAATGGATGGGAAAAAGAAGGAAAGTGCTATATTTGACTCTAGAAAGAGGAAACTCGGGATTGGATTGTTTAAAAATTTTGCGTCCAAAATTTTTGGATGATTTTTGTTGGGAATGCCTGGAAAGGGAATGAAGGATTTTTGTAGAAGCAGTAGTAGTAGTAGCCACACAGTGGGCTGCACCAGCGTTCCAGGAGTCTGAGGGAGGCCATTCTTTCTCATTGTACAGGTGAGACCACTGCTGCCAGGAGTGGTGTGTTCAGTGTCAGTCACCCCACTGAGAAAGCAGAGCAGTCCAGTGAAGGGTTACCTGGGAAGGGAGGAAGCTGGAGCATTTTTGTGTGCAAGGTGACGTTAAGGGAGCTGGCTTTGTGTAGCCTGGGAGAGAAGGCTGGGAGGATCTAGTTGCTGTCTCAGTTGCACACTGGGTGATAACAGACAATACAGAATCAAATTTCCCTCTCAGTTGGAGTCTGAGGGTGAGAGGCAGTGGATATAGGTTACAGCTTGGGAAATTATAATTAAATATAAGGAAAAACAATTCTCAGTGAAGGTGGTAAAGCACTGGAACAAACTGCCCAGAGAGGCTGTAGACTCCCTGTCTTTGGAGATATGCAAAACCGGGCAGGGAGTTGAAGTCTGTCTGTGAACTGTCTGTTTGTAATTAAGGAGGTGAATAAGGCAGCAAGGTAAATCTTGGTTCTATTACAGAGGAAATATCCAAGGAGATAAGTAATATCATTTGCTATTGCTCAAATGCTACTCAGAGCAGCTCTGGGTGGTTTGTTGTTTTTAAGCTGCTTGTCTGGGTAATTCAGCTTTCCTGACCAGGTTTGTGGCCTGGACTCAAAGAGTTTTCCGTGCTCTTAGTCTCTCTCAGCTTTGAAGGGTAAGTTACCCAAGGGATAGAGAATTGATTTTTAACAATATATGTTCTTTGCCAGAATTTCGTATGTCTCTTGAAAACTTCTTTGTATCTTTATGGAACAGAGTTAACTCTAGTTGCTGAGCTCTGCCTAGTGATAAAAAATTATTTGGTGCTTTCAAAAGAAACGTTTCCTAGGGTGCTGTCTGGGCACTTGCAGGTGTGTTAATACTGACTTCCCGAGCTATTGTGGGTGATCCCAGAGGGTGAAAGCTTTTCTTTCTAGGTAATCCTGCTGAATCTTTTGGTGCCTTCATGCAGTTGTTTCTTTGGACATGGTAGCTTTGGATAAACATTGAAATGATGGACTGAGCTACAGGTGGTGTGGTGTTTTTTTGGTTTTTTTTAATCTGACTGTTAGCGGAGTGAATGGTAGCCAGTGTAATTCACAGCTGTCTGTCTGCCTGGTTTTAATGGGCCTGAACCTGTTGTGCAAAATGTTCTAGGCCTAGTTTGGGTTAGCTCAGAGATATGGTCCCTTTCTGGAGAAAATACTGCTACTGTTGGTAGCCAAAGGAAACATGGAATTGTTCAGAAGGAGTGTTGAGACTTAGTCCTCCGTATCCAGCTGCTGCTGTTAGGCCAAATGTGGCCTTTTGGATCCTTTGCCCGCCACGTTTCGCCTTGGCGGGAAGGGGAGCGGTGCCACAGGTGAGGGCCATCCCGCCTTGCTGCCATCCCGCCGTTTGCTGCCGGCTCCCGTGCAGCAGCTGCGGCCGCTGCCTGTCGGTGCCTGGCTGTGTGTGCTGCTCTCCCAGCCCGGCTCTGTGCAGGGGCAGCGGTGCCTGGCTGTGTGTGCTGCTCTCCCAGCCCGGCTCTGTGCAGGAGCAGCGGTGCCTGGCTGTGTGTGCTGCTCTCCCAGCCCGGCTCTGTGCAGGGGCAGCGGTGCCTGGCTGTGTGTGCTGCTCTCCCAGCCCGGCTCTGTGCAGGAGCAGCGGTGCCTGGCTGTGTGTGCTGCTCTCCCAGCCCGGCTCTGTGCAGGAGCAGCGGTGCCTGGCTGTGTGTGCTGCTCTCCCAGCCTGGCTCTGTGCAGGAGCAGCGGTGCCTGGCTGTGTGTGCTGCTCTCTCAGCCCGGCTCTGTGCAGGAGCAGCGGTGCCTGGCTGTGTGTGCTGCTCTCCCAGCCTGGCTCTGTGCAGGAGCAGCGGTGCCTGGCTGTGTGTGCTGCTCTCCCAGCCCGGCTCCGTGCAGGGGCAGCGGTGCAGCGGTGCCTGGCTGTGTGTGCTGCTCTCCCAGCCCGGCTCTGTGCAGGGGCAGCGGTGCCTGGCTGTGTGTGCTGCTCTCCCAGCCCGGCTCTGTGCAGTGGCAGCGGTGCAGCGGTGCCTGGCTGTGTGTGCTGCTCTCCCAGCCCGGCTCTGTGCAGGAGCAGCGGTGCCTGGCTGTGTGTGCTGCTCTCCCAGCCCGGCTCTGTGCAGGAGCAGCGGTGCAGCGGTGCCTGGCTGTGTGTGCTGCTCTCCCAGCCCGGCTCTGTGCAGGGGCAGCGGTGCCTGGCTATGTGTGCTGCTCTCCCAGCCCGGCTCTGTGCTGGAGCAGCGGTGCCTGGCTGTGTGTGCTGCTCTCCCAGCCCGGCTCTGTGCTGGAGCAGCGGTGCCTGGCTGTGTGTGCTGCTCTCCCAGCCCGGCTCTGTGCAGGGGCAGCGGTGCCTGGCTGTGTGTGCTGCTCTCCCAGCCCGGCTCTGTGCAGGGGCAGCGGTGCCTGGCTGTGTGTGCTGCTCTCCCAGCCCAGCTCCGTGCAGGGGCAGCGGTGCAGCGGTGCCTGGCTGTGTGTGCTGCTCTCCCAGCCCGGCTCTGTGCAGGAGCAGCGGTGCCTGGCTGTGTGTGCTGCTCTCCCAGCCCGGCTCTGTGCAGGGGCAGCGGTGCCTGGCTGTGTGTGCTGCTCTCCCAGCCCAGCTCCGTGCAGGGGCAGCGGTGCAGCGGTGCCTGGCTGTGTGTGCTGCTCTCCCAGCCCGGCTCTGTGCAGGAGCAGCGGTGCAGCGGTGCCTGGCTGTGTGTGCTGCTCTCCCAGCCCGGCTCTGTGCTGGAGCAGCGGTGCCTGGCTGTGTGTGCCGCTCTCCCAGCCCGGCTCTGTGCAGCAGCAGCAGCACTTGGCCCTTGCAGCTCTGCCCTGGAACAGCTGCCCGGATCCCTGCAGCAGGTGCCGGGGAAGCAGCTGCTGCCAGGTGTGGAAGGCAGCTGCTTGCCTGGGCTGTGGAGGTGGGCTGGAGCCTGTGCTGTTGGGGTGGGGTGTCACAGAGGGTGTCTAAACCCAGATCCAGCTGTTACAGCTGCTGGGGCAGACCACCCTGCAAGGGATTTAGAAGAGCCAGTCTGTCATCCTGCGTTACAGCTTTCTGGAAGCAGCTCCTAGGTTTGTCTCGAATGCCTCGGGGTCTGTCTGCCCTCACGACTTCTTTCCTATTGAATTGTTTCCTCAGTAACTACTTTGCTTCTTTTGTTAAGGTTAATGTTACTGTGCAAGGATAGGGCCCGTAATGGTTTCCCGTGAAACATTCCAAGGGTGAGGTCTTCATCACTGTGGGGGTATGAAGCTACCTGGAAAAAAAATATGGAGTACGCTCTGAAATTTTATTACGTGGAAATGTCAATCTGCCTGGTGGAAGCACTTATCTGCCCTGGAAAAGCAGGATGCTAAGAAAGTTGTTTTAACATTCAGTAACTTTATCTTCAGAATCTGATTATGTATTCAGCGCACAACAATAGTTTTCTCATCTTCGCATTCGTTTTCCTCTTGTGTGGTCTGGAAAAGCACAGAAGTGACTGCAGAGTCTCTGGAGCTGCTGTGACGGCTGAAAATGATATCCTAGATTTACAGGAAATGCAGAGAGGAGGAGGAACTTGTTTTACCTTTTCTTCTCCTTTGTCCTGAAAAAAAAATTCTTTGGTTTCTTTCTGATGTGTAAAGGTTTACAAATCAGCGAACCCTCAAGGTTTTACCTTTTCTGTGGTGGTTTGTTTCTTTCATATTTTGATGACTTAGAGGATATGCTGGTTGTTCACTGAAACGAGATTTAGTAGTATTCAGGGAGGAATTTTCTTTTAAAATATTTAATGTCTTCTGTTAAGCAGGTCTCTCATGAAAATAAAGCTGAATAAAAATCTGTGACTAATAAAGAAGTTTCCTCAGCCCCTCACTTTACTTGCTCAGTAACAAAGATGTATCTTTGCATCTTTAGAGCTCATTTGCTGTGCTATATTTTGAAGGGTTTTTTCACTTCTGTTTCTGAACAAATTTAACTTTCTTTTTTTATTAAATTTTTGTTTGTTTGTTCCTTGCTTGGGTGGAATAAAAGGAATAAACATGAGGAAAAAAAATCTTTATGCATTGTAAATAATTAAACCCTGCCAATTCTAGTCTGCCTTTCTAGATAAGTGAGGCATAGAGCCCTAAGGTGCCAGGTGTCCCTTGGACTTGTACCAATGAACCTATTCCAAATATAATGAAAATACATCCAGGTAAAGTATGGGAAGTAGTCCATTAAATGAAGCTCTTATAAATATTCCAGCCATAATAAAAGCTTAAATCAGCCTTTGCAATTAGGGATGAGAGGCAAAGCCATGAGGAACCAGACTTTGTTAATCCTGTTGCTCACAGAACCTGCTGGTTTCCTGTGTGTGTTTCCCTAAAGAAAACAGGCAGGAGCAGGCAGGGTTGTTCTGGGACTGATCTGTCACTCCAGAGCCTTTGACGTCACGTCGCGCTTGCCAGTGAGGGACTGCCTGTCTTGTGTGCTTAATTTCTTAGGGAAAATCAAAGACATGCAAACCAGATGATTTTCTGTAATTTAGCTTGCGTGACATGATGCAGGTACAAGGAAGCAGCTTTAATTTTTGGTTGCTGGGGGTTTTGGGTCTCACTGATGGCTTCTGACTTGATACCAGGATTTGTATGTGGTAGTAGGTGGTGTTTGAATATTGAAATAGTGAAATATAATAAGATTTATTTATAATCTTAATTTGCTGCAACTCTGACATTAACAGTGTGTTGAGGAAGAGCTGGGAATATCTGTTTTATGGTTACGTTGATAAGTAGCACTCATTCTTTCCTGTTGCAATTCTGAAATGTTTGTTTTCTGTTTTATTTGACAACTGGCAAAAATGGTCCATCTGGAAAGTGAAATCTTAGTTTAAGAACTCCTCAAAATCAAATATTGAAAAGGACTGTAAAAATGGTGCAAATATTTTAACCAAAACTCCTTGTCTTGGCTGTTAAGAATTCTGATGATTTTTGTTTTCAGCTGGTGTTTACACCTGTCCGTTCTTGTTACCCAGTGACTGCATTGCTAAGTGACCAAGAGCAGGCTTCTGGTTTACATTGTAAATCACCAGAAAGGTGATTCAGGAGGGATGCAGACACACAGGTGAATTAGCTGTTTAATTACTCTGCCCTCGCTGTGATGAGTTCACTCCTTTCACTGTGTGCTCTGGCGGAAGGATAAGCTAATTTTGTTTATCTCAAAATGAGAGCGTGCTGAAGTGATTTGCAGTTAGCATGGGCTAGGAGAGGACAGTGGCAAGTCAGCAGAGCTGCAGGAACGATATAAAGAGGGGACAGCTAAAACCAGTGTTGAATCCTGAATTGTAGGTGCCATCTCCTCAACTCCATCTGCACAGCCCAGGGATGAAAACAGCAAATTGTTGATCAAGTTCTTATCGTAGGCTGGAACACAAGGTAGTTCATAAAAAGGTCATGCAGATTTTGCAGGGCTGACAAATGAGAAAAACTCTTTCTGTAACGACCAGATTAATTCTATTTCACTCGAATGTGAACACAATCTCAGACTGTCACTTCTGCAGAGCTTTTTCTCAAAGCAGGATTTTCGCAGCAGGTCTGTTGACATCAGTTCCAGTGGCAGGTTGATGGTCGTGTGAACCATCCTGTGATTTCAGAAATGACGAGCTCAAGCCCTGTACTTTCCAAACCTACCTGGGAATAAGTGTATACACATTTATAAGCATTTGCTGGAGATGGTGTTGAAGTGTTGTCCCATTTTTAACTTCAGAAATAACTGTAAGAAATAATGGAAAAGAAGGCAAAAATTCTTCTGAAGAGCAAAGCGGTGTTTTTTTAGCACTCTCAATGTGAAGTGGGTGAAATTCAGCATTAACACAGCATGCTCTGAAGTGGGAGAAATTTTGTCTTGTTGCAGAGAGGATCAAAGTGGTCACGAGAGCGCTGTGTAGCAATAGAAACTGCTGCCTCTCCTCTGCAGGCAAAATTCTCCATAATTTCATCTTGGGTCCTTCAGACTGGTCTGTTTTGTATTGACATACTGCATGTAGTGCTTTGTAAGTGTGGAATTTTTCAGGGTTGAATTTGGGAAGAGAGAATTGGCTCTGAATTTCTCTGGGAGTTCTTTTTATGTTTTCATGGTTGTAAATTGGGAGAGAAGTCAGAACATGGGAGATACATGACCTGATGGCTTTTTATGTCTTGGAAGAAAAAAGTCTCTGCTTAGCCTATTTCTATTACAACATAAAGGGAATCAGGAAAACTGATCTGCTTGCTGCTGCTATCTTGCTCTGTATTATTACTGCTAAAGGGTTTGTTTCTTTTTATTTTTTTGATGCAGTTTTATATTCCATAGTTTTATATAGCTGTGTGGTAGAGCAGGAGGAACACGATCATGTTTCAGATCTTGTAAAAGTCTGAACTCCTCTTGTGTGAATACAGAGCATAGCTTTGGTTAGGATGTAAGATAAATTCCAGAAAGAAACTTAACTGTTTCATGTTTTCTCTTCTGGTGAAATATATCTGATATGCTTCAATGTGAATGGTAACAAATATGTGGCAGAATGACTAGCAGTGCTCTGCCTGCTGAAGTTGAATAGTTGGGAAGGTCTGGGTATCAAAAGGTTGCTGCATCTCAGCTTTTGCTGAGTAGAGGTGCTCTTGTGTTTGGAATTAAGCTCATTTCAAAATATGGTTTTATGGGGGTTAACATTACCTTAAAAATGTGGTTGTGTTAGATTTCTTGAATTAGGTAAAGCCTGAGTACAGGGCCAGAACTTCAAGGGTTTTTGTGCTCCCTTTTAAAGTTGTATGAGTGCTTCATCGTTTCGAAGGTAGAATTCTCAAAACGCCTTTATGGGACAGCACTGTTGTCCTAATTTTTACAAATAACTACTTGGTCTTGCTTCCCTAGGTGGCTTGCTCAAGGTTACACAAGAATCCTCTGGTGGAACAGGGAATTATATCTAAATGGTTGATATTTAAAACTTGAAGTCTGATTTTGTAACAGAAAGGGAAAACCTATACCTTTCCTGTCATCCTGCTGAAATTAGTTGAATTATAAGTACTAATACCCTGCTTTTGATCAATGCTTTTAATTCTGTTTACTGCTTCTTTTTTTTTTTTAGGCATGTACTGGTATTGAAAATATTGATGAAGCTATAACGTTGCTTGAACAAAATAACTGGGATTTAGTGGTAAGTATTCTAAGAAAATGACTTCATAGATCAACCCCACGT
Source organism: Hirundo rustica (assembly GCF_015227805.2). Classification (NCBI taxonomy): domain Eukaryota; kingdom Metazoa; phylum Chordata; class Aves; order Passeriformes; family Hirundinidae; genus Hirundo; species Hirundo rustica. The sequence continues at coordinate 6,309,908 of NC_053458.1, forward strand.
AACAGTGACATGGCATCTTGCTGAGACAGCTGGTAGCTTTATTTCAAATTCGGGGTTGTCTCGTGGCTGGGACAAACAGGTTGTTATGTGCAGACTCTTTCTGGTCTGTTAAAGCCTCATCTCCAAGTAAACGTGACCGTAAGTTGTACAAACCCTGCTCTGCCCTGGTTGTCTTCTGGGTTTTTTTAAAATTTCTTTTTTTGTCCTCTAAAGCCACGTTTCATATTGTGTTCAGTTTCCTTTTGGCTTCGTTTTGTAAGAAGTGTTATGAAGGGTAGGGTTTTTAGAAGAAGACCTGTGTCTACACACAGGGGTTATTGAGGATTTAGGTTCCTGTGGAAGAAATGGAAGGTAAAACAACTTTTTCAAATTTTCATGTGCTTTTAATTTAAAATTAGGATTGTTGCTCTTCAGTTGTTGGTGGTTGTGCAGAATGATTAAAGCCATAACTATTTAGGTTTGGTGCTCTCCAGACACCATTAAGTACAAACAAAAAACCCAACAAACACTCATCCTGAAAAAAACCTCTCATGTATTTTGCAACAAGGGTCAATGTGCAGACAAATAGGAGGAAACCAGTAAACCCAAGCAAAATAGTCTTACGTGTTTTAAGACTCTTCATAGGATTAGTAAATAAAGAAACTATGAATCCATTTGATATCTTCCATTTGATTTCCTCCTTTTTTTTTTTTGGGGGGGGGGGGGGGGGGGCAGTCCAATACATCAAGAAGTTATTATTAAAAAAAAAAAAAAAAATTAGATTTCCAAAATTGGCTGTGCCTATAGTTCCAACTGTAACCTCTTGTAAAAAACCGGTACAAACTCCCAAGACTTGAAACTACGTGTTAAAATGAACGCAGAGTCTTTATTTTGCAATGTGTCGAGGTTTAAGCATGAGTGAGACGCCAGTGAGCAAAAGGAGGGAGTGTCTGTCATCCCTGGCTTCAAAGAGAAATACCCAGATGTGTGCTGAGTGATGGAGTTAACACATCTTTTGTCATGGTAGTTTGTCATGACATGACATGAGCTCTTTTGAAAATTCAAGTATTTATTGGGAGGCAGGGAGTAGCCTTATGCATCGTGTTCAGGTTGTGGAGTTCCCAATACAATGCATTAGATCTGTTGGATGTGGTTTTGGGGGATTTGTGAATTTGTGCGTTACCATAAATGCTCAACAGGTTGGGTTGAATGGGAGAACTGCCATGAAAAATGGTCAGAACATAAAAGCCTCTTCTGAGACTCCAGAATGAGCAGAAAGCACAGTGAAGTTTCTAAAGCTATGAGAACACTAAATACTTAGTTTTATTAGTGATTACTAGATGATCTAGAAGTAGAATACAGAGAGGAAAGAAGTAATAACCCAAAAGTGCAGGCTTAAAAAAGGCATAGGGAAGGTAAGAAAGGGTAGAAAATTAGGAATGCATGAGGTACTTGAGGAAGATACATAGTTTTTGAAACTAGGCAGAAGATGAATGAGAGAAAATGTCTATTGAAAGGAAATGGTAAGTTGTAGAATTAAAATAATATTGAGGAGACTGTAAGTGAAGGAGATGCCCTAAGGGTCTGTCATTAATAGGACACTGTCTCATTTTTATTAAAAGCGGTCTTCTTGTAAAAAAGGGAGTGGGAGTGAAGCCAAATCCTGCTAATATAACAAGGAGGTAGAAACAGAAGAATGAAGGGAGAGAAGATTGAAGGAAAGGATTTCCTGGGATGAGACAGAATCAAGTATCTGTTAGGCAAGGGTTTTAGCATTTCGAAAGAACTTGAGGAAAGGCTCATGACTTATGAGAAATGTAGCATTTTTATTTTGGAATTAAAAGTGCATGATCCATGTGTGGTGGGTAGGGTATTTTTTTGTTTTGTTCTGTGTTGGGTTTTTTAATACCCTAGATTGAGTAGTCGAGTACAGATTCAGTGCCTAGAAACTGGGGATGGTTTGTTTTAATTCAACCAAAAGGTCTTGGGGGTTTTTTTAGCTGAGATGAAAAATTAAAGAAATCCTTTAGTTTGGCACGAAATACGTTGTTCAACTCAGAACAAAACTTTTTTTGATTTCTAAGGAAAACCAGACTTGAAGAACTTGGTTCACAGTTCATGAAGACGGTAGTGAAGTAATGATGATTTTGGTAAGGGCTCCTTTGCCATCCTTTGGCCCTCAGTGTTAGGTAAATGAGAAGAACACAATTTCTGTTTTCTCTAATTTCACTTTGTTTTGTGCATCTGATTCAAAGGCTTTTAAATGTCGATTCCTTTACTTCTGTGGTATTGGAAGTAAAATCAGAAGTCAGTATTTGATGAGGAAATCTTCTGTGAGGCACCCAAGCTAATAAGTAGAAAGCTAAGCAAATCCCATTAGGATGTCGTCAAACAAAGTTCAGGGGCACTCCTGCAGTAAAAGGGGGAAAAACCAAAACCATAAGTTCTTGTCTCAAAGAGATTGTTTACTCTTGCTTTTCACTCAGCCTGTCTGTATCTCAGTTCCATGTTCCTGTTTGGGAAAAGTCATGCATTGTCAGAGGCTGTGCTAAAGACCCAGGTTGAAGATTCCCTTGGGTACCTGGTGCTTCTTGAACTCTCTGACACTCAGCTCAAGGGCATTGTTATTTCCCTGGAACTTCAGCCAAAACAACCAAAAGAAGGAGCCCTGCTGAGCTGGAAAGCAGAGGGATCCCAAGCAGAAACAGGGAAGTAGGGACTGACATGGGCTGACAGAGGAGTGTACACCAGAATGCACAGAGCCAGCAGAGGTTATTAAGTTCACAAAACAAGTTTCTTGCGTTGTGCTACGACTACTGAGTGTTTGTGTAAGGATTGTGTTTTCTGAGGATTACTTTGTTTGCACTGAAGAAATATTCCTGCTGCTTACTTTGTCCCTGCGTTTTTCCCCCCTGGTCTTGCTAGAATTTAGTATTAGGGGTTAAAATGTCACCAGCGTCTTTCCTATTTTTGTTACTATGTTCTGTATCTTTTGGACATTTGGTTTTACCTTTAAACAAAGCTAAACCTGGGGTAACTGTAAGGCTCTTCTTTCTTGGCTTAATTTTTCTGATAGTCACTTTTGTTTTTTGCTAAGAGTTAAACAGAATTCCTTTTTCTTTTCGGTTTAGAACTGCGGCATCATCTTCCTATTTTTGAACTTTAAAAGATTACTTACCCTCAGTTAGAAGTCTTCATCTCTAATCCTCCATATGGGACACTCTAAGACAATATAAACTGCCTCTAATTTATCTTGAGTTCGGTACTAAATAAACTGGATTTAAATGTCTCGGAGCTGTGCATGTTTTATAGTGTTCAAAGCAGTTGTATATGTTTCTGCAGTAGCTGCTTGAAGCAATCTGGGAAGCTGTCTTTCATAAATGTTTGCTTGCTTGGCTTTGTTCAAGTGCTCGAAATAAAACCGGTCACGAGAGTGCTGCAGAGGAATTCATATGCAGCAACAGTGTAAAAATTGCTTGGTGGGATCATGAAGCCTAATTTTGCCAATAATTATTTCCCCTCTGCTGCATAAGACTTGGCCTTTGTGGTGGTCTGCTGCACGTAGAGCAGCTTAGGGTTTTTCTGTGTTAGAACACTGTAGCCTAATTACTGGGCTTATTATAGGCTGGGCGACAAAATGTTTCAGATGTTCTGTGAGATACAGAAGATCAACATAGATAATATAATGATCTCTTCAGGCATTCTGCTATAAATGGATCCAGCTCTCTTAAGCCTCCCAGGGTTGCTGATATGTTATTTCCTGAGTGTCATTTCTTTCAGCTCCATTAATTTACAGTAATTTTTACCATCTGAGGAAGCAGAAGTTAGGAATTTCTGCCCATTGTAAAGTCTGATGGTTTCATGGCTTGCCCATTTAGACTCTGACCTTCTCTTTTGGCACGCGAAGGTAAGAATGACAGATATATTTATCTTAAGCTTTGTGTGAGAACAATAAAAAAGTGTGAAAAATCCCGACTCTGTGTCTGTTGAAATGTTTCTGATGATGGTAGATATTTAAAGGAAAATCACCCATTAGTGACTTGACCTTATGCAGTGTGGACCTTTGTATATGTGAGATTATTCCACAGGTGAGAGCTCTTTGATCTCTTGAGATCCAGTGCTTGAATCTGTGCATGAAAGTAAGTGAAGTGGTCTGCTCTGCCTGTCACAGATTTAATGAAAAATTCAAGTCCTTCATATGCAGCTTGACTTTATATTCTGTACTGGTAATCAGAACAGGTTTTTTTGAAAGAAAAGCAGGATTCAGCACACTTGACTTTCTGCTTTTTCCAGGATGGCCATTTCTGTTGATATTCCTGTTCCCTGGTTTAAAAATAGGGTTTTTTTCATGTCTTTTCCAAGAGATATTGTAATATAGGTATTTTTTAGCATTGCTTTAAGAAGAAAATGAATTTCATCAAAGTAACGGGGAGAGAGGGGCATTTATTATCCAATATTCAGTTTACTTGTAAATGTGTTTATAATTAATGTTATAAATATAAAACCCTCCTGGTTTTTTATTTTCAAAAAGACCTTTGTGTCTTCCTGCTATACTTGGCTTGATTATTCTATATTCTGGTAGAGGAGCAAAGCACAGTATGACTTCAGTAAAACTCCAATTTAGTGCACCTGGAGATGGGATGATTTTTGGTTCCTGTCATACTCAGGTTCCAGGAATCACCTGACAAGAAGCAATTCTCTATCTTGGAAGGAGAAATTGTGTATTTTGAACATCTGTTTTTATAGAGCTTCAACTCTCAACTAGAACTTTAAATTTTAAATGGATAACTTAGACAGATGGAGGGTTTATTTATTTATTTATTTATTTATTTATTTTTGCATCTTGCTTGTAAACTTCATGGAGAATAGTATTTGTCAGACAGGATTTTTTTTTTAACTAAAAATACCAATTCTGTGTATGTGTATTTAAATCTATGTAATGTCTTTTGGGAAAAAAAGTAATTGAAAAGACAAAAAAAAATTGAGCTGAGAAAAATCAGGTAGAAGTTGGAAATTTTTTATTTGCCTTGGAGGTGCCCATTTACGTGGGAATGGCAAAAAATGGGCTCTTGACAGTTGACAGCAATCTGTGATTTGTATCTCTTACTGTGCTCTAACCAGTAACAATCCTTGTGTTACAAGGTGTAACAAATTTCAGCAGGAGCTGGTAGAACTGGTACACTAACATTGCCTTTTGTCTCCGTTTCTCTCTGGTTTGCGCTGCTACAGCTTTGGTGCGCTGTCTCTCTCTGTAATTTTGATTGATTTGAATTAGCCAGCCTCCAGAAACTAGGTGATTAATTTGAGTTTGGCACATGGCTCTGTCTTTTCCTTAAATGTGGGGCAGTGTTCAGTGTATGTTTGTATCGTGTTGGGCAGCTCTGCTGTTGCATTGCAGGCAGGCTGTGTTTCAGTGGCTGGGAACCAGGACTGTGCTTGATGGTGTTCATCACACCCTTTTATTTTTTATTACTGACCCGCTGTTTTCTTTACTTTAGAATTGCATACTGAATGTGGCACATATTTGACAGCTCTCACTGTGGGACCAGTGAGAAGTTCAGGGTGAATTCCTCTCATTAGGACTAGATCTGAGGGATTTTCACTGTCAGGAACGCAGGCTTGTCTTTTTATTAATAACATTCTCCCTGGATCAAATGAACAGTCACACCTGCCTACTGGAAGCAGAGGGGTGTATCCCTTTTTTTTTTTTTTTTTTTTTTTTAAGGAACATTTAAAGTTTTGTTTTAGCCAGGTGTTCTCTTGTGGATCTCGGTGTCCTGTGGAACATATTCTTGTCGGCTCAGCTGGTTCATACTCACTGTTTCTACAGTGAGGAGCCTGTCCAGCATTCCCAGCCCTGCTGCCAGCAGAGGGAAGGAAGAAGGAAACCCTGAGTTAGATAATCCCAAGGAGTTTTGGTGGATGGGCATCCCATGGGCATGATGCCTGTTCTTCAGGAAATTCGGGAGTTGCAGGGCTTTTTTGTGTGTTCAACTGCAGCATTAATCTCTCCTAGTAGGGCACAATTGTATGTGAACTTGTCTTTTACAAAGGACTGTAGAAAACCCCTTTGGAAGTCTTTAATGGATTTTCTGTTAAATGAGGGATCCCTGCTTGCAAAAATTGTTGTATTCCTCCTTCTCTGTATTTCCAGCTTTTTGCAGCTTTCAAAGTGACATTTCAGTGTCTTTGAGTAAGCTCGGATGGATGCTGTGTATTTTATGCAGCTGGGTGGTAGCACAGAAGACTTGATTCTTAAAAACAGTATTAAATTCATTGTTTTACTTACCTTCAAATGGCTAAATCTTTGGTAAAACACTTTCCCTTTTAATGTATTTTTTTCGTGGAAGTTTATATGAAATGTGAAGGTCTATAGGCAGTTGTAATCATGGTATGGCTTTCCACATAGCTGTATGCACATTCATCCATTAAAAAAAAACCAAAATAACCCCTCAAAACCTGCTTTTTTCATGTGAGGGTAACAAAGGGGTTGTGATTATGTGTTTTATGGTTATATTTTGTTGCTGTGAGGATGTATGTGAAATTTTAGTTCTCTTTTTGACCAGAAAGAGAGTGGAGAAGATTTTTAGGTAAAGCTTCGCTGGGAATATTTTAAAGTAAAATGTAAATTCTGTCTCTCCTTTTCAAATAACAGGTAGAATTTAGTTACTTAAGTAATTTAGGTTTTTAGTTACTTAAGTAATTTGAGTTACTTAAGAAATAACCTCAAGTTTTTCTTGTCTAGTGATCAAACAAGCATTGGGACTAATAAATTTAGATGTCTGTTCATTGTGAAAGACTTGTTTCTTGTAACAGAGAATTTTATGTTCTGGGAATAAGCAAAAAGCAGCACCTGAGCTCCCAGTACTGCTGGAGCTCTATGGATGCATCACCCACCTGCCTTAGTTTTTACAAATACTTTTTTTAGAGGTGCTACCTCTGTACTGGTAGTTTCTGTGAAGATTGCTTAGCGTTCATTTGTCCTGAGACATTCAAATTTCACAACAAATTTCTAGAATGTACTAACAGTGAATCAGCTGCTATGAGGTATCTGAAGTTTATAACCCTGTGACTAGCTGAACTAAAAATTGCACACATCTTATAAACATGTGTTTGACAAGTGTTTAGTCTGTCATTGAGTCACGTTGGGACTGTGTGAGAAGGAGAAGAACTAAGTCGATTATTTAAGAACCAGCATCTGTGCCAGTGCTGTGGCTATTTGAAAAATTTTACCACAAAAGCTAGGAGCCATCTAGAGCCATCAGACTTACAAAGCAGGGTGTCTTAAAAAATGGATTTACTTACCATACTGTCGAATATCTGAGCAGTTTCTAGTTTTATTTAAATAAACTCGGCTTAGCCTGTCCTGGAAGCCCTGGGTTGCTGCTCCTCCAGCACAGGCTGCTGGGGGAATACTGAGATAACTTGCAGGTTGCGTACTTCATCTTGGGATTTTCTGCTTTCCTGACTTTTAAGCTAAATCTTGCATAATTATGTTTTTATTATGGATTAGTGATTAGGCAGTTGGCTGGCCGCAGCTGGGGTCGTTGGAACACTGCTGATATTTCATGTTGTTATGGCTTTTCTGTGAAGGGGCTTTAGGCTTTTGGCAGGACCCCTAAGAATTTTTGTGTCCTGAGCTCTTGTGTTCTGAAATTTTTTCTTGGTAGTACTTTCTAAGAGCGAGTATGTTACAATGAATGACTAAAAAAACACCCCACTTTATTTTTTTTTTTTAAGACTGAAAAAAATATATTATCATGAGGTAGCTTATCCCTAAACTTTGCATTTTAGTGTTGCCATTCAAATTTACATAAAATAACTGGGAGAGGGGTAAAAATATGGGAGTTCAAAACATGTTCCAGTATTCATATCAAGGCACAGCCTTTGATTTTTCTGACTCTCCTGCTTTCTATCTATTAACATTTTAAGGAGTAATTAAATATGTTTTTGTATTCAGCAGAAGCATTCCTTTCTTTTAGAAGGTGAAGCAGCATTAATATCAAAGTTGTGCCATTAATGACTAAGACCAAGGTACTCGTGTGTGTCTCAAAAACAGACACCTCATGGGCTACTTTTACTTTTCCTTTCTGTTGAATGGGTTTTGAGTGGGTTGTTGAGAGCAGCTTCTTAGAAATCTGTACGTGTTCTTTACTTTCACCGTGCCAGGAAAACGCGTTCAGTTACGAATTTTTTATTTCCATCGCGCTTTGGGGAGTTAGGCAGTGACGATATAAAATTAAGCAACTGTGCAAAATGTAGTGTTTTGTATTTTTTCTATTTTTTTTTTTCCCCTCAGAATTTTAGAAGTATATCTAACTGTTGAAAGGCTTCCTGGTGCATTTAGGCATCTTGTAGGAGTGACAGGAAAAAAATTGCTGAAGCCACCAAAGATGTAGGGAGAAATGGGAAACCGCATCTAGAGTGCTAATTGTAAACTATTTCAACGCGTGCTCTCTTGCTGATGAAGTGAATCATCTGTATGAATGTATTCATGTGGCATTTTTTGATGAAATGTTAATTTTTTGCTTTATTAGCAATTCTATTGTTTTGCAGCTTTTCATGAAGTATATTTGTTGTAAAGACAGCAAGCTGAAATAAAGCAGAATGCATAGAAGACATTTCATTGTAGTTCAATTACAGTTTTTGGTTAAGTTTTAACCACGATGGGGACAAATGTTGTCATTCTGTGTAAACTTTGTGGGTGTAACTTCACGTCTAGCGCTTGGAAATACTTTTGAGACTTGCAAAGTTGGGGAGATGCCAGCAAGTATAACATAAGCTACAGGAAAAAGCTGACTCATTCCTTTGCCTTTTTTGAGAAGCCTGCCAAAAATAACATAGGTAGAGGTTGCTTCTCTTACTACTGAGGCACAATTAGTAATTTTCTTATTTAAATGTTACTGAGTTAATTAAAAAATCTAAATGGAATAATATTTTTTTTATTACTTAATCTCATAGCAGTCAATTTTTGTAACCTCTGACAGTAATGGTTTCAAAGTAGCTGCAGTAGTGTGTAGTAAGGTGATGTTTGTAAAAAGCCTCTTTAAAGTGATTGGTATTTCTGCAGAAGGTTTCATGGAATTTCTTGTTTAGAATACACGTCTCAGACTTGCTTGTAACAGGTGAAACTTGGTAGCTGCACAAAGCTGTTCCTCTGCTTGGGACTCTCAGAGTCCAGTCTGGATGTCCTGGGGCAGGAAGAAATGGTGGTAATGAATAAAGCTGGTTTCAGTAAACCTGTGTTGTATTAATCCACACGGACTGCAGTATTTGACCAATACTTACAGGATGTTTTTGTCAGCACCAGTTGCTAAAACTTCTGCTGTTTATTCTGGAATTTTCTACTTTTTTATTGGTGTAAACTGATTGCAAGAGAAGTCTGTGCGTGGTCTTAGTTTTTATTTTGTTTCCCAAAATCATCGTATGAGCAGGTCAGAGCAAACGTTTTGTTGTGTTTGCACCTGCCAGTGTTACCTGTTCTGTTGAACATTTACCCAAATTAGTATTTGCAAAAAAGACAGTTATTAGAGGAGCATTATTTCAAAATGTTTACTGTTATTACTGAAATATATGCATATAGTAGAGCCTTGTGAATGAGCTTCATTTTAAGAAATATTTCTGTGCTTGAAAGGAACTAATCTTTGCACTCCTCCTGTTTTGCTTTATTGGTGCATGTGAAAATATGTTCCTTTGTCACTTAGAGTTATGGTTTGGAAGCAGTTTGAAATTCACTTTTACTTTTTCAGTCTTTTCATGGATTCTTTGTCTCACTAATGCTTTCCTTTATCATTTAGTTATTTGTTTTTCCTCTTTCTGGATAATATTTGTTCAGTTTTGGGTTTTGTTTCCTTTCTTTTAAAAAAACCCCCTTCTCTCCATTGTAGCATTTGGAGTTTCTATTGTCCATTTATTTTGTTTGAACATCAAACAAAAAAAAAAGATTTTAAATCTTTAGGATAAGAAGTTGATCATGTGAAAGCAGAAAATTAGAGTAGGAGTATTGTATGTCAGGGAGAATATCACATTTAGCCCAAATTAGGAGCAGAATTATTTGCAATAGACTGATAATTGTAAGCAGAGTATTATTAATGACCCGTTTTGTGCTGTGGAAATATATAATAAAATACAAAAGACAAGAAATATTTAAAAAGAATTATTATGGATTACTTAATGAGGGCTTTTTAGTGTATTTCATTACACTTTTTTAAATTCAGCAGATCTTGAGTGATCCCCTAGCACAGATGAATGCAGGCTAATATTTCCAAAATATAACAGCTAGAGTTTTTTTATTCTGGAGGAATCAAAATCATAGTATGTTTGTCTTGTGTGTCACCTCGTCCTCTCTAGTGAGGTTTTGTATGTAAGTTTTGGTATTATATTCATTTAAATAATCAGAAAAATAAATCTAAGATTAAATGCTGAAAGAGACAAATATTAAACCAAGTTTTTCTTTGTTCTGAGTATGAAACAACAAAATGCCTGTTTTTTTGGTTATAATTTTAAACACTGTCCTACAAGCAGCTAGCACCTCTTCCTGTCTTTGCTTCTGCTAATGTAGAGAGAAAACAGTTTGGGGTGAACTTTCTGCATTTGTGATTTGAGAGAAACTCTTTTTATATTGAGAAATTATTAAGTATATAATAGGAAGGAGAGGCAAAATGAACAGTAAAGACACAAAATGCAGAACTTTGGTTTTTTTACCTTGCCAGACGTGTTAAACCAAAAGTAGAATCCGAGTTTGTAGCATTTGAGAGAGAATATAGATTTTTTGAAAGTCATGATAAATTAATCCTCACTTCAAAAAAGCTTTTTGTTGAAAAAGCTATGAATTTCATAGAAATAATTAAATATGTGGTTTAGGAGGCTATTGCCTGAAGTCGAATACATGAAGTATTTACTAATACTGTAAATCTGAATGTGTCAGAAAATCAGGGGATTGGAAGAAAATACCCCATGACAAGTTACTCCATTATAATTCCCTGTGACTTTCTGAAGCACTTGATGCCATTTGGTTGGACGTCTTTGGGATTTGGATCACTTGCTGTGGCAGTTCCTATTACCCTGTCTCGAGGTCTCATTTGTGTACTGCATTTATTTGATGTAAACATCCTCAGTTTTTAGCTAAACAAATGGAAAGCTTTGGTATGTGCACTCAAGTGGTCTCACCTGCTGAATGCAGTCAAACCTAAATGAAGCTTCTGGAATTCTCTGGGAGCAGCGTGGGCTGGTTGAGTTAAACTGGTTTGGTTATTTATCCCAGTGAAACTCGTGCATCTCTCAGGTGTGCAGGTTATTTACATCTCTCCAGCCTCTTCCTCTGAAAGGATTGCTCTTCCAGCTCTGTTCTGCTCCAAATTCTCCTTTCGCTTATGGATGTGTTTTCTAGTGCCCTGCTTTGGAGAGTTGATCCGGCGTTGTGCTTTGTTACACCTCTTGCTCTTAACTGGGTTGGAGGTTCCAAAAGGGAAATTTTAAGGGATCTGTCTCTGGCAGCCAAAACCGTTGTGTGCTGTGGAGGTTGGGAAGGAGAGGGGAGGAGCAGGGAGTGGCTGCTGAGGAAGAGCTCCCTCCTCACCCTTTGCCTGGGCCTGCCTTTAACTCTTAATTCATCTAAACATCCCTTTTAAATTTTGGAAATTCTGGAAATTTAGAAACTACCTCCTATCTGTAGCTCATGAAGAGGAAGGAACCCCTTGCCTCGTGTGAATATTCAATCAGTGTATGTAAACTTCTGCTTTTAAATAATATGATTGGTAAATCCAGTCCATCTTCAGACTTTATGAAAACCACAGAGTATTTACAACTTGTGAGTTGAATATCTGTGCTATCTGAAAACCCACATTATTAATAGGATCCTGGCATGAGAGTCACTCTAAGATGTGCTTCATTGCTTTTAAAGGGTTAGCACTAGAATTGTGTATTTTGAAGGAAGTCATTGACATTGTTGTTACAATGTTGCTTCAATTAAGAAACGGTGGTCTTCGGTTTTCTTTCTAACACTGTTTTGTTCTCACAAAAGGTAGTCACAATTAGTCTGAATTGTTACTTTGAACCTTTGTAATGGGCACTTGCCAGTCCAGTGTTGTATCACATTCTTGACATCCTTTTCGTTTAAAAAACCCCAAGATTCACAGTATGTTTATCAAGATAACCTGTACTGTTGGATGATGGAGTCACGGGTGCTTGAGATTGGAAGTTGTTTCTGGGTGTCTCTCTGGCCCAAAGCAGGTCCAATTAGGCCAGGTTATGCAGTCCTTAATGAATTTTTAAATAAGCTGATCCAATTCCTGGATATATGATTGATATCCCAGAACAAAATATATAATTCAAGAAGAGCTACATTCAGTTTATAATTTAATGAACTAAATTGTGGGCTGGGTAATTGTTTGAAGGTTGTAACCAAAACAGAAATGATTCTGTTTCGGGATGGGACAGTGTTATTTATGGCAGTATTCGTGGATGGATAGCACTGAGACACACCTAGGATTCTTGGCTTTGGGAAAAATCTTTATTTTCTTTATTTATTTCCTATAATTTTCCACTTAAGGTGAACTTCACTCTTTCAATAGTGATAGCATTAGAAAGCTGTGGTACCCTGGATCCAGCAGGGACACTCGTGGGTTTGCAGTGTGAGAGCAGCACAAGCACAGTGCTGCTTCCATGGCATCACTCTCAGCAGCAGGTTATTGGGAGCTGAAGGGGCTTTCTGATCCAGACATGGTTTTATTTATGTTAATAACCCATAAATAGATTTAATGCACTGGTGATTAAAATTGTTTCGAGGGTAGCACACATTTTTAATGACTATAAGTTAGCCACACAGGGTGGTTTTGGTGATCAAAAATGCCTGTCTGGAGAGACAAAAAAATGTAATATCTTGAAACCTTTGCATAACCATAGAGATGTGAGACTCTCTCAAAGGGGGCTGACACTGGGGAAGAACAGCCTGGAACAGATCTTGCCTTAGTAATGTGTTCTTGTTTTAATTTTTTTCTTTTTTTTAATAGTCACAACCTTCTCCCAATGAAATTCTAAAGCAGATGGTTGTTCCTTTTTCTTTTTTTCTTTGCAGAGTCTACTTATAGCTGTCTTGTTAGAACATGGATATTTAATATTTATGCAGTATGTACATGTGCACTGCTACCATTTGCTGTCTACATTATTTTGGTCTTCCATCTTGCTTAACAAACAGTGTCTGGACTCTTTAGTTTTACAGTGTGGTTAATAGAGGTCTTTCTATCAAAAAAGCACATAATGCTTCTGCTGTTTTTTTCTTACTCCTGTGCCCCTTAAATGTCATCAAGTTTACAAAACTGGGGATATATGAACAAGTGAGTTATTCAGTTTTAAAGAAAATAGCTTGGAGCCTCTCTCGTATTTAACCCCTCTAACTAGGCTCAGAAGAAGTTTGAGCTGATTTAGTCCTCTGAGACAGAGCTTTGACAGAAGTGTGAAAATGCCACTTTGCTGTATTTCTTCACAGCTGAAGCAGCTTCTTTTCCCCAAGTAAAGAGAATTTTGTTGAACCAGCAGATCATTATTAGTGTAAGTTCTGCGGTACAAAACCTGTATTTGCTCTCTGTATCTTACAGATGCAAAATAAAGGATAATTTTGTCTCTCAGCCAACTTTATCTGCTGATTGACAGGAATTTGCTCTATGTTGCTGAAGAGTAGGGGAGGGAGAAGCCAATCCAGAAAAACCCAAATAAACCAAAACCTCCTACTCTTTCCTGGAGGTTTATTAGATGAACACGATCAAGAGCTGTGTATGACTGCAAAAACCACAATGATGATAAATGAGACACGTTGTTAAAAAGAAACCACTGATTATTGCCACGCACAGTGGATAAACTGATTTAAAAACTGATCTGGTAGGGAACTTTGTTTTCGCTGTAATTTGATACAGCCTCATGGGTTGTTGCTGTAGCTTATGGGTACCTCTGACCTTTTCCTTCTCTGCTTTTTAAATTATTATTTATGCAATATTTGTTTCTAAATGCAAGCTAAATCTTATTGCAGTATCGCAGTAATTTAGCTGAGTTCAGCAATAAAACTTTCTGACTTCATGTAGTCTTAACTATTCATGGAAATAGTAAAAAAGTCATGTTTATATATTCAGAGAAAAAGAAATGGCATTTAAATCTTGATTACATCTGTTTTTGTGTTTATTAAGCACTTACTTAAGCTACATTTTTAAAATGCTAGTTTGTACAAATGGATTGTCAGTAGTTCAGTCACAGGGTATGACTTTGTCCTCCTGGAGTACCAGGGAATCTATGAACTCCTAAACATCAATGTTCCCTTCTTCACTGGGGACCAGACCCTCATTCACCAGGTGTTCTGGCCAACAGGTCAGGTATATCTGACACTTGAGGATAGGTATTAGAAGTGTTGAGGGTACAAAATGGATGAGTTGCTGCTGGTACAGGGGAAAATGGGGAGTAGTGGGATGTAAAAGCTCTTTTTAATCTTGCTGTTAAGCCTTCTGATGATTTGAACAGCGTGGAATGGTGTTTAACTACTTAAAAAATACTTCCTTTTCTACCTGAGGATTGTTGCAATTTTTGGGCTGGTCCCTGGTGTGATTCCCTGGCAGCCTGAGGAGGGATGTTGGTGTGATGGAGCTGCTCTGGAGCTCCATCACAGCTACACCTCACACACAGACACCACTTTGCTCCACTTTGCACAGCTCAGCAGCTGGTGAGCACAAGGGGCTGGCAGCACCCAGGGTGTGTGCAGCCAGGCAGGTTTAGGGGTTCAGCCATGGCCTGGGGAACATCAGATTTTCTGTGGCTGTGCTTGAGGTGTGTTTGGGAGCGATGTGTCCCCTGGGTGTGAGTACCAAAGTGTTAGGCTGACAGCCTGGGCCATGCAGTTTATTCCCAGGCATTCCACCTGGGAAATCCATCACACACAAACAAGAGTCTGAGCTTCAGACTTGTTTTTCACTTAGATGTGGTTTTTATTTTATGTAGATACCATAAAGATAATACCGTTCACCAAGAATGTTCACTAAATAGGGAGCATTTTAGGGCATGTTTTGAAGCCAGCTGATCGCTCTTTAAAACATATTATGAAAGTTCTGATGTATTTTTGTTCTGCATGCTTGACTCAAAATTTGTTTTCTCTTTTCAGGCAGCTATAAATGGTGTTATACCACAAGAAAATGGTATTCTACAAAGGTAAGCACAGAGGTTTGGGGTAGTACATGCAGAGAATGATGCTGGGTAACGGTTACTTTTTTTTTCCTTCTTGAATCCTAAGAAGATGACATAATTCTCCTTTTAAAGCTGTTTTCTGGAGCCACAAATTCTATTCCTGGCAAAGCTGATTTAACATTCATTTTTTTCCCATACTGATAGAGGATTAGCTCAAACATCTATTCAAAATAATTAACTTTTATTTTGAATTCACTGGTGGTTGGTTCATTCTTTACAGAGGACTGGGTTGTCCTCTTTGTAAAGAGACAACTCTGGAGGGTTGTCTCTTTTCAAAGACTGGATGCTGGTATGCTTCTGGCTAAGTATTTCTTTTTCCTTATGCATTTTTAAAGGTATTGATATTACGTGCTTCCCTATTTCTGGCCAAAACCATGTGTACTTGTTTTGGTTTTTTTCTTTAATTGATTTACAGGCAGCAGAAACTGTGATAGATAAAGTAAGGTTGTTCCCTTCTAAAAGCAGTTTTACTGATTTTCTTTCAGCTTCTGAATTAAGTTTTGGCTTCCATACAGATGCTTGGATATCTTGAAGTCACAGAAATTTGATCTTCTAAGTGCTGATGAGGCAATTGAAAACAGCAGAACAGGAACTGAGCTACCTGAGAGAGACAGTAATACAATGTTTAAAAGTGTTTGTTCAGAAAAATACTTAATGTACTATTAAAAAAAAATGAATGATGAAAAAAGAGATGTAATATAGGCAAAGTGGTGTTTGACATCTCTGTCAATGCTGACTAAAGCTGTCATTCAATAGGGTCAGGTTTTGACTGAGGATAAAACTATTTGCTAAGTGAAGTTACTAAATATATATTTACTGTAAGGCCTGTTTAGTCCATGTGAGGTCAAGTCTGGGTTGTGTGGAGCACTCTTTCTGCATAAAAGTTGTGACCTCAAAGCATTTCTGTCCAAAATACCAGAATGTTTCATTGGGTAAAAGAAGTTGGGGAATTGTTAGAGTAGTTAATTCAATCATAAGGTGGTCCAGTTCCCACTTATATTTTTCTTTCACAGTAATTTATTAACTTTTAGAAATTATTAGATAGTCAAATGTGTTCCAAATGTGTATTTTTGTTACTTAGGTTTTGTCTTGTTTTGTATTTTTCCAGTAGAAGTGGTTTAAAGGGAGGCTGAGAAGATTTAGAAACCTGGTTTCCAGTGGTTTTCAGATAAGGCTTATTTTACTGATGTGGGGCTTTTAATGTTCTATTAGAGGTTCCTAGTCAGGTATGTAGCATGCCTTTTGTGGTGGAATCAAATAGAATTAGTACAACTGGACTTACAGTAAGTTCATTTATTGAACAGAAAAAAAAGTACACTTCATTTTATAATTCGGTTGCTTGTTTTGTAATCCAGTCATGAGAATTGGGGTATTCATTACTTCTTGGGTCTGCTAAGAGAATCTTTACTTAATTCATACTTGTCCACCCAATTGAAGCCAATAACATATCATTTGGTATTTTTACTTTTTTAAATCCTGAAAATTAGCCTGTTTCCCATATTCTTTAGGGCTCTGATGTGGGCCTTTGATTTTTGAGCCATAGGTCTGAGAGTGTGGGTCTTTGTAGCCGGGCATTCATCCTTCTGAGCATGCTGATGTGGGAAGAGAAGGAGCCCCTTGTTTTACAAGCATAACATGTTTTTCTGTTTCAAATGTGAAAGGCACAGTGATGGGATTTGCAATAGCTGAGTGCTGTTGCACTTCTGTTACATGCATGCCATCCACATTTGCGCTTTTTAAAGTTCAGACCTCCTCTAGGTGACAGATTTGACTTGCTCTGTGAAGCATTTCCCCTGAGAATCTCATGGTATCTTTGAGAATGGAAGCAATTTTTTCAAATAGGTTCTGATAAAGAATGAAAATGAGATAAGTTGTGTCTCAGCATTTCTGAAATCCACCATGAGATCCTGTAACTGCCCAGCATCTTCCTGGTAAGAACATCTAAAAGGCAACACCCTAGGCTGATGAAGATGAAGGTTCTTGCCTTCCAAATTTGATTTCTGTACTTCATAGGATTTTGGGGATTTTTTTCTGTCTCTGGAAAAATATTCCTGAACTGTCATATTTAGTTACACTTGTTTCCAATCCCAGTTACATGCTTCCTGTGGAGAGTCTCACTGAGGAAGTTGAAGTGCTTCTGGGTAGTGAGGGTTTTCCAGTTTATTCTGACCTGTAACGCTTAGGGTGTCCTTGAGTCAGGTATGCACACATCCTTGTATGAACCTCCAGGAGCCTTGCAGGATTTTGAGCTTGAAGGCAAGCTAGAATTCAGCATTGCATTACTGTTGTACTTCTAGGTTGTTGTTTTTTTTTTTTTTTTAAACACATACTTCATTATCTTAATTTATTTACCTGAAATGTATATCTTATTTTCATATCTGACTTGTTTTTCACAAATTTGATGTGGGAAAATACCTATCTGCGTGCAGAATTTTGAGCTGTATTTCTTATTCTCATTTCCACTGGATACTAGCCCAGGGATGTAGAAAGCTGGTCGTTGCCATGGTGCCAATTTTTATATGGTCACAACACTCCTGGAACGGGAAATAATCCTCCTCAAGATGATTCTGGTATTAATTACATAGTGGATTTTAAATGCTTGTTTGTCACCAATGCTGATCTCCTATAGCACTCCCGAGCCCTGAAATGTTAAAATTGCTAATGCAGAAGTTACTTTTTCATTTCCAATGAGCAGTGCTCTCAGATGTGACAGCAATAATTCAAGAGGTGTGTGCTGGACTGTAGTAAGTGAATAATCCTGTCATTTTGCTTTCCTAACTTCTGGTTAGACACATCCCAAGCTGTTCTGTTTAAATCATCTTACTCGCCTGTCTTTCAGTGAGTACGGTGTCGAGACTTTGCATGGACCAGCGTATGGCCCCGCCAGTCACTCTGCTGCAGCTTCTTCAGCTCCCTCCTCCTCCTCAGCATTTCGCCACGTAGTGCCATCTAGACAAATAGTGGAAAGACAACCTCGAATGCTTGACTTCAGGGTTGAGTACAGAGACAGAAATGTGGACGTAGTACTTGAAGACAGCTCCACAGTTGGTAAGGATTTGTAAAAATGAAACGAAAGCTGCTGTTGTGAAGCCGTTAAAGCCAAACTTAAAAAGAATCTTTGTACATTCAACCCCAAAAATCCAAGTCCTAATGCAAAGCAGAACAAAACCCCTCAAAAAGAAAAGCTTCCACAGCTACTAACCATTTTCAAATCTCTTTGCAGCTTTAAAAAAGCAAAATTTCACTAATCCATTGTAAAGGTTAGTGATCTATCAAATATTTATTCTGAAATCTAGTTTTCTTATGAACTTGCTTCAGAAACAAAATGGAGATCAATGATTAAGTTGAGGCATGAAAATGTAATTTGGGCTAGGATTAGTGTAGATGCAAGCTATTTATAAGCGGATGATCTTGGCATTTCCTCTTTGAATCTGTATGGCATCTCTCTCTGCACAGGATTAGTGACGAGATTAGAGGAATTCTTCCTGGTATGAAGAACATGATTACATTCTTCTTAGCCCAATTTTTATTTGACTCTTTCATTCAAATTATGATTAATTCTATAATTTTTATTGTCTTTATCCTAAAATTGATGCATTTTGAAGCAGTATGTTAGAAGTACGCTATTGCTAGTGCTGCAGAGCATGTTATTTTTTTACATTCCCCAAACTGGGAATTCATTTACTTCTGCTAAGGAAGAAAAGTATTTTCATTTTCTTATTTTTAATGAAGAGCTTATACAGATCCAAACAAGGAGCTACGTGAAGAAATAGTTGATGAAAGCAATTTTCCGTGCTGCAGCCTTTTGTCCGGGGTGAAATTTGGAAATTGAAACTTTTGCTCCTCACTTGTCTTTTCAGCAATGGATTTGGTGTTGGCTGGCGCCACCTAGCGGCGGTTGGTTTGAGTTATTGATGGGTGTTCCACGTTTTCCTTTGGGCTCAGTGACATCCATGGAAATGAGATCTCAGAATCTGATCAGATCACAATTTCGCAGCTGTACCGCTTTGGTTTTTCTTTTCTTATTGTTAGCAGCTGACTTTTGCCTGAGAGCTGTAGAGGGGCAGAAGGCAGTTCGTGTAGAACTTCTGTCTGTATCTTGGGATATAAACATGGAGGGCAGCGTTGTGTTTAAAGTCCTGGGAGAAGTGAGCAAGGCAAATTTAAAACTTCAGCTCTGGACTTGAGAAAAGAATGTTTTTTGCCTTTTCGGGGATCTGCTTGGCAGGATCCCATGAGAGGCTGCCCAGGAGGGCACAGGGGCCCAAGAGAGCTGGTAGATCTTCAAGGACAACTTCTTCAAAGCACATGAACAGTTCCTTTCGACGTGCAAGAGGAGCAAGCCTGGCAGAAGGCCAGCACAGAAGAAAAAAGCATTTCTGACTGAGCTAAGTTCAAAAACAAAATACCCAGAGATGGAAAGTAGTGCTGGGTCCCAGCAGGAGCACGGAGATGTGCAGGTTTGGAGTTAGGAAGACCAAAGCTCAGGTGAAAGTGAAACCTCTGAGTGGTTAGAAGGGTTTCTGTAAGTACATTAGCATCAAAAGAAAAAGGGTAAGGCAAGTGTGAACCTGTGTTCAGTGGTGATTGGCCTGTGGGAAGATTATGGAGTAAATATTTCTGGAAGCACTTTTTGAACACTAGAGAGAAAAGGAGGGGATTTGCAACAGCCAGCATGGATTTACTAAAGGCAAATTGTACCGAATCAGTCAGCATTATTTGCCTTTTTACGATTTGATGACTGGCTCAGTAGACAAGGAGAGAGCATTCACTGTGGCTTTAGTAAGGTCTTTGATGTACTCTACTGTTATATTTATCTAGTCATAATGTTAAGATAAAAACTGGATAAAAAACTGATGAAAATTAATCTGCTCAGAGAAAGTGGCTGATATTCTGGAGAGCAGAGCTGCTGTTCAGCAGGTCCTGGACACCCTGGAGAAATGGGCTGACAGGAGCCTCCTGGAGTTCCAAGAAAGTAAAGCTGAAGTCCTGTACCTGGCATAGGATAACTCCATGTTATCCCCACCTGGCTGAAGGCTGATGGGCTAGAAAACAATCTAATAAAAGGGTTCTTGGGTGCTTCAGCAATGAAGTCTTGCAGTGAAGATGACCTACCATATCCTAGGCTTTGCTGGCGAGAGTGTAGCTGGTGGATCCCAGGAAAGAATTATTTCCTTCTATTCAGCACTTGCCAGACTGCTTTGGGAGCACTCTGGTGGGTTTTGAGGTGCCCACTACAAGAAATACATTGACATCCTGCAGTGAGTCTGGTCAGGGGTCTGGAGCTCTGGGTTGACAGGAGGAGAGGCACAGAGAAGAGGATTTGAGCCTGGGGAGGAAAGGGGAGAAAGGTGCAGACCTGGCTTCTGTCTGCAGCTGCCTGCTGGAGGACACGGAGAAGATGGAGCCAAGCTTGTCTTGGAGGTGCATGAGAATGGGAGGCAATAGACACAACATCAAAAATCCACTTTAAATGAAAGAATTTTTTTCTTTTTTTTTTTTGCAAGGGTGGTGAAGTACTGAAACAGGTTGGCCAGAAAAGTTGTCAAACTTGCATCTTGAAGTGTCAAGAGTCAGCTGGACAAGTAATTGACTAAACTGGTTTAATTAGACCTTTGAGTTGGGCTTGGGCCACATGAGCTCCAGAGGTACTTTCTAGCCTGAATTATTTTATGACTGTAGTAACTGCAGGAGCAGAAGAGCGTCAAAATGTACAAAACCTTGAAAAAGCTGTCAGAGCAGTCAGTTGTATGAACATTCCAGTTCTTTAGGTCTGCACTGATGATAATGAAATTTGGTATCAGAAATATGCACCCTCTTTGTTGCTGGCAAAGTCTGGTGCTCCAGATAGCACACAGCTGCAAATGTGTGTGTCTAGTATACATGGAATGTAGAATTACCAATATATATGTCCAAATCATCAAATCCTCGTGTGATTCTTCAATCATTTATGCTTTGTGATTATTTTTTTAAGCTTCATTTGTCCTTTATACTGTTTGAAGGGTATGTTACAAGGGTAACTAGACTAAAAATCCTTCTCATAGTAAATTTTCCCTTGCTCTTGTTTTTTAAGTGCAACTCACTGCTGTTTGAAATAAAGCAGTAAATATGTGTATTTTATATATTTCCTTTGTTTTTCTCTCTAGGAGATATCAAACATATTCTAGAAAATGAACTTCAGATTCCTGCATCTAAAATGCTGTTAAAAGGGTGGAAGACTGGAGATGTAGATGATAGTGTAAGTTTTCACTGTGTTTTCAGTTAACTGAACTCAGTTTCAAACTGAGCATCTGTGGGTGGGGAACACAATGCAAGAATTATTAGTTTCAAACAGTGTCAAATATCTTGGGTGGCACACAAAGAACTCTTAATCTAAAACATTGCAAAATGAAATCAGGACAAATCAGTTTGTGTTTGGTTTGTATATAATGTGGCCCACCTACAAAAATGATGTTTTGAAGTAGCAGGAAGTGTATTGAAGCAAAATATTTGGTGATACTGTAAATACATACCTATAATTAAAAAAAAAAAAAAAAAGGTCAGAATTGGTGAATGTTTTATATTTATAATGATTTTTCTCCCCTCAGACTGTTTTAAAAAGTCTACACTTGCCAAAAAATAATAGTCTTTATGTTCTAACACCTGACCTGCCTCCTCCTTCTTCAAGTCATTCTGGGTAAGTCTTTTGGCCATAAATTCTATTTGCATGGTTTGGGGATTTTTTGTGGTTTTTATGAAGCCACGTGTGTATTTGCAGGAATCTGCAGTCAGTAAGTACAGAGTGTTTTCGCTGCACTCGTGACTGTTGAGATGAACTAACTCATTGAAAAGAAGCTTCTTGGGGCTTTTAAAACTTTGGTTTTAAATTTAATTTAGGTACATACAGAACCCCTTAGGTACTTTTTACATCTCTCAGATGTGATTATTTTAATTTAACAGAAATCTAGTACCTGGGGGAACAAGAGCTGGCCTTGCATAAGTTGCTGCTTTATGTTGGTCGAATTAATGTATCTTATAAATCTGTATAAATCATTCTCATCAGAGTTTTCTTTGTGAAATATTTGTTATGTTATTTTATCTTGTACTTTTAAAATGTATTTAGATAGGCTGAATAGTTAATTTCCTTTAATTGAGCAGGATATCTTTTATTACTGATTTGAATACTCAAGAAGTAAGCAGTGAGTGTTCGTATGTCACAGAACCATCAAAGCTGGAAGAGATGATCTAGTTCAATCCACCATGATCACCCCTGAAACACCCCAGTGCCACATCCAGACCTCTGCTGAACGCTTCCCGACTCCACCACATCCCTGGGCAACTTAATCCAATGATTCAACACTCTTTCAGGGAAAGAGATTTTTCTGATACCTCATCTGAACTTGCTGCAGTACAATTTAAGGCCTTTTCCTCTCATCCTTCCGCTTGAGACCTGGCAGTGGAGACAGGCCCCCAGCTGGCTCCCACCTCCTCATGGGAGTTTTGGGAGTGAGGAGATCCTCCCTGGGCTAAAGGGTTTCTCCAGGCTGAACGCCCTCACTCGCTGCTCCCAGGACCTTCCCTCCAGAGCCTTCCCCAGCTCCCTTCCCTTCTTGGGACCTGCTCCGGCCCCTTGTTGTCCTTCCAGAGCCGGACGCAGCTCGAGGTGTGGCCTCAGCGGTGCCGAGGACGGGGACGGGCGCTGCCCTGGTACCGTGCAGGTGCCTCACGGCCCGCCATCAGCGCCGCCAGGCCTCTCCCCGTCGTCAGGGAATATTGCCAAGGTTTGAAAATGCAACGATGTTACGTGGAAAATACTCTTTAAAAAAACGAATTGGCAGTTCGTTTGGTTCGTGGCCTTCCCTTTCCCGAAGGCGGCCCTGGCTGTGCTCTTTGCCGGGGAAATGGGGATTCGGCTCGGGAGCCGCTAGAGGGTGCGCGGGAATTGGGCCTGAGACTGGAGCTGCTCCAGGGCAGCGCAGGGATGCGCTTGGAATTGGGCAAAATGCACGGATTTCAGCCGGTGTGGAGAGAGGGTTGGCTTTCTGCCCTCAGGGGTGATAGGAGAATATTCTGCAAGTGCAGGTGTTCTGCTGGTGAGAGGAAATCGCTGAGAGTCAATAGAAATTAGTAACTTGCCTTCCTAATGACTGAGAGTACTTTGTGCAGGTTAGCATGTAGTCTGTGGAGGAAACAAGAATGCTGATATGAAGTATAAAAGTAATAATGGTAAAAAAAGGAGCATTAAGAGAGGTAACAGTGGCGCTGGAACAGAGGGTGGTGTACATGAACTGTATGTGCAAAGAGGAGCTGTATTTGTGTGAGGACAATAAGCCATTGTACCTCGGCAGCTATTTGAAGAACGCTGCTGTTAATTGTTTCATTTCCAATTTCAAAATTTTCTAGCCAGGTATTGCTGTATGTTGTAGTTTGAATGTTATGATTCTGGAGAGAAAACCGGAGTCTGAGGAGGGTTGTTTATTGCAACTGCTGTAAAGTATATAACAACAAACTGTTTAAAATCGGTTCTTAGCCTTTTTTATTGGATTAATAGTTTTAAAGAACTTTGCTTGATAGTAAAATCAAAGTAGTTGTTACCTTTTATAGTTTATATTTGTTTCATAGTGGAGATTAGTTCTGGATATTTTTAAGATGAAAGTTGGTAGCTTTGGGACAGCAAATGATGACTAATTAGTGGCTATTTAAACACGGATAATTTGAAGGCTAGATCATCTCCCTGAAGTCATAAATTCTAGATGAAAGGGGAGGCTTGCCTCCAATTAAAGCATCAATGCAGATCAAAACACATCTAATTGAAGCAATGTACCAAACCCAGTTACACTGTTTACTGCCTACTGTTAGGTCAGTTATTATTCAGATTAGTTTGTTACCCACAATTTTTAAAAGCGTCGTGCTCACATCTATTATTAATGGATGTTGACGAACTTTGCCTCTTACACTGGGGGTTCATCTGTTGTTTTCTTCAAATACCTTCTGTTTTGAACTAGAGATAAATAGTCGTGATTTGAATATCTCCAGAAAGTGATATTTGAAAAGCCTGAGAGTCCAGTATGTGATATTTTATCTATATGCCCTTCTTAAAAGGAACAGTCTGGCCTCAGCTCTATGAGCTCCAATTTTTGTCTGTTCTTTATAATGAGGCAGAACAGTGTCTGAAGCATCCCTTTCCCACATATTGATATGAAGGCATTGAAGTTTATTGTGACAGACTGAATGGGCTTAACCCAGAACTGACTTAAAACCAGCATCTAAATGTAATGGCAAAGCGATCCTGCCGCTTAAACAAACAAAAATCTCCTAGGGTATCTTTGCTCATCAGTGGCCTACCTTAAAGCTTTTATAGGTAATAGAAACCCAGTGAATTACTACTGCATGCTAGTAAATTGAGGTGGAAAGATTAAATTTAAATGTCAAATACCAGCTGTGTGGTTCCACCCTGCAACCACAATTTCAGCTGGCAAAGCCATACTTATCCGTGCACGATATCCAGAACAATAACCACGTGTTCTGTGAGCTGAATAATGAAATCTGTTTTCTAGTGAATTCCTGCCTTGTCGCAGCAGCTGCAGCAAATCACCCTTCTCCTTCCATGCTTCCCATCATCTCACCTATCTCTGATGCTGCCTCCAGCTGTGTATTTTGCAGCACATCTGTAATATTTTTCCCCATGCACAAGAGTATCAGCCTGCCCTGCATCTGTTCTCCAGCTCGCAGTCAGGCAGTGTCAAAGGAAGGGAGAAATCACGTCCTGTGGATAGTTTTGGGATCACTGGTCAGAGGTCACCTGGATGAGTATAAAATATTGCACTTTTAATGCTGCCTTTTACTGACCTGGGTGGTAATTTGGATCCCCTTCCTTCTGGCTGTTGATTTCTACCTGATCTTTGAGACCTTTCTAACCCTATGAGACCTCCTTAGAACCAGTGACGATGCTCAAAAGTTACCAGATGGGAGCAGAAGTTACCAGGTGGGTGAAGAACACGATATCCCTTGGAAAGCAATCTTGAGAGGAAAGATGCCAAAGAATGTCCATCATTAAATATCCATGAGGGTAGATCCCTTGTACCAGCTTCATCAGATTAATCACTTCCTCAGCGTGCAATTCCTTCCCTTTGTTGACTTGGATGCTTCTTGAAGGCTGACAATATTGAGTTCAGGGAGTAGGTTTAGGAGAATGCAAGAGGGAAGCATGGAAAGTGTGAGTCTGGCCATGGAGCTGGATCATCCAGATCGTCTCCCCTTTCTATCCTGTCTCTTCCGGGAGATGCTTTTTATAATTTTTTTGTTGCTGTTGTCATTATAATGGATATAATGTATTTTATACTCTTTTGCTAAATAGCTGAAGGTCGAAGTTAGTTTATTATACTTGATGAATCGCTGGAAAGTTGAAAAGCATTCAACACCCAGGTGCATACCTGGAGTGGAGTTTATTAGAAATAATGCAATTTTGCTAAGTGATTGTAGCTTGTTTAACAAGTGTAATCATATGTGTGGGTAAGAAATAACCCACAGATCCCATTTTTCAAGCAGTAGGTCCATATATTGCTGAATGCCTCTGCTTTAGCTCATTACAGAGCTATGGTGTCTTGTTCGTTCTCAACTGTAGCAGAGTGTTAATTAAGAACGATGTAACCTGCAACTCCAATTATTAGTCCTGTCTGTTGAGCTGGACAGGAGCAGTGCCTTGCTTTAGTTACTTTGAAAGCTTCCATAAGAATGGTAAGATTAATGTTTTATTTTCACATCTGTTCATGGGACAGTTTAAAAATCCTGAAGTTTAAAATGCAATAGAATGTAAACAAAAGGGCTTCTGCTCATTTACATGTTAGCCAGATTTGCTAACTGATTGCTGTTTGAACCTAATCTACCACCTCCTGCTGCATTAGCTACAACAAACATTACATTTACATACTGATTTCTTATTTTGTTTTAATGTAAATAATCTGTAATTACAGTAAATTTGGACTTCTGTTGACATGAGCTTGTATAAATCTGTACGTTTAAAATGGAAATGTTAATTGCCTTGTGTCATACCTGTTTATATAAAAATCAGAGGTTTTGGGGGAAATATCTGTGACTGAGAAAGATATTGCATAGTGGGAAACACTGAGTGTATTTCATAAAAACTATAATGAGAAGGAGCATTTATATGTCATTGATTAAGGATTTACTTTTGGTGTCAAATTCTAAGATATTACTAAAATTTTAAAGAAAAATGCTGTTGAAAAGCAAAGTATCACATAAAAATTCACAGCATTAATGCCATCACTTAACAGCAGATAGAACCAATCTGTTTTGTATATCCTGATCTCTTGCTAGAACTGGTCAGAGCAGTGACCGTGGTCAGGTCTATTTTCTTTTGTCTCTTTTTGAACTTCTTTTTTGGGTGTAGACAGAGTACTTCAAATGGAGGGTTGGTGCCCCAAAATACAGGTTCCCTTCCCTCTTGTGCTGCACAGCAAGTGCAGAATCATTCAGCTGAGGTAAAAAGGTTTGTAATGGCAGTGTATCCCCTATCAGCAAATGCTTTTGAAAGCTGGGGTTTGCAGTAGGGGAAAAATGTTCTAGTAAGAGTGGCCTACTTTAGTCCTTTTTCTAGAATTTCGTTTTCTTCTCCCACTAATTAATTTTCAGATTAATTGAATTCTCTTAGCACTGGTAGCAACAAAGAAAAAGAAGGAAAAAAAAAAAATCTGTCTTGTCTTTAATGGGACCTAAAGTTTGACCCTGATTTTTTTTCCCCGTTTAATATATCTATTTTATTTGGTAGTCAAATTAGTATACTACAAAGTTATTGTAGTCAACTAAACATCTGTAGGAAAATTAAACAGCTGCAAACACTGAATCCAATATTTTAGAGATGTGCATTGTATTCGAACTCAGCCTTCTCAATAGACTTATGTGGACCTAAAAATAAATAAAAATAAGCTTCAGCTTAGTGTCAGTGAGAAGCTTCCTTTAAATACATTTTTCTTGTAAAATTTATCATTGCCTTAATGGCTGAAATACAATGTTTGTATTTGTGGGCACCAGTGCTGGCATCAGTGGCCCAACAGATGTGCCATCAATTCCTCCTCCCTTTGATTCTCTAGTGGACACTGTCCAAGCTTCACACCTGTCAGACCATGTGAGATTGTCATGTAGGAGCTCCAAGGACTGGAGCAGTTGACTATATTTGCTAACACTTTCAAACCTAGTTTTTCCTCAGTTTTTTTCTGGTTGTTTTGGTTTTTTTTTTTAGCTGGCTTAATTTTCAGCCTCTTTTTTCGCTCTGTCTGTCAATGAATATGTGCTGAGAATTTGCTTGTTAACAACATGCAGCTTGTGTTGCTTAGAAATCCCAAAACCAGAGGTGTCAAATTTGTTAGTTCAAAAATTAAAGCTTTTAATTTTTAGGCACTTCATTTAAATTTGTTTGAAGAGTATTTTTTTCCTTTCCAAAATACTTCCTGCTCTCACAAGTGGAAAACTTTTCCTATGAGCTTTCTATTAGCAAGCTGTATTTTGAGTTGTACTGAAGTGTGTGGATCATGCAGAACTGGAGAGACTGAGGGTTTGATCAGACTGGCCTGTTTCCTTCTATGTTTACATCAATTACAGAATGAAAACATGAGTCATGTTATCAGTTAGCATCTACAGATTTTCAGATAGAGTCAAAATTAGCTATAACAGAATGCTGTGAGTCTGTATGGGATCCAGAGCCATTCACATATGCTGTAATTAATGTTTTCAGAGCAATTAAATATGTCATTTGCCTCCAGTATTTGCTGAAAACAAATAAAAAGTCAGAATCTGAAAAAGCACAGCGGGATATTTTAGTTGCTACTGAACATTTGCCAGTAGAAAATATGGTTATGGGGATGCAAAACTTAGTAACAATCAAATTAGAATTACCTTTGAAAATAGGCATACAGCTTTTCAGGACTCCTCTTTTTATTTTTTCCCCTCTTTTGAAGGAATGTTTAATACTTAAAAAAAAATAGGCCTTTTGTAGAAAACCTTTTGAAAGGGTGGAAAACTATATATTATAGTACATGCATCAATGACTCCAGTTACATTTGTAGTGTCTCTCATGCTTAGCATTGACAATGAGTTACATTTTTTTCATATTGGAAAACCATAAAAGACAAGAAATAGCACTTCATGGTTTTGTTTTGTGGTATGTGATTATTGAGATGTCACAGGAGTCAGATTAGGTTTCCAAGTGAAGATATTTTTGTAAGGTAAATTTCCCTGAGATATTCAAGCAAATTGTGTCTCTCTTGCTAAAGCATCCAGTGTGTATTGTATGAGTTCCTTCCCATCTGAGCAGCAAAACAGCAGATTAGTAATTCCAGAAGGAGTTAAAACTAGCAAATCAGGTATCAAATGATGTAGGAGTCTTTCTTGTCTTCCTGTATGGTAAGATACAGCTGTGCTGATCAGCATTCAGAATTTGTCCTTTACTGCTAAGAGGAATGGCATGTTGAACTGTCACAGAATAGTGAAAAAGTGAGGGAAAAAAACCAGTCTGTCATTCTTTTAAGTGTATGTGATAAAAAAAAAAGAACTGAATAGGCCCAATTAAATTAAATATGCCACTAAACAAGTCAAATCTGCATAAATATTGTTTAGAAACCCAAGCTGTGGTGCAGTGTTGCTGCAGGTTTGTAGCATGTGTAAGATTGCACGCAGCCAGAATTGCCATGTCTGTAACAGAAGTCCTGCCTTCTACTTTGAAAAGCAGATAGCTGCATAATTTTGTACCTAATTAAGCAGTCAGGATGTCTTTTTAATATCCAGATGTTTTAGTACCAGGAAAATCAGAAAGAAGATATAGTTGGCCTTTTTAAAGTGTATCTTAAGATTTTTTTAAAATTTTTTTTTCTTTTTATTTTATTAAAACCTCTGTAATGTTCATTTTAAACAATGTGAGCGGAACTAACTTTTCTAAATGTTCAATACCCACACGAGAAACTTTGCTGTGGTTACTTTTCCAGTTCTAATCAGCTGGGTTTATGTGCTTTAAATGAAACTAAGCAGAAGAATTTCCATTTGGTTTCTGCTTCAGGTAACCCTAGAGAAGCAAGAGCATGCTTTGCCTTGTTCTACTTACCATCAGCTCTTAATGTGCATCATAGCTTGATATTTGGTCTGGCCATCAATATGCTGACAAGCCCGTTATTAATGGCATTAGGAGTGCTAAACGCGCCCGATGTTTGTGAAGATAATGGGACTCTCTCCATTTTGAACATACTTAACATTAGAAGAGCTTTAAAGGCTGCAGTCACCTTATTAAGGAAGGAGTTCAGGAATGGCCTTTGGTCATTCTCAGCATGCTTCCTTGCATTTAAGAGTGAAAAGAGAGATGATAATGTTGTGCCTGGACTTGTCCATGTAGAGTTTAGGATACCCTGGGGTTTTTGCATCTGACTGTAAAACAAGCTATAACATGCTTATCCCTGATTTTCCCTGTTTTTCTTTCCACCATTTCAGGGCCCTGCAGGAGTCATTAAATCAAAACTTCATGCTGATTGTCACCCATCGAGAAGTCCAGCGGGAGTACAACCTCAACTTCTCAGGAAGCAGTACCATTCAGGAGGTGAGTGCTGTTTCACAGCTGAAGAATAAATGTAGCTCATTATAGCTAATGCCAGCTCTCTTACGGGGGGTTTGCATAGTCCCAATAGCTGTTCCTGTATTTTATTGATCTTTTTTATTTTAATCAACTGGATCATCAAGATTTGCTGTAATTTGATTAAAGAATTCAGATAGAAAAAGGTGATCTGTTAAATTGTACAGAAAGGATGTTTCTTTTTGTACTGTAGTACAGTACAAGATACACAAACAGCGTTTATTGAGTTATTCAAATTGCATTTTACTTGAAGCCCCTTGAAGCTCCCTCTGTCTTTCCTTGTTTTAACCAGCTCCATCTCCATTTTGTAGGCACCTCAACCGTTGTGCAGGTTGCTGTTGGAGTGCTGTAATTCTTCCTGGCCTGGTGGCCAAAGGGTTTTGTGTGTAATGGACGTCGCTGCCGTTCTGTGCAATGGCCAGCAAGGGGTGATATTGGAGAGAACTTTGGCAGAATTAAGTCCTGAAGGAACAACTATCTCTGTTGTGACTCTGGACTCTCTGAATTCAGAATAAGCAGTCCATTGCATATTTTTAAAACTCCTTTCCAAGCTCAAAGGTTATTGTCTAGTGCTCCATGGTATATCTAATGCCAGATGTTGTGGGTGTTATTTTCCATATAACCCACTGCCTTCTGGAAACTTGACAAACAACCTAGAAATGTGAATCTTCAGAATTCACATTACAAAATATTAAGATTAAATGTTTGCTTTTCAAATTAAATGTATGTTTGCTATTATTGGTCTGACACTTCTCGCAGTCTTTTAGGGTTGAACAGATTTTATTGAAGTTTTTCGTGTCACACTCTGGCATGGTAGAGAGAATTAATTTAAGTTCTGTAATATTAGCTAAGGGAGTAGTATCTTACACAACAATGAAAAACTAACTGTTTTCATTTTGAATCCTGTTATTCTTAAGATCTAAATTCTGATCTTTTCCCCATGAGACAATCTGTTTTTCACTTCTTAATGTTTAGATCTATTATAGTAAGTTCAGTTTTGCTTTTTGTGGTTATAGAAATAAACAAACATACTTGAATCAGTTTCACTTTTGGGGGCCTGAGCTTTGACTCTAGAATTATAAAAAATTTGAACGTTTATGGAAATAAACCATCCAAATATGTGGTTTTAATTTTAAAAAGGTGAGTTTCTAGAAGAAAACACAGACGCATGTATTGTCTGTTTGGTTTTTATCAATGCTGAATCATTTATTTCTTTGCTGGTGGGTCTTACCTGGCTTAAAGGAACCAGAAATCTGTGACAGGGGGATCTGGCTGCCTTTCTGAAGTTTTCTTGTTTGTTGGTAATGGCAGGTTACACTCATCAGGTTGCCGTATGAACTCAACATAATTTAAAAGTTAATTACGATTTTTCCCTCAAACAACCAAAATAAAACCCCAACCACCGCGTAACCAGCATGAGCAAAAAACCTTTCTTTGCCTTTCTTGTGTCTGAGTGTATAAAATTGTGAAGACCAATTTAGGGGCTAAAATGAAGCCAGCTCTCTGGCCCTTGTTGTGCAGCTGATGCTGAACAGGTGAACGTGTCTGTCTGTGCAAAGGCTCCTGGAAATCCCTGGGGATTTGGCTGAGGTAAAAGGGTTGGCGAACATTTGTCTAATTATAGAAAACAAGCACTGTTTTGAATGTTAACTCCCTAATGGCTTCTTAATTTAATTTTTTTTCCCCCTTTTAGTATAGAGTAATCATTGTAACAAATCTAGGCAGTCCTTGTGATTTGGAGGAATCGGTGGTATCGTTCCTCGTCTCCTTTGCCTCTGTCCTCTCCAGGGACTGTTAGATTTTTTTTTTTCTCTTCGCTCTCTTGTTCACACTTCAACAAATTAATAGTTTACTTTCCTCCTGGTGTATTTTTGTAACGGTGGAGAGGCTCAGTGATGCAGTTGCCAGCCACAAGAGGGCAGGAAGGACTATTCAATTATTACCTAAAAATGCCGCTCAGTGTTTTCAAATTAGCTTCTGGTATATTAACAAAAAGGACTATAATGGCCAAGTTATTGTTTGATTTACAGATAATTGGCATATTGCAGGGAGGAGACTTAATTTCACCCTTTTAAATTAAACAGGGAGATTTAAAAAGACATAAAATATTCATTAATGTTCAGTGATTATAAAGCAGTGGCATATATTTATTCTACCTTTATTACTGTTTCGATGGGAAAATACAGCAAATATTTCAGAAATCGACTTGGCCATACTGACAAGTTGAAATGTTTAAGCAGTGTTAATGCAATCTACTCACACGCCATATCCTATGCAGAAAGATTCAAAATGACTACATCAATTATTAAAAGAAATATTTAAGATTCTAGGAATGTTCTACTTCTTGCCACAGTTGGGTGCAACTGTCTCTCAAGGGCTGCTGGCTCAGTGTGTTGTTTTTATTAGTACTGTGAATTTTAAGGAATAGATATTTTTTCCAAGGGCCTCAAAAACCCCCCAAACTCGCACCAAAAACTCAACCCCACCACCCTCCCAGAAGGTAGAAATGTTTTGCAATTTGTTAAATGCAAAATCCAGTGAGCTCACAACTGTGCTTTCCTAGACTACTATTGCTGCAGTTCTCTGGGTTTTTTTTATTGTTTCAAATGCATATTTAGTAGTAAATGATATTTGGATGAATTGTTTTTTCGAAGAAATCGTGGTGTTTAATGGGGAAACCATGTGACAGAAATTATCTGAGAGAAGCCTGATGCTTTAGTGCTCACGTCTGCTTCCAAAATTTATTGCTTATTATTTAATAGTTGAATTTTAGATTATATTGAAAATGCCTGTGGTTTTTTTTTAACATTCTTTATCAAAATAGCTAACTCTTTACGTATTAAGATCTGATTTCTCATTTTAAGAAATACAAGTTACATTCAGTTATATTGTTTTGGGATCATGAACTTATGCAGAATCTTTGGAAATGAAATAAAATATTAAATGAAACTTGTCAAAAATTATGTATATTCGATTTTTTTTTCTTTTTTTTTTCTTTTTTTTTTTTCTCTTTTTTGAGTTGGGCAGAGGAGTAGTTAACTTGGAAAGTTAATAATAACATGATGGTCTAAATTGTAAATGAATCTGTGTCACAGGTTTCTGACATCTGTTTGTTCTTGTAAAATTGCAGTGTTAAATTAATTCTGGGCAGATACTGTTCTGGGAAATATCATGGTTACTTTTTTTCCATGATCTGCATTTTAAATTGGAAATTGGTAGTTTTTTGCCAGTAAAGAGACTGTGAATGAATACATTTCCAATTTATTAGATGTTTAAATAAAGACAATTTGACAAATTGAACTCCTAATACAAGACTAAAAGGAGTTTTCTGTCTGAAGACTTGTTCTTTATTCTGCTAAGATAATTTATAGAGGCTGTTTGAACTTGCAGAGGTATTTTTTACTTCAGGTTTGAGAAGCTCTGTGCTAAATTATTACAAGGCATTGCCACATGCAAGATAATTTCTTTTCTTTCTGTTCTTACCAACATGTTCTCATTTAGAAATGAACATTTCTGCTGCTTTTCATTTTTGCAAGTTGTAGTTTCATTATTTGACAGAAATGAAGGAAAGCCTTTTTCAGAAGGGGGAATATTTAAATGTGTGTTAAAAGCAAGTTTGTGTTCTGATCCTGGAGCAAACAAACCAGTTTGTGAAAAACTTAACGGACTTGTGTTCTTGTCACAATAGTGTGCTCTACACTTTTTGTTTTAATCAGTGACACAGAAGAAAAAAATAAAACATTTTTAACAAACTGGATTGCTCCGTTAAAAACAAGGACTTTACATTTGTCTATTTTACTCTTTTGATACAGACTTTGAAGCCTTTTTGTGATTCCTGTGTGCAGGGATTGCAAAAATATCCGGTGTACACAAGCTGTGGCTGCTGAAGGGTGGATGAGTGATACATGCTGAACCCTCAGTCCTCTCTCCGATTGGTGATCTTATTTTGTAACTGCTGGAGATTCCAGTTGAGGATACTATGTAGAGCATGTACTGGGCACTAGAATTCTTGGTAAAACATCAAATCTGTGCAAGCATTGCAGAGAAGATGGCTCTTTAAATACTGGCTGCCTCTGCATAGCTGCCTCTGCTCTTTATTCCATTCCTTTAGCCAATAGTTTCAGCAGAGGCTGCCTGCTCAGCATCCCTGTCACCTGTGCTAGGTAATTTATTTGTTCTCTGTTCCCTGCAGACTCCCTGGCTAAGGTGGAATATGGAAAGCAATGTATCCAATAGCCCTCCAGGCAGGAGGAGGAACTATTTGTGCACACAACTGCCTGGGCTGAGATAAACTGTAAATTCTGTGTTGACAGACCCTAATCAAATCCTTTGTGATGAATTTCTTTAAACTTTTTTCATGAGTGGATGAATGTTAAGCAAGATGCAAAATCACAATTATGAACATGCAGGCAGAAGCCTCATTTAAAAGGCCTAAATAAATGTAATATGTAAATATAGGCAAGCTGATGAATTACCTGCAGCAGGCAGAAAAATAATCTGGCTGAAGGTCTTGTATCTTTTTCAGATCTCTTTTTTGGTGTCTGAACAAAATATTTTCAAGACAGTTGCTGCTGAGTGAGATCATTCAAAGTAAACATCAGACACTGACATGGAGACATGAAATGCATATATAAATAACGTTACTCTTTTTAATGCTGCAGTGAAATAATTACAATAAAATACATTTACCAGAAATAAACATACCCAAATATGGTACATATATTAATAGTTTCAGAAACAATTGTTTTCTGTTTTGACATTTTGTACTTGCTTTAAAATTGTTGAAAACCACTGTTGTAATAAATACCAGTAACTAGCACTTTTTGGATTTATTAGGAGGTGCACAAATGTTCTATTGTTCAAATACTTCTAGTATCAGGCAAGCTATTAAAATACATTGCTATACTTGTCGTACTCAAGAGCCCTATGTTTTTGTGAAGTTTAAACATTTAGTTTGCTTTTTTAAGTAAATCTGCTATCTTCTTAAAATTATACTCAATTTCTAGCAAGTAGTAACGGCAGCATACATAATTTAAACATCACTGTGATAGCCTCAGTGTTCTGCAGTGGTAAATGAGGACCTGCTAGCGAGCCAGGCTTTGACTTTTTCAGCGAGGAGGGAAAAATCTGTTTTTAAAAAGCTAAATCAACTTCTTGATTTGTTTTCATGCCTTTGTATTATAGAAACTCAGCACATTTCTAAAGTAAAAGGTATTCGCTGAAAGAAATCCTTGATAAACTTTTTGTGAGTGATCACGTGTTGGGAATTATATGAAGTTCCTTGGGAAATAAAGAGAAAATACCTTTTAGGTACCTGTTCAACAGTGATAACTCTATTAGGCACTTAAAATATCTTAATACCTGACTGAAGAGATCTGTTTTGAAGATACTCCATTGAAAAACATTTATAACTATTTTTCTTTTTCTGCAACAGAAGCAGCAGTAAGAGATAAAGAAAGGGCACTACTTCTCACTTAATTATGAAGCTTAATATATTCCTGACAGAATATGTTTCATAACCTGTAATGTGACTTTGGTGGGTTTGGACGTGCATGTCATTAAAGAAACGATCCTCAGTTATTAAAAACTAGTAAACATGGACATTTTTATATGCAAGAAAAGGCAGAGAGTAAATAATTGCACTGGTGACCAATACTGTAATAATCCTGTTTTACAATATGCACTTGACAGGTTGTAATAGTGCTAATTGAAGAGACTAATTCACACTTGCTTCATTCTATTCAAAGGCAAAATCAGCAGCTTGTTTTGCTTTTGACCAGATGGTCCTGATGAACACCTACTGTGCACTTTAAGTGCTTTACTAGAATTACAAAGGCTGGGGGCTGCATCCGACTCAAAATGATTTGAGAAGAGAAAAAAACCTCACTGCTCAATGGATTTGGTGCAACTAAATTAATTCTAGTGGACCCATTACACATTGAGCCCCCTTTTCAAAGTGCTGAGCCTCCTCGTTTGTTCTGTAGCAATGAGAAAGTGAAAGGCAGATTACTGCAAACAGAAATAAAAAAAAAGTGCTGTGAAAAGGAGAAAAGAGGCCTTGAAGCCTTTTCATATCATTTGGGTTTTTCAAGTGCGTTATTTTTGGGGAGGGTGGATGTATGAAAAGCCAATTGGAGTTTTTTTTGTTTTAAAGTGCGCTATTTAAGTACTATGAATATAAAAGCAAGAGCAACAGTTGACTGAGTTTACTGTGGTAAAGCTTTGTGTCCAAGGATGAATCAAATTCATTATAGTCAATGCTTTGTATTTTCATATGAATGTAGGGTTAGTTTCACAAGACTGTGTCTGTTTAGGATAATTATAATTTAATATTTTCCTTTCATAAAGTTATCACTGTAGTTTATCTAAAATTTGCTGAAAGCAAGGTTTTTTCCCTCGCATACATTTAGAAGCACCCAGAGAGTTTAAAACTCCAAAGGAAGCTGTTTGATTTGCAAGGGAAGGCGAGGCAGGTTCCAATAGCACAGATTATTATAACTAATTAGAAGTCACACATCTGTTAACGTGCAGTTTGTCAGCACTCAGTTTAGTGTGTGTGTGTGTTTATATCTCTTCTTCCTTTCTCTCCTTCTCTGTCTCTATTCCCCTCCATCCTTACGTGTAAGTTGGGTTGGAGCGAAACTCTCAAAGGATAAGGATCAATTTATTTGAATTTGAAAATAATGAGGAGTCATTGTTATAATTTTGGTTATGGGTTTGGCTCTGTAAATGCTCAGTCATGTGAGTTGTCCTTATTTTAGAAGTAATCGTGTTGAATTGAAAGGCTTTGCACATGTAATTTAAGGATGCTAAGGATTTTGGGGATCAAGACCTAATTTAAAACCTTGAATTTTTTAAAAACTGCAATTAAAAGCATCGCTTGCTGTTCTGATTTTGAATATTTGCCATGTTTTACTTTCGGGTTGGTGAATTTTTATGCAAGGCTTCTATCGTAATGCTAGCTATTAAAAAGGTGTTAGCAAGAAATGACAAGAAAACCTAAGCAGCTTTATGAACATATTAAACAGCTCTGTCCCCAGCTCCTGTGCTATTTAGAGTGGGAAAGCAGCACTCTGTAGCTCAATAGCACAGTGCTGTTATCTGTGTGAATTGTATTTAGTTGAATAACACATGAAAAATTCAAGTTAGCATTTTTTTGCAATTAAAAAAAATTAATTTACAGCTTGTAAATTAAAGCGGTTTAGAACATGATTTAACCTTTCTATGCTGTGTTAACGATAATATGATCAGTTCTATTATTGCATGATATACACTTATATTAAAAAAACACATTCATTGAATTGCTGATTTGTTTTCAAACAATGAAATTTGTATTTGTGCAAATTATAGTAGGCACAGTGTTCTCTCATGTTTTCTCATCAAACAACCCAATTATACTTATAAATAGTGAGGTGCTAATGAACTGTTGTTCTGGAAAAGTTGATTTTTTTTTTTTTTTTTAACTTGGGTAAGAAAGGAAACACTTCACAATTTTAGAGTGCTTGCTTGGTGAGAAAATATTTGAAAATATTTTACTTATGTAAATCATGTTGGTGCTATCACTTTTAAATACACAACAGAAGCTAATCTAAAATCCCCATCAGTTCATATGGAGCGTAACTACATGCTTGACATTGTAAATTGCTCACTTAATTGGGAACCGGGGATTTACTTATATTCATTAAGTTACAGAAGTTGTTTCCTAAGAGCTAATATTTCAGCTTGAAGTTTCTATTCAGTGAATGCAGTGATAAAGAGGTAATTTTTTGGATACTCATGGTGATAAGGATATTTGAAGTAATGGTTGTGGAGTTACAAGACCAAAATGCTCAAAAGTATCTTGAAGCAGCAGTGTAATGATAGTGCTGCGCTACGTTGCTTTGTAATTACTATGCAAAGAAAACACTCAGTTGCTGTTCCGACTGTGAATTAATAATGTTTGTCCCGTCCATAGCATCTTAGTGACACGGGCACCATCTCTGCAGTAAACCTGTTTTTAGGGTTTTTCGGTTACGTTCCTATATCTGTGTGAAACATGAATTTGAAAAGTTACCCTTTTGGTTTTGTACCAGGAGCCATGGGCATAAATTGAAGAGCCTTGCACTCATTTAAAGGATAAAATGGCCTCATAATCACCCGCAAGAAATCCCTGTTACTGTTTTTAAAAAGGGTTATAGCGGCTCTGGGCAAATATTTGCAATAAGTGGCAAAATTTATGCCTTGCTTTGTGGTAGTTGCGTGACCAGACAGTGGGGCATAGGATTGTTTTCAGGTTTTTACAGCTGCAGGGAAAAAGCATCTGTTCCTAGAAAAGCCTTCATTGTTTAATTTTGACACTGACTTTTCCATGCTGCTTGTACCAGTCTCTGGATTAGGTGCCACTAAGAAAAAATTTGTTTTAAGTTGCTCCCAAATGCAGCTGTCACTATACACAGCCTTGTAGCTTAGGCAAAGGAGACGTAATCAAAACAAGCATTTTTGTACAAGGTCATTTGGTAGACTGGGAAAGCTCAGAGCAGGAATTTTGACAATATTGTATCTTGTGAGTAGCTTGGCTATTAGCTTTTGTGTTTGTTTAATAATTCTGGTGGTCACTAACGTATATGACTGTCTCAGAAATAATGAAAGGATTTTTTAAACTGCATTGCTTTTTTTTTTTTAACATATGCTTTATATTAAATTTCTTTTGATTGAGCAGTTTCTATGGTATTCAGTTACATACATCCCTTGTATGTTTATTTGTATCTCTGTATCTCTACAGTGAAATGGGATGATTTACAAAAAGCAGAGAAATTTGACATTTTTGAAAGGGCTTCCATTTCTTTCCTTCAAAGTTTCCAGTGAATTAAAAATGAAAGAGCACTTCATTTTATGTATCCCAGAGTTGTGTTAATTTCTACCCAGCTGGTCTCAACTGATTGATACAAAGCCAAATTTTTGACTGCCTGCATTACAAAGTCTGTAATTTGCTAATGAATTATGATCATAATCTTTCATCACACATGAAAGATTTAGACAAACAATTTATTAACTATATAGTTTGATCACAATTTTTGGGTTTGTACCAAGCCTGAAATCTACTTTTATTTTTCCCTGCCTAGATTAGAAGACCAAAGTGAACTTACTCTTACCTTGTTTTGAAAGCAGTGATGCTGGAAGTTACACGGGGATGATGATGGACAGTGGAAAAGACACAAACATGCAGTGTAAATATCCATATTTAATGTATAGACAAATCAAACTGCCAGTTTCCAACTAGAGGAGCATCACAGTAGGCATGGCACAAGAAATTATTTGAGACTGCATCCACTGTTGTGGGGATGTAGAAATAAATAAAAATAGGCTACAGATGTTTCTCAAGTTCAACCTCCTCCGGGTATGGTGGTGGCAAACTAATTAAAACACAGCTAGACAAAGCCATAGGGACAAACTAGGCTTAAAAAGAATGGAAAGGAAAACCAGATCTTTCAGAAGACGAGCAGCTGCTACAAGATCTGTCAACTTGAGTGGAGTTTGGGGTTACCTGCGTGTCAGAGCAGCAGAGTTGATTTTGAACACTCTAAGGACCCTTTGAGGACACTGTTCACAGGACATGAGCACACCATAATTGTCTTCCTGTACGAAATCTGCTCATTTTTGATCAGTTCATCCATCTGACCAAAGATTAATTCCCAGTTTTGTAGAACTTGCTCCTGTACACAGGAAGAAGGAGAGGAGCTCAGTGTTCAGGGCCCTCTTCTGTTTCACAAGATCAACAGAACTTGCAAAAAAAAAAAAAATAAATTCTATTGATAATTCTTCTCCTTCTTTTGAGCTCATTAGGGTTGTTTTAAGTAGGCAATGTTTTTTATGTCCACCCTAGGAAAACAATCAACCAAACAAAAAACCCCACAAGACTGAGCACGTGTGTCCAGTGTGGCCATTTTTGTGTGGACGAAACCATTGGTTTCTCACCCCAAAACCATACGTGTATGGCTGCCCCAAACAAAATCACACTGAGATTCCTGTTGCTACTGTTATATAAAGTACTGTTTGACTGATGAAAATATTTAAAAAACAAAAGGAACGGGTAGAAAAGTAGGACAACCGGCAATGTCAAGAAAATGCCACCCAGAGCAGGGCGTGGTTTTGTGGCCCTGAGCAAAGGTTAGGAAAAGAGCTTTGGGGTGGGCGCTGCCTGAAAGGGAGTTGAACTATGACTGGAGACTTTTTGGTTTTGCTTTATTATGTTGTTTGTCCTTATCATATTTAGGGAACTAGAACTTACTGGATAACCAGGAATGTGTTCATGATTCACTTCTTACTGCATCAGGTTAAAAAGAAGGATTCTTAAGTTTGGTTAGAAGGCAGTACTTTTTTAGTCAAACTTTCTGATTAATGGAAAGTGCAGAAAAGTGGGGAAGGAGATGTGAACAACAGAGATTTGGTGTACCAAGACCTTAACTCTCACCACCCCTTTGTCCCCATGAAGGTGATTCTATCTCGTAATTGTTACCTGGTATGTGTAATACCTAGTAGCTCTCTTGGAAATGATGCTGCTGCTGTAATTTGGAAGTACAGACTAGCTGAGGACCATCACAATATTGGAAACAAATAAACATTTAAAGGAAAAAATGGAAAGAGGAGTAGAAAGAACAAGGATTTTTTACTGGTTTTCTACAATCTTATATAAGGAAGAGAGATCTTCCTACAAATATGTGCTAATAAAACAGCAGTAAGTCTTTCTGTCTGGTATCACACGGCAGAGCTGTGCATACCTTACTCCAACCCCAACAACCCAAGGACTGATTAATTTCAGTTAGTTTGTTCACAGCATCAGGGCACCCCAAATATCTTTGCAATTTCTTTTAGGAGAAACAGACAGGTTTTGTATTGGTATTATTTGACTCATTTCTCATGACAAGCTACCTTTTACTGAACTCAGCAACTGTAACACAGTGACTTAAATAACAAACACTGTGAGCTGTGTTTGTGTCCTGTTATTAATTTCTCTGTAACTGTAAGCTGAATTTCAGTTCAACATCTCCCCTCTGTGTCTTGCATAAACTTGTGTTTGCACTTACTCACAAAGTTCCTCTTTTAAGGCAAGAAGGACTTATTCCTGAATAATTCAAAAGTGGGGAGTGTAAGAAGTGCTTGGTTTAATCTGCGGAGGGTTTTGTGTGTTGACAATTTCACCTATAACTAACAGTCTCTTTCACCCACTATGCTTAAAAGGTCTTGGCTCTTTTTTATTCTTTGCATTGACCTTGGGCTGGCAGAGAAAAGACCAGACTGCAGCTGAGCGCTCTGACCACAGGGCAGCCTAGGCCAGGACTAAGGCAAACAAAATGGAGAAGCTCTGAGATTCACAAAAAGCAGCAACAGAAGAGTGGAAGAGAACACTTTTTTTTGTAGTACAAAGCAATACAGTGAAACTTCTCGCCCTGACAGAAGGTAAACTGCCAAGTCAGGCATGTCCACGTTAGTTTTTCAAGGATGGCTCTTGTGAGGCCAGTGGAAATATGTCAATTCTCTAGATCATTCTGTGAGGTTTGGGGTGAGCTGAAGGTTTCTTTTTTGATGAACTAAGAGCAATAGACTGAGATGAAACTTGTGGAGGTGCCTTTACTCTCCTCCTTAAATCTTCCCACGGAGCAAGTTGCAGTTCGCAGCTGTGGCTGCATTAGCGCAGAGGACACTGCAAGGAGAGGTCTGCAGAGAAAACCTGTTTATGGGAGAGATCTCTGATGTTTATCTATTTTGGCATTTTAACAATGACCATTTCTAGCTGGTCCCGTGGATCGAATGTTTCTTATTAATTGAAATCTCAAAATTGTGCATCTTCTCTTTTACTTTGGTCTTAATAGTAGTTGGTTTGCCTGCTCAGACTGTTTCATCCTCCCAAGCTGAAATGTGCAGTTAAGTTGGAGAGGGAGGCTTAAGATTAGGACTGTGGATTTGAAGTGAAACACCAATGCAATTCCATTTTACAAGGGCTGGATCTACATCAGTCCCTTGGTGCAAATCAGTATTTTTAAATCCTTCAGAATTGGGAAGCCTGCATTTTAGCAGCAACAGTGTAATTTAAAAAATAGATGAAAGATTGGGTGGAAAGTGCATGTGTTGGGTGTTTTGAACTTACTGCAGAGTAGTCATGCAAAGAATCACCATGAGCAGTTAAGACAAGCTTTTTAAATACCCAAAAAGAAACAGTTTTCCCTTTAGAGAATTACATTAGCATTGTGTTTTGATAATTTTCTTTCTTAAGATCAGTTTGAAGTGAGGAACAATAAAACTTGGAGATTAAATGTTTATTCTGCAGCCTAAGTGCAAACTGCTTGAAGTAGAGGATAATTTTAGCAGATTCCGAAATAAGCATCTGTTGTCTCAAGATATTGGTATCAGATGAGAACTGAAAATCAATTTCAGTTCTCATTTTGTGTCTTTTGCCTTGTGTCAGTTTTTAGGTCAGATCTAGGATCACTCACATATGGCTTACAAAATCTGACAGTCGCCCAACTGAATTTTTAACTCTATAGGTTCTTTTGCTTGTTTAGTTAACAGTGTCTTTTTCTCTTCTTCTTTTCATCATCTTTTGACGGGTTTTTTTTTCCCCATTTCTTTAATTTGTTTTTAGTTGTTTATATACGTTTGTACTGATTTCTCATTTCTGCCTTTCATCTTCTGTTTTATTGACTTTTTCAGGTTTTAATGAAAACAGTTTTAAGAATTTTTTCATTTCTACTTTTTTAAATGAAATATCAATATCTGACCTAACTTTTCTGAATACTGTTTTCTCCTTCTGATGCAATACAGAAAAAAAATACTGTAAGTCAGAAACTTTTAAAGTATTGTTCTTTTTACGCTTTTTTTTTTTCCGGAATGGTCATGTGTTGAATTACGCTTAAAAGCTGTTCTTGTGTGTCAGTATAGTGCATGTTTATATTTCAGAGACTGAATTTTCACTAAGTATTATCTGAATATAAAATGGAAGTTCCTTCTATCATCTAAATTTTTACTGCTGGTGTTAATTGTCATAGATAAAAATATTACACATTATTAGGATTTAGACAGGAATTATTTTTACATCTTTTATGTCATTTTGTTGGTATATATTTTAGACACTGAATTTGCATAACTGAGCATTCTTGCGGTTCAGAGGAGAAGCCGTTAGTATGGATCTGTCAAATAGTTGTTTCATTAATTTGTTCTCAAGGAAAAACCAGAGAGAGTAGCTGAATATGTAGATGAGCAGCTTGTGGTGCTATAACTCGTCAACCAACCATTGATGCAGTATAGCTGAGCAAACTGTTTCAGTGTGTGCATATACAGTAGGTATTTCTCTCCAAATTAATATTTGCATTTGAAATATGAGTGTAGTGCAAATACATGAGAAGTATATAACAATTAATAATATTTTGTGCTTGATGTTTACATATTATGTGCTCTGTATTTTAATTGAGTGTTATCTGCTTCTTTAGTAATTTTGAATTAGTCTTGAAAAATATATTGATTTAAAGGGATTTATTACTTAATTATTAAGGTTTGATAGGCATTTATGCCCTTGAATCTGGTTGGGTTTGGGCAGTAGTTAGTTGGCGTTTCTTGAGGTTACCATTTTGGTTTCACAGTGTTTATTGATTTCATGTAGCAAATTGTTACTTCCATTACATTAACGAGTGAATAAAAAAAGCTGGCATGTTCTTCAAGGTTTTAGTGTCCCCTAAGGGATTTCTTTCTGTGATGACTTTCTTCTTTAACCAAAAGGACTTTGGAACCATCCTTTGACTTTGGCTGGTTCCACAGACAAAAAAAAAAAACCAACAACAAAAACCACACAAACTTCTCAGACTTTTTGAATGCTTTTTCTCAATTCCGTGCATTCTTTCGTTCTCCCATTTGTGAATCATTGCCAGCTTACTGTAATGCAGTTGAAATAAGATGAAAAAAGTCTATTTTGCACTTTCTCCTTTGACTCTTTGGCAATTTAAGTGTAGTATTAGAACTTGCTAGAAAGTAATACCTTGATACATTAGAAATTACTAGAAAGTTTTGTTTTCATATCACAAACAGAAACACACTCACACTGTTAATTTCTCTAAGCATGTTGTTCATGTTCTTCCACTGTTAAAATTGACTTGTTGGGGTTTTCTTTTTAGTTCTTTTTCCAATGTCACTGTTCTAGAAAAGATGGAAGAATACTCTATCATGAGGTTCATGGTATTTTGGAGGTGTTCAGTGTTGCAACAGTGGTTTTGTGCTCTCAGGGAGTCTAGTGAGGGATTTGGAGCAGATGCAAAACAAACATAGCTTTATTCCCAAAATGCACCTTTTTGGGTGATTTTATTAAAAATTATGACCTTGTAGCATCATAATTCAAAGGCCAGTTCTGCCTCAGAAATAGGATGTAGCTCCCACAAAACTGTTGGCTGTTCTCTGGAACTCCTGTCCTGCCCTCCTCGTAGAGATGTTCCCAGAGCTTGAGGGTGGGAGAGGGAGGAGGAGAGGGTGAGCTGTTCTCAGCAACCCTTTGCTCCTCGGATTTGTGTTTTGGATCCTAGCTGGGAGTCAGTGTCACTTTACAGCTGCATTTAACTCCCTGTCACCCCGCTCCCCTCTTCCTCCCCTCGTGCTGCTTTGAAGGCAGCCCTTGGGGTCAGTGCCAGCCTGGCTCGTGCAGGAGCTGAGCCACTGCTCAGAGAGGGAG
Source organism: Hirundo rustica (assembly GCF_015227805.2). Classification (NCBI taxonomy): domain Eukaryota; kingdom Metazoa; phylum Chordata; class Aves; order Passeriformes; family Hirundinidae; genus Hirundo; species Hirundo rustica. Next base: position 6,354,409 of record NC_053458.1, read on the forward strand.
CCTGGGAAGCAGTGCAGAAGCAGAAGCCAGGCAGACCTGTCAATGGCTTTTTTTTTTTTTTCCCCTCCCTGAGTGTTAATTGTGGTCACAAGAGTTAAGTGTCGCTGTAAAATTAACGTCTTGGTATTATGTATTTATTATCCACTGTGTAGCTTCAATGTCAAGTTTACCCAGCAGACAAGTCAAAACAAGATCATTTTTTTCTAACTGCTGCTGCGGCAAGTCTCAGCCTGGGATCTCAGAAAATCACAGTGTTCCTTCTAGTTAGCAGCTAGTAGGAAACAATAAAGATTTAAGGTTCAGAATTTAATTGGCACTGATGCTGATGCGGGAAGAACAAACTGCACATGGTTTACTCTTCTGAAGCTTTATTGATTCTTTTTTGAAAGGAAAGCTCTGATGAAAGTAAAAAGAGGCATTTAATTTGCAAGTATTTCTACACAGTTTTTATTCTGAAATGTGCTTTTCTATCCTCGTCTATCCCTGCGTGGTAAAAATGCCTTAAGATCTTCTGAATCAGAGACAGATACTGAAAAACAAAAATGTAAGATTGTAATTTCTACTGTTTATCTTGTTCATCTGGACGGCATTGCAGCTTTCTTACAGATTTTACATCTTTACCAAGGCTAATGTCTCATATGCAGTTGTAAGCATTTTTAAGATAATGTGACATTAGCATACCCTCAAAATCTCCATCCCAGATTCTAGTCTTTTAGTGACCTATTTCCAAGGATCAGATCTGGAGTATCAGTCTCAAAGATGTGGTGATAAAAACAGAAGCTTCCTGTTATTCTGACATTGCCTGTACACCAAAATCTAGAAGCAGGTGGTTTTTTTTCATTACTTACATGACTGAACTTTTGAATTTCAGTGAGTAACTGGAGGTTTTTCTTCAGGCATAGGTTGATTCCAGGCTTTCAGAGTCTACAGCAAGGTCAGAGATGTGTGGCAGAACCAACTGCAGATGTCTTTGAATGACTTCCTGCTTCCACAGCTTCCTTGCAAGTCATGACAGGGTCCTTGGCTTACCATCATTGCCAAAGCCACCATAGTTGAACTTCTATTTAATAGCTGATCTCTCAGTCCATACATTCAAACAGTTTTGAAAATTTCAGAAAGGAGTGACTTATTTCCTTTCCAACCTCATCTCTCCATTTTCTCCATAGCTTACAGGTGACAGATTACACCCATTTCTTCTGATCTGGAATTACAGTTTAAAATGCCTGTCATTGTGACACCATGACCAGCAGCTCATAGCTTTTTGTTGGCTTTCTGCCATCCCTGCCATGTGTTTTCCTGCTGCTTTTCAGGAATTCGTTTCCATGAGACATCTGCAGGCAAACCTTTTCTGGGACTTCTAATCCATTGGGCTTTAGTGATGACCTCTTATTTCAGGGGAAGAGGATTTTGCAGAAACTATTTGAAGTATCCAAAATCAATACAAGATGATGATACTCATCTTTAAAACAGAGTGTCCAAAAGCCTTTATTTTTGCATTCATGTGAAGAATGTTAATGTTACTGAGCTGGTTTTGCTGCTGGAGGAGGTCATTCTGTGCCAGATTCCTGTCTGTGTACATTGTAACTCAACTTTTTTGGTTCTTATTGAGTTAGGACTGCTGTTATTGCATGTGTTACTTAAAAGCACAATGCTGCAACATAAATTCACCAAATTTATTGTCATCAGTCCTGCCTTCCGTGTGACTGGATACAAATATAGCTTTCTGACCCTTTTCTGGTGGTTGGTGGGTGACAGCTCACTGCAGGACCACAAGCTCTTTATGAAAGGTTTTTCAGCTGCAATTGATAGTTTGTGCGCTTACTCCTCACAGACCACGGTGTCATGGTGGTGATCACACTTTAGGAAGTTACCAGACACTGACTTGTCTCTTAGAAAGCATTTGGCCTGTCAGGAAAGGCCCATTCCTTTCTTATGCATCTGTGTGAGTGCTCAAGGGTCATGTGTCCCGTTGTCTTGGAAAATTTCTAAGGAGCAGCCTGGGAGAATATCTTCAAAACTGTCCAGGTTGTGGTTACTCAAGGCTGACCTAGTTCCACATACAACAACAACAAAAGTCCCAATAAATCTATTCTAGTCCTTAAGTCTCTTTAGCGTGCCTCTTATATACATTGATCTGTTGATGTGCCTCTAATTTTCTTCTAAGTATTCTCACTTAGATCATGAAAGAAGTGATTATGATTTCACTGTCCTGTTTGAACACTTTAGGTGCAGGGCATACTCTCTGTGCAGGTGAGTGACCAGTGAAATCTTAGTCCTTTCTTTAAGATTCCAGCTTGTTATTGCTGGACTTGAACAGATTTGTCTTCCTCATCTCAAACCTGTGGTCCCATTGCCGAATGTCCCATTACAGGGCTAGAGGATGCTTGCTTGTCTCCAGAAGGGATGTTCATCCTAATAAGGAGAAGTAGTCCCGGAAAACCCACAAGATACAGCTGAATGACCTGGTTTTTGGTAGAAGTTTAGATCCTTGTCTGTTGTGGAAACTTATTTCCAGGGTATATTGGATTGTTGTCTGGAGATTAGTGCAGAGCTCTCAGATATCACTTAGTTACCCAATAAATCTGTCATCTCACCCTGTTAGCCATTAGTAGAAACAAAGACATTTGCTGCTTCAAGCAGCACCTCCCTGGTGCTGATAAATAACATAAATAACTGTCCTTCCTGGACTGCTTCCTTTGTCATTGTTGCAGTGAGACAAAAGAATATCTTGGACTATGTGAAAAATAAAGACTCGGTGTAACTCTCTTGTTGCTATAACAGAATAATAAAAAGGCTGTGTGGGAGCAAATCATTACTCTTTTCCTTTCAAGCACTTAAAAGGAAAACAGAGCTGAAAATATTTCTTCGGGAGACACTGAAATACCTCATTAGTTCTTTCTTTTTATTGGCTATTGAGGTGACAATTCTGTAACAGGAATGAACGTGAGGATGAATTTTGCTTTGATTTATAGAAATGTGTTAATTTGAGCTGAATAGCTCTTTTCAGATCTTAATATTTGTTATCTGTGAATCATACACAGATGAATACATAGTTTCTAGTTTTATTTATATAAAGGAGTTGTAATGGAGACTATGTTAATTCTGTGCAGTATTGGAGATGTTTGGGGGAAAATGAGTTGCTGAGATTCACTAATCTGTAATTTAAGTATTTTTTTCATTAAATGAAGCAGTGTTCACTGCTTATTTAATAGATATGGAATTGCATGTCAAGCTAAGACTGAAAAGTGTGGAGAAAATAATACGTATGTTTAATTAATTAAGTTAGCCTTTATTCAAGTCTTTCCATTTCAGTGAGATGACAAGCTTGCACAATAGAATAGGGAAAATGGACAGAATAGCTTTATATTAGCTCATTTTCTGAAGGGTTCATGAAGTTTTGTTGCTGTTCTGCATCAAATGAATGGTGAGCTTTGTAAAGACTGGAATCTGCAGAAGAGGTAACTCCTGTAGTGTTTTGGTCAAACACTAATGAAATTGCATTTAGTTGTATATTCAAGAAATGGTGACTCCTCCATCGTGAAACAGCTTTGTGTGTTTCTGGGTCACTCAGACCAGGCTACTCATGAAGGTGGCTGCTGGTGAAGATACAGCAAATAAACTCACTGCACTGAGAGACACTCAGCTGTGCACTGCTCTTAGAGGAGCAAGATCATGTAGTTTTAATAGTTTGGAATTCTAAAGGAAAATGTGATTTCAGTACTGTAGACTTCAATATTGTAGACTACTTATATTTTTAATTTAGGCTGTCCAGGTCTGGAAGCCAGCCCAGTTCAGGAAAAATGCCTGAACCAGAGGTTGCAGGACTGAGGCCTTAGCAGCACTTCTTTGCTTCATAAAAAGGCTTGCTGTTTGTAAAGAAAAGTTCCTCACTGGAGAAGCTTACAGATAATTTTTGTCTTCAAACTGATCTATAGATTTCACAGTTACTGTTTATTTTCATTCTCCAGTAGCACTTTCCCTTCATCTTCCCATGTCTGCACCTGTGTAGAACTCAGACTTCAGGTTTTCTAGTGTTGCTCTTGGCATCGTGTGTTTATTTTAGCTGTTCCTAATATTTTTCTGTTATCTGATAACCTGACAATTTGAACCTTACTAATTTGCTTTTTCCCATCAACTTTTTGTATTCTACAAGTACTTATGACTCATGTATACTTGTTCAAGTACTGACTTGTTTGGGAAAAATATTTAAATTAAAGAAAGAAAAGCCAGAGGGAATGCAGATTGGGCTTTTTGGCCAAGTTGCAGCTGCTTTTTTCAACTTTATCCTTCTTCTTTTTTTTTTTTAAAGGAAATGTGGTTAAACATTTTTAAATACACTAAAAGTAGTATTACTTGTGAAACCAAAACAAATTTGTATGGGTTCTTTAGGTAGACATAAAAATCTGTATTTGGATTGTAGCTTTGCCTGACTCATTTTGTTAACTCAATGGAATTTCATCTCTCCTTCACTCACAGTCTTAGTGTCTTTAACTTTTTAAAATCCTGGTGCAGATCAATGTTCACCTTATTGTGGAAGAGGAGGGCAGGCCTATAGTTGGCAAATATTATAGAAGGCAACAATAAAGATTCTTGTCCCTCATTCAGAAAACTCACCATGTGTTTTCACCTCTACTGCCATTGCTATTACACTGAAAACTGTCAGTTAGAGAGGTAGAGCTCTAAATATTTTTGTATGTTCTTAGTTCCTAAGTTAAAAAACTAAAGCAAGTTTAATACCTGATATTTGGTCATCTTGCTTTATTTTTCTAAAATTTGTTTATTAGAAACCTGTTTCATATTGACTTAGAATACAAATAAAGATCTAGCTTTTCTATGATGTAACAGTAAACTTTTGAAAGCTTTAAAATTGTTTCCAGTGAAATTATGTTTGGAACACAAGTTCAGGGAAGCAGTGCTTTAAAATAATATACTTAATAACTTTTATTCTACATCATATAGAGGAAAATATATCATTTTTAAGCATGTTTAATATGTTCTACATGAAAGATTTTCCTCTATCTTATTAAGTAAAGGAGGGGATTTTTTGGGTGGAAGATTCCATAGTTAAAGATGTAAACCAGCAATTTCTTGCTTCTATAGCACAACATAGTTCAGAGCTGAGATTAGAGAATCCCTGTAGAGTGGCTAATACTTGAGGGCATCCCCAACTAGAAAAGTATGTGAATTTAGGCATGGGAGGAAGGAAGGATCTGCTTTAAATTTAGTGTAGGGTCACTGAGTCTTAATGATAGATTAAACAAGGGAGGTGGAATAATGAATAGGGGTATGCAATGTGTAGCACTAATACCAGAAGTCCATGGTTTTCACTGGTTATTTAATGTCTTTTCCCATATGTTTCTGAATAGAGCAGGTTATGGCAGGGATGAGCTAAGGAATAGCTTTGTTAGTGAATTGTTAAATAGACCGAATTCTCTTTCTAAAATGTATATGTATATAGGAGAGCTGATTGTTTATAGTATAATCAGGCACCTTACGTGCATATACCTTAAATGTAGCAATATTAGTAACTGTATTTGCAATTGATGTGTGTATGTTGATATTCTTAAAACCCATTGTGAAGGTTTGTCTGCAATTCTTTTCCATTGTTAAAGCAGAAATCAATTTCAAATTCTGAATATTGTCAATATAAAAACCCCTAAAGAAGTTCTGATTTGGTAGACACAATGATGAAATGGAGGAAGTACCCAGAAGTGTTTTCGTTAGTAGAAATTTGACTGACAGCTCAATAAACATTGTTTTGTAGTTTAGCTTGAATTCAAAATAACATGAATAGAATATCTATTTAAATACAACCACATTAAAAAAAAAGTACTAAATTCATGGTTAGAGTGACTGAGAAAAGATGTCAGAGTTTACTTTAGAGCTGACTTCCTACAGAGCTTTCACGTCAAAGTCTGCCAAATACCTGATCCCAACAGCGGAAGTGAACCAAGCAAGTCAGCACTTGAGTTACTGATGCTTTCTGGATGACTCATCTTCTCTTTTTATGGTGATAATACCAGAAAATCTTCAGAGAAAATGCACATTGCACTTAATTTTTGCTTTGGAAAATTAATGTAATGCACAAGACTTTTTATATCTGTGGCTCATCTTCCTTTTTAGATGCACATCATGTGCTGGCCCTGGGAATAAAAGGGCTGCAGGGCGAGTCTGCCCATTTCTCCTTACTTAGCAGCAGTTTTGCCGTGACCTTTAAGTGTAAAAGTGGAGGGAAGAGAGAAGTAAAGCACTGAAGTTAGAGGTACTGGAGAATTTCTTTATGTGAGAGTACTCTCCAGCTCTCTGCATGACTGTGGTACTTCGCTTCACAAAGTCAATAGACTGAACTATTTTTCATATAATGTGTAAATTTATAAATACTTTATAATTATTGACTATTTACAAAAACTTGGAATAGATTTTGTGTTGTCTCTAGGAGGAAGAAAATCCCAGAAGTTTATTTTATTGATTGTATAGAGAACAAGTAGAAACAGATGAAAAAATACTGATTTTATTATATTCTCTTTCTTACACCAAAATTGGTAGGCTTATCACTTAAAATAAAGATTGCTCTGAAGCAAATTTTGCAATTTTTTTTGGTTTATCTATTTTTTTAAGACTGCAACTGAATCAGTTTCTCTTTTGAAATGTAGCTGGGTAGGAGTGGAAGAAGATACTCTTAATCGGTGAAATGTGTTGAGGAGCGTATTTCTTGGAGTCATAATGTGAGATTTAGCAGAGGTAGTAGGGTTCCTTCTCTCATTGAACCAAAGTGAAAAGAAACTTAAGTGGGAGTTTTTTGGTTGGGTTTTGGTTTTTTTCCCATTTTCTCCTACATGGATCTAAATGGTGCTCTTTAATATGATTAAATGCAGTAAGAATTGGACCTTTAACTTCTATTCTTCTCCTTACTAGTTCCTAAAATGACCTAATTTGTTTTACCACTGACTGGTTTGAGAGTTTACTTTTGAAACCCCTGCATATTCCCAAGTAGGGAAGTGACCAGAGACCAATTTCTGTATTTATTATACAGAATAATATGGGTATTGGGTTGTTGCAGACCAGTTCCTTTTTAAATGAAGATGACGGTGTTTGACTGGAAATATACTTGCCTATATTTTTCTTTTGTTCTGAATGTGACAGCTGTGAAAATGTAGCAGATCTTCTTTCCACTGCGAGAGTCACATCGACTCTCTCTTTTATTTCCAGTGATGATTCAGACCCTAGAAATAATCTTTAATGTTGTTATGAGTGGAAGCCTGACTATATCCATGAGAGTCACTGGGCTATAACTGAATATATGCACAAGTGATGTGGGCAAGTGGGACCAAGCCTATGTAACAGGCATGGAGATTTTTTTCTAACTTCCCAGCTTTAGTTCCTATTTTATCATTACCTCGTAGTATCAGTATCTTTTAGTAAGTCTGAGAGATGTTAGGACAGACAGAATGTGTATTTAATAATTGAAATTGTGTTTTCATACCAATTTTGAATAGCCTGGATCAAAGTTAGTGCTCTTGGCACATACTTAACTTCATGATCAGTAAGTATCAAGGTGTATTTGGCAGTCTCTCATTGTTTCAGGACATAAAATCAACTGGAATTGGGATCTTGGGGGTAAAAATATTAGAAACTGTACCTACCCTTCATATTGCAAGTAAATGTTTTGCCAAAAGAGTGATCTGGTAATGGATGCCTGAGGTGCAGTTGCCTGTTTTCTTTCAAAAGTTTCCACGGAGCAGTGCTGGGTCATTTAGGTAGCTAATAAGTGGTATTTTCTCAGATGACCATTCCTACTGAATGGAGAAACAAGCTATGACTTCGAAATGTATCTTTTCTGTGTCAGTGCCTGTCAAACAATCAAACAAGCAAACAAACAAACTTCAGGTATTATCAGCAGTTTTATTTTGTTAGTAGAAGTGTTTAAGGCGTTTTCAAATAAATTTGTAAAATTGTTTTGGCAGTATGTCTTTGTTGTTTGATCTCTTTTAACCCTAATCACATCTTCCTTTCAATCTCTAATGTCACAGCTAGCTCACACACTTAATTCTTTCATACCCCATTTCAACCTCATGCTTATGTGCTGCTGAAATGGTTTTTTTTTTTAAATACTCATGTCTCTTGCCCCAATTTCTTAAGAATGTGTTTTCCCTTCTCCTTCTATAGCAATTTGTTTCTTCTTTTAACCTTCTATTAAAAAAATCAAAGGGTCACGCAGTTTAAAGTTCAGAGAGGATTATCACAATTAGGTCTCCTCGGCACTACAAGCAATGAAGAATAATAAAAATAATAACGATGTGAGCTGAACCTTTGCACAGTGCAGGCCATATAGCAGCATCCAGGACTTAGCCTACTAAGTAAGAAAACTTAATCAGTGCAGACCTGAATATTTTCAGAGATAATGAAAGCAAAAATAGCCATTTAAAGGAAGAGATATGAAATAAAAAATTAATTAGAAAATGTATTTTAGTAAAACACAGAGTGGAGGTCCTGTTCATTTTATAAAAGTGCTGAATCATGACCGACTTCTGGCTGATAGGCTTGGGCAGGTGAGGTTTTCTTTTGCCTTCAGTATAGATTTTAAATATTTACATTAAATGTGGTACATTTTTTTTCTTTAGATTACAGCAGAGTGAATTGAATATGTGTAAATGTAAATAGCATAGTGAGTCTTCCTTAGAGAGTTTCAGTGGCATAAAATTTGTGAGAAGCAAATGCTGTTATTTAAAAATAGCCCAATCCTCACATCTTAATTCATTAATTGGAAGCATTCTGTAATTTCAACTTCAGTCAGCTGCTAGAAGGAGAGGCAGGTTATCATTTGATGTCTTTAGAATTGCACTGTAAGTAAAACTTAGAGTAAAATTAAAATGTGATGATTTAAATAGCCTTTTTTATGTTTTTGTATATGTTATTGTATTATGTATGGGAAATATAAGAACACAGGCAAAATTGTGAGTGTAGCAGACTTAGAACCTTTCCCTTAAATGAGTCTTGGGCGAAGTAACCTGAGAGTTCTGGTTTGGGTGTTAGTGGTGGCTCACACAGTGCACTACATTACTGTATGTGAATATGTCCTGCCTGTGGGTAGCTGGCTAAAAATTACTTTAAAAGTTAAGAATTTTAGTTTCTACTTTGGCTTGTGATATCTTTTTCCTGATAAAATGCAAAATCCTTTTTCTCTGCTATGAGAACATTTTAAATATGGATTCTTTGTTATTTTCCCTTCTAACTTCTGCAGTTTGTGTCTTGTGTTTTTCTGTTACTGTGACCTATTGCACTAGATTGTGGCAGAGGTGCTGATTCAGAAATTCCTTCTCTCTCGTTTTGCATCTCTGTATTTTTAATAATTCTCATTCATCCACAATTAACTGAAATTACCCTTTTATCTAACCAATCGTTTTGCTCATAACTGTTGATAACATCATTGTCTTTTCAAATTCACCATAATAGCACCTTTGATGATTCTCCATGCTTAGAAACATGGTTGATTCTGCCCCTGCTTCCCATCTATTCCCACCAGATTCCCAGCGCTCTTTGCTATCTGTTGGAATTTTGCCTGGCAGAGTTGTTAAAGACTTTTCATCCATAATCTTTAAGCCTATCACTTTTGCTGGGTTTGCCTCCTTTCTTTCCATCTTTCTTCACCAAAATGCTTCTGCTTACTTTGGAGTTCTTCCTGGCACTGTCCCATCCATATTATTGCTGTCCCCTAAAAATTTTGGTTGCTTGCCTTGACTTTTTCTGTTCCAAAGTCGAAGTCAAGATTTGAGCTGTACCATCAGTGCCACATGCAACCTTGGACTGTCTGCATCTGATCTCATTTCCCTGCGTCCCCCAACTCACATTCCACATTCCTCACAGTCCTCTGACTTTATTGCTCCTTTTGTCTGCCTTTCATGCACTCATTTTTGCACTGTCTTTCATGCTGCCTATGTGCCTGGAACAGTCTTTAGCATCTCAGCCAATTTACAGCTTTGCATAAATTATATTAATAATAAGACTAACAAAAGTTCATTATGTACATTATTTCACTTAACTTTGTACCTGCATAAGCGGAAAACAGCCTGAGGGAAACTACTGCTAAACTTCGTTGTGATTTGTTGTGATTCAAAGATACAGATTCAGGCATGACAGTTCTTCGATGATTCAGCATAAATTTAATTTTTCTTTAATCATTTAGCAAGAATTAGATCTTTGTTTTTTGAGAGTAGGTTTCAGATTTTTCTAATTCAGAGATGACAAAAGAGCTACTTACTCCTGCTAAGTGCAATCAGCAGAAGGTCGTTGTCAACACAGCACCTGGTACAGACTTTTTGCCCTGTGGTACCTTTTGCTTCACTTTATCCTTACTAATATGACTGTGGCAGGACCTTGAATGTTAGATTAGCTTCGTATCTGCAAACAAAGTGTATCTTTTGTGTTTAACCTTACTTCCAAAGCAGTGTGTTAATCTGTTTAAAGAAAGCAGTGAAAGGTAGGAAGGTAACACTCTGCCTCTACCTGGGAAGTTCCCTGAGTGTGTTGGCTACTTTGACATATGGGTTTTCTTAAAATATTAGAAGTTGTTTAATATTTTAACTCCCTTCTAAAACCAGTGAAAATGAGCTGAAGGTAAAACTTCACGTGGTTTACCAGCATCAATGTATAACTGCAAGGCAGGGTATTATGCAAGAGTTCTGCATCATATTCCAAGTAAGACCATGTCTGAAATATACGGGCTATTTTTTTCTTGTTTAAATGGTTGTATTGATACTGTTTACAGCTGAGTAGTGAAACCAAATAGATGTGCCTTTAATTTGTTTTTAAATGATCTCTTATATTCTGGAGATGATAATCTGAAGGGTGGCTGCCATAGTAATGTGCCAGTCACCATGGCATCTGAACATAAAGACATTCTGGGCTGCACAAAGACAATGCCACCAATTCGTACTTCAAACTGATCAAAAGTGCGAGACCAAAAAGTTTGCCAATAAATGTAGCTCAGTGGATGGCACTGCAATCTAGAGATTGCTTTACACAATAAAGATTTCAGTCCTCCTCTCAATGCCAAGTGAATTTATAAGTAAAATCCTTAACACAGACTTTGTCCATTTACTGTGCTAACTTTTTTCAGTTGTGTGAAGACTGTGGCTGTAGATTTTTATTGGCCCTGGGAAGGAGCAGTTCACAGTTCTGCTTTATGTGAATCTTTAGAACTTTTTCCTCCTCATGGAGTTTTTCACTTTAAACTGAAATTAAGTCAGTTAGTGAAGAAAAAGGGTTTTCTATACTCAATTTGCAGATATTCTAATCTCTAAAACATTTTTACAGTCTGCTTTCGTAATAGCGCTCCAATTATCAAAGAAACCGAAAATCAAATCATTATTTAAAAGCAAGCTTATTTTATCTTCAATAATTGATTGTGGCTTGTTTTTTTGAAAGAGGACTACTTTGCCATGAATTCCAAATCCAGTTATGATCTTAACTCAAGCAGTTTGTTTAATCAAACATTACTCTAATCAGTCTTACATGCTCCCCTACCCAGCCAGGCCTGCCTATAACAACTGGTTTATTCTGCGACGAGTTGCTCAACAGATGTCATTCTGGTAGAATAATGCAGCAGAATACTTGTGCGTTGGCTAAAATTACTTCAACTTTGATCACTTTTGTCCAGCACATCAGTCTGGCATTGTGCTTTATACCAACATAACACTTTACCCCGAGCATGCCTTTCAAGCTTAGAATAGCAGAGGAATGTTATTGAATTCAGTGCAGTTACAGATGAGTTAATGAAAGAAGGGAAATACTGTTTTTTTCATAATGCCTTTCTGTTGTACTTTGGAATTAAAGGGGAATTTGAGGAATGTGACTTCCGAGTTATTTATTTTTACTTCTGAAGGCTTTTTGAAAACAATATTATGTAGTCCTATTGATCCCATGTTTCTGTAAATAAGTTTCACTTGTTATTTAAAAATAGCACACTTCAGAGTTTTATATTGTGAAAATAATATTTCTGGTGTGTAGCTTTAAAATAAATATTTCACAGGGATGGTTTACCCTGGTTTTTAATGCAAGAAAACTAAACCAGCAAGAACTGTGTTCTGGTGATCACACACAGATCAGGATTGTTACATTTTGGGTCAGTATGAAGCAACATTTCTTTACAAAGGCATCAAGGACAAGATGAGAAAGCGCTGAAATGGGGTCCACTTGAATTGCTAATAATAAGTACTTCAGTATTCTGCATCTTAAAAACTCCTTGTTCTTGTTTCAAATTTTTTAGTTAAAATATAGTTGTAATATTTTTCTTTAATTGAAGCATAGCTTCAATAGGTCAGTCTCCCTGGAAAAACTACTGAATAAAACTAATATTAACATAAAGGTTATCGTGTGTACATGTAATTTACCAGTTTTAGGAAAAAAAGGAGAGATATCTTAATGATTCTAAGACATACAGTGAATCCAAAGGTGAGCTGAAAATCCAAGCTCAGCTTGTTATGATCCTGAAATGTCCTTGTAAGAAACCCACATGGTCTAACTTTCTCTTTTTAGCAAGATACACATTCAAGAGTTGGAAGTACTGTATCTCACTCTTGGAGAATAAGTCGAAGCTCTTCTTTCCCACTCACCTGTACAGAATATTTATATTCAGAAAGCTTTAAACTGATAGTATTGAAATTATTATCTGCATAGCCTGTGTATTAAATCTGTCCAGAAATGTGAGACAGTGCTTCACGGTTATTCCAAAGGGGCACTTTATTAGCATGGAATAACTGCTAGTACTAAAATGCTGAAGTAATAATGAATCATTTTGAATGGTAATTTTTAGATCTTAATTGTTTTTTCTTTAATGCAGTTTCTTCAGTTGCTTTTGGCTGTGTAATCCTGCTGACCACATCTGGATGAAAGAGTGTTTTACAATAACCAGAAAAAATAAAAAGCTTGGGGCTCTGAGGAAAACTGTGCTGTTTGGCTGCCTTTTTTAGAGCAAGTTCTGATTTATTTTTATTTTTTTCCCAGGTAAAGCGGAATGTGTATGACCTGACCAGTATCCCTGTCCGTCACCAGTTGTGGGAAGGTTGGCCTTCTTCTGCCACAGACGACTCGGTGAGTTCCTTTGCTTCTCATCTCATTCCTCCCTAGAAAAGGCTGATTTTACATGGATTTTTTGAATGGAATCACTCAGTAGCATTTACTGTCTCATATGTACTACCTTAAAAATACACGTGTTCAATGTTTTGTTGTGGAAGATACAAATGCCCAAGATTTGGATGACCGAAGCTCAGGGAAAGGATTCCTGTGTATCAGATTCAGTGCATGTTTCAGACTAAGAGTAGACATTCTGGACTGAAGCAAAGCTGCACAGCTTTTTGGAAGTTGAAGTCCATTGAGCGATTGAACTTCAGGCAAAAAGCCCTCATTTTTATGTCTGCTCTGAGTGCACATCTAGATATTTTTCACAGTACGTTAGCTCACCCAGTTCATGCTCAAGCCTCTGCCTGGCTTCAGAGCAGGAGTTGTTCCTGCTGACATCAGTGAGGGGTCACCTATGGTGGCAGAATCCACTGATTCAGAATTGACCACAAATTCATGAAATTGTGGGACTTACCTGCAGTATCCCATTAAATATTAGCCTTGCTTCCTTGCATGGTCATCCTTACAGTGTGTTTTGAAGCATGTCTTGCAGTTTTGCTCAGGTAATTTTCTTCTGCTAGTATGTTCCTAGTGCCAGCTAGTGAGGTCTGCCTTTCTTGGGAAAAAACCCCAACCAATCCACTAAAAATGCTTAAAAGGGTGAAATAATTACGCAGTTATGCTGTATGTAGATTTTGTGATCTGAGAAAAATGTAGAAAAATTAAGTATTTTATTGACCTGAATGTTATACAAAATGAAAATGGTTTTGGAGTTTGCTTTCGTGGATGTTGCCATTATCTGCCATACATTACTTTCCTGTCCATTTCTGCTCTCTTCTTCTAAAGGGAGAATTGCTGTTTGAATATGACTGCTCCGTTTTTTTGCTCTGGGTAAAGGGTTTATGCCAGTTGAAAAAAAAACCAAAAGGGAAAAGCTGTCTGAATTTCCAGTGTATTTGTAAAATATGTGGTGGTGTTTGCAGAAACAGTATTTAAGTTTGAGAAAGGTGGGTAAATCTCAGTCCATGTATTCGAGGGCATATCTGAGCTGATAGATTTAAGGTCTGAAATAACAGAATGGTGTCATGTGGTAATTACAGGCTTTGAAATGTGGATCCATTTTAACATTTTATTAGTTTACACTAGCCCGAAAAAGAATTGGAAACTCAACACTTCTAATCTGTTTTCCCACAGCTGTTAGGTTTTCACGTATTTTTCCCCCTCCTTTCTTTTGAATAGGATACCTCACATATGTAAAAACTCATGAATCTGCTTTAAGTCTTTTTTTACAAGTGACATTGTTGCAGGTGAATTTTTCCCCTTTTCATCTTTAATGAAATTGGTGAATGTTGAGTCATCTGCTCTGAAGCAGATGAGTCCTCAAAGCTCACTGCTCGAGACTGGTGGAGCTGGAGCTTGTCAGCTGTGTAAACAGATTTGAGTGTGTTGCCAACAAAAATACAATTAATTTCTGTCTAAAATTAGAGGGCATAGCTTACTATTTATAAAGATTTAATGATACCAACGACTATCTATGCACCCGTGATCTGAACATTTTTTTTTTCCAATTTAGAAATATTTGGTAATAATTACTTTAGTAATTAATGATGATCTCTTGAGTTCAGTGGCAAATTTTTAAGATCACTTTTTCCATCACGAGTTTTTAATTTGCCATCTTGTAGGGTACCCCATTGCAATTAAGGAGTTAAGAAAGACTTGATTAAAATACTTTTTCATTTGCATGTTATGCAGCATAAGAAATACTTTGTAATACCACAGGAGGGTTTTTCAGTGCAGTTCTCGTTAACCTTTGGCTTAGCAAACAGGACAACTAAATAGACTTGGCATAATTGGATTCCTGTATCATCTTGAGTCTCTTATGAACCTGCCAGACTACAGTCTTCTGACATTATCAGGAAATTTAGTGGAGTCAATAGTAATTTAAAACATTGTTGCTTCATCTCCCTTCAGAGTTAAGATATGTTCTCTGCTTGTACTTCCTAATGGAATATGGGATACTGTATGACTTGTCAATAACTCTTTCAGATCCTTTTGCACACTTTCACCAGGGAAATGGGTATCAAAACCTCCCCATGCAGGAGAATGTTTTCGTGCTGTGACAGTTTGATTGGGGGAAACAAGGCGCACACGGGCCGTGCAAATCTCGTTTCACCGTTCAACAAGGACAAGCTTTAGCTTTTATTGAGGCTGAATAAATTTAATGCCACAAATTATAGCTGTTCTGCTCATTAGAGTTCCGAGTAAATGCATGAGTTTTAACTCCCTTTTTTTTTTGAATGTGTTTACGTAAGTAAAACTTAATTCAAAATGTTAACTTAATCTATTTTTGCGCATAAAGTGAAGTCTTGAAAATAATCCTAGAAAATAAAAAAAAAATTTAAAATTTACTTTAAATTCATTCACAATATGTTCTCAGTTTTTATTTTGGATTTTGTAACAATCTTAGCATTGCAGAGTTTTTAAGATGAGAGCCATGCCAGAATAATTTAGTAACATTTCTGAAATTTATTCCTTTTTTTTTTTTTTCCCCTGCTATTGGCCAGACTTCTTGACTTCCGCTGGTAATTACCACTAGTGTCAAGAGGAATGAGCAATTTTCAAATATGTGTTCACTGTAAAAAAAAAAAAAATGAGATCAGTTCTAAGTGATTCTTTATTACAGTTTTTACGTGGAAACATTGTGATTTTATTTATATCTGTGGGTGACTTTTTGGGTGTTAGTTTTACATGTGTATGTCTGAGGTAAAACTCTTCCCCGTACGAGATCCCTGGGTTTTGATTTATTTCAGTAGAATGAGTTGTTGTCTGTGATGTTTCAGTGGGGGTTTTTTGGTGGCATAGAACAACACCCAAGAGAGGAAGAAGGACTGAGGTTGCTTTCTTGCTGCTTTCTGTTCTTTGTGTTTAAGCTACAGGTTTTTTTCTTAGTTGGTTCACTGCTTTAAGTGATTTCAGCGCAGCAGTGACAAATCCTGCTTCTTTGTAAGTGACGACAGTGAGCTTGTCAAAACGGAATGTGTTTCTGCATCAAAAAGATAAAAAAGTTGTAGGGTGAGGGGAAAGGGGAGAGAGAGACGAGCCGGAAGATGAAGTGCCCGGTGTTGTAGCTGTGCCCTGGCACACGGATCCCATCCAGGGGAGCTCAGCGTCCGACCTTCCTCCCGCTGCTCTGCTTCCGCCGGTAACGCTCTGCTTTGGGCGGGACCTTGATCCTCCTTTCACATCAGGGAACTCCACTTCTTCATGCTGTAGGCGAGCATGAGGAAAACTGGATGTTTGCTTGGGCAGAAGAAGGTGCATGCTGACAAGTTACTCAGCTGGGGTGCTGAACGGTCGCATTTCAGGCAGGACAAATGCGTTGCCACTAACGCATTGAGGGTCTGCATCATCCCTTGGGAGCACAGCCACCTTTATCCCCTGTGAACAGGACCACCTTCCCTTCTGTGGTGGCTGTAGCAGATTCCTTAGCTGAATTTAGTAGAGAATTCTGGGCTATAAAAAAAATCTCAAACGCTTATGGATGATCTAATTAGCATTGCTGTTACATTTAGCTATTTCATTGCTAAATACTAAGCGTCTGCACAGATAGAAATTAAGAATGCTGATGAATAAGGTTCTGGTACAAAGTGAAACCATTTATGACACTTTTTGGCTGATCTCCAGGGTTTTGAAGAGGTTGAGTATTAAGCATCTGAGTAATTAGTATTTGGGAGTATATATTTCTTTCCCTTTCCAGATCTTAACAGTTCTTAACAGAAAGTTCATTACCACATGCTGTCATTGTGATATGAAAACAAGTTGTGAGGTTTACATTCACTGGCAGTTTAATTGTAATGGATGCCATGTCTGTATTTACTGCATCATTTGGAGTCTTCCCTCTGGAACTGATTGAGTGAAGAATGAATAGTCCTGACAGAGCAAGTGCCTACTAATCAGAAGTGTAAAATTTACTATATTTCAATTAAAAGGCATACCTCATTAGAAAATATTCTGCCTTTTTTTTTTTTTATGTAAGAATATCATAATTATAATTTGCATGTCTGTAATGTTAATTTCTTTGTGTGTTACTTTCATTTTGTGATTCTCATCAATCACCTGCGATAGAGAAGTAGAGTGGATCTGGAAGGATCCTTTAATTTTAGATACATGGAAGAATACTTGAAGCCTGCTTCATTGTGTGGGTTCAGGAGTAGGGTAAAAATTTCAATTTAACATTTATACTATAACCTCAATTTAGTAATGAATATTTTTAGACAGTCCTCTCAGTCTTGGAAGTTCATGGTAATCTATGAAGCAGCATATTACTCATGGTTAGGAAATATAAAAGTAACTGAGTAATTTAATAAACAGATCCTAAATGTTTTAGATAACATCCTGACTTTGACTTATGGCTTACTTGGATGCTTTTATGTGGATTGGAGTATAATGAATTATTATGTTCCTTCCCCAGAAAAACTGAGGAGCTTACTCTGGGTCCTGCACCACTTTTTTAACCCTACCCCCTTGACTATTTTCAATTAATAAAAGTTAAGATAAAGTGATTTGAACTAA